>NC_134147.1:5042500-6292500 GCF_033958435.1 Carettochelys insculpta | reverse complement strand
GCTGGATGAGGATACTGCATGGCATGGGCATGGAGAGACCCTGAAAGCAAAGTAAATTCCTATCCCAAAATCCTGTATTACTGATCTGAGCAGTAATAGCTTCTACACATCACATTTTTATCCATTTGCCTTTTAGGAAAATTACATGTGGTTTATTTAGCACAAATAGTGACACTGCTAAATGTAACCCTCCAATTCACACAAAATGTTTCAGGAACACCCAGCACTTAGCATGCTGTTAGCTTATCGTAATAGGTGTGCTGTGATACTACTTTTATATCTGTGCAGTATTACTGGAATAACTAGTCCAACATGGCATATGCATTGGTAGATCAGCAGCAAAAGTGTAAAAGATATGTAATTTGATTGAAGATAGTTGCGATGTTTCTGCTTTGAAGGAGTCAGCCCCTTCAGCCAATTTCCATAGTGGGAAAAGCATTCCCTTTAAATATTAGCCTGTTTTCCCAGTGCCTGACTCGTGCTTAGTACAGCTGGGTTAGGGAAATTCTTTTTATATTTTTGATGTGAATATGCTGCCTAGTGCTTGTGATGGGCCTTAGTGGTCTGTGAAACCAGTGTGAGGCTAGGACTAGGAATTGCAGTGAAAGAATACTGTGATCATGCTAAACATAATAGAATCTTTAAACCCAGTATTTTTGAGCCACCTGGTTAACTACGCAAGAGAGAAGAATGATCCCATAGTTGAGGTGCTGGACTTTTACCCAACCAGGAGACGAGGATTCTGTGTGCAGCTCCACCTCAGTCTTGCTGTGTGACCTTAAGAAAGTCACTTGCTCTTTCACTGCCACCATGCACTGTCTATAAAATGGACATGCTTACCTTACCTGTCTTACAATAGTTCTGTGCACTCAAATGTAATGATGAGTCCCTGGAAAAAATTTTGTAAATAAAATAGTGTGACAAAGGCAAGGTCAGTTTTGAGTGGCTTATTCCAATTATTAAATATATTCATCCCGTAAGACTGAGATCAGCAATGGGTGGGCAGGCTACCTGGTTTTTCTCCATGTTTCAGAAGTTAGGGCTAGTATACAAGTCTAAGTAGAACAGCTGTGGTGTGAGTTATCCCCCGTAGACATTAACACGCATGACTGGATGTATGAAAAAAGCAAAGCTGGGAAATGATGCTCAACTCAACTTGATAGAACATCCTACAACATGGAGTTCCTCCATGCAAAATCTTTGTGTCCTACAAGATTAATGGACAAAGAAAAGATGCCCTTTCTTCATCCCCCATTTGTACCAGGAAAAACACAAGTGTATTGTCTTGAATCAAAAGAGAAGCTGCCATTTTGGCACACAGCGTGACGGTGTTACTTTCCCTTTCATTCCCTGTTAAATTGCCAGATAGGTTGAGGAACAGTGATAGGTAGTATAAGGGATTGGTAATGTGATAAATAGCTTTCCATATCCAGATAACTGCCAAATGTACCTGCGTTTGGTAGAGGCTGTAAGTTATCCATTTCAGAGCTGTTCAGTGGCCTCTGCAGTCAGCTGGTGCAGTCAGTCCAGATCCTAGCAAGCGGATGTCTACATGCCAATGGACGTGAATTGGCAATTTTTGCAGTGCCGCCTTAGATTAGATGGCTTTATGCTCCATGACCATAAAAACCTATTGGAAGCCTACTGTGAGTGCAGCATGCACAGATGTGGAACAGCAACAGCCCGTGCTGTGCCAGCTTGTTAATATTTATTCACGTTTTATGTTGCTAAAGGGAGGACTTTGTTGGTCCAAAGCCCTTCACAAGCTTGCTTTAAACTTTTATTGAGTGTGTCATTTCTGGTGTTGACAATGTAATCTAGCTCCGGTGAGTTACAGTATAGCTAGATGGTGATGATATTCTC
Source organism: Carettochelys insculpta (assembly GCF_033958435.1). Taxonomy (NCBI): domain Eukaryota; kingdom Metazoa; phylum Chordata; order Testudines; family Carettochelyidae; genus Carettochelys; species Carettochelys insculpta. Next base: position 6,290,637 of record NC_134147.1, on the reverse strand, counting down.
CCAATGGCAGGTACAAAGGGAAAAGTTACCGTGCCACCGTGGAGGTTGTGAGAACGGCAGATCGGGTGGCAGATTTCTGCAGGACAACCTGCATCAAACTGGAGTGCTGTCCAAATCTCTTTGGCCCGCAGATGGTGTTAGATAAGTGTTCAGAAAACTGCTCTGTCCTGACAAAGACTAAATACAGTGAGTAGACACCAGATGTTTTGCCGGTGTAAGGATCTTCATTTAGATTAGGGGTGGGCAATAATCTTTAGGGGGGAGGGAGGACTCCAAGATTTTTGGTAAGTAGTTAAGGGCCTCACTTTTTTCTGGAAGTGGGGTACAGGATCTGGGACGGAGGTTGGGTGCAGAAGGGAGCTTGGGGTAGGAAAAATGGGGTCTGAGAGAGAGAGTTTGGTTGAAAGAGGGAAGTGTAACCTGGGGCAAGAGATTGGGGTGCGGGGTCAGGGATGGGATATGGGTACAAGAGAAGATTCTGTCCTGGAGGACTGGTGTAGGGGAGGGAGTGCAATTTTTGGGAGGAGTTGTGACCTAGGGAAGAAAGGTTGCAGAAGTTTTGCATGGTGACCTGGGGCAAGCCGGGGTGGTAACCTAGGGCAGGGAGTTGGGGTATGGGAGGGGCTGGGGTACCAGAGGCAGACTCCGGCAAGGTGGCACTTAACTAGGTGTCTCCTGGCCAACATCTCAGTGATTCCCTGGATCCTGACCAGCCCCAGCACTTAGAGTTGCTCCATGAAGCTTTCTGCACCTTGCGGGTGGAAAGGGAGGCTTCGTGTGTTGCTCCTGCCCCCAGCATAATCTCTCAGCTCCCACTGGCTGCTCCTGTTGACTAGTTTTCATTGGCTGCTCCCACCAGCCAGTGGGAGCTGAGGGATTGTGAAGGCAGAGGAGGCAGACAATGGGAACCAGCCAGTGGGAACTGAAAGATTGTGCTGGGGAGCAGGGCAGCACACAAAGCTTCCCCTTCCATCTGCACAGCAAAGCACATGGTGCAGCCTTCTGCTCTGAGCCCTGAGGCGCCTTCCAGCTGAAGTGTGCTGGTGGGGCAGGCCAGATCCTGCCCACCCCAATTTAAAAAATGTCTGCAATCTGGAAGGATTTCAAAGTATGTTGTAGATTTTATGTCACTTAATTTCCACTGATGAGCAGCCTAAGTGTTTATAATCTAGAGCTAGAGACCCATTCGTGAGTCAAACCAATGCTTACCTAACAGTGAGCTGCAACCTATTTGAGCAATTAAGTTCTGGTCATATGTTATGCCTAATATTTATTAATTCCTGTTGATGATTTCTAGGACAAAAAAATCCTATATAGGAAGATTCTAGGATATTTCCCTCAAAAGTTATGGTCTTTATCACTCCTGCCTCTCTGCTTTAGCACAGGCTGCCTCAATAAGATCTTACTAATTTAAACTCCTGCCTACAGTAAGACTAGATCATGTATCCTTCAGTAGATCTCTACAGGCTATGCCAAATTCTGCAGCACCCCAGTACTAAATGCCACTCCATTACTGATGATGTTATTTGCACCAAAAACTGTTCATTTGAGGCCTTTCTCAAAAATAAAAGATATATACTCTCCTTGTTGACTGAATATTATTAAAAATTGTGTACTTGATCTATTGAAGGAAAAAATAAATCCCTTCACATTGATGTTCTCCATAGTTAGTATTTCTGTTGGAAAGTTTCTGTTAATGATTCTGCATTCCGAAGGACTGATAAATGATAACAAATGGTGCTGAAGTTCCAATGCAATACAATGCATGTGATGCAAACATCCTTTGCTTTGGTCCATGTAGCACACTATTATGGGAAGAGGAAAAACAAAAGGATCGGCCGACCACCAGGGGGTCATAGTAACCTGGATGCAGGCCTGAAGAAATCTAGCAAGAGGAGGAAGAGGCGAAAACAATTCTTTGTCCATAAAAAAAAACGTTCTTCCACCTCTGTGGAAAACTCTCCAGTTGGCTCTCCCCAGGTATGCAGCTACAAGAGACTTACTCAGTACAATGCATGTCTGTAGACTGCCTTGGTGCTGGAACAGAACGTTATGCACACCTAGCTACCAGTTCCTTTAGATCGTGTGAAGCCAGATCATAGAGACAAGGTGAGTGAGGGCAGTATCTTTCAAAATCTTGTCTCCTTGGTAGAGGTTGGTCCTGTGAAAGATATTACCTCATGACCTTCTCTCTGTCTAAAATCCTAGAACACCGACATTGTTCCAACAATATTGCATGGAACTATGAATGTGAACATCAGAGACCATCATAGCACTTTCATGTATTATATTTTCCATTCAGAATGTGTTATTTTGCTTCTCTTTCAGGGCAGTGGTGGAGAGGAAGAGGATGACATGGATGACGAATCTATGACTGAGGACAGCACTTCAGAACAGCTTGAAGAGTCAGAAGTGTCAGAGAAGAAATCGCGTTCCTCCTCTCCCACGCAGAGTGAATTGTCCAGCTGCCTGGCTCAGGATCAAGATAAGCAGAAGAGGAAACTCCGAACCTTTTCCTTCTCTGATGATGAAAATAAACCTCCTTCACCAAAGGTACCTCCTATGAATATAAAGTATCTCAGTGGTTTAGGGGCTTCCCCATAGTGGGAGGGAGGTACTGTTAATTCAGAACTTCCCTCCATTTGGCAGTAAGCCCTGAATTTCACATATCATCCTGATAAAAAGTTGCCTTTCGTTTCAAAAGTATACCTGGAACACTCTTTGTCCAGTCTTCCCTGTACTCAATGCAAAGGTGACATTCCTTGAATTGCAAGAAGGGTTGAAAGGGCAAATGCTGCCTCCTGCAGGAGATTGATAGCAGCTGTGATGAGCTGACTAAGCTCATCTGCCCACTCAGGCCAGGCCAAAAGAGCTTTGAAATTTATTATCAATATTGTATGAGTTTTGGTATTGATAATAAAAATCACTCTTGACAAGCTGCTGCTGCTGTACTGAATGCAATAAACTGCTTCTTCAGAACTGAAGTCTGCACTGAATCCTTAATTATTAAAGTTTTAAAATAACAAACTTAATTTGATTGTATTAGGACCGGCCAGAGCCTTAGAAGCAAGAAAATAAGATGGCCCAATGTGCCAATGTCATATTGCTTAAAATGCTATCCATAACATTCCAAAAAGTTTTCACTTTCATCTCCAATACAGGCCGAAAAGCAATACATAGCACAGCCTTCACCTTCCACGTAGCCTTAATGGTGACCTCATTCTCTATATCAATAGATCATCTCCTAACAGCTTATTCATCTGGAAAGTTACTTTGCACTAATATTATCAAGATTAGAGCTAAGGTTTTGCCTGTGTATTGCATGTGATTCAAGTCCAGATTTCCAGTGCACTACGGTCATAACTGTGGGGAGTTGTGCATCTCAATGGGAAAGATGCATTCTCCTGGCTGTGCAAAATAAATGTGTTTTAAGACCTTGGTGCTATCTGGGAATCCCAGAGTGGAGAGAAATTAAATAAAGCCCTGAGATTGTGCACCAGCATGCCTGGTGTCAGGCAGGGACCATGAAATTGAGGGGCATTAGCACTTCCCATGCCCAAAGCAGCATACAAATATTAACTCCTCCTCACGACATGCCTGGAAGGGAAGGGGAATACTGCCCCAATTTAAAAATGTTAACTAGTGAGTTCTGGAGGTTCCACCCTCCCCCACCACTACCAAAGGCTGTGCGGCAACCTATTGGCCGAGCTGAGATTTTGGAACTCAGCACTTCCTGTCTGCTCATTCTTAGTATTCTGCTGGAGTGGGCTGCCGCTCAAATTTGGAGTTACTTTAGAAGCCTTCTGTTTGAATATGGCAATGTTTTTTGACAGGGCAAATATAATATTTTGGTGTTTTTTGTGGGGTGGGTGGATTAGGAAATAAAGATTGAAGTTGCTGAAAAGCTGCAGCTGGACAGTAACCCTCTGGAATGGAGTGTGGCCGATGTCGTGCGGTTCCTTAGATCCACAGACTGCGCCCCGTTAGCCAGAATTTTCCTGGATCAGGTATGCAACACTTCTTAAAATACATGAGCCTGCTGTTACATTCTGAGCATCTGCTGATTGATTGACCACATGAAGCCAGTTTTAATTACTAAAGTAATAAAACTGGCAAAAATCTACCTTTTGAAAAACAGATGCAATATTAAAAAAAAAACCCTTTAAAAATATCCTCTCAAACTTCCATGCAAGTTTCTTTCTCTTAATGACTCCTTTGTTAATGCATCAAAACAGCAATATTCAAACTTCAAGGCTTACAAAGCTCTTCACAAACGTTATTTATAATAAATGGTACAATATTTATAAAGCATTGGATCGCGGGAGCACTATTTGGGTCAATATAAGCTCTGTATTCTTTCAAAATAGGTTGCTGAATCATTGAGATCTGTTCTAGCTGCTACATATCTATTTGTTTTGTTCCAAATTTGTTTTGGAGATCAAATGCATCATATAGCAAGAAATGGAACACAACTGAATGCCTGTATTCTACAGTCAGCTGTAAGAAACATGAAATGTAAAGTTTTTTTGCCATACCAAAAACTGCATTAACTGTGTTTTACCCTTTAATACAGCAGTGGGCAGTATGTGGCCCACAGGCCGGATGTGGTTTGCCAGAGTTATCCTTTGGCTGCAGATCACCATTGCAAGCCAATGGAAACTGCAGGAAGCAGCATGGACTAGGACATCTCATCCTGCACCTCCTGTTGGCCATGGATCATCATTCCTAGCCAACGAGAGCTGCAAGTGGCCATAGCTGTGGACTGGCAGGTAATTAAAGAGCTGGTGGCCCTCCAGATGTTAACTTTGGCAAACCATGTATGGCTTATTGCCCACTTCTGTAGTAGGTGATGAGAGGGGGGAGTTCCAGCTAAATGAAGCAGCACGTGTGAAAGAGCAGATTCCTTAGGATAGGGAGTGAGGAGCTGAAACTTTGAGGATGCCAAGATTTGAAGGGGGAATAAATGATCAACTGCCTTACCGATGTTTTGTCTGTCTCCTGACAGGAAATAGATGGTCAGGCACTTCTCCTGCTCACTCTCCCCACTCTTCAGGAGTGCATGGACTTGAAGCTTGGGCCAGCCATTAAACTTTGTCATCACATTGAAAGAGTCAAGTTTGCTTTTTATCAGCAATTTTGCTAACTGAGGGTGGCCAAACAGAAGTGGACCTTTGGAAGCACAACTGCAGCAATGTACTCCTCTATTTCTGGCAGGGAAAGCCAAATGGGGTTAACTGAGGCTCCAGTTCTGGTGACCTACAAACATCTGTTCAGCCAGTTTTGCACTTTGAGGGAAGGAAGACATCTGGAGCAAACTGTCAATGCAAACCTAGCAGCTACCCTACCAGCTGGCTGCCAGCTTGGGAACAAGATAATATTTCTTGGTTGATCGCTTTTTTTTTTTAATTTTTTAAAGGGTTTCAGAACCATTTTCTATAAGGAGACAGACCTGTCAAGAGTTCTTGATGTGCAGAATTTAAAAAGGTAAAGGAGAGCCAGAGGCTGTTTATGTGAGAAGGCAGCTACTGGAAAAACCCTTTTACCTCTTCCTAATCATTCAAGAAGAACTCCACATCTTTTCTCTAAAAGAGAGCATTTGCTTTAAGACAGCACTGGCTTTAGGATGTGCTCTTTACACATCAGCACATTTTTGTTTTTTTTTTGTTTGTTTGTTTTTAATTTAAAGGAGGTCATCGTCAGGACAAATGTTGTGAATGTACAGCATAGCAAGACTATGTTGTTTCTTTTATAGTCGTGTTTGGATTTTTTTTTTTTCAAACTACCTCTGCTGCCTACACAGTACAAATAGTTACTGAAGATGGTAAGGGGTTAATTCTTTTGAGAAGTTCATTGATAGCTGCCCAGAAGCTGCTGTTCTTCAGAGAGAGCACAAGCTTGTGACCATGGAACTCTGATCTCCAATAAGCTCGGTTTTTCCAAAGCTTTGACTGAAAACTGGAGATCTATTTGGCACTCTAGGAGCATCCTGTTTCCCTGAGGAGGAGTTTGAAAACATTCTGCTTTACACAGTCTCCCGTTGTTGGAGGTGCCTGTCATCAGATGGAATTACTGCATTGTTCTTAAAAACGTGGCTTGAATCTTGTTCTTTTTCTACCTGTGCAAAGCAGCTGGGATCATAACACAGCATGTTCAATGCTGCTCTTCTCCCTCACCTACTCCCACACCACCTATGTGGACCTCAGGTCTACATGGACACTAGGAAAATTGACCATCAGTTTTGCTCCACCAGGGAAAGAGTGGAGCTGCAGTGGGCACATGACTCAAGCTTTTGACTTCTGAGCAAGTCATTTGGTAAACATGATTGAAAACTAACCCTTGCCTACACTAACTTCTGCCAGTGGAGCTGCACTAGTGGTGAACCGTGTGTTAGGCCTGAACAGAATCAGATAGCCATCCTGTGGAGCTCTGCACAGCTCTTCACAATTTTTAGTGGACAAAAGAAGAGCCAACCTTGCTGTTTAATACTTCTGGCATTCACACCTCAGATCACTTGAAAATGAGCATTGACTTCCAGATACCACATTCAACCTCTGCCTGTGTTTCTGAAATCAGAAAGCATGCCTGGTGCATGCTAAGGAAGTTTGTTTGAGGAGGGCGTTGAGGCAAGATACGCTTAGTGGTTTCCAAGAAGTAATGCAGCCAAGGGGCTGACCCCAGAGGCACTCAGAGCCCCACACAAGCCTTCTGGGTTCATTTGGGGAATCCTTTGTAAAATGAAAGCTGTAAGTTTCACCTTGTCCTAGTGTCCATTCCTGGGAGGTGAATGCAGTAAAGCAGCTTTTGTTGTATACAGCTCTGGATAGGCAGATGGTTTCTGTTGCTGCAAGTCCCTTGGAATAATTTAGTCAAGGCAAAAATACTTAGAGAAGTGCTAAAATCCAAAGAATCCTTCTCGTCCACCCTAAACTGAAAATCTAGATGTAAGCCAAACTGTTTACCAGTCAGTACCAAGTGGGGGATGGGAAAGAGAGGCGTACTTCTTTCTTGCGGTTTTCAATCCACAGCTTCTGAGGTTTAAAACATTTTTTTAAATTTAAATCATGTTCCAAGCCCCTTCCAGTATGCATCTCATAATGGAAATTTTGGTTCTTGATTTCCTTCCACTTACCCACCTATCCCACCCCCAGCCCCCTATTGGGGAACTGGAGTGACTTCAGTGACTTTTGGCACTTTGCCTTGAGAGACTTGACCAACTGAACATGTCAGGACAAGGCTCATGCAGAACTAGGTTTCCAAGACCCTCTATTCAATTGAAGGAAAAGCTGACTCCAAACTTTTGACAGTTTTGTAGCCAAGACTGCTGCATTGCCTTGCTAACAAAAATGGTCATGTTTAGATAGGTGTCAGAAAAGAACAGAATTTAACTATAAAGCAAGATTTAGCAAACCTTTTATCACAGAGTCTAGCATGTTGTTTTAAAGTATAAATTTCATACTTAATTTGTCCCTATAAATTAAACTGAAACAGCTGACTGAGGCCAGTGAAATAGCTACAGGTGACCTCGGACATGTTTTATAGGCTGATTTCTCTGCCTCACTTTAGAAGGCATTGGCAGTCTGGTCCCAATGGGATCCACTTTTGAGTTTTCAAAAGGGAAATTTTCCATTGTGTATAATGTTTCTATGCTGCTCATGTAGTTTTTGTACACTTCATTTCTTGGGAAAAATGCACTCCCTCTTTATTGCTAGATTTAAAGGGGATATTTGGGGATTGCCTATGGATAGTCTTTTTGATACTATTTTAAAAGATCCTTTTCCATCTACAATACAAATAGGTATTTTGGCTTATATCTGTTGATCTTACACTGACATGACTTGAAATAAGCTCACATGTTGTAGTTTCTCTGTTTCTGCAGAATTGGATGGCTTTGAGTCGCTTGTTGGATGAATCTTGGCATCAGGCTAATCATATCTTCATTAACAGGAGCTGCAGTGATCTCAGTTATACCGTTAGCTTCAGGGACTATATTGCATTTACTCACCATAAGTGTTGCATGGTGTCTTGAAAGTCTCTAGGAAATCTTCAAAACAGGAAAATGAGCTTCTTATTAGGTACCACTTACTGTACAGACAGAGGATAAAGGATGATCTTCCATGGGCGACCAGCTGAGGAGCACAGGATTTACTTTTCCTGCCTCCCTCACCTTTTAATGATATAAACTTGAGTGACTGTGTTGTACAGTCTGAGTTTAGTACATTATAGCTTTAGTAAACTGGGGATGCCTTCATATCATGTACTTCCTGTGCAGCATTTAACCATGTTGGACAAGCAGACCTCGTTAGCAGAGTGGAGTGCTGTACTCCCTGAAAATGAGCCCATAGGAGAGAGTTGTTTGGTCTCTAAAAACGTGCATCTGTAACAGCCCTTGGATGTCAAGTTACCATGTCCCAGTTACTATCAGGTTCAGGAGCAGCTTTTAGCCTACTCATCCCAACAGGCACAGAGATGAAGGGAAAGAGGCTTTCAAAAGGGGAGAGGTACAGGACTGGTCACACTGATCTAAAGTTACTCTCAATTTTTTCTAGCATTAGAAAAAGATGAGTCACTGTCTAGGGACCAAGAGAGAGAGCCATTTGTATTTGAGGATAGTAAAGAATGCCAAGGAGCTCACTAGACCCTTATAGATTTGATACATCACAAACACTAAGAGTTCTGTTCTGATGGATTTTGACGGTAGATTTCTTATTCCTAATTCTAATGATATGTAGAAGAGAAGACTCTTAAGTTGCCAAGTTCTAAGCAATATAAATATATTTATCATTTGCAGGACTTAGCACTCCATTTTTCTACATGGTATACAAAGATTTTGTTACGTTACTGGCAAGAGGCTTGATTGACTTATGAGATCTTGAGGGCAGCCAAATCCGTCAAATTCTGCAGTTTAAGAATCGATAAGAAATAGAGGCCTTTGCAAATCTGCCCCTCTGGGCAAAGGAGCAAGGCAAGTATCGAGGCAAAAGAAAAATTTTTAGATGAGGTTACCTCATCTTGAAGCCAAAAGCATGATACGGTACTACATGTAGGTCCTTCCTAACCAAATGTGGAACTGGTTACTGCCTATTGTGAGTTTAGAATGCATTCACAAAGCACAAAGGCCCAGATCGTAAACAATATTTAGGCACCTAACTTCCATGTAAGTCAGTGGAAGTTGGGAGGCTAAATACCTTTTGAGGGTCTGAGCCAACATAACTGGATGTGTCTAAAGACTTTGCCAACGTTGGTTGAAAACACCATTTCAAATGATGTGCTGAGTCACATTTTAGTGTGTTGCCTAACTTTCCCCAGATCACACAAATAGCCTTGTTGTTGAAGGCAGCCTTATGGGTGAAAAGTTAGAGTGGGTCTTGGATACACTAACTACAGTTTGAGCATCTTTACTGTAATTTGTCTTTTTTTATTTGCTACTTGAAAACTGGCCAGCAAAAAAGTAATAAAAGATTGGTAGGACTTCCATGCTGGATTCAAGCTCCCCATAAGTTGGATCTGTCATTTTGCTACAGCATAACACGCAGCAGATGGACTTGTTGGATCAGAAGACAAATTTACTCTGTTTAGTCTGGTGCCAGTGGTGAGAAGCTGAACCCTACACCATGGAAGTTAGTGGATCCCACTCTTGACAGACTGCAGAAGCAGAGAATCCAAGTGACTTAACACAGTCAGGCTGACACCTGTGATGGGCTCTGCTGTCCCATAAGTCGTGAACATGTGGAAGTGTCTAGCATTACTGTGCACGAGGAAAACAACTGATTTGGCTTTATTGGTGAGGCTGGAGCTCTCGGTTAAATAGGGTGAATGAATACATGAGTTTGTGAAGTCTAGGCAAAAATGAATACCTGCACCTTCTAGAAACTCTAGCTCTGGTTTCCAAGAAGCCTCATGAGAAGATACTTAATGTTTCTCTTGAGGTCTCATGTTTTCCTGGCTGTTCTTTTTGTTTTGCTTTTATTTCTGTTGAAGTCTTTGTAGACAATCAGAGATCTGCTGGGATACTCCCCCGGGCTATTGTTAGCACCATGCATAGGCCTCAGTCTTATACTAACTCATTGGAATTGATGCACTTTTCCTGTTTTTTGCCTTTTTAAATTAGCTGCTTGTTCTTGAACAAACCAACAACAACAAACCCAATTTAAATGCCTATTGTGTTGTCCATCCTGCTTGTTTTTTTTCTTGTTTTTATATAATATATGCATTGAGAGTGAAATATGAAATGGAAGAGAAATATGCACAAGAAAATATGCCTATCAAGTACCATCATTTTTGATAGGTATAGCAATTTAATCAAAAGGTTTTTAAAAATATTTTGGATGAATATTTTGCTTGTTTTTTCTGTAAATAATAATGTAAATAAGTTTGTGGTATATTATGACAGTTTTAAGTGGTTGTAAGAAAATTAAAACCCCATAAAAACCCCATCACAGGTTTGTGTGTGTGTGTTTATCATTTCCATCTCTTGAGATCAGGGAAAAAATGTATAATATTTTGAGAACTTCATGTGAAAGTTAAATGCAGAGTACTTTACATCAGTTAACCAAGTCACACAATTCTTCTGCTAGTAGTTTCTTAGGTTGTGCAGCCCCATCAAATCCTTAGTCCTGTTTTTATCCCAAGCTTTCTTACTTTGGGAGGACAGTTTTTGTCTTCTGTAAGCTGGAAAAATAGTGGCAGAGAAGGGTGGTGGCTTTTATATATAAGGCAGTAAGTGAGAGGTGGAGCTGAAAATAAAACCTTAGGAGTCCTCTGGTCTATGTGCTTCATGGCTTTCCTTAACAGCACAAAAGCGATGTTAAGGTATGATTAAAACCACTTGGGACTTGCAGCAGCGCATTTGGGTCAGTGTTGCCTTGGTGGCTTCCCACCCGATGTTGTACTGGAAACTAAAATGGTTGAAGGGAGACAAACCACTAGGTCATTCTGGCATTTTTTCATTATGCTGCATCCATTGGATTGAGGCATGGTCTGTCACCGGGGTGAAGCAATGTCCAAGTAGGCAATAACATAGTGCCTCCACGGCCCAGTTCACAGCAAAGAACTCCTGTTCAACCACCACATTCTTACGCTCCTTCAGGTGCAGCTTTCTGATGAGGTAGGCTATTGGGTGCTCCTCTCCCTCCACTATTTGGGACAGGACTGCCTTTAGCCCCACCTCTGATGTATCAGTTTGTAACATGAATTCTTTTGAAAAGTTTGGAGTTATTAGGACTGGGTTGTTGCAAAGGGCTGTCCTTAGGTCCATGAATGCTTGTTCCGCGTCCTCTGACCATTTTACAGGATCAGGGCCTTGAGCTTTCACCAGGTCAATTAGGAGGCTAGCTCAGGTGGCGGAATGTGGAATGAATCTTCTATAATACCCCACAATCCCTAGGAACACTAGGACCTGCTTCTTCTGTTGTGGCCGGGGCCGTTGCTTGATGGTTTCTAATTTATTTCTCTGGGGCCGCACCAGTCCTTTTCCTACTAGGTACCTGAGATACTTGGCCTCTGTAAATCCTAAGGCACGTTTGGATGGATTTGCCATGAGGCCAGCTTGCTGAAAGGCACCCTGGACCACTTTCACCCTTTCAAGATGGGTCTCCCAGTCCGGGGTGTTTATGATTACATCATCCAGGTAGGCAGCAGCGTACTTTTGCGCGTGGTTGCAGTAGCTTATCCATCAACTGCTGGAAGGTTGCTGGGGCCCCCTGGAGGTCAAAAGGGAGGACTGTATATTGGAATAGGCCATCTGGTGTAAAAAACACTGTCTTTTCCTTGGCATCTTCTACTGGGGCATTTGCCAAGAGGTTTTGGTCAAACCTAAGGTAGTTAGATACTGAGTGGTGCATCGTCAGTCTACCAGTTCATCTGTGCATGGGATGGGGTACACATCAAATTGGGAAATCTCGTTTTAGCCTCTGGAAGTCATTACAGAACTGTATGGTGCCATCAGGGTTTGGCACTAGAACAAGGGGGCTTGACTTCTGACTGAGAGACTCCTTTATGACCCCTATCTCCAACATCCTTTTTAACCTCAGATGGTATTTCCTCCCTTTTGGCAGCAGGTACCCGGAAGGGCTTCCATGGTTACCCAGACCCCAAGGCTGGTGATAATATGGTGGATGGCTGCGGACATTCACTCCTGTTTTTCTGAGAAGACATCCTGGTTTCTGTGGATCATTTGGGATGCCTCCTTTCGGGCTGGTGTTCATTCTGGCCCCACTCTTACTGATAATGAAGGCTCTGCTGAGGTGGTTAAGGCAGACTTTGGGCTGGTCACACAGGCCTCCCTTTCCTGCTGAGGCTTAAAAGGTTAATATGGTATATCTGTTTTCGTTTTTATTTCCCTGGTTGCCTCACTTTATAGGTTACTTCTCCTACTCTTTGTCACCTCATAGGGGCCCTGCCACTGGGTTAGGAGTTTACTTTCAATAGTAGGCACCACTACTACCACTCAGTTCTCAGGCTGGAACTGCTGAAGCTTAGCCTGTCGATTATAGTATGTTCGTTGGGCCTCCTGGATCTCTCCCATACGTTTCCTCGCAATTGGGGTGACATGAGCTATCCAATTCCTGAGCTGCACTACATAGTCCGCTTCCCCCCCTCCACTGGGCTCCTCCTCCCATCGTTCTTTACCTATGCCCAAAAGGCCTCAGGGATGGAACCCATGCAGTAGCTCAAAGGGGGAGTATCTGGTGGAGGCTGAGGAACTTCCCAGAGGGCAAACATGAGGAATGGTAGTAACATACCCCAGTCCTTACCATCCTTACTCATCACCTTCCTGATCATGGCTTTTAGAGTCCAATTTGCTCTAGGAGGCTGTTGGTCTGGGAGTGATATACAGTGGTGTGAAGCATCTTTACTTGGAGTAGGGAACATAGATTCTTCATTAACCTGGACATAAAGGGCATTCCCTGGTCTGTTAGAATCTCTTTGTGGAGTCCCACTTCAGAGAAAATTCCCAGCACTTCTTTCGCTGTGCTCTTTGAGCTCACCGTTCACAGTGGGACAGCCTCTGGGTAACAAGTAGCGTAGCCCAGTACAACAAGTATATACTGTTGATTGTGAGCAGTCTTCTTTAGAGGGCTACCAAGTCCATATCAATCTGTTGGAATGGGATCTCAGTGATGGGTAGTGGAACTAGGGGAGCTCTCAGAGGGGGGCGCGAGCTGTGCAGTTGGCATTCAGGGCAGGATGCATAATACCTTCATACATCCTTGTGTATTCCTGGCCAGTACAACTGGTGCAGGATTCATGCCTGCATCTTCTGCACTCCAAGATATGCCCCAAACAAGTGGGTATGGGCTGGGTCTAGCATGGCCAGTTGGTGCTTCTGCAGTGCCAATAGCTGGTGTACCTCCTGTCCTTGTATATGGGCAACCTGATAAAGGAGGCCTTTCTTCAATATAAAAAAGGGTTCGGGTCCTCAGGCCTTGCCTTCTACTGGCACCACATCTATCTTCATTACCTCCCTCCAGGCGTTTCCATACCGAGGGTCCTCTATCTGGTCTTGCCCAAAAGTCGCTCATCTCAGTTTTGCTTATTCAAACCCCGAGTGGTCTCCTTCCCCGCTCTGTGCAGGGCCACAGTTTCATCATAGGTGTTTGGGTCATGTTGGCCTACCAGGCCCAAAGGTCAGGCAGAAGCTTTCTTGTGAACTGGTCAACGACCAGATCTCTAGGATTTCCTCTGGGCTTTGTATTTCTGGGCGCAGCCACTTGTGCATTAGGTGGATTAACTCAAACAGCTGGGCCCACGGGGGGGCTTACTATCCTGGTACTTCCCCCCATGGTACCCCCTGGGCCTGGGTGGTCACTGTCACCCCGAGCCGTGCCAGGGTTTTCTCCTTGAGCCGGGGTACTTGGATGCATCCTCAAGGGACAAGTCGTAGGCCTTCTGTGCCTCTCCACATAGGAGTGGCGTGAGGATGCTCACCCACTGCCCTTCGGGCCAAGCTTCACTGCGCAGTTCGTTCAAATGCAAGGAGGTGGGCCTCAGCATCATCGGCTGGCATCATTTTGGGGAAGCAGCCTGTGGTCCTCAATGTACTTGGACCTCCAGCCCCAGCAGTCAGGGTTGCAAGTACTTTCACCTGCTAAACCACATCTTGGAGTGCTCAGTCTGAGGTGACATGGCTGATTATTAAATTAGTTGTTTCTTGATGGAGCCGGATGGCTTCCTGCAAAGCTACCCTCTGGACTTGTGTGGCTTTCCGTTGTGTGGACATCACCTGTGCGAGTGCCTTCACCACTTCTTCCCTCTGAATACCTTGATGGGGGGGGCGGGAAGAGAACAGGCCACCCTCACCCAGTTGATTTCCGCCTTCCCCCTTTTTTTAGTATCCCTCACCTCCATGCTGAACACATGCCACTTCTGACACCAGTGTGACAAAGCCCCAGGATTGTCCTCCTTGGGTCCTGCACTCTGTGGTGGTTCAGGTGTGGTCTCACAGACTCACCGTGTCCCTGCTCTGCCTCCTAGCCTCACACAGGCCTGGGTCACGGCATCACTGAGCCATTCTCGTCATTGGCACAGTCCACAATAGTCATTAGTGGAGGAGACCCCCTTAGCTGTGCCCAGCCTCCTGCCCTCTAGGGCTGCTCCGGAGTGTGGGGTGCTCTGGGGGGAACCTGGACCCCTCCCACACACACCAGGTTCTGGCCCAGGGACCCTTCGCAGCTGCAGCTAGAGGGATTTTCCTCCTTGGTCCCTCCTGATATAGCAACTGCCTCCCTGAGCCACTACCACCAGACATTCCCCGAGTACCTTTCTCAGGTGGCTGCAGCTGCCCTCTCTTCCTGGGAGCTCTCCTTTCACACTCTTTGCTTCCTCCTCATCCATCCCGTATCTCCCCCCCACCCCAACTCACCTGTGGGAAACCCTTTCGAAGGGTTCAGCAGGCTTTAATTAGCCAGAGGTGCTGAATTAGCAGCAAGGGCTGGTTTAGCCTATTGCTGCTGGGTGATCCTGGATAAGCCTCAGTCTTTAGGAAACGTAAAGGCACACACCCAACTGCCCACATATTTACCCTCCATGAGGCTGCTGTAGCTGGCTGAGATCTAGCAAATCATTTAAACTGCACTTTGTTTTAATCTGGCTAGGCTCTATCTCAAAAGCACGTGGCACTGAGTTTCACAGGGCCATTCGCATTTTCGAAATAGCATTCCTTTCGTGAGTTTGTTTTTTATACTCGTCGGTAAATGAGTACTTAAGTTTGTTCCCCCCACCTGCAACTTAACTGCCTTGTGCAAATTTTATGCCATAAACTTAGTACACAAGTAAGCTGTGCGTGTAGGTGGGGGTTGAACAGTTTCTCCTACACTGGTATAAAATCAATAGGATATGTTGCAAGTTACATCAGCATTTGCTTTCATATAGCACCTTGCATCACAGAGAGGCCTAATAACTTTGCAAATTGTGTGTTCAGTGAACATAGTGTCATCTGCCCTTTTAAACCCTGAGCTTTGTCAGACAGGAGCCTCATGAGAGCCATGTCAGCTTGCAACTACTGCGTGCCTAACGGGAGGTGTTACCAGAGAGTCTCAATTGGAAGTCTAGAGTGTGGGCTCCTTGGTAAGTAAAAACTTGGTCCCAGAGCTACAACTTATTTCTGTGAGGTGTCCAATATTGTGTGTGTGCCAGGTACTGCATAGGATTAGTCCGCTTGAGGGTCCTATTCATGGAAAAATACAGGTACAAAAGCATAATGGAGGTTTATAACCAGCTGAGTCATCAGCACCTGGTACTAGCGTGTGCACCACTGATGAAATACAGGAGTGTACTTACTCATGTAGAGTGTTTAGGAGGTGCGGTGCTATACATTGTGGTCCTTATGCTAGTGATTGCATGAATGTTACCCATGCTGGGTGAGTTGCTGTTTGGTGATGTGCCCAACTTGAATCCTTCCCACCTTAGGTTATGAAAAAAATTACAATTAAGTTCTTGGAATCCTCTTTCTTCAGATGCTTTGAGCTCCAAAGCACTCGAATGGAGAATGGGAGAGGCGAGAAGCTGCCTGGTTTAGCCTTTGCTGCCTCACTTCCACTTAGATGTCTCCCATGAGAACTATCACCTGTGATTTGGAAGCTTCTCTTAGTTGTCTGAAGAAATCCTTGTCTACCTGATTTACCTGATCTGGCGGTCAATAGCAGACACCAACCACAACATCATCTCTGCTGCTACCATCTCTAAACTTAACTCAAAGACTCTCAACTAGTTTTTCACCCTCCATATACTGGAACTCTGAGCAATCACACTGCTCTCTCACATACAGTGCAGCTCCTCAACTGAAGGGAAGACTTTACAGAAAAAGAAAACTCTTAGGTGCAGGGGCTGGATAAAAGAATCCAATTGTAATTTAGTACTTCATTTTAAAATCTATTTTAGTGCTGGTGAAAGGTGTTGAGTGGATAATCCTGGAGAAGGAGGGCCATTTCTCCTACAGAACAGCATCAGGAGTAGTAATTACCCAAAGCCTTGCATGGGTACTAATTCTCCAACCTGAAAAAACTACACCTTAAGGGTGAGAAGCATTCCATATCTATGGCCACTCAGTCTTTTGACTATTTGCTGAACTGCCAACAGGGATGTTCATTATGCTGGTTGTGACAACTTTTTTAAGCGATGGACATAATTAAAGTCTCCACACAGACTTTAACAATCTACACCCCACCATCAATTTGTGCCTCGATTACTCCACGCAAGAGATACATTTCCTGGACGCTACAGTACTAATCAAGGATGGCCTGATCAGTACCACACTGTACGAAAACCCACTGATCGCTATACTTACCTACACCCTTCTGGCTTCCATCCTGTACACATAACTAGATCCATTGTTTACAGTCAAGCTCTCGGGTACAATCGCATTTTCTCTGATCCGACTGACAGAGACCAAAAACTACAAGATCTTTACCAAATATTCATAGACCTGAATTCTCCTAATGGGTACGTAAAAAAACAAATTGACAGGGCCAGACAAATACCCAGAGACCAGCTACTCCAAGATCGGCCCAAAAAAACCAAGAACAGAACACCACTGGTCATCACATACAACCCCCAAATCAAACCACTGCAACGAATTATTAAAGACCGACAACCAATTCTTAAGCAGGATGCCACGCTCCACAAGGCCCTGGGTGACATGCCTGTTCTCTCCTACAGACAACCTCCCAACCTTTATGAGGATCCTCATGAACAGCCACAGTCTATACCCCAGGAACACCAGTCCTGGAACCTTTCCTTGCAACAAAGCCCGCTGCCAGCTTTGTCCACATATCTTCTCTGGAAATACCATCACTGGACCTAACCAGGTTGTTCACAGAATCACGGGCACTTTCTCATGCTGCTCTACTAACATCATATATGCCATCATGTGCCAACAACGCCCAGATACTTTGTATATTGGACAGACTTCTAACTCCCTTAGACAAAGGGTTAATGGGCACAAAACAGACATCAAAACACTCCAGATCCACAAACCAGTTAGTCAACATTTTAATGGAATGGGGCATTCTCTTAATGACTTGAGAGAATGCATGTTACTGAAAAAAAAATTTTCGCACCGCTATTCCAAGGGAAACAGCTGAGCTGTCTTTTTATATTCAAATTCAATACATTCCCATCTCGATTCAAACCACGTGTTAATTTTCTGAGTCACTATAGGGGCTTGTCTGCATACTTGGCTTAATCTAATTTTTGACCTTCCCCCCAACCCCTCCACTCTCTGATTTGCTCACCTTGATCATTTTTTCTGACTTGTCCTCCTTGCTTACTGTTTATGGTTCTCTGTGCCTTAAATATTGAGTCTGTTCTGGTCTGGCTATGGTCTGAAGAAGTGGGTCTGTCCCACGAAAGCTCACCTAATAAGTTATTTTGCTTGCCTTTAAAGTGCTACTTGACTGCTTTTTGTTTTGATAGTATATAGACTAGCACGGCTTCCTCTCTGTTACTATTCAATAATTAAAAAGGTGTGTTCAGATGCCTGCTTTGAACCTTCTTCTTCTTGCAAACTTGGACATTTTGCAAGGCCCAGCAGAGTGTGTGTAGCTATCATTTCTCTTTAAATTACTTTTTTAGAGCGATAAACCAGTTCTGATCTCTAAATCAGAGCACATCTGGCTGTGACTCTCACAGCAGTATGTTGCTAAGTAAGTGAGATGTTGGTACTTTTTCTCTCCAGCTCCAGCAGGTAACTGTGTTAGAAAAAAAAAATACCTTACAAACTAACACCCACTCAAAACCTGGCTTTAAGCATTAAGGCCATTTTTGCCATAATTTTGCAATGTGGTTTACGCTGCACAGTTTGACAGAATTAAACTGACCAACCTTTCAACTATATATTCCTCCAGAAAATGCTGATCGGTATGGTTACTCATTATTTCTTCAGTTACTGCTCAGTTCCTCTTTAAAAGAGGAATATTGCTCACTAAAGAACCAAGTGCCTAGTTTTTAGAATCTCAAGCTTGCTTAGTTTATGGGTCTGAGCCACAAAATTTGCTCTACATAATAGAAGCTCATAAAAAAAATAATGGTCAGGTGCAGTTCTGATCCAGGGTTTTTCATCATAGAATGCCTGCTGCAGAATTCTAATCTGGGTTTGGTTACTTGAGGGCTTCGGATTAACTGAGTGCGGATTCAAATTCATCGTTACAGGTTGAACCTCTCTCAGGACCTGACCGGTGCCAAACAGGAGAATTTGCCAGACCACAGGAGGTCAATATTGTCTAGCAACGTTGCCAACACTTCCACTCCTTACTGGTCTGTTAGAAGACACTTAAGGGTAAATTAGAGCTAAATAACAGCACAGAACACTGAGAGCCAGAACTGGTGGCTGTAAACAAACTTTATGGGACCCTGGGAAACTTGGCCACACCCATAAGTGGTTGTCCAGCTAACTAAAACCATGCCAGATTATGGATGTTGCCGGGATTATGGATGTGGAGAGAGTTTGGGAACAGAGAGGTTGAAACTAGTACAGTCTGAAAGTTGGTTGGTTGTCTGCTAAATTATGTCTCCTGTTTCTTTCTAATAAACAATGGAAAAATACTTGTGGAACACTGAGGTGGCTGAAGCTGAACATTTCAGTCTTTTAATCAAGTACTTCATAAAAACTTTAATCCCTGTGTCATGGGGCCAACTCACTGTCGTGGCACCTCCTGCTGGTTGCTCAGGGAATTAGCTTGCTCCTCAGCATGATACCCCCTTTTGGCTGGTGTCCTCCATGGTCCATCTCAAGACCTGTATCACTCCCAAGCTGCGTCTACACGTGCACGCTACTTCGAAGTAGCGGCACCAACTTCGAAATAGCGCCCGTCGCGTCTACACGCGTCAGGCGCTATTTCGAAGTTAACTTCGACGTTAGGCGGCGAGACGTCGAAGTCGCTAACCTCATGAGGAGATAGGAATAGCGCCCTACTTCGACGTTCAACGTCGAAGTAGGGACCGTGTAGACGATCCGCGTCCCGCAACATCGAAATTGCTGGGTCCTCCATGGCGGCCATCAGCTGGGGGGTTGAGAGATGCTCTCTCTCCAGCCCCTGCGGGGCTCTATGGTCACCGTGGGCAGCAGCCCTTAGCCCAGGGCTTCTGGCTGCTTCTGCGGCAGCTGGGGATCTATGCTGCAGGCACAGGGTCTGCAACCAGTTGTCAGCTCTGTGTATCTTGTGTTGTTTAGTGCAACTGTGTCTGGGAGGGGCCCTTTAAGGGAGCGGCTTGCTGTTGAGTCCGCCCTGTGACCCTGTCTGCAGCTGTGCCTGGCATCCCTATTTCGATGTGTGCTACTTTGACATGTAGACGTTCCCTCGCTGCACCTATTTCGATGTTGGGCTGAGCAACGTCGAAGTTGAACATCGACGTTGCTGGCCCTGGAGGACATGTAGACGTTATTCATCGAAATAGATGTCGCAACATCGAAATAAGCTATTTCGATGTTGGCTGCACGTGTAGACGTAGCCCCAGATTGCAGCATCCTCTTCAAGGCACAGCCCTCTATCAGTGCCTGCTGTGGTCTCCCATCCCCTTCCAGGGATCTCAACAGTCCCATCTCTGTGCACTCACCACTGTGGCCAGCTGCAGCCTCTGTCTAACCCCTCATCTCAGTAGTGGGCCACTGTGCATATAGGCCACTCCTCAGTGTGGCTATATGTTGTATAAGGGGCCTAGGCACTTTTGAGTCCTGACCCAGAGACCTTGCAGCCTTGTCCCACATTCCTCCGCTCTCCTTCTACCACCTCTCACTCCCTGGGCAACTTTCCTTGTGGCCCTTTGTACTGTTTGGGCCCCTTTAATGGGGCCAGCAGTTTGGCAGGAATCAGGATGGATCCTCTCCCTAGCTCCCCTTGTCTGTCCAGCACTGCTGTAGCTACAATGCTGGCTCTTAATGGGAGCTGATTTTGCACCTTCCCTGCTGAGCCGCTCTTTATATTCAGGGCTGATCCAGCAAACTGCCCTCCAACTGGCTCAGTCATCTGTTCACATTCAATATCTGTAAATATGCAACTATGCATAAATGTGTACCTATAATCTACTCAAACTAATGCTTTACTGAGCTGTTGAAAAATGAAAAACGTCCATCAAATCTTTAAGTAGAGTTAAGTGTAAACAAGGATCTGGATCACTCGTAGAATTTATAATATAAATTCTTGGTGGCCTGCTTCTACCTCCGTGGTCTTGGTTCAGCTCCAACTGGGAGTTTAGGCACATCACAAAAGCAGCCAACATCCATAATGGTTTAGGTATCTTGCTTGCTGGAACTTTTATCCAAGAGGTCAAAAAGTGAATAAGCACAAGCACTGAACTCGGCTTTTGCTTACTGTGCCTTCAGCAGTGCAAGCAGATTGCATTTGTCATAGTGTACTATGTGCTGTGCCGTTCAATAGTTACAGGCACAAAAAGACTCATCTACTTTTCTGAGAGTGGTGCTACTTTTATAGAAAACTGAGACTCCCAGAGGGTAGGGGGCTTAGAATCATAGAAGAGTAGGACTGGAAGGGACCTCGAGAGGCCATCGAGTCCAGCCCGCTGCCCTCATGGCAGGGCCAAGCACTTTCTAGACCATCCCTGAAAGCCATCTATCTAACCTCTTCTTAATATCTCCAGTGATGGAGATTCTACCACCTCCTTTGGCAATTCGTTCCAGTGTTTGATCACCCTGACAGTTAGGAACTTTTTCCTAATGTCCAACCTGAACCTCCCCTGCTGCAATTTCAGTCCATTGCCTCTTGTTCTACCTTCAGAGGCAAGGAAGAATAAGTTCCCTCCCTCTGCCTTATGACACCCTTTTAGATACCTGAAGACTGCTATCATGTCCCCCCTCAATCTTCTCTTTTCCAAACTAAACAAGCCCAATTCTTTCAGCCTTTCTTCATAGGTCATGTTCTCTAGACCTTTGATCATTCTCGTTGCTCTCCTCTGGACCCTCTCCAATTTCTCCACATCCTTCCTGAACTGCAGTGCCCAGAACTGGACACAATACTCCAGCTAAGGCCTAACCAGCGCAGAGTAGAGCAGGAGAATGACTTCTCATGTCTTGTTCACAACACACCTGTTAATTGCTTGCTGTTAATTGGCTTGCTCGGGTTCATAGCAATGTATAAAACTCAAGCATCCTGATTCGTAGTCTCCTGTTTTAATGACAAACTCTGCCTGTGGGACAGGAACAAACAAGGGCATTTATCGGAAATCGTAGAGGACTGGAGCTCAGAAGTGTAGCACTTTGACCACGTTCTACTCTTGCCTGGCTCTTGTTTATGGCAAAAAGTCACATGGCAGTGGGTAATGCTTACATTTCATCAGCATGAAAGAAAATAATGCTGAATGAGGTAGGCCCTTTAGCATGTGCGCAAACAAATCAAAACAGTGCCAAGATTAATCTGGTACCTGAGCTTCTGATGTTTTAAAGCAAAACAGTTGTTACTCCTGCATAAGGGAAAACAAATACCAAAAACAATGAGGCATGGCGGAAACAAATCTTTAGTGAAATACATGTAAACTGTTTTGCCATGTGCCTGTATTCTGTTTATTTCTAAAAATGACAATATAAATTTATATTCAAATTAAAAAATGAAAACCTATTCATACTTATTACTTTTAACATACAATCAACAACCTTAAGAAAAATCAAAACAAATCAATTAAATCAACATATGTCTACTGTAAGTTAGCAAAGCCATGCACAAACTCTGCAGAACAAAACACATTACTCTACCCAAATATCAAAATCTGGCTAAAAAAATCATCAGGCAAATGATGTTCTAAAGTCTTGGCCACAGGGAAAACATAAATGCTCAGTTACTTGGTTTTAAAATGTAATAAACAATAGAAAATTCCTATGTTAAACCAAGGAGGGTACAGATACACTAGCATGTTCTTTTGAACTAGTTTGAAAGAGGGTGCTCATTCGAAAGTGTTCAGCGTGTGTACACGCACATTCATTTGAATGTAATTTCAAAAGAACACTGCGCTCCTTTCGAAGACACGCTTCCACCACCCTTTCAAGAAGGGCGCGTTCTTTTGAAAGAAAACGTGTAGGTGCTCCGCAGGCTGCTCTTTCAGAAGAGCAGTCCTCCATGACTTTGGCCAGCTGGTTTGCAGAGATGCCAGGGCCAGCATGAGCGGAGCACTATGCTCCCTGCATTCAGCTACATCTTAAAGGTGCAGCATGCGATCAGCTTCAGAGGCACAAGTGAGTCAGTAGCAAGCAAGGATTCTCCTGTGCTATTGCTTGGACTGCCTACATGGCCAGGAGCCAGGCACCCTCCAGAGCCCCCTCAGTAGGGGGTTCCCAGCAGGGTCCACGGGCAAGCTGTGGGACCTCTTCAGTCTGTGGAGGGAGAACGCTGCAACACTGTGGCATTTGCACATCTCTCAGCTGGCCTGACCGCATGGGGGGCGGTACCCACCACGAACCCTAGACCAGGTGCAATCAAAAGGAAAAGTATTGCGCCAGGCCTGGGTGAAGGCCAGAGATGTGGCCCACCACATGGGGGTGGGGGGAAAGAGGTGAACCCGCCACCTATCCTCATGAGGACTTGGACCTGCTCCTTGGGAACAAGGAGGCAGCCTGCCCCCACCCCTCAACTATTGTGCAGGACACTGCAGCACCGGAACACGAGCCCAGGAAAGAGTTGAAGGACCAGCCTGAGGCCTCTGCAATGATATAGCAAGAGCCTGAGCCTGGGTTGGAGGAAGAGGGACCCAGAGATGGTGCCCTGCTTATCACTATCCCATCCAGCTTCTCCAGCCAGGCAACATTGACCAGGGCTTCCCTTGAGTTCCTGGAGGGACCATCAGGTTTGTACCGTGCACTTTGGGCAAACCAGGATCGGGGGGAGGGAGAATGAGTCCAGCTACACCACAGCCAGCAGCAGGCTGGTGTTATGGCCATAGACCACGGTCTGGATGCACACCAGCTGACCCCAGAAAGGGCAACGTGTAGCACTCAGCACCCGCTTCCAGGGACAGCACCACCAGCAACTGCGCGTCTGGTTATGAGGGAGGTGGAGCGTGCCTGCTGCACCAACATGGGGACCCCTCGGCACTTGGGAACTCCAAAGGGGGACACGGGGCCAGCAGATGGGAGGGGCTGTCCAGGGTGGGTGGGACTAATGGACTGTCCCTCTCCCCTTCTCTCTCCGCAACTTTGCCGTCCCAGATGATCCCTGTGCAGGGCGGATCCCCATGGCAGCAGACACCAAGATGGCCATGGCAACCCCACTTCCTAGGCCTGTGATGTTCTGTGGCAGGAGGCCAATCCCCCCCACCAGCACAGAAGCAAAGAGCACCTCCCCTACATGGCCACCCTGTGAAAGCAACATGCCTTGTTGAGGAAATGGATGGAAGTGGAGTGGGAAGCTTGGGGTGAGGTGGTGGGTGCCTTTAATACCCTTACCCAGGCAGTGACTGACCACCACCTCCTGGAGCCCCCCTGCATCCCCTTCCACCTGCACACTTCCCACCATGGCTGAGGCCCGTGTGACCCAACAACACCCCTACCTCTCCATAGTCACGGCCCCATCATGGCGCCAACAGAGACCCCAGACTTGGGGCGGTAGTGGCAATCAAGGCTGGAACCGGTCATGGCTATCCACTCCAGGGGGGTGTTTAGACCCTGAAACCTATCCCCATTCTAGGAAACCAACATGTAAATAGTTTCTCCCCCCCTCCCCCAGTCCCTCCTCTATATGGTGGTTTGTTGTTTTCATGTTTTGGCTTTTATAAGAGACACCTTTGGAGAACCAATCCAGCAGTTTTTGAAGCTGGTCTTCTGTGTGAGACACTACAGCAGCATCGTCTGCGAACAGCATGTCTCTGATGAGGACTTCTCGCACCTTAGACTTAGCTTTCAGCCTTGCAAGAAACTGCTGGATTAGTTCTCCAAAGCGTGCAAGGACTTTGGGCTTACCATCAGCCTAAAGAAGACGAACGTACTCGGTCAGGCTGTTGCTGAATCCCCATCAATCAGCATTGACAACTATACGTTAGAGGTCGTCCACGAGTTCGTTTACCTCGGGTCCACCATCACTGACACCCTGTCGTTGGACACTGAGCTAAATAGGAGGATCAGAAAAGTGGCCACAACTCTGTCCAGACTCAGCAAGAGAGCGTGGAATAACAACAAACTGTACACTCACACCAAAATGCAAGTCTACAGAGCCTGCATCCTCAGCACCCTCCTTTATGGCAGCGAGACTTGGACCCTGTATGCCCGCCAGGAAAAGAGGCTGAATGTCTTCAACTTGCGCTGCCTCAGGCGCATCCTTGGAATATCATGGAAGGACAGAGTGACCAACACTGCCGTACTCTAGCAAGCTGGAATCCCAACCATGCACGCCCTCCTCAGGCAGCGTCGACTCCGCTGGCTTGGCCACGTCCACAGGATGAACGATGGAAGGATTCCAAAAGACATCCTGTATGGTGAGCTAGCCTCTGGCAAAAGACCTCCCGGACGCCCCCAGTTGCGTTACAAAGATGTCTGCAAGAGAGACCTCAGAGAGGTAGACATCGAGCTGGACAACTGGGAAGATCTAGCAGACGACCGCAGCAGATGGAGGCAGGGGTTACACAAGGGCCTTCAGAAGGGCGAGTTGAAGATTAGACAGCTAGCAGAGGAGAAGCGAGCGCACAGAGAGCACAATAAGGACTTGCCAGACACCCACTACATCTGCAAAAGATGCAGCAAGGACTGTCACTCTCACGTGGGTCTTTATAGTCACAATAGATGCTGTAAATGAAGTCCTCAATTGAAACTTTGAAGGGCGTGATCCATGGTCTATGCAGACTGAAGGATGCCTACTACTACGACTAAGAGACACCTGTTCATCATCAATAACCATAGGCTCAGCACCCATTGGTGTCTGATGCCTCTCACTATTCCTTTCCGTCATTCCCTGTCCAGTGCAGAGTGGCTTAGTTTCTGAAAATCATATCTATCATGTTCTTGGACTTCCCATCACTCGATCACCATGTCCACTTCCTACAGTCCTTTTGTTGGCATCTCACGTTGCAGCTCACCATCTCGTGCTCCCTAGTAATCTCTCGTAGTTTCTCACCTCGTTTATTTCTTTCTCCATATCCCAACCTTCCCATGACTCTCTCCCAACCTTCATCTGTTCCAACCTTTGAATTCCAGTCTCCTCCAGCGATCGACACCTCTTGCTTCAGTCTCCCCTCCACCGTCTGTGTCAAGTCTTCACGGAATGGCCCAGTTTCTTCCTCCGCACTGTCAGGGGTGGGTGAATACACCCGAGTGACTGAGACGCTGGCTTTGGATGGTGCTACCATCATTCTTGCACTCACCCGTTCGTAGCCTAATAACGCACCTGCACCTGCACCTGCACCTCCACCTCTACCGCTCCCGCCCCCCCCAGCGAGCAGCGCGGGCGCTCGCAGCTTCCCAGCGCCCTGCTCCCGCTCCGCCCCTGTCACAGGGCAGTGAAACCCCGCCCCCTCCGCTGGGGGCTCCGCCAATCAGGGGCGGCTTGTTGCGTCACGCGGAGGGGGCCTCGCACCGGAAACGCGAGGTGCTCGCGGACTGCTCGGCCGGTGCGATGAGGAGCTGAGGCTGGCGCGCGCCGGCGAGCCTTGCCATGGGGGGGCCGCTCGCTTTGGTCTCGGCCAACGGCAGCCTGGGCCTGACAGCTCGGCCCGGCCGCCCCGCCGTGTCCTCCTCGGGCGCCGGGCCCGGTGGCGGCTACCGGGGCTGCGAGAACGGGGCCCTTATGGACAGCTTCGGTATCTTCCTGCAGGGGCTCCTGGGCGTCGTGGCCTTCAGCACTCTTATGCGTGAGTGACAGCCCCCCTCCCCCACCCCGCACACACACCTGCCTCAGCGGCCCCTGCCCCCCTCCCCCGTCCGGACCTGCCTCCCCGGCGGGCGCTCGCTCGCGCTCTCTCTCTCTCTCTCTCTCTCTCTCACACACACTCACACACACACACACACACACACACACACACACGGGGTGTGTGACATGGGGAGCCCGAACCTCTGACACCCCTGTACGTGAGACTTCTGGGACCCAGCTGTGGGTTCTCCCCCGTAGCCGGCCGCCGGGTCTGGTCTCTGCTATCACCTTTCTCATTCGGGAGCCTTTCTCTCTCTAGCCCGTGTGCCCCTAAGGGCACTGCTCACACCCCCAGCACCGCCTTGCGCGAGTGAGACTCCTCGTTCAGCAACAGCAGGCGTGCCCCTGTCCTGGCTCTCTTCTATCCAGCATCCCCTGGCACGAGTGTGTCTTTGCAATTGGGATCTGGTTGGGGTTTCCCACCCTCGCCTCTTCAGGCAACCGCTGTTTCCTTGTCTAGATTCTCAGTGAGCAACCTCCTGCATCAGCAATGCAGGCATTTCTTTGTTCAACCCGAAACACCTCTCACTGGGGAAGAAAGTCCCTGTTTGCATGCTGGTGTTTAGGCTCACTTTGTCTCTTATGTTTCTGTTGGTTTGTATGAAAAAAATCCAATATAATCAGTGTCACGTGTTTAGGTGGAATCTTTGCTTTTGGGTTCTGTTTTGTAAGGCTTGTGTGATAGTGCCCCTTTAATCGGTTGTACCTGCACAATATTGTCCTTTGTGAAGAGACGATTAAAATCTAGTCAGACTTTTTCCTGTTTAAAGACATTCATATTCTGTCATCATGATTCTGTGACTAGAAGGCAGAGTGCCATTGTTTGCTGCATTCTTCTTTTATTGTGTTTGCTACTTTTTTTTTCCTAGTACCATATGGAGAAAATGCCATCAATTAGTTTCTTTTTTAAAGTGTTGACAATCTAGTGGAGTTTTTCACAGAAGCTTGCACGTGCTTCTGTTTAATATAAAGAGTAATAGTGTTTTGAAGTACATCGCCTAATTGAAACACAAAGCAAGCAGTCCTGTAGCACCTTAGTCATTAAGGTGCTACAGGATGGCTTGCTTTGTTTTGTGAAGGTACAGATTAACACAGTTACTCCTGTCAGACTATTTGATGACAGTATTGAGCATGAGATGTAATTTGTTCTTTGGAGAACAGATCACATTTCCCCCCCACTTCCAAAGTTGGTACTTAACACGTATAATTTAGTCTTTTCTTCCTTTTCATGATGGAGTGTAATAGCTTCTTTTTTCTGTCTGGTTCATTAGAGGATCTTGGTTCTTTATTTGTCTGAAGCAATCTAGCCCAGCAAGAAACTAAATAAACGAAGTTTTGCACAAGCAGTTGTTGAGATTAGCCCCTGAACTACTACTTAGTGCATAGGAAGGAAATGGCTTACAAATGAAAATGGGGTAGCTACTTAAAACTGACATCCTCTGGTCATTGAGGCACTGGGTCTTGATATAGTGATATAATGTAGTATGTTCTGAAGCGATTGATTATGGCCTTGTCAAATGTATGTGTCTGACTCAGGTGAGTGGGGGAACCTGCAAATAAGAACAATTTTATAAAATACATTAGTTGGGTTCTACTGACTAGCTCAGCACTATATTGTTTGAGCACGCATGCCTTCAGTTTTTTGCATCTTAAATTTACTGATACCATAGTAAGATTGATTGACTTCATTTTTGCAATAATCACATTTTCATATTTTTATCTCCCAACAACTCTGAATTCAGTTGAAGTTGCAATAGACCAACACTTTTTAAAAAAAAAAAAAAATCTGATATTTCTGTTGGCAGTCAAGATGATCAAATCTAGAAAAAGTACTTCAATATTACTGAGAATTACTGTAAATGAAGACTTCTCAGAGCGACCAGTGAAACTTGAGTGATGGTTTATTGATGCATATCATATTAGCTGTAAATTGTATGGAGCTGCATACATTCCAGGTTTAATGATTATGAATCCATAGCATATTGAGCTGGTATGCTGTCAGATTTTCTCGCAGTCTTGCATGGTTTTCTCTACAATATGTAGAAAATCTAAAACTTAGATTGTAGAAAAATTCTATTACCCATGCCTATGAGGAGAGTCATTGATGCAGTGATGTCTGAGTCTTCAGATAAACCGTATTTATGTGGTGTGTCCTAATCATCTTGACAAGATTCTACATCTGAGACCTGAGATATAAGAAGTTGTATCTTTAGTTATTTCACTCATTATCTGGATAGTATTGCATATTGAAATGTGACTGAGTGCGAGAGGGAAGCATGCTATAGCAATATTTTCCAGATAATATATAAGTAACATAAAGCAGGTGAAGTCATTTATAGTGGTTTTGTGGTTTCTTCAGTGTTCTCACATGTACACTCCTGCTTACTACAGAAAATTGTGTATTTGCAGAACTGCAATTAAATGTATGTTCATTTTTCCAAACATGTAGCTCATACATCCTGCAAGTTCTAAGTAAAAAGTTTCATAATATACTAAGTGCGGAAGTCATATTAACTAAGTGAAATAGGAGGTATAGTAAACTCTCTTTTAACCAGCAGCCAAATAACTGGACTTCGCTATTAATCGGAATTCTGTTGCAGCTGACGGTTCCCCACATGGCGCAGCCATGCACCGAGCTGCCCAGAGCATATTGGAACCTCCCACGTTTCCAGCATATTTGAATATCCAGCAACCTTGCAGTCCCAGGGTTGCCAGATATCAGAGTTTATTTTAATTGACCAAAGGTATTAACAGAAAAACTTAATCTAAGGACCTTATTGACATAATCATTTTTTAAAAGGTTTTGTAATCTAGTCCAGGAAATGTGTAAATTTAGGACCACATACTACCCTTTTTCTCAGTGGAACTTACAGGGATGATAGTGGAAGGTTTGCCCAAAGGTCAAGGGTAGACTATGGCCTTAGGTAGTAAATAATTAAGACCTTTGCAGTTTGTGCTTTCATTAGAGTACGCTGTTGGTGTGTTTAGGTGTTACTTCCCGTATTCTGTATACCCTGTATCTAATAACCAGACTCGCATGCTTCTCTTAAAGCTTTTCTTTGAGATTTTCTATTGTAATTACAACCCAGGTCCTAGTGAACCAAGGGGCTTCTTATGGATTTTAATAAGTTTACACCAGGAATGGCCAGCAATGAACAGCAAGCGGGATGCATGCGTGGCCGCCTTTCACCTCAGTGGGCTGCAGCACCATGTAATCCACTGGGGTTCCAGCTGTGCCCCCTGTTAGTCCCCTCCCTCATGAGCCTCTCAGACAGTGTGGCATTGGAACCTCATGCTTACCTGCTCCTCCCCCTCCCTCCCAGCACTTTCAGAATACGCAAAGAGCTGATTCACAGCGTTCCAGATCTGGGAGAGAAGGGGAAGAGTGGGGATGGAGCATGAACATGGCTCCTCCAAAAATACTGGGAGGGAGGAAAAGGCATAGGAAGTGTGGGGTGCTCCTTCTCCAGTGTGTGAGAGGGGCACAGGAGACGGGCAAGTCAGGGAGTCTGACCTGCAGATGGAATCCCAACAGGCTGCAGTTTGCCCCCCACTGGTTTAAACTGTATCAGAGAGCTGCAAGGGTTTTGGAATACAGACTTCCGTAATAACCTATATCCTACCAGCTGACGACTGGGCACAGTAGCCATCAGTGACCTTATTTAACTGACCCTGGAGCTGCTCTTAGGCTGAGTGGAAGGCAATAACTACACTACCAGCTTTGGGTAGTCGAGGGACCTCAGGGTTGTTGTCTGTTACCAGACTTTGTGTGTTTTCCATGTGTTGTCCCCAGCGCTGCTCAGATAGCTGGTTCAGCAGACCTTGATAGTGCTCTCCAGTATACTTAATTACTGGGGACTTGAATGTCATTGCCTCATTAGTGCTGCTGGGGATCACAGCTTCTGTCTTTGGTTCGTCGAAATTAACAGTACTGCAGCATGTTAGTTCAACAGACCTCACTGTTACTCATGAAGGAAGACTGCAGCAATAGTTCATATTTGCTGCTTCTGATAAATGACTGAACATCACATTTGTTAGAGAGGCAGAGTATGGTATTTTGATTATAGATCTTCTTGAAAATCTCTAGAAGTGGATTCTTGAATATAACCTGGAGCACTTTGATCACAATATGATTACCAGATTAATACTTGTGCTACATATTTTCAGTCAGGGAAAAACTGTTATAGAAGAATACTGTTCGGAGGGAGACAGTTGCACACAGGTGATCAAGCATCTTTCTAAAATCTATGTAAACTGAAAATCTTATTGCTTAACAGTCCATAGACTTTTTTCTCCTGAGAATTTGTCATCTAGAAAACTTAATGGATGATATTTATTGTGTCCATGTACAGTTGAATGTTGACTTGAGCATAACTTGCTGAGCAACTTAAATGTTCTTCTACTACGCTTTCCATATGCATACTTTGCGATTGCCCATCTCATGGAAAACAAACTAGGAACCAAGATGTTTCTTATGACCCAATGAAGACTTAGGTTTCAAAAAAGTAAGGCATTTTGTTTTAGGTGGTGTTCATAGTAGCTTTCTTTCTGACTATCTGGAATGGAAAGAGAGAGAGAGGGCAATACTACTTAAATTTATGGTGTGACAAAAAATCAGTTGAGGATGAGTAGATGACTGCATTGTATGAGTAATGGGATGTACTGTTGTAAAGCTTTGACTGTAGAGTAACGCCCCACCTTCTGCCAATTAAATGCCAGTGACTCCTCAGGGCTGGAGGAGCTGCATGGGAGGTGTGGAAGCACATGACTTCTCTGTGTTTAGGTGGCTTAACTTTCAGCTTTATTGAATTCAATAAGGCAACAGATGAGCCAAACTGGACACCAGTAAAACCAGGTCCAGCAAGGCTGCTTGATGCAGCTAACTCTAGTATTTTATACCCTTACACAAACAAGCCCAGTGTCAGAGGCAATTAGTTAGAGAATCGTAAATCACTTTCCAAAGAGAAACAGTTATCAGCAAGGAAAAGCAGGTACAAGGGAGCTGGTTCCCCAACTCCAAACAGTTCATTAACACGTTCTGTACCGCTCATCCTCCCAGCCAGTCCCAAACAGGTCAAGGAAAGGACAGGCTCTTGTGTGTGTGCAGAAGGAAGGGATGTGAAATGGCTTCTATACAAGATGGCTTCCACAGAAGCAAGAGCTGCATTAGGGCATGGGAGTTCATCTCCCCTAGTCCCATGTGCGCAGCGCATATCGGCACCCAGCCGCCACTGCCGTGGAGTTGGAGGCTGCTGCCTGCTGTCCAGCTGGGGGTGACAGTCGCACTCTGCCTTCATGCGGGTGGCTCTGAGCTGGGGGTGGGAAGAGCCGCAGCGCTGACGGTGTTGAGGATGCCAAGAGCCGTGGAAGGAGCCAGGCCAGCATACAGCTCCTTTCCCATTAATTGGGAGAAGGAGATGGAGGTGTGAGGCAGAAGAAAGGGGCAGGATGAGGGGAGAGAAGGAGAGGGGTAGAGGACAGGAGTGAGTGATGGGATGGGAGGGTCAGTGCATCATCATACAGTATAACCATTTGGATTTAATGGACTTTCAGCACCTTGCCCCCATTAGTCCCTTAAATTGAGGGTTCACTGTATAAAAGACTGGACTTATTCAGAAAATATTAATGGAGAAACACTGAAAATGGCATAACTTTTGTCTTCATAAAGATGTGTGGATAAATTTGCTGCACAGCGTGTTATGGAAATATGCTGTAAGCAACGTGGATAAAATGGACAATTTAAAAATCTATTTTTATTTTAAATCTGATTTTAAACACTAATTTTCTCATTTTAAAATAAGTTGCAATTAAACCTCCTCACAAACATGCTACACATACACTTAGGGTGCATCTACACTCGGAACTAACTTCGAAGTTAACTTCAAAGTTAGGCACTACATCGAAGTAGCCAGCAGAGTGTACAGGCATTTTCCTTTACTTCAAAGTTAATGTCTAAATAGTGAGCCCAGCTTTGAAGTCCTTACTCCATTCCCAGGAATGGAGTAGTGCCCTTACTTGAAAGTTTAACTTTGAAGTACGGTGTGTGTAGATTCTCACCTTCAAAGTTGTACTTTGAAGTAAGCAACTTGGAAGTTATTTTTGTAGTGTAGACACAGCCTTGGTGTCGTAACAATGAATTAATGATCCTAGTCTGATTTTTTTATTTTTGTTTCAAGAGACCATTTAAGTATAAAGAGGTATACTATCTGAAACACCTTCACAGTTGCCCATCAGTACTTTTAGCAGCAGTTCTGCAGCTAAACATTTCAGATAACAAAGCATCAATAGCAAACGCAAGATTTTGTCATCCAGTAAAACCAGCACCATGGATGGGTTTTTAGTGAGGACCAGCAAATATCAACAAGACACAATACAGTAAAACCCCAGGTTACATTCCTGCACGACCTGTGTAATGCAAATTTTTGCACAAATCGGGGTGGGGAGCCAGGAACCAGGCTGCCCCTTGGTTCCCAGCTCCCCACCACTTGCTGGACCTGGGAAATTGATCAGTCCACCAGGGTTGCTGACTAGCCCACCTGGCTGCTTCTGCCTGCCTTCTGCCAGCCGCACAGCTGGGGGAAGGCAGGCTGCCAGCTGCAGAGCAGCTTCAGGTTGCGCTTAGCTTGCATTAAAGCCGGCAGCTTGAAGCCATGTATTTTGGGGTTTACTGTAGATGAAAAGATGCCTCAGTTCGTTTATGCCACAAGTTCTTCTTTTCACATTGTTAATAATAAACGCTTTCACTGACATGGTTGAATCCTTATGACCAGTCTACATTCCACCTGGTAGAACAGACCTCGGTAGAGGCCTTCAGATGCAGTGCATGAGAAGGAACTAAGGGGAAATTTTCCAGTTTGCTTGGCAGAGCAATGTACACAGTGATCCAGTAACATACGTCCATGTGAATGACAACGGATGATGGGTAGATACATCGGGAAATGCCCCCACAAAAGAATAATTAACAGAAGTGGTGGTGAAATCCGTAATAAATGGTGAACAAAAATTCAGCTGTAACATGCACAGTTTTGTCAGACAGGCAAAGATGAGAAGATAATTAGAAGAAATGAATAATAAAATATGGCTGCAGTGCCCATTTAGTGCATCTTTTAGCCAATGATTTGAGTAAGTAAAGAAAATATTGAAGTCACAAAATACTTCAATGGCAACTGTTATGATCATGAGGGTTAGCCAGCAGCCTGGGAGTAAAAGGGTTAACCTCCTTAGCCAGGTGGGGTTGGCCTATAGGAATGTAGATAAGAATTGAATTTTGGCTTCTCCCTCTTCTGTTCTGTCTTTTCTTCTTCTTTTCAGCCATGAGGGAGGGAGACAGAATATCTCCCTCCAAGAACAGGCTCTCCAATCTTCTGTAAGTAGGGTAAAGTTTAAATAGATCCGTTAGGCTTTATTGTTCTATGGTTTGGGAAGTGGGGTTTAATGTCTGTGCACTTTTTAGAAATGTTCTTTTACTCTCCTTGTAACTAAGTTCTAGGCCCATGGTGGAGACTCCCCATGTGTTTTACTTTGTGATTCTTCCGTTTAGTTATGAGGCTTGCAACACAAATATTCTTGCAATAAAAAGTTTTCTTTTTTTTTTTTTTTATTTAACCTGGTACTGGTTAATGTTCGTGTCCTGGTTTTTACTTTTGGGGCTGAGATTTCCCAAGTAGTCTCTCCCTGGTTTCCTTATTATTGCTTGGGTGCTGGCTGCGAATTTTATCCCCAAAATGTAAGATTTTTGGGGGGAAGTTTATACCAAAACCTGGTAGATAAGGTTTTGGAGGTGCTTTTGCTGGCCCCCACTTCTGCATTTATCTTGCTAGAGTGGGGAAGGAGCAATGACATGGTGGCAGTAGTGTTGAGAACCCAGGATTTTTAAAAGGACAGGGTTTTCTTTTGTGCTGCAAGCTTTGTCATTTTTTTCCTCTTCTTTTTTCCCCTTTGTTTTTGTGCTGCCTCAGGTTGGGGCAGACAGAAGGTTAGGTTTTTCTGTGGCCCCCACTTCTGCATTTATCTTGCTAGAGTGGGGAAGGAGCCATGACAGCAACCATTTTGCTTCAGCTTCACAGAAGAGAGCAGGGGGATTCAAACTAATTCGATCTCAGATTGGTCAATGGAATGTTATGGTTGATGGTTTTTTCAACATTTAATAAGAATTGGCTTATTCTCATAAAATTTTGTGGGAAGAAAATCCATGGTTGAATAGGTGGAAGTACCATCAGATTAAAAAGGAATGTAGGGATATGCTCAGTTTACTGAAAGCTATTATCCACTGCCTTAAAGAACTTCAGATAAATTCTGCTGCATTGCTGAGGCTGTTCAAATTTGGAAGGCACTTCAGAGATATTGCTGAAAGAAATACCTTACTTCAAAATGACCAGAAAGTTAAAGATCGTGTGGTAGAGAAGCAGATGGATCAAACAGAAACAGCCTCCTTTTCTTGTGAAAATTCTCAACCCCAGATATGAAGGTAGATGTCCAACTCTGAAGATGCTGCTGCTGCCATGGCATGGGCATCTTAAAATCACTCCTCAGTTATGCCAGTTATTTCAGAGCTGGGGCAAAACCATGTGATTATGGTTTATCAATGATGTTTTAAACCAAGTCACTGCCCTGAATTTGTGGGACTCATTAGCCAGATACCTTGAAACAGAGTTCATTCAAAAGCAACGAGGGGTCCTGTGGCACCTTATAGACTAACAGAAATGTGTGAGCATAAGCTTTCGTGGGCAAAGACCCACTTCTTCAGATGCAGAGTTCATTCAGTTACTAAGCTAAATTTTCATAGCAGTAGCTACTGCTGCGGGCACACAGAGAATATTCTCATCAATTGGATTGACTGGGAGTTGAAAAAAGCAGGAAACCTTGTATTTCTGTCTTTTGTGAATCAAAATGACAATGGGCATGGGGAAGGTGAAAATTAGCTTTCAAAGATTTAAGGACACCCTACATTTAGTGTTCTGTCTTGTCAAGAGTTCATAAAATTTGGAGAAAAGATTAAAAAGGAGTGCGCTGCATTTGCAAATGTGAAAAATTTATGCAATGTACAAGTTTTTATTTTATTTTATTTATTTAGTTTATTAAATAAAATACAAGTGCTATTGTGTCTGGATACATGATTTAGTTGTTACCATTCCTAATGTAGTACTGCTGCATCTGCAGTTTGACACACACAGGCTGCATTTACACGTGCACGCTACTTCGAAATAGCGCCCGTCACAGCTACACGTGTTGGGCGCTATTTCAAAGTTGAAATCGACGTTAGGTGGCGAGACGTCGA
This sequence comes from Carettochelys insculpta, assembly GCF_033958435.1. Classification (NCBI taxonomy): domain Eukaryota; kingdom Metazoa; phylum Chordata; order Testudines; family Carettochelyidae; genus Carettochelys; species Carettochelys insculpta. Next base: position 6,255,027 of record NC_134147.1, on the reverse strand, counting down.
ACTCGCTAACCCCACGAGGGGGTGGGAATAGCGCCCTACTTCGAAGTTGAATGTCGAAGTAGGGCACGTGTAGACGATCCGCATCCCGCAACATCGAAATAGCAGGGTCCGCCATGGCGGCCATCAGCTGAGGGGTTGAGAGACGCTCTCTCTCCAGCCCCTGTGGGGCTCTATGGTCACCGTGTGCAGCAGCCCTTAGCCCAGGGGTTTTGGCTGCTGCTCCGGCAGCTGGGGATCCATGCTGCATGCACAGGGTCTGCAACCAGTTGTCGGCTCTGTGGATCTTGTGTTGTTTAGTGCAACTGTGTCTGGGAGCGGCTTGCTGTTGAGTCCGCCCCGTGACCCTGTCTGCAGCTGTTCCTGGCACCCTTATTTCGATGTGTGCTACTTTGGCGTGTAGACGTTCCCTCGCAGCGCCTATTTCGATGTGGTGCTGCCCAACGTCGAAGTTGAACGTCGACGTTGCCACCCCGGAGGATGTGTAGACGTTATTCATCGAAATAGACTTTCGATGTAGCGTGCACGTGTAGACGTAGCCATAATGAGTATTATATACTATTTCCTAAATTTAATAAAATCAAGTAGCTGAAAAAAATTACACAAAGGAATACCATCTTAGATAATGTAAAAGGCTGTCCAAGTTGTAAATTAACATTTTAGTGATTTGCATAATTTAACTATTTGAAGAAGTTTTGGGGGGAACTTGAGTAAATCAATGATTTTTGGAGGGTGATTTAAATCAACCCATCCTGTAGTAAAACTTTCCCTAGGAATTACTGCTTTTGCGGTCTCAATTCCGTTTATAACTTTTCTTAGCAGTGTCCTCTGTATGAGACCACAGACAGCTCCTTTTACATTGGGACCACGGAACCAGTTTCAGTATTTGTATTACAGTAGTTGGCAGAGGTCCCAGTCAGCACTCATTTGTCCTAGTCATTGCACAGAAAGAGATCAAAAACTCTTAGCCCCAGAAAGCTCATGGCATAGGAAAGAAAGCAAGACTCAAAAGGTGGATGATCATGGGAAGGTGACTGATGTTGTTAAAGATGGTACTTCAGATAATTTAGTAATCTCTCATCAAAGTAGGCTGGTGACTACCTATAACTGATGTTCTAAGCATTACAATTTAAAGGTGCAAAGGTGTTTGGTTCAGTTATTGAACTTACGGGGCATATTGAAGATAATGTGTCTTGTACATTTACAGCATGGGTACTAATAAAGTGACTTTGGGGAAAATGAGTGATCATTGAGTAATGCATATTTGGGGAAGACCTTGTAGATAGTTTATCAATCTTGTTTGCTTAGCTGCAGTGTAGAATTTAAAAATGACTTTGCATAGAAAACAGACCAGCGTTATGTATTGCATGCTTAGGGAATATGCATTTCTGACATTGTTGACTAAAAGTGACCAGGCACTGTGTCTCGGCCAGGCTTGTCCCTCCCGCCAGCTGGGAGCAGGGACCACGAGTTCCAGCCACTGGTAGAACAGGCGGCGCTGGCCAGTCCACAGCCAGGAAGGGGTCCAGTCAGGGTGCAGCCGCTCGGAGCCGGCATAAAAACCTGGCTGCACGCAGTCTCTTCTTCTGCCAACCTCAGCCCATGCCCATGGAGCCACCACAGGTTAGTCTCACCTGGCCCGTGCTCAGTGCCAGTTTACCCAGAGGGGACTAGACTGGCTGCCTTACCAAGCCAGGAGCTCACTTGCTGCCCCTCTTGCCAGATGAAGAGCCTCCCAGAGACACCTCCACAAAAGCACCAATCACCTCTGCCTCCCCCCACCCACCACAAAGGGATGAGACCTGTTACTAAAGTGTACTTTAGAATAGTGGTATGGACTGTTTCTTACTGTTGCCTCAAGAAGCTTGAATAAGCCACATAAAACAGCGTTCAAGCACGTTTAGTTCACACATATTGTATTTCATCACCGGTCTGCTAAAACAAACATTGACATCATGAGCAGCATAACCTTTGAACACTTTTCTTTGAGTGCAATGCATATGTAGGGTTTTATGGCAGGGTAGTCCTGTTTCAAGGTTATCAATGAGAAAGCTGTTGAATTTTTGGTAGCTTTCTTTTCTTGTCTACAATTAGCACGCAAGTTGTGACTGGTTTTTCTCTTTGGAAAGCAGTTACCACAGAGACATCGAGATGAACCCAAGTTATACCATGTTTAAGCTACAGTGGAAGATCCTTTCCAGACCTTCCCTGAGTAATAATGACTCAAGTAGACTGGCACCCTATCACCTGGAGAGACAAGAATTGAGAAAAATAGTTTTGATCTTTCAGAAAGAAATGATGATATGTAGTTGAGACAGTATGCTCCTTGTTGCCGCTTCGTATATTAATGTTTGGCTAAATACTTCCTTAGTGAGGAATGCTGTTTACTTTAGAATTGTTAACTTGTTGTTTGAAAACATCCCTTGTCACTTTCTCTCTGTTACATCCCTTGTAACAGTTTTTTTATTACTGTATAAAGTAAATAGTGTAGGGTAGGGACTGTCTTGTCACATACAAACTGACTAAAATATTTCCCCTCAGGACACTTAAAATGTATGGGTATGGAAGTAAAAGAAATGCTTTTGAGAATTTAGAATTTAAATAAAGATTTTATTTGTGTACATGTTCACTGTATTTTAGTGGTTACAAAACTTTAACTTTTAAAATCTCATCAGCTATCATTAAATATTTTTTATCCTCTCACTTTTCAGTATTCTGTACATGTGAAACATTCTGATTTTTATTGATTTATATTTTAAAAAGTTAGCAGCTATAAAAACATTAAAATCTAATATGGTGGAGCTAAAATGTCTTTGGGCTAACTTGAGATTTTAAATTTTATAATATTTAAAGCATTTTTATTTTTAATCTATTTAAATTTTCACAGTTGTGGGAAATTATGCAGGAGGGTCAGACAATAGAGGGATAAGACAATAATGTAATGGCAGATGTTGAGAGTCAAAATACGAAAGCTTTATGACCATTAAAACACACACTTTCAAAATCACACCAAAATATGTAAAGTGAATACAGGTTGGCCCTCTCTCATCCAGGACCTGCAGGACCTGACCAGTGTTGGATGAGAGAATTTGCTGGACCACAGGAAGTCAACATTGTCTAGCACATTGTCAGAAGATGTGTAGGAGTAAATTAGAGCTAAATAAGAACAAAGAATTCTCAGAGCCAGGACTAGTGGCTGTGAACAAACTTTATGGGACCACAGGAAGCTTTGCCACACCCATGATAATTTGGTCATCCAGCAAACTAAAATCATGATGGATTACAGATGTTGCTAGATGAGAATTCTGGATTAGAGAGGTTCAACATGTACCTTTAAATCAAACTACAGTAGACTCCCCCCGCCCCCCAACTTATATGTAGGCTGCATTGCTGGACAACTACGTGTAAGTCAAATTTTGCGTAAGTTGGGATGGGTTCCCCGGTCCTCATTGCACCTGGCTGCCTGCTCCCATGAACAGCAGGGAGCCCAGAGCCAGATGCAGCACAGGAGCCAGGAAACTCACTCCGGCAGGTGGAGTGCTGCATCACATGGCCAACTCATAGCTGCTTTGCTGGTAGAGATTCCCCCCAGACATGGCAGCTCCTTGGGGCTGGTGCTGGGTTAAAGCGCTGCACCCTGGCCAACCCCCATTGCTGCCGGGAACTCCAGGAGCACATGTTTGCAAATTCACATGAATGACACATCCGGGGTTTCCCTTTAACATTCACTGACTATTTTTGACTTGCATTAATCCAAGTAACATGTAAATTGAAATCACGAAAATCAGGGTTTTATTGTAGTATGTTCTCAAGTAGATTTTTCTTAATCTAAGTTTTTTAAAAATTTACAGACACAAAATGTTTAAATCTAATGTGAACTGTCATCCTACTTCTTTTGTATAGGATGATTTGTGTGGTTGTAGCTTCGTTATGTTTTTACTAGACATCAGTTTTTCATGTATGCAAATTTCACATGAATGAATGTTTTACAAAATTAGCATTGGTAGCTACACCTTTGTTCTAAAAATGGACAAACAGGTTTTTGGAAATTGTTCAGACAGGCATATTGGAGTCAGAATCTGAAGCTGCTGTTAGTAGCAAATGAAGATTAAAATTTCCAGGCCAAAATGTTATATGAACACTTTCAGTGAAAAATAGGAAAGAAATATATATACTGTTATGTAACATTTTTGAAAACTACAGAGGGTGCTTATTCACAAAGTCCCTGGTCTTGCAGTGATGAAAAAGTTTCTAGAGCACTGGATTGAGGAGATTGAATGATATCCCATTTGTGTTTGTGGAGTATTTTTCAGTCTGTAAGACTAGAAAACTGGTTGTATATCATCTTTTGAGAATTATGTAGCTTTGTTTTCATCATTTTCCACACTTGACTTTTGAATCCTCTCCAATGACCTTATTAAAAGTAGTTCTAGACTGGTTGAGGACTGATACACACAACTGGCTTATAAATTTCAAGGTTCATTGTGAAAACTATCTTTTTTGGGAAGTTGTGTGTCTTTGAAAAATCCGACTTAAACTTAAAGTATGGAAATTACTTCATATTAACAAAATGTAAGTGTTATTCTTCTTCGAGTGTTCCCGTGGGTGCTCCACATTAGGTGTCGGGCTCGCCCGGCGCCGCAGATCAGATCTTCCAAGCAGTTTCTGCCGGACTGCGCATGCGCCGGTGCGCGCCGCTCCCTTGCGCGCTCCTGGCCACGTGCGTGATCCGGTCCCCGCCAGTTCCTCTTAACCGCCGTCGGCTGCAGACGGAATCTGACTAGGCTACGGCCAAGTTAGCGTATTCAATGGTTTTTAGCTGCTTTCTTTAAAGTTTTCAAGTTCTTAGGCTATTGTTAAGTTAACCAGTTGTTGTTGTTTTTTTTTTTTTTTTTTTTTTGGAAAATAACAAGAAACAACAAGCGGGACGGAATTCAGTCCAGTCCTAGTAACAAGCGGAGGCCAGGAGCCTAGGGCCATTAGCCCTCCTGCCGTGGCAGGCTATCTGAGAGGGGGAAAACAGCACAGAGAAGGTGCTAAGTACCCCATTAACAACTAAAAGGCTCACCAACAATGTCCTCTTCAGGATTCAAAAAATGTGAGTCTTGCCGAGAGGCAATGCCAGCGTCTGATGGGCACAGTCACTGTATAAGGTGCCTTGGGGAGTCCCATGTCATGCAGAAATGCTCCTTCTGTGCAAAATTAACAGCCAGAGCAAGGAAGGACAGGGAGATTCGGCTTAAAATGCAGCTATTCGACAAGGCCCTCCAGCCAGACGTGCCGGAGCAGCCGCAGCAGGAGGGACCCTCCGGGGCCCATAAAAGGAAAGCTGCCTCCCTCACCCCATCAGCGCAAAAACGGAGGAAAGTCTCCCCAACCCGATCCCTGCCGGCAGCAACAGCAAGCAGGACGGGAGGAGTGCACAGCCCCCAGCCGCAGCAACAGCTGATCGGCGGCGGCACGGAGAGCCACGTGGAGGCGGCTCAGCCTCCGATGATCAAACAGCCGCCCCACACCGCAGGCAGGGCGGCGGCTAAACAAGCGCCGGTACCGGCGGCACCGCAGGCAGCGGCACCGACCCCCGGGGAACCGGCGGTGCAGAGCACGCAGGCATGAAGCCTGCAGGCACCGGAGGACACCGCCCGTGCAGCACCGCCCGTGAGCGTGCCGAGCTCGGCGCGGACGGGGCCGAGATCCCCTGCACGGCAGGGGGCGGAGCCACCCCCTCAAGGGAGGGGGAAGGTTGCACAGAAAACAAGGCACCGCAGCCCCTCTCCAGACAGGGCTGCAGACTTGCTTTCTCTCAGCCCTCCGCTCATGCTGCAGACTCCAACGAGAAGGCAGGGGTCCCCACTAGCTTACCCGGAGCCCCTGTCTCCATTTTTACAACCAGCCTCGCCCTGGCTGGGACCACCTTCACCCTTCTTGGGGTTTGAGCCGCTGGAGTACTATCACAAATCGCTCTCTCCACTGTCCCAGGTCTCTCGACGATCTCGCTCCCCCAGACGCAGGGGGTATGCACCAAGGGAGTGGTCCAGGTCACCTTCCCAAGAACAGTGCCCATGCTGCCATGGTCATCCCTATCATGTGGGGCATAGACACCACCGGCAGTCTACCAGGGAAAGATCCCCACAGATGGTCCCATATCCCCAAGGGCAATCGCGAACGGGGACAGAGACTCAAGTATCTCAGGGGGAACTGGTTATGGAACCCCGAGATTTTCCCTTGCAAGCTTCCAGCGAGCGGACGTACCATCACCAACAGGAACCGGAAAGGTCCAGAGAGGCGTTCCCTAGTGGTTCCTCGCTCTCCTCCCCAGACGAGGCTACGGCCCAGGGCGACGTCCATCCTCCGGACGATCTTAAACAGTTTCAAGAACTGTTTAAAAGGGTGGCCTTCACGCAAGGCATCCAGACAGCAGAGGTGCAAGAGAAACACCATAAGCTCCTCAAAAATCTGAGACCTCCGGCCTCCTCCAAAATAGCAATACCGCTTGACGAAGCAATCTTGGAGTCCGCCACTATGATATGGCAGACCCCTGCGACTATTCCACCTGTCCACAAGAGAGCGGACAAGAAATACTTCGTGCCGGCGAAGGGCATGGAGTTCCTGTTCAGCCACCCACAACCAAACTCCTTGGTGGTGGAGTCGTCGCAACAAAGATCAAAGACATCTCAATTCAAGACAGGGGGAACAGTCAAAGATGCCAAGAAGCTGGAGCTGTTCGGCAGAAAGGTCTACTCCTCCTCCACACTACTGTTGCAAATGGCAAATTACGCAGCGCATCTAGCGAACCACAATTAGGACAACTACACTAGGTTAACCTCCCTCATGGACTCGCTTCCAGAGGACAAGAAACCGGTGCTCAAGGCCATTGTGCAAGAAGGCTACGCGGCCTCGAGGACGGGAGTTCAGATCGCCCTGGATGTTGCGGACACAGCAGCACGCTCCACAGCTACAGCAGTGGTGATGCGAAGAGAGTCCTGGCTCCAGACTTCGGGTATACCGAGGGATCTGCAGGCAAAGATAGTTGATCTTCCCTTCGACTCGCAGAAGCTGTTTGCTGAATCAACAGACTCGGTCCTTCATTCCAGTAAAGATTCAAGAGCCACACTTAGGACCCTGGGGATTTACACCCCTCCATACAGAAAGAAAAAGTACTACCCTCAACAAAGACGGTACCGGTACCAGCAACAGCGTCCCCAGTACCACAGGGGTTACGAGCAAGGGCGACATCAACAGCACCAGCAGTACAGAACTCCCAGGCGACGTTCCCAACAGAGCCGTGCGTCCTCGGGGCAGGGCCAAAGGCCACAAGTTTGACACACAGATCCAGGGCTGCGCCATCACTACCATCGCACAAGGTCATCCGAAGCGGTTATTCCACCATCGCCTCCGACCATTCTACGACCAGTGGCAAAGGATCACCACAGACAAATGGGTGCTGGAGATCATAGCCACGGGGTACGCCATCCCCTTCCAGTCACTCCCACTGCCACGACCTCCACCCAGGCCCCACCTCCAGGAGGCCTCCCACGTAGCGAGGCTCAAGCAGGAGGTAGACCATCTCATCCTCATAGGGGCAGTGGAAAGAGTGCTGGAGCAACTTCGAGGGAAAGGGTTCTACTCGAGGTACTTCCTCACGGAGAAAAAGACAGGAGGCTGGAGGCCCATCTTAGATCTTCGAGGCCTCAACCGGTACCTGCGCAAGCAACGCTTTCGGATGATCACAATCGCCTCCATCCTTACGGCACTAGACGATGGAGATTGGTTCGCAGCCCTCGACTTACAAGACGCGTATTTTCACATAACTATCCATCCGGCTCACCGACGATTCCTCCGGTTCATGGTAGGCAAAGAACATTTTCAATACAAGGTCTTACTGTTTGGCCTCTCCTCGGCCCCCAGAGTCTTCACCAAGACCTTGGCAGTGGTGTCAGCCTACTTGCACAGACGGGGTATTTATATTCCCATATCTGGACGACTGCCTACTCAAAGGGGCCTTGAAGGAGGAGGTACTACGCATGATACGCGTCACAGCAGGCACGTTCTCTTCACTCGGCCTGGTTATCAATCTGGCAAAATCAAAGATAAATGCCACACAGGACATAGAGTTCATAGGGGCACGCATTAATTCTATTACAGCGAGCGTGTATCTACCAGAGACACGCTTTCGGGCCATCGGCTCTCTCGTGCAAGTCATCACTTTCAGCCCTACGGTGCCAGTTCTGACGTGCTTACAGCTGCTGGGCCACATGGCAGCAGCGACGTTCGTAGTACAGAACGCCAGGCTACACATGCGCAGCATGCAGCACTGGCTGGCGAGCGTATACAAACTGGCAGAGCACACCGTCCACAGGGTGGTGTCGCCCACGACAGAGGTGCGCAAATCCCTGCAATGGTGGGTAAACCCCAAGAACTTGCTAACAGGGGTACCCTTCCACCAACCACAAATATCGGGTTTTTTTTTACTACAGATGCCTCCCTCATAGGGTGGGGAGCACACATGGGCGAAGAGGTGACGCAAGGACTGTGGTCCTCCACGGAGCAGTCACTGCACATAAATATACTGGAGCTCAGAGCAGTCTTCAACGCCTGCAGACACTTTCGAGACCATATACAAGGCAAAGTAGTCGGGATCAGTACAGACAATACCTCCACCATGTTTTATATAAATCGGCAAGGAGGAGCTCGGTCCCGCGCCTTATGTGTGGAAGCAGTCCAGTTGTGGAACTGGTGCATCGCCAACAATATATCCTTGAAAGCGTCGTACTTACCAGGCGCTCACAATGTGAAGGCAGACCAGGTGAGCAGGCGTTTCGCACTCATGCACGAGTGGCAGATCCGTCCCGATCTGCTACTACCGATTTTTCACGCATGGGGTTTTCCCCAGATAGACCTGTTTGCTACTCAACACAACAAGAAGTGCCCACGATTCTGCTCCAGGGCAGGACTGGGACGGGGGTCCCTGGGGGACGCATTCGCGATCTCCTGGAGGGGCTCCCTGCTTTACACTTTCCCTCCCACAGTGCTGATCCACAAAGTCTTGCAGAAAGCCAGGAGGGAAGGAGCCCGAATGATCCTGATAGTTCCAACGTGGGATCGACAGCAATGGTTCCCTCTACTCCTGCGCATGTCGGACCGGCCACCGATGCCCCTTCCGGTGGCACCGGATCTGCTCACGCAAGCGCAGGGGTCCATAGTGCATCCGCAACCCCAAGGCCTGCGACTACAAGCGTGGTTAATCCATGGATCAGCTCCCTAGAGCGCACATGTACGGAGGAAGTGCAACAAGTCCTACAAAGTAGCAGGAGGACTTCCACCAGGAAGACCTACAAGCAGAAATGGACTCGCTTCACGGCATGGTGTTCTACCAAACAGCTACCCCCCCTTTTGGTGTCTATACCTGTAATATTAGAGTATTTACTGGACCTCGAGAGGAGGACTCTCCCTATCCTCGTTAAAGGTCCACCTTGCCGCCATTTCGGCGTTCAGACACGAAGAGGAAGGGCTCGCGATGTTCGCCCATCCCATGGTTACCAGGTTCCTCAAAGGGTTGGTAAACCTATACCCCCCTCGGAAACTGCTTCCACCTTCGTGGAACTTGGACCTGGTGCTTAATGCGCTAACGGGGCCATGGTTTCCCTCCGCCTCCTTACGATAAAGATGACCTTTCTTCTCGCAATCACATCAGCTCGCAGGGTGAGCGAGCTTGCGGCAGTTATGGCAACGCCACCCTGCACTGTTTTTTCCAAGGAGGCGGTAACCATACGGCTGCATCCAGCCTTTGTTCCTAAAGTTTCTTCAGAGTTTCATATTAACGAACCTATTGTTTTACCCTCATTTTATCCAAAGCCTCATAACTCTAACAAAGAGGCGCGCCTACACCTCCTGGACGTGAGGAGGGCGCTAGCCTTCTGTATAGACAGGACCAAGTCCTTCTGGAAAACGGATAGACTCCTAGTCTCTCTCGCTCCCAAATCAAAAGGAGAAGGTCTCTCTTTGCAGAGAATCTCAAAGCACATCGTATCCTGCATAAAAATGTGCTACGAACTCAAAAAGACTCCTTTACTGGCCACGCCCAGGCCTCATTCCACTAGGGCGGTGGCGGCATCAACAGCCTTTTTCAAGGGCATTGCACTAAAAGACATTTGCAGAGCGGCGACCTGGTCATCCTATGACACCTTCGCCAAACATTACGCCCTTCACAGGGTATTCCAAGAGGATACCCGTCTCTCGACAGCGGTCCTCTCGGGGACAAGCTGCACATAATCCAATTACCCACCTCCTATCTTGGGTTACTGCTGGGTAGTCACCTAATGTGGAGCACCCACGGGGACACTTGAAGAAGAAAGAAAGGTTACTCACCGTAGTAACGGTGGTTCTTCGAGATGTGTCCCCGTGGGTGCTCCACTACCTGCCCATCCTCCCCACTTCGGATCTCTGTTTAGTGTTTTGCAGGAGCATTCGAGGCAGTTGGTCAAGTAACTGGTGGGGACCGGATCGCGCACGTGGCCAGGAGCGCGCAAGGGAGCGGCGCACACCGGCAGAAACTGCTTGGAAGATCCGATCTGCGGTGCCGGGCGAGCCCGACACCTAATGTGGAGCACACACGGGGACACATCTCGAACAACCACCGTTACTACGGTGAGTAACCTTTCTTTGGTGGGGCAATCTTAAATGCAGTTTTCATTGCTAATTTGCTCACTTGAGGTCTGAAAATGACTAATTTAATTGTCCTTTGTTTTGTCTAAGGAGCTTCATTCTTTCCTGTACATATAAAGCCATTTCTGGCATGAGTATTCCAAAGTTCAGTTTTACCACATGACTTAAAGTGCCTTATTTAGAATGTATTCTAAAACAACTGTTAGAATCCCTCACATAGTGCACCTGGATCAGTCATTCTATTTCTAGGAATGATGTATTGTTACAACAGTTTAATGATCCTGAATATTTTTTACTAATTACTCCATAGCTAAGAGAATAGCCTCCAACTCTTATCTTCCCTCAACAAACTTCTGTCCAGCTGGCAGTTCATGTTACTGCTTGGCAAAAGTTCCTTTGAAGAATTCTGGCATGAAATATATCAACATAGTAACAATATTTTTATTTATACCAACTGCGTGATAACTCTATCAAATTTTGTGCAGAGTTAATCTAAGCAAACTCCATTATGGATAACTCCTGCTGGGGAGAAAATAGCATACCCATATTTCAACCATATGTGATAGGCTGCCCCTATATTAAACATTTTTGGGAATTGGCAGATTGAGCTCCATCTGTCAACCGACATAAGGTTGAGTCTCCCAGTTAGTGCAGTAGTAATACAGGTGCCAGGAAAAACTGTTAGAACAGCTGGAAGCACTAACGAATAAAGCAATTTCTATGATAGCTAAATAGAAGGCCCACAACTTTCTAGCAAGTGATGACACATGGTTCTAAAAAAATCTGCTACATTATTTAATTGAAGAAATATACCAGTTTAAAGTCACCTACGAATTGTATTTGTCTATGTAACTACTGTTATCACCTACTGCTGTACAGATTTCTGTTTTAATGAACACGAGAAATGCCTTAATGGGTGTATTGCAATTATTGACATTGATTGGTAAGCAAAAAGGCTTCTGTACTCATGAACGTTCACGGCATCATTGAAGGATTGCAGGGTCACATTTTAATAGCTCTTGAACTTGTTTCAAGCACTTATTGCATTGTATTTGTCTTTGACCCATGCATAGTACTGTGCAAACATAGTTTTTCAAGGCATTAGTTATTTTGGATCTTTTGTTCTAAGGAGCCAAGAATGAAAAGCTCTAGATGGAATAGGGGATACTAGGTTTTTCTAAATCACAAAACATATAGCTGGCTGTTTTAGACCTCCATTCTGAAGGTGAAACCTTGTCATTTTACTGTAGTCTTAAACAGTTGGCCCTGACTTTTGTATATAAGGCTAACTACATTTCATTTAAGAAGCTGGATGTTTTTGTAACTTAACAAGCAATGCTTACTGGGAGGTGCATGAATAGTTAATATTCCTAATGAAAATGGCTTTCCGGAAATGTCCTGGCTTTGTATTAGCCCAAACACCCAGTAAAAACAAGCACTAGATATGTATTCGCTTTACACACTGATACTTTTTCACTTGGATAAGGAAATGGAATTTCCTAATGCATATTTAGTAATTTTTGTTCATTTTATTTCTTCATTTTACACAGTACAAATTTGCTCTTGTTCTGAAATTGGCCAGAAATGGGTTTTTTTTAAGTTAATTGATTGGACTTTTAGGTCTGCAGTATCTTCCCTTTTCCCATTTGTATAACCAGTTTCATGTGGTGACTTAGCTGCATTATACTTTTCCTGTGTTCTACCATATTCTCATTTTTGTACATATTTACCATATTAGGATAGCCATGAGTCTAAATATAAATAAATATATGGAGATACACATCTCATAGACTTGGAAGGGACCTTGGGAGATCATTGAGCTCAGTCCCCTGCCCTCTTGGCAGGACCAAGCACCATCCCCCTTTATTTATTTAAATCCATTTGCCCCAGATCCCTAAGTGGCTCCCTCAAGGATTGAGCTCACAATCCTAGGTTTAGTATACCAATGCTGAAAACACTGGGCTATCCCTCCCCTTAATCTAGGGCCTTGTCTACACTACTTCCCTACTTCGAAGGGAAGATGGTAATGAGGGTGTTGGGAGATTATTAATGAAGTTCTGCGCTGCATATACAGCACTTCATTAAGCTCATTCTCCCCTGCGGCATCTTCGAAGTACCAGAAGGTTAGCTGTGGCTACACGCAAGCCAGCACTTTGAAGTTTAGCACTTTGAAGTTGCCATGGGGGAGAATTAGCTTAATGAAGTTCTTCATATGCAGCACAGCACTTCATTAATAATCTCCCAGCACCTTACTTACCAGCCTCCCTTCAACGTAGGGAGATAGTGTAGACACAGCCTAGGTGTATCTTTTTTTTTTTTTATTAGAAGTAGTAGACATCAGATGCCATGCGCAGGGTCTACATGTCAGATTGAGGATTGGCAGAATTCAATTTTTTTCTAAAATGTTCATGGATAATATCAATATGTAAGGCATTTTTCAATTTTTATTTTAAGGTTTCGGTTGTGTAAAATTATGGGTTTCAAAGTATTTAAATCTTCAGGTAAATTTATCAAAATATACCCAGTGAATATCCTTAAATCAAACTCTTAAATTGTCAAGTCACATTTTGCTTCCTTTGACTATCTGTGCATTTTGATGATCATTGATGGAAATATTTTCAGTTCAGTTTTGCTGTATACACTCTAAGTTTATCGAGATTTGCAGCTGAAAATCTTATCCTTTTTAACCTAAGTATACTTTTTTGTTTTCTCTTGCCATCCCAAAATACGAAACCACTGCATGTCAATTTATTCTAAACTGGAATTTTTGTGTCCTGTAACTGTGAAAGTGAAATATGCCCTTTGAATCAAGAGGCACTTCTCCAAGCAGTATTCTCTAGGTTTTGTATGCCTTGTATCTTTAAATTCTTCTTCGAGTGGTCCCCGTGGGTGCTCCACAGTAGGTGTCGGGCTCGCCCCGGCGCCGCAGCTCGGAAAATCTTCAGCAGTCTCCATCGGGTCGCGCATGCGCCGATGCGCGTCGGCTCTTCGCGTGCTTACGGTCACGTGCGCAATCCGGTCCCCGCCAGTTCCTTCTCAACAGCTAATGGCTGCAGACGGAATCCTCTCCGGCTCCAACACCTGAGACAGATAAATCTTATTTTTTCTCGTGTTAATAGTTTTTAACAGTTCATAGTTAGCAAGTCTATAGTTGTTATAGTTAGTTACTCTGTTTAAAAGTTGTTAAAAGTTAAAGGCTATCTTAAAACTGCAGTGGCCGCTTCCGGGCGGGCCCGCTGCTTTTGTTTGTCAGCCTTCAAAGGCCAACGGTTATTAACATCTCCTAATAGACTGTTAAGTGTACTATTAGCACCTAAGGACTCAGAGTTAAGTTTTAACAATGCCATCCCCCGGCTTTAAGAAGTGTGAATCTTGCCGGGAGGCCATGCCTGCTTCGGATGGCCATAGCAGATGCATATGGTGCCTCGGGGAGACGCACGTGCCCCAGAAGTGCTCCCATTGTTCCAAGTTGACTAATAGAGCTAGAAAAGATAGAGAAATGAGGCTGAAGATGCTACTAGTTGACAAAGCACTTCAGCCTGCCTCATCGGAGACAACGCATGCAGAGGGCTCTTCAGGATCGCACAAGAGGAAGGCTGCCTCTTTGACTTCCTCTGCACAGAAGAAAAGAAGAGCCTCGCCTACTCGATCCCTGCCCCTTACTGTTGGGAGCGGGCCGAGTGTAACAAAGGGCCCACGCACGCTGGCCTCCTCCACTGGTAAAGCCACGGTGCATGCAACCACTCAAGGCCCTGCAGCTACCAGGGAGACGGCACCGAGAGCCATGCGGGCACTAGTCAGTCCGGCACCGGCTACTGCGGCACCGATCGAGACTTCCCCAGAGGCACCAGCAACAATGGCACCGGAAGCAGTGGAAATCAGCATGACACCTGCTCCAGTACCAAGTTCACCGATAAGACCACCGGAGAGGGTAAAGGCTAAAAAAAAGACCAGGCACCGCAGCCCCTCTCCTGAGGTAATTGCGCTGCCTCTGTCACCACGATCACCACCGGAGATTCGACGGGCAGCAACACCTTCAGCCTGCCACAGACGTCCTTCTCCTTTTCTTCGGAGTCCATCCCAGGGGTCTGCACGCTTTTCTCCATCATCTAGCAGAGATCCCTACAAGTCTTCTCACAGAGGCTCTCGTATGTCGGTATCATCTTGGAGGTCTCAACATTCCAGGCACCACCCTTACATCCTTGGGTTATGGTCCAGGTCTCCATCGCCGGGCCCCTGTCCCTGTTGCTACGACCGCCATCATCATGTGGGGCGTCAGCATAAGAGGTCGACGTCTCACTATGGATCCCCGTCGACCACCCCTCAACGCCACAGTGTTCTACTTCCACCTGGGGGAACACCACGAGTTCCCCAATCAGAGGCTGGGTCTAAAGACGTTGAACCCCACCTCGAAATTCCACCAAAGGCAATCACATCAATACAGCCAGGATCCAGAGGAATTGGAGGAGAGATACCATAGTGATACCTCCTCATCCTCGCCAGACGAGGCTGTGGTCCCTAGAGACATTTCTACCCCAGATGACCTGAAACAGTTCCAGGAGCTGTTCAAATGAGTAGCTCAATCCCAAGATATTCAAGTGGCGGAGGTGCAGGAGAAACACCACAGACTCCTTAAAAACCTCAGGCCTCCATCTTCTTCTAAAATTGCTGTTCCTCTGGATGATGCAATCATGGAGGCAGCCACTAATATATGGCAGACTCCAGCATCCGCTCCTCCTACCAACAAAAGAGCGGACAAAAAGTACTTCGTCCCTGCGAAAGGTATGGAATTTCTATTTAGTCATCCACAGCCAAACTCGCTAGTGGTTGAATTGTCCCAACGCAGGTCCAAATCGTCCCAGTACAAATCTGGGGGATTGGACAAGGACGTAAAGAAGCTGGATCTTCTGGGTAGAAAAGCCTACTCCTCCTCTACTCTGTTGCTCCGCATGGCCAACTATGCCGCTCATTTGTCGAATCACAATTTCGACAACTATTCCAAGCTTACTGCCTTCATGGACTTCCTTCCGGAGGATAAAAGGCCAATTCTTAAGGCAATTGTGCAAGAGGGCTCTGCGGCTTCTCGAGCGTGCGTGCAGATTGCTCTGGATGCGGCGGACACAGCGGCCTGCGCCGTGGCCACTGCAGTGGTAACACGGAGAGAGTCATGGCTTCACACATCCGGCATTCCAAAGGAGTTACAGGTCAAAATTGCAGACCTCCCCTTCGACAAAATAAAATTGTTTGTTAAATCGACCGACTCAGTCCTACACTCGAGCAAAGATTCCAGAGCGACACTTCGGACTTTGGGGATATATACCCCACCGTTCAGAAGGAAGAAATTTTATCCTCAGCAACTCCGTTATGGTTACCAACAGCAACGTACCCAATTTCAACAGGGGTATCATCAGGGACGTCATCAACAAACACATTATAAGGGCCCTAGGCGCCGGCCTCAGCAGGGCAACGCCTCTGCAGGGCAAAGTGCAAGACAGCAAATTTGACGGGTATGTCGAGGGCCGCAAAGCCAAGACTGTACCTCAGTGCCAATCTCAGTACATGTTCTGTCACTGACTCAAGCCATTTTACCCACAATGGAAAAGCATCATGTCGGACAAGTGGGTATTGGAGATTGTAAACACGGGATACACGATCCCCTTCCAGTCTTTACCTCCACCAAATCCTCCCACCGCACCCCTTCTCAGAGACCCCTCTCACCTACTGGAATTAAGGCAGGAGGTGGACCACCTCCTATTCATAGGGGCAGTGGAGAGAGTACCGGAACAATTTCAAGGCAAAGGGTTCTACTCCAGGTATTTCCTGACAGAAAAGAAGACAGGAGGGTGGAGACCCATTTTGGATCTACGCGCACTGAACCAGTACCTACGCAAACAGCGCTTCAAAATGACTACGATGGCTTCAGTAATCACGGCACTAGACCATGGCGATTGGTTTGCAGCCCTCGACTTACAGGATGCGTATTTTCATATCGCAATTCATCCAGCCCACAGGCGTTTCCTCCGGTTCCTTGTGGGCACAGATAGTACAGAGTCCTCCCATTCGGACTCTCTTCAGCACCCAGAGTCTTCACCAAGACCTTAGCGGTGGTGTCAGCATACCTACACAGACAGGGAGTTTTCATTTTCCCGTACCTGGACAATTGCCTGCTAAAGGGAACTTCCCGGGCGGAGGTATTACGGATGACACACATCACCACAAACACATTTACCTCACTGGGCCTCACCATCAATTTCTCAAAGTCAAAGACCGACCCCACGCAAAATATAGAGTTTGTAGGGGCTCGGATAGGCTCAGTCACGTCAAGGGTGTATTTACCCGAGGCTCGTTTTCGTGCCATCGAATCTCTCGTACAACTACTAACGTACAGCCCCACTGTTCCAGTTCTCACGTGCTTACAACTGTTGGGGCATATGGCAACCACCACGTTTGTGGTGCAAAACGCCGGGCTCCATATGCGAGGATTGCAGCATTGGTTGGCAACCGTATACAAACCCTCAATCCACACCGTCCACAAGAGGGTGTCACTTACAACAGAGGCACGAAGCTCGCTAACATGGTGGGGAAACCCCAAGAATCTCCTAACAGGGGTGCCCTTCCGCCAACTGCAAATTACTGTGTTCATTACAACAGATGCCTCCCATATGGGATGGGGGGCTCACATGGACAACAAAACCACTCAAGGATTATGGTTCCACGTGGAGAAGACACTGCGCACAAACATATTAGAGCTCAGGGCAGTGTTCAATGCGTGCAGGCATTTTCACAATTATCTGCGCAGAAAAATAGTCGGCGTGAATACCGACAACACCACCACCATGTTTTATATAAACCGACGGGGGAGCCAGGTCTCGTACGCTCTGTGCGGAGGCAGTCCGACTCTGGAACTGGTGCATCACTAACAATATAATCATAAAGGCTTCATACCTACCAGGGGTCCACAACGTCAAGGCGGACCAACTCAGCAGACACTTTGCACCCACTCATGAGTGGCAGATCTGTTCAGACCTACTTCACCAGGTGTTCCGCAGATGGGGTTTTCCCCAAATCGACTTGTTCGCCACCCAAGAAAACAAGAAATGTCCCCAATACTGCTCCAGAGCAGGCATGGGACAGGAGTCTTTGGGGGACGCCTTCATGATCCCATGGAAGGGCCCTCTACTTTATGCGTTCCCTCCCACGACACTTAGACACAAGGTCTTGGAGAAGGCCAGAAGGGAGAGAGCACGCATGATACTCATAGTCCCAACCTGGGACCGGCAACAGTGGTTCCCATTGCTCTTGCGCATGGCTCAACATCAGCCATTTCCCCTACCAACAGTACTGGACATTCTCACTCAGGCTCGGGGGTCAATACTGCACCCACAACCGAAGAGACTTCGGCTGCAAGCATGGCTAATCCATGGCTAAGCGCCTTAGAGACTACATGCTCAGAGGGAGTACAACAAGTCCTTGAATGTAGTTGGAGAACTTCCACCAGAAAGACTTATCAGCACAAATGGTTGCGTTTTTCCGAATGCTGTTCCTCCAGGCAACTAATACCCCGGGACGCCACCACACCTATGATTCTGGATTATTTGCTACAACTTAAACAAAACGGACTTTCGCTATCCTGTATAAAGGTGCATCTGGCGGCTATATCAGCATTTCGGCATGAAGAGGAGGGATCAACCACATTTGCCCATCCTGTTGTCTCGCGTTTCCTAAAGGGGTTGGTGAATCTGTACCCCCCTTGGAAACCAATACCGCCGTCATGGAGTTTAGACCTAGTTCTACACACCCTCTCGGGACCGCCCTTTGAACCATTGGCTATGGTCCCCCTTCAACTACTTTCTATTAAAATGACTTTCCTCCTGGCAATCACGTCAGCTCGCAGAGTGAGGTGAGCTCGCAGCCATAATGTCCACACCACCCTGCACGATCTTCTCAAAAGAGGTGGTGGTCTTATGATTACACCCAGCCTTCGTTCCGAAGGTCTCTTCAGACTTTCATATCAACGAACCAGTAGTGCTGCCCTCGTTCTATCCTAAGCCTCACAACTCAAATGAAGAGGCACGGTTGCACTTACTTGACGTAAGAAGGACACTGGCCTTCTACATCGATAGAACTAAACCTTTCCGGAAAACGGACAGACTCCTGGTGTCCATTGCATCCAGGTCAAAAGGAGAAGCGCTATCTTCACAGAGGATTTCAAATCACATTGTGTCTTGCATAAGACTGTGTTACGAGATTTGCAAGACTCCTCTGCCAGTTCCGCCAAGAGCCCACTCTACTAGGGCGATGGCGGCGTCAACGGCCTTCTTCAAAGGCATCGCGCTGAGAGATATCTGCAGAGTGGCGACGTGGTCTTCCTATGACACCTTCGCCAAGCACTATGCCACGTACAGGATGCTTGATGAGGATACACGCCTGTCGACAGCAGTCCTTTCACGGGCAAGCTGCACATAAATCGGGTACCCACCTCCTTTTTTGGGGGGGGGTTACTGCTGGGTAGTCACCTACTGTGGAGCACCCACGGGGACCACTCGAAGAAGAAAGAAGTTACTCACCTGTGTAGTAACGATGGTTCTTCGAGATGTGTCCCCGTGGGTGCTCCACTACCCACCTGTTCCCCCCCACTTCGGAGCTCTGTTTGTGTGTTTTTTCAGGGGCGTCCGGAGCGGTTGATCAGGAACTGGCGGGGACCGGATTGCGCACATGACCATAAGCGCGCGAAGAGCTGAAGTGCATCGGCGCACGCGCGACCCGACGGAGACTACTGAAGATTTTCCGAGCTGCGGCGCCGGGGCGAGCCCGACACCTACTGTGGAGCACCCACAGGGACACATCTTGAAGAACCATCGTTACTACACAGGTGAGTAACTTCTCTTTTCTAGTGCCAAATTCTGTTGTGCTAAATTGATAATTTCTTGTTGAAGTAGTTGCAAAAATCTAAAGAGGATTTGTTTCTAGAACTGAACAAGAGGGCTGGAATTTCTTATGATTGTACCGTAATCTCAATTGCTTTTCATAACCAAGTTCCCCCTTCTAGCTCAAGATATTATGAGTGCTCAGCATTCATGGTTTTTTAATCCATAGAAACTACAGAGATGTTATATCCAGACCCACATTTTGAAATGTGAATATTCAGTTGCCAAAGGAAGGAGGGAGGTCTTTTTCAAGATGAGTTCATGGTGTGTCTTGATGAGGGCCCCTCTGTGTTGTTCCCATGCTGCCGCAATAGTTCTGCACAGCTCCAGCTAGCAGGGTATCCAGATAAAATGTAAATTAGACTACAAGTCCGCAAACATTCTAGAGTCTTTTCAAGGACCGCATAGCCATTTTTCCTTGCAGGTTTCAGCAGTCAAAACAACCTGCCTGGTTCCCAGTGCTGATCCTGTGTATCTGGGTTACTTCATTTGCAATAATTCTGTCCAATTTCCTGTCCTTATAAGGGTCTGTTTTTGCAACATGTGGAAAGTGTAATTTACAATTTAGGCAGACTTAATAGCTCAAACTAACACCTAATGATATGTCTACACATCAACTAAAAATAGGGGGCTTCGTCTAGGGAACTGTATAATTGCAATGTAGATCTTTCACATTGACCTGCAACCTAAGATTTGGGACCCTCCCACCTCACAGGGTCTCCTGGGTTGCAGCTCAAGTGTAGGTGTCTGCACCTCATTTATACACTTCCTTAGCTCAAGCCCAAGTCAGCTGGCACAGGCAAGCCATGTGTGTTTTATTTTTTTAACTGCAAAGTAGATATGCCCATCAATCAGCCATGTAGCCATAGCAGCTTGGGCTTCTTGCTCAAGTACAGTCCCACTTGGCTCCCTGCATAAATGTTCTTCTCGATTTATTGTGTGTATGTCTACCCAGATGGGAATTAATTTCCCAGCTGCTGTGAAGTACCCAGAGTCTACCTTGGCTTTGTGCATCTCTTGCTCAATCTGCTGCTTCCCCCTCCAAGGCTGGAACAGACCTTTCTGAATACCTGCCACTCTCAACCTTTTCCACTTACTACCCCAATGATCTTCGAGTTCTGTATGCATCTCCTCAGCCTCCCTTCAGCCTGTTTCCCTGTGCTCTGTTCCCAGTTCACTAGGGTGAACACCTTTTCCAAGTTGAATGTGAGAGTCCTGAAATGCAGAATTCAAGTTTGGGCTGAATGACTGACTGTGGGATAGCATTTAACACTGATTCCATGCACTGCTCCTCTGTACCTGCCCAAGGCTCAGGGATGGCAGTAGCTTCTTCTGGTGCGATGATTGCTTTAGATTCCCAGCCTCCCCCAATCACCACAAAGTAACCACCTTTTCAAAAAGCAAAACCAAGACACATGCAAGAATCCTCCCCTCTCAGTGGCCCTGTGCCTAGCCTTCCTGTTCTTCCTCTCCCCTCCCCCCACCCCAAGGCCCCGACAGGCCAAAGTCAGAGTGGGGCACTTTTAAGAGCATTCCAGGGAGTCTGGGCAGCTGAGGGGAGCCCTAGACCTTCTCCTGCCCTGGGAAGTGCATCCAGGAGGATGAGGACACAGTCCAGGGGCTTCTGTCAAGACAGATGGAGGGTTCAAGGGCTCCCTGGACAGCTTTACTATTGGCCAACTGTGTTTCCTGTCAGGGCCTTGCAGGAGATGGGGGGGAAAAAGAGGGCTAGGCACAGGGCTACTGAGGGGAAAGGGCTCTTGCATGTGTCTTGGTTTCACTTCTTCAAAAGATGGTCACCTTATCTCACCATGTTCCAGTCTCTCTAGAAAGACTGTAGCAGAGCAAGATAAAGTTCATCTCCTAGGTCTAACTCTTAGAATCCTAGAACACTAGAACTGGAAGGAACCTCAAGAGGTCATAGAGTCCAGTTCCCGGCCTTTTGGTAGGACCAAACACCACCTAGACAATCTAACATGCTCTTAAATATCTCCAGCAATGGAGTTTCCACAACTTCCTTAGGTAACTTATTCCAGTGTTTAACCACCCTGACAATTAAGAAGTTTTTCCTAATGTCTAACCTAAACCTCCCTTGCTGCAGTTTAAGCCCATTGCTCCTTGTCCTGTCTTCAGGGGCCAAGGAGAACAATCTTTTCTCCTTCCTCCTTGTAACCCTCTTTGAGGTACTTGAAAACCACTATCATGTCCATTCTAAGTCTTCTGTTTTCTGAACTAAGCAAGCCCAGTTCTTTCAGTCTTCCCTCATAGCTCATGTTCTCTAGACCTTTAACCTTTCTTGTTGCTCTTGTGGAATCATAAAGCACTAGAACTGGAAGGGACCTCTAGGTCATTGTGTCAAGTCGCCTGCACTCACAGCCGGACTAAGCACCATCTAATCATCCCTGGGAGATGTTTGTTTGAACCTGTTCTTAAATATATCCAATGATGGAGATTCCACAGCCTTACTAGGCAATATATCCTAGTGCTTAACGACCTGTATGAGAAGTTTTTTCCTAATGTCCAGCCTAAACCCCCCTTTCTGTAATTTAAGCCCATTGCTTCTTGTCCTATCAGAGATTAAGGAGCCTAACTTTTCTTCCTCCTCCTTGTAGCACCCTTTAGATACTTGAAAGTTGTTAGGTCCCCTCTGTCTTCTCTTTTCCAAATTAAATAAACCCAGTTTTTTTTTAGTCATCCCTCAAAGGTCATGTTCTCTAGACTTTTAATCATTTTTGTAGTTCTTCTCTGGACCTTCTCCAGTTCCTCCACATCTTCCGTGAAATGTGATGCCCAGAACTGGACACGGTACTCCAATTGATGCCTCATCAATGCATGAGTGAAAGAATTACTTCTTGTGCATACAACATTCCTGCCAATACTTCCCAGAGGGGAGGTGTGTTTGAATTTTTGTTCTTTAATATCCACAGTAAAAGCTATTGTTCTTGGCATTTAGGAACAAATGAGAGGAGTGAGAGTACTCCATTAGTGACTTTGTTTAACTGCTTTTAAAGGCTCTGTTACGGTAAAGCCTCTTAGTAGACATTAAAAAGATGTTCTTGAAACAAAACATTCTTTGAGTTCATTGCCTTTTATGCAATGATTCCATTACAGATGAATAGTACAGAGTAACAGCCATTGCTTGTAAGTGATGCCTCCACCACAAAAGCAAAGCTTGATCCATTCATGTGCTGCTGGGATATGTGGTGGTCTGAATACTGAAAACATTATCGTAGGTAAGCAGTTGACTGAGCAATATAAGATTGCCTACCATTTTATTATCAATATGCTTTATTGCACTATTAGGACATTACCTAGGGTGACTAATTGTTCTATTCTCTCTAGAAAAGCATATTTTTTCAGGGGTTGTCAATATAAGGTAACTAGTGTGTTAGCAGCAGGATTGTGTATGTGCACTGCATTCATAAGACTGCTACAATATCAAAACACATTTCTGAGAATTGAAGGAAACATTTTCTTTTAATAACAGTTGAATAGATCTGTGTTAATAATAGGGGAAAGTGTGAAGTATTTAATTCAGATAATTCACATGACCAGTCTTTTGTAAGTTAAATGCATTGATTAATGCCCTTCAACAGTTAGGTCATGTGTTACATTTTGTCTCCCAAAATTAGTCTTTGGTACTGTTGTTCTTTCTCATACTCCTTTTCCTGTTCACTGACTTAAGGTATTCTGGGCACATAGTGACTGTGGGGAAAATGGGATTGTCTAATTCCACCTAAATGCAATTGAGACAAGGGACTAAAACAGCCATCTGCCTCTCTACCCATTTTCTGGCAGTGTCTTCTTTTGTTGCTGCTTTGCTTGTACAGGTAGTGGGAAGAATGAATTTGTAGTAATTTTACTGAGAGTAAAGTGTTACTATACCAAGTGATGGAACACAACTATTCTTCTTCTTCAAGTGTCCCCGTGGGTGCTCCACAATAGGTGTCGGGCTCGCCCGCCGCCGCAGATCGGAAATCTTTCAGCAGTTTCTCCTGGATCGCACATGCACCGGCACGCGCCGCCCCCCTGCACATCCCCGGCTGCATGTGCAATCTGGTCCCTGCCAGTTCCTTCTCAACCACCATCGGCTGCAGACGGAATCTACTTGGGCTAAGGCCAGAGTCAGATTAAATAGTGGTTTTTTTCTACGTGTCATTTGTTGTTTTTGGTTATTAAAAAAATAAGAGGAGCGGAGAAGAGAAGAGCAGACGTGAAGGCCATTTAGGCCGCCCGCTGCCCTGCAGGCAGGTGATCACTATTTGGGGTGGAAAGGCACGGATTAAGTGCTGAGTACCCTATTAACAGTAAAGGACTCACCGCAATGGCCTCTTTAGGTTTTAAAAAGCGTGAGTCATGTCGTGAAGCTATGCTGGCCTCCGTGGGGCATAGCGAATGCATCCGATGCCTGGGGGAATCACAGGCTACCCAGAAGTGTTCTCACTGTGCTAAGCTCACAGCCAGTGCCAGGAAGGACAGAGCGATGAGGCGTAAAATGCTCTTGTTGAAAAGGCTCTCCAGCCGGACTTGCCGAAGAAGCTTCACCCAGAAGGGTCCTCTGGGTTGCATAAGAGGAGGGCAGTTTTCTCTGACCCCCTCGGTGCAGAAACGGAAGAAACTCTCCCTGGCTCGATCCTTGCCAGCGTTTACAGCGAGCAGGATGAGCAGAGCACACAGCCCCCAGCCGCATACTCGGGCAAGCGGCAGCGCACATGGCAGAGGCTGAGCCTCCGGTTATACAACAGCCGGCACACGCGGCGCCTAGAGCGTCACCAAGGCAAGCGCCGGACCCGGCGGCACCACCACAGGCGGCACTGGCCCCCGCGGCACCAATGGTGCAGGGGCGCCAGGCACGGAACCTGCAGGCACCGGAGGAGGATACCCGCGCAGCACCGCAGCTGACGGTGCCGAGCGCAGCGCTGACAGCGGGGCCAAGATCCCCGGCACGGAAGGGGGCGGTGCTGGCCCCGCGGGGGAGGGGCAAGGCGAAATCAAAAGCCCGGCACCGCAGTCCATCTCCAGACAGGGCTGCGCTGCTGTTAGCACCAAGCACTGCCCCTGTGATACACACGTCGCACCGAAGGCCTGTGTCTCCACCGGCCCATCCGGAACCTCCTTCTCCGTTCCTCCAACCAATGTCACCATGGCTTGGGCCACCTTCACCATTTCTGGGATTGGATCCCCTGGAGTATTATCACAAGCCAGTTTCACCTCTATCTGTGTCGTCGTGGAGGTCTTGCTCTCCCAGACATCGGCGGTACACACCCCGTGAGTGGTCTAGGTCTCCATCCCCGGACCCTTGCCCATGCTGCTATGGTCGTCCTTATCATGCTGGACACAGACACCACAGGCCTACACCCAGGGGCAGGTCCCCCCTGGCCGCTCAGTACCCCTGTGGGCACTCCCAATTGGGGACGGAAACACAGTTGTCTCAAGGGGAGTTAATTTTAGAACCCCGAGACTTTCCTTCGCAATCCTCCAGTGAGCAAGTGTATCATCGACCGCAGGAGCCTGAGGGTTCGAGGGAGGTTTACCCTAGTGGTTCCTCCTCATCCTCCCCAGATGAGGCCATGGCCCCCGGGGATGTCTCTCCCCCGGATGGGAGTCCAGATTGCCCTGGACGTGGTGGACACGGTGGCACTTTCAACGGCTACAGCAGTGGTCATGCGTAGAGAATCCTGGCCCCAGACGTCGGGTATCCTGAGGGACCTACAGGCGAAGATCGTGGCCCTTCCCTTTGATACATAAAAGCTGTTTGCAGACTCAACCGACTCGGTCCCTCACTCCAGTAAGGACTCGAGTGCTACACTTAGAACCTTGGGCATTTATACTCCCCCATACAGGAGGGAAAAATTTTATCCTCAGCAAAGACACTACGCTTACAACCACAGCGTGCTCAATATCAACGGGGCTACAGCCAAGGGCGCTATCAACAGCAGCAACAGTACAGAACTCCTAGGCAACATTCTCAACAAAGCCGTACGCCCTCGGGTCAGGCCCAAAGGCAACAAGTTTGACGGGTATGTTGGGGGCTGCACTATTAATACCCTCGCTCAATGCCACTCTCATCTCATGTTCTATCATCTCCTCAGACCGTTCCACTCCCAATGGCAAAAGATCACCACAAACAAATGGGTGCTGGAGATCATAGCCACGGGTTACGCGATCCCCTTCCAGTCGCTTCCACCGATGAAGCCTCCCACCAGGCCTCACCTCAGGGACGCTGCCACGAGGCGAGGCTCAAGCAGAAGGTGAATCACCTTATGTTCACAGGGGAGGTGGAAAGAGTGCCGGAATAATTCCAGGGGAGTGTTTTTATTCACGCTACTCCCTACCAGAGAAGAAAACAGGAGACTGGAGGCCCATCTTAGATCTTCGGGGCCTCAACCGTTACTTGCGCAAGCAATGTTTTCGGATGATCACAGTTGCCTTGATACTCACGGCACTGGACGATGGAGACTGGGTTGCAGCACTCGACTTACAAGATGCTTACTTTCATATAACAATCCACCCGGCACACAGGCGCTTCCTCTGCTTCACGGTCGGCCAGGAGCGCTTCCAGCACAGAGTTCTTCCATTCGGCCTCTCCTCAGCCCCCAGAGTCTTTACCAAAACCCTGGCAGTAGTGTCAGCCTACCTGCACAGACAGGGGGTGTTTATTTTTCCCATATCTGGGCGACTGCCTGCTAAAAGGGGCCTCGAAGGCAGAGGTCTCACGCATGATACGCGTCACAGTGGACACATTTTTCTTCGCTGGGCCTAGTCATCAACCTCGCAAAGTCAAAGTCTGAACCCACACAACATATAGAGTTCATAGGGGCACGCATAAAATCTATTACAGCAAGGGTATGTCTACCCGATGCCCACTTCCGCGCCATCAGTTTGCTGGTGCAAGTCATCACATACAGCCTCACGGTGCCGGTCTTAACGTGCTTACAGCTGCTGGGCCACATGGCGGCAGCGACGTTTGTGGTACAGAATGCCAGGTTGCACATGTGAAGCCTGCAGCATTGGCTGGCGAGCGTTTACAAACCAGCATCCCACACTGTCCACAGGGTGGTGTCGCCCACAACAGAGGCGCGGAGATCCCTGGCGTGGTGGGGAAAACCCCGAGAATCTGCTAGTGGGTGTGCCTTTTTCACCAACCACAAATTTCTATTTTTTTCTTATTACCAACGCCTCCCACGTAGGATGGGGAGCGCACGTCGGCGACAAGGTAACGCAAGGGCTATGGTCCCCTGCGGAACAGACGCTGCACATAACCATGCTGGAGCTCAGAGCAGTGTTCAACTCCTGCAAACATTTTCGAGATTACCTGCATGGCAAAGTAGTCGGGATTCAATACCGACAATACCTCCACTATGTTCTACATCAATCGACAAGGAGGAGCACGATCCTGTGCTCTGTGTGCGGAAACAGTCCAATTGTAGAATTGGTGCATCGCCAACAACATAACGTTGAAAGCCTCGTACTTGCCGGGCGCTCACAATGTGAAAGCAGATCAGCTGAGCAGGCGCTTCGCAATCACGCACGAATGGCAGATCCGTTCCGATCTGCTACAGTGCATTTTTCGTACATGGGGGTTTCCCCAGATCGATCTGTTTGCCACAAAGTCTTGCACAAAGCCAGAAGGGAGAGAGCTTGCATGATACTCATAGCCCCGCTTGGGATCGGCAGCAATGGCTTCTCTTGCTTTTGCTCGTCGGACTGCCCACCGCTCCCTCTACCAGTGGCGCCGGACTTACTCACGCAGGCTCAGGGGTCCTTAGTGCACCCACACCCTCAGGGTCTGCACCTACAAGCATGGCTAATCCATGGCTCAGCTCTTTAAAGAGCACGTGTACGGAGGGAGTACAACAAGTCCTGGAATGTAGCCGAAGGACCTCCACCAGGAGGACTTAAAAGCAGAAGTGGACTTGATTCACAGCCTGGTGTTCCGCCAAGCAGTTAGCTCCCCTTGACGTTCCTATACCTGTAATACTAGAATACTTATTGGACCTCGAGAGGCGGGCTTTCTCTATCCTCGCTAAAGGTCCACCTCGCCGCTATATCAGCCTTTCGGCATACAGAGGAAGGGCCCACGGTATTCGCCCATCCTATCGTTACCAGGTTCTTGAAGGGGCTGGTAAACCTGTACTCCCCTCGGAAACCGCTTCCACCATAGTGGAATTTGAACTTGGTGCTCAGCATGCTATCGGGTCCACCTTTGAACCATTAGCCACAGTTCCCATACGTCTCCCTACGATAAAAAAAAAAAAAACAACCTTGCTCCTTGCAACTATGTCAGCTCGCAGGGTGAGTGAGCTCACAGCAGTTATGGCAACGCCGCACTGGACAGTATCCTCAAAGGAGGCAGTAACCTTAAGGCTGCACCCAGCCTTTGTTCCAAAAGTCTCTTCGGAGTCCAATCTTAACGAGCCAATAGTTTTACCCTCGTTTTACCCAAAGCCTCCGGCAAGCAGGCACGCCTGCATCTCCTGGATGTGAGGAGGGCGTTGGCCTTCTACATAGACAGAACTAAGTCCTTCCGGAAAACGGACAGGCTCCTAGTCTCTCTCTCTCCCAGGTCAAAAGGAGAAGGTCTCTCTTCACAGAGAATCTCTAAGCACATTTGTGTCCTGTATAAAAATGTGTTACGAGCTTCAAAATGCTCCTTTGCTGGCCCCGCCCAGGGCTCACTCCACCAGGGCCGTGACGGTGTCAACAGCCTTCTTCAAGGGCATCACGTTAAGACATCTGTAGAGCGGCGACCTGGTCATCCTACGACACCTTCGCCGAGCATTATGCCCTGCCTCGGGTATTCAAAGAGGATACCCGTCTGTCGACAGCAGTCCTCTTGGGGGCAAGCTGCACATAAACCAATTACCCACCTCCTTACTTGGGTTACTGCTGGGTAGTCACCTATTGTGGAGCACCCACAGGGACACTCGAAGAAGAAAGAGAAGTTACTCACCGTAGTAACGGTGGTTCTTCGAGATGTGTCCCCGTGGGTGCTCCACCACCCGCCCATCCTCCCCGCTTCGGATCTCTGTTTAGTATTTTTCAGGAGCATCCGAGGCGGTTGGTCAAGGAACTGGCGGGGACCGGATCGCACACACGGCCGGGGGCGCGCAGGGGGGCGGTGTGTGCCCGCGCATGCGCGATCCAGGAGAAACTGCTGGAAGATTTCCGATCTGCGGCGCCGGGCGAGCCCAACACCTATTGTGGAGCACCCACGGGGACACATCTCGAAGAACCACCGTTACTACGGTGAGTAACTTCTCTTTGTAATACTGTAGTTAGCAGACTATATAAGTGAATGCAGTGTTTGTGAAAAGACTCACTTTCTGTGTCAGAAATTAGTTGTTCACACAACTATAGCTGAAAAGCATCAATGCAAGTTTTCAACACACAACAGTAGTCAGTGTACTTCAACTCTGATCTGAAAAATCAATTCTAGGATTCTTTCTACACATTTATTGTTTGACTACTGAGTATTGCTAATTGTGGATTGCACATCTGTTGTCTGGAGAGCTGGAAAGAAATACTAATTCATTTCATATGACCCCATCAGTACCATCCGGTAGCCTTTTGTCATTGTTGATCTTGGCTCTGAACATTTTCAGATGAACAGGCATCTCAAATAGACTTCTTCGGAAAAATAGCCCACAAGGAATGGAAAGAGGATGTATCAACAAGGATAGCAACTATTGGTGGTCAGGAAGTGTAGGGATAAAATGAGAATTGCCAAAAACCAAGCACAGTTGGACCTTACAAAGCACACTAAAAGCAATGGGGAAAGTAAATAAGGAAGAGCTAACAGCCGTTGATGGACCTATCTTCCATGAATTTATCTAGTTCTTTTTTGAATTCTGTCAATCTCCCAGCCTTCACAGCACCCTTTGGCAACAAGTTGCACATGTTAATGGTACACAGTGAGAAAAAAAAACTTTGTTTTGTGTTTAAACCAGCTGCCTATTAATTTTCATTTGGTCACATACACACCCAACCCCTGGTTCTTTTGTGATGGAAAGCAGTAAATAGCATTTCCTTATCTACTTTCTCCATCCTAGTTTAGATTTTATAGAAGCTATCCTATCCCTTTGGTCATCTCTTTTACAAGCTGAAAAGTCCCAGTCTTATTAATCTTTCTTCATGTGGCAGCCATTCCATACCCCTGATAATTTTTGTTGCACTTTTCTGAACCTTTCCCAGTTCCCATACATTTTTGAGATGGGGCAACCACATCTGCACAAAGTATTCAAGATGTGGGTGTGCCATGGATTTAATAGAGTGGCAATAAGATAGGTATACATAATAAGATCGTTTCTATCTCAGTGATTCCCAGCATTGTTTGGTTTTTGACTGCCACTGCACATTAATTGGATGTTTTCAGAGAACTATCCACAATGACTCAAAGATCTCTCTGAGTGGCAACAGCTAACTTAAACCTTATCTTTCTAGAGGTATAGTTGGGAGTATTTTTTTTCCAGTGTTACTTTGAATTTATCAACATTGAATTTCATCTGCCATTTTGTTGCCCAATCACCCAGTTTTGTGAGATCCTTTTGAAGCTCTTTGCAGTCTGCTGTGGACCTCTAATTATCTTGAGCAATTTTGTATCATCTGTAAAATTTTCCACCTCACTGGTTACCCATGTCTCCAAACATTTATGTATTATTTGACTAGGCTTGGTCCCAATATGTACACCCTAGGGCAGTGTTTCATAACCAGAGGTATATGTACCCTTTGGGGTACACAGAGGTCTTCCAGGGGTACATCAACATATTTGCTTAGGTTTACAACAAGCTACATTACTAGTTTTTTTTTTAAAGTCAGTACAGTCTAAAAGGTTATTTGGATAATGATACGTTCCTACTTTATATACCTTACACTGAAATGTAAGTACAATATTTCTATTCCAATTAATCAATCAAAGAGCCCTGGAAGGAAAACTACCAAAAACTTCTAAATCATGAAACAACTCTGATTATACAATCAACTCCATCCCTCAGCACCCAAACTGGGAAACTCTTGCCAGCTCACCAGCACCTGATGAAGTCTGCAAAGCAATTAAACAAATGAAGAACCATAACATGCCAGGTCTTGGTGGCATACCATCTAGAATACTGAAGGAGGAGCAGCAAGAAACACTAAGAAGCTTCAGTTGCTGCTCCTTAAAATGTGGCATACCAAGAAATCCCTGTGGACTTGCATATCTCATTTTCAGAAAGGAAGACAGTGCTGACTGTAGCCCCTAGCAAGGCATTGCCCTCCTCTGCAGTTCTGGGAAGATTCTTGATAGACTCCTACTGAATTGCTTGCTCCCTCTTGCAGAGGAAGAAGTTTAGGAATTCCAGTATGGTTTTAGACCATCACAAGGCATCACCAACGTGATTTTCATAGCCAAGCAAATCCAGGAAAGATGTTAATACTACTAGTAGATGTAGATGTAGATGGTCTTTATCAATCAGATCATAACTTTTGACTCTGTCAACTGTAAAGCTCTTTGAAAATTTTTCTTGAGCAGTCAAACTTTGACATGATTTATCACCAGTGTAAGACTCCTCCATGACAAGATGGTTGCCTCTATCCTGTCCAGAGGCTCTACAGCTGAGTCCTCTGTCATCTGAACTGGTGTAAAATGAGGTGTTTAGCGGCACACCTTTTCTCCATTTTCTTTGCAGCTATGAAAACATTAACCCCAAACTATCTACCCCAGGGCATTGTCACCCAATGTTGGACTGACAGCAGCCTCTTCAACCTTTCTTTTCTCCATTCCAGAACTAAAGTAATACAGGTAACAAAAACCCAATTCCAGTGTATAGATGATTGTGATATAGTTATCCTTTTTGAGTATGCACAATCAACTCCATAATTTCCTCTCTGAAGATTAAAAAAGCCTAGGAATAATTCTAAACATTGGTAGAAGAAAAGTTCTCCATCAGCCAGTACCTGGTCAGTCATAAGACCCAAGAAGAATGATCAACATTGATAAAAGAAGAGCTGGAAAATGTAGAATACTTTGTTTTGTCAGCCATCTCCCAGGCTTGTCTTTGGCAGACTGTCTCACTTGGTGCTCAAAAAATCACAACACGTAAGACATTTTGTTTATAAAGTGGTGGTGACCTCAACTCTCTTCTATGGCTGTGAGATCTGGGTGACCCATAGCAAGAACTTGAAATGCCAACATCAACACTTTCTTCAGAAGAGCCACAACATAAAGTAGGAGGATCATCACTCTGTCAGTGTCCTCAGAGAAGCTAACATCTTCAGTGTTGATGCCCTGATTATCCATAGCAGCTTAGTTGAAGCAGATGCTGTGTGAGCGTGCATGATATATGCTTGGCAAAACAACTGCTGTATGGCCAGCTCACCAAAGCAGGAAGGCCAAAAGAAACACTTTTTAAAGACATCCCCAAGGTAAACATCAAGAGAAGTCAGTAACACCACAAGCTAGCAGGCAGCAGCTCAGGACATGGTTAACTTGTCAAAAAGGGAACTTCCACTTTTGAGGAAAACCACCTTGCCCCAGTCACAGAAAAATGCCAGAGAAGAAAAACGACTCTTATGCAGCAATTATGGCCCAACTGCGTCTTCCATTACTACCTGTGATATCTGCCAACAAACCCGTAGTTCATAACCACTCCTCAGTCACAAAAGAACCCATGAAAAATAAAACCTGTGGGGGGTGGGGGGGAGGATCATCCTTAATCTTAAGGGGCTGCTGCTGATTGGATCGTGCTATGCTTTTCTGGGGTTGAGTGAAGAGCACTTTAGCACACCGTATTTCCTTCTCATGAAGATACTTACTGACTGTAATCAAGTCAGCTGTTAGTCTGTCTCACTCCATGGCATTTTCCCCAATTTTGAGCACTTTTTTTGACATCCTTTAAAATACACGGATGCTGGAACTGTACACAGTGTTCCAGGATCAGTCTCACCAGAGCTATATACACAGAGCAAAATCTCCTTGCTATGTTTATTCAAGGATCATGTTTATCCCTTTCTGCATAGTGAGGTCCTCCTTGAGTTACTTGTCCTGTGAGCCTATGATCCTTGTCAGTCACTGCTTTCTAGGACACAATCACCATTCTGTAGGCATGACCTTCATTTTTGTTCCTAGACGTCTCTTGCATTTGGCTATATTAAATGACTGGACCCAGTTTACCGAGCAATCCAGATAATTCAATATAACTTGTGTCTCCTCCTTTTTTGCCATTTAGCTCATAGACGGGCAATAATTTTGATGGAGAGCAACTGGTAAGTGTTCAAGAGCCACAATTTTCTGTGGAGGAGGTGTGGGATCTAGGATGAAAGCTAGGTGCAGAAGGAGGCTTGGGGGAGAGGACAGGAGTGCAGGATCTGCAAGGGAGTCTTGGTGAAGGAGGGGATTGAGGTGTAGTGTCAGGGAGGGGGTATGGGTGCAGGAGAGGATTCTGGCCTGCGGGAGGGGCTTGCCTGGGGAGGAAAACATTTTTGGGTGGTTATCTGGGGCAGGGAGTTGAGGAGCTATAGTGGGTAGGGTACCAGAAGCAGGTGCTGGATGGGAGGCGCTTACCGAGGCATCTCCTGACCAGCAGCCCAGCAGGACCGCAAAGCAGCCTCCCCTGCTTGCTGCAGCTTCCAATCTGCTCAAAACTACTGGAGGCTGTTCACATACCACTCTCCGCAGCATGCTTCTTGTGTGGGGAGCATAGAGGAGAGACATCATATGCTGCCCTCACTCCCAGTCCAATGAGAGCTGCAGTCATTGGGTAGGGGATGGGAGCAACACACAGTCTCCCTTCCCCCTGCAATAGGCTTCCGGGTTCTAGAGAGCTGCCAGACATTTTGAGCAGCCCCAGGCTGCAGCAGCCAGGGAAGCTGCTTCAAAGTCCTGGTTGGGCAGGCCACAGGCTGCATCAAAAGGCTTAGTGGGCCTGATCTGGCCCAGAGGTCATATCTTGCCTACCCATGATTTAGCTAAATCTTTATCATGTGCAAATCTTAAGTGATTTTTATATTTCCAGTCATGAGGAAAATGTTGATTAGCATTAGATCTCACACCAGTCCCTGTGGAACCCCCACAGAAACACTCTCTCATTCCTAGATCTTGATGTGCAGTAGCAGTCTGGCTGGCCAGGACACTGATGGCATCTTTTGCATAACTCTGCTTTATCTGAGTATTGCAATACATATGCATATGGTTTTCATGTGGAATTTTATGAGGTAAATCTTGTACTATGGTAAACTAAATCAAAATTTCCTTGTTTTACCATTTATATGTTAATTTGGTATTTTCTGTTTTCTTAGCTGGCAGAGTGACTTTTTAAATCCAACTGAAATGGTCCATTATCTTCCAGGCGCCATTTTTTTCTCCCTGTTCCCACCAATGTGAAGGAACAAAGCTTGACTAATATTCTCCACACACCTCACAATTCACTGCTGCTGGGCGTGCTGTAACTACCTCAGATGTCTGTAGCATCTAGAACCTTATAACAAACAAACTAACTTGGGTTACAGCAGTAGATCACTTAATGATTGCATTACAAATTGTGCAAGGAGTGAACAGTTTAGCTCTTTGTTTATTTTTGTAGGCTTATATCATTGGCTTCACTCAATGCCGGATTTTTTTTGTAAGTGGGCAGTAAAGGCAATACAGTATTCTTTCATGTAGGATTTGTCCGGTATGAAAACAATTCCTGCTTTAATTTTGAGTAATGCAAGCTACTAGGGCGCTCAAGCGATTAAAAAAATTAGGCACGATTAAACAGTATTTTTAAAAATTAATGCACGTTAATTTACTAACAATCCCTTACTCGCTTTCTGTGCCCCCTTTGTGCTTTTATAGACCTAGCGCATGTGACAGGATGGAAGCCCAGCGGGTGGTATGCTGTGGGCATCCATTTAACTCAAAGACCCCCAGTTTCATTAGACCCTTTGGGGGTATGGCACAAGAAAGACGAATCGTTCTCCTGCAGATGTATCGATTGCCTCTGCCTGCTGTGATGCAGGCTTTTCTCCTGGGGTTTAAAATGATGTTTAATGTCTCCCTCCCACACAAATTTTACACAGACTTCTGTACTGGGACCTGCTGGTTTCAGTTCACATGGCTGCAGGGCAGGGTCCCGGGACTAGCTGGGTCCCACTAGCTGGGGAGACGTCCCAGGCACCAGACCCTTCCAGAGGGGACCCTTGCTCCAGCTGTGATGCTGTTATCAGGCAGGGACCGCTGCTGTGCTAGGTGCTGTGCAGCGTCTTCACCAAATCTCCCCGCAGAAGCCGCAGGGAAGAGGCAACACCACACAGGTGTAGGCAGGTGGGGGAGGCTCAAAAGGAAGTAATAAAAAGACATCAGGTAAGGCCACAGGCTGTGGTCTCAGTGCAACAGCTGCCAAATCTGGTACAGCATTGCATCGGCAGGTTTTACAGTGGACTGCTATGGCGGTAGTGTTGTAAAAGACACCATTAGAGGGGCTGAAGATGTTCCCCTGCAGACATACCACAGGCGGGTGCTTTTGGAGCAGACACTCACCCAAATTCAGAGCTGCCACATCCCATTCTGCCGCGGCCTCCTGTAGTCTCGGATGTCTTCCCCCACTTGATACCTGGCAGAAGCCAGAGAGCCTACTTCCAGGCCAGGAGCAGGCAGCTGTGTGGTTAGCTCCAGATGTGCACAGCTGGGGAGACAGTGTGTTGAAGACAGCAGGTGGGTCACTATTTAATAGGGCTGTCAATCAACTCATGTTAACACATTTGACTCATCAGTTCTGCCCTGCATTAATTGCAGGTGTTAACACATGTTAATTGACAGCTCTACAAGCTACACAAAGATCATGATGCCCCCAGTAAAATTAGTACTGTGTACCCTCTTTCAAGTAAGGAACAGATTGCGTTTGCCCTGCAAGTAAATATTAATTCTTTTGCTCATGACCTTTCAGTTTCTAGTCTCGTCGGTCTGAACAGTTTGTTCTGCATAGTTGTGCTTCATGCTGTATATATTTGCTTATTGAGTGTAGCAAGTGGCGGAAGAGATCTGACAGGTTCGGTCACCAAAATCCCCTTGAGTCATCTGATGAGCTGGGCATACCAATTTAGTCTGACCTCTTGGGTGCCTCCACCACCATGTCCTGCTGAGCCAGAGCCTCTGGTCTCCCCTACCAGAGACACAGAGTTGGGATCACAGCCCATGACAAAACAATAGAGACCCTGAGAGCAGCTCAGCTCTGGGAAGGTGTAGCCACATGGATTTGACACAGCACCCAGGTGCACATCCTCAGTGGGACCTGAACCCCAGATATTTACTTGATGTAAAAGTATACAGAGCATGCTGAAAAGTTGTTCCTTCCCTTTTATCAGTGAACAAACAGAGGTGCACAGCTATTGTATGCCCCAACCCCAATAAAAATTATCAGAGAAAATAATTGTTTCTTTTATTTTTTCATGGACCCCCTGCAATATCTTTGTGGACTCCAGGTTGGGAACCACTGCTCTAAGAAACTTACTACATCCGTTTTTTACCCTAACAGAAGTTGTAATCAACCTTTCTCAGTACCTCTGTTCGGTCTTAGATGTTTCCAACCGTTGCCATGGTGGTTAGCAGGAGGTCCCTTGGGGTCTGCCAACACTCCTGTTTGGTTTCCTGCCTATAAATAAATTTTGCCTAATCCAGGAATCCTCTCTGTTGAGCCTCAACCCTTTCACAGCCTTATGAAAAAGTAACCACATCCAAAATGGGTTCCAGCATCAGGTGACCTTGCAACATGGCTTGGCACAGAACCAACCATAGTCCAGGCTTACAAGAAGAACAAGACTATGGACAGATCATTGTCATTATACGCAACAGTCTGTAATAGTTGATTTTTTCAAACTAGAGAGAAGTCTGCAACTGGAAAAAGTCAGTTGCTTAGTCCAGTAAACCCTCAATTTAACAGACTGATGGGTGGAAAGGGTATCTCTTAATGTCAAAAGTCAGTTAAATCTGAACCTGCAGAATGTCAGTGCATGCCGCCTGCCCATGCATGTGCCCCACCCCTGGTGGGAGGAGTGTATGGCAGCTCCAGCAGCCCTGCTGGCACCAGCTGCTCCTGCAGTTCTGGTGAGTCACGGGCTTTGTTTGTTTGTTTTTTTGTTTTTGGGGCAGGGGAGAGCTGGCAGACAGTGTCCATTAAATTGAGGGTTTACTGTACTTGAGACTAGCCATTCTGAACCAGACTAATGGTCTTTCTAGCCCATGTCATGTCATCTTGCAGCGATGATGCTTCAAAGGAAATGAACAGAACTGGGCACATACTGAGTGATCCATCCTCTGTCATCCATTCGCAGATTCTGGAGATGTTTAGGGCACCCAAAGCATGCGGCTGTGTCCCTGACCATTTTGGAAGATAGCTGTTGATGTAACTGTCTTCCCATGAGCCAGCTCTATGTGGCTTTCCTTAGGAGTTTGATATGCTGAAGCATGTTTCCAAACTTACAATATTGAATAATATCTTTCCATTTGCTGATCTACTTAATTTTTATATTTTTCTTACATTGGTAATCACTGATTATCTTTAATTTTCTTTCAGTAAAACGCTTCAGAGAACCAAAGCATGAAAGACGTCCTTGGAGGATATGGTAAGTCATCTATTATTAATAATTCTTCATTTTTTTTAATATCCTAGATGTTTAGCTTATGGAAAGTGAAAGAATTACTGGCATATAATGTGTAACATGTGAAAGCACTTAAATAGAGTCAGACTTGGAGACTACATGAGGAATGATGAACAGCAATTATTTCACTTTATATTTTCCCTGTTCATACTGTTTCACTACAAATACCTTTAGACCATGTCTACATAGCACTCACCTTCCAGAAGGGGAATGCAAATGAGTGAGACTGAAAATGCAAATGAAGTGCAGATTAACATCTCACACCTCATTTGCATATTCTTGTGCAATTGCGCTTCCAGAGGAAACTTTTCTAGAAGCACAAACAGCTGTGTAGATGGGGTTCCTTTTTGGGAGAAAAAAAAAAAGTTTTCAAAAGAACTCTTCTTCCTGAAATAAATGCGAACAAAATATGCATGTTTAGTGGGTTCTTTCAAAGGATTCTTTCGAAAATGGGTTTTTCCCCAAAGGAACCCCAGCTATACAGCTGTTCTTGCTCCCAGAAAAGTCTCTTCTCATGAATGTGTGAGAATATGCAAATGAGATGTAAATCCACACTTCATTTGCATTTTTATCACTCATTTGCTTTCCCCTTCTGGAAGGGGAGTGCTGTGTAAGTGTGGCTTTAGAAACCTCCTTCTAGACATTAAAAATTCAAAGAATACTTATGTAAAAGATTGAGGGATCCTTTTTTAAAGCAGTTGTTTTATTCCCTTTTCTGTGCACTAAAGCAAATCTTCCCTAAAATATGCATGTGAAATCTCCTTGAGGCTTGTAAATTGATATCTAAGTAAGTAGCTGGACCTGACTTTTCAAGGGGTCAGCACTAACAACTGCTGTTGGGGACAGCCAGGGTTATAACTTCAAAACCTAAGCCTCAGGCTTAAAAATTTGGCTCAAACTTTCTGAATACATCTGTTGCCTCTGTAAACAGTTTCACTTTTATCATATGCCAGACAAAAGTATCTAAAATGAATACCAAGACTGGTCAGTTTAGGGGTTCCTAGCTGACGTTCTTGAAAGGAGTTGCCAGTGGTTGAAAGTAAATTCCTTGCTGCTTGTGGCTAGAGTAAATGTTCTAGCTGCATTACACATGACTGGAATTCCCAGCTATTGTTTGAGCATGAAATGTAATTTGAAGTTTAACATTATCCTGTGTAATTTCAGTGTTTGAGCTTATGCTCAACATGCAGCTATTTCAGGTGTTTAAGATGGTAATAAATTCTCTGTTTTACATGCTATTTGTTTCATCATATCCTAGAGAGGTGTTGTAGAGTTTGAAATCATTGTGGTTGTCTATGGAATACTATCTTAAAGTAAATTTCAAATGAGTGATGGTTAAAGCTGTGTTTTAGTCATGGGTATTTCTAGTAATATATGGAGATATACATCTGATAGAGCTGGAAGGGGACCCCAGGAGGTCATTGAGTCCAGTCCCCTGCCCTCTTGGCAGGACAAAGCACTATCTCTGACAATTTTTTTTTTTTAAATCTGTTTGCCCAAGTCTGCTAAATGGCCTCCTCAAGCATTGAACTCACAACCCTGGGTTTGCCAGGCCAGTGCTCAAAACACTGAGTGATCCCTTCCCCCCCATAAAAGTAAAAGTCATGGGTGTGTTAACAGACAATAAAGAAAAAGTCACAGCTTATGACTCTTCATGACTTGTATTGTGTACCCCTAACTATAATTTGGGCCAGGTCCTCACAGAGGCATTAAGGGAAATGTGCAGCCATTTGCAGGGGCCGGAGGTCAGGGAGAGAGTTGGCGGGGCAGGCAGGCTTCCTCTCCAGCTTCACACGGCTCTCGGGAAGCAGAGAAAGGTGGGGCAGGGGAGCGGGTGTCTCCATGAGTTCCAGCTACACAGCTCCCGTTGGCCAGGAACTATAACCAGTAGAAGATATGGAGGCAGAGCTTGTGGTGGGGCGGTGTGAAAGGAGCCATTCAGCTTCCCCACCACCCAGAAGTCGTAGGAGACACTGGCCCATCTGGAGACCTCCCCATCTAAGTGCTGCCACACAGCTCTCCTCTCCTTCAGCTACTTCAGTATGTAACTTATACCTGGTGGAACCTGCATCCAAAGGATCATGACTTCCCTTCTGAAAATAGGTCCAGTGTGTTCCTTTGAATTTAATTTCCCTTTCAATCAATCTGTTTTCATTATGTAAAGGTCACCAGATACATGAGTATGGCTCCTTCAGCCTTCTTACTGCTTGGGGACAAAACTAGATCTGCCATTCACCAGTGGCAGGGAAACGTCATGGCCATTGAAGCACCCTTCAGTTTTCTCTGGCTCCATGATGACAAGGGATCCAGACAGCTCTCCCTGCAGCAGAGCTTTTCAGAAGGAAGGTTCAACCTTGTATTTAAAATTTCTGAATAATAGTTTGGCTCAGTTAGTTGTCTACGTACCAGCAGTATCTTAGGGTTGCATTTGCTTTTGGGAACATTGTCCTCTTAGTGC
Source organism: Carettochelys insculpta (assembly GCF_033958435.1). NCBI lineage: Eukaryota > Metazoa > Chordata > Testudines > Carettochelyidae > Carettochelys > Carettochelys insculpta. The sequence goes on along the minus strand of NC_134147.1, from coordinate 6,215,367 downwards.
TGTTTCTTCTGGGGATGTATTTGCATCAGCTGGGCCCAAAAAAGCTAGGCTGGATTGGAGAGGCCAAGAAGGTTGCAGGATATGTCTGCTGTGCAGCTGGGAGGTGTGATTGAAGCTAGCTCATGTATTCCCACATGATATGCAATCTAGCTAGATCAAAGCTAGAACAATAGCAATGTAGCTCTGGAAGTAGGGGCTATCCTTAGTGTAAGAACTGGGTAAATATCCAAGGAGCTCCCCATGTCAGCTTTGGGTGGGCCTGCACAACCTGCAATGCTTATCTTCATTGCAGTATAAATGTACCCACAGGCACAGACTCCAGAGTCCAGGCGGGTTGCCTCAGCTCCCCACACCCATTCCCAGGCAGGAAAGGAGGGAGGCAAGATTGTGGAAAAACTGGGTTTTGGGGCAAGTCATTATCTTCCCATATTGTCAGGGACTTACTGTTTCTAAATAGGGCAGACTTTTTACCTGAACTATGGCCTGTTTACTACACAGCACTTCCATTGAACATACTAATGCCCTCACATTCTTTCACAGACAGTACTAAACTGGGTGGGCAGTACTGCAGGTACGAGCCCTCAACCTAGAAATCCCATGGCATAAGGTTGTCTTCCTGGAAGAAAAACCATAGCAGGACACATCTTTTCATGAAGGTATGCGAGGCCTTCATCATTCCAATCAGATGCCCCTGGATATGCATTCCTAGCTCATATTGCTGCTGTGGGAAGTTTTATGGGACATTAAAGCTATTCAAAGACATAAGAAGAGTAGACTTACAATCCTGGCTTTTGCCAGACTCTGTAGTAAGAAATTCCCATTTTTCTGTTCCAAAGACAACTCTTCCTTTCTGTGCATGGATGTCACCTCTTTTCAGCTTCCATCACTACCCACAGGCAACTTTCTTTTTACATTTGGATGACACTGTTGAACATGTGGCCATTACCACTTCTGGTTGTGGCTCCCAGATCTTTTCCAGAATCACTGTAGAATTTATACCAGCTTTAAGAGAGGAAAAAATTCAGTTTTATCTCTTGTCTGGACAACTTCACTGGCCAGGGCTTTCTGCAGGAAGACCTGAAAATCACATGTTGTGATGTGATTATTGGAGTACCTGAGATTCATGATGAACACATGCATCAGTCATAGGCCTGGCTTTAGGATGAATGCTATCGGGTGTATGAACTCTTTTGAAAAGAATGTTGATAGAAGTTGTTGATGGCCCTAAAGGAGGAGTGGCCTCATGAGAGAGAGTGCAGTTTTGCAGGAACCTACTGTGAATGCTCATTTTATGCACAGACATTCATCAGTGAACCAGCGCTCCCATGAGTAATTCTGTTATCCCCTCTGCATAACCCACTGTCTGGTGGAGATTAAGTTCCTGTTGTATACGCTCTCCTTCAGGAACAGTGGGAAAGTTAAGAAGGCATATATGCCATGGGGCACTTCATTTCAGCTCACAGATACAAGGACGACACCATAGTAAATCAGTTTGAGCTGTTGACTACTTAGCATTTGAAAACAGACATAGTCCTCAGTGGCCTCGTGTGAGATGGTGAGTGACCTCTCATGAAGCTTGGCAGTGTCTTTGCCATGTGCGTTCCCATTCGTTCTGCTCACTCACCAAGGTGGTACAAAAGAAAGGAAGTGGCAAAAAAGTGACAGTTAGTCTGTTTATGCCTTACAGGCTGAGGATTATGAGTTTGGGGCTTGATTAACCTAAGGTTCGTTGAATACAGGGCAAGAACGATATGCTAGTCAGTAAAAAGGAAAAGAAAATGAGTTGATAAAAAGGCTAGCAAACAAAACAATAGACAGTGAAAGAAAAGGACAAAAATATTAAGCAACAGCAGTAGAGAACAGATTTAGTCCTATTTAAATACATATTTCCTGTAAGTAGTAATGTGAACAAAATGTGTCTGACCTCCAATTTTGTGTGGAAGAGAAGAGAATGTTCTTGCTCTGGACTCTGATAGTGTTGAACTAGTCTAAAGGACTCATATTTTAAAAACTTCCACTAGTGGCAAGGGATCATACTTCTCAATTAGTTACTTGCCTGTGATATTTGATGTATGAACTGAAATAGTAATAGGTGATGTGTATATGGTAATTTTATGGGGGAAAGTGTGAGAGGTAATATATTTTAATGGACCAGCTTCTGTTGATGGGGAGACAGGTTTTCAGAAAGAAGCGTTCTCTGAGTTTGAAAACCTCTCTCAGCAAGAGAAGTTGATCCAATAAATAATTCCTTTCACCTGCCTCGTCTCCCACTATTAATGGGCTGTTTGCTTTACTTGGAGATGGTGGGGTGGAAATGGACAGAAAGTGCAGGTGTTGAACAATAGAGCATGTATTTATTTTGTGCTCCCGTCTTTGCTGCTGACCCCTTGCTAGACCAAAAGGCAAAAGTAACATCAGCACAAACATCCCATACAAGTATTGTATATAAACAAATACTATCTTCCTTGCAAAACTTCCCTTGGACTACATTTTATTAAAAGAAATAGAAAACAAGAAAAGGTAAGCTGAAGAAGTTCCTTGTACTTCTAGTTATCTTTTTCAAGAGAAAGAGGTCTCTGCCATATCAAAAGCTTGGCGCACTTGCCAACAGATATTGGTTCAGTAAAAGAGATTTCCTCACTCACTTTGGCGCTCTATTTTTCTGAGACCAACATGGCTACAATAACACTGAATACAACAGAAGATACTGTAAATTAATTGACATTCAGCTATTTACTTTGAGACTAAAATACAAACATCAGATTTTTTTAGTAAACTAAACTGTTGAAGAAGGAAGCACTACCCAACTGTTAAGGAGCAGAACTAGAGGCTGGGTGATCTGCATTTTCTTCTTCGCTGTGTCATAAACCTACTATAAATTCATAAACAAAGGATGGGATTCTTTCCAGCAAAACTGTGCTATTTTTGTTTATAAAATTTTATCAATCTCTTTAATGTTACTGCAGTACTATTCTCTAATCCACACACAATACCAGCAGCCTCTCCCCACTGCTTACATTATAACGGAAGAGGTGATAATGAAGTTTCATGTTATTGAAAACTTAACTATTTGGAACAACTATAGAGTGGGTCCTCGTTATAAGTCCAGGTTACGTTCCTAAATAATACAATTTATAGTGAAACGACTTACAAAAAGGAATTAAAAACCATGAGGAATCATGAGATATGTTCTCAACACATACATACAGTTCATACATGTGGTACATACAATGAACCTATAAGCCACAGAATCCATAAATAGAAATAGTGTACACAAATATAGTACTGTACAATATATTAAGATAAAGCACATGTACTTGCAATGCATTCACGTCAAAATTTACAGACAGTAAGGCCAACACACAGGATTGTGGTGTGGTGTCACGGCACACTACAGCAGGGATGCGCAAAGTTCGGGGGAGGGGCACAAAACTTTTTATGGGGTCACAGCAAAGTCCTGCTCCCTGTGGCCACAGTGTCACTAACTGGGGGAGGCAGGAAGCTGGCTCTGCTGCAGGGAGTGCAATCAAGACATGCCCCAGCTGTTCTCCCTTCACAATGGGACGCTGCCCTTGCACACAGAGCGGGCACGTACCACTGCCACCTCCCTTCAACCTGGCACACAGCCTGCTCCTGTGAGTCCTCCCCCTGCTCACTGGGAGGACACTGCATTTTGCCACCTCTCTTCAGCCCAGCATGCAGCCTGCCCCTCCCTCCAGGTCCCAGCTTCTGGCTGTTCCTGGGTCCTTGCAGCCACTGTTCACTGTGGCTCCTTACCGCCCACAGGTCCAGGCAGGCTGAAGCTGTTCACAGCCTCCTGGCTCCCTGCGGCTCCATGAAGGTCTCTGCTGGTCCCCACAGCTCCTCCCTGCCAGACTCCACTGGCTCCCCACAGCTCCCCTGGCTACCTGCCAATTCAACACCCACCCCCCCCCCCCCCGCCCCGCAACTTCTCCAAGCTTTCTGCTGCTCCCTGCCAGTCTCCCATGACTTCAGGGTTTACTTCCAGGGCCTCTGCACTTCAGCCTCTGTCACCCAGCTCAGCTATGTTCCTGGCTTTTGATTCCTCGGCCCCCAAATGATGCAAGTGTGCATCAGTGCAACTTACAATGGATCTGCTTTCATGAATTAATTAATGTTGTATATGTGAAATGACTTACAGCGAAGTGACTTATTATGAGGACCTGCTGTGTTACAAAATTCAAAAGTCAAAACTGTATAGTATAAGAGATGAGCATGTTCAGACTTAGTGATTTGAAAAATTCCATAATTTCTGGGTTCTGAAAATTAGCATGACTTCACATGGTTTTCCTGTATTTTGGTAGTTTAATATAAGTACTTTTTAAAATCTACTTTTTTTATTTTATACAGGTTTTTAGATACCTCCAAACAAGCCATAGGGATGTTGTTCATACACTTCGCAAATGTGTATTTATCAGACCTCACTGAAGAGGACCCTTGCTCATTGTGAGTGCTGTGAATTTGAGTAAATGATCCGTTAGGGAAGGGTATTTTGAGTTTCATTGAAAAGCTGATAAATTGTAGTTGATTTATAAAAGAATCTGCAACACTGTCTTGAGGCTAAATAAAGGGTTATTTAAAAGCTCGTGTTAAGAATAGCTAATGAAAGATCAGAATTCTGGTATCACTTCCTTGTCAGCGTGAACTGGGAATCATTTAGAGGCAATTGAGTGTTCTGACACCTTGGGTTGAGGGGAGAAAACACGTTGAGTCTCCGAGAAAATATCACACCCCCCCCATTTCCCACAGTCCACTCTCTCTCAAGAATTTGATTATGATTTATGTACCAGGCAAATGAAAATCAATACCTTGAGGAAACAAAGGCAGATTTTAAAATTTATATTAAGTATATTTTCCTTTAAAAAAAAAAAAAAAGCTTTAAAATAAATTTGAAATTGACAATCTAGTAAAATAGTTTAAATTAACTAAAAGAAATACTCAAGCAGTACCTGTTTGAGGCCAAAGTTTTAAAGATAGCCAAACCACTGAATTGGTGGTATTCACTGTCTAAACATCTGGAACCAAAGTTTGTTGAGTGGCCGGAAACCAGGTTTTGACAGCAGTAGCCTCTTTTGCAGATGTAATAAGAATATTTTTCTTCATTTCAGTTTATTCGGTTGGATCATTTCATTGGTGGCTCCTAATTTTGTGGGGGATGCAAAAAGCAGAGCTACAGATTGTCACGTTAGGGTGTCCAGCTAAACTGAGTCGTTTTTAACTTCTGGGAACGCAGAAAAGCATCAAGAAACGTTATCTGAGAATTCAGGGAGCTGCCAGTTAAAAACCCTGAACAAACTTTATGGGTAGGTTTTAAATGCTCAGAGATAAAGATTGTAATTTTAAGTACTTAATTAAAAATGAGCAAGCAACAGCACTATAAAATATATTTTCCCACTCTTCAAACGGCAGTGACCCCTTGTGGTCTTCAGAATAAAATAGTTTGTGTTGGTTACTTGTGTTACACTTGAATTTCCTCTACTAAGCATTTAAATTGATTTATATGGTTCTCTTAATCGTAATTTTGGAGCACACTGATGTTTACATTTTTTAAAATGATTATGTAAATACCAGTTCTATTCAAAAGCTGTGTATATAAAACTTGGGTACAATATGGTCTGTCAGCAGAAGTTTTGCTTTCTTTTTGTACTCTTGGTGAGCCTTTCCTGAATCCCAAAACTCAGTTTAGGAGACTACCATTATATTCTTTGTTGCACACTCTCTCCTCTTTTTCATAGTACCTAATTTCATCACTACAGCCCTTTTCTTCCGACACTGGAGTGCCAATTGCTTCCTCTGAGGCTCCTGTTTTACTGCTACAAATGTACAAACAAAACAGACATTATCCCCCTTTATCAAAACAAAAAGCAGTCTAGTAGCACTTTAAAGACTAGCAAAATGGTTTATTAGGTGAGCTTTCATGGGACAGACCCACTTCTTCAGACCATAGCCAGACCAGAACAGACTCAATATTTAAGGCACAGAGAACCAAAAACAGTAAGCAAGGAGGACAAATCAGAAAAAGATAATCAAGGTGAGCAAATCAGAGAGTGGAGGGGTGGGGGGGAAGGTCAAGAGTTAGACTGAGCCAAGTATGCAGACAAGCCCCTATAGTGACTCAGAAAGTTCCCATCATGATTTAAACCATGTGTTAATGTGCCGAATTTGAATATAAAAGCCAGCTCGGCTGTTTCTCTTTCCAAAACGGTGCGATAATTCCTTTTCAGTAACACACATACCTTTAGGTCATTGACAGAATGCCCCATTCCATTAAAATGTTGACTAACTGGTTTGTGGATCTGGGGTGTTTTAATGTCTGTTTTGTGCCCATTGACCCTTTGTCTAAGGGAGTTAGAAGTCTGTCCAATATACAAAGCATCTGGGCATTGTTGGCACATGATGGCATATAAGATGTTAATAGAGGAGCATGAGAAAGTGCCTGTGATTCTGTGAGTAACCTGGTTAGGTCCAGTGATGGTATTTCCAGAGAAGATATGTGGACAAAGCTGGCAGCGGGCTTTGTTGCAGGGAAAGGTTCCAGGACTGGTATTCCTGGGGTATAGACAGTGGCTGTTAGTGAGGATCCTCATGAGGTTGGCAGGTTGTCTGTAGGAGAGAACAGGCATGTCACCCAGGGCCTTCTGGAGTGTGGCATCCTGATTAAGGATAGGTTGTAGGTCATTAATAATTCATTGCAGTGGTCTGAGTTGGGGGCTGTAGGTGATGACCAGTGGTGTTCTGTTCTCGACTTTTTTGGGCCGATCTTGGAGTAGCTGGTCTCTGGGTATTCGTCTGGCCCTGTCGATTTGTTTTTTCACTTCTCCTGGTGGGTAATTCAGGTTTATGAATATTTGGTAAAGTTCTTGTAGTTTTTGGTCTCTGTCAGTTGGATCAGAGCAAATGCGATTGTACCTAAGAGCTTGACTGTAAACAATGGATCTAGTCACGTGTGCAGGACGGAAACTAGAAGGGTGTAGATAAGTATAGCGATCAGTAGGTTTTCGGTACAGTGTGGTACTGATCAGGCCATCCTTGATTAGTACTGTAGTGTTCGGGAAATGTATCTCTTGCATGTTGTAATCGAGGCGTAAGTTGATGGTGGGGTGTAGATTGTTAGTCTCTGTGGAATTCCTCTAGAGCCTCTGTACCATGGGTCCAAATCATAAAGATGCCATCAATGTATCTTAAGTAGAGGCGTGGTAATAGGGGACGAGAGCTGAGGAATCGTTGTTCCAGGTCAGCCATAAATATATTAGCATGTTGTGGGGCCATGTGGGTGCCCATAGCAGTTCCACTAATCTGGAGGTATAAATTGTCCCCAAAATGGAAATAATTGTATGTGAGAACAAAGTTACGGAGGTCAGACACCAGATTGGCTGTGGTGGCATCAGGGATGGTATTCCTGATTGCTTGTAATCTGTCTTTATGTGAAATGTTAGTGTACAGAGCCTCCACATCCATTGTGGCAAGGATGGCGTTATCGGGAACTTTTCCGATGTTTTGTAATTTCCTCAGGAAGTCGGTGGTATCTGGGATATGGCTGGGAGCGTTGGTGGCATAGGGTTTGAGGAGGAAGTCTATGTAACTGGATAGTCCGGTGGTAAGGGTGCCAATACCCGAAATGATAGGGCATCCAGGGTTTCCAGGTTTGTGGATTTTGGGAAGTAAATAGAATAATCCAGGCTGCGGCTCAGATGGTGTGTCTGAGTTAATGAGGTTCCGAGTAGCAGCAGGGAGTTCCTTCAGTAGTTGTTGTAATTTCCTTTGGAATTCCAAAGTGGGATACCACTGACTTCCTGAGGAAATTACAAAACATCAGAAAAGTTCCTGATAACGCCATCCTTGCCACAATGGATGTAGAGGCTCTGTACACTAATATTCCACGTAAAGACGGATTACAAGCAATCAGGAATACCATCCCTGATGCCACCACAGCCAATCTGGTGTCTGACCTCTGTAACTTTGTTTTCACACACAATTATTTCCGTTTTGGGGACAATTTATACCTCCAGATTAGTGGAACTGCTATGGGCACACGCATGGCCCCACAATATGCTAATATATTTATGGCTGACCTGGAACAACGATTCCTCAGCTCTTGTCCCCTATTACCACGCCTGTACTTAAGAGACATTGATGGCATCTTTATGATTTGGACCCATGGTACAGAGGCTCTAGAGGAATTCCACAGAGACTAACAATCTACACCCCACCATCAACTTACGCCTCAATTACAACATGCAAGAGATACATTTCCTGGACACTACAGTACTAATCAAGGATGGCCTGATCAGTACCACACTGTACCGAAAACCTACTGATCGCTATACTTATCTACACCCTTCTAGTATCCATCCTGCACACGTGACTAGATCCATTGTTTACAGTCAAGCTCTTAGATACAATCGCATTTGCTCTGATCCAACTGACAAAGACCAAAAACTACAAGAACTTTACCAAATATTCATAAACCTGAATTACCCACCAGGAGAAGTGAAAAAACAAATCAACAGGGCCAGACGAATACCCAGAGACCAGCTACTCCAAGATCGGCCCAAAAAAGTCGAGAACAGAACACCACTGGTCATCACCTACAGCCCCCAACTCAGACCACTGCAATGAATTATTAATGACCTACAACCTATCCTTAATCAGGATGCCACACTCCAGAAGGCCCTGGGTGACATGCCTGTTCTCTCCTACAGACAACCTGCCAACCTCATGAGGATCCTCACTAACAGCCACTGTCTATACCCCAGGAATACCAGTCCTGGAACCTTTCCCTGCAACAAAGCCCGCTGCCAGCTTTGTCCACATATCTTCTCTGGAAATACCATCACTGGACCTAACCGGGCTACTCACAGAATCACGGACACTTTCTCATGCTCCTCTACTAACATCATATGTGCCATCATGTGCCAACAATGCCCAGATGCTTTGTATATTGGACAGACTTCTAACTCCCTTTAGACAAAGGGTCAATGGGCACAAAACAGACATCAAAACACCCCAGATCCACAAACCAGTTAGTCAACATTTTAATGGAATGGGGCATTCTGTCAATGACCCAAACGTATGTGTGTTACTGAAATGGAATTATCGCACCGTTTTGGAAAGAGAAGCAGCCGAGCTGGCTTTTATATTCAAATTTGGCACGTTAACACATGGTTTAAATCGTGATGGTAACTTTCTGAGTCACTATAGGGGCTTGTCTGCATACTTGGCTCAATCTAATTCTTGACCTTCCACTCCACCCCTCCACTCTGATTTGCTCACCTTGATTATCTTTTTCTGATTTGTCCTCCTTGCTTACTGTTTTTGGTTCTCTGTGCCTTAAATATTGAGTCTGTTCTGGTCTGGCTATGGTCTGAAGAAGTGGGTCTGTCCCACGAAAGCTCACCTAATAAACCATTTTACTAGTCTTTAAAGTGCTACTTGACTGCTTTTTGTTTTGATAGTGTATAGACTAGCACGGCTTCCTCTTTCTTACTATCCCCCTTTACGTTCAGGCATGTCACTCACATGGAAGCAAGAGTTCTAGGTAGCAGTGCAAAAAGTTACCATCAAGCCACCTGACTCGCTTCAGACATTCATTTTAAAATTTTTTCAACAGTGTGGCTGTAAAAGAACAGTTTACTGTCGTGATACTGGCAGCATCTGCACTATTACCTTGTTCAGCCAAGAGTCATTTATAGGGAGAATAGCAAATGAGCTACATTGACTTACAAACGTTCTGATGACATTTGGGTTAAGGTATCACTCGTGATTCACTTAAATTCCATAATAATCCTTTTCGCTTTTGCTGTATGCCATACAGCCAAAAGTTTCTTCTGAAACAAGATAAACAGTACCGTAGCAACTGCACAACTATTGAATCAATTATATAATAAAAGAGCAGCATCTTTGAACAGCCTTCTTCTGAAGCTGCACACAATTACAATATTCAGAATGTTTAAACTGTAATTGACTTGGCTGAATTAAGTCTGTCCATTTTACTGTCTTTTGGAATTTGTATTGTATTTAAATTTGTACTGTATCGTTATTACATCATAAAAGTATTGTATTCAGCGCCAGGCTGTTTACGGCTGGGTCTACAAGTATTAGTTTTCAGCAGAAAAACAGTTTTATCATCTGACATATCTAAGAGCTGTACCTTCCTTTAACATTCATCTGCAGCAAATCAATATATTCCATCACTGGAAAGAGTTTGAGGGGTAGCTGTGTTAGTCTGTTTCAGTAAAAACAGTGAGAAGTCCTGTGGCATCTTAAAAACTAACAAATATATTCGTGCTTGAACTTTCGTAGGCTGGAACCCACTTCATCAGATGCATCTGACAGCATGGATTCCAGCCCATGACAGCTTATCCCCCAAAACTTTCTTAAAGTAATTTAGCACTTCAAAGACTAACAAAATAATTTCTTAGGTGATGAGCTTTCGTTGGGCAGGCCCATTTCTTCAGATTGTCACATTTTCAGATCTGAAGAAACAGGTCTGCCCCACGAAAGCTCATCACTTAATAAATTATTTTATTAGTTTCTAAAGTGCTATATGACTGCTTTTTTGGTTTTGTGAACACGGCTACCTCTCTGTAATCAAATAAATTTGTTAGACTTTAAGGTGCCACAGGACTCCTCATTATTTTTATTGGTATGAGTGTAATTTTTTTCACTTTGTTTTCCTCACAATAGCTGCGTCTACACGTGCACGCTACTTCGAAGTAGCGGCACCAACTTCGAAATAGCGCCCGTCGCGGCTACACGCGTCGGGCGCTATTTCGAAGTTAACTTCGACGTTAGGCGGCGAGACGTCGAAGTCGCTAACCTCATGAGGAGATAGGAATAGCGCCCTACTTCGACGTTCAACGTCGAAGTAGGGACCGTGTAGACGATCCGCATCCCGCAACGTCGAAATTGCTGGGTCCTCCATGGCGGCCATCAGCTGGGGGGTTGAGAGATGCTCTCTCTCCAGCCCCTGCGGGGCTCTATGGTCACCGTGGGCAGCAGCCCTTAGCCCAGGGCTTCTGGCTGCTTCTGCGGCAGCTGGGGATCTATGCTGCAGGCACAGGGTCTGCAACCAATTGTCAGCTCTGTGTATCTTGTGTTGTTTAGTGCAACTGTGTCTGGGAGGGGCCCTTTAAGGGAGCGGCTTGCTGTTGAGTCCACCCTGTGACCCTGTCTGCAGCTGTGCCTGGCATCCCTATTTCGATGTGTGCTACTTTGACGTGTAGACGTTCCCTCGCTGCGCCTATTTCGATGTTGGGCTGAGCAACGTCGAAGTTGAACATCGACGTTGCCGGCCCTGGAGGACGTGTAGACGTTATTCATCGAAATAGCCTATTTCGATGTTGGCTGCACGTGTAGACGTAGCCAATATGAGAAATAAGAGCGGTAGGAATTAAATAAAATTTTGTTCTCCGGCTCCACTTAAATGAAGTCTTTCCAAGTAATGAAATGAGTCTGTACACAAATACGTGGAGCTTCTTGTGACTTTTAATTTGAAAAACAAATACTAAGTAGGGAGTTGGTTCTAAAACTGCTTATCTAAGATAAGAATACAGTTACAGGAGCAAATACACAGCTGTTCAATTTTTTTAAAATCTCATAGTGATGCTGGCTGTTCAGAGAGAAGCAGGCACATGTGCCCTTCATTAGCTGAAGAAATGTGATGCCTCCTAAATTCAGTGGAGGAAAATCCATGCTCATTGTTTTCTGTACTTTCTACATCCTTCTAGGTACCTTATAAACTTCCTGTTGGATGCCACCTTAGGGATGCTGCTAATCTACGCTGGTGTGCGTGCAGTCAGCATCATTGTAGAATGGCAGCAATGGGAATCCCTTCGCTTTGGTGAATATGGTAAATATTTATTTTCTTGCAACTCAATGAATTGGAGAGAAGAACACTGCAATAACTTTGCACTTAACATTTAACTGACAAAAATGGTTGTGTTAGAATTGACTTCCATTTGACTTGCATCTTTATAGCAGTTTTTAAGAGTAATACCTAGACCGTTACATGGGAGCCTGTGATTAAACAACTTGTTCATTATATTTAAAAGAGAGAGAGAGAGAACACAGCATGAGCTACCTTACAGACAGGCTTATACAGCAATCCCTCGAGATATGGACATTCGAAATGTACATATCTCACTTTTACACGAGAGGGGTTGGGGGATGTCAGTACCATGGGGGAGGGGGTGGGAAGACCCACAGCTGGGCTTCCAGCCCATCCCCCAGCAGCAGCCCCAGATGGAGGCTGCCTCTTGGTTCCCTCTCCTCTGCTTGTGGGACCCAAGAAACTGACCAGCCTTGAGCTTGGTTCCCAGCTCTCCACTGCTGCAGGACGGGGAAGTTGACCAGCCGTGAGCTGGTCAGTTTTCCAGTCCCTTATGTCACAGGGAGACAGTAACTTCACAGCCCTTGGTTCCCAGCTCCCCACCACTCTTGGAGCCAGGAAACTAACCAGCCTGGGTGGGCTGATAGTTTCCCAGCTCTCAAAAATTCAAGTCAGACCAGGGTTGCTGGAACACAACCCCCATGTAACTTGAGGGTTTACTGCATTTGTACTGTGTGATCTTTTTTAAATGTATAAAGAAGATGTACTAGACCAAAAAAAAAGTCATCTTCCAAAATATTCAACAGAATTCTGATTTTACAAGATCTCTTGGTGTTGGTTGCAGTCTAACATCAGTTGGATATGAAGCTTTAATTGAACTAAGCCAACCACATTTAAAGATCAAAGATTGGGAGTCTTCTAGCCTTGGTTCAGAGCAAACACTCAGCTCAGATACTTCACAAATACTATAGAAAAGAACTATTTATGGTTGAATATATAATTTTTAAATGAGGTTTTCTTCAGTTAACAGAACAAAAACTTTTCGTCAGATACTGTAACTAGCAGTTAACTACATATGATTATTTTTTAAAGTTAATAAAATAACACACATTAAATAAACATGTAAAATACTACTGCCTGGAGACTTGTGAATTTTATGACCAACTCCAAACAATTTTCTAGTGTAAAACCCTAACATCAGATATTTATAATAGAAATGCTGGCAAGCTTATAGCACAGTGGACAAGATAGTGATACCATAATAACTCCATTCTTAAATTAAGAGCTGATATTGTGTCCTTTTTGGCTGCTTGTAATGGTGAGTCACCATCCTTAGAAACTTTCAGTCATTGGTCTTAAATGACTGCTCAGTGCAGCTATACTTGACATTTTGTTACATATGGAGTATTTCTAGACAACTATTTTATTAATTAAAAAAAAAAGCCTTGCAATTCACAATCTTCACACTGTTAACTCATATTCTATGTTACGCTTTTGCCTCTTTAAAATTTCAGAAAGTCCCTTTATTTTTTAATATGCAACACTGTTTCTGTTCATGTCTGTACCACAGGGCAAATCTTCATAAAAGAAAAACTCTGCCACTGATACAAAATTTTGCTTTAGGTTGTGGTATTGAAGGGGGAAAAAAAATTCTACACAAGTACTTTTATCTAAGTTGGGAAATGTAGATCACCACTGTAACCCCAGTAACCTTACTGGGATTGTGTTGATACAACAGAAATTGGAGCTCAGTCTTCTCCAATTTGATAGTGATTTCCTTAAGTTTAATACCTTTAATATATATTAGCCAGTATTTCTTGTTTGTGATGAGTGTTACCAGAAACTAATATGTTGTTACATATGGGCAGTTGTCTGTCCTTTCATATACCCACATCACTAAGCTAGCTCTATACTTTCTGTTAAGACAAAAATACCTAACTGAGTTCTAGTTATTGGGCACCTGAATTTTGTCAGAAGTGTCTTCTGTTAGGCTTTCTGTCTTAGTGTTGTTAACTGAACTGCTTTTGTGTCCTTGAATAATATATTCCCATCTCTGCTAGAAAGGTAAGCAACTTAGAAGCCACCTTAGACCTGAGTAAGTTCAAAAGTTTCTCTTAGGTCAAGGCCTGTTTTTCTTTTTTTTCCCCCCGAGTCACTGATGGCTATTCCAGGACACAATAGCTATGTTCCTCAGATCAGGATAACTAACTTACCACCATTCTTATCTGTTCAATTGTGGAACCAAGGCAGTCTCTTTATTTGTCCTCAGTAGCTATATGATTCACATTTCGTTTCAGTTTGGAAAACCAAGATTTTTTTTTTTCCCCCAGCTGGGTACCTATAACTGAAGCCTGCAATAATTTGATAATTTTTAAAGATCTGATGACTGTTTTGTTTATTTTTGCATCTTTTTAATCATGTGTATCTCATGTGTTTTCCTCCCTCGTGATTCCTAATGTTATAAATTGGCATGCATTTTTTCCAGGTCCTATGAGTTTAATTTATTTTGTCTTTTGTACTGAGCAGTTACAGGAAGTTATACTATAAAAATTATTTATGCCAAGGATAAGGTGGAAACATAATGTACAAAAGTAGTTCCAGTTGAAAAATTACTAATTGTGCAAATAAGATCTGATTCCTTTAAATGAGCTTGTTATAGAGTGCACAATTATTTTATCCCTAACTGAGGTGGAGTGAAGTTCCCACAGAACATTCTGATGACACTTTAAGAAATTTTTTTTAATCTTAATGAGTGTGTGTTTGGTCTCCAATTTGTGGTCTTAACGTGAAAGAACTGAAACCTGTTTAAAAATGATAAATCGCTGTGTTTTGCTGCCCTATTTTTGCTTTTCTTTTCTTTCGGAAATAACAATTATGCTACATCTACACTTGTCCCCTTCTTTGAAGGGGGCATGGTAATCAGGGTGATGGGAGATTATTAATGAAGGGCTGCAATGCCTATGCAGCATGTCATTAGGCAAATTCTGTCCTTTGGCAACTTTGAAGTGCCAGCATGCTGTGTAGCCACGGGCACTTGGAAATGCCTTTAATCCCCAAAATTTTAATTTTCAAAGATAAATCAACTAAATACAAATATATTTCTCCATCTCAGAAGTTAACTGGGGGGAGGGGTTTCTCAGATCTAAGTCCTTAAAGGCCGTGTGGGGTATGGAGACCTAGACCTGTGGGCAAAAACCTCAATATTTTACTGAACATCTTCTCTGGAGGTAGGCAAAGAAACTTCTTTCCTCTGAAGAGTGTGTGTTCTTGTTGACTGCAAGTATAAATAAAAAACAGGGCTGCCTTCTCTGTTAAACTGCCCAATGATGCAGTCCTGGGCTATTTTATATTTCTAGAAACTATATAATCATTCTCATGCTTGTTCTTGCTATGAAATCATCTTCTTTCTTAGCCCTATTACTTGATCCCGAGAGATTCTTTACTTGAGATGTTGCCCAACAGAAATAGCACTATTACTGCTTGTAATGACAGTATGTCTTTATATGGAGGTTAATTGTAAAATGTAAATGACTCAAGAAAATGACTGATAGCAGAATTTGAAGTTTAGAAGTGGCTACCATTTATACAGCAGATTAAATGTGTATAAACAAAACAGCATGACTGTGCCCCAAGAATAGTTACTGTCATTGTAGTTTGGCATATTTAACCTGGGGTTTAACAGCGCTCTCAATTATCTTACACATTACAAGGACAATTTCCTACCTGTGATAGTCGCAGGAATGGCACCCATCCCACTTAACTTAATTTACTTCTTCCTCTGGTCCTATTGACAGTTGACTCCCCATCCCTCCTCCCCTCCCCCCCCCCCCGACCATCTTCTTCCTCCACCTCTTCCCTGCTGTCTATTTATATATTACACACATACATACACACCCTGGATTCTTATTTTTCTTCCAAATCGGAGGAAGTGGGCCTTACCACCGAAAGGTGCAAAAACATGCCAGATAGGTATGGCATGTCACTTTAGTCTGCTGAGAAACAGAAATTGAAAATCCAGACTTTCAAGAAGCAAGAGTTGGTAGTCAAACTGGACAGCCTAGAACCACTCATTTGTTTTTATGTGACTGAGCATGAAGTCCACCATGTTTGTAATGGAATTTAATTGTAACTGTTACTTTAAAAGAAAAAAATTAGTATTTTTATTGACTTTTTTTTAAAAAAAACTTCTTACAAATCATGATTTTTATGCACCCTGTTGGCCAAGTGCTCTTGAGTGCCACGTCCTGGTAATGCTGGTTTAAATTCCCTTGA
The DNA here is from genome assembly GCF_033958435.1 of Carettochelys insculpta. Taxonomy (NCBI): domain Eukaryota; kingdom Metazoa; phylum Chordata; order Testudines; family Carettochelyidae; genus Carettochelys; species Carettochelys insculpta. The sequence continues at coordinate 6,199,244 of NC_134147.1, read as the reverse complement.
CTTTTAGTAGGCACTCCACCTAGTAGGCAACCAGATATGTTAAATTATGCTGTAGTTATATACAGTGGGGCCAAGAGCCACCGTGAATCCAGGGGTAAGTGGGGAAGGGGCCCAGCTCCACACCCCTGGAAGGGGAGGGGCTTAGTGCAGTCAGCCCTTGGGGTATGTCAGGTATATAGACCCTCAAAGCAGAACACAGAGTGGCGGCACAATGCTGCTGCACCTTTTCAAAGGCGCCCAGAGCTCCAGCTGCTGTTGCTGTTACTTTGACTGCAACGGCAGCCAGAGCTGTGGGCCCCTTTGAATGCTGGGCCCCAAGACAGCTGCCCTCTTTGCACCCCCAGCCTGGTCGGCAGGCCTGGACATATCCTTTTTTTTGGAATGCTTGAATGACAGATCTAATTCCAGAGCAGTGGATAATTAGCTTGATATTCATTGTGCAACACCTTATCTGGGATTCTGCAAAACTGTATCTCTTTTTATAGATTTGCATATTATACTGTATTAATCAGTGAAAGGAAGATACAGCCTGATTAGCTTGTCAGAAGCTCTGAATAAAATTATATTTTTGAAAGCTACTCTTGTAATCTGTTGCAGTCTTTTGCCATAATTATCCGTTAATCATAGTTGCCGACATTTGTATACGATACCTATAGATACAGGGTAGCAAGAGCACAAGTACAGGAATATTTTAATTTCTTTTAAAAGGTTATGTTATGCTAGAGCAAGATGCAGTGCAACAGCCAAGTACAGTCTAAGTTTTCTGCTTTAGAAAACAACTATTTGACAAAATGGGAAAGAATATGTAGCAACACTGGGTTTATGAGAAAGTAAAGATCTCATGAGGACAAGCTCATTCTGTGCTTTATCTGCTGCTTTTAGTGATGTGTAATAGAGCCAACCATAACAAGGTAGGCCCTAACCGAACAAAATGCGCTCATACGGTCAGTTTATTAGTTTATACAGGTTGAACCTCTGTAGTCTGACACACTCTTTTCCAGCAACATCCATAATCCATCATGATTTTAGTTAGCTGGTGACCACTTACGGTGTGACCAAGTTTCCTATGGTCCCATAAAGTTTGTTTCCAGCTACCACTCCTGGCTCTGAGTGTTCAGTGCTGTTGTTTAGCTCTAATTTAACCCCTAAATGTCTTTTAAGAGCCCAGTAAGCAATGAAAGTGTTGGTAATTGACCATGGTCCAGCAAATTATCTCATTCAGCACCGGTCTGGTCCGGAGGGTGCCAGAGTAGACAGGTTCGACCTATATCTTTTGAGATCTCTAAAGAACAAAAATTCAGACTGCTCAGGGAAGGTAAATTTGCTGTTCATAACTATCAATAGACAGGAACTGGCATGATTGCCAGTCCTGGAATGGGTGGGGCTGCCACAGTGAGTTTTCAGCACCACCCTGATTGGTGGCGTGGCACCGCACCCACACCCTGTTGGTGCCCAGAGCATGCAGTGTGCAGCTCTGAAGTGCATAATGGAGCACACACGGGGCTTCAGCTGTCACAGCAGTGGCAGCCAGGAGCCTCCAGCACCTTAGAGTCGCTGGGCCCTGGGAAAACTGCCCTCTTTCCCTCCCCCATGGGGGGACCTTTCAATAGACTGCTTGTACACAGCAATTGCTTGCCAAATCTTTCAGTTGACTTTGGCTTATTAAGTTTTCTCCTTTGTCTAATTGTTGTTTTTAAAGGGTGTAAGTCAAGTGAAAATGGGCTAACTTGGATATGTTCAATCTTTTTGTTTTTTAGGTGACCCGCTGCAGTGCAGTGCTTGGGTGGGACAGTGTGCACTGTACATAGTGATCATGATGTTTGAGAAAACCATCATCATTATAGTCCTCCTAATACCTCAGTGGAAAGAGGTTTGAGTCTTTACACCATTTTTGCAGTTAAATGAATTTCAAATATTAGAAAATAATATTATTTAATCCAAAAAGACTAAGTCGTATACACCGTGTAATGGACCACTGTTGATGCAAGTCAGCTGTTGCCTGTGGTAATGGAGCAACCTGATACCACTTATCATATTTCACTGGTGACATTGTGTTTGCTTTTAGCAGGTATTGGCATCAGGTACAACTGGACTTCTCAAACTTCATTGCACCCTGACCCCCTCCCCTCCAAGCTCTGTAACCTGAGGCATGCCACCAGGGCTTTGGTCTCATTCCTGGGTGGTAGGGCTCAGCCTGGGGCAGTGGAGCTCAGGTTTTGGCCCTGGGCCTGAACATCAGCCCTGGTGATCGCGTGAAAATGGGATGTGACCCACTTTGGGGTCCCAACCCACAGTTTGAGGAACCCTGATGTACAGGATGTGATCTCGTGCTAAGCTGAGATACACCTAAAGGGGGAGAGCGCATCAGCCTTTATTTGAGCTAAATTACAATCTGCTGTGTATTCTTTTCCATTGTTTTAGAAAATCTCTCCTAAATGTTTGAATTAAAACCAGTGTTACATCTTTTGTAAGAGAAGCTTAGTAATTCACCCAGCAACAAAAGACTCATTCCTGAATTAGTGAATTGAGAACATTAGGCAGTAAGTGCGGGAGGGGTGGGGAAGTAAGCCAGTGAGAGTCAAAAAAACCCCAAACCCCCAACCTTCATTGACCTGGCCTGCAAGTAAGAAGGAAAGAAAACCCTCCCAGAAGTGCCCCCCAACTGAGAACAGAAAAAGACACCCCACCTCAAGCTGCAGTCCCACAGGGGGAGCCCCCAGGTCTGGCTTAGCTTTTCTGGGGGCCCTGGACTAATGCATTTTGTGAGGCTTCCCCAAGCTGTGGGGTGGGGCCAAAGATGAGAGGTTCAGTGTGTGGCTGGGGGCTGCCAGGGAGTTGGCAGGAGGTAGTTTGCAGGAGTGGACTCGGGAGTGAGGTTTGCAGGGAGTTCAGGGTGCAGCAGTGGGCTGGGATGGGGATGCAGGATCTGGGCAGAAGAAAGCAGTGGATGGGAGTGCCTACCTGGCACAGCTCCAAGGGAGAGAGGGGCACAGGTATCTTTGTATGGCTGTGCATTCCACAAAGAAGTGCTCCCTGCAGACACCACCTCCTGCTGCTGTAGGGGAGGAAGAAGAGAAGGGCAGTCCCAAGCCTCACAGGCTGGATCAAGGCAAGCCATGGGCCCGATGTTCCCCATCCCTGCAGCTTGCAAACGAAAGTCAGTTACTGCATCACAAAGTGTATTTTGAACCTTGTTATACAGGTACTGTAAACCACCATTTCGATTTTGTGGCTGCATGGTCATTTGCACTAGTAAGTGTATGGTCGGATATTTAGTACTCAGAATGAAGTTGTAGTGAGGAATGACTCAGGCTGACATCTTTGTGAAAAATCCTAACATGTAAGTGCCCTGATTAATAACGTGTGACAGTACTTACTGTAGCAGCAGAAGTCACTGCAGTGTATTGTAGGTCACCTTTAAAGTGTCTTTAAAACTGCAGTATATGTTTGTAAGCCATTTCCAAGGGTATGTCTATACTTACAGAGGGTTCAGTCAGTCTTCCAGAGATCGATTTTTGCCACGTGTGGAGACGTGGCAAAATCCATCTCTCTGAGCTCAGCTGTTGAACCTGGTAATCCACACTATCGTGTTAAGAGATGCCTGTGTGAGCCCGGGAACAAAGTTGATTCTAGCTATGCTAATGGTGTAGCTAGAATTGCAAATCTGGGATCAACTTTCTTCCCTGGTGTAAACCGAGGCGAAGGTATTGGTTCTTCCAGTCAAAGCTTTCTGGGAAAAGGATTAAGTGACTGTTTGAACATAGCCTATGCTTTGTTTTTTCCTCCATCAAATACAAGATGATTAATTTGTCAAGTAATATCTGGTTGCTTTGTCTACCCACAATTCCTCACATTCACTCTGAAATCACAAAGTAGTTGGATGGCAGATTTTTCATTCAGCCCCACTTGTTTCCTAAATGCAAATGATATACCGTCTTTAATAAAATTACATTTCTTTACTATGAAACTCTCCTGTCTCATTCATTGAGCTGCCAGCCTAATACTTTCTATAATACTTTCTAACCCAATTGCATGCACATAGTGTTGTGGTCTGAATTTGGTCTCTTTCTTTTCACAGGTAGCTTTATTGAATCCTATAGAGAACCCCCAGCTGGAGCTGGCTATCGTCATGCTGATAGTTCCCTTCTTTGTTAATGTTAGTACAACTGTGTGCTTTTCAGAGATAGTTGGCTTGTCTCCCCCACCCATACCCTTCTCCATCTGTTACAATTAATTCTTACTGCACAGTGTGTCTTGGTCATATCTTAATGTTACAAGTCTTCAGCACCTCTGTGTGATTATATACTTACGTATCTACAAAATCCACAGTCAGCTATGCCATTTGGCTGGGGAGTGGTGCATACACTGCCCAGTTTTGAATGTACTTTTTGAATACTATTGTACCAGTTAAAAATCCAGTTAATTAGGTTTATTTAAGAAAGCATTAATTTAGCTTTGGAGTTCCAAACAGACATCCCGTTGAAGTTCTCTTGGCCAAGCAAGACTAGCCATATGTCCAGATTAAGAGCATTTAAAAAAAAAAGTCCCCTGAACAGCAGTTTTTTCCTTATTGGTGTGAGACGAGGAGATAGGGCAGCTGAGCTTCAGGAGGTAGTCGGTTAGGTCATGTGGCTGAAGCTGTACAGAATTTTGCAGTGTTTGGGTAACTCCCACTTAGTGCAACTGTTACCCAACTCTGTTGCAAGGTCTGAATGACTAGCACACATGCTGACAGAGAAAAACTGAACTGTGAATTTCCCCCCTTTAACAGGCATTAATGTTCTGGGTGGTGGATAATTTTCTTATGAAGAAAGGGAAGACAAAAGCTAAACTCGAAGAAAAGGAAGTGGGGCAAAACTCAAGGAATGGAAGTAAAGTCCGATACAGAAGAGCAGCATCACATGAGGAGTCGGAGTCAGAAGTACGTAGATGCACTAGTTGCTGTGCGTGAATCATCTCCGTTCCTCTTAACATTGACTTAAATGCTATCTTAAGCTTGATTGATTGTGCTAAATTTGCCTATAATCCTTTGTAGGAGTGTAAGAGGGAGGCCAGGCAAGGCAGGGGTTAGACAAGGCCTGTTAGCCCAATCAGCCCCCCCTGCCCCTCCCCCAAATTCACCTGCAACCAGTGTCAGGCCTGGAGGGGTGTAAAGGGAAGGAAGCCAGCTCAGTTTGAGGCTGACCAGCAAAGAGGCAGGAGCTGGCTCTGAGGCAGGAGGCCCCAGGCCAGAGCTGCCACCCAGTTAGCTGCCGGAAGGCGCACCCAGGACCCTCCCCCAGGTACTGAGGGGAGCGGGGTGCCCCCCCCAGGGGAACCCCTCTCCTGCCAAAAGGGGGAACTAGATTCTTGGGGCCACGCCCCAAACTCAACCCAACAGGCCCTGGTCAGGGGGCCTAGCCACTAGGCCACCCGGGCCCAGGTGCAAACCGCTCACACCCTTGTTTTGTCAGATACCCCACCCCATTGAATAAGTCAGGGGCTGCTAATTCACTGGCCCTTTACACAGCTGCTGATGGTTTTCATGGAGTTGGGGGTCCCTCAAAAGTCTACTGATGGTTTTCAAAAGGGTTGTTTTTAGGTCCTGTAGTGTTAACAAATTCAGTTAATTTCAGTTTTATGTTTCTACTTTTACAAGGAATATTGTGCATCTAAAAATGGTGACTTGAGATTTAACAGATATATCTTCTATTATAAAATTTTACACATCTGAGCATAAAACCCATGTTTTTTTATGGTTGGTGTGATTAGTGTCTACAGCACTTTTAAAACTGTATCTAGTCATTCATATACCAGATTATAAACTACAGGTTACACCTCCCTGGTTACACACTCAGGACCAGAATAGTCCCTGACCAGACTTCCCTTCTGGCCCCTTCTGGGTATTCCTCTAGGCTGCTGGCCCACTTCCAGCTCACCACGGACCCCCATGGCCATGGTTCCCCTTGGCCTCAGCTGCTGCCAGCTTCCGTCTGTGTTGGCCACTGCTGTCTCCCCTAGCTCCTGCCAGCTTCTCCCAACTTCTGCTGCCCCAGCCACTACTGGCTTCTGCCAGCTTGATCCCAGGTGGGGCTCCCGCCGCTGGACTCTCACTTGGCCCCCGCTCCTGGCCTCCAGGGCTTTCTGGTCCAGCAACATCCGTGGTCCAGCATGTCGGCCCAGAGAGTCCCAGATTTCAGGGTTTCAACCTGTACAAACAAGTGTCATGTCACCTTCCCCATTCAATATTGCAAATAACTTGCATTTTACTTTATTTACAGTATTAGGGTGAGACCATCCAGTCTGATCTGCTGTGTCTCTCTTTAAAAAGGAGTTTTAATTAATGTGGAATGGAAATGTTACTTTGGATTGATACACACTAAAAGAATTTCACCATGATGAAAGACTGTTCAGATGGGCCATAGAGCTATGTAAGAGTCATGACCATGTTTGAGCTGCCCATTTTTTTGTCTAATGTAGGACTTTCAATAATGATGCTGAAAGTAAAGGGGCCAAAAGTCCATTTTTTTTAACTTTCTCAGTTTTAAGTTTTGTGCTTTTAAGATAATCTCATTTAAAATTTTGTGAAGCACCTTTTGATTTGTTTCAGGACAAGCAGCTTTCCTGCGTATGTGAGCACTTTTGTCACCATGGTTTAATATCCATTTTCTACATTATCAACAGTAACCACTTCTGTTCAATAAATAAAATTGCCATTAAAAGATGTTCCAGTTGTGGGCCAACAGGTTCTCTGACCATCTGTGGACTCCAGAATACTATAGGTCCCAGTCTGCAGGGCTTTCTTGCATCAGATGACCTTTCTCTAAGCTCAGATAATACCTGCAGACTCTATTGGCTAATATCTGTATTTGAGACGAAGCTAGCTGCAGTCTTTAGTTTCTGCAAATGTGTTCATGGCAAATTGCTTAAACTGCTCTGGGTTAGATGCACATTTTGGGCACAGATTTTATCACTTGCAGAGTAGCTGAAGTATGAAAAATCATTTTGATATTTGAAAGTTACTTTTTAGTGAAATATTTGAAGTATCCCATAGTAATGCCATGCAGTGACATGAACTGGACAAATGATGACAAATGATCCCAAATTCTGTTGTTTTAATAAAACCTCTTTGTAAACAAAAAGATTTTAAAAAGCAAGAATAGAGATCGCATCTTACCGTAAACATGTTCATACTTCTGTTTTTAGATCCTCATTTCAGCAGACGATGAAATGGAGGAGTCAGAAGTTGAAGAGGACCTACGGAGACTGACTAACTTAAAACCTGTTAAGAAGAAGCATCGTTTTGGCCTGCCTGTATGATGTATTCCTGACCTGTGTATTTGCAGGTTTTGTGGCATGAGCTTCTTGGTCAGTGGGTTTTTCACTTTGCAGCAGCATCCTTTTTTGCTACAAACTATTAACAACTCTGTGATTAGGATGCAGGTAGTTGGAAGCATTCCATTCAGTTGCACTACAGAAACACTGACCAAATGTGCAGGAGTGTCTTTTCATCATTTATGGAAACACAGCATTGTTAGGGACCAGTCACTAAATGGTTCGTATCTGACTCTTCAGAGAAGACCACAGACAATTACTCAGTGTCTCACTTACGGTTCCTAAGTCATTCCGTACAAGACATTGGGATTGACTAAGTGGAGCCAATGTGTTCTATTACTAAAACAGGCTTTTGCAACATATTAATTCTTAGAGCAGAATAGTTTTATGGTTACAAGCTGTAATTAATGTTATTTTTTTAAGTACATGTTTACTTCCTACCAGGTACCTAATGAACTAATAGGTGGAACAAGGATTTTTTTCAAGTCTCCTCTAACCTATTTGACTGTTTTATATTTAAGTTATATTTTCATACTGTTATATTTAAGAATTCTCTTTGTCAGAGAAAAGGACACAGTTCCCTTTTTGTGTGGGGGAAAAACAATTGGAAGATTTGCAGTGGAGTTCTCATTCATCCTTGTCAGTTGATTAAGATATAGCAAATGAAGCTTTCGCAAAGGGAAGAGCTTTTCTTTCACTGCTGAAACCACCAAATGTAGCCCCAAGAGTGGCTTAGGCCACATTGTTTGACAGTAATATTTTGTAAAATGGAGATGTTCTCTGCATATTTGGCAATATGCACTTTAGCAGAGGAGGAAACTATAGAAAAGTTTTCTTTGTCTGTGAAATGAACTTTAAGGATGCTTCATCAATAGTCTCTTAAGAACTTGCAAGTCTCTGATCATACCTCTCAATTCTTCCAAAAGAGGCAGAACATTCCCTTTTTATGTTTCCTATGTGGGCTTGTAGTTCATGAGATTCTGATCTGATTTGAGCTGTTAACACTACTTTAGTATATACAATTATTTCTCTGGGGTGCATATTTGCTTAATATTTTTCCCTATAAATATAAATGTGTAGTGCTGATATTCAGTAAAAATACTTCACTTGAAGGCTTTAAAGCATTCTTCTTCAACACATGCATTCCTTAATTCCTTTTTTAAAAAATGCCTACTGGTTTCTCTATTTGGAATAAAACTGAGAGGTATAATGCACCTGTTACTACAGCTAAGATATCTGCAGCTTTTAGTATAGTCTTTCTGTGGCATATGAAAACATATCTGCTGATGCTGAATCCTTGTAGATATGTTTTCAACGACTACCTGTTCCTTTTGTGTTTCCCAAATAGTAGTTGCTGTTCTGATGACTTTTTGCTTTGCTTTGGTTAAGCCTCATGTAGGTCAAGGTAATATGGCAAAGATCAGAAACAAGTTGCAAGTCTGCTGTAATATCTGGACATCAGATGTGTTTCAAGCCTTAAAAAACCAAACAAGTTCACTGGAAGATAGCTCAGAACTTTTTAAAGTTTTTTTTTACATTTTTTTATACATTAAGTATGTCTTAATGTGGCATGCTCTCTATCCTCCTGAAGTGGGATCGATAGGCCATAGGAAATACTGCGTGCTCCCTTGCTTACTTTCACTGTTCAAATCTTTGTTTATTGCTCAGCTACTTGAGGTAAATAAATGTTCTGGGACTTCCTCTGTACACCTCAATCTGTCCAGCTGCCTAAAAGGGACATTTTATCGAACCTGATATCTGAGCTGGCGGGAGCCACTGACCACGATTACTGTGTGCTAGAACAGAATATTTGCAATAATGTTTCTCTCACTAAATCTAGAAACTAAGGGGAAACACACACTTGCCTAATTGGAGTTTCTGTGGAGCATGAGGTGGGGAAATGTCACTAATCAATATTGCCTCCCAATTTATTAGCTTACATTTTTGGTAAGTGTTTCCGCTTTTGTCATTTATACCTTATCTTAAGTATTATACAATCAGGCAGGTTCAGCCTCTCCAGTACAGTAGCTCAAAAGAAATTCGCTTCAGTGCACAATATAGTCTGGTACAGCCTTGCAATCCCCATGAGAATTAAGATCTACTCTCCTAGGTCTTGACCATTTTAAGTAATGAAATAAAACAGCAGATGCTTTCTCTAATTCATCATATTATACTTCAGTAACTAGGAGTCATTTCAACAATGTGCAAATCAAGAGCTTTATTTTTGACTTCCTGTGTTCAAATTATGCAGAATATCAAAATGGATTTTGTTTCTAATCTCAAATTTAGTCTGTGAACCATCAAATGGCCTTAATCATGTAAAATAAGCTTGTTTTGTACAGACCTCAGACTTATTGTACAAGTGCAGATCATATAAAGCACCACAAAGCAGTTTTTGTCATGGTTTTAAGGGTAAAAATGCTTCCCTCCATTTTTTTTTCCTCAAGTGCTTCAGTATCTCTTGAGTGAGATTTATAGGTATCGTAATAGGAATTATGACATGGTAAAGTTCTGTTAGCCAAAGATTCTCAAGCATTTTACATTCCTACTGTCACAGGGTGGAAAATGAATATCTTTAGTTAAAAATACTGCCTGAACATTGTTTGACATACTCCCTGCTTTTTAATACTAGACTCTTAAAATCATCCCAGGTGACAGCATGATGTACTATTTTTACTTATTAGCTTCATTACCCTTTCAAAAAAGAAAAGGAAAATGTTAAATTGTTTTTCTGCTTTCAAAAGTCTTAAATGAAAAAGAAATGAATCCATGCAGTAGTTGTAAGTTTCTGCATTCTTCTTTGAAGCGTGGATATGTAACATCTAGTACTTCACTGCTTTGCTGTTAGCTGGAGTATGCTGGCAGCACAGTTTAAAAGCAACTATTCCCAATGAGCTGATATAATCTGAAGACCTGGCAGCTCAATGTGATTTTTTTTTTTCCTTCAAATGTGGCAAATCCATCTTTTTAGACAGTTCATAATAGGTTTAATTCAGACAGTAGTTGTTAAGAGGTAGTCATTAAAATTTTCCCATTGAATTAAAATAAGCTCATGTTGCATATGCAAAATAAGAGTTCTAACATTAAATTTACAGATGAAATGCAGAAAAAGTGGAGGTCAAGATTATCACAAGTTGTCCACCTTATAACACATGAACAGATCATATCTGTGCTGTGACATGTCATCTATATGTGGTATAAAAGTTCTGGCTTTAGTACAGTCATGTCTCTGTTTTAATTTATGTACGTAAAGTGTTGTATAAGTGTTGCTGTTTAAAACGAACAATAGCTTTTCTTCAGGGAAGACTCATCTTTGAGTTGTGAACCTAACTAAAGCAATGCAAAGTGTTCCCGAGGTCTTCATACAGGTGTACGCACAGTTTCCAGCTGCCCTTGATAGGGGAAGGAATGTTCAGTCATAACAAGGGTTGAGCATCTTACGGAATTTCTGACTTTGCTTGACTAACCCCAAGCCTGCAATTTCTGCGCTATTTGCAGCTGTAAACAGTAGTGAAAGTGAACAAATCCAGCCACACCAGGTCAGAGTAAATCTACAGAATAGCAGTGCAACTGTTTGTTTAGACAATATTTAGTTTCAATAATTGAAAATGACTACTATGGTTTTACAAGGTAAAACTACACTATCTTTTTAAAAAGGGACTCGTTTATAATTGGGGTTTTTGTCTTGCCTGGGTATGTGTCAAATTGAACTTCAGGTTTATTTGTTCATAAGTAAATTGGGAGTAGAAATTGTCAACACTCACTGAAATCTGCTGCCCTCTGTTTGAACCATATTGTTTTATTCAGTGGTGTTGCATTAAAGTTTAAGGGTATATGATGTACTTACATTGTATAATGGTTTACAATAAAGCTTGACTTATTTCAGATTTTTACATGTTCTGTGCTGCCTTATTGTGTTTAAACTTAATGTTCATATTAGCTGTCATCAGCGTGCGTATATGTTGCTTAGCACAAAGTGCGCCAAAACAGAAGGTATTTAGAGTTTAATCACTAAACTTCTTATCTGCTGATATTCTTTTTTGCTCCTATGTCGAGACTAGTTTCAGTATGTTCAGCTCAAGATCCATGATCTAAGGAGAGACAAGGTGTTAATATTTGCAAGTGTCATATTTAAGGTTTTTCTCTGAGTTGCACTTACAAGGTGCAGCGGGCTTCCTGTTACCTGTCGTATGCCACCCCAATTTTGCCTTGACTGTGCTCATAAAAATAGCCTCCTTAATGTTACATGTCATGGAAAAATCAAAATAAATTTTTAGACATACTCTTTGTAAAGACTCAAGTCTGGTTCTGCACCCCAGCAACCAAAGTATCTGCTGTAGCAGATCTCTGAACTTAAGACAGGTGTCAGTCACTGGTAGCAGTGGAAGGCCTGGCCTCTTGAATGTCACTCATATTTTATTTGCCTCCACAGTGACCAGAGCTTTCCTAAGGGGAATGGTAATCTCTTATTAAAAAATTGATGCTTTTTGCTCAGTGTCCATCTCTCCTCTTGATTCAGCTTCAGAAGTGTTTGCAGAAGTGGCCTGCAGAGGACTAGGACAGCATCAGATTTTGTCCCCACCTGCTACACCTCACATTCTGGTTGTTTTTCCCAGCTGCCACTGCTGGTTATGCCTTGCCATAACCTTCATTTCCTCTGAGTCAAGGCTGTGATGAGGGACAGCAGTCCAGATGTGAAAGAGCAAGTAGGCAGTCAGGGACCAACATTTACTGTTATCTACCCCATCAACATCAATTTTCTAAGGCTAAAAGAGTTCTAGTCCAAATGCAACCTTATGGCACTACTGAATATGCTCATCTGAGCAGGTGTCATCTGAGCCCTTTCTCTAGGAATGAGAATTCTCTTGCAGCATCTGCCCAGCACCAACAAAATAGGAAAAAGTGCATCTGACCCACTCTTCTAGCATTCACAAACAGTGCTTACGTGGCTGGGTAGCACTGGAAGTATAGCTCTTCCCCACTGAAAAAGAGTGGGGACACATCTTCCATGCAGGTATGAGGCTCATCACTGAGCTAAGAGAGTCAGGGAAAATCAGTTCCCAACTCTTAGTGCTACTAAGGGAAATTTTATAGGCAAGACTAACCAGATGCTAGGAAAGTAAATAGGTAATCCTAAGTTTTGCCAGATTCTCTAGGAAAGAATTGCATGTCATGTGGACATAGGAAGTAGCCCCAGATGTGTAAGAGCGAATACCATTTTTACACACGGTAGCTGGAACACATCCAGGATGTTAGTACGGAGCCAACTAAGGGCAACTAGTGACTTCACCTGGCTGGATGATGCCCAGCCAGCCTTATCTGGAATTAGCTTAGCACTTATGAGGGTACGGGGGCAAAGAGTGCAGCAGGTAACTTTCAATTTTGTTGAAAATTATGTCAATCAAAAATTCCCAGAGGTGGTATGCAGGTGCTCCAGATTAATCACAGTTAAAATCGGTTAATTCTGTCCCATTCCCAATAACAACCACCCTATGGTCATGTCAGGCCATGAATGAAGAGGAAGTTATTCACCTTCTTGAGTAGCACCCTATGGAGGAGCGGAGTGGAAGGAAGTGTGTACCGAGGGAAGCGTTCCACGGGATGGTGAAGGTGTCCCTAAGGGAATCCCTGCTGAGCCCTGCTCTGGAGCAGTGTCAGTGACACTTGCTGTTGTTGCTGGTGGTGAACGGTCTATGTAAGGATAACCCCACAGTTGAAACACCCAATCAAGGGCCACTCTGTCGATGCATCATTCATGACGGTCCGTGAATGTATGGCTGAAAGCATTGGCTGTGACACTGAGAACTCTGGGGAGGTACGTAACCACAGGATTGATCCTGGTGTCAGATGTATGACGATGAATGTTTTATGGCTTCTGCATTGAGGGAAGGTGAGTGGGCGCGCGCGCACACACACACACACACACACACACACACACACACACACACACACACACACAGAGAGAGAGAGAGAGAGAGAGAGAGAGAGAAGTTGATGTAATACATGCGTGTGGTGTCAGTAAGAATATTGACCGATTTGCCAGCTAGAAGGCTCCAGAAGTGGTGGCAGGCGTAGCAGACCACTTGAAGTTCCAACAGACTGATGTGGAGCATCTGTTTGGTGAACAACCACTGGCCCTACAATGTGTGACAACCAAGGTGTGCTCCCCAACCAAGGAGAGACGCTTCTGTGGTGAGAGTGACCAACTGTGGCAGTTAGTGAAATGTCATGCTGGCAAGAACATTTGCCCGGACATGTCCACCATTGGTGCTGGTAGTAGTAGTAGCATCCTTCAGTCTACGTAGACTATGGATCGCGCCCTTCGTAGTTCCGTTTGGCATCCTCATTTGCAGTGTCAGCTGTGACTGTGAAGACCCACACGAGAGTGACAGTCCTTGCTGCATCTGTTGCATATGTAATGGGTGTCTGGCAGGTCCTTGCTGTGCTTTCTGTGGGCTCGCTTCTCCTTTGCTAGCTGTCTGATCCTCAACTCACCCTTCTGAAGGCCCTTGTATAGTTCCTGCCTCCATCTGCTGCGATCGTCTGCCAGCTCCTCCCAGCTGTCTGGTTTGATGTGTACTTCCCTGAGGTCTCTCTTGCAAACATCTTCGTAGCGCAGCTGGGGGCGTCCGGGAGGTCTTTTGCCAGAGGCTAGCTTGCCATACAGGATGTCTTTTGGGATCCTTCCATCATTCATCCTGTGGACATGGCCAAGCCAGCGGAGCCGCCGCTGCCTGAGGAGGGTGCGCATAGTTGGGATTCCAGCTTGCTCAAGGACGGTAGTGTTGGACACTCTGTCCTTCCATGATATTCCAAGGATGTGCATGAGGCAGCGCAAGTGGAAGATGTTCAGCCTCTTTTCCTGGCGGGTGTACAGGGTCCAAGTCTCGCTGCCGTAAAGGAGGGTGCTGAGGATGCAGGCTCTGTAGACTTGCATTTTGGTGTGAGTGTACAGCTTGTTGTTATTCCACACTCTCTCGCTCAGTCTGGACAGAGTTGTGGCTGCTTTACCGATCCTCCCATTTAGCTCAGTCTCCAAGGACAGGGTGTCAGTGATGGTGGACCCAAGGTAAACGAACTCGTGGACGACCTCTAACGTATAGTTGTCAATGCTGATTGATGGAGAAACAGCAGCGTCCTGAGCAAGTACATTTGTCTTCTTTAGGCTGATGGAGAGCCCGAAGTCCTTGCATGCTTTGGAGAACCGATCCAGCAGCTTCTGAAGCTGGTCTTCTGTGTGTGACACGACAGCAGCGTCATCTGCGAACAGCATCTCTCTGATGAGGACTTTCCCACACCTTAGATTTAGCTTTCAGTCTGGCAAGATTAAACAGTTTCCCATCAGATCTTGTGTGCAAAAAGATGCCCTCTGTTGAAGATCCCAAACAGTGTCGGAGCAAGGACGCATCCTTGTTTTGATGCCGCTCCTGATGCTGAAAGCATCCGATAATGTGCCATCGTATTGGACGGTTCCTCTCATGTCTTCATGGAAAGACTGGATCATCTTGAGTAACCGTGGCAGACATCCTCTCTTGTGGAGCAGTTTGAACAGTCAATCCCTGCTGACCAAGTCGAAGGCCTTGGTTAGGTCGATGAAGGCAATATAGAGTGGCTTCCTCTGCTCCCTGTATTTCTCCTGCAGCTGCCTCAGAGAGAAGACCATGTCGACGGTAGATCTGTCTGTGTGGAATCTGCACTGATTCGGGATACACCCTCTCGGCAATCTTCTGGAGTCTGCCGAGGATGACGCAGGCGAACAGTTTACCAGTGATGCTTAGGAGGGAGATTCCACAGTAATTGTTGCAGTCACTTCTGTCTCCTTTGTTCTTATACAAGGTTATGATGTTAGCATCACGCATGTCCTGTGGAACCTCTCCCTCTCTCCAGCACAGGCACAGTAGCTCATGTAGGGGTTCCAGGAGAGTGTCCGTGGCACACTTGATTACCTCTGGTGGTATACCATCCTGGCCCGGGGCCTTTCCTACTGCAGTGTTTTCGATGGCTTTCTTCAGTTCATCCACAGTTGGTTCCTGGTCCAGTTCATCCATTACTGGTAGGAGTTCGACGGCATCAAGGGTTGAGTCGACCACAATGTTCTCGCGTGAGTACAGCTCGGAGTAGTGCTCGACCCAGCGCTCCATCTGTTTGGCTTTGTCAGTGATGACATCACCAGATTTGGATTTCAGAGGTGCCATCTTGTTCTGGGTGGGTCCTAAAGCCTTCTTGATGCTCTCGTACATTCCCCTGAGGTTACCAAAGTCAGCGCTGGTCTGGATGCTGCTGCATAGCTCGAGCCAGTAGTTGTTGGCACAGCGCCTGGCCGTCTGCTGTACTGTTTTTCTGGCTGCTCTGAGTGCTTGCAGGGTATTCTGGCTCGGCGAACGTTTGTACTCCAGGAGCGCAGCACGCTTTTTTTCGATGGCTGGAATCATCTCATCGGAGTTAGCTTCGAACCAGTCATTTGTGTTTCTAGTTCTTCTTCCAAACACCGACAAGGCCGTGTTTTACATTGTATCCCTCAGATGCTGCCATCTGGATGTCACATCGGCAACCCCAGGGTTGCTGCGCAGATTCTCCTCGAGGGTCGCTCTGAACTTTTCAGCTCTCTCTGAGTTAGCCATCTTTCTGGAATCAATGCAGGGCCTTCCAGTTGGTTTAGAGCGGTGCAGCTTCTTGGGAATCACCTTGAGTTTGGAGCAAACTAACGAGCTATCAGTATCACAGTCAGCACTATGATAGCTGCATGTCAGAAGGATGTTTTTGAGGTTATCACGTCTAGTTGATGCCAGTGTTTTGAGTGTGGGTGTCTCCATGACACTGTGCTGTGGCTTGGTTTGGTAAAATGTTTGATGCACAGATTGTGGTACGTGCAAAGTTCGAGAAGATGCTGACCATTTTCATTCATTTTTCCCACACCAAAGTGGCCTAAGCAGGAAGGCCACGAGTCACGATTGGCTCCAACTTCCGCATTGAAGTCACCCAGAATGTACAGTTGTTCGCGAGCAGGTATTTGCGCTATGTCGAGGGTCTGATCCATTAATTCCACCAGGGCACCATCCGACCACTCCGCCACCATCTCTGCCCATTCCTGCGCCAGTGGCAGAACAGCACCACTGACAGAAGGGTTTTATGACGTGCGAGCAGGTATTTGCGCTATGGCAGCACTATGTACTCATCCTTTAAGTGAAGGGCTGAGAGCCAGTCATTCTTGTCCAGGGCAGGAATAATGGTAGCAAAGAGTCACCATCCTGAAACGTCTGAGAAGGACATATTTGTTGAGTTGTCCGAGATCCAAAATTGGTCTCCATCCCCCACTCTTCTTTTGACTGAGAAAGTAAGTGGAGTAAAACCACCAGCCCTGGAATTCCTGTGGAACAGTCTTGACTGCCGCCAAACTGAGAGAGATGTTGACCTCCTGGTCAAGGACACTCTCATGAGAAGGGTCCCTGAAGACGGGTGGGTAGGGTGTATGGAATGGCGCAGGAATGGGCAGAGATGGTGGCGGAGTGGTTGGATGGTGCCCTGGTGGAATTAATGGATCAGACCCTCGACCAAACCCTCAAAATTGTTGCTTTGAGGGCTGAGTGTGAGATGCCGAGAGTTGCTGGCTCTGATATTGTCTGATCAAATGATAGCACTGCAGTCTGTGCCTTTAATGTTGCTGTTGGAACTGGGGCTGTTGCTGGGACTGTTGGTACTGGTCCTGAGGGTGCTGAAACAGAGAGTACCGATCCTATACATGCCCAAGGTCTGCAGCATCGTTCTGGAGTCCCTCAGCCTTGTGTGGATGGTCTTTTGGTACTGCTGATGGAATAAGCCAGGAGGTATGGCACATAACTACCGCCAATGTGGTGACGTGTGCCACCGTGTCAGCCATATGCATGGCTGACAGCTGTGCTGGCAATGGTGTGGCTTTCCTTGATAATGCTGAATAGCATCTGGCACTGGTGTTCCAGTAGTGCCAGGACAAGTTACTGCAACTTAGTATAGTTTTTACTGTTATCCTGGGGCATGAACCTAAATGACTTAATTTTGTTTCGGACCGCATCCATCACCAGAGATTTGGGAGCTGGATGGGTGAATAGGACTTTAGTGTCCTTGGAGGCAATGAAATATTTATCTGCCTGTTTGTTGGTGTGATGGATGCTGGCATTTTCCACAAGGTCATAGTAGGGTCCATGATGGCCTCATCCATAGTTAATGGCACCCTCATGGATGATGGGGGTTGTACCATACAAAGTAGTCTATACAGTTTTACTGGGACCTCATAGGTGTCCTTTTCCAAGGACTGTGCCACCCAGTGAAAGAAGTCCTGAAGCTATTTGGTGTCATTGGTGGAAGAGGGTGACATGGCGAGCACGTAACGAAGAGGGATGGTGCAAGGGGGAGGCCTCCTCCCCTTCAGAGAGAGATCCTTCAGTACCAGGGCACTCTGATGGAGGGAACTGCACTGTTGATGGTTGTGGCAATGGCAGGTATGACTCTAACACCAAAGACAATGCCAACTGAGTGCATTGGTGCTATGTTGGTTCAGACCAAGAGGCCCACCGTTGCTCCAGCTGGAAGTAACGATGGGTAAACCATAAAGGGGCAGGATGGTATGGCCCGGTAGCCGGGACCAGTGGGGCACCCTGTCACAGATGAACAGGGCTAGAATATTGTGATGAGAAGACACTGGCACTGTTGGATCTATCATGTGCTGTCAGTGGTCTAGCTTGTCAGGTAAACAACGCCAAATGTTGGGATTGGCCAATTGAAGCTGATAGTCAAGGTGACTAACAGTGAGATGGTGCTGTGCGCGCTGGTGACTGACTGACTGCCTGCCAACATCGGCGTTGAGTCCCCCGTTGCCAGTCCCTATGGCACAGAGGGGTCAGTGATGCCTCATGCCTATGGCGATGCCATGCCATCTCCCCTGGTGATCTGGAGTGAGGAGAGGCATCTGCTCTAGTCTTGCGCGAAGCACTCAGTTGGTGCTGCCTTTTAGAGGGTTCAGTGGTAGGCATGGACACAGGCATGGGCCTCTTAGTCTTGGCTGGCAGAGGACCTGCTGGTGCTGAGGGTGTTGCCAGTGCTAAGAGCATCACCAATGCTGATGGTGGCGAAGAAGTCAAAGCTGCAGATACTCATTTTGGCACTAAATGCACCCATTTTGGTGATGCCAGCGAGCTCGGGATTCTCCCTTTTGGTGTGGCTTGTACAGATGGCACCAGAGACCAGGAATGGTGTGGCAAGGGACTGGAACCAACTGTGGGAGACCCTTTGAAGGCTGGGGGGACATTTGGGGTCCTCACCCTCAGCTACTGACAAGTCCAGTGCTGGTGGCTATAAAGCCTTCTCATATAGGAAAGTTTTGAGTCTATTAGCTCAGTCTTTTCTGGCTCTTGCTGTCAGACTTGAGCAGTAAATGCAAGACCGTGGCTGGAGGCCTTCACCACGGCACCTAATACACGACATGTGGCTGTCTGAGGCAGGCATTGCGCTAAGTGGTGCACTGCTTGAAACTGCAGGAGCTTGGCGTGGCGGTGATGCTGTTGAAATATAACTAACTGCAAACTAATTCCGTTTTAAACAAAAAGCTGGGGCAGAGCGGAAGCCCACAGGCGCTGGACTTACCCTCAGTCCCGGAGGCGTTTCAAGTGGCACAAGGACTTCTGCAGCTGACAGTGCCAGGTCCTTCTCCATCTATGTAGGACAGGCGCCATAGCGCTGAAATGGAGTAATCGGGGCTCATGGACATGACACTGGCACCAACCCCTGCGCTCATGTCAACGCTGGCACTGATACCGTATTCGGTGCCAAGCCACTCCGGTGCTGACCCAGCAGTATGTAAGCCAGTTTCAGGTGCCCTATACTCTGGCACTGGAACCGTCCTTGGCACATATGACATCACATTTTTTTACCTAAGGTAGTCTCTGCGTTTCAAGACATTTCCCTACCAGTGTTTTACCCAAAGCGCCATACCTCCCCGAGGGAGCAATGTTTATATACCTTGGATATTAGAAGGGCGCTGGCCTTCTATATGGATAGGACGAGGCCCTTTAGAAGAATGCAGCAAGTCTTTGTGGCAGTCTCCTCCCAGCGGATTTCCTCCTGGATAGTGACATGCATCAAGGAGTGTTGCAAACTCGCAGGAGTTCCTCCCCCTCCATTTAGGGCACACGCCATGAAAGTGCAGGCGTGTTTGGTGCAGATGCCTATCCAGGACATCTGTAGGGCAGCCACCAAGTCCTCAATTCGTACGTTTGCAGCACATTACATTTTGACGCAGCACACATGGGAAGATGCTGCGGTGGGCAGGGCTGTTCTGCAGACCATTCAAGGCTCTGACCCCACCTCTTAGGCATTGGCTTGTATTCACCCAACTTGGAATGGACATGGGCAATCACTCAAAGACGAAAAGACAGTTGCCTGTTCTGTAACTGGTGTTCTTCGAGATGTGTTGCTCATGTCCATTCCAAAATCCTTCCGCCTTCCCCACTGTCCAAGTAGCTGGCAAGAAGGAACTGAGCAAGGGGAGGGTTGGGTGGTGCATATATTGATCGCCGCATCAGCTCCACTCCAGGGGGCACCGCACTGACCCTATGGCTACTGGATAGGGCAAAAATCTTCCGGCAACTTGCAATGCACATGAACAACACATCTCAAAGAACACCAGTTACAGGACATGGAACTGTCTTTTTCCAGGCAAAAATTAACATGTTGTTCTCTAACATAAAGAGTTTTAAGTCAAAAAGCCAGCCAAAGAATGAGAAAGGAATGCAAGTTAGCAGGTGAAGTGATTGGCCACAGCTTGCTGATGCTATAGTATGTTGGTGTAACGTTTTTACAATTAATTTTACTGCCTGGGCTTGTCATCATTTACTGGACAATATATGAAAAAGTTTGAGAAAAGCCAACAAATGAAGTAATCAACTAAAGCTATTAGTATTCCAGAAAAGATCTACTTTATATTGCAAGCATGTTTTGGTAGCATAACAGACTTGAACTTGAACTTGCTATTTTAAAATTGCAGATTTTGTAATTTTGGGTTGTTTTTTTTTTTTTTAACCAGCAGCTGATCCAAAACCAGAGGCTAAATACTTGTTTTCATCCTGAATACAGTAGGGTCTCACCACTCACGAAGGTTCTGTGTTGGGAACCCTTTATGAATATTGAATTTTGCAAATATGGCAGCTGCCGGATGCCAGTGCTCCTGCCCAGGGCCCCGGGAGAAGCAGCGGCTGCCAGTGCACCATGCCCCAGGGAAGCGGGCGCTCACAAATAATTGAATTCATGAACCTTAAGTTTGCGAATATTGAAACCTTTCTGTATAATTAACTTTGGTGTCAATGCAATACAAATAATCAGAATTAGAACCTATGATTTTTGCTATAACTGGTAAATAATTTCTTCTTTGAAAAATTAGGAAAATCTTTTTAAAAGAGATGATTTGTGATTTCTGACAAAGTACAAAACGTGTCAAGCCTGCTTTATTTATAATCTTTTACTTACTACTTAACTTTCCCTTCTTTTGACTGGGAGGACCTTAATCTCTTCTAGTCTTTCAAAAGAGAATTCAGTCTGAAGAGTAAAGGAAATCATTTTTTGGTAGTGGAAGAACTCTAATGATCAAACTATATCGAGTTTTATTAACTACTTGAAATGCGTCAATTTAAAACTTAACAACAACAGAGAGAAAATGTTAAGGCTGAGACCTAAGCAAAAAAGTAAAGTTATTTAGCATTTGACATTGTCGTATTTCTAATTGTAGGTTTTTAGCACATGTTACAGTAATACTGGGAGAGGGAGAAACTAAAGCCCCTGCCAAACTTGTTTCATCCTTCCTTCCAACCAGAAGCATTCACAGAGTCAGAGAAGAGTCTAACAAAGCATTGCCTTTTAAAGCTATAAATGAAGCCCCAGCAGGTTCCCCTGGAAGAACTATTTGTTATAGGAGGGCAGACTGAACTTCCACCCATTCAGTTTCACGCCTGCAGCTGTCTCCTCTTGTCAATTCAGAGCTTCATCCAGCTCCAGCCACGCCAGTCAGTAAATTCTACAAACCCCAGTCATCGCTAAGAATAAACCTTTCCAAACAGCAGCTCGTGTCAACCTGAATCATTCTGGGATCTGGTTTGGGAAAATGACCCAGCTAATGACTTCATGTTAAATCGGCTATATAAGTGGAGGGAAAAAAACAGGCTGCCACAGATTGCACTCAGAGCTGATCCAAGGGAAAAATTGCCTCCAAGAGGACTAATACTGAGTAAGCATCCCCATCATGTCACAGGTATGGAATGATACTGAGCTGCCAGGCATATTGCATTGTAACGTCCAACAAATACTGCACTGGTTAATGATTCTTGGGATTAAGCAGCATATTGACAATTTACGCTTTGGTAATCCTCGTATTTAATGAACATTTTATCAAATCTTTAACTAGCTTGCTGTTTAGCTAGCTGGTTTTGGAAACTTTCTTTTTTAGCCAAACTTTGTAGAAGAATTTAGCAATGAAACTATTTTTGATCAGTTAAAAAAAGCAACTTCTCTACTGGAATGACTGCAAATTAATTTAGTTTTCCAAAATATACCGTGGAAAAGGACAGATTTTTTTCCCTCTCTAGTCTGTGCAGATAGGGTGATAAATTTAAATACAGATGTTATTCCTTTCTGCCTTTTAAGCTAATTTTGAAAGGCTTTGTTAAAAAAAAAATTGTATGGCTTGTCTAAAATGTGGGATTTTGGTTTGGAAGCTTTTAAATGTTTTGTTTCTTGCTCTGTTTCCTTAAGGAGTAAATCTCCTTGGAGTATGCCATTCTCAATGTAAAATGAGGCTACAATATAACAAAATACAGAAAAGCCAGGGCATATGTGACTAAAAATTATAGACGTGAAGCTAAAATAGCAGTTTAAGACCCAGCGTACTCACTTCAAATGTACTGTGTGACCACCAAGTTATTTTTTCACTCAGACTCCCCCACCCCACGCATTTTAAAGTACATCTAAGAGTGGCTCAATTTCAAGATTGCTGTGAATGCATAAAGAACCTAAAGAATGTATACAGTTTTCCTATTAGAGAGTGTCTTATGACAGAGCTGAGATGGAAAGAAAGCTTTACAGGCACAATGCTGCAGTGTTAGGGAAAAGAATCCCAAGAAGCATTAGGGGAAAATTCAGTTCTGGTTACTCTTTGTTCCAAGTGAAACAGACTTGATGTTGCAGATTTTGTAAATTAACACTTTGTGCTGTTGACAGTGGCGATAAACCTGCACTGGATTGTTGTGCCTGCTAGGAATAGCTTCTGGCTAAGATCCTGTCACTTGTGACTGGCGAGCAATTGAAAATAGTCCTACTCCGTGCCAGTTTTAATAATACCCAGCGTGCCAGCAGGCCTGAAGCATCTTTTCTTCGGCTGTCTTCACTGCCAAAGAAGGTGTATTTACTGCAAGGGAACGAATGCTCTGCAGCTCTCCTGTTGTAAAATCCTTATTGGAGACAAGGCACTGTAGTTTTTCTGTGAGGTCAGCTACAGGCAGGGAGGAGGGACAGAGCTGGCTTTACCAATCTACTGCACAGGAAAGCTTCGGGGGCCTTGCTATACGAGGGTTTATATCAAGTTAGCTAATGCGCCTTCCTTACTCTGCAGTCAACACACAGCATTTTGGGCTGTAAAGACAAAGCCTTAGGAAATCCTGACATCTGGCCTTTCAGAGGAGGTTTTACAGGTTTCATGCACACACTGGACATCAAACCAGTTTTTTTATATAAGCTGATTTAGAACATGCAACCACCTGAAAAGGCCTGTGTACTACTGTTTTCATTGACCTGCTCTGGGGTTGTGAAGCATGTAAATAATTCACACCTGCATAATAAATACAGTACAGGTTGAACCTCTCTAGTTTGGCACCCTTGGAACCTGACTGGTGCCAAATGAGAGAATTTTGCTGACCGATGGGAGGTCAGTGTTATCTAGCAGTATTACCAACACTTCCACTGTTTACTGGGCTCTTAGAAGACATTTAGGGTAAATTATAGCTAAACAACAGTGCAGAACACTGAGAGCCAGGACTGGTGGCTGGAAACAAACTGTTCTTTTTTTATATTTTTGTCGTTGCTTTCTTTGGCTGGGTATATAACACTTTCCCCAGAGGCCTCAGGGTTGCTTTGGTTCCCACACTAAATTGCAGTAACATTGACTGCAAGACATTCTTCTGTGTGGGTAGCCAACAGAAAACATACAAGAGACTGTAGGACAACCAGTCTTCCCACTGCAAAAGTCACGAGTTTAGATGCTGCTTGGGACAGATGACAGAAATCATTCTCATGTTTGAGGTAAAGAGAATCCAGTCCACTGACTTTTACATGTTGTTTTCTCCCCCCCTCAATCGCTAGAAATTGGTCCATTCTGCCCCTTTTCCTGAGATAAGTTCTCTGTAGTCAAGTCAGCAATGACCAGCTAAGCTAAAATAAGGAAAGAGGACCTAATTATGGAGTAACAGCCTGTTAGTGTTCACAGCTACTCTTGAATTAAACACCATAGCCCAAGGGTTTGATTTTTTTAGTTGCTTCTCTTGTGAGGATAGGGTTGGGCTAATCAAATTGAATGCCTGTATGCCAGGGACCACTATGCACTCCATGCCAGGAGGGAGGGTCGCATCCTCTTTTGTCATTCAATGAAATAGCACGCTGAAGACAAGACTCTCAGTGCGTGACTGGCTGACCACATGTAAGTTGCATCATACAGCTTCCTGTTTTGGTGGTGATGCATTCTGCTGTTAGCATGCCCATTAGCTGGAAGAAGTCTAAGTAGAAAAATCAGAGCTATACAACATGCAGTAGTAGCAAAGTATGGTAAATTGCAAGCCTCAGTTACACATTTTGCTGCTGTCGGGATTGAAATTTTATTCATTTATTTATTCACTCCAGAGTATGAATTGAAACACTTAAATGTGTTCAGAATCTGTAGCCAGCACCCCAATTTCTTTGTTTGCATTGCTAACTTATACAAACTTTCTGTTCAGGGGGACGAGGGGCAGAAACTTTCTCTCATTCAATTACCAACAGACTGGTGATTGTATGGGTAAATAGTTAATCTGGATCAATGAAATCCAACTAGAAATTTTCTCCAGATTATTAAATGCAATGATTCACAAGTAGAAAGATGCACAAAACAGATTCTAGAGAAATACATAACGAACACTTAGCCATTTTAGACTCTGGATATGTCTTCCCTTTAGAGTTGTGCCAGCCTCTCGGTGCTGTCCCTTATCTTCACAAACAGAAACCTCTGACCCAAGTTTTAATGGCGCTTTCAACACAGAGCAGTTGCCCTATCTTGGGCTGCAGGCCAAAATCCCAATGAGGCTTTCCCTTGGGTTGGTAAAGCACCCACTTTGCAGTGGAGACACGAACTAAATCATTGGAATGCTTGGAAGTCCTCCTCTGCTTTCCCACAATACCCCTCTCCCCCTGTGTCCAAAAGGCCAGACAAGTTCTCCCAGAATTTATTGGGAAAGACTCATTCAGCAGCTCAGTTCACTGCAATGCAAAGAACCATGGAACATGACCCTGGAAGTACTAACAACACACCTGGCTAAGTGCATCATCAGTGTAAGGATGCCAACGCTTGCTCTAGACTAACATGACAACTCAGACCCACTTGCTGATCACTGGAGTTAACTCTGCAGTGAAAACATACCCCAGCCTGATGCCTACAGCAGATTTTACCAGAGTGGTTTGAATCGTTCCAGCTTTGTCAGCTGGTAGCCTGACGGTCCTGGCCAAATTAAGGGATCTGTCTTTGTATGTGTTAGTCGAGATCTAGATTCCTCTATTTCTTCTCCACTTTACTTCCTAAACCTAGACTCAGGTTCCTTTGCTACCTAGCCCTTTTGCTCTTTAGGCACTGGGCAACATTTTGTACATATGATTATAAACCACTTCCGTTCTGTCTTCAAAAAGTTCTCTCAAGATCATTAGAGAAGTAACACTGATTCTCAGGAAAGTCTTTTCAATATCTAGGTCAGGAAGATTAATATTTTGTAGCAATTTTTTTTCTTTGCCACCTGCATGCAAGGCAGGGGCCTACTGTTGTATGTATGTGCTGTACATGGTTGCAGATAGTGTGTGTGCGTGCATACATTATAGTTTAGGTACAGGTGGAATATGAAGTATGGGTGAAACCAGTGTTTCTTAAACTTTGGAGATCACAGAACACCAAAGAATAATATTTTTAACGCAGAACACATGAAAATTTTCTTGAAAAGGAATTGTCGTCAGACTCAAAAAGAGGAGCAAACAGGCAACATATACAGCAAAAACAATATGAAGCAATTTAATGAGATACCATAGCAGTGAAGAAATCACATTGCATCTGGTTTAAAAACAGGAAATCTGTACTTTGTTATTCATCCAGACGCTCGTGGCACACCTGTGGGTTTTTCATGGAACGCCAGTGTTTCACGGAACATAGTTTAAGAAACACTGTATTAGGCAACAGCTCTGTAACATGAGATACTGACGTCTGGCTGTCTGTCAACGTTTTCAGGCAGCTCCCGTGAAAAAGAAGCGTCCTCCGGTGAAGGAAGAAGATCTCAAAGGGGCCAGAGGAAAGCTCTCCACCAACCAACCGATTAAATCCAAAACGTACCAAGTCATGAAGCAATGTGGTAAATCCTGCATCTGTTAACAGTACTGGAAATGTTAATGCAAGCTTCAAAGTACAACCTTAATTTAATTGATAAGCCCAGCTAAGGTGTGAGCTCCCCGAAGAACAGCCAAGCTAGGGCCATTCAGGCAACCTATATTTGCATACAGCAAAAAGACATTTTTTTCTGATAACAGAGTATATTCATGTTTTCAGGGAGCATAGTATATGCATTATGGCACATAAACGTAAAGTGGGCAGAACCCTCTCCTGAAATGCAGGCACAGTAACGCCTATGTATTTTACTCTGGTTGTGTGTCTCATTGGAGAAGAAAAAGAGTAGGAACTGGTCTCATTCCTATGCCTCTTTCACGTGGTAGGTTCTCGCTAGCTGGTGCTCATCAGGTGAAGGCTCTCTGCCTCCAGACTGTACTAATTGGTGGGAAGTACTGCCATGGGTTAGATTTCTGGAACAAGGGCTAAACCAAGTTCTTACTCCCTAATTAACGCCATGGGGTCTTGCTTGAATGAGCACTCGGTTTAAAAAATTAATTGGGAGACTAGAGCATTTTTTTCCTATGTTGGAAAGTGCCTGTGATGTCAGGGGACTATATGAGCTGTGCTTGAGACTACAGGGCATAAATAGATAGAAAAGGTTCCTATTGATTGGAATGTCTCTCACCGGATGCACATGCCTTTTCGCTCTCTTAGGATGGGAGGTTTTGAGGGGGGAAATCATGAGGAAAGATGAGGTTTAGATTGGAACGTAGTTCGAGAGTAGCCAAGACGTTCAGGGATTGGACTACACTGCTGCTAAGAGTCTGTGAGGTTATTCAGAGCACAGTCTTCAATAATGCAACCCTGGGTGCTGCAAAGCCGCACATGTTGTACCATTGGCTTACGCGTAACAGGTCCTGGATTTCCAGGCGTTTGAATGGGATGATGAATCTCGTCAAAGAAAAGATGTAAATGTTCCAGCAGCACCGCTGTTGTTGGCACAAATCCTTTTAACTGATTGGCTCCTTTGCTCTTCTTTTTCAAGAACAAGAAGGCTCTGTGGCACCGTCCATATTTAGTCAAGATCGGACGGGAGGTGAAACAGTCTTTGAGAAGCCTCAAGACGAGCCGCCCAAGAGCATCTTTGGTTGATCGCCAAATCTGCGTGACAAAGATTCCTAATGCACCACTTAATCCAAAATTGTTCTTTCTTGCATTAAAGTTAGTGCTGCACGAGTACATCAACTTAATTCTTTGAAATCGGTCATTAATTAGAACTCATTTTATAAGATACAGCTTCCTTTTATAAGTGTTTTCTTTCTGTGTTGTACATTCTGTAATGGTTTCAGCAAGAACCTGGTCACAGGACACAGGCTGGCACAGGAATGACCAATTTCTACTTAAATGGCATATGTGGGTTTTTTTAAGACTTATGTTCCAAGGGTGTGATTTTTCTGTTTTGGATGTAATCTTAACACCCAACAAAGGTAAAATAAATTAATTATTTGGATTTGATGTCAGTGCAATTCCTTCAAAGTGTTAATGTTTTATACTACTGTATACTGCTGCTGTTTTCACAGTTGGACACATAATTTTGCATGATGAAGGACTTCATTTTCATCTGTATTTTTTCTCGGACTTCTGCTTGCCTCACTTTACTTAAGGATTCAGGTGAGTAGGATGGCTTACTTACTGCTAACAAGTGGGATGAAACCATGTTAAATTGAATACTATGCATCCAGGACTCTAGAAAGATTTGTGCAGCGCATCGGGGTCACCCTGTGCAGAGCTGACAGTTGGCTGTATGGAACACTGGGTATGGGGATGAAAGAGAGGGAGGGATGACTCAGCGGTTGGAGTACTAGCGTAGAACCCTGGAGATCCAGGTTAAATTTGTTGCTCTGCCATCAGCTTCTTCTGTGACCTTGGGAAAGTCAGTTTCCTCTAGTCTGTAAAATGGGCACAATGCTTCTGCCTTACTTCATTAGGATATATGCATTAGCAATCAGGAGGTCCTTATACATGACAGTGATGAAAGCTACAGAGTACGTAAGTGAGAGGATCTATGGGTTTAGAACTATTTTAAAAATATACCGATATACCAGGTTCTATCCAGCCTTACAAAACAGTACACTGGAAAAGTGACTTACACTTACACGGCTATCAAACTGTGACATGAAAACATGCTGAAAGAATGACTGAGGTTTTAACTTGTGTTGCAACACCTCTACAATGTCATCTTTCCAATGCGTAGCACTCGTCTGCAAAAAAGGTTTTGCAGAATGGCACAGCTGTTACTAGTCAGATGTGTTGTGCATCACACACCTAAGGAGTGACGGTTGTTCTCAAAGCAAACAAGCAACAACTAAGTGTGACAGTCAAAATTTCTTGTTTTAGGAATACTAAAATAACATGCTCTGTTCTAGTGTGCAGTGTCTTCAAATTCAGGGGAATTAGTTTGGATAAAATAAGTCCTAGACAAGCCACGTTTTTCCTAAGGCTCAGAACATTCAATACATTTTTTTCTAACCTTTATTTTTCATGTTTATAAAACTGCCTGGGTTAGCTTTTGATGCCAGCCCTACTGAAGGAGCCAAAATGATGTGAGGTTTTCCTCTTGAGTATTTCCAGCCTGTCTAGAATTTAAAAATATTCTCTAGAGAACTTGTTCACAGGAGGCGACCCGATCATTTAACTGTGGAGAGCCCCACATTCTTTAAAAGGGCAAACACTTAATCTTCTATGAAAAATAAATCTTGCCTGTTGAATTGTCTATGCAGATGACAAACACTGGTGGGGTTTTTGTTACTGTTTTCCTGTATGTGCATGGCCTTTTCTAAAACCCAGTTTCCACAATTTCAGATGTATGGAGCCACGGAGAAAGCTGCTGCTGGGGAATGGTCTCTGAAAATATGTTTCCTTAATGTTATGGTTTAGGAAACTTTTGTAAAGATAATCTCAGACAATCCCCCCCCTGCCCCGCCCCGCCCCGTCCCCAAACATCTGAAAAGTAGGAAGAAATGCAAAGATGCTTAGGGCAAGCCCGCTTTACGATGCCGCATCAGCTGCACTGTGGTAGCATGTTTGAAGACACCCTCCTGTTAAATATAGTGCATCTCCTGAAAATGCAGCACAGCCTGGACAGTGCAAAACCTGCTCTGCTCGTTGGGAGAAGGGCTTTTTCACACCCTCTGCCCTGAGTTCTATCAACTTAGGGTGTAGCACAGACCTGCCCTGAGCTTTTTGAAAGAGTGGACTAGTGAATTAATCATCCCACGTTTATGGGGATCATGGGAGATGGAATTGCCGCAGGTTACTGCTGAAGTGATCCAGTTCCCTTCACTGGTAATGGGAAGAGAAGGGGTGAATTATTGGGCTTTTTTCTTACTCTTTATCAAAACTAAACAATTACTTCCTGATGGGTCCTACACACCTGCCTAAGGAGCCTCCAGCTGGATATTTAGAATGCAGCCCAGAGAAAGGAACGTGAGTTCGGAGAAACTTGTATGCACATGAACCTCTATCATTTTTTGATTTTGTCCGTATCATATGAAACAAAGAAGTCACCAGGTGCAACGAAAGCCATTAACTGAAAACAAACACAAGTTAATACTGTAGTATTTCATGTTAACCTGTGGCTTCCGCCACTCCACTCAGCCAAATATTATAGTGGGATTTAAAAAAAGAACTGGATCAGTTAACAGGTCAGAGTGTAATTACCAGCTAGAAACATGACTGAGCGCTTGCTGCATGAAAGAAGGGATTTGATTTCCCTTCCCACATACAGTACAGCTTTGTACAAACGGTTGGGTACATTTGTAGGGGAGTTTGGTGCCTTTTTTATGGAAGATAAAAGCTACCAATGGAAGTGTGGGGGAAGGGCGGTGCATTAGAAGTCTGATTGCCACGGTAGAATCAGCATACACTGCCCTTGTCTGAGCCTCGAGAAATTGAAGGACAAAGGGCTTGTCTTAGCTTGGCGCAGGAGCGTGGACATTGGGCTGTGCACGCTCTGTTGGCCGAGGTCCAACTCCCTCCTCCCTCTCAGTTCCCAGATATAGTTGGCTGGGAATTAACGGCCCACAGCCCCATCTGCAGGCAATTGGATGGGCTTATCGGGGTTGAACAAGCAAGCGTGTTCCAAAGCCCTCCACCTCAGTCCAGCTGCTCTGTGTACCAAACCAGTTTTGCTTTTCCCTTCTGCGGCCATAGATGCTAACAGAACTCAACACTCCTGAATGTGATGGAGTTCCCTCTTCCCTCTTCCCGCTCCCCAGATTTTGGCAAACTTAATTATACTTGTGTGGTGGGGTTTGGGGTCCCCGAGCTCTGCGCCCTGTCTGAAGGCAGGAGTGACTCTCACGCAGCAGGAGAACAGCAGGTTTATTAGCTGACAGGACACAGCGTTGTACAGAGGCGTCAGTACAGGCGGAGACAGCCAGTCAAATCCATGTTGGGGAGAGGAGGCCTCGAGGGGTCCCCAGAGCCAGGGCCTTGCCCCCTCCTTGGTCTTCTGCTCTCTCAGCCCAGACTAACCATTTCCCAACTCCCAGTTCCAATTCAAACTCCTCAGGCTCCACCTCCTTCTTTGTCTCCACTACAAAAGTGTTACCTGGTCACCAAGGTTACCCTCAGTAGGAGACCCCCACCCTCTGTGAGCCCCCCACCACCACCTCACACACACAGGTACCCTCCACTCCATCACAACTTGTAGCTACCCTTCCCTGGCACCCCATCTGCCACTCCATGGCCATGTTCCATTCTGGGGACCATCTCTTTTTTGCACCTTAGAGGAGGGGTTACTTTTGGCCATGGTCACTCTTGCAGGTTCTGTTTCTCCTTCTTGACCTTCTGCTCCTCCAGCCGCTTGTTGATCTTAGCAGCCCTGGGTTTGACTAGCTCCTTATCTTCTCATTGACAGGCAAGACTACCAGTGGGGTGGAGGGGGAAGTGCAGCCTCGTGCTTTCACTTACAGCCTCTTGCTAGCTTACTTAGCCTGCTTAAACCAAACGCAAGACGCAAAGCAAGATTATTATTGTTTACTCCAGGGGTCAGCAATCGCCGACCTCTAAACTGGTTTTCAGCAGCATGAGAGGTGCCCCTCCTCCATGCAGCTGGGAGCTTGCACAAAACCATGCCCCCTGTGGATTAACAAAAGACCAGCTAATGGTACCAACCACCACCTAAGCAATAAAGCTCTGTAGCCTTATTAATGGAGCTGTTGTAAGCAGAACTGTTAGTGACTTTAAAAACTATCACCTGTACGTAGAGTCAAAAGGTCAAATTTCGGCACTCCGTCTCAGAAAGTTTGTTGACCCGGTTTACTCTCTAGCCTATTTACTTCACAGTCTCTTAACACCTTCCCCCTACAGCTGTGGCACCGATTCAAAAAGGGGCCAGTTCCCACGAGGAAATAAGAAAAACTATCCAACTCTCTGAACAACAAGAAGTCCTGTGGCGCCTATCAGATATTTTGGACCATAAACTTTTGGGGGCAAAGACCCTCTTCATCAGATGCATATCCAACTCCCTGTCATTTGTTGCCAGAGATAAGAAATGTCACTGACTTCCTACTGAGCACTGCCAAAACATTCGGGAAGAATTTCCATTGAATTGCAGTCTTTAGTAGTAGTACTACAACTCTCTAACCCAGGCTGAGCAGTCTAATCAATTAATTTTACTCGATAACCACTCAAAGGAATGGTGTTACCATGAATTACTACGAGCCAGAGCGAGTACAGATCATATGCACCTGATGCCTCAAAATACTCCATACCACTTCTTTGGCTTTCAGTCCCAGGTGGTCCTCTGTGGCTCTGCTAGAGACTGGAAAAGTAGATGAAAGGAGTACTGTGCAGTGACACCCAAGTCTAATCTAGTGATCGTATAGGAGGAACAATCCATCAGAGGTAACCAGCTGGCTGCGGGGGTGCCGACACCTGGCAGAGGAGCGAGAAGCACTCATAGAAAGACAGAGAGCTTACAAGGAGCACAGGCGCTGAACAGATCCAGAAGCCAATAAAGAAAGAGGTCACGGAGGGACTTCAAAGGCTGCTAGACCCTCACCATTACAGAATGAAGCCAAAGCCCATGGCACATACTTCTGCCAATCTGAGTACATGATTAAAAAATAACTTTAGCCAGGCTAGCCAGACACTTCCTGCCTCTCGTATAGAATTTGTATGGTCCAGTCAGCTGTTAAAATTGTAAAACTGGTCAGATGTCGCATAATGAGTACTCTTGTTATACTATAAATACGCTTCTGTCTCAGACGTGTTTCTTAACTATGGGACGCAGTGTGTGGCAATGCTAATGAGAATAAAAGGGAATTTATCCAGCCTATAGAAAACTGGGTTCCCTTATGTTTCGTGGGGGCACAGACCAACAAGAGAGAAGAGGGTGGATACTTGTATGGACCTGGGCAGAATGTAGGTGTAGATAGAATCACTTTAGACAAAGGGGATGCCCAGAGTGGGAAAACTGAGCTCCCTCTAGGAGCTTCCAGAAGTCGCCCTCTCTCTAATGTCCATTGAGCCCTGACTGACCCATCAGCCACCATTGTCAAGGATGTGCGTATAAGTGTAACTTTGTTGATCGGTCTGTAGAGAATTTCTATGTGCTTGAGTAATCATAACCTGTAATCATTGTAACTTTCATTAAAAACACTTATAAAATAGACAAGGCCTTGAACAGGCGAATGTAGATGTGGTCATTACTTTTGATCTTCATGTGATCCTAGAGATACTAAATTTGAAGCAAACAGCAGAGGTGTCTTTCACTCTACTAAGCTTGAGGCTGTAGGCAGCAGCAGAGTTGAATCCACAATGGTGCCATACCACGTTAGAAAAATGTACTTGAAATAAAAGAAAACACAAACACAACTCAGGATTGCTTCGCCATGACCCTCAGCTGCAAACCCTCAGCAACTTAGACACCTGCCACTGCACCCAGTAAACCATACTGTGCCCATGAACCCATGGCATCTCTGGAATGAAAATACAACAAATTAATGTTGACTCCCCACTGGGGGGGGCTGACATACATTGTGCAGGTTTCTGAATGCCAATTGTCTCAGCACCCCCACCACACCCCCATCAGACTTAGCTGTGCTGCTGCTGTTCCCCCTGGATCCTGAATGCGTTGAAAGCAAATATGTGGGCTGGCAGCCCCAACTTCGCCAGACCCCATCTCACCACCAATCACTGGTAAGTTGTGACGGGACTTCTGTCACTGTGCACGAAGAAGGATCCCCATTCATATCACCATGCACGTGCTCAAGGCTTCCCTGGGGCAGACTCGGGCTCCAATAGGATACCAGCATCTCCGTGGCCTCCAGGATCGGTCTTTGACTTTTGCGTCACTGCTTGCTCTGCCAGCGTGCGTTGCACTGTGCCAAACCCTTTCCAGAAGAGTCTTTACAGGGCTACCAAAGAGAATAGCAAGGGTAGGGGGGAGATGTGAAACCAGCCTTCAGCTACCAGAGCTGGGGGTAGTTCCAAAGAGGATGGAAAGGAGCCATGGTCTCAGGTTGTGGTGGGGGAGCTCTACGTGGGATATTGGGAAAAACTATTTCACCAGGAGGGTGGTGAAGCACTGGGATGCATTACCTAGACAGTGGTGGAATCTCCATCCCTAGAGGTTTTTAAGTCACAGCTGGACAAAATCATGGCTGGAATGACTTAGCTGGGACTGGGCCTGTTTTCAGCAGGGGGTTGGACTCGCTGACCTCCTGACGTCTCATCCAACCCCCATGATTCTATGACCCACGTATGAGCTCGCTGACCTTAAAAGCACCAAGTAATGCTGCCCTGAACGAGGCCATTTCCTGTCCATTACCACATACATCGCCCAGCATCTGCACCAGGGCATTAAGTGCGTTAACTGTCATGGGACGCCGTGTTCTTCCCTCAAGCCACTAGTTTGCAATGATCCCACCCAGGAAGGTGATGGACAATGAAACCACTGGGCTATGAAGCCACTGCAGAGAACTGGGCACTTGATTATCCTACGGACAAACACAATAGGCAATTGGCACTGCTAACACGCGGGGGCGGGGGGGTGCTAACACACTGCCCCACCACAGCCAGTGGGGGCGGGTGGGGCTCTTTTCCCTCCTCTCTCCCTTCTCCTTGGGATAGGGGCTGTAACCAGATTGGCTAGATGGTGCTTGGTCCTGCCATGCGGGAAGGGGCGGGACTGGATGACCTCTTGAGGTCCCTTCCAGGGCTAGTGTGCTATGAAGCGGTTGCTATGCTATACAGAGGCAGCAGTTCAGCTCAGTGGCTTTCCACACCCCTTTGTAGTGATTGTTCCAAGACCTCGTCCCTCTAGATCATGGTTTCCCAAATGGGGGGGGGCAGAAATTTTGGGGGGGGGTGTGTGTAAGGTGACCCAGCCCCCCCCCCGAGGAAAGAGTAGGCCTTTGCTTCCAGCTCTCAGTCCTACCATTTTATGTGGGTGACCCGACGCAGGCAGCCAGTGAAGACCCACGTGGAGCCGGCTGCCTTCTGCAAAGACAAGTGAGCGTGGATTGGGTGGGGGTGGAGGATGGGTTTAGATGAGAAGCTGGAGGTGCCTGGCTCAGGTGAGGAGCATGGGGCAAGAGTGTGGGGGCTGGTGGTGCCTGGTTTTGTGGGATGGGAGGGGGCTCAAGCAGGCAGCTCACAGGGCTTGGGCAGCTGGCCAGCTTGTGGGACTCACAGTGCTTGGGCAGCCGGCCCCAGCATCGTAGGGTTCAGGCGGCTCGGGCTGGCAGCTGGCAGAGTGGGGCTCGGGCGGCTGGCCCTGGCAGTGTGGGTCTTGGCCAGCTTGGGCTGGCAGGCAGGTGGCTGGCCCCAACAATGTGGGGCTCAGGTGGCTTGGGATGGCAGGTGGGTGGCTGGCCCTGGCAGCATGGAGCTGGGATAGGGGGGCCTGGGCAGCTGGCCTGTGACTGGAATGGGCAGCTGGTGGGCAAGCATCTGGTCCTAGCAGGGCAAGGATCAGGCAGCTGGAGGGCAGGCAGGCAACTGGCTTGGGTGACTGGTGGGTGGGTGGCTGGCCCTGGAGGTGCAGGGCTCGGGTGGGTGGCTCTGGCAGCTGTGGTCTCAGGTGGGCAGGCAGCTGTCACAGTCAGCTCTGGTGGCCTGCAAGGGCCCAGAAAAAATAATTGTGCTTGTTTTTAATTTTAAATAACATTTTTATATCAAGTTTTTGTGTTTAATTTAAATTACAAATTGACTTGTTTGTTCAAAGGGGAATTGGATGATGGTGAAGAAGAGGTGGGGGGGGCACGTGAGGGTTTCTCAAAAATCAAAAGTGGGGGTGGGGGCTGATGCCAAAAAGTTTGGGAAGCACTGCTATGGATGGTGATGGGACCTGGTGCCAAGCTATCTTGATAACCAGCTCCCAGTCCCTTTCAGCTGCTCTCACCCTGTATGGTGCCTACTGGCAGAGTCCCCTGCTCCGTCCTGCTGCTCCACATAGTCTGGAGAAAAGGAGTTCTCCCTCACACCAACCTGTTCTGTCTTTGCTGCAGCAGCAGCTGCCTCTCTGTGCCCCCCCCCGCCCCCGCCCCGCTCTCCTCTAAAGCAACGCATGTCATCCCCAAGCAAGTCCAACAATGCTTCTCTCTCCCTTAGGCAATGGTGTCCACACAACTCTTTCTGGCCATTGTTTGTTTGAACTTGCTGGTTTCCTATGTAAAGTTAAGCATCAAACCTGCCATCCTTCGAGCATCCAAAGGTGGGCATTTGCTGCTTCTCCCCCCAGATATGGACAGTTTCTTGTTTTATGTGTTGTTGGCATCTGTTGTGACGACTGCAAACACTGAACTTCGGGTAGCATCATGCCAGACCGTCAAGGTAGGGAACTGTTGTTATGCTGTCAGGGCAATTGCTTTCCTGTGGGACAGAACTAGCTGATGATGCCTATTCCCCAAGGAAGTGTTACCCTGTAGGAAAATTACTGCGTGTCAGCGGTCAGGGTCAGAGGGTGCCAGAGTTCCCAGGTGTCTGGTTTTTTTTTTTTTTTGGTTGTTTGTTTTTACTGCAGTGCCTTGTCTAAAAGGGATTCTCATGGCTCTAGGCAGCACTGCTTCCAGGCCACGAGGCATCCGGTCAGTAGCACAGTGGGACTAAGGCAAGCGTCGTACCTGCCATGGCTCCCGGTGGCTCTGGGATGCATGGCGTGTCTCCCTCCAGCTCCTATGCAGGAGGGCAGCCAGGGGGCGCCACGCACTGCCCCGACTGCAAGTATGGGCTCTGCAGGCCTCATTGGGGGTGTGTCCAATACTTGGAACTAACTTCAAAGTTAGGCACTACTTCGAAGTAGTCTGCAGAGAGTCCACACACGGTTTCCCTTACTTGGAAGCTCAGGAAGCCCAACGCTGAAGTCCTTACTCCACTCCCGGGAATGGAGTAGCGCCCTACTGTGAAGTTTCACTTCGAAGTAACGTGTGTGTAGATGCTCAACTTTGAAGTCTGTTAGTTTGCAGTTGTACTGTGAAGTTATTTTTGTAGTGTAGACATGGCCGGGCTGGGTACTATGGCCAATGAGGGTAGTACCTGCAGATAGGGCAGAGTGGAGAGCTTCCTGGCCATGCCTCTGCGGAGGAGCCAGAGGGACAGAAAACAGTTGCTTCTGGGAGCTGCTTGAGGTAAGCACCACCAAGAGCCTATACCCGTGAGCCCCCATCCCAGCCCTAATCCCCCTTCTGCCCTCTGACTCCTAGCCTGGAGCACCCTCCTGCACTGCTGACCCTTCACACCCAGCCAGAGCCCTCAAACCCCACCCCAAAACCAACCTCCCTACCCCAGTCTGGAGCACCCACCCATACGCTGAAGCCCTCAACTCTGCCCCAGCTTGCAGGCTTCGCCTCTACCCTGCCATGGTTTGGGACTCCTGGGGATGTCAGCTGCTGAGCGAGATACCACTGAGCCTACCTTTTCTACCAGTGTGAGTGCCTTTTACCTGGTCTTTTTGGCCCAGGCTCACAAGTCCCTTCCAGCCAAGCACACACGCATGGCCACGCACAGCTGCAGAAAAACACAGGCACCAAGATCAATTCTGGGGTGCTCCAGCGTTCACCTTCCTTGGAACAGAGACCCAAAATTAAATGAAATTCAACCCCCTCTCACAATGTGGCCTAAGGGATGTACAACTTTCTGCCCTCCTCTGCAGTTACAAAATTACAAAATTAACTTCTTTATAATACAACCCAGTTGAACTACAAAAAGGTGTGTCTTAAGTGGATAAAACTGTATGATGCCCCCCCCAATACCATGGGGTACTAGATATCTGTGTACTTTGCATATTGGTAGGGACAACCATGACCAGGAGGTTGTGTACCCATGGGATGCCCCGAGGTCCTTCAGGGAGTACATCAGCTTCTCTAGCTATTTGTCTAGTTTTACAAAACGATACCTAAAAAGCCCTCGCAAAGTCAGAGCATACAACAGTGTCATACAGACAAAATGGGAAAGTGAGCAATCTGTCAGTAACAGTGTGCTGCAGTGCCCTCATAGAGTTATATCTGATGCAGAAAGCAAGGGCTTTGTAACTTGGGGATACGCAAGACAAATCAGGCTCCTGAAGGGGACACAGGAGCCAGGAAAGGTTGAGAAGCACTCTCGTAGGGTTCTAACCCATGGATCCTTCAAGGTGCTGAGCACTCGGACACTCTGCTGACTGTAAGGCACCTACTAGGAGCAAGCACCACATTCTGAGTGCTTTCTAGTCCACATTGCGAAATCTCTCTTAAGCAGATGGTCAGTCCAAGTTACTTTCAAATCAGAATGCCTACTGCTGTGCGCCGCAGAACCGAACCTGCTGCTTGAGGCATGTTAAAAACTATAAGCATGTTACATGATTTTGTTTTAATGCAGGACAAACCAGGCGCAAGGTTTAATGGTTGTGTCGTGACAGCTATTCCTTACTGATAAGAAAAAGCATCCAGGAGATTCTTATATAGGCATTTGTTCGGATTTGTAGTTACTTTGCTTAACATTGCTAGGGTTTCTGGGAGAAAAACAGAAGAGTTCACCATTTCAGTTAATATGGCAGCTGCCAGCAGTCACTTTTGAACTCACCTATGAGGAGCTCTTGAAATGGCACCTGGGAAAATATGAGACGGTGATTAAAGTAAAACCAAAGCAGCTTGTCAAACAATTTATGGTA
Organism: Carettochelys insculpta; assembly: GCF_033958435.1. Taxonomy (NCBI): domain Eukaryota; kingdom Metazoa; phylum Chordata; order Testudines; family Carettochelyidae; genus Carettochelys; species Carettochelys insculpta. The sequence goes on along the minus strand of NC_134147.1, from coordinate 6,161,148 downwards.
AATTACTCGGGGATTTCATTTATAGCCAGCAGTGTTTATAAAGGGCAGTTAAAAACTGCAGTAGAAATTTGTCTAGCAGAAAGGCATTCCTTGTAAGTACTGGCTGGGCTTGTCTATACTATGGGGAAGATGGACTCGTTCAGTGTTGATATTCTGGCGTTCAATTTCACGCAACTGGTAGAGATGTGCAAAATCAAACTATGTGGGGTTAGCTGTTGACCCCTGTATTCCCTGATGTTTTGAAGAGTAAAGGAGATCAATGGATTTCTCCCATCACCCTCCCTCTGTGTGGATGGCCAGGTAAGTTGATTGCAGATAAATCAATTCTACCTACATAATTGCTGTAGCTAGAATTGCATATCTGCAGTCAGCTTACCTGCTTAGTATAGACCAAGCCTAAGTACGCCTTTATCTCTTAAACTGTATACACCAGGAGAAAAATCCATTTGCCATTCGTAAAGATGAATACAAGAACAAACAACTGATGTTTCAGCTGACTGAGCAGTCTTTATCAAAGGCTTTCTGTTATCTTTTTTTCCCAAAGCTGTTGCAACAGAATATGAAAGAGGAAGTTATTGTCATGCGCTGACCACATGCATGTGATCATGGTTCCCTCCAGTGGTTGACCCAAGTGCTTATACAGCCTGCCTAAGTTTTATTTATAGTGACAGTTGTGGTGGCCACAGTTTACGCTGATGGCTCCACAACAGTTGTGCCCAGCCATTACAACATCCGGGACCACACTGTCAATTTATAGGGGCCTGAGACCATGCTTAATTTGCACATGAACCATCGTGTATTTTTAAAGCAATAACTGCAGCCACAATATTTGCAGGTATCGCTAGTCCTTGACAGAAGTCCAAGTATCTATTAGGGTCTATGTCTTTAATAGAAAGTGCTTGTTTTTTTCTAGTTTGTTAGCACTCAAACTCACACATGATCAGTGGGTTGAAGCTGCATTAAATCAGTCATGGGTTGTATTTCTGCTCTGCTCCATTTGGTGGTAAAGAGATGTAGAAGGTGCCATCTCGCTCCCTGTTCTTAGCTAAGACTTTTCTGCATGGGCCATGCCACCCAGAAGTATCCCTAACCATCACTTATTGGAGAAGGGACCCAGCCCTCCTTAAGTCCCATTAGAACAGCAGAGTGGAAGAGGCTGTCTCCATTTCCCCTCTCTCCACTGCGGTTTGGTGTCTGCTTAAGCACTAAATCAATGGTGCCCGTCTTTTCCTCTCATGCCCTGCCTCCTTACCAGTAATGGAATGTGACCACACCTTCTCCCCCTTCAGGAGACGAGGGCTGGGAGTCCCAGGTGGGAGTAGGGCTGGGTGGCGTTCCCTCCCTGCCCCCATGTGGGGGCTGGCTTGGACCCTGCTGCATCCCTCTAAGGAGGCACGCCCCACAGCTTGGGGACACTGCACTAAATAGCTGCTATTGAGACTGCAACAAGCAGCTGCAGGGCCCAGACAGACCAACCAGATCCTGAAGGCTCTGGTCACTGGCTGCCTCATCGTCTCCTCACAAACTCCCCTGATCCGTGCACAGAGTTACTCATGCTGAACGTCCTGGATTCTCTGCCTGCTCTGGGGTTCCACTGGACACTGCCTGGCCTACCCAGCATTCTCACAAAATCTTTCAGATTGAGGTCAACATCTTTGAGCCACAAGGAACCAGTGAGCTAGAAGCACTTGGATCATTTATCAACAGTGACTTGACTCAAGCCACAGAAAAATCTTTCTCTGGAAAATAAGGTACAACCATTGCTCACCTTCATGGACAATGCACGTGTTTCAGTTTGTTGAGATGCTTCACTCTTTCTCACGAGAATGAGAAAACCAGATGCTGTCCCTGGAAATGCAAAATCCAGCAGATGAGCTGGCACTAACTTGTCATCTGGCTTCATTTGCTCTTAACAAGCTTTTGCTTTATGTGTTTGATACCAGGCTGGCTAGAAGCACACCCAACAAGTCAATAACTGCTGAAGGGTAGTTGTATACCACACAGGTTTGCCTCTTTTTGGTCAGCCTGGCCTCTTCCCTAGATCAAGGACTTAAGAGGAAGCCACTGATAACCTGATTTTTCTTAGGGTACATCTTCACAACCCAGGAGGTTGACTCAGTCACAGTCAATCTTCCAGGGTTCAAAATCAAACTATCAGGGGTGGACAGTTGACCCTGGTACTCCTCATTCTTGTGATGAATAAGGGAGGTCAGTGGGAGAGTTTCTCCATTTGACCTCCTTCAGTGAGGACAGACAGATAAGTCTGTCATAGATACGTTGATTCGAGCCATGCAGTTGCTGAAATTGTGCATCTACAATCAACTTTAATGTCCGGTGTAGATATGCCCTGACATACAGACCTGACCACGTAACCACTGACACCGGGACTTGCAGCTGGGACCTCTGAAGCTTAGGGCATGCAGGAGCCTTCACAGCTTGAGCTAAAAGTCACAAGCTAAGGCTGGAGAGGAGAATTGTCTGAGGCTTACAAAGCATGAGAGTAGCCTTGATTTTCCATACAAGAAAAATCAAACTATGCATCTGTTTTGTCCTTTGTTCTTTGCTCAACGTATATAAAATGAAGGAATCACAGGGACGTGGCAGGATCCAAATAACCGTATCTATTAAGCAACTATTACACGCACATTCTAGCTACGTCTACACAACTGTGTTTGTTGGCTTCTAAAACACAGATAATAGGGAGAACTACAAGAGTATTTCACGTCCTAAGACCTAGTTCCTATACATCACAGTACAACAAAATTGTATTTTTTTGTCTCAAGAAACATTTGCAGTGGAGATAAGAGTGGCACAGTGGTCCAAGCGTGATATGTGCTGGTTGGAGGATGGGATATGTGGCATATCTTATGGTGGCTTACTGATAAGGGAAGGTGGTTCTTTTGCTTTTATTATTGCTAGATCACAACAGCTCGCCTGTACCTTCCATGCAGAGGTTGAACCTCTCTAATTTGAAACTCTTGTCCAGCAGTAATGGCAGTGACAGATGAGAATCCCACTAGCAGCAAGTGCTCATGGTTGTGCCACTGGTGTCTAAAGGATCTGAAATTGCATCCTTTTGACCGGTCAGGTGCCACTGCTAAGGAGTGTCCAAAGAGCAAAGAACTCATACGGTGCTCATGCAAATTATTTAGGGCAGCTCTTCACTGCTGTTCTGGTCATGTTTGTTTGGTTGAACCTTGAAACTATTTCTGGAAGTGTTAAAACACTGTGGTGTCTTTCATTTTCAGTTGTCTTCCTTCAAATTAAGAATTTGTAACTAGCTCCCAAGTTAAAAGCCACAACAAAAAAAGAATTGATCAACAGCAACAAAAAGCCAGACCCTCACCAACTGCATTTGCAATTTACCAATATTCTATATCTCTATATTAATTTTTGTTCAAATATTTTAACCATGTATTTTCTAAATATCACCCTTAAAGGGAAAGAGTCTTCTCTATAAAATTGACACTTTTTTTGAGCGAGAATGTGAAAAATGCCATTCAAGGAAGATATGCCTTGTATAACCTTGCCTTTGGCTATGATATGGATTATAATTTTTTTTCGAAAAGATGGCACTGGAATACAATGGATTGGCTCACTGCATCTATGAGGCTTCTAATTCAGCTTTGCAGTTAAAGGTTGGAAGAAACATAACGACCTTGTGGCCACAAACTTTTGCAGCTATTAGTTACAAAGCTGTGATAAGATACTTTTTCTAGCACAGCTAATGAGTGGAACAGGTTGAACATCTCCCCAGTCCAACACTCTCTCGTCTGGCAACATCCGTAATCTGGCATGATTTTAGTTAGCCAGATGACCACTTATCATGGGCGTGGCCAAGTTTCCCATGGTCCCATAAAGTTTGTTTCCAGACGCCTGTCCTGGTTCTCAGTGTTCTGTGCTATTGTTTAACTCTAATTTACCCCAAGTGTCTTCTAAGAGCCCAGTAAGCACTGAAAGTGTTGGTAATGCTGCAAAACAATATTGACCTTCTGTGGTTTGGCTCTGCCATTAAAAACACAGCTCAGTTGTGCAGTATAAGGAGACGTTAGTGCCCTATGGGTGGAGGCAGGGCCATCCCTAACAATTTACGGGGCCCTATGAGAGTTTTCCAAGGCTGCCCTCACCATGCAGCTTTTGCTGGGGCTCCCCCTCACACATGGTTCCTGCCAGGGTATGGAGCTTCCTTCAGGCCCCTCGACCTCCAGGCAACTTCTGCCAGGGCTCAGGGTTTCTCTCGTGCTCCACCTCATGTATAGCCTCTGTTGGGGCTTGAATTCCCTGCCTCCCCGCCCCATGACTTCTGTAGCGACTCAGGGCTTACCTTCTCCCCACCTCTCATGGCTTCCCTCACCTCCCTGCCCATGTGTGCGTTCCTTACCACTCATTGCGTACGCTGTCACTGAAGGATTAATAAATAAATTATACTTCTTTTCTACTATAGTTCTCAGAAGTCCAGTTTAATAACTCAATCTTCTTTTTCAGTCAACAAAAAGGGTAATTCATTTACCATATATCAGTAATTACTAGCTGCCCTTTTTAATTACTCCCCATTATTGCACCAAGCCAGCTGCCCAGGTTATGGAACAGTTTAAGGTGGAAGCTCCACTACAGGTTCCCACTTGTTAGTTGTGGGTGGTTAATGGGGACTATGTGGTAGTAAAACAGGTTGCCAGTCTGTTGCCCACAACAGATGAGCACTATCGTGTAGAGTGTATATCTTTGGTTGAGTGGTGTAGCAGTGGCAAGGAGTACAAAACCAAACAATACAACACTCTTCATTATAGATTTCAAAGTGCTTTACAAAGAGGGCTAAGCATTATTTACCCTCGTTATCCAACACAAGGAAATTTGGGCACAGAAGCTAAGTGAGTTACAGAAGGCCTCAGTGCAATTCATCTGCAGTTCACATTTGGGGATGCCTGGTCTTTCTCTATCTACTACACCACCCTGCCTTCTAATGCAATGTTTTCAGCATGCAGTTTTTATCGTCATATAAGCAGCCTCGTCATTTGATTCAAAGTGGAAATGTGTCAGTGGGACTATTTCTTTGTGCAGGAGATACCTCCGTAGAATAAATGAGGGCAAGTTTAGGTGTGGGTGTCAGAATTTTCGATAGCTCCTAATGCAGCCTTTTGTTGAACCAAATTTGAATGCCTGTGGAGTAGCACCTAACACAACATAGCTAGTGATTGTAGTTTGGTGTTCATTTAGGTTATGCCTACACTACAGCGATCTTTCGAAAGAAGCCCTTCTGGGAGATCCCTTCGGAAAGAACTTCTTTCGAAAGAGTGCATCCACGCACACAAAACCGGAGGAGAAGAATGATCTGCTGTTTCGAAATAGAGCGTCCACATAGTCCCCGCTCTCTTGAAAGAATGGGCCAGGGATCAAAAAATCAGGCCCCATGAGGCCCTGCAGGGTGTCTATACCCGTTTTCTTTCAAAAGACGCTTTTCAAAGGGGACTCTCTTCCTGAACTGGGAGATGAACAGGGATTTCAAAAGGAGCACCACATTCTTTTGATTTACTTTCAAAAGAACACTTTTTGTGTGTAGACACGCCACAGGATTTTTCCAAAGAACCCCCTTCTTTCGAAAACTTTTTTGAAAGAACTTGCTAGTGTAAAAACAGCCTTATTGTGTCATGTTCCAAGTCATCCTTATGTTATGTTCTATATGCATTTTGTGTTAATTGGAACGGATTATAAAAGCGTAAGGTGGAGTAATATTTAGAGGCACTAGGTAATAAGCCAGAGAACACAAGAAGCCTGTAGGCTGAAGCCTGCACAGCTTTAGTTTAGCTATTTTAGGCCTTGGAGACAAGATATGGTATAAGTGGGTGACATGGAAATAGCCTGATACCCTGAGAGTCTGAGAAAAGAGGGAGAAACTTGTTATATTGTACAAATAGAATTGGGAAAGTTAAATGTAAATGATAAAAATACTCTGCCAGCAAAATGTGCTTAGAACACACGCCTTAACAGTGAGATGAAGCTCGTAAGTTCATCTACACATCCTGTTGAATCTTGAGTGCCTTTTGTCTCCAGGGGACAGAGCCCAATAAGAAAGGAAGGGACAGTGTTGCCATGTACGTATGCAAAATGTAGATACAGACAGAATCAAAGGACAAAGAAGAGTTCCCAGGGTAGGCAAATTGAGCTTCCTACAGGAAAACAGCAGGAACCACTCCCATATTGATAACCAATCCATGTGAGGGCTGACAAACTCTACTATCACCCAGAAGGGTGTGAGTATGTCTATGGTTATGATTACTGCATGGCACATATCCTGATTGGGAATAATACAGGCTGTACCTTTTATGATTTTAGGGCAGCTTTACTAAAACTACTAAAAGATAGATGCTCCTGTAATTGTATGTGCTCCTTGCCTATGGTGAGGGCAAGGAGCTAGGTTTGATAACCTCTCGAGGGCCCTTCCAGGTCTGTTATTCTACGATGCTATGGTTTACACTGTTTGTGTGGGTTCTGGATCTCAAGCAGAGATAACTCAGTTGAATTTGAGACTATAGCCACTCAAGCTGAACTTGAGGAAGCAGTATTAACTTTATAAAATAAAATAAAATAAAATAAAGGCTACAACAGACACTTATTTAGTTAGATTTGTTTCACTTTTTCTTCCTTGCAGGTACTACAATGAAGTGGCCAATCCCATGCTTCTTAAAGTCCAATTGAATTGCCTTGTCAGTGCAATATCTGGATTAACTCAGAACCATTTCAATCATTACCACAATGGCTCTGAAACTCTGGTGGCTGGACGTGTTCCAGACAATGACCAGAACCTCTTGACTGATGATGTGAAAGCTCAAGGTGTAAGTATTGGTTCTGCTGTGTGTTTATTTTAAGCAGTAGCCTGTTTTATAAAATGTCAAGGCTTGAGTCATGCCAGAAAACTCCTGAAGAAAACATGACCAAAAGAAATAAGAAGATGCTACACCAGTGTTGGGCAATCTGTGGCTCACCAAGGTTCCACCTGCAGCCCAGGCACCCACTGCCTGCCTCAGCCCCCATGTGCTTCGTGGCTCTTCAAGCTCTGGAAGGGAGGGAGAGGAGTGGAGACAAAGCACAAATCAGCAACTTCATGGTGCTCCAAAAGTTTTGGGAGGGAGAGATAGGAAGGGCTGAGACTCCGTTGCCCCAGCATGCAGGAGGCATGGGGGGGAAGGAGGCAGAGAAAGGATGTGCTGGACGCAGGCGGAATGCAGTGGGCTGCAGGACACAGGTTGCCCACCACTGGATTTGAATCATGTGGCCCACTGAGCTGAAGGAGGACCACTCAGCAAGTCCACTCATTAGTCTTGGTTACCCATCACTGCGCTACATCCTGTAACTGGAATGTAAGTGACATTTTTCAGTGGTCCTACTTACGGATAGTAGTTGCATAATCACAGCTAAATAAAAGTTTGACGCTCACCATACAGTCAATGGTAAACTTGCAAAAATACCCAACGCATTTAAAAATTTAAGTCTCTTTGAAAGTCAATAGTATTTTTTTCCTCTGAAATTTTTACCCACTGACAAAATGGGAGACAGGCTATCAGACGGCTCCTCTTATGCTGACATTTGTTTCTCTGTGTGCGGTGGGTTGCTTGTGTCACCACTTCGTCATGGATAAATAGATCAGTTTTATTTGAGCTGAGAGATGAGTTCTACCTCTCGCCAAACATCCCACAGGATAATTCAGTGTTTCAGTACTCTGGAGACCCACTCATTCAAAAGCATTCCACTATGAGATGAGCTACTATGAATCAGCGAGAAGGAGGTGAAATACTCATGCTTTTCTATGCCATTGCTTGAAAAGGAAGTTTAAATATCCACTTAAATATCTCAATAACCCCCTTGTTTCATATTTGATCTACGTAAATGTATTGCAGGTTGAACCTCTCTAGTCCAGCACCGTCAGGACCCAACCAGTGCTGAACAAGAGAATTTACCAGAACATGGGAGGTCAATATTATCTAGCACATTACCAACACTTTCACTGCTTGCTGGGCTCTTAGAAGACATTGAGGGGTAAATTACAGCTAAATAACAGCACAGAACACAGAGAGCCAGAACTGGTGGATGTAACCAAACTTTATGGGATCATGGGAAACTTGGTCATATGTAAGTGGTTGTCCGGCTAACAAAAATCATGATGGATTACACATGTTGCCAGATGAGAGAGTACCAGACTAAAGTGGTTCAACATGTACTTTGTGTGATAACATGGAGATGCACTTAGCTGCTACCGTAATTTGATCCGGTGTTAATAAAAATACAGAGCTGTCCCAGAATATATATGTTAGTGTCGGAACACGGCATGTGCCCAATTTGAGGTACTCAAATTCCCACCAAAATTCTTGTCTCATTTTTTTCCATCAGATGCTGATTTCTTTAGCGGACTGTATCACATCTGTATAATTGTATATAATTCACGTTAAGAGATCATTTGTTAATTGTTGCATTTCAGTACATAAAAATGCATCCCTAATTGAAACACCTTTGTGCAGCAGTGAGATAATTTTAATCTGTGTAAACAGCAAATTCGCAATTCCCAACAGGCAAACAATGATGTGACATTTACTAAACAGGTAAATATTGCAGAAACAGCTTAAGCATTCCAAGAACAGGAGTACATATTTGGAGATTGCTCTGGGCTTATCTCACCGTCTAACAATTACTGAAATTACACCTTATAGTCCATTCATCTCATCTTAACCAATAAGAGTAACTAATCACAGAACTCAAACTAAGGGAGTAAATTAGATAAAAGCGATCATGACTTGATTCTATTGCAAATAGAACAAAAGTGATCATGTCTTGATTACATACAAATATAATAAACCAGTAATACCTGTATCTGGTGCTTTAAAGAGAACAATTTCACAAAGCTCAAAACAATTATAGACAGAGGGCTTAATTAATGAAGAATTAAAGGCTGGTGATAAAATTAATGCAGTTAACATTTTTATGAAAAATAGATCTTGTCAAACTAATTTGATTTTTTATAAGATTTCAAGTTTCTTACAACCTAATGTTTTGATAAACAAACCAGACTAATCCAAAATCAGCAAGGCTCATATTAAATAGAATAAAAATGAATTAGCTGATAGCTCTCAAAATGGACTTTCAGGTGGGGAATCATCAACTGTCTCTGTTTATAGTGGGGTCTAGCGGGACCAGTTCTTGGCCCTACACTACTTAACACTTTTATTAGTGACCAATGTCCTCCCTGAGACAGAGCCATCTTCTCCTCCCCCGGTGGTGTGCCAGCAGTCCTCTGCAGCTGGGTAGATTTCTCAGCCTTGGATGTGCCCACATGAATACTCTCGAGGAATTCCTCATGGGCCCATATGCACCTCAAATGAGCCACCTCCTCCTGTAGCTCTCTCACCTGTTTCCTGAGACATTCCACCTGGGGCACCTTTCACATTGGATGGCCCCTTCAGCCTTGATTTCCTTAAGTGGGAATTGCAGGCCGCAGTCCCTGCAAAATCACACCAGGATCTGGGTAGATGCACCCAGGGTCAGGTTGTCTGTTTGGCTACAGGAGTGGGTGGCAGGGACAGGAGCAGTTTTGGCTGAAGGTGACACAGCTCTTCCTGACCATACTGGTTGTACTAGGACCCCCTCTTACAAAACCTCTTCTCAAACTCTCCTGTTTGCAGTCCCTGGTTCCGCTAGTTCCCCAAGTCTCTGAGCCTCTGGCTTTTAAGGTCTTTTAGGTCAGCCCTACTCTGTCATGAACCACCCAGAGGGAGGGTGATCACAAGGCTGATTGAGGCTGGTCAAGGGAACACAGGCTCAAACAGATCCCAGCTGAGGCAGTAACTGAAAAAGAAGAACACAGTCAAGCAAACTCACTCACCCCCAAATTAGCGCTCACACCTTGTTGGTTGAGCCTGGGGATCTTCTTCACAAACTCCCCTGATTGAGAGGGAGAGATTTAACTGGCATTTCTAATAATAATATTTCAAATAATAAAACCTCACCAACGAATGAACAAAACAATCTGACATGAGTGGTTTTGGCTGATTTCAGAAGAGAATGTTGCTAGACTGAAGAAAAAAGTAATGTGGTGGTTAATGCCTTGGCTTTGTAGAAAGTTTTTAAATAGGTGCAAGTTGCTTCCCTGATTTTCTTCCTGCTGTCAGCATTTTGGCTCAGGAAGAAAAACAGGGGAAATCTTACAGCAGAAGCCCTGGAGCTCTCTCTGAAATATAAATTTGTGGCACCTCTCACATCCATGGTAGCAACAAAACCAGAAGATAATGCAGATAAGGAAGCAATTGCTGAAAAAACAGTAGAAGGTAGGCTTTGCTTCGTAATCTAATGTGAGATCATTCATCAAGAGCCTGTGGGAAACCCTCCACCCTAAGCCAACATGGGCACTAGCCTCATTTCTGATCACTGATAGTCAACTGTATGATGACTATTCATGAAAATGCATGAGACATTCAGCCTGAAAATGCGAACAAGAAGTATGTTATTCTTTTATTATCCTGCTTCAACATCCTCAGTCATGCAGTCATTGATGAGGACCAATACCTGCACACACTGGAGCAAAATTTTCAAAAACACCTAATGACAGTCAGCGAACTTGGGCTCAGAGGCTTTTGAAAGATTACATACTATGCAAGTGACAGTGAATAGTGACAAACAACATATAGCCCAAAATGTGTTTGAAAATTTATGACTAATTAACATATATGCAGAAATCAGGCTTTGTTTAATAATTACTTAATGTAAAATAAGATTAAATACATCAGATAATTTATTCACAATTAATTATTCCACAGCTCCCCTTTATTCTCCCTGAATACTATTTAATCTCCCTAAAAACCCTATTTAATTTTTGTTCTATGATTTCTGTTTCTGCCGAATCTGAGATTCTTTATTCTTTGTTGCTGTTAAGACTTGCCGATGGTTTAGGATTAAATTCTGCTATTCACTTCTTTCTTATTGCTCATTCATCCACAGGCAAAGCAGAAGGTAAGAGAATCTTACTAGGTATGTGTGTGTGTTTCTTATGTATAGTTATATATGTATGTGTATAATAAAAAGTATATTGTACACAATACTGGAGACACTACCAGCAGATTTGTCTTTTGAATGGGATCTATGTGACATTATTTCCTTCCAGAATGGTGGCTTTTTTATTTAAAGAAATATTTTAAATTCCAAGTATTTTCATTTCTGAAGTTTTGTTAGGAGGCTTATGTAGTTGTGTAGTTAACTATGTTGAAAATTACTTTTTCTGTGTTTTCAGACTTCATGTTTAGCTTTTCTTGGAATTTCATTTGTGAGACTCCAAATATGTACTTTGTGACAAATTCAGTCATAGAACTCCTCTTGAGACTGTCACCTAATTCTGCCTACCTGTCCTCTGCAGGGCCAGAAGTTCTTGTTCCCTAGCAGAGACACAGAGCTGAGCTCACAGATCACAGGAGAGCAACACAGACACTGAGAGCAGCTCAGCATTGGACAGGCTCAGTTACAGGGACTTGACGCAACACCTGGATGCAAAGGCCCAACGGGACCAGAACACCAGACAAAACCTTCTTACTCTGCATAAATGTTTTACACAGAACAAGCTCAGAAGTTGCTCACTCCCCTTATCAATGAAAGATGCACAGCTCTTATCCCCCTCCAGGTAACAATTATTTACACTGGATTTAATAATTGACAACAGTGATTTTATTAAATTCAGACAGTAGGATTTAAGTGGTTGCAAGTGATATCACCCAGATCAAAGTACGTTGCCAAGCTAGATAAAACAAAATGCACCAACTCAGCTTATTACTCGTATGACGTGTTACATCCAATTTCTTACCCTAACAGTAGTTTAAATCGTCTTTCATCACAAGGTAGGCAGCCCCCACAGCTCAGATACCATTCTACCCCTTGTTCCGTCTTAGATGTTTCCCATGGTGGTAAGCAGGAGGTATCTTGGTGTCTGCCAACACCCCTATTGTTTGGTTCCCTGCCTATAAATAGATTTTACCCCAACGTATTCAGTTTCAACTCTTTCTCATCCCATGGGAAAGTACCACATCCAAAATGGGTTCCAGCATCAGAAGAGCTGGCCACATGTCTTGGCAGGACCAGCCATAGTTCAGGCTTGCAAGAAAGACAAAGACTATCCACAGATCATTGTCCTGAGCTGGAAACACTGAAAATTTTTCCTGGTACTTTCTAGCCATATGAAGAGGGGCATTTTGGTCAACTTCATGGCCAGAGGGTTGTAAAATCAATCAGTGGCATAATTTCAGATGTTTAGAAGTGTCTTACTAATCTATTAGAGTTCTTTGAAGGGGTTAACAAACATGCAGACAGGGGGGATCCAGTTGACATAATACACTTAGATTTCCAGAAAGCCTTTGACAAGGTCCCTCACCAAAGGCTCTTATGTAAATTAGGTGGTCATGGGATAGGAGGAAGGATCCTTTCATGGATTGGAAACTGGTTAAAAGACAGGAAACAAAGGGTTGGAATAAATGGTAAATTTTCACAATGGAGGGGGTAACTAACGGTGTTCCCCAAGGGTCAGTCCTGGAACCAATCCTGTTCAAATTGTTCATCAATGATCTAGAGAAAGGGGTAATCAGTGAGGTGGCAAAGTTTGCAGATGATACCAAGCTGTTCAGGATAGTCAAAACCAAAGTAGATTGTGAAGAACTTCAAAAAGATCTCAGCAAACTGAGTGATTGGGCAGCAAAATGGCAAATGAAATTTAATGTGAGTAAGTGTAAGGTAATGCACATTGGGAAAATAACCCCAATTATACATACACTGTGATGGGGGCAAATTTAGGTATAACAGATCAGGAAAGGGATCTTGGAATTATAGTGGCTAGTTCTCTGAAAACATCCACGCAGTGTGCAGCGGCAGTCAGTAAAGCAAATAGGATGTTAGGAATTATTAAAAAAGGGATAGAGAATAAGACGAAGCATATCATACTTCCCCTATATAAAACTATGGTACGCCCACATCTTGAGCACTGCATGCAGATGTGGTCTCCTCACCTCTAAAAAGATATACTGGCATCAGAAAAAGTTCAGAAAAGGGCAACTAAAATGATTAAGTGTTTGGAACAGGTCCCATATGAGGAGAGGCTAGAGAGACTGGGACTTTTCAGTCTGGAAAAGAGGCGATTGAGGGGCGATATGATAGAGGTATATAAAATCATGAATGGTGTGGAGAAAGTGAATATTGAAAAGTTATTTACTTGTTCCCATAATATAAGAACTAGAGGACATCAAATGAAATTAATGGGTAGTAGGTTCAAAACTAATAAAAGGAAATTTTTCTTCACACAGCGCACAGTCAACCTGTGGAACTCCTTGCCAGAGGAGGCTGTGAAGGGGGATTGTGGGACTGCCACCCTCAGTTCTGTCCTACCTTCAGAGTTTGGCTCTGCAGCCACTGAGGTGAAGGGGAATCTGCTCTCCTCTTGCAGGGGGCATTGCCCCAGCTGGGGCTCCTAGCTGCTAGTTCCATCCAGTAGCAGATTAACATTCAGGCCCAAGGCCATGTGCCTGGGACCCCAAGCAATATGGAAGGGATGAGGGAACTAGAAAACAAGCCCAAGCAAAAGTTGGAACCATCAGGAGTGGAAGCCAGGAGACCTGGCTGGAGCTTCTGGAGGCAGAAGCCATCAGGTGTACCCCATACCTACTGTGCTGCCTCTGGAGGTGGGTCTGGGCTCCCCACCCCCACCAAGAGTGGCTGTGCAGGGGAAGGACATGTCCTTTCCCTCTCCAGCTTGGCCTGGACTAGCAGGAGCTCCCAGGAGCACAGGGGTGATTGGATTTCATGGGGAAGGGTTTATTTCATGATCCATGACTTGTTTTTCACAGCTGCAAAACTGATAGGGTTCTACATGTGATATTTATTAAACATACTAATCATAATTTGCCACAAACCACTTCTATACTGTAGTAACCACTGTTCTGATAAGTTCCATATTTCATAAAGCAGAAAGTATCAGAGAGGTAGCCAAATTAGTCAATATCTTCAGAAACAACAAGGAGTCCTGTGGCACCTTATAGACTAACAGGTATTTTGGAGCGGAAGCTTTTGTGGGCAAAGACCCACTTCATCAAATGATGAAAGAGGGTCTTTGCCCACAAAAGCTTCCGCTCCAAAATACCTGTTAGTCTATAAGGTGCCACAGGACTTCTTGTTGTTTATAAAGCAGAAAGTTACAAATTAGTTTATTCCACTACAGGATGAACCTCTCTAATCTGGAACCGTCTCTGATCCAGCAACATCTGTAAGTCAGCAAGAGTTTAGTAAGCCATGCAACCACTTACCATGAGTGTGGCCAAGTTTCCCCCGGTGCATGATCTGGCATGATTTTAGCGGGTCAGATGACCACTTACCATGGTTTCCTGTGGTCCCATAAAGTTTATTTCCAGCCATCAGTCCTGGCTCTCAGTGTTCTGTGCTGTTATTTAGCTCCAGTTTACCCCCAAATGCCTTCTAAGAGCCCAGAACTGTTGGCAACTCTGCTAGACTATATTGAGCCCCCTTAGTTCAGCAAATTCTATGGTTCCAGGTCCTGAGGGTGCCGGAATAGGTGTGTTTAACCTGTACCAATATCTTCCTGCATGTATTGAATGTAGCTTAGCACCATCAGCTGGGTTCACAACAAATTCAAATACTGTGTTTTGTTCCCGTATTTTCAGCACAGTTTTTCCAGCACATTGATTTTGAAGTTTTTTGACATCCATCCTGGATCAGACTCCAAGAAACCACACGCCACAACGATTGTCAAAAATAATAAACTGAGAGTAACCCAGTAAACCTAATGCTTGGCAAATACTTCCTTTCCCTGAAACGAGCTGTAATTTGCAAAGACAAAGATAGAAAAATTGTCTAACTGTTACGTAAAGGACTGGGTTTGGTTCTTTCTTCCATAAAAGACAGGCAACACAATAGTCTCCCTGAGAGACAGAGCACAGTGCAAGAGTCTGTTTCTGGAAGAATATTCATCTTGACCAGTTTCACAACCAGGGGTGAAAGTAACAAACTATTGCAACTCAAGTATCGGAGGGGTAGCTGTGTTAGTCTGGACCTTCAAATCAGCGGCACAGCTATGGGTACCCGCATGGCCCCTCAATATGCCAATATTTTCATGGCTGACCTGGAACAGCGCTTCCTTAGCTCTCGTCCACTAACACCCCATCTCTACTTATGCTACATTGATGATATCTTCATCATCTGGACCCATGGGAAGGAGACTCTGGAGGAATTCCACCGGGACTTCAACAACTTCCACCCCAACATCAACCTCAGCCTGGAACAGTCCACACAGGAGATCCACTTCCTGGACACCACGGTGCTCATACACGATGGCCACATCAATACCACCCTGTACTGTAAACCTACTGATGACTACGCCTACCTACATGCCTCCAGCTTCCATCCCAGACACACCACACGATCCATTGTCTACAGCCAAGCACTAAGCTATAACCGCATTTGCTCCAACCCCTCCAACAGAGACAAACACCTACAGGATCTCTACCAAGCATTCTTGAAACTGCAATACCCACCTGAGGAAGTGAAAAAACAGATCAACAGAGCCAGACATGTGCCACGAAGCCTCTTACTACAGGATAAGCCCAAGAGAGAAACCAACAGAACACCACTAGCCATCAGCTACAGTCCTCAGCTAAAACCTCCACAGCACATCATCAGGGATTTACAACCCATCCTGGACAATGATCCCCCACTTTCACAGGCCTTGGGAGGCAGACCAGTCCTTGCCCACAGACAACCTGCCAACCTGAAGCAAATCCTAACCAGCAACTATACACTGCACCACAGTCACTCTAACTCAGGGACCCATCCATGCAACAAACCTCGTTGCCAGCTCTGCCCACATATGTACACCAGCAACACCATTACAGGACCTAACCAGATCAGCCACACCATCATGGGTTCATTCAGCTGCACATCTACCAATATAATTTATGCCATCATGTGCCAGCAATGCCCCTCTGCTATATACATCGGACAAACTGGACAGTCTCTACGTAAAAGAATAAACGCACACAGATCAGATATCAGAAATGGCAATATACAAAAACCCGTAGGAGAGCACTTCAACCTCCCAGGCCACACAGTAGCAGACTTAAAAGTAGCTATCCTACAGCAAAGAAATTTCAGGACCAGACTCCAAAGAGAAATTTCTGAGCTACAATTCATCTGCAAATTCGATGCCTCAGCTCTGGCTTAAACAAAGACTGTGAATGGCTGGCTAAATACAGAAGCAGCTTCCCCTCCCTTGGTGTCCACACCTCCAGATCAACTACTGGTAGTAAGCCTCACCCTTGCTGACTGAGCTAACCCTGTTATCCCCACCCTAGCTCTGGCTTATTTATACCTGGCCCTGCAGATTTCCAAGACCAGCATCTGATGAAGTGAGTCTGTGCTCACGAAAGCTCATGCTCAAAACTTTTCTGTTAGTCTATAAGGTGCCACAGGACCCTTCGGTGCTATTGCAACTCAGGTTCCTGGAAGCAATTTCAATAGCTCCCTGGCGGCCTTTCCCACAGCTGACCCAGCTCTTGTGGAAGCTTTCACTTTTGTTCACAACAAAGCACTGTTGGGCAGGAAAGTAACATCAACAAAGCCATAGTAGATGCAACAAAATTATAACCCCCCTTTACAATTATTCAGCTATGTATTCCTGGCAATGCAACAGAGTTGCTGTTTGACCTTGGAAGAGTCACTTAACCCATGTTTACACTAGAAAGAATACAAGTTGGTGCCTAGATGTTAGCAACTGAGTGGATCCAACATGGGTTGGTTGCACGTGTAGGCAACAAGTGCCGTTGTAGTCACAGGGTAGTCTAAAAAAATTATACAACAACAAACCTGGTAAAATTGCTAAGCTCGCAAATGACACATTTAGAATCACAGAGGAGTTACATTACAATGTAGTATTATTTAGTTAACTTGTGCTTTTTGTCTTTGTTTCAGGGTTAGCAAGAAGGATTGCAGTAAAGACCCCAGCCATGGAACAATTGTCCCCTGATGGTTTATTCATAAGAATGGTACAGGATTGATTGATGGAGCTCACACTGATTACATTGTTTCCAACCTTTTTAGCATACCATCTATAAACTAAGGAGCAAATTTACATGTGCAACCTCATACTTTAAACAAAATGCTTCCTAATAGCCAAGAAAGAGTTAGCTATAAGAAAACAATATAGAAAAACAAAATTTCTGTTACTTATTATTAAATGAAGCTGATCTTTGCAGTTTTTATAGTTTGATATTTTCCCAGCTTTGATACACATGGCTTACCTCAGTAACTGTATTGTGGTATTTTGACCTGTCCCTATTCCACATTTAGGGCTTGCCTGCAGAGGGAAAGTGACTGGAAAAGTTATTGCAAAATAAGCTATTCTGCAATAACTATTATTTTATAGTGCCCTAGATAGGGACACTAATCCAGAATAAAAGTCAGTGTACTTAAGGAGAATGGGAATGCACTAATAAAGCTGAAATAAAGTGACATTTATTCCAGAATAGTGTATGGATATGGGGAGTTATTTTGATCTATTTCTACACGGAGACAAATGCTGGATGAAAAGAAGGAAAGAAGAGCACAAAAACAATAACCAAACATGAAAACTAGCGACAAATGGAAGATGTGAGAAGTATTGGCATTCAACACACTCTCAGTGCTATTACTAATTGTTCTACATTTGATCCTAAATGAACAGAAAGATTGTTACTGACTGCAGTGGACTTGGCTCAGGCCATTACATACTGCAGTACATGAAAAGCCTGCTTGCCATCCATGGACCGATCCACAAACCAGAAGTGAGGTTTGCTGATTTTGCATATTTACACTTTTAATTCCATTATTGTGCAAGACTGAGAAGACAATGAAAGGAAAAATTCTCCTCTAATACCCTTTCCCCCACAAATAATGTCTTAAAGCATATCCTGGTTATGGTGCAAATTTGGCCTAAAATAATATAGATTATAACAAGAACAAAACAAGAGAGCAGGAGGAAAACACGTCTTGAGGAACAACAGTTGGCTTCTGCTAGAAAATAAATTAATTCCCATGCCTATCATCATCTGAAGCAGGCTAGAATTGAGCTTATGTTCCACAAATTCCATGAAGTCCATCGGCAATTAGCTGTTGATATTGATTTTACATGGAAGGTGCTTGCATACTATCATGACAGGCAACAGCATATCTTGAGTATTTCAAAGAACTTTATGAAGTATTGTGGTTGGATCTAGTGGTTAGATGGGACTTCTGGTTGTATTCCTAGCACTAATAATGATATACTGTGTGACCTGGTAAGTCATTTTTTCCTTTGTTGTCTCAGTCCACGCACTGTTTTGTTAACCTCTGGTAAGTGGGTTATGCCTAATTTCTGAAGTGTTTTGAGACCCTGTAAAGGAAATGTGCTATAGAAGTGTTATTTGGCAATGTCTACATACCATTTCCAATGTCCCGGCACAGTCACCTTTTGATACCATATATGTTTTTATGATATTAATAGACCATTTGCATTAAGTGAGCTGGAAATACATTGGAGCCTATTAAATATGGATCTTAAATGTATGAGTCCTATAAAAGAAATATTAGGATCATTGCACTTCCAAACACAAAATTAATTAGGAAAAGATGCTTTTCCTTTGATTGCGGTACGTTGTCCATAAAATCACACCCATGCGGCCACATCCCACCCCATTCCAGCAGCTTACCAGTATCCTGTCTCTCTCAGACACCAGTAGGTACAGCCGATTTGGGGCTGGGACACCCCAACTCTCCACCCCACCTCACCCCAGCAAAAGTCTCCCTCCTATCCCCCATTTCTCCTATTTCTTCATCTTCTTCCACCTCCTCTCCGGGGCAGGCTGGTCTGTGTGGGATGGGCAGCTGTGGCTCCTGCCTTGCAGGTGTGAGGGAGGGGATCTCCAGGCTCTGGCCTCCAGGCAGGGGAGGACACAGGGAGAAGGGATGTGGCTGGGGTGGGGGGAGCTAGCCTGCCCCAAAGGAGGGCCCACTTGCCACCTTTGCTGGGCAATATAAAAGGGCCTGAGGCTCCCAGCCACCACCCCTGCAGGCAGGAGCCTCAGTCGCTATTAAATTATCTGAGATCCTGAGCATTTTCCTATTGGCCCTCCCCTGCTTCAGCCAGCCTGCCTGAGCCCCCTCCCATACTCCAAAGCCCTGGGCCCAAGCCTGAGCCTCCTCCTGCACCCCAAACGCCTCATCCCTGCCCCCAAAGCCAGAGCCTTTGCACCCCAACCCTCTGCCTCAGGCCCCACACATAGCTCCCACACCCCTGCACCTCAGCCCTCTGCGCCAGCCCAGCTGCCCCTCTTCACCCCACAGACTGCCTGGTTGTTGCTGCCTGTGTGCTACCCCCATGCAAAGCACAATCACCTCCTCCCCCCCATGAATACACCCCTTTACCCTGCCCTCGGCTCCCCTCCTCACCCCATTACCTGGCTGGCAGCAGCAGCGGGGGAGGGGAGCTGTCAGTGGCACCATTTCAGATTTTGATGGGGGAGGGGCCAAGGGAGAAGAACAGTGTTACTGAGCATGCTCAGTAAATCTGGGGGCGGGGCAATGACCCCATCAGCCCCCTTCCCCCCCCCCGACACCCATCACCTCTTTCCAGGAGCTACTGAGGCACCTGAAAACTCAAGGTTTTTGGCCAATACCTTAACTATTAGCCGGCAGGAGCACTAATTCCTATCTAAAAGAAAGAAAATTAAGTATCAGCTCTAACACTAACATCCTGACATCTTGTGGCAAGTCCCTTAAGGGACACTAATCAGCCTTACAATTTTAAGATCTATATTCTTACTTTGTTACTATGCAGAGACGGACAGACACTGTCAGGACTCCTGGGCTCTATCTTAGCTGTGGAAGGGGAATGGGGTCTAGGGCAGTGTTTCTTAAGCTGTTTGAGACCATAGAGCACCAAACCATAACATATTTTATGCAGACCAGCTATGAAAACTTTCTTCAATACATTGTTGTCAGACCAAAAGGGGGAACCCACCCACCCACCCACCCACAAATAGCAACATACACAGCAAGACCAAAATGAAGTAATTTAATCAGGTATCCTAGCAACGAAGGAGTAACATTGTATCTGATTTTTAATAAGTGAAAATATAGACAGTCTGTGCATGATATCAACAAAATGTCAGATGCTTGTGGCACACCTGAGTTGTTCATGGAGCACCAGCATTACGCGGAAGATAGTTTAAGAAACACTGGGGGGGATTACAGCAGGCGGCAGGTACATTTGAGCTCTATATAAGACCAACAGAATAGCCCTACTGGGTCAGATCAATTGTCCAACTAGCCCAGTAGCCTGTGTTCCAATGGTGCCCAATATCAGGTGTTTCAGAAGGCCTGAACAGAAAGAGGCAATCATCAATTGATCCATCCCCAGCTCCCATTCCCAGCTTCTGGCAAACTGAAGCTAGGGACACCATCCCTGCCTGTTCTGCTAGTAAAACAAAACAGCAGAAATGCAGCACTTTAAAAACTAACAAAATGATTTATTCAGTGACGACTTTTCGTGGGACAGACCCACTTCTTCAGATCCATTCGGATCTGTCCCACAAAAGCTCATCACCAAACAAATCATTTTGTTAGTCTTTAAATTGCTACATTTCTGCTGGTTTGTTTTGTTGGAGTACAAACTAACACGGCTACCTCTCTGTTACTATTCTGCTAGTAGCCATTTAGGGGCCTATGCTCCTTGAACTTACTTTGTTGTTCTTGAAACCCTGTTATAGTTTGGGCTTTTTCACCATCTCCTGGCAAAGATTTCCACAGGTTGGCCATGAATAAGTCATTTCTTTTGTTTGTTTTAAATCTGCTGCCTATACATTTCACTGGGTGCGTGTCTTGTGTTATGTTACTGAAGTAGTAAACAAAAAAATCCTTAATCTATTTTTTCACACCATTTATGGTTTTCTAGCTCTCTAACATTCCCCCTTTTTTTCACTTTTTTTTAAGCTGAAAAGGCCCAGTCTTTTTAACCTCTCCTTATACAGAAGCTGTTTCTTACCCTTAATCATTTCTGTTGCCCTTTCTGTTCCCTCTTTTTTTTTTTTTTCAAAAGATAGGGCAACGTGCAGTGTTCAAGATGTGGGCATATTATAACATTATAAAGAGGCAATATGCTATTTTCTATCTTATCATCTTGTGCTTTCCTAATGATTCCCCATATTCAGGTAGGTCTTCTTAGAATGCCTCTGCACATTGAGCAGGTGTTTATAGGGAACAATCCACAATTAAGCTGAAATGTCTTTCTTGAGTGGTAACAGCTATTTTAGATCCCCATCATTTTTTGTACGTATCATTGGAATTAGATTTGTCCATGTGCCTCACTTTGCATTTATCATCACTGAAATCCAGCTGCCCTTGTGTTGCTCAATCACCCAGCTTTATGAGAGCCGTTTATAACGCTTTGCAGTCAGCTTTGGATGTCACTATTTTGAGTATTTGTGTATCATTTGCAATTTTTTTCCACTTCACTGTTTACCCCTTTTTTTCTAGACTGTTTTCAAAGTTATTTATTAATAAGCTGAATATCAGTGGTCCAAACTCAGATCCCCTGGAGCACACCACTATTTATTCCTAGTCCTTTGTCTCTTAATTATAGCACCTGGCAATGTTTCCACTATCATCTATCACAGAGGCAACCAAGTTAGTCTGTGTCTTCAAAAACAACAAGAAGCCCTGTGGCACCTTATAGACTAACAGATATTTTGGAGCATAAGCTTTGGTGGGTGAAGACCCACTTCATCAGGTGCATGATGGACCTATGCTCCTTGGACTTATTTTGTTGCTATTGAAACCCTGTTATAGTTTGGGCTTTTTCACCATCTCCTGGCAAAGATTTCCACAGGTTGGCCATGAGTAAATCATTTCTTTTGTTTGTTTTAAATCTGTTGCCTATACATTTCACTGAGTGCATGATGCAGCTGACAAAGCAGGTCTTTGCCCATGAAAGCTTATGCTCCAAAATATCTGTTCATCTATAAGGTGCCACAGGATTTCATGATCATCTCAAGACCTTTCAATTGCCTGAATGACAAACATCTTGTCATCTAAATCACTCTGCTTCCCTCAGTTTATAAATAAACTCTGTCCCGAAGGCCAGGCTGGAAGCAGCACAAACTCTGTTGCAGTTAATAGGTGCTTCTGGAACTAGGACATGTGCTCTAGGCACACCCCAAGTTTGAAATCCAGGGGTTCAAACTTTGCAGGAGGGCTAGAGAGCCCTGTAGCTCACCCCAAAAGGCAGACTTGGAAGCTCTGGTCTTGAGCATTGATGTGTCTTCTCTGTCTTACCCAGGCAGCATGACCAGAGGATGCCTGAATGAGTGATGTGATGTGACCTTTCCCCTCCTGCCCCTCCATGGCATCTGGGCCCCTGGGGACCCTTTGTCCCCAAACCGCACCCCAAGCATCACCTAAAAATACAAGGCTACTAGTTAAAGAACCAGCAGACGACCGCAGCAGATGGAGGCAGGGGTTACACAAGGGCCTTCAGAAGGGCAAGTTGAAGATCAGACAGCTAGCAGAGGAGAAGCGAGCGCACAGAAAGCACAATAAGGACACCCACTACATCTGCAAGAGATGCAGCAAGGACTGTCACTCTCGTGTGGGTCTTTATAGTCACAATAGACGCTGTAAATGAAGTCTTCAATTGAAACTTTTAAGGGCGCGATCCATAGTCTATGCAGACTGAAGAATGCCTACTACTACTACTACTAGTTAAAGCAGGAGACTGGGAGGCTGAAGGATCTTAATTCTGTTCCTGACTCTTCTGTGACACTAAATCAACGGGACTGTGTACATGAGGAAAGGTTCCACAATTGGCCCTTAGTGATTTTGATTATTGTGTACCTATCTAGTCCAGCACCCTTAGGACCTGACTGGTCCAGAATTAGGGAATTTGCTGGACCAGGACAGGTCAATGTTGGCCCCTCTGCTGCCAGTGGCTGAGGGGCTCTGCCGCCACTTTGTCTCGTCCCGAGCGTCCTCCCGTCCCTGCTCCTCCCCCTCTCGCCCTGAGGTGGAGCTCTGCATATGAGCTATTTGTGGCCCTCCAGAAGCTCCAGGACATGCCCAAGTCCCCAGACCTGCCATCAGCTACTTACCCTGAAGACATGGACCTGCCCAATCTCCTGGATGACCCTGAGTGGGACCCCGTGCTGATGGAACTGGAGGGAGGAAGTAGCCCGGTGGATGCCCCACAAGAGCCAATGTCAGTGTGTTGTGGCCTGGATCCCCACTGGGCATGGCTGCTGGTGTCAGCTGCTGTTAGGGCCCTGGGCTGGGGCGTAGTGGAGTGGGTGGACCTGGGGTCCCCTCCTCTCCTGGAGAGGTAGCCCCTTGCCTGCCCAAAAGCCCTGTTGCTTTGGGGGGTTGTCTACGAAGCCTTGCTCCAGGACACATTACTCATGTACCAGCTGCAGAGAGACAGCCCTGTTAGTCTGTATCTTCACAAAACACAAAAGCGGTTCTGTAGCACTTTAAAACTAACAAAATAATGTATTAAGTGAGGAGCTTTTGTGGGGCAGACCCGCTTCTGGATCTGAAGAATAACTCATCACCTAATACATTATTTTGTTAGTCTTTAAAGTGCTACATGACTGCTTGTTTGTTGTATTCGTGCTGTTTGTTTGCTCAGCCCTGTTCAAGGGGACCTGAACCTTATATTGGCTGTGGCCCCAGGGCAGGTCCTCTAAGAACTGCTTACCTGCTCTGCCCTGCTGAAAAGAGCTGAGCTTTATACTAATTGCTGTCTCACCCTGCCCCAGGGCCAACATACGGTTTGCCGGCTCAGCCCTGTGTGAAGCTGAGCCTTATATTGACTGCTGCCATCCCAGGGCCAGGAGCTTACATACAGCCTGCCTGCTCAGCCCAGTTAAGGGGGCACTGAGCTCTGTAGAGACTGCTGCTTGCTCTGAACCTGGCGGCGCTGAGGCAGTAGGGAGGTGGCGTGGCCTTCCCTCACCCCAAGGCCCCTAACATCCATCTCTACATCCCCCCCCCAACACACACACACTGCAGCCAACCATTTATCCCAAGGCTCACATACTCGCCCCTCCTTCACATGGAGAAGTCCCTCACCAAACTCCCTGTTAGCTGCTCAGGCAAGTTACATTTACCTGACATTCTGGAATCCATGCCTTGTTGAAGGGCAGTTGGAACAACTGGCTAAGACAGCAAGTTTTGAAGTGTTTATTTAAACCATTTTGAGATTCAGGCACTTGAATTAAATGTTCCCCCCCTACATTTACAGAGTAGAATTATAAAGCCTGTAAATTAATTTAATGCAAAAATCTGTGTTTGGTTTACGTGATGAAATTAGAATAATTTTGTGGATATTTGGTGCGTGATGCCTGGTGAGGCAAACAGAGCCACTATTTTGCATTCATGCACTAATCACACACAAAATTTGCCTGATAGGCTAGAATCTGCTACTTGACAGTAATACCAGCCAACACCTCAGTTCGGTAAGCTGACTGTGATTTTGTAGAAAGCGTAATTCATTCAGAAAAATGCTCTCTAAACACATTTTTTAGGATT
This sequence comes from Carettochelys insculpta, assembly GCF_033958435.1. Taxonomy (NCBI): domain Eukaryota; kingdom Metazoa; phylum Chordata; order Testudines; family Carettochelyidae; genus Carettochelys; species Carettochelys insculpta. The sequence continues at coordinate 6,136,533 of NC_134147.1, read as the reverse complement.
AATTTATAGTTGTCTCAAATACACTGGAAACAATATAGTCTGTGTGAACACCATCAATCAGCCCTGCTCCGTTATTATGAACAAACCAGCAAGGGATATCAGTGCCATGCTTGGGATCTTTTCTATAATCTTTCTGCCAGCCCCTGAAATAGAAAACATATAACTGTATAAATAACAATGTGCAAACTACAATTAGGTAAGGTAGTATTTTCTAAGGACTTTATTATTATTTACCTAGTTACTATCAGTTCATTGTTTTTGACCACCATTGTAGCATCTGGTTTTTTGGGATCAGATCCGGGATGGATTTCAAGTATATTAAAGTCAATGTGATGGAAAAATTGCCCTACAAATGAGAAACAGTAGCAAGCATTAAGTCCGTGTGCATTAAAAAGTTATATTTACATTCCTACATTGATTTTTCAAGCTGTCCTAACATACATGGACAAATTTTCAGCAGAATGTTAAATATGCATCAACACAATTTGTGGGCATGATGATTTTGCAAATGCATAATGAGCAACTGCATAAGCAAATACTTACTTTCAGGCCAATTTAAGCATTTGTATATGGTATTCCTAATACCTATTTAATAATAAGCCTTAATTCTTCTACAATACCTTCTATCCATCTGTGTTTAAATTTTCAGAGACTGTGTTAGAGGAAGCCAATCTAGACATGCAGCTTCATGAAATGTGATTAGTCCTATGCAAAAATGCCTGCAGTTGAGCAGAGCTGCTGCTGACTTATGAAAATCAAATTTTAAAATGTTTCATGTACATGACCATTTTGTTTGAACAGCTGTAGATGTTACAACTGAACATTGAGTTGCCAGTAATTATAATTAAATTATTTGATTTGTCTAAATTGGTTTAGGGCTGCTTAGATTAGGACTTTAAATTGAGTCCCATTTCTCCATACATTGTGTCCTAACTCAAGGACACATAGGCTGCGTCTACACGTGCACGCTACTTCGAAGTAGCGGCAGTAACTTCGAAATAGCGCCCGTCACGTCTACACGTGTTGGGCGCTATTTCGAAGTTGAAATCGACGTTAGGCGGCGAGACGTCGAAGTCGCTAACCCCATGAGCAGATGGGAATAGCGCCCTACTTCGACGTTCAACATCGAAGTAGGGACGTGTAGACGATCCGCGTCCCGCAACATCGAAATAGCGGGGTCCTCCATGGCGGCCATCAGCTGGGGGGTTGAGAGATACTCTCTCTCCAGCCCTTGCGGGGCTCTGTGGTCACCGTGGGCAGCAGCCCTTAGCCCAGGGCTTCTGGCTGCTGCTGCTGCAGCTGGGGGTCCGTGCTGCATATACAGGGTCTGCAACTAGTTGTTGGCTCTGTGTATCTTGCACTGTTTAATGAAAGTGTGTCTGGGAGGGGCCCTTTAAGGGAGCGACTTGCTGTTGAGTCCGCCCCGTGACCCTGTCTGCAGCTGTGCCTGGCTCCCTTATTTCGATGTGTGCTACTTTGCTGTGTAGACATTCCCTCGCTGTGCCTATTTCGATGTTGGGCTGAGCAACGTCGAAGTTGAACATCGACGTTGCCAGCCCTGGAGGACGTGTAGACGTTATTCATCGAAATAGACTATTTCGATGTCGCAACATCGAAATAAGCTATTTCGAAGTTGGGTGCACGTGTAGACGTAGCCATAGTAACATTTATCTTTTTAATCTCACATAATAAATTCTTCCTAGTCACTGTGCTTTCTGTCATGTCTGTTCAGTTGCATTGGTTGTAGGGTCTTATTCTAGCACCTACTGCTTTTATTCAATAATAAATACATGTATTGGGAAAGCAACCTTAGTAATCCTGAAAATGACTGGGCTCAGAAAACTGGTACAATTTCTGCATTCCAACTGCATGTGCCTTCTTCTGGCAGAATTTTCTGCTGCTGCTGCTGCTTGTGCATTGTGTTCTACTGTTTGTGTAAAACTATTATACAGTTGATGTAGGATAACCAGAGTGTTTTCATAAATGTTAGATAATAAACAGACACCGTTGTAGTTTATTAAATAAACTACAAGACCTAACTCAGTGGTAATATAAACAGTACTGTGAAATACATGCCCATGAGCTGATACAAACCAGGCTTTATCAGCGTGCCTATAGGGTGCTATGACTTAAAATACCAAAAAGATGATAAGGGGGGGAAAAAAAAAAAGGGAGGGGAGTGGGGCTAGTGCCCCAGCTTGTTACTTACTGTTAGTGTTTTCTTGCTATGGGGCCCCTTTGGCCTGTAAATTATACTAATACACTGTTTTAGAAACATGCAATTTATATCACAATTATGGGTTGGTTTGTTTTTCAGATTCCAATATAGATGAAAAAACTGGTTTGGGTAGATCTGTAATTGTTCATTACTCTTCCACAAACAGCAAACTCACTGACATCTTCATGTACAACTGTGTTACCCTCAACCTAACCCTGCAAGAAGAAGCTGTCAGGAGTTTATGCCATTCTTGAATGCATAAGAGTGCCTGCAACAGAAAATGCAGCCCAGAAAAGGCATTACACAGGTAAGAAATATGACTCAGAGGTGCTGTGCCTTTAAGAATGGAAAACACAGAGCTATATTTTTGAAGTTTAATGTACCCAGCCTACACACACCCACATCATATATCATTTGAAAGCCTATTTTATGTCCATTCAGCAAGGTACAATGTGGAGCTGTCACATCGTGCGGTAAGCCAGTGGATAAATAATGGTATCCACAATGAGAGAGTATGGCTTTTTTTTTTTTTTTTGGACAATTTGAGAAACACTGCAACACCACTACTTCTGCAGTTTTTAACTTAGTTAATTAAAACACCTTACTGGTGTGTTTGTTGGTCAAAGCTCCCCCCACAGCTATGCATTACAAGCCATTTGATGGCTTTGCATGGGCAAGATTTTTTTTGTTATTGTTTTTTTTAACCCCAGAAATGATTAAGCTTTATAGTATGTGAGGGAAATTGCAAATGTCAGCATTTGGTTGTATACTAAGGTAATATGTTTTCACATCACATATTCTTAATTATCATAGTATCTGTCACGTTATTATAGTAGCCTTCAACTGACATTGACTGAGTAGATTGGTCTCACTCTGAAGGCTGTTCTCCAGTTATCAGAAAACCGTATGCAATAGTTTGCGCTACAGAACTGGGAGAGAACTGTACGCGAATTCCAAATATAAAGCATCTGCCTGTGAAGCTGTTGTACATGCAATGTGCCATTCCTTTGCCTGGTAGAAGCCTTTAATTTGTAATTGCCCATGTATATGGTACTAGTTTATCAAATAGTCTAGAAACTACCTTTTTTAATGCAGTGACACATGCACAGGTCAGTATTAGGGTTGGAGATAAAACTACATACCTTCCTACTGGACTTAAGTCAAAGCACTCACAAATGGCAACTGTGATATGAATATAACCCAGAGGTACTGAGGCCACTCACATGGGAGACTGACATCTGCTCTACAAGCTTAGTTGAGAAGCTGCTGGCTCCTAGTTCAAATGGTAGAGGCTTACGCACTACAATCCAGGTTCAGTTCTGCCCATCAGTGGCTACACTAACATAGAGCTCTAAGGCCATGTCTACACTTTCAGGAAGATTGACCCAGTCAAGGTCAATCTTCTGGAGTTCAGTTTCGCGAATCTGGTCAAGATGCACAAAATGGATCTGTCAGGAATCAGCAATCGACCCCTGTACTCCTCATTATTGTGAGGAGTAAGGGAGGTTGATGGGAGAAACTCTTCCATCGACATCCATCAGCGAGGACAGATAAGTAAGTCAATTCCAGATATGTTGATTCTAGCTACGCAAGTGCTGTAGCTAGAATTGAGTATCTGCAATTGACTTTAAGGTCTAGTGTAGACCGGACCTAGTTTAGTCCAAGTCTACATACTTATGCAAAGTGAAGAAAATGGTGGGTAGTGGTGGTAATGCTACCAATTTGCTCTGTGAGCTTAACCTTGATGGAGACACTCCAGTGTATGAAACCTTTAAGGACACAAACTCCTTAAAGCTTACATCAAAGAGAAAAGTTCTCCACAAACTTTGAAAAATGCATTATTTGTCAAGAAAGTAAGAGTGCAACACTGCCAAAAGCCACCAGTGCTGGACCGAAATCTGGGATGCTGGCACCATGAGCCAGGAGAAGGTTGGGTGCTACTTCTGAATCTGATCAAATAGCATTGCATTCATGTGTTTCTATCACCACCAGAACAAGCTCATCATCTAGTGCTTGGTCCTGCTGGATAGTGTGCTTGAGACAAGCACATGCACACAGACAAGAAACTCCATACAATAGAAATGTGACAGAGCAACTGAACTAAGGGAAACAGCATTTCAAAAACAAGCTCATTGCAAGTTGCACAGAATATCTTATTGAAAACTTGATTTTTAACTATCAGAGAGGTAGCCAAATTAGTCTGTATCATCAAAAACAACAAGAAGTCCTGCAGCACCTTATAGAATAATGGATATTTTGAAGCATAAGCTTTTGTGAGCAAAGACCTGCTTCATCAGATGCATCTGATGAAGCAGGTCTTTGCCCACGAAAACTTATGCTCCAAAATATCTGTTAGCTTGCAAGGTGCCACAGGACTTCTTGTTATTTTTTATTGTTAAGGATACACTTTATCACACTAATCTACCTTTCTTCCTGCTTGAGTAAACCAATGGGTAAATTAAACCAGCTACTTACACTGCAACAGGACAGTCCCCTTATCATGATGCAATTTATCAGCTCATTGAAGAGACATGCAATGATCTGAAGTACAACAAGAAGACTCTTGTCCCCAAGCTGCTACAAAGCTGTAAAGTCCTATGTCCCTCAGATACAGAAAATGCAAGCTATGCTGCTAGCAAGTTACATGGGCTCTGCAATTTAATCCTATGCACACCATGGGCAAGGCAAGTCTGCCATTGTTCTACAGCAGGGCTTAAATTAAGCTGGAGCCCATGGCAGGAGAATTCTGGTAAATATTTTCAGACCTATGGGAGGTGCCAGTGCTTCGTGTTTGGGACGTCCACCCTGCAGGAGGCACCGGAGCTTGGGGTTTGGCACTTCAACATTGTGTATGTTCCAAGGCTTCAGCCATCCAGGAGGTAATGACAGTGGGAATGATGATGACTAGAAATGTCACCATTACTATTACAATTCAATTCTAACTACACATTTTTGCTATTAGTTTTTTTTTACCCTTTACAAAGGAATCCAATTTTGTTTTGAAATACATTAAGCTAACAAAAACAAATGCAAATACTTCCAAGTGGCCGTTTCACATGTTGATGGTGTCATTTTTATTCCTGTATCTTTGGTAGCAGTGTGACATGACAACTCCACATCGCTTGTCACCTTAAAGTAGACATTAAAAGCTTTCAAATGATCTCTGATGTGCATGAGCATAGAGAGGGCACACTGAGCTGACCAAATGACTGATGTCTGCTACTCACCAATTTTACGCTCAAAATGAGAGTTGATCATCAAATCAGGATATCGGCAATACTATGGGGGAAAAAGGGTGTCCTCTTACCATGTGTTAGCTAACTTGAGTCAAAACCCACGTATAAACCAGGCAGCTTCCATGTTTAACATGTGTGAGCAAGTCAAGGTATTTCTGAGGTAAAAATATAACCTTTTTCCTAGTGCGAATGTGTGTACTAAAAGGTGTCAGATTTTGGCTGGACAGTAATGGGTATTACAATAGTAGCTGTTTCCAGGTATAAAATAATGCTCAAACTGAAACAAGAAAGATTCGTTTTTAAAAAAGTTTGAGAGAGTTGGTGCAATAAAGAAAATAAGTCTGTAGATTAGGTGGAGTTTAAGGTGGACAGACGAGATACCAGTAATGGCAAGTGGGTGATAGTGAGTTTAAGCACGTAAAAAAGGAATAAGGAAAAAATAGCTAATAAAGTTTTGAGGAGTCTGACCTCACAAGGCCTTATGTGAATTCATACCTAATAAGCCATGCGTACGCTCAGACAGCTTGTGACTGTCCAGTGTGTAAAATCCTAGGAAATCCTGGTGTAGAGGATGCTTCTCCCATACTTGGTGCAAAACAATAACAAATGATGCGCCATCTCCCATTGAAAACACCAGATTTTTTTTCCTGTTGATTGTCATATTTAGACTGGGGGGAAAGAAAACATAGTTAGGAAAAATTATATTTCTTGACATCATAAAAGTGAACAATAACACGAATAGGGAGATGATGAAGGGCTTGAGGAAAGAAAATTGGTAAACAAGTATATTGTTATTAAAGCTAGCTCAAGGTGGGAGGGAGAGCTTGGTGGTTTGAACATTGGCCTACTAAACCAGAATTGTGAGCTCACTCCTTGACAGGGCCATTTAGGGGGCTGAGGCAAATATATTTAAAAAAAAAAATTCTTTTAAATTGTCAGGGCGGGTGCTTGGTCCTACCAAGAGGGCAGAGGACTGGACTCGATGATTTCTGGAAGTCCCTTCGAGTTCTTCGAAAAAGGTGTGTGTGTGTGTATATACAGAAAAGATTTCACACATAGACTGACTGTGTGTGTGGAGTACTGAGACTGAGTGCAAAATTATTTGAGAGAAAGCTAATCCCTTGCTTTCAAATCTCTTTGCAAGCTACTGCTATTTAAACAACTGTTAGAAATGCCCACCTAAGTATGGAGAGGCTGAGACATAACTGGATATAGTGTGTCTATGCATTTGTCTATTAACTAAATGCCTGCCCTTCATCACCTTTTTTCTTGAATGCTGTATGCACTATGCCCTCCCTTTGACTATCTGAGCTGTGAATCCTCTAGACTGAGTTTGTCACTGTTATATGTGCTGTAGTCGCAGTCATGCCGGTCCCAAGAAATTACAGAGAAAAGGTGGGTGAGGGAATATCTTTTATTCGGGACCGCCAATTGGAGTCAGGGATGGAGAAAAGGGGGCAGCTGCCCCCAGGTTCAGCATTTCAAAAGGGCCCAGAGCTCTGGCTGCCAGGGCTGCTACTTTGGAGCAATGGTGGCTGGAGCTTTGGGCCTCTTTGAATTGTAGCAGCAGTGCTGGTGCACACAGCTGGGCAGCGCTATGGTTCAGGTGGTGCTGAGTGCCGTAGGCCCTGCCCCTTCTGCGCCTGGCCCCTCCCTTCCTGGGTTGCAAAGCAGGGATTGCCCCAGGGCCTGTAGTGGCTGTGCGCATGGCTGCTTTAATTGGATTAATTTCTGTTGGTGAAAAAGAAAAGCTCTCACTGTGTGGCTCAGAAGTGTGTTTCCCTCACCAGCAGAAGGTGGATCCAGGAAATGATACTTACTCACCCACCTTCTCTGTCAGTGCTAGGAAAACGATGCTACTGCATAATTGTAACACTGCAGCTGATCTTCCCTCTGCTGTTCTGAAGCGAGTAATTTTGTTCTAAGTATCTAGTGAAAACTTAAACTGGCTGGGCTGTGACTAAATGACTCGTCAGGCTCATCTGAAAAGAGCGGCTGATTCTCCACTGTGCTATATCTTGGACAGTCATTTACATCTGTTCAGACTTCACACAAAATACAGCCATTCTGATTTGGTGCCTGGTACAAATACTTCCACACTGAGCAAGTAGGAGCAGATTCAGGCCCTAACCTGTCTGTCTTGAAACAGAAGATTCCTCCACCTATAAATGGCACGATTTCCATTTTTGAAAAGATGTTTTTTTGTTATAATCAAACTGTTTTGTCTTTGAGCAAAATTCCTTTGAAAAGCAAAACTAACAATTTACACATGGAATGGGCCACACCTATGTTATTTCTCTTGTAAACATTGTTATAGCACAGGTATGGCCTCTCTAGTCTGGCACCCTTAGGACCTGACTGGTGCTGGATGAGAGAATTTGCTGGACTTTGGGAGGCTAATATTGGCTAGCAGAAATACCAACACTTCCACTGCTTATTGGGCTCTTAGAAAACATGCAGGGGTAAATTGGAGCTAAATAACTCCACAGAACGCTACGAGCCAGGACTGGAAGCTGTAAACAGACATTATAAGACTGCAGGAAACTTGACCATGCCCATGATATGTAGACATCTGGCTAGAGAAAATGATGCCAGACCACAGATGTTGCCAGATCAGCGAGTGCTGGACTAGAGAGGTTCAACCTCTCTTGGGTACAATGCTAAATCCTGTTTTACTGTAGAGGAAAATTCTCCACTCATTAATTATTGTAAATCTATAGAAATTAACTGATAATCTGGATTTACATAGAAAAGATGAGTGCAAAATCTAGCAGGATTTGAACCAGTATTCAAGTTTTCATCGTATCCTTTGCATAAAATCTGGCCGCAATTTTAGTATAGCTTTGCAAATAACTAGTTTTTCAGTTCTTTGTGGATTCATCAAATAAAATACCTATTTTTTGACAAATAGGTTAATTTGGTTAAATGATATGTTTTGTGTTCACATATTCGAAATTAAACAATTCAATTTTGACCATTTGAAAATGTTTGTGATTGGTTTCAAAAATAAAATCAAAGGAATTGTGAAACAAAAAGTTGTTTGGAACTGAAAATTTGGAAATACTTCATTTAGAAAAATGTCAAAATGAAGGGTTTTTTTTCCCCTAAATTGAAAAAAAAGAAAGTTGACTGAAACAATTCAGCAAAGCTTGCATTCACAAAACGTGTTGCTACTGCTTTTGAATCTGGATTTCCCACCAAAAAGTTTCAGATGAAAATTTTCACTCAGCTCTGTTTGTTAGTGTATAATAGCATTTTCTCAAAGTTGAAAATTCGTGAATGATTCTGGTGTTTGCGATACCCTTCTTGTCGCAGAGTAGCTGTATCCAGCCAGGTGAAAACTGTCTTCTTTCTGCCATTCAGGAGGGTTATTTTCTCAGGAGTTACTTCTAGTCTTAATTCCAGCTGCTTATTTTCAATCCCTAATTTTCCAAAATATGTGTTTTGGACCTTTGCATCATTCTTCACTTTCTTATCCCTGATAAGCTGCCCATTGACTTTGATGCCTAAAATTTGAAAAAAAAAAAGGGGCGGGGGTAGGGTCATAAATAGTGATCAGCATATATCAAGGAATGACAAGGAAAATTAAATTTGAGAAAATAAATCAATGAAATGAATCAGGGTATGTCTACACAGCAGCCTTATTTTGAGGACAGGGAAGGTTGTGGAGAGCAAGCAGGAGCACTATATTCCAGGGTGGGCCACCGAGGCGGTATCTGGGTATGAGCAGCCTACGCCCTCCGTGCCCCATACCTCCAGGAAAACTGGGATGTAGTATGAGTGAGGCCCTCAGTACGGCCTTCGATGAGGGGCCCCAATGACTCTCCACCATGGCCCCCACACATGCCCCATCACTGCCCCCATATGTGTGCTCCTCACCACTGCCCCCCTACCTGCACACATCCCCCCTCCCCACCTATCACACAGGACATGGGGGTGTTGTCAAATAAACTTGTTGAAACTTCAAATGATCTGTCCTGACACACTAATACAAATGGGCAGGGGAGCTATATACAGGGGTGAATGGAGAGAACTATATACAGAGCATGGGGGGAGGTAGCAGAACCTGGAGGGGGTAGCCCTTAGTCCCCTGTGGGGGTGGGGGGCCCTACCACCCAAGGTCTGGGGGCTCCAGTGGGGCTGAGACAGGGCCAGGACCACACGGAAGTAAGGGCAAGCTGGGGGTGTGGCAACCGCTGCCTGGGTGCCAGGGGTGAGGGGTGGGGAACAGCAGCACAGGTGGTGGGACATCACTTGGGAGGAGGGCGGCAAGGTCAGGGGTGGCAAGGACACTGGCAGGTGGGGCAGCGGGTGATGTAGCATGGGAGGTGGTTCAGGAGGTGACGGGAAAACTGGTGAATTTCTCTCCCATCCCCACAGCCACTGCAAGGAGTACTGGGGTTGATGGGGGCATCTCAGCATTTGATTCAGCAGGTCTAAATGGAACCCCAAGAGCTCAACCTCCAGCATGTCCATCCAGTGGTAAACGTAGACAAGGCTTTTATAAAGGGAGAGAGCGGAATGGAAGACATTATTTAAAAAATGTAAATCTCACCTGTAACTGGGTCATTTATTAAATTTAACACTTTCCCCGCCTCTTCATTGATATTGAAACAAATGGCATCTTTTTTTTGTGGTACTGATATAATGAAGTGTGGATCTCCATCAACTGTAAAGAATAATCAGTGGGATTTATACAATGCCATAGATGTTCAGAACTTCTGTATAATCAAAAACTAGTTAAACATTACTATGTCTCCTCTGAATGGATTTAGACTGCCCCTTTAGAATAGCAAATCTTAAATTAGAGTGATATAGTCAGATTAAAATGAAAGACTATCCCCATTTCGTAATCGCTCAAGCTAATACAGGTTGAACGTGTCTAGTCCAGAAGCCTTGGGACCCAACCGGTTACAGAAGAGAGAATTTGGTAGACCATGACATACCACCTAGCACATTACTAACACTTGCACTGCTTATTGGGGTCTTAGAAGACCTTTAAGTGTAAATTACAGCTAAATAACAGCACAGAACACTGGGAGCCAGGACTGATGGATGTGCACAAACTTTCTGGGACCATGAGAAACTTGGCCACACCCATAATAAGTGGTTGTCCAGATAAATAAAATCAAGCCGGATTACAAATGTTGACAGATAAGGGAGTGTCAGATTAGAGACGTTCAACCCACAATGTTTAGAAAAATCAAAATAACCCTAGTTTTGTCCATCCTTCCAATGTGATGTGGAAGTTGGGAAGCGTTCAAGCTATGTAAAATCAATACTGTAAAGTCCCCACTTTCTGGAACTTAATGTTCCTGAATTCAATTATTTGCAAGCGGCTGCTTGAGGCCATCACTTTTTGGGGCTCTAGGGCAGGGAGCGCCAATAGATGCCGCCTCCTCAGGGCAGGGAGCACCAGCAGATGCCACTTCCCTGGGGCTCCAGGGCGGGGAGCACTGGCGGCTGCTCCTTCCCCGGGGCTCTGAGTACCCCGCTCATTTGCAAAAATCAGCATTCGTGAGGGTTCTGAACATGAAGCCCTCGTGAAAGTTGAGACCCTACTGTATACAGGACCCCTGGGACCTGACCAGTGCCAGGTGAATTTGCCAGATGACAGGAGGTCAATATAATCTAGCACATTACCAACACTTCCACTGCTTACTGGGAAAGTAGAAGACATTCAGGGGTAAATTACTGCTAAATAACAGCAAAGAACACTGAGAGCCATAATTGGTAGCGCTAAATAAACATTATGGGACCACAGGAAACTTGGCCACACCCATACGTGTGCATCTGGCTAATTAAAATCATGCTGATTTATGGAGTTTGCCAGACTGCCTCCAAGTACCTAGGTACTGGATAGATAAAAATCTTTCAGGGATGCTGAAGCTGGTGCTTGGTCCTGTTGTGGGGCTGGACCACACAACTTCTTGAAGGTCTTTTCAAGTATTTTAGATTTTCAGTCCTAATAAGGAGTACTGTTCAGGCAGTGGCCCAGAACAGAAAAATAAGAGTTATTGTCAAGAGGTTTAGGAGTAGACAGCAAGATCATGATGAAAAATTAAACCAGGGAAGGTTGACTTTTATAAAAGAATAAGGGAAAATTAGAGCCTATGGTACAAAAACTGCTTCTTTATTTTTTTTCTTATGAAAATTAATTACATAAAAGATTCTGAAGAATTTTTGCAATTTGGCCTTTTTAAGGTTTCCCTTTCTTTCAAAGAAGGGCTTTTCCCTATTTTATTTAAAACCATGTAAAACAAACTCACCACTAGTATATAAAGAGGGGCTTGCAGGCCTGCTGTACATAACAGAATGGCTTGGAGCTATGTAGAAACAACAAAGATTGTTAGAAGTAAAATCAAAAGAGGATATTTGTACACTTTATCTAGAATGCAGGTAGGCCGCCAACACTTCAAATTACTTTTCAAAGCTTAGTTTCTACGCTATCTAATTCATAACAGTTACAGTCTGGTGGTACTGCTCTGCACAGCCACATGCAAAACCCAGTCTTGTCTGCCAATCCCAGTCTCCACTCTACTGGTCCTGCAGGTAATTAGAGTGATTGTCAGTAAGGAATGTGCCAGCAGGATATACTGCTGAAGGATTTGGGAAATGTGTCCTTTAGAGATCATTTGCATGAAAATGATGTATGTAATGCCTTGTAAACAAAGCCTGATGAGTAGCAGGTGAAGCAATGACGTTTGTGTCAATTGTGAACAACATGTTGCTGTAAAGTCACAATTTAGGCTATTGCCCGGTGCAAGAATTGTGGAGTCTCACCAATGCTTGAAACTGTTGAGGGCAGTGATGATAATTGTGTAAGATATAGATCACAGATGGCTCCCAGCATCTGAGCATTGTGAGGCAGAAGTGGGGGAGGGATAGTTGTTGAACCAGCTTCCTGGGACCCTTTTGGCCATCCAGCTGTAAGACTGGTTTGACTAGTTCTCCCCTCCACTGTTCGAAGCTAGATCTAAAGCTGGAGTTATTTAATGAGACCCAACCTTGGTGGATACTGAGATGTGTTGGCTAGGCCCAGAGCTGAAGCCACTACGAGCTTAAGTCACTGTTTGCTGAAGCCACAGAGAGCTGGAATACAGCAGATAAGTGGCTGGAGGAGCACAACAGACAGGTGGCAGGCAGGAGTGACCGGAGGGCGGAGAAGCAGCAGGCAGGCAGCTGGCAGGAGTGTGTGGTCAGTAGGACCGCTGGCAGGAGCAACTAGCAGGTGGCCGGTGGGGCAGCTGGCAGGAGCAAGCAGGATGCTGAACCAGCACAAAAGTGGCATTGCCTCAGGTCTCAATGAGGGAATGCATCAGGGTGATGTGTCCGGGCCTGCACGGACTGGATAGAGTTGTAAGTGGAGCATTTGAAGGGGGTGGGTATGGAGAGAGTTTGAGTATGTGAATAGGACCCTCATAGTATTGGACTAGTGAGCCTGAGAGGCAAAGGACACTGCTTGATCCATTTGAGCCGGGACAGTTACTTGAGGCTGGTTATGAACTCTGGGTGTGGTATTTTCCCAAGCTATGCCATGTGACGTCTCTGCCTCTTTCATTAAAAGCTCTTTTCTATCCTCAGACTCTGTGCTTGCGAGTGGGGAAGCATTGCCTCTCTGAGGTGCCCCGGGGTGAGTGAATTTCCCAGGCTACTAGGTCGGGGCTCAAGCCGGTTCTATGTGAGATGGATATAAAGAAAGCCCCTTGATATTGAACCCGGCCCTGGTTGCTGCCGACTGCTTCCAGCAGAAGGGTTACATATGTTTGTGCTCTGTGGATGCTTGGGTATCATGCAACATTTGTGAAGATATTTCTGATCTGGAAAGGGACAAACTGACAGAGTACGTAAGGCTGGAAGAGGCAGGCAGAAGACTAAAAACAGAACAAATGGAGACAGTTGTCAGGGCTTTCTCAGGTACATGGGAGACAACTAATACATGGTGTTCACTAAGGCTGCAGTGTGACATTTGTTGCTGCTCTTCAATCAGGTCATTAGGATACATACAAACTTATTCATTATTAGCTGCTCCCCAGCTGAGGTACCAGAAGCACTCTTTTCCAGTTACTCCTCCATGGAGCTCAGAGCTTCCTGCTGAATATTTTGGCAAGGTGGGAAAGCCTGATTTGAGAGGCTTCACTGCTGTACACAGACTTGAGCCCTGGCCAATCACAAAGATGCTGAGCTATATGACTGTTCCATCTTTAGTTACATTTTAAATTATCATGTTGACATTGCCAGTCTTTCCCTAGAGCTTTTTAAAATATAGGTGAAAACACAGACAAACTTATTTCCCTCTGTCCGTCCAGTTTTGTTGCCTGAAATAATTCTTCTGGCAACCCTAGTTCATTCGGAAACTGAAGCTTGTGACTTACTTATTGGAGAGCCTGGGGCAGACTTTGCTGTGAATAAAACAAAACAGCATCAGAGCCAGTAAATGAGGCACAAATAGAAGCTCTCCTAAAGTTAGCTACTGTGTTTGAGATTGTGGGAAACACACAGAGCTGAGGCTGAGAACATTCCAGGGACAGCAAAACCAACTCTTAGAGCAATGAAATGTCTTTTGTAGCTTTTGAACAATCTGATCAGGCCTACACTGTGACCAGTACTAATGAGACTGATGGGGAGCTTTACTACAATATTGCAGTCTTGAAGATGGGGGGGAAGGCAGGAATTTTTGGGGGTCAGGAGCCAGTGACCTGCAGAAAAACCCATCATGGGCCAAACAAGGGAGAAGCAGTCCTTGACTAAAAAACAAACAAAAAAAGACACTCTACTCATTCCCCTTACACACCAGCCCCAAAGCCTGGGTGGTAGGGCACGGCTAGTATATTTTAGGGCCCGCTCTGGGATAGGGCCAAAAGTGAGGTGTTCAGTGTGAAAGGGGGCTGCTGGGAAATGGGCTGGAGGTGTGGGCTCTGGGCGGGAGGGAGGGTTGAGGAGCAGGCTGGGGGTGGGTGAGCTGGGTGGGAGTGGGCTAGGAGTTGAGGGGGGTCTGGGTAGGAGACAGTGCAGGATCAGGCTGGGGTGGGGGGTCTCAACAAGAAGGTTTCAGGAACAGGCTGGGGAGTCTACTGAGATGCAAGAGTGGGCTGGTGGTGGGCAAACTGGGCAGGAGGGAGGTGCAGGGTTTGGGTAAGATGGAGGTGAAGGAGGCGGCTGCAGAGGCAGGATCTGGGCAATGAGGGGATGCTTACCTAGCTCAGCTCCCCAGCACAGCCCTCCACTGTTCTGATTGGCTGCAATTCTGGCCAATCAGAGCAGCGGGGAAAAGCCTCTCTGGGCATTGCTCCACTGCCATTTCCCCAGCCGTGGTGGACGGGGGAAATGGCATGCTTCGTGCCCATTCCAGGTGGAACCTAGGGGCTGCATCCAGCCCTGGCTTGCCTCACTCCGGACTGCAAGGCCTGCAGCTCCATGCCTCCTCCCCAGTCCCCTCTTGCAGCAGGGCCCGCATCTTGCAGCAGGCTGGATGGAGCCAGGCAAGTCGTGGCCCTGCTCTGGGCCATGCGCTGGGGGGGTTCCCCACCCCATTTTAAGAGGTAAGGACTCCCTCCTCCATGCGGTGAGAAGAGAAATCTGTGGACCAAGAGTCTCCTTCCACATAATTGTCTGGTAGCAGATGATCGTGGGCATGGAAAGCAACTAAATTCTTACCAGTTGCTCATATTAGGCACCTAGACTCTACCATGATGGGTTCATTATAATTTCCAAGGACAGAGGGAGATGAGGGAACAATGAAAATATTTATGCATATTTTGTCTGGAAAAAAATCATAAAATTGCTACACACTTATGAGGTATTCACTCAGAATACTGCTCAAATAATTTTTTTTCTCAGGGGTATAATTAGTCAAATAAATGATTCAGCAAATATTATCCAAACAATAATAAGAAATAGAAGCATTGGGTAAAACAAATAGAATTTGGTACTTACCTTCAGCTGTTACCAGGGATGGATATGAAAAAATAAGGAAAACAAAGTTAACTGTTAGTTTAAGGCACAGGGCTAAACAGTTGGAAAATTGACTCTAATATGAAAAGTTATTTTCAATGGGTATCCAGAAAGAAAAAATGGAAAATGGGTTGGTGATTCAGACATAAGTCATCCAGTACTTTAAATGTGAAGCCCATGTTCTCGCTTGGATGAGTGAATGTAACCAGATTGAGAAGAACATTCTTAACATATTGGACAACAAATCTGGAATCACTTATGCATGTGAAAAATGAATATTAATCCTTTGGAACATTATACTGGTAATTGCTTTAGTCTGCATCTCTTTCAGGCTTCTGGTACAGCTGAGAACTGTGGTTGAATCTGTACCCCTAGCTGCATGCCCAGAAGCTAGCAGTGGGTAAGTAGTATTTTCCTATGGTAATTAATCTGTGTGTATATGCTTCATAGAGGGACAAATACAGAGGTTTTCTTTAAGAGTTAGCTTTAAAGAAGGACTTACATAACAGCAAACACTTGGAGAAATGTGTACAAGAAATAATTTACTGTATAATCATTGTGTGTTTCCTTTTCAATCTAATATTTGTGTAAGTTTCATGATCCCAATTTCCCAGCTGTTCCATTCAGCTTTGAAGTCATTATCCATGTATAACAGTATATCATACACCATGGAAACTGATGTGATTGCCCAACTTTAACAGCAATATGACTTGATTATGAGCTTACTCCTTCACATCTGAGTAGTGCCCAAGTGGAGGGCACTGAGGAACTGGCTGGTTTCAAGTTTTCTCCATTGCCAGAAATACTCCCTGAACCCCAGAATGTATTTCCCTTATGTTAACTCTACCCAAAAGCAGTTCTTGGCCAAGGATCAGTAGGGACAGGTTGGCCAGCTGGGAGCACATTTGGGGTGTGTCTACACAGCAAAGGCCACTATTCTGAAATAACTTTGTGAGCATCTACACAATGCAACCATTATTTTGAAATAATTTCAAACTAGTGGGTGGCTTTTTGCGAATTTGGTAAACCTCTTTCTACAAGGAATGAAGCCTATTCTGAAATAGATATTTCAGAATAGGGGCTGTGTAGACAGGGAATAGAGGCTATTTCAAAATAAAATATTCCAGAAAAGCTTATTCTGAAATAATCCTGCCGTGTAGCACATTTCGGATTATTGTGTGCGGACACACTATTTTGGAAAAAAGTTTTGCTTATTTTGGGACTTCTCTCTAGTGCAGATGTGTTATTCCGGAATACCTTATTTTGGAACAACAACTCCGAAATAAGCTATTCCAGAATAACTCTGTAGCGTAAACATATGCTTGAAGGCCTTGTATATTATTGTGTTCTCTGTACATGAAGACATTGTATCTGCCCTGCAGTGCATATAAATGTCTGAGCATGCAAAGGTTTACACGCGTACTCTGTCTATATTTCAGTAGAATTCTCTGCAGCTGACCCTGAATGAAAACAATGTACAGAAAAGTATAGCAGGAAGGAAGGCAAACTGAAGTTGAGCATATCTTGATTATCTAGGTTCGACTTGCCTCTTGATTTTATTTATTTTATTGGTTTGAGATGTTCATATCTTCTACCCTATACTATGATTCTGAATTAACAATATGTTTTGTATTTATGGGCAAATGGGTAGCAATGGAAAGTGGACTGATGGTAGTGAGTTTAAAGGAGGGAAATGATTCTGTATGGTGCACAAGAGAAAGCTACACTAAGCTAGGAAGGCAGGGCTCAGAAAATACACAGTAAACTCTTGATTTTATGGACCCCAATTTAGTGAACTTTGAGAACAATGGAAACCCGCCCCATTGTTCCCGAAGCCTGCTGGGGTCTGCAAAACCCTAAATCCTCCTCCCTGGAAAAAAAATGGGGAGACTTGCCACTGCCAAAGACTGCAACCATGATGTGGCCCTTCCAGCTGCACACAGCGAGGCAGCTGCGGCCACGTGGCGGGATCTGAGCCAGGGCAGAGTCCGGGGGCTCCTCCAGTGGTGGCTTTGTTGAGTGGCAGGTTTTTTGGGGTGGGGGTTGGGAGATCCTGGGAGGCAGTAAATCCTTCCATTTAATGGATTTTCGGGAATAACAGATACCTCTCCCCCACATTAGTCTGTTAAATGGAGGGTTTATGGTACTTCCATATATATTTGAAACTCTATCCCGATAGGAAAAGCATCCATTTAAGGGAACGTCAAATGATCACTTTAATTCCCTTAGGTTTGGTCCACACTAGGAAGGTAAGTCAATTGCAGATACGCAATTCTAGCTACGGCAATTGCATAGCTAGTATCGACTTATCTCCAGTCGACTTACCTGTCTATCCTCACTGAAGAAGGTGAATGGGAGAGTTTCTCCCATCGAGCTCTCTGACACCTCACACTAGCAGGAAGTTCAGGGGTTGACAGCCACCCCCGATAGGTTGATTTCACTCGTCTCCACCAGAAGTGCAAATCAAACCCCAAAAGATCAACCTTGAGTGGGCAGATCTGCAGGGTAACATAGACATAGCCTCAGTAAAGTGAAACTGTGAAAATGTCTGTACCTTCTGTGGGTTTATCAGCAAGTGCTGCTGGATCTTCATTATCTTCTGGCTTTGTAACCACCATAGACGTCAAAGGTGTTACAAACTTGTACTTCAGAGACAGCTCCAGGGCTTCTGCTGTGAGGTTTTCCTTTTCTTCTCCCTGAGCTACAATTCTGAATGAAGGGAGAGAATCAGAGCATAAACTTGCTGTAAAGGCAAAGTATTAAGCACTGGATTCAGGATTTTAGTCCCTCTGTACAGTATGGAACTATGCATTTCTCTGCTGAAAAGAAATACACGTTTCCTAGTTTGAGTGCTCCAAACTAAACTTACGGGCAGGGCAGGTAGCTACAATCTGGTCCTGTGTTTGCACTCCTTTAAAATGAACTTGAAAAAACAATACTTACTATTTTGGGCTTTCTCATACATGTATTTATGAGATGGAGAGTAACAGTTTCTATCTGAGAGCGAATGTTATTTTCTGTGTTGTTACCGTTTTTCCAGTAATTGTTGGATGGTGAGATAAGCCCAGAGCCTCTCAATGTAATCTCCAAATATGTACTCCTGTTCTTGGAAAGCTTTTTCCATTGCATCGACATCTGCTTGTTCAGTAAATGTCACATCATTTTCTGCCTGTTAGGAATAAAGAAGCTTCTCTCTGTAACAGGGACATCTGAATTCTGACTGTCCACAGGTCATAGGAGACATCAAAAATCTCCATTTAATCTAGGATTTGGAAAATGAAGATCTACAGTAAATTAATGAACTTCTCAATCCTGTACTGAGAATTGCACCAATTAAAAAGTCTGCCCGGGCAGTTCTCACTACAATCTCAGTGCCACTGCTCAGTAGCTCCCCAGATGTGGGGACATAACATTTTTTCAAAATTAACATTGAGATTTGGTTAACTGAACTTTGGTTAATCAAGGTTTACCTGTACATTGCCCATGTTATGTATTTAACATAACAACAGGTCTGTACAAACACAAGCATAGCAGTTGGCCTGGCTGTAACATAATTTTGGTATTTTAAATATATCTAACTTCTGGTTACAATAAATGCAATACACAGTGGACTAATTTGTGTCACAGTCCATATGCAAGTGATACTGTACATTTGATAACTATTCTGTGAATTAAAGTGGTATATTCATGTTGGGGTTTTTAGAACAGTTGCAGAATCTAGGATTGGAAATAATACTAGTCCAGGTGGGGAGGCAGGCTGGTTGTTGGTTGAGCTGAAGCTGCACATGAAGGGTGGTGAGATAGAGCCAGAGCCAGGCATGGGGTGAGCTGGAGCCATGCGCTAGTGGTGGGAGGGGAGGGTTGAGCTGGGGCTGGGGGAGCAAGCCAGGGCTGGAAGTAGCTCGATTTTTTAATGTGAGTTAAGTGCAACTTGAAATTGTGCATTCTGAGGGTTTTGTGTACCCTCAGGTGTCTTCTAAGGGCTGAGTAAGCAGTGGCAATGTTAGTAATGTGCTAGACAATACTGACTTCCCGGGGTCTGGCAAATTATCTTGTTTGGCACTAGTCAGGTCCCAAGGGTGCAGGACAAGAGATATTTAAAATTTCCACATGCTGGAATATTTTATTCCCAGAAAAAAAGGATTACAGGGGATTTGTATGTACTGCCAAATTTGGAATCTCCCACATTCAGACATTTTATGTAGCGAAAAAGGGCTTGAAACAATCACACCAAACCCATACTTACACCTTGAGCTTTCACATCGGCAGTCAAACTGGTCAGGTCATTATCTGTAATATGTCCAGCCACCACTATTTCAGTGCCGTCATAGTAATGCTTAAAATTGTTTTGCGTTAAGTCAGATATAGCATTTTCAGGGTAGCTTAACTCCACTTCTGTGAGCGTGGGATTGGCTACCTCATCGTAAAAACCCTAGAGGGAAGAGAGACGGGGAAAAAGCTTAGAACAAATAAATATGTAATATAGGCATGCCTGTGAGCATAGAGCTCTTGACACTGTAAGAAACAAAACTGTTCATTAAATCACGCTGCCTCTCAATGTATACTTATTCTATGATGCACCTTTATAAATAAGGGGAAAGTTGTTACTGGGGACTGGCTAGCGCCCCAGCCCCTGGTTATATTTTGTTTAATTAAATTGAAGTTAGAGGCCAATGTTATCAGAAATATTACTGTCCTGGCCATTATTGACTTAATTGATAGGGTTATGTTTTTACCTCCATTTGTATGGCTGAATCAGAATCTGGATAAATGCGACGAGCCACCCCTTTATTCTCTAGTGCCATTTTTTCTAGAAAATTATAGTCAATACCATAGCCAAAAGCTAGGTTGTATAGGGGGTATCTTCCTTGAATGGCTTTTTTTACTCTTTCTTGAATTTCCTGAGGGTTTGATATGCCTGCATATTACAGAATACAAAACAAAGAGATGTTCAGAGTTTGTTTGTGAAAGCAATAGCAAACAGAAAAAATACTAACATGAATTAAATATGGTTAGTTATTTTTATGTAGATTGTTCAGGGTGTGACTGTCATGTCTTCAAGACATCAGTCATCCTAAACTAACTTTAAAGAATGTGCGAGTATCTAACTTGGAAGGTAGACTTATTTTGAAAAAAAGAACAAACAAACCACAAAACACTGTATTAACCTCAGAAATAAGATTGTCTGAAAGATAGAGGACACACTGGCCTCCTTTGTGGTTTTAGGATTCTGAGGTTTTCAGGGATTGGTGCAGCCATCAGCTTAACTCAGGGAAGTCCTGTGTACATTTCTGTTATGGCATTGTGGGAGTTGCAGCTTTTCTTAGGGGCAACTCTGCAAGTGGGCATACAAGGTGAACTTCTCTAGCCCAGCACACTCTCGTCCAGCAACATCCGCAATCCAGCATGGGTTGAGTTAGCTGGGTGGCCATGTAGCATGGATGTGGTCAAGTTTCCCGTGGCCTCATTAAGTTTGTTTCCAACTGCCAGTCCTCTTTCTCAGTGTTGTGTGCTGTTATTTAGCTGGAATTTACCCCTAAATGTCTTCTAGGGGCCCAGTAAGCAATGGGTGTGTTGGTAATGCTGCTAGACAATATTCACGTCCTGTGGGACAGCAAATTCTCTTACTTGGCATCAGTCAGGTCCTGAGGGTGCCAGACAAGAGAGGTTCCACCTGTACTGCTGTATTATAGAGATCCCCTCCAAACTCCTGGCCACATCTTGGCCTGCCCCGCAGAGAAATTTTCTCCTTTCCCTTCTGTGTCATCTTTAGGAGGGCCCTAATGCAATGGTGATTATGGGATGGAATGGATGGGAGAATCCCACTCATATTTATTCATAACCAAGAGATGAAACTCTACATTAAAGAAAATTGTTACCATCATAAAAATTATTCGGTTACACTAGTGCAAACTCCTAATGTGGACACGTTGTGCTAGCACAAGGCAGGGCACACAGCTGATAAGGTTAATTGAAAAATACCCTTCCCATCAATGCAGGACATCAAAATTAGAGATTTGCATCAGTGTAACTGAATTAATTTAGTTACACCAATGAAAATGTTCTTAGCATATTAAAGATGATGTCTAAATGGGTGGCAGTTTAGTAATGTGGCAAAATTATGACTAGGATTAGATCATCAAATACACACACACACACTCTCTCTCTCTCTCGTGGTAGATAGAACCACGAACTGAAACCAAAGACCTGATTCTCCTGTCTTCTGTAGCAGCCTAACTCTAATTGTAATGCCCTTGAAATCAATGGTGAATCAGGTCTCTCATCTCATGAAATGAAAGAATGGTAAACTAATTGTTTTTCTTCAACCCACTTAATTTCACTGTACAGTTCACTTCATTTACTAAGACACTTACCTACATTGGGCTGGCCATCTGTTAACAGGATAATGATAGAGGCACTTCTCTTGGGCACAGCACTTGTTTCAATAGCTGTATTCAGCATTTCAATTGCCTTCATCAAACCACCATATAGGTTTGTCACTGTAATGGAGGCACAAAGTAGGGTTGAAAACTGGTGGTCAAAAATAGAAATGTTTTTAACCTAGATTCATAGAAAGCTAGGTCTAGAAAGGACATCTTTCCTAGTCCCCCCATGCGATGGCAGAAGTAAGTATATCCAGACTGTCCCAGACTGGTGTTTATCTAACCCAGAGGTCTGCATCCTGTGGCTCCAGAGCTGCATGCAGTTCTTTGAGGACTGTTTTGTGACTCGTGATGTTATAACTGCAAAGTTTAAAAAAAAAAAAAAAAAAAAGTGGGGGGGGGGGCACAAAACCTGCCTGGTTATTTTTGAAAAATGGTGAAGATCTAAAAGGCCAACAATGAGCCCAACTCATATCTAAATAGCAAATGATATATGATCTTGAAATGTTGGATAACTCCCCCTTTAATACGTGGGATATGATATTGTATCTGTGTTTTCATTTTGTTGCTAATAAACTCTTGATTTTGAAAAGGAAAAGGAAGCTTGAAGCATTCCTGCTGTGAAGGACAACATGCATTTTAAGAAAGAAAACTGAAATTAATTGTGAAGTAAAATTGGCATAATTAAAGTGGGTTTGGGAGTGAAAGTCAGGAAGGTAGTGGTACAAACACATACCACTCACATAAAGTGTGAGGAAATAGAATAAGTAAAATGTTTGTGAACATCCTATAGTAAACATGTATCATGTTACAAATTATTGTGTGTGCACTGCTTTTAAAATGGGGTTACAAAAAGTTTGGTTTGACTTTATTTATTGAGGACTGTCTCATATTCACATGCATTGCAGCTCTTGAATTATTGAGTTTTTTAACTAATTCAAAAAAAAGTCTCATTTTTGCTATTTTGGTCACTGATGCCTGATCTAACCTGTTCCTTAAAACCTCCAATTATGGTAATTCCTCAGCCTCACAAGTGATCTCTTCCAGTACTTAAATTTAGTGTTAGAAAATTTTTCCTAATACCTAACCTCAAGCTTGCCACAAAGCAAATGGGCTATTTCTTGTCAACTTTTGGAGGACATAGAGAACAAGTGACCATTGTTCTCTTTATAACAACCTGTCACATATTTGAAGACAATTATCAGAGACTAAACATGCCAAGTTCTTTCAACCTTTCATCATTTTGGTGGCTCTCCTCTAGACTCCCTCCAATTTGTGAACTTTCTTCTTAGTGTGGTGCCCAAAGCAGGAAATACTACTTCAGCTAAGTCTTCACCAGTGCTGAATAGAGCTCAACAATTATCTCCCATGTCTTATGAATACAAACCAGAGTGACATTTTTCCTTGTTTGCAACAGCATCAGACAACTGACTCATATTCAAATTGTGACTCCTGATAAGGTCCCAGGCCCTTTGCGGCATTTCTGCTGAATAGCCAATTATTCCCCTTTTTTGTTTTTAATTTCCTAAGATGATGGAGGAGTAGGGGAGATAGATGTGGAACTTCATTCACATTCCATATGAGATTCCATCACAAATGCAACTTTTGGTCAGTAAGGGCTAGACCCGCCACTGTCTAATGTGGCAAATTTATAGCAGAGGGTAATGTTATCTGCAGCCACTGGAGGCTCTTGAGGGAGATGAAGCTGTCATTGGCTTGGCGGCCAACAGGGAACTTGTACCTCTAAAATACACACTCCAGGCAACAGAGGAAGTACATCTGTTGGGGAGGATCAAGGAATTGTTTTTGTAATCCTTCCCAAAATCTTCAGGCTAATGTAACCCACACACCTAAGGGTGTGGTTCACTGTCCCATGTAGTGGCACGTACACCTCTTATGCAGTAAAAGAACAAGTCTCACCTGCAGCCTTAGCTGACAGCCAGCTGACTTTTAATTCAAACTGTAGAGACTCCTGCACTAAGCTCCAGAGGTCCCAGGTTTGAATCTGCCTGTGAGCAATTACATTAGCTTTTTGCATCATAAAGAAATATTGCTAAACTGAAGCATCCAAAATTTGAGTCAGGCTCTATAAAATTATGAGATTGGCTTACAAATCATGAGATGGTTAAAAGTAATGAATGTTGGGCTCTTCTTTCTCATTGCTTTCTGTCTTTAGGTTACACGCAGGTCACATTTTCTCACTTTTCGCTACCAGGAGGCTAGGAAACTTTTTTCTTGAAAAATGACAGCTGAGATTTTCATGACTCCAAGGGTGTGTCTACACTTGCATTCCTCTTTCGAAAGAGGTATGCAAATGAGGTAAATCGAACATACAAATGATATATAAATTTGCATATTCTGCACCTCATTTGCACATTCTAATTTTGAAAGAGCGTCTTTCGAAAGAAGAAAGCCAGTGTAGACGCTGCGCTTTCGAAAGTAAACCCATCTTCAAAAGAATCCTTCTTCCCTTTATTTAATAGGAAGAAGGATTCTTTCAAAGATGGGTTTACTTTCAAAAGAGCAGTGTCTACACTGGCTTTCTTCTTTCGAAAGAAGCTTTTTGAAATTAGAATATGCAAATGGAGTGCTGAATATGAAAATTCATGTCTCATTTGCATTTTCAACTCAACTAATTTGCATTTTCACTTTACCTCATTTGCGTGCCTCTTTCAAAAGAGGAATGCAAGTGTAGACACACCCCAGGAGCTGGAGCTTTGAAGAAAATCACCAGGGCTGTGTCTACACTAGCCCAAAACTTCAAATTGGCCATGCAAATGGCCATTTCGAAGTTTGCTAATGAAGTGCTGAAATACATATTTAGCACCTCATTAGAATGCTGGAAGCCCCGGCACTTTGAAATTGTTTCAGCTTGCTGCTGCGCGTCTCGTCCAGGCAGGGCTCCTTTTCGAAAGGACCCCGGCAACTTCAAAATCCCCTTATTCCTATCTGCTGTTAGGAATAAGGGGATTTCGAAGCTGCTGGGGTCCTTTCGAAAAGGATTTGCGCGGCAGTGAGCCGCATCAATTCTGAAGTGCCGTGGCTGCCGGCATTCTAATGAGGCGCTGAATATGTATTTCAGCGCTTCATTAGTAAACTTTCAAATGGCCATTTACATGGCTATTTTGAAGCTTTGTGCTAGTGTAGACACAGCCCAGATGTCATGAGACTTACAAAAAGTCATGAGAGCTGCAGCACTGTAGGCACAGTAGGCAGGCATCTATTGTCATCGATTTGTGTGTGCATGCACATGCATGTGTAGAAGAAGTGTTCATGGGAAGAGGTGTTTTTCAGTTTCATCCAGAGATGCTGGTGATTTGAGACTAAAATTTCTGTCTACAGTATTGTTAATTTTAACCACTGAACACATGCTTCAGACTTGTGTGGTAAGCGCCACTGTTGATGGATGGATCCATCTCTCAATGTCTAATTCCAAAAACAGGAATTTTGCTCACTTTGGTGAATCTACATACTATTTTTAGGGGAGGAGATTGTGATTTCTGTTTAAAACTTGCCTGTAATTCAGTTTGTTCTCTGAAGACAGCAAAAACCTTCACAGAAACTCAAAACAAACATGTAGTAATGGAAGTGGTTGTTAGCCAGTAAATTTTAGGCATGAAAGCTCGCAGCACTCCATTTTCAGACTGAATTTTTGTGTTAGCTTTTTCAGTGTTTATTTGCAGTACCACCTATTGGCAAGTTTACTACAATACTTACTGCCTCCTGTGTCAATATTTCCAGCAAAGGCCTTTGCTTCCTTCAGATTCTCAGGAGTGGCTTTGACTAATTCCTCTTTCCAGACATTTACACCAGTATCAAACAGTACAAAGTTAAAATAGTCATCTTCCTTAATATCCTCTAGTATTTTAAGAAGTGCTTGCCTTGTCTACAATTAAATAAATGCAAGTTGAAATGAATGAAACTCATGTGGGTACATGGGATAACAAAGGAACGCTTGCAGCTTTTACATGATTTGTTTTGCTGAACATTCACTCAATGTGTAGTGAAAAACTCTGGGCCTGATTCTTCCCTCATTTGTGGCACTGTCAACCAGGAAAAATTCCTGTGAAGTCCATGAGTTCTGCCGGCATAACTGATTAGATGAAAACCAGGTCCTATGATAGGCTCATTTGGCTACCATTTCCTATGCCGAGGCTTAGTTCTAAGTAGTGGGAGAATGTGGGTGGGAGAGAAGATCTACATCTTGACATGCAGCAGAAAAAACAAATTCTGAGCATTAGAATGGAATGGGGCATTCTAATAGTAAGAAGCTTCCCATTACCCACAGCTGGAAGAGAGTACAAAAGACACAGAAAAGGGGAAAAACAGACAATATTATACATATGTATTAACTTACAGGATACCCAGAGCATAGGGAGACCATTTATAGATATTTTGGTTTGGCAGTTTAAAGATATAAACATATAACTTGAAAATAGCTCTGATTATAGTTTTGTTGTAGGTTGAGACTTTGAACACCTGCTCCTGGTAGGGAGTCGCTAATAATGCTACTGGGTGCTAAGCTCCCTTGAATCTGCACACCTGCACTGACTTTGCAGTAAATGTAATCAATTACCTGTTGTATTCCTATTCCAGACATTGAGCCACTTCCGTCTATTACAAAAATCACATTTTTTGAAAAATTTGGAAGATTTGTTGGTGCAAAAAAGTGTACAAAGTATCCATTGACAATCTGAAAAATAGAGAAGATGTGCAAAAGATGTGACTTCAATTTACTCCCTTCAGATTCTCAGCAGGCCCAGTTGAAATGGTGAGGTATTGAATTTACCTGTAAATCACCTGGCTTGTCTCTCTTCACATCGTACCTTATTGTTAAATCTCCATCCAACAGCGATGTTGAGCAATTTGCACAGGTTCGCTGCTGGTCAATTGTTGGCTTGAAAGACACATGGCCCTGAAAGTAGAAACCCTCATTAGACTCAAGTTTTAATAAATGAATGGACAATATAAAACATAAGCAGGTTTGTGTTTGAGACAGGTATATGTATGTAAATGTAGAAGTGTATATGATAAAACAGGTTTATATAAAATGGATGCCGTTTTAAACAAGTTGGCTGGACCCAAAACAATATTTTATTACTCTGTGTTTGTGCAAAGTAATACAAAAGCATTAATAATAAAATATTATTATATAGGCCTCCATCAGCAACTGATGAAAATATTGACTACACCACCATAGAGATATACAAAACCAAGTACACTAAAAAGTACTTGTGTGAAAGGGGTGGTTTTTAGCTATTATTTGAGAGTGGGGAAGCGGAATGCAAGGTGTATGCTTTTGGATAGCGAGTTCTACCCACACTGACACAAAAGCAAAAGGGTCATTCCCTTATCTATCTAACCATCCCTCTGTGCACTGCCAAGTACAAGGGTATCCCAGGCTAAAGTGTTACTCTAATACATAAAACAACAAGTGCATGTCAGAGCAGAGGTACCAGTAGGCTAAGGCTCAATTTCAAGGTCTTACACTAAAACCGTAGTTCCTCGCACCTAATGCTTTAAAAAGCAATGGGTCAATTTAAAGTCAGGCTCCCAAATTGTTCCTCATGCTGTGGTCCCTTTGTATAATCTTCAGTGACATAAAAGGGCTGCAGATGACCTCCACGGAATACCCTGTCATTCCAGAGAGCAAAGGAATGCCATCCACCCTTGGTTCCCATACAGCCTGTGTAATTCCTCGAGGTCAACTCCTTTCCTGGCCCCAGTCTAGTGGGGTTTATTGGAAGAGGAGGAGGGATAAGGCATGACTAGAGCACTTGGATATTCTGTGTTCTATATAATAGAAAATTGTTACAGGCTGGAATGATTTAGAACAACCCTTTGAAGAGATGCCTAATAGAAATTAAAGAAAGAAAAGAACTATTATATTATCCCATCCATCCAGGCTACTGGCCAGTATAGTACATTTATGTTTGCATTAATATTGTGCTGACACGTATTATTTCACAACGAGTGTGACTTTGTTAGAATTCAGAAAAACATAATTAATTCATTCTCTATTAAGGTTATTAGCCATTATACCTTTTGTCCCGAGAAAGATTTTTTAACAACTTGTGCCAGGTCATTGGTGATGAATGATCCTTGTGCTTCCAATTCGCTGATACCTTGGGGCTCAAAGATGTTTACCTCGATCTGAAACATTCATTGAAAATACGCTATCATAGATAAACCCACAAATACAGCTTAGATGACGAATCTTGAGCAGCTATGTATGTAAGAAAGGGAATTTCTTAGTAAGAAGGAAATCGGCCTTTATAATGCAAAGCAGCATTCATTTCTGAATCTGAGATCCTCGGGCAGTTAGATGTGACCCAACCACCTTCTACTGGAAGATTTTAAAAAAGAAACACAACTGAAAGTCACTGTTTTATTAACTGCTCACAAGATTCTGGTCAGATGTTGAAGAACCACTCATTCGTTACCTCTGAAAACATACCACCAGTAGTGTCAGATCGTATCTGATTATGATTTGTTTATGCTGCAGGATTGTTTCGTTCTTGTGCATAGTGCTGTAAATAATGCATTAAGTATTTTTATAACCAGTTATGGAATATATGCTTTTAAAGCATCTTCGGGGAACACATGAGAGTAAATTATTGAACTGCAGGTGGATTTTAGCAGGGCAGTTAAGGAGAGAGCTCAAATAATTTCTGACACAAAGGGACCTGGGTTTTACTCATAGGCTACGTCTACACGAGCCCCAAACTTCAAAATGGCCATGCAAATGGCCATTTTGAAGTTTACTAATGACGCGCTGAAATGCATATTCAGCGCTTCATTAGCATGCGGGCGGCTGTGGCACTTTGAAATTGACGCGCCTCGCCGCCACGCGGCTAGTCCCCACGGGGCTCCTTTTCGAAAGGACCCCGCCTACTTCGAAGTCCCCTTATTCCCATGAGTTGATGGGAATAAGGGGACTTCGAAGTAGGCGGGGTCCTTTCGAAAAGGAGCCCCATCGGGACGAGACGCGCGGGGGCGAGGCGCATCAATTTCAAAGTGCTGCAGCCGCCTGCATGCTAATGAAGCGCTGAATATGCATTTCAGCGCTTCATTAGTAAACTTCGAAATGGCCATTTGCGTGGCCATTTCGAAGTTTGGGGCTCATGTAGACACAGCCATAGTGCCATGTAGGTGTGCAACCCAGTAATAAAATTCACTATTAGAGGCTTTCAACCTGTTTCATAATGACCATTGCCACAGGGTATCAGTTGGGGGCCTTCTTTCCATTTGTGAAGCAGTGTGGATACACATAGCATCCCACACTGAATGTTCTGAGTAACACTGCGTGTTTGAAAAGATGCACAAAATTCCACTGAATCTTGACTTTCTGCAACAGCAGAAGGTAACCGCTGCAGGGTCCAATTACTTCACAGCAACCTTTACCTCAAAGTGATTGACAAGCTGCTTTGGTTTTACTTTAATGAACATCTCATATTTTCCAAAGTTTCGCTTCAGCAGTTCCTCATAGGTGAGCTCAAAAGTGACTTTGCTGGCTGCCGCAACGTTGACTGAAACAGTGAACTTTTCTGTTTTTCTCCCAGAAGCCCTAGAAATGTTACCAATGAGAGAAAAAAATAGGCTGTTTGTCCCATCTCTCCTACTGTGCACCTGTTCAAGAGCGAGGCACTGTCTGGCACACAAAAATGCAGGTAAGAGAAATGAGATATTTTTTCGGTCTTACTCTTTATCACTAACTCATACTGAGAAGCATTATACAATTAGTTGAGTGGGACTAATCATGTAAACATGTGCTATTCAATTAGTAAGGGTTACTCGAGAACATTTTTCACAAATATGGATATCCCTTCACCAATCAGAAGCCATGTCTCTATTAAATGGTAAGTAATATCCTTTCATAAAAAGTGTGAACTTTTAACAGAGGCTATAAAAATACATTCTTAGTTTCATTTTTAGTTATAGGATGTCAGAATACGAAAATGAAAAGTTTAAACCCATTGTAAATCAGCATTCTTACTTGACAAGACCTGCAGTCTGTCCCTGGGAAACAGCCTTCTCATATTGCTTTTTTGCCGCTTCTTTTTCTTTTATATTCCCAGGATAGGTAACACCATTAATTACCCTACAGAAGAAAAGGATCTAATTTAGCTGAATGATTAGTATTGAAACATGAAAATATTATAGTGGGCTATCCTCCATTCACCATCTTGTTCACTAACAAGCGCAGCGTCTAGGACCTGATTTGGCCAAATGCTGATCACTTCGTGAGGTGTTGAACACCTTGCCTGCGTCTATACTACAGCTCCATTTTGAAATGACAGCTATAGAAAATAAACGTCGAAAGACTGCCTTTCGAAAGGGAGCGTCCACACAGGCAAACGGGGAGTGAAGGTCTGACCTGCCCTTTCAAAGCGCCCCCACCGCACTTTCGAAAGAGAGCATCCACGCATCTTTTGAAAGTACAGGGGCGGGAAACGCCACAAGAAGGGTGCATAGTGGATGAGCCCTAACAGGGCTGCTGCCTGCTATCCTGTTAAAGGGCCCCCCCGACCCCAAGCCTCAGCCTGCACTTGCTGAGGGCCAGCAACCTGTCCTTAGCCAAGCAGAGGAAAAGCGAGCAGAGGAGGCACCCCAGGCCCCGCATGGACCCCGATGAGCTCTCTCCCCGCATTGAGGCCATGGCCAGTGCACTGGTCGCGGTCCTGGCTGCCGTGCACCAGAGGCTCTGGGTGGCCACCCTGTTAGCCACCCTCCTGGAGGCTGCCCTCAGGGCACAACGCCCTCACCCAGTCCCCCGGGTCATCCACCACCTGTGGGGCTTCCCCACCAGCAGTGACTGGTGGGACCAACTGGTGCTGGAGAACTGGGGCGACGACCGGTGGCTACAGAACTTCAGAATGGCCATGGGGACATTCCTGGAGCTGTGCCACTGGCTTGTCCCAGCCCTCCAGCACCGCAACACCCTCATGAGGCCAGCGCTCTTGCTCCAGAAAAGGGTGGCCATTGCCCTCTCAAAATTGGCCACCCCAGACAGTTTCTGATCCATCAGCCACCAGTTTGGGGTGGGCAGGGCCACCATCAGGGCCATCCTCAATGAGGTAAGCCATTCCTGTGTCACACTTAGACTGCATGCGGGGGGGCATGGGGCAGGGGCACCCCGGCAAGGGGCTTCATTGGGAACTGGCAGGGACAGGGACTGGCAGGCATGCAGAGGCAGAGGGTGAGTGCCCGAGGGAGGCATGCCCTGCAGGGGACGAGGATGGGGACACGCGGGTACACTGCACCCCACCCCACACTCATGAGCGCATCCCCACCTCTCCCCGGGCCATCAACAGGGTCTTCCTCCAGCAGCTGGTCCACACGGGGGACCTGGACGATGTCATCCAGGTTTTCGAGGACCTGGGCTTCACAAACTGCTTCTGGGCACTGGACATCACACATATCGCCATCCAGGCCCCGGAGCAAAGCGGTGGGGCCTATGTGAATCAAAAGAGCCACCACTCTGTGGTCCCACAGATGCTTGTCAATGCCAATGGTCACTTCCAGGACACCTGCATGGACTGGTCCAGCTGCGCCCACAATGTCAGGGTGTTCCAGAACTTGGGGCTGGGCCACTGCATGGTCAAGGGATCCTTCATCCCCTGGTGGGAGCTCCCTGTCAGCGACACGATGATGCCACCTTGACTTGTGGTGGACCCAGCCTACCCCCTGCAGGCCTGGCTGATGAAGCTGTTTTCAGGACACATGCAGCCTAGCCAGGATGTTTTTAATGAGCGGCTCAACCGGGCCTGCAATATAGTGGAGTGGGCTTTCGGCAGCTTGAAGGGATACTTCAGATGCTTCCTCACCCAGCTGGAAGTGGGCCTCCACAGTGTCCTGGCAGTGGTTGGGGCCTGCTGCACCCTGCACAACCTTGTGGAGGCTAACCATGAGCTGTTCGTGCAGGGGTGGGTGACTGAGGTGGGGCGTGGGTACAAGCAGCCCCCTGCCACCCCATGCCACCAGGTCCAGCAGGACAGGGTGCAGGTATGGAAGGCCCTGTGCCAGGCCTTGGAGAGGGGAGCCACAGTGAACCCCCCACCCTGTACACACACACCCTCCTCCGCACACCCACCCACCACCTCCCCCCACACATGCACAGAGGACATGAGGTTAATCAGAACAATAAACAGTTTACTAGCATGGTATAACTGTCTGTCTCTGCATACTCGAGGAAACTGTTTACAAGTGGGTGGGGGAATGCCTAACGGGGGAGCTGGGGAGACCTATATACAGACAGGTGGGGGGAACAGTTAATGGGGGCTAGGGGCAACTATTTACAGGGGCGTAGTGTCCCCAGGAAGGTGCCCTGTGAGCCCTGGGGGGCCAAGGGTTCAGGTGGGGGGGCTCTATCCTTCCATGGGGGTCGATGACCTGGACCCCCATTGCCTGCGCCCAGCCCCTTCCCTTCCCTTCCCTTCCCTTCCGTTCTCTTCCATGTCTGGGGGGGTAACAAGGGGACTGTGGGGTGGGCACAGGAGGGGCGGGTGCAAGAGTGGCTTGTGATGGGGCAGTGGCCGGGGCCAGGTGGCTGGTTCAGGACGTCCAGGTTGGCCACCACCCAGTCCCAGGCCTGCTGCTCCATGGCGAGCCATTCCCGCAGAACACCCGTGAGATCCTGCAGGGCTGCGGTGTGCGCTTTATCCCCCACCGCCTCTTCCTCCCTGCCCTGGTGGCACCAGCAAATGGCCCTGAACTGTTCCCAGTTGGGTTCCAGGCTGCTCCCTCTCGCCCTCGGTGGTCAAGTTCCCCAGGGCCGTGACAGGGCTGGTCTGGCTGCTGGAGCTGCAGAGACAAGAAGAGGGGAGAGGAATGGGCTGTTAGTCCCAAGCAATGGCTCCTGTGAACCCCGCCTTCCCTCCCTATCTTGGGGGCCCTCAGGGACCGCATCCCAGGGTTTCCTGTACAGGTGCTGTGAGCATGAGCTCACCTCCATGGCCATGGTGCTGTCCCAGCTGCATGGTGCTGAGGGCCGTGCATTGGCCCTCTGAGGCCGGGGGAATGGGGCTGTCCAGCTTGCATGTGCCCCTGGGCTGATGGCTGTGTGGGTGGGCTTTGACTTCCCCGGGTGGGACAAAGTGCCCCCTCCCCATGCCCCAGGGATGACTGGCATGCATGTCACGTACCTGTGGGTCCCTCCAGGAACTCAGGCGAGGTATGGTCAGAGGGGGCCCGGCTGGATGGGCTGGATGGGATGTCAATGATGAGGGCTCCCTCGCTTGAGCCCTCATCATTGGTGATGGCCTGAAGCAGCCTGACTGTTCGTGGATGCCAGCTGCCAGACCCAGGCGGTCCTCTCCCTCCATCTCCATCTCAGCCTCCAGCTCGGTGTTGGGGTCCAACGTGTTGAGGACCACGGCTGGGGGTCCTGCCTCCTGGGGCCCAAGGAGGCAATCCAGTTCTTTAAAGTACGGGCAGCTGGTGGGCACTGATCCCAATCGCCCAGCTGTGTCCCAGGCCCTGAAGTATCCCTGGTGCAGCTCCTTCACATTGGACCTCACCTGGTCCAGGGTGCAGGTGGGGTGACCCCAGCTGGGGAGGCCCTTGGAGAGGTGCTTCAACACTGTGGCTTTGCGGTGCCGGATCGCTGTCTGGTGCACGACCTCCCCATTTTCCCAGAGGGCAAGGAGGTCCTGCAGCTCAGCCTCCATCCAGGAGGGGCTCAGTGCTTCAGGACCTGGCTCCCCTCCTGGGAGGACTCCCCAGTCTCCTTGGGGGGCCCAGGGATGGGCAGGGTTCTGGGGTGCTGGCCACGGAGCCGGAGAGCAAGGCGGGCTGGCTGGGGCCTTGTAACTGGCAGCGAACTGGAGAGCAGTGTGGGCTCCCTGCTGCCTGCACGCTCTCAGCTTTCTGCATGGGGGTTTGTGGGAGCCTGCTTCCTTAAATGCGGCCAGACACCGGAGTCACAGAGCTCCGCTTGTACTGTGAGCAGAGCTGCCACCTGCCAGCTGATCGCCACCATGGAGGACTCCCCCTTTCAAAATAGCCGTCTGCAGAGCATCTACACTTGCTGTCTTGCAAAATAATCTTTCAAAAGGGGCCCACTTCCCACCTTCAGAACAAAGGACCAACTTGATGGAATGGTCCTGTTCTTTCGAAGTTACTTTTGAAAGATTGCAGTGTGTGTGGAGATGCTCTGCGGGTTATTTCGAAAGAGGGCCGTCTTTTGACCTCAATTTCAAATGTACTTGCTACTGTAGACACACCCCTTCTGTTTCCAGTTACTTCAATAGGAGGTAAGAGCACTGAGTTCTATGCTTTACCAGATCAAGACCAATTCCTGCTCTGAAACTAAATTATATCCAAATTGGACTGATGGTAACCACTGTTAAAATCTCTGGCAAACTCCTGGACCATGGCAGCATGAACATCATGTTTTGAACAATGACACCACATAAAATTGTAACCAAAAACAAGAAGGTGTGATATTTGCCTCCACTGTCTGTCTTCATCAGCTTTCAGCTACTATGTTCATATACTACTTCTACAATAATGGGATTAAGTTACAAAGTCATGATGAAAAAACTGTAGACAATGAAACACCTTTCTAGAAACCCCAGATTTGAAAAAGCGTCATTTCCCTTAGCCCCTGCAGATGGGTAGAGAAAAACTGCTAATTAGTAGTCTTACCCATAAATGCACAATTGCCAGGAGGTCCCACAAATACCTTGCATCTGCATCATCATTAAATTTATGATAAAAATAAAGATCTCAGTTCAGATTTTTTAATGCTTCTAGTCTTTACTAATCTGTATTAAACCCAGACAGATTTTTGTGTCTCGTGGTAGACATAAAAGTTCTTCTCACATGCTGAAATTGGTAATGAAGGCTGTCTTAGGGAGATCCACATCAAAGACCACTTCCTTAGACACATTGGCACGATTAACAGCTCGGCTAGTGATGACATTGTGGGCAAATCGAGAGGTCACTTTGCTGTCAATTTTCATGCTATAGATTTCTATGCCATTGACAATCTGAAGAATAAAAGATAGCAAAATAATCACCCGTTATGTCTTTTACTGTAACTCAGTAATAATGCTATAAAACAGAGTGGGGCATGCCTGTGTAATGCCAACAGGCAGAACCAAACTTGGATCTCTGGCGCTGACTGCATGATCCTCTACCACTTGAGCTGAAAGCCAGATGGTTTGTCAACTAAGGCTGCAGTGGAGACTCATTATTTCTCACTGTAAGTTGTCTCAGTGCCACTACAGGGAACAGTGACTCACACACAGTAAGGCTACGTCTACATGTGCAGGCTACATCGAAATAGCTTATTTCGATGAATAGCATCTACACATCCTCCAGGGCTAGCAACGTTGACATTCAACGTCGACGTTGGGCAGCACCACATCGAAATAGGCGCTGCAAGGGAACGTCTACACGCCAAAGTAGCACACATCGAAATAAGGGTGCCAGGAACAGCTGCAGACAGGGTCACAGGGCAGACTCAACAGCAAGCAGCTCCCTTAAAGGGCCCCTCCCAGACACACTTGCACTAAACAGCACAAGATACACAGAGCCGACAACTGGTTGCAGACCCTGTGCATGCAGAATGGATCCCCAGCTGCAGCAGCAGCAGCCAGAAGCCCTGGGCTAAGGGCTGCTGCACACGGTGACCATAGAGCCCCACAGGGGCTAGAGAGAGAGCATCTCTCAACCCCTCAGCTGATGGCCGCCATGGAGGACCCGGCAATTTCGATGTTGCGGGACGCGGATCGTCTACACGTTCCCTACTTCGACGTTCAACGTCGAAGTAGAGCGCTATTCCCATCCCCTCATGGGGTTAGCTACTTCGACGTCTCACCGCCTAACGTCGAAGTTGACTTCGAAATAGCGCCCAACACGTGTAGCCGTGACGGGCGCTATTTCGAAGTTGGCGCCGCTACTTCGAAGTAGCGTGCACGTGTAGACGCGGCTTAAGTGTGCAGATTGCACGTGAATTCCATTTCATTTCATAACAGAAAAGAACAAGTCCCATATTTTTTCAGGATCACTCGGGTATAATTAAGTTTATTGGGGTATTTTTAATATTGTCCATAAAAACATAAGAATGGCCATATTGGGTCAGACCAAAGGTCCATCCACCCTGGAATCCTGACTTCTGACAGTGACCAGAGCCACATGCGCCAGATGGAATGAACAGAATAGATAATCGTCAAGTGACTCATTCCCTGCCATTCATTCAAATCTTCTGGCAAACAGAGGGTAAGGACATCATCCTTGCCTTTCTGGCTAAAAGCTACTGATAGATCTAGCCTCCGTTAACTTATCCAGGTCTTTTTTGAATGCTGTTATAGCCCTAGTCTTCACAATGTCTTCGGTCCATGAGTTCCAGATATTGGTCCTGTGTTGCATTAAGAAATACTTCCTTTTGTTTGCTTTAAATCTTCTGCCTATTAATTTCATTTTGTGACCCCCCTTAGTTCTTGTGTTATGAGAATGAGTAAAATGTCAATTCCTCATTCCTCTACACCAGTCATGATTTTCTAGACCTCAGTCTTATCTTCCACTTAATAATCTCTTTTGAAACTGAAACGGCCCAGTCTTATTTATCTCTCCTCATATGCTGTCATTTCAGCCCATTTATCATTTTTGTTGTCCTTTTCTCAACTTTTTCCAATTTCAATATATTGTTTTTGAGCTGACGAGAGCCCACCTGCATGCAGTATTCACGATGTGGGCATTCCATGGATTTACAGAAGCAGTATGATACTTTTTTCTTATTATCCGTCCCTTTCTTACTGATTTTCAAAATTCTGTTTGCTTTATTGACCACCACAGCACTTTGAGTGGATGTTTTCAGATGCTTTTTTGAATGGAAGGGGCTAACTTAGACCCCATCATTTTATATGTATAGTGCCGATTGTGTCTTCCAATGTGCATTACTTTACATATACCAACATTAAATTTCCTCTGCCATTTTGTTGCCCAGTCACCCAGTTTTTGAGACAGCCTTATGTAGCTCTTTGAAGTCTGCCTGGGACTTAACTATCTTGAGTAGCTTTGTATCATTTGCAAATTTTGTAACCTCACTCCTTTTTCCGCACCTTTCATGAATATGTTGAACGGGACTGGTCCCAGCACAGACCCATGG
This sequence comes from Carettochelys insculpta, assembly GCF_033958435.1. Lineage (NCBI taxonomy): Eukaryota > Metazoa > Chordata > Testudines > Carettochelyidae > Carettochelys > Carettochelys insculpta. The sequence continues at coordinate 6,099,627 of NC_134147.1, read as the reverse complement.
GAAACCCAATTATTTACTGCTATCTGAAGACACATTTTTCTACTATCAGTAACTGTAGCCTCAGCAGCAAAATGCAATCTCTGCAGTTGCAATGGCACTGCTATTAGAAGATCACACTTTTAGATACAGGTTGAACTGCTCTAGCCCAGCACCCTCAGGATCTGACCAGTGCTGAATGAGAGAATTTGTCAAACCATGGCAAATGATTATTAAAAAGTAATAGATGGACTCATGTGGATATTTTCTAGTAGCATTATCAGCACTTCCACTGCTTACTGGATTTTTAGAAGATATTTAGGGGTAAATTAGAGCTATATAACAGCACAGAACACTGAGACCCAGGGCTGGTGGCAGTAAACAAAGTTTATGGGACCACAGGAAACTTGAGCACACCCATGAAAAGTGGTTGTCTGGATAATTAAAATCATGCCAGATTATGGATGTTGCTGGATGAGAGAGTGCCAGACTAGAGAGGTTCACCGTGTATTTTTTAAAATTTGAAATATTTTTCACTGTAAACAATAGTCCAGTGTATGCTCAGTATTGGGTGGACATAACAGCAATATACTTCTGGTTAATAATACCAGTGGTTGCTGTAAACAGCAGCTGAGTAGCTCGCTTGTATTCCTTATACTTAGAATGTGCCTTTGTATTAAAAAGCTATAGATGGACTCAGAACTCAATTTAAAGTTATCCTTCTTGATATTCTAAGGGTACATGCACCCCTAGAGATCCAACATGACCTGTGGGCTGCTTAAAACAGGAACTTCTTATTCTGTGGTCTAGGAAGGACAAAGTGGGGAGAAAGATTGTTACTGTATCTTTTTCAAATTCTTGGAATGTACTCAGTTACTACAGTGATGGGATGATATAAGTAAATAACTAAACAGGTAGATACAACCATTTAGGTAACTCTTCAGCAACAACATGTACCATATGGACAAGAATAAAATTTAGAAGTGCCCAAGGATTCCTAGGGTTGAGGGTAAGAGGAGATAGATGACCACAGCTTGTTTGATTTGCTAAGATCCCAGTTCAGCAAATTACTTAAATTTGTGCTTAAAAGATTAAACCTTTTGCTTCCTTGACGGAAATACTTAAAAGGAAGATAAAATGTTTCCTCTAGAGGCATAGAGACAATGCCATACAATTTTGTTATTGGTTGAAATGCAACATGGGATTCGCTATGATTTGTTTATTCTCTCTTTGTAGCCCAGAGCCTGACAGACTGCGAGTTGGAATATTACAGGTTGCACTTCCTAAACCCAGGGCCCTCTCATCCAGCAACATGCATGGTCCAGCAGGACCAGGGATGTTCCAGGACCAGAGTCCCAGGGCTGGAGTCCAGCAGCCTGGCTGGGACCGGCGCCATCATCCAAAGGGACAGTGTTCAGCAGCCCAGCCAGAGCCAGTGCCCATGGGGTCCAGGGTGGGACCGGGATTAGTGTCTGCATGGCCGGGGCTGGCCTCCAGTAGCCTGGCCAGGACTGGAATGGTGACCAGGGCCAGAGCGATGGCTGGCAGCCCAGCCAGGGCCAGAGTAGCAGTTAGCAGGAGTCGGGGCTGTCAGTTGCTGGGTCTGGACTGGAAGCACAGCCAGCAGTGGGGAGGGTTGGTGGATGGGGGAGTTGGAAGCAGGACCTCACCTGGTCTGGCAAATTCCTTCATTCAGGAGGGATCAGGTCTCAAGGGTGCCAGACCAAGGAGGTCCAACCTGTCCTGTATATTATGATTTCCTAAACCAAACACCACTAGATTAGCATACACCTTCTACCATCTGTACCTAGAAACAAAAATTACTCGTGATGTGCTCCTGGTAGTAGGACACAAGTCTTGAAGACAGTAAGAGTATTTTATTCACTGAAATTTGAATCCATCACTGGAACTTGGGGCAATAAAAACAAACCCTAAATAAGCAAAATATTGTCAGTTATAAATGAGAAGAGAACTTACCAAGTCATCGGCACTTCGCTTCTGTAAAGAGAAGAAATTGAAAAATAGTCTCATGATTATTGTAAGACTCTACATACAAATAAATGTGCTTCACACAGATAAACCTGTCGAGCATCTACATAGCACTTTAACATCATCCAAGTTCAAAGGGAATTTTGCATGAATGACCAATGTACAGCCAGCCCATAATTAATAAATTCTAGGTTGATTCATCCTTGTGTTCTGGTACCGTGTGTTCTCCCATTCCTAGGTGATTTATTGGGTGCTGGAGTTAAGTCTGGGTATATATACGCAGTTGGTGGGAGATAATAGGCATTGTATCTTAGAAAAGCATTAGTGAGTCATTCATGATATGGCCTTGTATTCTGTTTTTAAGGCCCAGACTCTGCAGCCCTGATTAGATACCAATGGGTCTTGACAATTGTGAATTTGAAAGTTAGAACTGGAATGTGGCTGGGCTTATGTTTTGCTCAGGAGACACTGAAAAAGGAGCAAACGTGGTGACCGAATTAAAAACAAATGCAGACAAACTAAAAGAGACACGGTGAAGAGAGAATGTCTAATAAAAATTAAATATAAGCTGCATGCCACATAGAAGACACTCTCATGGACTAGCCTTAAATTATGGCAGTGGAATAGTTTGTTTGTTTGTGGGAGGGTGGCTCTTCAGTGCTTAATACATAGAATAGACTTTTGTATAGGGCTTTTTTACTGGCAGAACCCACAGGAACAGAGTTCCGGCATCTTTTTTCCTAGTGCTACCATTTTTGGAAGCTGGATGGGCAGCTCTGAGTGGCTCTTCAAAGAGCCATTTGGGACTCCTGCTCCTGCCACCGCTCACTCCACCAGCTCCCTGCCTGCCACGCTGAAAGAGTAGAACTCTATTTCATTGGTTTTATGGCTGGCAGGAGGGAGCTTCCCCTGCCACACTGTACGAGGGGGAGCCGGAGGGCTGGGAGGAGCTGTGCAGCTGCAGTGAAGAGGAGATGGCAGCTGTCAAAGGAGAAGCGGGTGTGGGGGGGTGGCAGCATGTGGAGCCCCGGGTAAGGTAAGTGAATCCTGGGTTGGAGCTGTGAGCGGGTTAAGTCTGAGGGCAGGGGGTGGTTTGGGGCAGCGGGGAGTTCTGGCATCTTTTTTTCCAGATAAAAAGCACTGCTTCTGTAGGTGCTTCTTTCTGCTGCACAAAGAAGAGATAGAGAACCTCTGAGTGTCCGTTTCATTCCACAGGATGAACAACCCGGACCACCTAATGGCATGGTGTGAGAGAACCTCCACGTACAGGAACACAGCGTTTCCTGGCTGTTAGGAGGATATTTCCCACACTGAGAACAATTTGGCCTTTTTAAAAGAAATGTATGAATTTGAGCTATTTATGCAAACCCCTAAATATTCAGACATACATGTATATGCTTTTGAGGCTCACATATCCATATATTGGTGTGGTTCAGCCCACCAGGTCACAAGTTTCATTCAAACTAGCTTATAAATTGACGGTGTGTAAACTTTGCCATTTCCTTACCAGTTACAGAATTTGTGAGTTCCCTTCCCACATTATTTCTCATCCCTTATTTCTGTGCTGCTGCTGACAGCAGAGCTGCCTTCAGAGCTGAGTGGCCAGTTAGCTGGGGGCTTGATGACCAGGGTGTTCATGTTGTTCACGGTGCGGGAGGACTATTTTTGTAATCCTGCTCCCACTTGCACTATTAATGCAGGAGGTCCACAGGATTTATGGGATCCCAAATTCTTTGTATACACCCTCTCCCAAGAACATTCTTGTGCCAGTTCCCCAGCTTGCATGCCAGTGATATAAGTTACAGTATTTCTGTTAAACTGTGCTGGTGGGTGAGGTTGCTATGAAAGAGAGTAAACAAAGAGAGGTTTCCCAACATAAATGTTTACTTTAAATCAGTATATTTGCTCCCAGTGTATGTGGGTTGTGCAAATAAGAAAAGAGACAATTTTATAGGTCTGGGTAGGTTGCTATTTCAAAATGAATTCCAAGAAATTTGATTACAAATTCTTTCTTTCTGTTGGTTCAAAGTCCCACTGCTGCCATTAAGTTTTTGGAAAACAGGCTATCTATGTTTACACACTCTACCAAGTATGTAACCATATATACTGAGACCTTAATTGACATCTTACTACTGGAGGGATAAAAATGCCCCCCATTACCACCCCACAAGCTGTAATTGATTTATCCTATCACACACACTCCAGTGAGGGAACTGAGGGTCAGACACCAAGGCTATGTCTACAATAGAGAGTTTTGTTGACAAAATGCTGATCCAGGGGCCCCTCTGTGAATAGACAGGGCTTCTGGGTCACCAAGGAGCCCTGTCCACTTTGCTTCCAACTGGCCGTTCTGTTGAGAGAGCAGCCAGGCAGTCTGGCTGCTCTCTGGTGACAGAGCAGATCACTTTTTTGGTCCACTTTGCTGTCTGGCTGCAATCTGTCGTCAAAAGTTTTGTAGGAAGATATCTTCCGACAGTAACTTCTTTGACAGATCGCTGAATCCCTAGATTCTCAAAGGTATTTAGGCTACGTCTACAGTACCCTGAGGGTCATATTTCTGGGGTTTCATTTCATGTTTCTAGAATGGACCCATAAAATTGACCTCTTGGGGGTCACAGTTGACCCCTGTACTCCTCATGGGATGTGAGGAGTAAGGGAGGTCAGCGGGAGAAACTCTCCCTTTGACCTTCCCCAGAAGAGACAGTTAAGTTAGCCAAGCACAGATACAACGATTTTAGCTACGCAATTGTCATAGCTAGAAGTGCATATCTGTGGTCAACTTACTTTGTCAAGTGTAGACGTAGCCTCAGTCACCTACCCATGGGCAACTAGATGCCCCAAAACCTTTGAGGATTTGGACCTAAGTGACTTACCCAAGGTTACATTTAAAGAAGTCCATGGCAGGACAGACACTTGAGAACAGGACACCCAGTTCCAAGGCTAGTGCCCTAACCACTGGACACTGCTTCCTTTCTGGCTAGAGTCTTCTTTGTGCCTCCTCTAGCTCTCTGGCACCCCAACTATGCTTATGTTCTCAACAGCTACCTCTGTGCAGATGGCTCCCGAATATACTTCTGTCCAGTCTCATCTCTCTAGGTGTGCCTGAGATATCTACTTATGAATGCCCACTGCCATTTCAAACTCTAAACTCTGGGATCCTGCTGACTAAGGAAAACCAAGTGTGTGTGGGATGCAGTGGACGGAAAGGGGAGTTGCATATTAAAGGGACATTTGCTCATTAGACTTTCACCTCACAAGAAAGGAAACTCAGGCAAAGGAGACTCTCAACATACCATGGGGTGTGTGTTTGCTTATGGTTACATGCTTTTGTACCATGATAGAGCTGTTTCCCAAAATTAATGCAGAATTCCTTTTCCCTTTAAGTTAAAAGCTTTCTTTTGTTATATGCAGACACATATTCAGAGATAAACAATTATTAAGTGTCAGGAGGGAACCTAATTTATGAAGCAAGCAGGAAAGAAGTACAAACATATAATTGTGTGACATAATGACTAAATAATAATGCTTGTATGTAGTGTTGTTTTAGCTGGGTTACTTGTCTCTCCCACCAATAAGTTTATCCAGTAAAATATGTTACCTCACTCACCATCTCTCTAAATAACTGCATGTCGTTTCAAGAGCATTTTCAGCTGTACATATCGAAGTACTTTGAAAAGGTGGGTAAGCATTTTAGGTAGGGAAATGTAGGCACAGAATGGTAAAGAGACTTCCTAAAATGGAAAATGGTCTGCCTCTCCCTAGGACCACAGTGCTTCCAAATGGATCTTACCATGATCCATTATCAGTCTTTGAAACATAGAAACACAGACAAGAGAGAAAAATGGTTTGTTGTTAGGCGTATTGGAACAAAATGGAGCAAAATGAACATTTAGACTGAATATCAGGAAGCATTTCCTTACACTAAGATCTAGTCAAGTACAGATGAGTGTCCGCTATAGATTTGGTAGAAGTAATGCCGTGCTGTCATAAAATACATTGTAGGGTACAATGCAGTTCTGGCACCAAAGAATGGACGTGATCATCTATCTGAAAGACATTTTCTCTGATATCTAATATTCTTTAATGGATTTTTTTCCTCGGTATTTTCTTTTACAGGTGTGATAATGAGCTGCTGCAGTTATTATTTTTATGTCCATAAAAACAAAAACCTTGGAAATAATGCTTTTATATTTGAATGAGTGGGTTGGAAGGACAGGAAAAGAGAGGAAGGCGGGGAGTTGGGAAAGTGATAGTTTAAAAACCGAAAAACAAAAGTTTGTACAATACAATACAAGCTGTGTTATCCAGCACCCTAATAACCAGCAAGTTCAGGTAACTGTTTCTACTGGGGCTGGTTGCCTGGCTGGTAACATAGCCAGGAGCCCAGGGCGGGCAGCCTCCTGGGACAGGTGGTAGCGGGGTCTGAATAACTGGCACATTTGATTATCTGGTAACCCCCATTCCCCATGCATGCTGGATAACAAAGCTTGTACTGTACATGACTCAGGAGCATGCTGCAGCCCTACATATTACCAACTGCCTCAGTTACGTGGTAGGTTTAGCTAACAGGGAGGTGTTAAGAAGCAGAGAGGGTTTTCTCAGCTTTGCTTAACTGGTGCATTCAGAAGTATGCAAGGACCTTATCTGCTAGGCATAACTGCTACATCCAGCAGACCAGCAGGGACACCTGGTGCACATGGAAGCACAGGAGGGGCATGGCTGCATTGTCTACTCGAAGTCCAATCCATTATCCCTGGAACTCAATGGCAGAAGTCCTAGATGGGTGACTATACTGCAAGGGTGTAAAATCAGGACAGAAATGGGGGGTGGTGGCAATAAGGTCCTATGTAAGTCAATACCCCTAGTATCAGGTCAATCCCAATAAAACCAGGACATCTAGTAACCCTAGCACCCATTGCCATCAGTGGTTATGAATCATGGAAGCAATGATGGATTTTAGTTACTTACCCTGATGTTTCTGAACTGTGTTATCAAAAAGTCTGATGTCTCAAGTGCAGGAATCAATGCCAAGAAAATGTAAAACACCAGATGCTTTCCCATGTTGGAAAAATGAGCAATGCTATTTTGAGGGACATGTGCAATAAATAATACCCTCTTTGCAGCCTGTTAATAAACAGCCAAATGTGACAGAGTTAAACATTAGGCAAAGGGGGAAATAGCAAATACTGAACCTTTGAAGTTATAGCAAAGTTTATAGAAAATTATTTGGAAACTCTCACATTCAGACAAATGTTCTAATTACACTGAAAATTGAAAATAAATACTTTCTCTCCCAAATTAGTATTTTGCATTATACCCAAGTGACTGTATGTTACAAAATCAAAATCTTCATTATGATTCTTCTAACATTATCCACACATGCTTTCCTACCCAATACTTCTACATATTCCTGCTCATTTCCCTCAAACCGAAAAACCCTCATTGTAGTAATACCAAGCCCTCCATGGCTTTCTTCCATGCTCCTGCCCTTCTGCATTTTATGCTTCTGTGAGCTGGACACACTGATAGTTTATCCAAGGCCAAAAATGGCATGCTGGTGGATCTGGAATTATTTGATGTAAATCATGCCAACAAATACGGCAAGAAGGAGAAGAAAGAGCATTCTCCAGCATAAGTGATGTGTGATTGGAGGTATACAGAGCGTGAGCTAAAGCCAGTTTAACGAAGAAGTTCCTGACTTTTTGACATTTTAGATCCTAGTCCTAAATACACTTGAGCACATACCTAACTTTGTGTGTGTGAGTACTGTATTCAGTTTTGTATTTAGCTTTTCCATACAGGGGGTGTAACATTTCAGTTTATAACATGTTTTCTTTGGTTATTTTCTAAGAAGAAAAAACCCACACCATTAAATATAGACTACAAGCAAAGGCCAAGATTTACAAAATATCAAGAAGCTAAATCTATATTTAGATACCTAAATAAGCAGCTTAGTTTCTATAAGTTCTGAGTGCACAATGATCCATGCTTAGAAGCTGCGGACGCAAGAGATGAACAATCAGGTCCCTACTTGCCTACGGTTGGGATTTTGGCCTAGGATGCAGGCTTTTGTGTGATTTCTGTCATGTTTCCAAAGCCTCCAGCATTTCAGTGCTGCAACTACAAAAGGGGCACGGAAGCGAAATGAGGTTTTGGTTCCAGTTGGTTGTTTTTGGCCTTATGATGATGGAAATCACAGATTTTCAATTACCCACCTCAGCCAGGTCTCACTGGTAGGGATAACACATCTCCTAGGTGGGCTGCAGCCCTGCTGGGCTTAAGATGGAGCACTACATGCTAGGACCTGTCCCCAGTGGAGGCTGCAGTCCTCCTAGGCTTGAGGTGGAGCCCAGCATGTTGGGACCTGGACTCTAGCATCATAGACCTGGAAGGGACCTCAAGAGGTCACCATGCCCAGTCCCCTGCAGGACCAAGCATTATCTACATCACCCCAACAGATGTTTAGCTAACCTGCCCCAAGGTATCTGAGAAGTCTGAACTTGAAATACATCTGAGGCCCCAACAAGTATCAAACTCACACGTCCTGGTTTACGAAGCCACCGCTCTAACCACTGAGCTAGCCCAACAGACCTATAGACCTGGGGGGCTGGAGGGGCAGCACTGTTTGCTGGAACCTGGCCCCTCTGTAGACAGCGCTGCTGGGGGCTGAGGTGCAGCACTGCACGCTGGGACCTGCCCCCTGGCTGGGCTATAGACCTGGGGGCTGAGGTGCAGCACTGCACGCTGGGACCTGCCCCTCCCTGGGGCTATAGACGTGGAGGCTGAGGTGCAGCACTGCACGCTGGGACCTTCCCTGGGGCTATAGACGTGGAGGCTGAGGTGCAGCGCTGCATGCTGGGACCTGCCCCTCCCAGGGGCTATAGACCTGGGGGGTTGAGGTGCAGCACTGCATGCTGGGACCTGCCCCCCGGCTGGGCTATACACCTGGGGGCTGAGGTGCAGCACTGCATGCTGGGACCTGCCCCCCGGCTGGGCTCTTGACCTGGGGGCTGAGGTGCAGCACTGCATGCTGGTACCCGCCCCTCGCTGGGCTCTTGACCTGGGGGGGCTGAGGTGCAGCACTGCATGCTGGGACCTGCCCCCTGGCTGGGCTATAGAGGTGGGGGCTGAGGTGCAGCACTGCATGCTGGGACCTGCCCCCCAGCTGGGCTCTTGACCTGGGGGCTGAGGTGCAGCACTGCATGCTGGTACCCGCCCCTCGCTGGGCTATAGACCTGGGGGTTGAGGTGCAGCACTGCATGCTGGTACCCGCCCCTCGCTGGGCTCTTGACCTGGGGGGCTGAGGTGCAGCACTGCATGCTGGGACCCGCCCCTCGCTGGGCTATAGACCTGGGGGCTGAGGTGCAGCACTGCATGCTGGGACCCGCCCCTCGCTGGGCTCTTGACCTGGGGGGCTGAGGTGCAGCACTGCATGCTGGTACCCGCCCCTCGCTGGGCTATAGACCTGGGGGCTGAGGTGCAGCACTGCATGCTGGTACCCGCCCCTCGCTGGGCTATAGACCTGTGGGTTGAGGTGCAGCACTGCATGCTGGTACCCGCCCCTCGCTGGGCTATAGACCTGGGGGCTGAGGTGCAGCACTGCATGCTGGTACCCGCCCCTCGCTGGGCTATAGACCTGGGGGCTGAGGTGCAGCACTGCATGCTGGGACCTGCCCCCTGGCTGGGCTATAGACCTGGGGGCTGAGGTGCAGCACTGCATGCTGGTACCCGCCCCTCGCTGGGCTCTTGACCTGGGGGGCTGAGGTGCAGCACTGCATGCTGGGACCCGCCCCTCGCTGGGCTATAGACCTGGGGGTTGAGGTGCAGCACTGCATGCTGGTACCCGCCCCTCGCTGGGCTATAGACCTGGGGGGCTGAGGTGCAGCACTGCATGCTGGGACCTGCCCCCCGGCTGGGCTATAGACCTGGGGGCTGAGGTGCAGCACTGCATGCTGGTACCCGCCCCTCGCTGGGCTCTTGACCTGGGGGGCTGAGGTGCAGCACTGCATGCTGGGACCCGCCCCTCGCTGGGCTATAGACCTGGGGGCTGAGGTGCAGCACTGCATGCTGGGACCTGCCCCTCGCTGGGACGCTCCCTGGCTTTGGCAGGATGCGCAGGGAGCACCGTGCTCCGGGCTACTCCCGCAAGCCCACTCTAAAGCATCGGACACTGGTGGGGGAAGTTCAAAGATGGCTGCCTAGGTTACCAAGCTCCCTAGATCCAAGATGGCTGCGGGGAGGGGACACGCCCCCACCCGTAACGCCTGGCGGAGGCTGCCCACAACCAAGATGGCCGCCACACCCTGTACCATAGAGCGGGGCGGGTTTGTCTACGGGCGGCGCTTTCTATGGTAGAGGGAGGCCCCATGCGGGTCTCTATGGCAGCGGCGGCATCGTTGCCGAGGCGGCCGGGCCCGTGAGCCCCAGCGGCTGCGGCCCCCCCAGGCGGGGAGGATGTCCCTGGCCGCCTACATCTTCCTGCGGGCCGTGGGCAAGGGCAGCTACGGCGAGGTGAGCCTGGTGCGGCACCGGCAGGACAACAGACAGGTAACCGAGCGCGGGCCGCGGGAGGGCGCCGACTTCCCCACCCGTCCCGGGGCTGCGGCCGGTGCGACCCCGCTTCGGAGGCGGCGAAGCCTGGGGGGCTGGGCCTCCCCGTGCCTGCTGGGGCCATCTGGGGTGGCCGGACCCCCCGCCTCCTCTCCCCGCGGCCTTTGGAGAGTGGTGTGAGGAGGGGCCTGGGAACAGGCTGTCTGATGTTCCCTTCCCAGCTGCCTGCGCGCCGGGGGAGTGGCCGCTCACCTCGGGCTCCCTCAACACGAGCGTCCCCGGGCACCAGGTCCACCTCCAGTGGGGACCAGCGCCTGACTGTGACCCACCTCTGTCCGGCTGGGCGGTGTGAGAGTCGGGTTGCCGTAGGCCGGCTTTCAGACAAGAGTAGTGTAGACTGTAGAGTAGTAGATGCAGGTTGATTCTATCCCCCAGGACCTGACTGGTGCCGAAGGAGAGAGTTTGCTGGCTCAGGGCAGGTCAGTATTGTCTGGCAGCGTTACCGACGCTTCTGCTGCTGCTGACCGGGCTCTTCAAAGACATTTAGGGGTAAATTACAGTTAAATAGCAGCCCAGAACACCAAGAGGCAGGACTGGTAGCTATAAACAAACTTTATGGGACCCCAGGAAACTTGGCCACACCCCGTTCTGTCCTACTGACGACCTCCCAACCTCCTGAGGATTCTCACCAGCAGCCACAGGCTCCACCACGATAATGCCAATCGTGGAACTTTTCCTTACAACAAGCCCTGTTGCCAACTATATCCACATATCTATTCTGGAGATACCATCACTGTACCTAACCATGTTATTCACAAAATTATGGGCACGTTCTCCTGTTCCTCAGCTAACATCATATACACCATCATGTGCCAACAATGCCCACATACAATGTATATTTGACAGACTTCAAACACTCTCCAACAAAGAATGAATGGACACAAAACAGACATAAAAAAAACTCCTAACTCAACAAACCTGTCAGCCAGCACTTTAATGGAATGGGTCATTCTGTTAATAACCTGAAGTCTGTGTTTTACTGAAAAGGAACTTTAACGATTGTTTACAGAGAGAGTGCTCCGAACTCTAATTTATGTTGACATTTGACACGTTAATACGTGGTTTGAATTGGGACAGCAATTACCTGGCCCATTATAAGGACTTATTTACTTTGTTTTATGTAACTATTGATTTCCCCACCCCACCCTCCTGCGTGCCCTCTGCTCTTCTGACTTGCCAACCTTGATAACGGTTTTTCTGATTTGTCAACCTTGACAACTTTTGGACCTCTGTGCTTTATATGTTGAGTCTGTTCTGGTAAGGCTATGATCTGAAGAAGTGGGTCTGTCCCAGGAAAGCTAATAAATTATTTTGTTAGTCTTTAAAGTGCTGCTTGACTGCTTTTTTGTTTTGATATAATACAGGCTAATACAGTTATCTCTCTGTCACTTCTTCTTAGGGTTGTCCTCTTTTTTTGAAAGTTCAGTGCCTATGCATTCCTTCTTGGCCCTTGCAAGATTTTTATGCTCTGGAGCATGGAGATTTGATTAGTCTTATCTCAGAATGCATTGCAAAATTGTCCACCCATAGTGTTGATCTCCTGGATTATATAGTTTGGCTATAATTTTATTGAGAAAGGATTATCTTGGCCCAAACAAAGGAGAAAATTTTGATAAAACCATTGCTTACTTTAAGCAAGTGTGGTCTGAGGTTGTATCTTAAATGTTTTAATTTCATCATAGTATTTTAAAAGTTGCATTAAATACATAGAAAAATATTAAATTCAATTTTTAAAGAATCAAGGTACTAGCAATTTAGCAATTTCCTTTTCTTTTAGCTGTATGGAGGCTTTCATGGGGAAAAATACTCTGGTAGTCTTTTGTATGGCATTGAATAGGGTATTAACTGCTCTTTTGTGTTAAACTAGATGGTTTTGCAATATATTAATCTTTTTCTTTTAAGAAAAACACTCAAAAGATGGAGAAGACTTACAAAACATAAAAAATATAGTTCGTGTCTCTAGTGTTGACTTTCACTTGCAGCCTCATTGCTAGTCACAGTACGTAGTTATATCAGTCACACTCAGGGCAAATCTACCCTAGGGAAGACAGTCGTTTTCAGATTTGCAATTCTAGCTACGCCATTAGCATAGTTAGAATCGATGTATCAGAATTGACTTTCTTCCTTAGTGTAGTCCGGGGCCTGGAAGTCTCTCATCACCATCCCTTACTTCACATGATAGCGTGGAGTACAGGGGTCAACAGCCAAGCCCAGCGAGGTTGATTTGGTGGCTCATTTGCATATTCGTGTGGTTGTTTTCCATATTTGGAGCAGAAAACAAGCAGCGTAGCCATGATTCTGCTAGCGAAAGCTCCCACTGTTGCCAGCCCCTTACCCTGCTCGTTTTCTGCTGCAAATATGCAAATGAGTGGCTATATGCAATATAAATTGAAATGACCTTTAATACAAGCTTTGAATTATAGACATTTTAGTTTTATCCAGTTTCTGCTAAAGTGCACATCTGATCTATGATCCTGGCACTTTGCGGTAAAGTACTGTTTCCCTGAGTTAAATAAGTTTTGTGCAGAAGTAATCTGCTTCAACTCAACATGCCACTTCAAACAGGGAGATTAGCTACTTTGTGTTTTTGAAACTTTCTGTACTTGAACTGGATTAGTTTAGCTGCCTTTTTTCTGTAAGCTCAGTCCCATTTTGCTTAGGTGAGTATAGAATATTAAAGTGTCAGACCTTTGACAATAATTCATCTCTGACCTACAGAAAAATATTTTAGGATCAAGAGGCAAGCATGGGAGTGGGCAATGACCAATTGTGGCTAAGGAAAAGCGTTAATGACCAAAATGTTTAAATGTGTGAATTACCCATGTTTGTTCCATTTTTAGAACATGATGAACACTGTTAAATGTAACTGTGTTGGATAAATTCGAGCTTCTATATAAAATTATGTATTTTAATACATTGTTTAATAGACTTTTAGAAATTGCCAGTATGTTTCAATAGTAGCTTGGATGTTTTCATTAGAAATCTTTTTGATTCTTTGCAGTATGTCATCAAAAAGCTAAACCTTAAACATTCATCAAGCCGAGAGAGGAAGGCAGCTGAACAAGAAGCCCAGCTGTTGTCTCAGCTGAAACACCCCAACATAGTCACCTATCGGGAGTCCTGGGAGGGGGAAGATGGCCTGCTATATATTGTCATGGGATTCTGTGAAGGAGGGGACCTATATCATAAACTTAAAGAGCGGAAAGGCGTACTTTTTCCAGAGAATCAGGTGGTGGAATGGTTTGTCCAGATTGCCATGGCATTGCAGGTATTATAGTGTAATCTGTAACTTCTAGTTTTAAAATAGGGAGACCATCCATCCCGGTTTTGGTGGGACAGTCCTGTATTTGGAACGCCAGGATGGCGTCCTGGTTTATTTTGTCAAAGAGGTTAATTGCCCCAGATTTCCCAGCAGCTGCCGCCCACTTTCCCCAGCTGGGGGAGCCAGGAGCCAAATCATGTGGCAGTGCGGCTGCTCTCCCGCTCTCTCTCTGCAGTGTGGCTGCTCCCCAGCTTTTTATGGCTGTGGGAGCTGGGAGCTGGATCAGTGCAGCTGCTCCCCTGCTTCCCCAGCTCCCCTGCCACTATGTGGCTGCCTCCCAGCTTGCCTGAGCCGGGAGCTGGAGCAGTAGCATGGTGGCCCACCCAGCTGGTGGGAGCCAGAGCTTCACTGGGAGGGTGACAGCCCCAACAGGGCAGCCACCTCCTGATTCTTGGTTAGGGTGACCATTTGTCCCATTTTGGCCAAGATGGCATCGTTCCGCTTATCCCATGTTTAGGCGGGTGAGATATGGTCACCCTATTTAAAATGAATATTTCTGTTTTTGCTATTATAAATCTCTCTGTTTCAGTTTTGGTATGTTAACTTTGCTTACAGATTATCAGTGTTAAACTAATGTAGCTATGTAGAAAAAGAAGTACTGTTGCATACTTTTATTTCTTCAGTAGGTAGACAATTTTTATGAATTGCCTATTGAATATAGTTGAAAACCTGGCATGCTGTCTTGTGTTATTGCCACATGATGTCATTATGGTTGGTAGTTATTTGTGATTGTAGCCCATAACTACAGAGCTCTGAATTACAGTATATAAACAAGCTTTGTTTTAATAAAGGGATTGTTTCTGTTGTTTGTAACTCTGTTTGCAGAAGATTGCAATTAAATCCTAAAAATTTTCTCTATGTGGAAAACTGATAACATCTTAAAAGCTAATTTTAATCAGCAAGTGTGTGCACACTAAACAAACTATTACTTGCAGGAATATATTGTTCCTATAATTAAATTGCTTTTTAAGTGAAAATTGCCAGACCATTCACTCATTTCTGCTAGAAGCTGCTTCGGCCTGCTATGTATTAAAAATGTAAAGGGAATCCCATTGCAAAACATCAATTATAATAATAAAGGTTTGTTTTAAACACAATAGTGGAGAAACTACAGTGCTGGATGGAAAATTCTGTGTTTAACTTGCCAGTGGAACTTGTTACCAGGGAATGTTGTGAAGGCAAAAACCTACAACGGGATTTTAAAAAGAATTAAATAAGTTTCATGACTCCATCAATGGCTATTAGCCAAGATGGTCAGGATGCAACCCTATGCTATGGATGGCCCTGTGCCTCTGGCTACCAGATGCTGAGACTGCATGGCAGGGGACGGAATACTTGCTGAGTGCCCTGTGCTTGTCATTCCCTTTGAAGCATCTGGCACTGGCCATTGTTGGAAGATGGGAAACTGGGCTACATGGGCGATGTAGCTGACCTAGTGTGGCTATGAGGTTCATAAGTTGTGTCTAGATATGCAGATGTCAACAACTGAATCTGATCTTATTCGTCATAGGCCTTATTCTTACTCGGGTAAAATTCTTGTTGATTTTATACAGTCCTTCAGTAAGAAATTTTTGTTTGAATTAAATTGTGATAGGAGGACACAGTGGAGAGTGAATTACAGATTGAGCTTCAGCCTTAATTTTGCACTTTTTGCTCCTGTTGGATGGTGAGATTTTATGAGGTTTTTAAAGGCATGTTATGCTAAAGAAATAATGAAATTATGTATATACCTCTGTTAGCAATTAGCTTGTTTGTGTTAATTGCAATTCACTGTACATGAGATGACATGTAATTTTGTTGCATTTCAACTTTTCCTTTTTGATTTCAGTCAGAGGAAAAGAACAAATTAACAGTTTAACTTACTTGTAAATATTTTATTTTTCAGTATTTACATGAAAGACACATTTTACACAGAGATCTCAAAACTCAAAATGTTTTCCTGACAAGAGCAAATATAATCAAAGTGGGAGATCTGGGAATAGCCAGAGTGTTAGAAAATAAGTATGATATGGCCAGTACTCTCATTGGGACACCTTATTATATGAGTCCTGAACTGTTCTCCAACAAACCTTACAACTACAAGGTAAAGTATATTGATGCAAATATTGGCCTCACTGTGTTAGTTGACTTTACATAAGCCTTAAACTCCTGCAAAATTTATAAACCATCGACAGGTTGAACCTCTGTCATCTGGCATCCTCTGGACCTGACATGCTGAATAAGAGAATGTGCCGGACCATGGGAGATCAATATTGTTTAGCACATTACCAACACTTCCATTGCTTACTGAGCTCTTAGAAGATATTTAGGTGTAAATTACAGCTAAATAACAGCACGGAACACTGAGAGCCGGGACTGGTGGCTAGAAAAAAGCTTTATGGGACCGTGGGAAACTTGGCTACACCCATGATAAATAATCATCCGGCTAACTACAGTAAACCCTTGAGTTATGCAGGGTTGCGTTCCTACAACCCCTGTGTAACTCAAATTTCACACAAGTTGAGGGGAGATGGGAACCAGGCTGCAGCCTGGTTCCCATCTCCTCGTCACTTGTGGGACCCGAGAAACTGACCAGCCATGAGCTGGTTAGTTTCCCGGGGCTTGCAAGCAGTGGGGAGCTGGGAACCAGCAGCAGCTTGGTTCCTGGCTGCCTTCTACTTGCAGAGCTGGGAAACTGACCAGGGCAGCAGCATGGGTCAGTTTCCTGGCTCTAGCTAGTGGAGGGGAGCCAGGAACCAGGGGCAGCTTGGCTCCTGACTCTCCTCCATTTCTTGGAGCCAGGAAACTGACCAGGGCTGTCAGAGGTGGCGAGAGTCAGGCTTGGTTTCCCTGCTCCTGTCAGGGTGGCAGCCACATTAACTTGAGACACGCACAACTTGATTGCCAGAATGTGGATGTTGCTGGACGAGAGTGTTCTGGATTAGAGAGGTTCCTCCTGTAGAACAGAGATGAGTTATTTTATTGGTTTGTACATTAACCAAAGTGAATCATAAAATGTTGTGTGTTATGGAAGTAGAGCACTTCTTTTGGACTGCTCCCTCATCTCAGTCTCTCTTTTTTAATTATTACTCACAGGGAGGAAACTTAATCACCAAATACGATCTTAAAGGAACTTACGGATTTTTTTTTTGTTTTTGGTTAGTGTATGTGAATTTTCAGCTTGTACTAATTTAAGACCTTGGTTTTGTCAATCAACTGCATCTGTGAAAATTAAAATTCCAGTACAAAGAGAGAGCTTTGTTTAAAAATGTTAGGATGCTGGTATGTGAAGCCTAAGATAACTATGTGACAGGCTTAATTTTTGAAATTGCTATTATGTATGTAATAAGAAAACAAACTAATAAGCATTTACAAGTATGAAAATGAACTTGTAAATTAAAGTAGATAAATATTCAAATATACTCATTGTATATCATCTTTTAAGTGTACATATGAAATGTTACACTGCATATTTAAAAAAAAAAAAAAAAAAGCATGCCCTGCTGTTAACTAAATGGTAGCTGTAGGCCAGATGTACGAAAAATGTGAATTAAGGAAAAACTTTTATTGTAATTAAATAAAGAAAGACTTCTAGTTTTCTCCAAGCTACAGCTGGCCACTGTGGGTAAAATGTTTACTCTCCCTCCTGTGCATTACGAAAATCAGATTCTATATCATGATTCATGTGGGTGTGCTGCTATGCTGTTTTTGAAGCTCCATTGGAAGTCTGGAGCTCTGCATGGGCACAGCATCTGCATGTGCAATTCATAGTACAGGATTGGGACTTAAAACTTTGCTTATTTGCAGTTTGTCTTGTTCACACAGTTTATGGCAGAAATTTCAGTGAGGTGGGAAATTTTTGAAGAAGTAAGTTGTTTCATAACTCTTTGGAACTAAAAGTACTCGAAGAAATTTTAGAGGCAAGCCAATATTTGAAATCAAGACAATTTTTAATAATCTATAACTCAAACACAGATCAACTTTCTTTGCTTTTCAGAAAAATTCTCCTTATCCTTCAAAATAAATGTGACACTCACTACTCAATACAAACCAGTTTTGTTAACCATAGTTGCAGACAAAAGTTATAGTGGAGTTTGCTTGTGACCTTACCTGTTTCTAATAGGCTGTTCAGGGGCATATTTGCTTTAAAAAAGTAAACTTTCTTATTGCATCTGAAGCACTTATGCTGATTTTTCTGGTTTTCCTTCCACAGTCTGATGTTTGGGCTCTGGGCTGTTGTGTTTATGAAATGGCCACATTGAAACATGCCTTCAACGCTAAAGACATGAATTCTTTAGTTTATCGAATTATTGAAGGAAAGGTAAAATCTGATCTAAAATAGTTTTTGGTTAAGATAAACATTTTGGAAATATGCTATAGTATAAAGCCCCTTCTGATGTGGATACTCAGTTGTGTCTTAAATGCAAAATCTTTATATTCAAAGCTGTCATCCAATTTTTGTCCGGAACTTGAGATAAGTGTTTTCCATCAAAACTAAGAATTTCAGCTCCCATTTGTGAAGTTAGTATGTATTTTCCCCCAACATGTGTGATGCATTATCCAGTCCATTCAGATGTTTGATGTGAGAGATGGGTACCAACTGTTGTAATGACAGATCTAGAAAGTAGCTTTTTTTTATAAGGCACCACTAGAATGTTCTAGTATTTACCTTGTGCAGACAGTAGATTGAGGGAAATAAGTGACTTCAGCCCTTTCAGATATAACACTTCCACTTTTAGTTTTAACATCATACAAAGAATCAACTCTTAGTATTTTCTTGTTTGGCATATATACAGCTGGAATTACTTTAGGTCAGTGTTAGTTCCTTGTTTGGATTGGATTGTTATAAAATAAACAAGATCTTCAGATGTAACAAAAAAAGTTTTAAATAAACTGAAGGTCCTCTGAGATTAAATTTTCATTTGCAAGTCTTAGAAAGTGTAATTGACCAGCTTGGAATTCTTTGCTTTAATTTGTTTTTAATCCAGTTTACCAGGGTATCCATTTCCTTATGTGCAATCTTTTGTGTCTATTGGCAGTATCTTGTCCTTAGCTGGTTAGTAAGGGGGAAGAATTTTGTAGGTTTTTTTTGTTAAGCTTTACACAAGCCTCTGTTCAGTTAGATAATAAAGCACTTGCCTGACTTTAAGTCTGTGAGCTATAATATTGACCTCACCATAACTACTGCACTTACAGTTAGGCATACGTTTTTGTACCTAGCTGAATCGGAGTCCTAATGCTCAAATAATCCAGCAGTTCCCATAGGCAAATATGTTTATGGTTTTTGTTGCTTTATATTGATGTCTAAAACAATCAGCTTCCTATTATGAGTATTAGCAATCCATTCAGTCCCTTGATCAGATGCATTCTTTCAATACTCTTTACAGTTGCCACCAATGCCAAAGGATTACAGCTCACAGTTGGCAGAACTAATAAGAACTATGCTTAGCAAAAACCCTGAAGAAAGACCCAGCGTAAAAAGCATACTAAGGCAAGCGTATATCAAGCACCAAATCTCCCTGTTTTTGGAAGCCACAAAAGCGTAAGATGCTTTTAATTTATTGATAATTTTATATAAAATTGATTTTGGTAACAGATTGTTGTAACCACTGTTTTACAATTTGTACTAGATTTTGGAACAAGATGGTAGAGCTAATTTTGCCATATGTAATTGCCTGGGATGGGGTGGAACTTACCTTTTGAGATAATAGAATGAAGGAATAATTTGAAAATTAAAACAGGAAGCAGCTAAGAGAGAAGATGGAAATTAGTTGCATTAGGCCGGTGTAGAAGGAAACAGGATTTTATTTTGGAATTGCATATTATCTTCTGAAAGTAGTCATCCCACTATTGTTCTTTCACTTTGAGTGTTTGGAACCAGCCAAACAGAAAAGTCTTGCCTGATTAAATATTAAAGATTGTATTTGGCTGCTCTAATTAAGAGCAATGGCTTCACAGAGGCCATGTCTACATTACCCAGAAGATCGACCTGCTCAGGATCTTCTGGGGTTCAGTTTTGCACACCCAGTAGAGACGCATGAAATCGACTTATCAGGGATTGGCAGTCGACCCTCATACTCCTCGTTATCGTGAGGAGTAAGGGAGGTCTACAGGAGAAACTCTCTCCCATTGACCTTCCTCACTGAGGGTGGCGAGGTAAGTCGATTGCAGATAAGCCAATTCTAGATACGTAGTTTGACCTATGGCAATTCTGTATCTGCAGTTGATTTACCTGTCAAGTATAGACTAAGCCTTAGTACTTAACTGAAATGAATCAATATTTCTTTTTTTAAAAAAAACTGAACACCTTATACTTTGCACAAGTAAAATATATCCATTATTTGGAGGAAAAAAAAAGTCACATTGTTTGGCTCATGTCCGCTGTTGATTTTAATATATAACTTGCGAAATATGAGAGGATAGATTACTCGTTGGAGTACGTGCATGGGACACTCCAGCTTTTCTTCATAGCTCTGGTACTGAGGATCCTTAGGCAAGTTAATTATCCTCTTTGTCACTATTTCTTGTCTCTAAAATGGTCGTGGTAATAGTGACCTACTTCACAAGAAAGTTGTAAGGATTAATATTTTAAAACTATTATATCCTCAACAGTCAAGTGTTCTGAGGGCAAAGTGTTGTGGGCATACAGACTTTTAAAGTAATGTGTCATATAGATTGTTCCCTGGGTAACAGTCTTTTTAGAGAATTGGAGGTTATTCTTTTGTTGTTGACAGCTGAATAATCCCACTGTAATCCTCAATTTTATAAAATCAAAAATCTGAGGTAGCTTGACTTGAGCAGCAGAGAATACCTGGTTTCAGGAGTAATCTTGAGACTCAGTACTAGTAAGTTTGACATCTCTTTCAGTTGTGATTTACTTGGCTGTGGAATGAAAGGAAGACAGCTGCCCGAGCACTACTTTCCTACCAATGAACAGAATAGAATTAGGGTATGTGTACACGACAACTCAACACCTGGAGCTGCCCCATTCCAGCTGACTTGAGCTCGTTAAAGCTGTGGGGCTGGAGAACTTCGGTGTAGACTTCGTGCTCAGGGCTCCAGCCTGAGCCAAAATGTGCACACCACAGTCTGACAGCCTCGCAGTCTCTGCCCCATAAGTGCGAATCAGTAAGGTCTGTTCTGGAGGATCTTTTTGCTCCCTTTTTGACAGGGTGGAAGAGCATCATGGTTGCCTCAGAGTGGGGAAGTAACTTTCAGATTAGGACATGAGACCCTGTGGAAGCTGTTTTTTGTTCAGTGTTAGACAATGAGAGAAAAAAAAGTTGGGTTATGGGAGGTCAGAGGTGTTTACCTCAGTCCATGTGAATCACATTTAAATAATACAACAAAAATTTACTCCTTCGCTCCTTGTGGCTCTATTTGACCAGCATATACAGACCAAAGTGAGTACAAAAGTTGTGGAGATAGTGGCAAAAGTTAGCAATCATTCAGTGACATTTGAAAGAATTACAAATCTACTTAATACATTCTTGGCAGATTCCAAGCTCTGTAGTAAATCAGCGATGAGTGCTTGTACTGAATAGAAAAGTGAGATAAAGACAGACAGTAAATCTGAAATATAGATAGGAAACATCTTCCTTTGCATTTGCTCATCAGTGGCCACTTCATCACACTTGACATCACCAAAAGACATTCCTTTTTGCTATTTCCTTGTTTTTAACTTGATGTTGGCAAAAAAGTTGAATATAGATTTTGTCATCAGATTTGGGTAACCACTTCATTGCTCTCAGGTATGAAACGTAATGGCTATAAAGTTAATTATGAGCCTTATTGTCATCTGATTTGTACATTGTGTAGCCATTTACAATAATGCAAAATGGATATAAATTGCTGCAAAATTTGTGTATATATATCTCTACTGTTTTTAGGTTTGCCCAACTGAACATGACATTACAAGATACAACACTGAGAAAATCAAGTCCAGTGTTTAGCAGATAGAAATCTATAATAAGTGGAAATTTAAAATTTTCTATAAATGTGAAATGGTTGCGTTTTGTATCTGGATGACATCTGTTTACTACAGTAGCCTAAACTACAAATATCTTTAAAGCCTTTGTCTTAGAGGGTGAACAATATTTTTTATAATTTTCTTTAAAGAAAGACAGCCAAAAATCATGGGAAAATATCTGATTCTACGCCCAAAAGTGCTGCTTCTGTGATCTCAGTGAAGACTGAATATAACAGTGGAAAGGACACACCCCAAAAATATCCCTCTGAGCAAGCCAGGAGACACAGAGCTGTAAGTTACATTTTTCTAAAGTATATATCTTTGTGTTCTTAAATATTTGTATAAATAGTCAGTGACATGATATAAAAATATATTTGAAAGTGCTTGGTGTTCTCTTAATACTTGTATTTAATAAAGCTGTGTAAACTGTGTATAAAAGTTAGAGAGGATATGTATTCATCTCAGGATGAACCATAATAATCTAAATAGCCACATATCACTAAAACTAATTGCAGTGATCTTTAGTAAAAGATAGTCATGAAACATTATACCTAAATCTTATTCCATGTGATACGCACGTTAATGCTTGACACTGTGTCCCCAGCAGAGTATCTGAAGTCATTGGATTAACAGAAATGCTGGCAAATCTTTAACAATAGGCAAATGTTGACAATGAAAATGTTTGCTACATGTTGTAACTGGAAAATCGATTATGCATTTGAGGAAAACTGCTTGTTACCAGAGGTTAATACATTAAGGGTCCAAATAGATCTAATAAATAAGATGTTCATTTTCTGCACTATTTGCTCATTGGTGTTAGGTTCAGTTCTTGTTTTAACATTGAGGCCTTGGACGTGTGGTTTAATATGTCTTTGAGAGCTGCCAGGATCTTTTTTGCCTGTATGACCGTAGATTGTAAAGTAGGTTAATTGATTATGGCAGTATTTTCCAAATTGTGTTCCATGGAACACTGGTGTTCTGCCTGATGTGAATAGATGTTCCATGAAAAAATTTTGATGCTAGTAATAATTTTCTTTCTAAAATATTAAATATGAAAATCTGTACGTATCAAAAATACTAAGGTATTTATATACTCTTTGGATAGTAGGTAGTATAATATTTATAACACATTCATAATAGCATAATGATTATGTGACTTGTGCCGACACAATCAGTTGATTCCAATTGTTTCTTCACGAGTCATGTTCAGAGAAATCACATGATGCTGCATCTGATATGACAATCCAACTGATCATTCTTAATATTATGTGGATTTCATAGAATACTAGGATTGGGAAGGGAACTCGAGAGGTCGAGTCCAGCCCCCTGCCCTCATGGCAGGACCAAGTACTGTCTAGACCATCCCTGATAGACATTTATCTAACCTGTTCTTAAATATCTCCAGAGATGGAGATTCCACAACTTATTCCAGTGGTTGACCACCCTGACAGTTAGGAACTTTTTTCTTAATGTCCAACCTAAATCTCCCTTGCAGCAGTTTAAGCTCATTGCTTCTTGCTCTATCCTTAGAGGCCACGAAGAACAAGTTTTCTCCCTCCTCCTTATGATACATTTTTAGATACCTGAAAACTGCTATCATGTCTCCCCTTAATCTTCTTTTTTCCAAACTAAACAAGCCCAGTTCTTTCAGCCTTCTTTCATAGGTTATGTTCTCTAAACCTTTGATCATTCTTGTTGCTCTCTTCTGGACCCTCTCCAATTTCCCCTCATCTTTCTTGAAATGTGGTGCCCAGAACTGGACACAATACTCCAACTGAGGCCTAAGCAGCGCAGAGTAGAACGGAAGAATGACTTCTCGTGCTTTGCTCACAGCACACCTGTTAATGCATCCCAGAACCATGTTTGCTTTTTTTTTTCCAACAGCATCACACTGTTGACTAATCTTTAACTTGTGGTCCTCTATAACCCCTAGATCCCTTTCTGCCATACTCCTTCCTAGACAGTCACTTCCCATTCTGTATGTGTGAAACTGATTGTTCCTTCATAAGTGGAGCACTTTTCATGTGTCTGTATTAAACTTCATCCTATTTACCTCAGACCATTTCGTCCAGATTATTTTGAATTTTGACCCTATCCTCCAAAGCAGTTGAAACCCCTCCCAGCTTGTTTTTGCATCTTTTGATGATACCAATCTTCCCATTAAAAAAACCTGTCAAATATTACTTATTTTTATTTTCCACTAGTTTTCTCTAAAAAATAACAAATGTATAAAAACACAAAATTTAAAAATACTTTTCCATACCTAACTTGTTTTGCATTTCTTAAAAATGTTTTTTTAAGCTTTAAGGAAGGCCAGTTCTCTTTTGAATGATATTGTCTTTTCTATTTTTTAGTACAAATGAAAAACAATAATCGTCCTCCTTTTGGCTGTTTGATGTTTTGGTTTGGTTTGTACTTAATATTTAATTTTTATACTTAATTATAGGGTTGTTAACCATCCTTCTATCAGAAGAACATTAGTTGTTCATTCAGATCTTTTTTGTTTAGTTTTGTTCTTTGTAAAATATAGAGCCTGTTTAAATCAACTTTTGACCATTATGTGCAGCAATTTTTCAGTATGAAACCCTCCACGTTTCCCCTCCCCAACCCGCACGCATATATTCCATCAATATACTCCAAGCCCAAAAGTGCTCTGTGGCCAAATAATTTTGAGAAACTCTGGATTACAGAATAGGATGTGTTGACATCTGTAAGTACCATGTTTCTCTTCAGGCTTTATAGCTTGTGGGAGCATTTGTTATACTCCTAATGGACGATTGTTTCATTATCGCTTTCTGTTTTGTCTGTTGTACTGGCAATTTCTTTGGGCACTTAAAGTGTGCCTCAGAGGATAATTGCACTTGTGTTTTTTCATTACAGAATGAAGAGAAATGTTTAAAAGATAAAACTTTTGAAATCCGTCTCTCAGAGAAACAAGCAGCTGAGCTTGAAAAAAACGAAAACAAGAACAAGAAGAACTGCACAGGAGTTTCCATAGCAACAGTTAGCAAAGTGGATATTGATATTTTGTCAGAAAGGAGGAACTCTAAGAATGATCACTTACTAAAGGATAACCAAGCAGGGTGTTTAAACATTCCTGGTGATCTAGAATCTAAAATAACATCTAATGGCTCACAGACTAAGGAGGACAGACTACAGCAAAACTCAAAGCCTACTTCTAGAACTGAAACTGTGGATTCTAAACAGTTGGCTGTTGATGTTAGAGATGAAGATGATGACACTTTGAAACTCCTACAGCCTGTCTCCAAGAACCAAAAGCAAGATGATGACAAGGTAATTATTTAACTCTAAATGTGCCTGATAGAAAGATGAACCAATGGATGGCTTACAGAAAGAACAAATCTGAATAGATCATGCCATTTAAAATAGGGCACTGCTTATCAGGCTCTTGGGCTGCCAAAGCAGTTAGAAACGCCTGGTTTCCTTGCAGTGCTGCTTCCATAAAGACTGAGACTTGAACTTAATTGTCTTAATTGTTCTTGCCTGGGATCAAGAATTGAGTGCTTCGAGTTTTTAAAAGGATGAGGCATGAAAATGCTTGGAGCTCCTACATATCTGTTCCAAAATGGTTATATTTTTCTCTCTCTCTCTGCTATAGTCAGCCCTAAATTGGGAAGGGGATTGGAAGAGGACAGGAGAGTATAACAGAAATGGAGTTAAAGAAGGTGGAAGGTGATAAAAGGAAAATGTAGGGAAGGAGGAAGAGAGAGACAGAGGAGATTTTAAAGTAAGATGGGGGAAGGGTTCAATTATTAAAGAAAAAATTGATGAAGTAAACAGGAAATGAAATTACCACGAAAAAAAAAAAGCATTGGGAAAGGGGGAAAAATGAATAAAGTATCCTTATACTGATGCTCCCACCTTGCTGGCTTCTGGAACACCTTCGTTGGAAAGTTGGTGGAAACAGAAACATTTCCCCTCCACTCTTCATCTGCAGCCAAAATAATTCTATTAACTGCTTTCCCAGCGTACCCATGTAAGGGGCTTCTTTGTCCTCATAGCTATCTCTATTGTATGTGCACAGGGCATGTAATATTTTGGCTCTAAATGAGGCTATATTAACATGAAATGCAGTTGATCCCTATTGTGTCTTGGATTCAAACTGTAGGTCTGTCATGGATATGTAGCTGTTATTTGCATTCAGTCATACACATGGGCATTGTTTTCTTTGGTCAGTGATTGAACAAGTTCTGTTCTAGAATGAGATTTTTAAAACCTCTTTTTCTCAGATTGCTAGTAGACACACTTTACTAAGCTTGCTCTTTATTTAGTTCATGAGAATATTGTAACTTCTTATTTCAGAGCATGGACTCCACTGAGAAGTTGCTAGCACCATTTATTCCTGTTATAATTCCAGTAAGTGTTCTAGCATTATCATTCCGCTTAGTTTGTTGACTTTAAAATAGTTGTAAAGGGATCCCTCCCCAAATGTGAGGCTTGAGTACGCATGAGTCTTGTTCTGAAAACACAAGACCAAGTGCCTTGAGTATACATGAGTCACCATGAGCCATCATAACCCAAATAGTCAAACTTTGCACTTTTGTATGGTTATCTGTCACCATATTGTCTCTCAGACTCCTGTAAGAATGGCTGATCTGCCTGGGTGTGAGATGCTGATTCCCTCTCACCCCTCCTTTGCTTGGCTCCCATGGAGCACTGTCATAGAAACTTGCATTCTGTCTTTGTGCTTTGCGTATTATAGTATTTGTGCACATTCTGTGTTTCGTTTTGTGTGCAAATCAGTGATAATCAATAGACTAAATAATTAAAAAATGCACCCAAAGCATGTGATCAGTGAAAATTTGTACAGGGGGAGCTTTTTATACGTTGTGGTTTGGGACCGTGAAGTTGCAATGTAAAGCGAAAAGACATAGGGGAATCTTCTACAAGAAAAATACATGTAAGTACATTGGGATAGGGACTGAGTCCTTTAAGTTGTTTTTTTGTTTTAATGTCTGTTAGCAACAAACTGCATACAGTAAAATATTTTCAATGTAAAAAATCATAAATTCAAACATAGATTGTAACCTTAAAACGCAGAGGGTCCTGCTTTAAGTTCATTGGGGAGTGGTTGCTTCCTTGTCTTTTTAAAGAAAGAATCAAGGGTTGTCTGCTTTCCTGTGTTTTTGTTTTGCTTTTAATATTTCTCAGAAGCAAGCCATAGATTCTGTAATGCTCCTGGCCACCACTGATGAGCAGTAAAAGAGATTATGGTCCCTTGAAAAACGACTTAAGTGCAGATCTGTGCAATGTATAATGAATTGGTTTCCTTAACTGACAACTTATATGCAAAATGACTTATAACAAGGCGACTTATAATGGAGACCCCCTGTACAATATTGCCAAGACAACAAGAATTGTGATGTCTTTGGAAGATAAATTTAAAGTTCTTGAAAATCTTGCCCAACCGTGAGAGTTACTGTGCTGTTCTGCGTTTTTGGTGTTAATGAATCTACATTTCATACAATAGAGAAAAATAAGGGTGCTGTTAGGACCAGTGGCATGAGTGATGCACCAGCATAGTTGTGTCATGCATAACATGTGATCCAGTCATAGAAAAATGGAAAAGGCATGGAACATTTGGAAGGAGGACCAGATCCAGAAAAAAATGCTTCTTACTACACATGGCATTATTATAAATGAAAAACAACTTTAAAAGCATCTTGTTGAAAGTGCAGGGGAGGGAGCTTCAGGCCAGGGAGGGGTGGTTTGATAGGCTTAAAAAGCCCTATATGCTGTATAATGTGAAGTTGGTGGGGAAGGCCACATCAGCCAATCGCTGAGCAGTGGCTCAGTTTCCTGATTACATTAAGAATTTGATGGAGGAGAAGGGCTGTTTGCTGGAACAAGTTCTCAATGCAGAGATGCTGGCCTCTTTTGGAAGCATGTGCCTGAATGCACATTTCTGTCAACAGAAGAGAGAATGGCTCCAGGTTTTACAGTAGCAAAGGACCGGCTAACTCTTATTTTGTGCAAATGCTTTGGGTGACTGCCTGATAAAACACATGCTTCTTTACAGAGCCTGTAACCCACGTGCTCTTAAAGGCAAAAAGAAAAAACCATCTTCCTGTTTTCTGTCAACCTAATGGAAAAGTGTGGTTAACTGCTGCATAGTTTATTCACTGGTTTCAGAATTGCTTTGTTTGTGAAGTTGAATGTTACCTAAGCACAAAAAACAAACAAAAAACAACAACAACAAAATCTTGTATTTAAAATGTTGCTGATTCTGGACAGTGCACCCCGTCACCCTGACTCGTTACTGTGCGCTGTACCCTAAGGTTGAGGTTGTCTTCCTCTCCCCGCAAGATGAACTCACTCCTTCAACTCATCAGGGTGTAATAAAAAACATTCAAGAGTTATTACACCAGATGCATGTTTGACCACATCAAAGAGATTGTTTGGAAAAAAAAAAAAAAAAAATCCTACAGCTTACCGTGAAAGATGCATGGAAAAGGAACACCATTGTAGTGCAATAACCATAATAAAAGAATCCTTAGATAACATAACACAGTCTACCCTTAATGCTATGTGGTGGAAACTCTGGAAGGAGGCAGTGAACAGTTTCACTGGTGTTCCTGTAATTGAAGATGAAATTAAAAAAATCGTAGTGACTGCAAAACGTTTGGGCAGTGAAGGCTTTTACATGGAATCTCATGAAGTTGCCAAACTGCTTGACTCACTCTCAGGAGTTAACTGAGAAAGAACTGCAAAAACTGGTAGTGACATCAGTGATGACGAAAGTGAAGAGCCAGAGGGTTCGAGACCAAAATGCAGCTGACCCTAGCTAATCTTCAATGGTTTTTTGCTCCAAGCTTCAAACTTGAGTGATTGCTTGTTGGAGATCGATTCCTTCATGGAAAGAAGCCTGACCTTCAGACAAGGCATCAGTGAATTGCTATGATCATACCAAGAGCTACAAAAAGATCTACATAAGAGGTGAGTCAGCCTGGCCTTCATGTTTTCTTCAAAAAGTTAGAGAAGGGCACAGCGCAATTAGTGACCTTCAAAAAGCCTCTCAAATGGCTGTTAAGTTGGCTCAAACCTCGCCCAACAATGGCCCACATCATTCTTGAGACCTCCTGTCAGGAGCAAGGGTACCTGAACTGTACTTAAAATTTGATTTATTACTGCACTTTTATTTTAAGATGTGTAAAATGTTATTTAATTAACTTTATTTAGTGCGTTGTTTTTCTTTAAGAGGACATACAAATATTTTAAGGGCTTTCGTATGTCCCCTTCCAACCGCAGTTCTCCAGCCCTGTTTTTCCCATAAGGTCTTAAGTTCCTCTACCATGAGTTCCTGTACAGAGGGTTTTTCAAGGATGTAACTCTCACGGTTGGGGAGGGATTGCAGTATTTAAAGAGAAATAGCAAATGCTGTTCTTTGGTGATGATCTTTTCTTCTACAGTATATGATTTTTGGAGAAGAGGTTATAAGGAGAATTTTGCTAACATGCATTTGTTGTTATATACTAAAACTGTGTATATTACTGTATTAAGATAGTAGTTAAGGTAGTATGTAGTATTGAGGTAAGTATGTACAATGTGTGAAATTTTGTATTTGGTTTCCTATACAATTAGTATGCTAACTTTAGTGGGGAGTATAATATTCAATATTAAAGTTGTCTTTTTTTCTTTTAATTTCCTGTCAGAAATAAAAATAAGAGATTTGTAAGCATTTTTTTTCAGACTGACAACCAAATAGATATGTATGGGGTTGGAACTCGGGAAAGATCCACAGTATTCCAAAGGATTTAAGTGACCTTTGTCAGTATGTGCTAGAACAAGTCTACAGTTGAATGAGAAAAATAAATGCCTAAAGATTAGACAAATATCTTTACTTTTCAGGATGAAGTCTCTCATGGAAATCCAGAAGTAGTTCAGGAAAAATTCACTTGTCACTTACAGCCTTGTAGCTCTGTCTATGAACCTTCTGTTTCACGGCAGCGATGGCAGAAGAAGAGGGAGCTAGAAGAAGTGTGCTCAGAGAAGGTACAGATAAAAATATATCTGACTGTTTGATAGTTTAAAATGACGGTGTGCTACTCTTTTCTTAGTTTCTTCCCATCGTACAACAAGATTATAAAGTTATTTAGCTCCTTTCCACTAGCAAAACCATTTCTAGTCTGTGTTCATTTTATATACATCTGTAGAATTGCTTTTATAATAAATTGGGTAATTGTGGACCTTGGAAACATACTTTTGTGGGTGCATTTTTGTCCAAGAATCTCGAAGCTCTGAATATTCAGTAAGCTTTTCAACATTGAGGTGCAAAGTTATAACTGTTCAAGGGAGCTTGAGCAAATGGAAGTGTACAAAGATGGAATGACTTATTATTTGTTAGTTGTACCTAGATACACCCAGCCATAATTGGATCCATATTTTGCTTAGCAATGTACAGAACACACAGAGACAGTCCCTATGCTGCGAGAGTGCTGTCTTTATCCACAGAGCTGATACCGTAAATAGGCAAGACAGATGAAAGACTAGGGAAAAGGGGTTTGACATACAAGCACAGAGAGCAATGCAGTGAGCTACAAATGCCATGTTGATTCTGTGATTTTATTTGTTTTCGTTTTGTATGGGGTTTTGTTATGAGGGTATTAAGTAAACTGAAGAGGGAGGATAAAGAAGTTCAGGAAAATAATACAGTGATAAAATTCTGACTATTGCCCTAGAGCAGGGGTGTGCACAATATGGTCTGAAGGCTGAATCAGGCCTTCCAAACAATGGGACCCTCAGGCAGGCTCCCTGGTGCCACGTGTGTCTGTCCAGCACACCCCTTGGAGGGAGAGAAGGAGCAGGTCTCCACATATTGCATGTGCCTGCCAGCAGGCTGTGAGCTTGGTGCTGAGGGCAGGGGCAACATGCAAAAGTTCTTCTCCCCTGCCTTTCCCTGCCCCCGAGGGATATGTGCTGTGTAGAAAGATACATGTTGGCCCCAGCAACCAGCTACTTTGAGTAGGGTGTGTGGCCACAGCAGCCAAGGAACCTGCATGAGGGTCCCCACTGGGCCACTGGCCAGGAGCTGCTTCTGGTAAGTGTCTCTCAGTCAGATCTGGCATGCAGTTTCCCCTCCTCCATTCCAACACTCTGCCCCAGGTCACAACCCCCTCCTGCACCTAACTCCCTTCCTTCCCCCCCACCCATCTCCTGCCTCAGATCAGGACCCCTTCCTGAATCTAGCCTCCTTACCAGACCCTGCACCCCCTTCCCTTACCCAGAGCTCCCTCCTGGACTCAAATTGTCCCAGGCTCCATACCTCCTCCACTAACAAAATAGAAAATGATGGTCCCTGTCCACTAACCAAATTCTTGGAGTGGCTCCCGTTCAAAAATAATTGCCCTCCCCAGCCTACAGTCCTGGTGCCCAGTCCTGCATTGCTAGATTAGCATCTGCAGTTCTAGATTTCAGAGCGTTGTAATTTGCTGAAAGAAGAAATGAGACTAACCACTTTCTAATTCCCAGTCCAGAACAGCTGCTCCTCGGCCGTTACCTTGTCCTCCTGGTGTGAATGTGAAGACAGTAGATGGCGCTGAAGTCACTGAGTCTGTAAATAGCTCTAAAAATAGTGAGAGAGGAATTTCAAAGGTTTGTTCTGAACATTTTATAAGCATATTTATTTTTTTGTCATTTTCTCAATGTATCTTCTGAGCGGTTTGCTCCAAAAGTATGTGGGGCAGGGAAAGGAAAAAAACTTTTCTGTTAGTCTGTAAGGTGCCACAGGACCCATCGTTGCTGTTACAGATCCAGACTAACACAGCTACCCCTCCGATACTTGTCCTGTATCTGGTTGATCAAGTGAGAGGACAGAAAGCCAGCCACTCTTCCCTTAAGGCTGGAAGCATGTTTCCTACAAGAACTAGGTTTGTTGATCAAGGTTACTGTGGAAAAATAATACGGTGAATGCTGTACTGCCTGAAAACTTCAGTCAGCCATATTTTCCAGGTGCATTTGGACAAAAGTTTTCATTTCAAACATGACAAATTGAAAAACTGCTATGACTGCCACTGTTTAATATATTGATGTGATATATATATATTTTTTTTTAAAGGATCGACCCCTGTCGGCAAGAGAGAGGAGGAGGCTAAAACAATCCCAAGAGAAGATGTTTCCTTCTGGTAACTCCCCGCCCTCCCATGTTAATTCTTCAGCAGAGGAAGTGAGATGGCTTCTCTAAAGAAACACTAACTTGCAATCTGATCTTCAATTTTAACTTCCCCAAAAGAGATACAGTTGAAATGTAGCTTAGGTATTGATAGGAGTTTTTATTTAACCTATTTTTCTAATGCTCATTCAGTGGTGTCAGTAGTGGTAATGTGACATTTCCACAAGAAATGCACTCTTTAATCTAAAAGCTTCTGTGTTTTTTTTTTTCTTGGCTGATACATGTCTGATCCTGATAGCGTGCTTGCAGACATGCTAAAAAGCTTTTCTGTCACCAGTGCCCTGTTTGCAAACAAGATTAAAAGGTTCAGAACTGGTTGAGAAACATGAGTTTGATCTTGATCTTGTCACTGTCCCAAATCTACCTTGCAACTGGTTTTATGGGCAGTCTCTACTTGACATGCCAAGGACTGGGATAGCAGATGGTGGGTGAGTGTCATTTAAATGCATTGGCAGAGCTTTGTGGAGAGGCCCAGGTCAGAACTGAAATAACAAGGGATGGTGAAGACCAGAACTGTCATTGGTAGAATAATACTGCATGGGGGAATTAGTAGAGTGTATACCTACATTCTGCCAGACTTTAGTTTCTCCCTTGTATATACTGGAGTGTTGTAAAGATGTCATCTTTCTAGTGCCTGCAGCAAGACGAGCATCGCGTAGTGCGGTAATTGAAGCAAAGTCACTTGTGGAAAATCATATTAAAGTAACTCAGTCCTCACCAGATCCCAGTATTTTTCAGGTAAACTGGGGTCACCTACTTTTGAAATATTTAAATGCACCAAAGAACTTGTATTACAAAATATAACATAACATGTCATAGTGCATGTAGAGGAACCTCCTGGCCATTGAGACTGCACAGCTTTTCTGAAGCTGTTGAAACAAAATATGCTGGTTAAAATAAATAGCAATAACTCAGCCTTTTATATCTGGTAAAGTCAGTTTTTAATTCAGGACAATTCTCTGAGCAGAAGCAAAGAATTGAAAGAGTCAGCCTTTCTGAAATGTAGTTATGGCTTGCCCTAACACTTCCTGGACTGTGTTTTGATTGGATAGATAATTTCACTTGCTGTAAGTTGCAAAATACTTGGTTTGTATATTCGTATACTCTGATTGGCTTATCCACTAAAATTTGTTAATGGTGTGTTATGAAACCAGTGTCAATAAAAGAAAAAACCCCAAAAAGTGTAGGGTTGAAGAGAAGTAGTGGGTTTTTTTAATTTGTTTTTATTTTTAGTGAAAAAACTGTCGTGTGAGTGGCCATACTCTGTCAATTAGAACAATGCCCCAACAGTCATTTTTAGGCCAGTTGGTTACTTGACGTATTTAGTATTTTCCTTAATATTTTTTGTTTGACAGGAATTTGAGGATTGTCTCCATTTGTAATCATATTGACAGGGATGATCAAGCTTTTTACATCTGGCCCCACTCTTTGTCCCCGCAATTAGCAGCCGCCGCCCTTCACCCCCCGACAAT
This sequence comes from Carettochelys insculpta, assembly GCF_033958435.1. Classification (NCBI taxonomy): domain Eukaryota; kingdom Metazoa; phylum Chordata; order Testudines; family Carettochelyidae; genus Carettochelys; species Carettochelys insculpta. The sequence goes on along the minus strand of NC_134147.1, from coordinate 6,066,121 downwards.
GGAAGCAAGAGGTGGTCTCTCAAAAGTTGCACTCACTTAGTAACGGTGCCAGTGAAGGCCTCAAGGGCAAGTGGGGAGGCAGTGGATAAATTTGCTTTCTGAATGCCACTTTTTCTTTTGAAAAGCTTGGCTTTTATATCTAGTTCATTCAAGGAAGAGAGACCAGCAACATTTTTTTTATAAATCATCTTTTTTACCAGCTGGACCCACATGATCATTTCTCTGGCCCTGGCACTAAACAGAAAGAGGTTGATAATAACTGTGCTAGTTCTTACTGTCGGGGAGTCTCAGCAGCAATGAAACTTTAAGCGAAATATGTTCCTCTCTCTTTACATCAGACCCTCAGAAGCTTTGAAGCAAGCCCAGCCCAGGGTATCTCGAGGAATTAAGTCTCAACATGACTTATAAAGCCTTTTGTAAGACTTAGGGCAGGCTGTGCGTGGTGTGAAACTCGGCCTGAGTTTCCCGAACACTTAGCCATTGCTGCTCACTTCCCCACAGGAGGGTCATTAATCAAGCTGCTCTCCTCTGCAAGGCCACACCCTCCTCCCGGGAGAGAGACCCTGTGTGAGCTGCTCCCTTGCTGGGGGAGGTGGTGTGGAAGGGCGCAGAGTGGCTGTGGGGAAGGTAACGGAGGCTGTGAGGGAGGGGCAGCCTGATTATGCTGCACCCCCTAACAAAATTTCAGCCCCCCAAAGGGGGCACGCCCCCCAGTTTGTGCACCCCAGGACTAATGCATAAAGTTACATGTTGACAAAAGCATTTACTGTTAGATCAAACGTGGAGTGTTCTTAAAAGCTCACTACTTAATGTAGACTTGAAATAAGTCCAACAAAGGTACTTAAGTGCCACATCTTCTGAATGTGGCTTCTGTTTGTTCATGTAACTTTCCTCAGCCCAACCATTTGCAGGGGCAGTATTTTGGCATGTTGTGTGTGTAAATAACTTCTACATGCAAAAACCATATCTGCTCACAAAAATCAAGGACAGACGTGTTTAATGCATATCAATTATATTTAAATATGCCAGCAATATGCATTTTTGCATGCTGTGCTCACTATTGAGGACACAGAGTTTCACAGGCACATGTGAAGGGTTGTTGGAAGCACCATGGAAAATTTTGGGGATAAATTGTTTTAAAAGTATTTATATATTTACAACTTATTTCTATGAAAATGTAAACACAATTGACCAGCACAGTGTAGAAAAATCTCTTTCCAAGAGCAAGTTAGTGATGAAGAAGAAAGATGTATCATTTTATTAATAAAAATCTACAGTCATGATTTCAGTGGTGGTATCCTCTGCAGTATGAGAGGGATTCTTCTCTCTGCCCTGCATCCCTTGTCCAGGTTCTCTGGATGGTGGAAATTTGGTGGTACAGTATCAATGGAAATGGGTCGAGTTGGATATCACTCAAAAGCCCTTTCCCACAAACGCAGTGGTAACAAGCATGACAAATTTAGAATATATTTGAGAAAATATTTTAAAAATAAATGTTTTGTAAATTGTACTTTAATACAAGGATGAATTGCTTCAATAACACATCAGCCTTTGGTGGTCCTAGGGAAGTTAGCTGTGACACGTGCAACTGAAAAAAATTATTCTCTGAAGTCATCACTGTCTATGTCTGCTACACAGGCTGTGGCTCTGACCATCTTCTGAGCCACACTGGCTGGCCAGACATGTGCAAAGTGGTGAGCATCTGATTTTTCCCCTGCACACAAACATTTGGCTAACTGAAGGATTGATTCACGACCATGTGATGTTTTTATACAATTGCTATTATCAGTTTAGTCCGTCTTCCAAGAACCATCCAGGTCCATTTGAGGAATGTAGTTTTAGGTTAACTTGACCATCATCAAACCATTTTATTGCTTGATAGTTTGCCCTCTTGATAAGTGGCATTAATGCACCCCATATCAGTGGCAATGTTTCTGTTTGCTTCTTGAAAAACAGTCACCGGTGTAGCTCTGAAAATGTCAGAATGTTGGTCTTCAAATGGTAAACTCAGCATATGAATGGCTCCAGTACATTTATGGCCTCATCAGTAACTGTATCAAACATTCCAAGCACCTTCAGATCCAGTACGTACTCTTCAGAGGCTGAGCCAAATGCATCCCCATAAGATAATTGGATCTTTCTACCCAACCTTCCTGTAGTGCCTTATCTTGAAGCGGTGTGGAAACCTTATATTGCAACTTCTTTTAATGGCCTAAGTGATAGGAATACACAGCAATTCTGTTTCCAGGTGGCAGGAATCTTGAAGATTCCTTGTGTAGTGTTTCATGGGCCGTGTCTACACTAGCCAAAAACTTTGAAATGGCCATGCAAATGGCCATTTTGAAGTTTTTGGCTAGTGTAGACATAGCCATGGGGAGCACTACAATGCGTGTCATGCCAAACTAGAGTTTAGTAACACTTCTCGGTGTCATTGATAGTAGGCAAGATAATTTTAATAGAGCTTCCTTGTAGGAACTAAGAACTCTACTGAATGGTGTTAAAGCATCAGATTCATTATACCATTCAATAATGAAATTCTTTCAGTAGTTCTTTGCTGGAGTGTTCTTCCTAGGGGGTATGTGGTTAATTCACATTTCGTGTGAGATGATAGCTTCTTTTATTGTGACAGTAGAGATGTTCATGGAATGATGAGTTTTATATCAGTTGGTGTGTTGCCATGGACTTACTTCTCTCTGGTAACGTTTTAAGTTGATGCTTCTGCATATATATCAAACACAAGATGGCCTTCATCAGTGAGCTAATATTTACTCTGTGTCCTTATGTTGAAGTGTTTAGCCAAACTCAGCAAGGGATAACTTTCTTGTACCCTAAGCCATAACATCTGTGATTGTAGAGGGTTCTGCGGGTGTATGGTGCTACTTGTCAGGATGTCAGTAGGTCCTGTCTTAGGAAGACCATGCAAAACGTGCATTTGTTTGCTTTTCAACTAACACAATTTGCATTATTTTGTCACAACCATTAATTGTATTTGCTCAGACTGCTTTCCCACAGTCTCCTGTAGATCAGTAACTTGCTGATATATGGAAATGATGGAGGGTGAGTGAACAATGACCATGTGGTTGGTTCTGTAGTAGTGTGTATTATCTTCTCCCTGACTTTCTTCTTGGCATTGGAGCACAGCTTTAATCAGTTCTTTTTGACTGGAACTCAGAGATTAATGGAGCCTTGGATAATTCTTTGGGCTTTGAAGACTTTGTACGAGACATGCCCCAAAGTGTCCATTGGACTGACATCTTTACCTCATCCCTGAAACCTGATTTTTGTCATAGTATTAATTAGTTCTGTCTGCCATTTGAATGGGTTGCCAGTAAGCTCATCCTTTTGTCTTTAAATTGCTCCTTCGTGGCTTATAACAACACCTAATGAGTTGAGATTGAGCTTTTGGTTATTTCTGGAGAAGTCCATCCCACCCCAGCCATGCTTAAATGCTGAATTTGAGATTCAGTGCAGTTTTGGATTTGTCCGGAAAATCCAGGAAAGTGTTTGGATGCTGTGGTATGACCACCAACTTCCCCTTCTACCCCAGTAACCAAGTGCACAGAAGAGAGCTGCTATACCAGTTGGTACTCTTCATTTCCCCAATGACGCCTAAAAATTATCAATACCAAAGTAAAAAAACCAAGGATTTTGTAATATGTTGGGATTTTAATTACAGTTTCTTAAATGTATACATTCTATTCATGAGTAGATTTTAGCTGAATGACATCATCTTAAGCAATGCCTCATTATAGCTATTGTGGCATAATAAACAAAGCTGATAATCAATACCAGTGAACTGCTTTTTTTGCCAATAATGGCAAATCAACTTGAACTCCTTCTATTATAGTAACATTTTAAATACTGTAGTAACATACAGTATCTGTAACATTTTAAAAATTCATTGGGTATCCTATTCTGAGCATTAATTCTGAGCAATTTATCTTTGTAAGGGCTGCATATTTGATATGTCTGCCCAAAGTGTAATTTAAAAATTGATTTTTTAAACACTTTTCTCTTACGTTTCTGCATAATCGTTCTAGATTTGTCATGTTTGCTACCATTGTATTCATGGGAGAAAGGGCTTTTGAGTAATTACCATTTCAACCCATCACCAACAACATTGTACTATCAAAATTTCCACCAGTTGGAGGACGTGGAGCTGGGAGAGAGAGGGGAGTGAATACCTCCCTCCATGCCAAAGAGGATGACATTGCTAAAATTGACTTTTGTAGATTTTGACAAATTAAATGATACCTCTTATTTCTTTCTATCATGAACTTGCCAATGAAATTACACATGGTCACAGACTAAACTTAGCATAAATTTCTTGACTTGGAACATAGAACCTGTAATACATTTGACAAAGCATTCAGTGTAGGTAGAAACAGCATGATTGAGATTTAATGCTAGTTTAAATGAGTGTATGGTGATGGTATATGTGCTTCTACTAGCTTGTTTTGATTCTTGGACTTAACACGTAACAGCACTTCATAATACAAAGTTAAATTGTATAAATGTGCTGCTGAAGCTTATTTTGTCACATACTTCAGACTCCATACTTGTAGTACAATTACTGATTCAATAAAATGCCTAATTTTAATTTTTTTTTTAATTTTCTAATTTTTTATCTGTAACAGAAAAAAAAATTAATCCATTGTCTGTCTGATGATGAGAGAAGCTCCTCCACAGATAAATCAGATGGAGATTACAAAGGGTATATGTTTTTTTCTTGCTTTCAGTAGTCACGTGCCTGCAGCCTCAGAACCTTAGTGTGTTTCAACTTGGTGTGGAAAACTGTAGAAATGTGTTTGTAATGATGGTACACAGCAGTGTTATGAATGTCACAGTGAATGAATCAGATGCCATTTGTAGCTCTTTTGTGACACACACTTCTTAATCTGTTTAATTTTTGTATGTGGCTGCTGTGCCTCCAGGTGCTGGCATGAATGCTTCCCAGGAAATGGATATTCCAGCATTCCAGAGGAGCTAATATGCCAGGAAGCATTAAGCACTATAATTTGGACAGTTGCTAATATGGTTTTCCTGAAATTGTGGGCTCAATTGAAGTATCTGTCTAGGATCCTGTCTACTTTGACATCTTTCTTTATTGTACTTCCAGTAGTGGTAATGCTAGCGTAGATTGGTTGTTAGTGGTTGGCTGGGTTCTTAAACTTTTTTTAATCTCTGGCACTGAATAAGTCTTAAATGAAACTATGCTAATAGCCCCTGTGTCTAGTCTGCATTACTCCTACCATCAATGAATGTGCACAATAAAAATTTAACATGGACTACATAACAGAGCCTGCTTAGCTCACGAGATTATAGGTCTTCGTTGGCTGCAAAATAGATATTGGGATTGAAATAGATTTTGTTTTCCTTTTTTTTTTTTTTTTTAGAAGAAGCAATACAAGTGAAATGAATGATTTGGTACAATTAATGACACAGACACTGAAAATGGATTCTAAAGAGAACTGTGAACACCCTCCAATCCTAACTCCTGCATCAGAGTTCAAGCTGCATAGGAAATACAGAGACACTCTGATCCTACATGGCAAAGTATCTAATGAAGCAGAGAATTTCAAATTTGAAGAATTTCCTTCAGGTCTGTAACTCTGTTAATGCTTTAAAATAGCAATTCTAAACAGTAGTTTATGGACCACCAGTGGCTAGCAGACCACTTGGTGGTGGTCCACCAAAAGCTGTGTGATTAGTCCACAGAAAGTGGGCTGGTCAGATGAGGCTGGTTCTTTTTTCTAGCTATTAATCCACGCAAGTGGCTAAAATGTTTTAGTATCACTTTTCCAAACAAACAATGGCTGTAGTTGCCACATGGATGTTGTTTCATTGACAGCTGGTGGGGCGGGGGACAGAGGGGACTGGCTCCATTTAATTCTGAATGGAAGAAAAGATGGCCCATAAGGTAATAGATCAATATATGACACACTATGAAGTTTTAAAATAATCATTTGAAATAATAAATTGTAGATTTCAATGTCTTAAATTACAGCTTTAAAACTTTGAAATAATTTAATTGCTTTGCAGATTAGCTTTAAGGCTTAATCTTCAAATGGGACTCAATTTAGTATCTAAGCATCTGTGTGGCTTTATGCAGATGTAGGCACAGATCCCATTACAGAATTGGAGCCTTACTTTGCAGCTGCAAGTTGTTCTCTAATTTTGCAACAATAAATGCAAGAAAATAATCTTTTGAAATTTGGCCTTTGCAAGAATTTTTAGAACTCTGAAAAGTGTTCTAAAAATGGCATCTCAGCGCTTGTGTTTGACTTGAGTACCTGTCCGCTGGAATGAACGACCTGTGTTTATGGCTGCATTTGGCTCAGGTCAGCTGACCTGGTCTTTGTACTGCAGTGCTAAAAATTGCTGTGGAGATGTTCTGGGATCATCTTCCTTTGCAGGATCCCAGAGCTGAAGGTCGGTTTGCAAGTTAAAAAGATGGATTGAAAAGTCAGCTTAGAATTGGAAAGTCTCAAACTGTTCTTTCTGGCTCATGTGTTTTGTAAGTAGCGAGGATTCTAGCTAGTTCTAGTCTGGTTATTGACAACCAGAACTGACCGAGGTGACTGTTCCATAGTTACGGCGATGCTGCAAAGATAACACGAGTAAAATGTAGTCAAAGCTCCTGACTGTAATGTGACTCTGACTATACAGGATGCAAATGTGGCCAGTGAGGAAGAACATTTTTACAAATTTTTGTCATCATAGCTGCACTTTATAATACTGTGTTCGTCAGCTCAAGTGTTGTACAGCTGCTATTTCTGGTAATGGAAATCTACCATCAATTTGAAGGTGCTAGTGGAAGTGAAGTGGCTTTAATTTTATTAAATTGCAATCTCCTCTGGTTAGATCAGATTCTCTACTTTCTGAATTAATGTAAAAAAATAAATGTAGGCTATTAAGAGACTATGATGTCTTTCAACCTTAAATCATTGGCTTAAATTCACCCAGTGGTCAGTAGTGGCAATCTCATTAATATTGGATTATTTCACTGTCCAAAGTTCTACACTAGGAACCAAAATGCCAAACCTTTCATGATCATAAAACTATAGTCGTCTGATTAAACTGCAAAAAAGTGATCTCAGAGAAGTGAAGGATTGAAAGGTCAACAAGGCACAATAGTAAGACAATAGTGCTACACATACTCTATGTATAATTGCAATACTTAGTGAACTTTTGCATTCATTTTGCTTTTCTGATGTAACGTAACTTAATTTTTTAACCTCTAAATTGGGAATCTATATATTGTAGGGCTATAAAATTAGTTGTACAATCTACCTTTTGCCATGAAATTGTTTTACAGACCCTCAGTGTATTTTTAAATGACTTCCAAATGGGATCAGGGTATACACTCATACAGTGATGTCTTCCAGAGCCTGAAACTCTGAGCCTTCCAAAACCTGATTCTGCAAACTGAATCTGTATGAACCTGCATAGAGGCCAAATGGTCACCTGCAGATGACTGATTAAATATAATCACATTTCTGTTGATCAGGGACAACTAGTTGATTTGCCTGCTCCACAATCCTAAACCATTTCCCATACCTTTACTGATACGAACCACTCTTAAGTATTTCTAGTACATTTAATGTGCCTCTTAATATTGTCAGTGCAAAAATAGTTGCTTTTATTACTTTTTTTGTAGATGTTTTATCTGGTCCTGAAAAGTTCTGGAGAATGGTTGAAATTCTGAGGTCTGATGTGGTGCAAGGACTGGGAGTGAAACTTCTAGAGAAAGTATATGACATCATGGAGGAAGATGATGAACTGGAGAGAGAGGTGAAGGTCTCTCCTACATACTGTAGTTCATTGTGTTTGCTTTTTTACTCTTCCCACAGTTATATAAGCATTTTCACTTTTAGAGCTTAAACTGATCTGCTGTAATGATATAGGCCCTGATCCTGGAAAGCTTTAAGCACATGCTTAATTGTTTGCAGAATCTGTCAATTGACTACACAAATTAACATATAATACAATATAATTGATTCATAATATAAAAAGGGAGCCCACTTGAATTTTTTGATCCTAGTTTAACATTGATAGCAGTACCATATCATACCCTTGTCTTCCAATTTGGAAAAGGTACAAGACATATGTCTACTTTGACATTTAATCTATTGGTGTATCTTTGTTATACATTCAACTTTGGCCAAGGTCTGTACTCTGACTCACTAGAAGCTGTGCATGTCTTAACATGTATCCAAAGGCAAAATCTGATCCTTCCTCTTCCCAATTTAATGTAGACTCTTAAGAGATTTTTAGCTGTTTTCCATGGAAACCTTGGCAACAAATAACACACACACAAGGTTTAATCAAAAAAAGTTTGTTACGTTCTAGATTTCACATCTTTTTAATTCAGGCATTCCATTCAATTATGGGTACTTTTGAATAAGTGCTATTATTTGAGATAACATTTAAATACAATCATAATGTTATCTCCTCCTTTTCATTGGTCAAACTTTCCAAGTGACCTTTTTATTTAAAGATGTTCTGGTAACCTCAGTCTTTTGGGTAGCAACATTCATGTTTCTGATTTTTTTTTTTTTTTTTTTTTAATAAAAACAACCTGCTGACTTTTTATTTTATGCTTAATAGTTGCACTTACGGAAGCACATGGGAGAGAAGTACACAGATTATAGTGCAAAAGCTCGACATCTGAAGTTTCTTGAAGAAAATGTAAAGTTTTGACCATGTGACTTCACTGGACCTTTCTTCCCTTTCAACAAGTACCTAGTTGTAGAGGGTGTCTGTAGACTGAATCATCATATTCTGTAGACACATGTTGTGGTACTTAGTTACTGGGATTTTTTTCATATCTCGGTAACGAGGTAAACTTGTCTTGATAGAGATGAATGCTTATTTGATTGGACACAGCTTTGTTACAGCATTAGTACAAGTAATGTTTTTATATTAAAAGGTGAAACACCATTATTTTCTCTAGAAAAATTTTATATTTCAATTTTTACACTACTTGCCTTTTGGTCCCATACTTACTACATGAATATGGATATGGAATTGCTTCTGGAAAGTAAGTACTAAATTCTGTATATAAACTGATATAAGCAGCTGATCTCATTCTAATTTGCTTATGAGAAGGTTGCAGTCATACTGTATCTCTTCATATACCAAGTGATTGTCACCTTAGCCAGTGTTCCCCATGTGGGATTATTAGAATGATAACTTATTGAAGTTAAGACCTGAAGCTCAGTTTTGGCATGAGTAGATTGTGATTTCTGTAGCTGCAAAAAGCTCACTGCAGTTTCTTCAAAGGTCTTAAAGTTCAAATTATTTATGATGCAGAAGAAAAGATGGATAAACTCCTCCTGCTGAGCCATGGGGCTTGTGGTCAAGGTTTAGGTTAGTATTTGAATTTTAGTTGGAGAAAATTCTAATTCCTTTTTAAGAATGGAGTAATAATTAAAGAGACTAGGTACATTGGTGTATTTAATATACCATTTATCTGTCAACTTGTATAGCTTTTTTCTATACTCTAACATTTGATGCCTGAATGTTTTGCAGCATCAGTGTTCTGAAGGTTTGTACGTACACTTTTTTTTAAAGAGAACTGTCAAAGAAACCTGAATTTTGTAAAATAAAACCATTTAGTATACCTGCAAATTGTCAAGTTTCCTCAATACTCTTAATAAATATTTTATCCTATAGAATAGCTCATGTAGAGAAATTCTGCATTCAGCAGAAAGTGCATTAGACTAAGTGAAACTGGTAGGAGGGTTATTTGCATTGTTTCCACATCCACTGCAGCTTCTCCATCTCCCTCAGTCCCAGTGGTCTGGGCATGTCTGGTTTATGGTTGACCTTCAAGGTAAGAGGTACAAAATCATGTTTAATAAGCAAAGTCAGGAGTATTGATACAGAAGATTTGAATGTCAAAAGTGCACACTAAATATTGCAAGAGAAGAGGCAGCAGCCTGACCCCATTCCAATTTGGATATATTGTGCTAAGTAAGTAGCCCTGCAACTTTGATGTGTGCTGGTATTCATTTCCTCTCCACGGCTATTCCACTCTGCAGTATCACACAGTTGCTGCATTTTAGAATTGAAAGTACTCAGTATGAAATACTCTTAGGAATTTAATCACTTTTAAAGCTGTATGTTTCAGCAACAGGGGGAAACATAACCTTTTAGAGGGATTGTTTCATGCTGTTAAGCTACATTTCTGTAGGACGCCAATTACTTCCAGTGCTTGAATTCATGACTAAAACTCCAGAGCCTTTGTTGGGGAAGGGAAAGTTTGAAAAAAATCAGTCATGTAATATCTACTCTCTTACAACTCCATGTTGTTTCTGCAACTGTGAAATAGCTCTTAGGTAAAGGCTTCCTACAGGCTTAGTTCACATTAGCACATTCTTGGTGCAGTACAGATACTAGATGCAGACATTTTACTTAAGTACACCCAAGTCCACATCACATTAAAAAAGACCAATTATCCATAAAAAAGGAGAATGCAGTTCCTGCACAAGGATCAGAAAAGAGTAAATTCCCCAGTTTTACACAGGACTCAACTTCTCTGTACACATTATGTAGAATTCTTAAATTTTCATCCTTAACATACATAAGCTTTGAGCAGCCCTGAACTTGGAAACGCAACAGAGAAAATAACCAGCTGATTTGTCGGCCTAACACTAGCAAATAATAGCTAAGCATTAAGAAAAGGGGTCTCTCACTAGCAAGACCATAGAAACTTTTAATAAAGCAAAGTTCTCCAGTGTTACATCATGAGGGTTCACGTTCAACTTTTAGTATGTCTTTTCACTTTTCTGTCTGCAGGCTTCTTATCTTCTGTTCCTGACTCCTGGACAGGTAGCCATTTCAGAGGATTGCGGCGGTACATAGGCCATGGAGGGAGTGTTAGCTTCAAAGGAAAGGAAAGTTAATTTTGACTAACTCCAACTGAATCTAGTGCGCTGTTAGTATTGTTAATACTACCCAGCCTTCGTTACGTGGACTGTACAAGGTCTCTATCAAAATATCACTTAAGATGAAAGTACACTCTGGATGGAACACAACAGCTAATTAAGCATTTAGTAGGTTAGATTACCAACACAATTTTTCTATATTGCAGTCTATTTACATTAGGCCCGCACCTGGACTATAAGCAACAAGGTACTTTGGCTAAGCTACATCAAGGTACAGGACTAGGAGAATAGGGAGGTCAGAGAGCACACTGATGCATAATGTAAAGTTTACAGTGTCTCTCTGTGCATTGTGCTTGTCTACTCAATGCTAATAGACCCATACATAAGAATTCTAGTTCAAGTAAAAACAGCATTTGAGGAACAGGTGAGTGAATTTTAGAAATTCAGTGTATTTTCTGACTACATTCAAGAGTAAATAGTGTTTTGTCTTACCAGGCATGATACAGCAAAGCCAGCCATAACTATATAGACAGTCCAGCCAAACTGCTCAGTGATGTAGCCATAGATAAAACCAATTACCTAGAAAAAACAATTCATATGGGCATTAAGTAAAAACCTAATGAGTCATTCTGAGACCAAAGTGATTGAAAAATAGCCCCCAGACAAGGAAAATTATCTAAGTTTCAAAACTACAAGATGTTAGCAAATTTGGAAATTTACTATAATTCAAACAAACAATCTATAATCTTAGTTTGATGCACCCAACTGAGTATCCATAGATTAAGATTAGTGTTGGGATAGTCAGGTTAAGTTAGTCATATGAACTAGAACACTTACCTAGCATTGCTTGGGTTCTTCAAGGTAAGGAGCTGCAGGTGTGGGGGGCTTGGTAGGAAACCAGGGCACTGAGGGGTGTAGGAGTCAGGGCAGGGACACAAGACAGGTGCCTGTGGGGCATGCAGGCCACTTTCTCCCTGGGGCAGCTGTGGGGTGTGCAGGGCAGCCAGTAGCTACTCTCCAGGGCTGGGGCACTTGCTGCCTTCCTTGTGAACATGTGTGTATATAACTGTCCCTGCTATCAGTCCTCTCCCTTGTTTGATAACAATCACATTCCCCACACATCCTACTGTCCAGGCACACCCAAACCATGACCTTGCTTTTAATTGTAAGAGAAAGCTGCATACCAGCTTGATGGTCCTTACTTTTATAGTGTGAGAGTTCTTAAAGTGGACTTATGGACAGATGTACAAACTCAAATATAGAGTAGTCAGTCTTTATATGAAGTAAAATGACTTCACAAATAGAACTAAAATTAGATGTTCACTTTGACAAATTGATTTTTTTTAAATCAGTAAGCATAAGCAGAACAGGACTTAGGTAAATCTTTTTAAATTATGAGAGGCTAAGGAACTACTTTTTTGATGAATTAATGATTTTATCATACTAATTAGACACTAATTGCTTTAATGCCAGACTGTAGATAACATCAGAGTGTAACAAAAGCATTATGTTTAGTGAAAATTAATTGGTGCAGGTTAGAGCCTGCAGTTCGTACTGGACACTAAACTGGCCTCTCCAATATGCACTTTTTTTTGCTTTAGTTATTGTGGAACAATAGCTTTTATTAGAAGAAAATTCATGGCAAGTAGGTAGTGTTCCCACTAACTTTTTTTTCTGTCTGGGGGAACACTAAATTGTTGAGCACCAAAATGTGTGGACATGCACCACCCATAGAAACACATACCCAGTGTGAGTGCTCTGCTAATCAGCTGAGCAGTCTCTCAATCTCTCCTGGACCACTCCCCAAATGCTCAGTTTACAAGAAACACTGGAAATATAAACTCAAGGTAGAGTAGGCAAGTGAAGGTGTTTTTGGAACCTTTACTATAAATACATTAATTTATAAGTGATTCTCAAAGGTCACTGAAATCTAACTATGTTGAACACTAAACAACTTTTTTTCAGGCCACTAGTTTAAAATCTCATTCAAGACAATCTGGCTGATATGCTTCAAGCATTTAAAAAAAAGTTTCAGACCCCAGTCAGCTTATTTGTAAAGGATATCTTAAAGAGCCTTACCCATGGCTCCAAGACTTACCGCAGAAACAAGAATGATTCCTTGAAAAATCTGTTCTGCAAGTTTTTGACCCTTGTAGTCCTGTTTTAAAAAAAAAAAAAAAAAAGTACATTATACAACCCATTTACACCTAATAAGCGATTCTTTCAGCCTTTATCATGTAGTACAAAGGCAGAGCGTGTGCATATTCCTGCCCTGACTTTTTGTATTTCACCTCACTACAAATGCTTAGACTAGAATATTTTCTTGTATGTTTAAAATAATTTTTAATTCTCAGCCTGGTGTCTCCTAAAACTCCAAAGCTATCATCCTCACCCCATCAAAAAGAAAAAGGAAACTGCACTCTTTAGGCTGCCAGTAAGAGTTTGTGACATCTGCAAAGAAAGTCACATCACACATAAGGAGAAGGTTGCTATTAGATTTACAAAAAGTGTTTTATTATGCATTTATACACTTTGCTTGGCTGTGGGTAGACAGACATACTTCCTCATTCAGAATTAAATTTAATTTGCATAACTTAAATTTAACTTTACATAATAAGCAGCAGATAAGCACACAGATGGGCACCCCAGTCACAAACATCTCTGCTAGCACACTGTCTGCATTACTGTAGAGCAGGTGTGTCCAATAAGCTTGTCATGTGCCACATGTGGCCAACAGGACACTGCAGTGTGGCAGATATGGGGATAGCCAGCCCACAGCTTTTGAAGCCTTTGAATGCTGCGCCTCCTGAGAACCAAATGCAGGGAGTGCCCTCTGTCTCCTCCATGCACATGCCCCACTGCTGGGTGGAAGAAGTGGCTGGCAGTGGCAGCAGCAGCCCTTGTGAGTCTGCCATTGAATTAGAATGAAGGGGGCTGGGGGTGCCTGGTGGTCAAGGATGGCATTTAGAGAGAGCTATAAAGTTTTACTTTGTGCAACAGCTTGCCATGTTCACTTCTTTTGAGGAGTTCTAGATTTGCAGAATTCTCTGTTCAGCAATTCTGCAAACTAGAACTCTGTGAAGTTTTGCATGCTATAATGTGGCAGATACAGGAAGACAACTGCAAGTGTGGTGATCTCTGAATTTTGATTGAACACTGTTGCTCCAGACTGATGCTGCACCACGGTAGCACTTTACAACTTGTAAATGATTTAAGAACTATCTACTTTACACTTCTTCCCTGATATTTTAGAATCGCTACTTTTTAGGAGGAATGTTGTAGGCATGTCTCTTAATGTCACTTCCGTAAAGCTAAGATCACGAGCACAAGACACAGCAGCTACACTTGCAAATCAGGAACAGCACCTCTGCAGTAACCCAGCCCCAAACACGGGGGCAGCATCCCCGCAGTATACAGCAGCGCTGAGTAATCAATTACCAGAGCACAGAGAACAGCTGCCGCCTAGCGGTGTTCAGAGCAAGGTCTGCTCCAGACGGAGGATTTTGTGCGTGCTGGGGCGAGGTCTCCCCCCCCGCCCCCCGCCCGGTTCCATTACCCGCCCGCGCTGTTCCCGGCGGGGTGGGGAGAAAGCGGCGGCCCAGCAGCGCCCCCCCTTACCATCTGGGTAGGGAAGGAGCTGAACACGCCCAGCATGGTGGCGGCGATGGAGGCCGCCTCGCCGCTCAGGGAACGGCCGGGCCCGCCCTGCGAAGCGCTGGCCTCGGAGACGCTCCCCGCCTGCGAAGGGGCGGGCTGAGGCTCGGTCCCGGCCGGCGGGGTCTCGCGGGCGGTGGGGGCCGCGGCGGAGGGAGACGAGGTGTCGCGGGAAGCAGCCTCCCTGCCGGAGCGGCTACCGCGCGTTGACGCGGCCGCGGACCGCGTCCGGAAAGCAGGCGCTGAGCTGGCCGGAAGCTGCGTGATCTTGCTCCGCCCCATCTCCCGTCAGCCCCCGCCAGGGAGCCGTCCTCTCCAGCTGCCTGAGCAACTGCCCCGGCCGAGGTGAGCAGGCCGCAGGCCACCAAAGCCGGGCCTCGCCGCAATCCTCCGCCCGCCCGCCTCCTCGACGCTTGGCTGCGTCTCCATGGCAACAGCGAACCGGGGTCCTCAGCGCCGCGGTGTGCCCAACGCACTGCCGGACCGAACGTGCGGCGGCGGGGCTGTTCCCCTGGCCCCGCGCTCGGGTGTGAGAGGAGCCCGACGGCGCCTTAGGCCTCAGCTGCTCTCTTAAATAGCGCCGGCGCGCGCAGCTGCGATCAGGCGGCGCCGTGGGTAGCCGAGGCCCGGCCTGTCGCTGGCAGCTGTCGCCCGCCGCTGCGGCGTTGAGCTGGCACTTGGCTCGCGACTGCCTGGCGGCGGGGAGCGAGCGCGAGGAGCCCGGCTCGCTGGGCGGGCAGGCAGGTAACGCGCCGCCTCGGCCCCGCGCCCGCCAGGGCAGAGGCGCAGGGGCTCGGCCATTCGGACCCCGGCACCACTGGGCTGCTGCCTCGGTTATGGACGGGGGAGGACTTGCTTGAGCCCCGGCGCCTTCCATACAAACGAAGCCCCGATGGCGGCCCTGGCCTCGCAGGCGACCTGCCGCACAGCGCGGTGCCGGTGAAGCTGTCGCGTGTCTGATCGGGGCGTAGAGCTGTTACCTGCCCCGGGTCTGCCCGGCTGGGCGCACACCCTGCCCCGGGCTGGCCTGTTCTGCCTTTGGGGGATGGCTGCAGAGGGGGAGCCCTGTTACTCTGGAGCTTTCCAAAACCCGTAGCCCCAAAAGACTGACCGTTTTATTCCGTTAGCTCGCGAAGGCTCATCTCGTCAGATTTTAAGCAAAAACAAGGATTCGGGGTTGACGTACCAGGGAGGGGGCCTGAAAGCCCTGTGAGACCTGCAGGAATGTTGAAGTTGGTCATTGGGCAATGGTCCTGTGAGAGCTGGCTAAGGGCCCCGCTCTAGCTCTGCTCCGCATATGTGTCAGGTCTGGCATCGTTTTGTTGGTGAGGGAAGGGTCTCAAAGCACCAGCACTTTGTTCTCTTTGCAAACGGTGTACACGCTGGACAAGCACATTGACATTTGTGATTCCCCCCTCTTCCATCCTAAAAATAGGAAAAGAGATCTTAGTTACAGTGATCAGAGACGTCGCCGTATTAGTCTGTATCTTCGAGAACAAGAAGAAGTACCTTTATGTGTGTTACTGAAAAGGAATTATTGCACCGTTCTGGAAAGGGAAACAACTGAGCTGGCTTTTATATTCAAATTCGGCACATTAACACATGGTTTAAATTGTGATGGGAACTTTCTGAGTCACTATAGGGGATCGTCTGCATACTTGGCTCAATCTAATTCTTGACCTTCCCCCCCAACCCCTCCACTCTCTGATTTGCTCACCTTGATTATCTTTTTCTGATTTGTCCTCCTTGCTTACTGTTTTTGGTTCTCTGTGCCTAAAATATTGAGTCTGTTCTGGTCTGGCTATGGTCTGAAGAAGTGGGTCTCTCCCATGAAAGCGCACCTAATAAACTATTTTGCTAGTCTTTAAAGTGCTACTTGACTGCTTTTTCTTTTGATAATGTGTAGACTAGCACAGCCTCCTCTCTGTTACTATTGTTTCAGGGGTGTACAGACTGAATATTGAATTATTTCTGTACAGAACTAGGTGGATTATTTATGTGGGTCTGTCCCACAAAAGCTCATAACCTAATAAATTATTTTGTTTAGTCTTTAAAGTGCTACTGGACTGCTTTTCTGTTTTCACACACTTTGTGTATAGGACAGAACTGCAAATGCTCTTCACCAAAGAATGAATGTACATAGAGCAGACATCAAAAACCTCCAAATACACAAACCTGTCCATCAGCACTTTAATGGAGTGGGCCATTCTGTTAAAGACCTGAGAATTGGTGCTCTGCAGAAAAAAGATTTCAGCAACAGTATACAGAGAGAATGTTTGGAACTAACATTCATATTCAAATTTGACACATTAACACATGGTTTGAACAGGGACAGCAATTACCTGACCCATTAAGATTGCAGATCAAAGAACATATAGCAGACGAGCAAGCGAGGTTCAGGAAAGATAGAAGTACGATACAGCACGTATTGGCACTAAGACTGATAGCAGAGAGAGCTCGACGGAAGAACAAGAATGTATATACTTGCTGCTTCGATTTTCAAAAGGCATTTGATAGTATACATCAGAAAGTGACTTGGGTGGTGTTGGAGCCATAAGGAGTGGATAGCAGACTGATACGGTTGTTGAAGGATATCACTGACAATGCGGAGGCAGCAATGAGAACATGTGGGGACTTGGGAAGTTGGCTTAAAACAAGTAGAGGTACGAGACGAGGAGATCCAATATCTCCAAGTATCTTCATCACACATCTGGAGAGAGCGATGGACAAGATCAAAGAAGCGGTAGAAGGGATATCTGTGCATGGGAAAAGATTTAACAACTTGAGGTTTGCAGATGATGTAGTTATCATTGAGGAAGATGAGGAGAAGCTAGTGAAAACAGTGCAGGTGTTAAATGCAGAAGAGAAGGGGTACGGACCGATTTATGAACATTGATAAAACAAAAACAATGGTACTTGGAGATAAGGAAATAGGAAGGAAGATCAGTGTGGATGGTATTGAGCTAGAAAATGTAGAGAAGCTCACATATCTGGGGAGCAACATAACGTATGATCTAGACTGTAAGAAGGAGACTGACTAGACTAGCGAAAGCCAGAGCGAGTTTGAAGGCAATGGATAAGATCTGGAAAAGCAAAGCAATTAGCTTAAGAACGAAGGTGAGCATCTTGCAAACGTGTGTATTCAGAAGCACATTGTATGGATGTGAGACATGAGTGATAATGAAAGATTTGAAAAGAAGAATATGGGCGTTCAAAAGGAGTTGTTATAGAAAGATTCTCAGAACAGGATGGACGCAGAAGGTCACCACTGAGGAATTATATGGAAAGATGCTGCAGAAGGTTATAAAATGGAAGCTACAACTATTTGGACATATTTGCAGAATGAATGATGAATGAACAATCAAGACCCTAGTATTCGGCATAATGGATGGCTCAAATAGGAGAGGCAGACCCCACAGAGAATGGATAGACGATATAGTAGATTGGTGCGGAGCTAGTCTACAGAAACTAAGCCACTCCGCACTGGACAGGGAAAGATGGAATGAAATAGTGAGAGAGGCATCAGACACCAATGGGCGCTGAGCCCATGGTTGATGATGATTATAAGGATTTTTTTTACATCCCTTGATGTTTGACCTAACCCTTACTTTCCCACCCTCTCACCCCACTCTCTTGCTCTTCTATCTGATTTACCAACAATGATAACAATTGTTGGGCCTCTGTGCTTTATATATTGAGTCTGTTCTGGTAGTGCTTTAGATGTAATGAAGTGGGTCTGTGCCACGAAAGCTCATCACCTAATACATTATGTAGCACTTTGAAGCCTAACAGAATTACTGCTTTTTTGTTTTGAAGTTGTAAATATGTTCAGATGAATGGGACGTAGAAGTAAAAGTCAGGAGACATACCTTTATGCTTAGCCTTGTGCTTGATGTGCAGAATGAGCTTGGGCAAATTGCTTTTTCCCTCTGCTCAGTTTCTCTGTCATAACTTAACATACTTTATTCCTCCTCCCCTGGGGAATACTCCTGTGTCTCTTTAAAGGGAGTGTCACCATTAGAGGGGGCACCAGCCTTGGATGCCTATTTAGCTACAAGCATTACCTGGTGACCATTTAAAATACAGTACAGTTTTATCTCCTGAATAGAGGTAAATACAATGCACCATGTTTGTGGAAAAAGTGTTGTAGCACGTGTGTCTTTCATATGCACGTGTCTCTCATATGTACTTGCAGGCAGCGGAATGTAATTCTTGTATGTTTTCCTCTTACAGGGTTGTAGAGAAGCTCCATTGGTAAGCAAAGACACAAGGGAAAAATGACATTCAGAAAAGGTACACGTTTAAAACAAGCAGGCACAAGCTTTTGTGCTCTTAACTTCTCCTGACGTGTGAGACTGTTCTAATTACCATTCCCTTTTTCTCTGTTTCAGTGAACATTGCCATCCTTGTACTTGCTATTGTTATATTTTTATTAGTTCTGCATCATAATCTTCTAGGTCTCAGTGACTTTCTGAAACGAGATGTATCAGGTACAGTGCCTTTTCTTTTATGTTAATATGTTTTCTTTTAACATCAGTAGCAAAGTGCATACCAGACTGGAAGCAACCCTGCCATACTAAAATGGTTTCTGCAATAGATCTTTTTTGTAATGAAGTCTGTATTTTGAATGCCTTATTTTGCTGTCTAAATTTTATTTATGTACTCCATTGACATTAGATCTTTACTAGATCTTTCCTCAGAACTAAGAGGAAGTTTGAACCTGATCAGTGTGTCTGCTGGAGACTTAATTGTAGTGGGGTCATAGGTATTCAAATACAGGTTGAATCTTTTGGTTTGTGCTGTAGCTATAATGATGATAAATTACAGCTTTGATAGCACAATAGTTTTGCAAGGTATATCAGACATTCAGAAATTTTAAGGCCAGAAGGGGCCATTATGGTCATGAAGTCTGACAGTCTGCTTAAAAATGGACATAGAATTTAATCCAGTTATTCCTGTATGGCAATCACTTCAAATTTATTCAATGAATACAAAGATTCTAGTTGTTGGAGAATTTGCCGTGGTACTAGATAATCTCTTCAGTTGATTAATTTAAAATACCAACATCAATTTCTGTATCTCCACATTGTGGGCATAAATACTGGTGGGTTCAATTTTGGTCCAGGGTTCGCAAGTTGTGACTCCAGAGCTGCATGCAGCTCTCTAAGGAGTCAGTTGTGGCTCTGGAGGCTGCCGCTGCTTAAACTAAATTCAGTTGCTTGCCGTTAAACCAACCAAATTTAGTATTTTTTGTTTAAGTGGCAGAAGTCTCTGGAGCTGCTGAGCAGGGAGCCCTGGAGAAGAAAGCCGGCAGGGCAGGGAGCTGCCCACACTGCACGCGGGGGAAGCACTAAGCTCACTGAGAGCTGCAGGGAGTGCTGGCACTGAGCCTGCCCCAGCCGGTGCTGCGCAGCTCCACCGAGAAGGAGGAGGTGGCCGCAGGAAGCAGCGGGGGGAGGTGGTGGCTGCGAAGAAACTGCGCTCACTGAAGCGAGTTAATCCTGGGTCTGGGGGTGTGTACAAAGGTAGGGGCTGAGGCAGATTAATCCTGGTTATGGTTGGTGCTTTGGCGCTGAGAGGCGTTAAACCTGAGGATGTGGGGCAGGTTTGCGGGATGAGGGGTAAATCTTGGGAATATGGGGTGGATTTGGGGACTGAGGTGGGTTAAGCCTGGAGATGGGGGTAGCAATTTTCCAATGAGCACAAATCAATGTATGCGTGCTGTTCTTAAAATAGGGGTGATAAAAAGGACAGTTTGACTGTCTCATTCACACGCATTGCGGCTCTTAAAGTATCAATTTTGTAATTGAATTTGAAAAAATGGCTCTTTTCACTATTTTGGTTGCAGACCCGTAGTTTAGGTCATTTTTAGATGTTTAATACTCCTGTGAGACACTCGTGTGTTGTATGCTACCTAGTGAGCTATAGGAGTTGACACAATAGCACAATTTGTATGGTGTTTCCTTGGTTTCTGTCTTAGAAGCATTAGAGTGTTGGAAGAGAAGGTGATGCTGAGAAAAGTAGAAGAGAGGGATACTAGGAGCTGAGCGAGAATGCAGTTTGTGTATATCTAAGACCCATTTTAGCCCTGAGTATTACTTAAACCCCGAGATTAAAGAATGAAGGAAGGGATTTAATCTGAGCTGTGATGTTCATCTGTGTATCCTACCATGCTGGCTCATTGGAAAGTTCAAACTTATATATTTGCATAACATTATTGAAATTTTTATGTGTTGTGATTTACAGATAGCAAGTTCTCCAGGACTTGGATTGTCTTTATGATAAGTTTGTACAGAACCTAGCTGTCCAAACTTGTAATAGGTCTGATTAGGGTCTATAAGAATAGTACAAATAGAAATAATTAGAGGTGTTAAAATTTCCAAAACTAATAATGTATTTGTTTGTAGAGCTGGTATATGTAGTTCCATTTTTGTCTTGCAGATTCAAGTCCATTAGGACTCCAGCCTATAGATTTCATACCCGAGGTTCCTCAAAGGCTGACTGATGAAAGAAATGATCAGGAAATTCCTGTGGTCATTACAGCATCAAATGACAGGCTTGGGGGTGTGATTGCAGCTGTGAATAGCATTTACCATAACACTAAATCCAATGTGGTGTTCCATATTGTCACTCTAAATGATACAGTGGACCATTTGAGGTAAACAGTGCTTTCCGGAATAAACCAGCAGTCATGTAGCACTTTAAAGACTAACAAAATAATATTTTAGGTGATGAGCTTTAGTGGGACAGACCCACTCCTTGAGATCTTAGTGCTCTCCAGATTTAGCTCATTGCAATAATGTCAGACTGGATTAACTTTCACAAGAGGAAGACGCCATCTGGTTCAACAATCCAGAGCTCGGAAAATTGATTGCACTCATAACTATGTGTGCTTCATTTCCAGACTTTGTGATAATTTGTTTCAGGAAGCAGTTGTTGGTCTTCCTAACATTTTATTTTCTGTTTGCTAGAGTTGCTTTCTCTTATAACATTCTAGGTGTAGACTGCAGTCTGTGCAGAATGGTTGTTTTGCTTGATTTCTGTGTTCCTGGTTTCTTAACTTTGTTTAAAAAAAAAATTCACTACCACACGTAAATACTGAGGACCTGTCAAAACCAATGTGCTGAGAGAATCCAGAGTTTCCAGGGATTCAGGTTGTGGCGTTCTGACGATGAGTATTTATTTAGGATCTAAATCTCATCTCAGGGTGAGGTTGTTGGTCAGGTTTAATTTTTTGTTTGACTTTCAGTTGCGTGCACACACCAACTGCCATGAACAGTGAAATATTTAGTAAGAAATTTTAAATATTCAGCATTTTAAAAAAAGACTAACTTCCATAAACATGGCAAAGGAATAATTTCTCATTCTGCTGTTGTGCACGCTTAAAGAAAACAGACTTTAAGGTTAAAACATGAAACAAAGGAAATAGGTTTTGTGTTTTTTTTTTTTTTTTTTAAGAATACAGATTTCATCACAAAAGGAGGAGCCCTAGCAGCAAAAATCACTCTTCTTTTAGGTAGAGAGGGCAGCAGGTCCAACCCCTATATCCTTTCTCCAGTTAACTAGAAGATCAAAATGAACATGGGTATCTTGAGTAATGCTTTTTATCATGGGACCATGAGTTTCTGAGGCTAAATATTGTAACAACATGAGAAGTAAACCTCAGAAAACTCCATTAGCCAGCGACTAAGGCCACTATTTTGCAGTGAGCTCTTTGTAGGCAGAGCTCTCTGTCCATATAGTACTGAAGTTAAACAAAATATATGTACTACATGCATACTTTATGCACAGGGGAAACAACCAAGCTAGAGTAGACAGACCAACATTTATTTCTGATGTTATTTGGATCACCACCTCCTTATTTCTGGTTCAGTTAGCTCTCATACTCATTTCACCATGCTTATTCTTTTTTATAAACATGTGACTCCTTTTCCCTGGGCAGGGCGTGGCTAAGTAAAACTGCTCTGAAAAAAGTGAAATACCGAATTTTGGATTTTGACCCTCGTATTTTGGAAGGTAAAGTGAAAGTGGAATCTGAAGAGACGGACTCCATAAAACCAGTGAGTAATGGTTCTGATTATTTTGTAAATGTGCATCAGTGTTAGTAACTGATGAGCATGGATATACTGGTTATATCTGAACAGATTTGTGATTTATAGCTCATGTTTTTAATAGGTTTATGTATGTGGTTTTTAGCTTGTATTTTCATAGATGTAAAAATTTGCTTCATGTTAAAACTTACTTGTATATGCATTTCAAGAAACACTGAGGCAGGCACAACCTTTCCTACCGAGATTAAGGGTAGGTAGTGATTGTGGTAATTAAGTAGATGGCACTCCTCTGGTTCTCTACTAAACCAATGTACCAGCAGGGGAAGCTCTACAGTTGAATATGCTATGCTTTCAAATGAGGAGAGAGAGAAGTCCTCTTAACTACTTTTGGTCATTAAATATCCCAGAGTCATTAACTATACAATTTTAGTATAGCAGGTCATTAAGTATTCACAAGAGTAGAGGCATTAAATCCAAAATCCTGTTCATATTCCAATTTGGATAATTATATTCTGGTTCCTTAAAATCCTCCTATATTTTCATTTGAATTCTGAATCTTTTCCTTCCTATACTAAATTGTTGCAAAATGCTAGAGTGCTCTAAAACCTTGAGAACCCAAATGAAACTACATTGTGTTACTGAGAAATATGATTTTTGAACTTCTCTAATCCAGGATCCTTTGGACCTGACCAGTACTGGATAAGAGAATTTGTCACACCCCAGAAGGTCAATCTTGTCTAGCAGCGTTACCAACACTTCCACTGCTTATTGGGCTCTTAGAAGATATTTAGAGGTAAATTAGAGCAAAATAACAGCACAGAACACAGAGAGCCTGGACTGGTGGCTATAACCAAACTTTATAGGACTGTGGGAAACTTGGCCACAGCCATGATGAGTGGTCATCCAGCTAGCTAAAATCATGATGTTTTACAGATGTTGCCAGATGAGAGTTCCGGATTAGAATGGTTCAACCTGCATAATCTTTCAGGATAACAAGTCTACAGTATGTTTGAGAGAGTTTGTCCATCTGTCTTTATCAATTTTTCACAAATAATAAGCAGTTATGTAGCACCTTAAAGACTAATAAATTTATTAGAACTCTGCCTAAATGGTAAGAGCTAGGACCACCAAATTTGGTATACAGCTTCCTTTTATCATACCTTTAAAGCCACATAAAGGTTTGGTTGTCCCAAGAAAATGGGATGTGTCTGGAATGGGATTGCTTTTCAAAAGATCGTACGGAAAAGAGATGCAATCGCCAGGAAGGTGAAAGGTGCTGGCTGGGGGCATGCCCTCCTCCTCCTCCCCCCGTGATTGCCATGGCCCTGAGTATCGCATCTCTCAGGGAGGATGGGGGTACCTGAAGCTCTCCCTACCCCTCCAATTCATACGGGGACGTTGCTGGCTGTTCCTCTTTGTCACTCTCAGGGAGCCAGGGGAAAGTGCACAAACTTAAAGACTGCTGGTAAATGTGCTAGTACACTCCTCCCTCGTTAAGCGAGCACTTGACTTACAAGTACTCGCTAAAACGAGGGACACACGTACCTACCTTTGTTCACTAGAAGAGTGAACTCCCCCGCTAATACGAGTCTCTTACTCCACTTCCTGCAGATCCAACCCACCTCAGCCTGAATCCCCCGCCCTCCCCGTGGACCCAACCCGCAGCATCCTGAACCCCTTGCCGGCTCCATGGCCCCAACCTCCCTCAGCCTGAAACCCCCCCCACCCTCCCCATGGACCCAACCTGCTACAGCCTTAACCCTGCCCCCACACTGCCCCATGGCTCCAACCTGCCACCAGGTTTTAACCCTCCCTCCTGCTCATGGCCCCAAACTGCCCCTAGGCTTTAACCCCCCTCCAACCACCCCCTGCTCCCCAACCCGAGGTTCACTTATCTTTCAAAAGCAGCACCATATGCTGCCACTCCTTCGCTGAGTAACGAGCTCTTGGAGTGAATCACAGACTTTTACATGTATTTTAATGGGAATTTAGTGTCCCTCTCCCAAATTTCTGCACGTAGGTGAAAACTTGTAAACCAGTTGTGCTTATGTAGCGAGGGATGAGTATATTTTATAAATGTCCATTGATTTTTATATTAAATCTTCATATGTAGTCATGATTAATGTGAGTGAGTTCTTCAGAATCATAGTTGGTTGTTCCAAAAATACAATGTGCCAACTTAATTTTTCCTATTATAAGCAGAATATTTTTGAACACATTCTGTAGGCCCCCGTTCTGAAATGTGATTTGCTAACAATGACCCTTGCCTGTGTGTGGCGTTCCTCTGACTTAGTGTAGTTCTGTGCAGGCGCTCAGGATAGTGAACTGCATCATAGGAGCAAGACCTGTGTGGAACAATTTGTATTTCCAAAGTGCTGTATGAACACTTAGACTGTGATATTCAAAGGGCCTTAGGGACCAGACCCACAATGGTACTTAGGCTTGTAAATCAATGGACGTTAAGAACCTTAATACCTCTGAGGATCTGCGTTGAAGAGACTTAGTTTCACTGACTTTCAGCGGAGGTTGCGCTTCTACGTAATTTAGGAATTTCTGCAAATTCAGCCCATTTAAAAAAAAAAAAAAGTAAAAGAACAAAAAACCCTCCCACGCCTGATGGTGGTTATTCTTTAATTCCATATGTTGCCTGGGATACTGTCATTTCCAGAAAATTAGTGTCTGGGATGTCAGCTAGTGTTCCCCATTTCTCTGTCACTTTCCTGTTTCTCTTGCTTGTGTTCACAGTTAACCTTTGCAAGATTCTACTTGCCTATGTTTGTCCCTCATGCAGAGAAGGCCATATACCTGGATGACGATGTAATAGTGCAAGGTACTGAGTATGTTCTTCCATTTCACCAGGGTCTTTCCTGTTCATTCGGGATCTAGTTGAGTATCGTCTCTCTGACGTTAGTCAAATGGTTCTGCCCCATATAAGGGTACAAAAATCCTGTAAATGTACCTAATTCGTGCAGGTTTATTAATTGGAAAGTAACTTTTTTCGGTCCCTATTTTGTTAGTTTTTGTTCTGGTGAAGCATGAAGATTGTTGGCGCTCTTATGTACATCTTGTCTAGTTTAACCACGTTGTCGCGATACTATGGATTATTGTAATTTTAGCACCTAAACATATTTTGTGTAGGCAAAATAAAACTCTCTTGATTTTTCCCAACCCCTTTTTTGACAATATTAAATTAAACTAGCTGTTTACATTTTCTATAAAAAGTATTTTTATTACAAACATCAAAATTTGTGTTCTTTCAATGTTAGCAGTAAAACTACTGTAAAACTCTGTCCCCTAGTGAATATTCTAGGGAGAAGATTGTTTACCTAACAAGACAACAATTTCAAATAAAGGACGTGACAGTCTTTTAAGATTCTATTTTTCATTTCACTGCCTTTATATTCGGTATGATTTCTAATGTAACAGCCATTTCTCAAAGGCCCTTGGTTTTGACGTCAGCTTCTGTTGTCTTCAGACAGAGTTGGTGCTGGTCCCTAGTGACCTGCAGGGAGATCTGTCCAGAGTAGGATTTGAGATGCAGGAGCTAAAAGGGTATAGTTTCATGGAATGTTAGTTTGCATATACCTGACATGCACTGTACCGAAGGAATGCATTTTTAAACAATTGTCCTGGCCCTGTTCCCTGTTTTGTTCTGAGTTGGGAAAGAGTGTGTTGGTATCAGTATTGAAAGAGTGTGTATAAAAAGCCTTTGAATGAAAGTTTAAGCAATATTTACGTTCTGATTCTCTCCTTGGTTTGAATTTTTCAGATGATATCCGTGAACTTTACAACACACCACTGAAACCTGGCCATGCGGCTGCATTTGCAGATGACTGTGATTCAACCTCTAGTAAATTCGCTGTCCGTGGAGCAGGGAATCAGGTCTGACTGTATCCACAAATTTAGTTATTCAGATGTTTAAGCACTATAAAATGCATCTAAAATATTACAGTTGTGGTTATTTGTGGGCACAGTTGACAGACAAGTTGAGATCACAGAGACCTAGTCAGAGCTCTTTGAAATTATAGCTGTACTGTACAAAGGGAATAAGATGTTGCTATGAAGAATGTGCAGTCTAGACCTTAACATTCAAAGTTTTTGGGTGCATATAATATACTTGCATAGAAACAGGTGATTTATCTAGTGGTGAAATCAGTGGTATCTTATATTTTAAGTATTAAGGTGATGGAGCATTCCTGAAAGCTTTTTACATGGTTATGCCTCTTAAACTACATGCTCTGTCCTTTACTAAACGAAAGAGAATTTACTTTATTCTCACAACAATCCTCTGGTCTACCAGGGGCACTGGTGGGGAGCGGGAGGGGAAAAAATGATAGGGTGAAAGAGGGCTGGGGACAGGGACATTTTAAATAAAATTTTGTTTGGGATTGTTAAAAGTAAAATGTAATTTCTGCTCTGCTTTCAGTACAATTATATTGGATTCTTAGATTATAAGAAGCAAACAATCCGGAAGCTAGCCATGAAAGCGAGCACCTGTTCTTTTAATCCAGGGATCATTGTTGCCAATCTAACAGAGTGGAAACTACAGAACGTCACGAAGCAATTGGAGAAATGGATGATGCTTAATGTAGCGTAAGTATGCAGACATTGGGAGTGACAAGTCAGGGATCGAGCCGCTGTGATAGTCATTGTGGAATGAAGGGCAATGGGGTCTACATAAGCTGCTAACCAGATAGAATGCATCAGTGTCTTCCTTTTGTGCAGTAGCTATATGAAATGCAACCATTCGAGGGCCGTATCTGCATCCAGAGCTAATAACTTAATTTTTCCACTCTAGGGAGGAGTTATACAGCAGAACTCTGGCAGGCAGCATTGCCACACCGCCCCTTCTAATTGTATTTTACAAGCAACATTCCAATATTGATCCCATGTGGAATGTCCGACATCTAGGTATGTATAATATAATACCGATAATAATATATGGAGATACACACCTCATAGAGCTGGAAGGGACATTGGGAGGTCATTGATTCCAGTCCTTTGCCCGGCCAAAGCACCATCCCTGACAGGTTTTTTTTTAACTTATTTGCCCCAGGCCCCGAAATGGCCTCCTCAGGGATTGAGCTCACAACCCTGGGTTTAAGCGGGCCAATGCTTGAACCACTAAACTATCCCTCCCTCCTTCATTTGCCACTTTAGGGAGGAGTTATACAGCAGAACTCTGGCAGATGGCATTCCCACCCCAGCATGCTGTCAGTCCCATAGCTGAACATTGTGTTGATGCATTAAATGGACTTTTTTCCCCTAAGGGGGTGATGGGGATGCACCTTCTTCTTCTCTACACCCTGTTCTTTTTCACAGCTCTCATTTCCTGCTGCAGGCTCATTTCAGAACCAATGCTTGCTGTTTTTTAAGCTGCCAAAGGACTCGTGAAAGCTAAGCTTGCTTTCAAGTTTTGTACCTTATTAAACGCATTTGGTATATTTGGAGTTGCCTCCTGATGTGTTGTCGTTTATTTGGAAGAACATAACTTTCAAATCTGTTTCGTGCTAGTTGAGTTCAAATGCCTTTGGAGCATACTTCGGTTTTTATTACAAGTAGTGCAATTGTAAGAATGCTTTGAAGTGCACTGGAAGGCCAGAAAAACCCTAAAACAGGAGAGACGGCACAAAGCAGAGCTTAGCTGTACCTGAGAATCTTTCCCACAAGACCACTGCTTTTACACCTGCATCTCACTGGGAACTTAAAATCTTGCATGCTTATGATAATTTTACTGCCTTTATTTCATACTCTAATGTGCAGTTATGACTTGCGTTTCTTTCAATAAAAGGCTCTAGCACTGGAAAAAGATACTCTGCTCAGTTTGTGGAAGCTGCGAAGTTGCTCCATTGGAATGGGCATTTCAAACCCTGGGGCAGAACAGCGTCATATGCTGATGTCTGGGAGAAGTGGTACATCCCGGATCCTACTGGCAAGTTTAACCTGATCCGCAGACACTCTGAGATCTATGAGGCCAAATAAAATGGATTTATAAACTATGGTGACTTTCTCAGGAAACAATTGGAGCCAGCAGTTTTTTTTATTTTCAGACGATTTACATTACAGTGCAGTCTTTGCTTCTCTGGAGAACTAAGGAAAGTGCATATCCAGGTGAAATGATCAACTGTACTAAGCTGCATGCCTGAAGAGGAGACTTATTTCAAATATGGTTGAGGAAACTTTTGTCTATCCACACTACAAAGAGCACAGAAACACTTCCGTGAACTAGCATTTTTCTGGGTAATTCTTTTTAACTGCATTCTTCCTGTCCACTGCTAGTCTACATTTGATATTTTGTCAGCTACTGAAATCTCTTGTTCTTAGGAAAAGTTCATCTGGGTAACAGCCACATGCGTATCTTGCACATCAATTAATTATAATCGAAAGCTGCTGTTTTCTTATTACCTTTTATCTTATCCTGTGAAAACTCTTTCTTTTGCATGAAGATGTACTTGCTATTTAATCTTTCCTTGCACTTTCACTGTGTATGAACTTAATCTATATTTTTCAAAGGCTACTTCTCAAGTATTATTTCACTGAGAATTTAGTGATTGCCACTGAACACAAACTCTTTTTAAAGTTGTGAGTAAACTAAACTATGTTCAAAATACGGAGTAAACTGAACTTTGAAAATTATTTTGCAGTTTGATTTGTTCAAGTAATTCAAGTAGTGCATGAATATAAAATGCATTTGGGTCTGGGTAATGGTACTTGCTCGAGTAAATGCGAAAATCTGTTGAAACAGATGTTTCCACTAATTTAAAAAAAATTATTTCTTGACGGAATTTATTTCCTTGATGCAATTGTAAAATGTATGCAAAATATTTGAAGTATACAGTATTCATTTAGTCTTCAGATCAGAAGCTGTTAATTTGTAAAGCTTGAAACAAGTAATACCTAGTGATTAACTATTTCGCATACCATTTGGATGGTGCGTCATAACAGAACTATCAAAAGAAAAAAGCAGTCCAGTAGCACTTTAAAGATTAACAAAATAATTTATTAGGTGATGAGCTTTCGTGGGACAGACCCACTTCTTCAGATCATAGTCATACCAGAAGAGACTCAATATTTAAGGCACAGAGAACCAAAAATAGTAATCAAGGTTGACAAATGAGAAAAATTATTATCAAGGTGAGCAAATCAGAGTAGAGAGGCAGAAGGCTGGGGGGAATCAAGAATTAGCTAAAGCAGAGTATGCATAAGAACCCCTATAATGACCTAGAAAATTCCCATCCTGGTTCAACACTGGACCTAACCAGGTAATTCACAGAATCATTCTCATGTTCCACAACTAACATCATATGTGTCATTGTGTGCCAACAATGCCCAGATGCTTTGTATATTGGACAGACTTCAAACTCTCTTAGACGAAGAATTAATGGGCATAAAAACAAGACCTAAAAACACTCCTGATTCAAAAACCTGTCAGTCAGCACTTTAATGGAGTGGGGCATTCTGTTAATGACCTGAAAGGTTGCCTCTTACTAAGGGGAATTTTCTCAACACTTGGGAGAGGCTGCTGAATTTTATATTCAAATTCGACACATTAACACATGGTTTGAACCAGGATGGGAATTTTCTAGGTCATTATAGGGGCTCTTATGCATATTCTGCTTTATCTAATTCTTGACTTCCCCCCACCCCCTTCTGTGCCTGTACTTTCTGATTTGCTCACCTTGATAATATTTTTCTGATTTGTCAACCTTGATTACTATTTTTGGTTCTCTGTGCCTTAAATATTGAGTCTCTTCTGGTATGGCTATGATATTGAAGAAGTACATCTGTTCCACAAAAGTTCATCACCTAATACATTATTTTGTTAGTCTTTAAAGTGCTACTGGACTGCTTTTTTGTTTTGATAGTATATAGACTAGCACGGCTTTCTCTCCGTTACTACACAACGGAACCAGTGAAGCTGAGGTGAGCAATAACATTGTCTTTTAGCAAATCTTTGAGGGGTAGTGGCGATGCTCTTATTTCTTTCTGGAGCACCTCTTGGGTTCTGCTAACGACGGGGATAGCACTGCCCTGTTAAGGAGTTCTCACAGCGTATCTGTTAGCCTGGCCCTTTAAATTAGGCAGAACCAAACACCTGGAATCTTAGCACAGCTGTTTTGCAAGTGCAGTGCCTTTATTCCCTGCTTGTAAATGTAAGTTAATAGATGACATATTGGCTGTGTCTACATGTGCCCCAAACTTCGAAATGGCCACGCAAATGGCCATTTCAAAGTTTACTAATGAAGCGCTGAAATCCATATTCAGCGCTTCATTAGCATGCGGGTGGCTGCGGCACTTTGAAATTGATGCGCCGCGTGTCTCGTCCAGATGGGGCTCCTTTTCGAAAGGACGCCGCCTACTTCAAAGTCCCCTTATTCCCATGAGCTCATGGGAATAAGGGGACTTCGAAGTAGGCGGCGTCCTTTCGAAAAGGAGCCCCATCTGGATGAGACGCACAGCGGCGAGGCGCGTCAATTTCGAAGCGCCGCGGCCACCCGCCTGCTAATGAAGCACTGAGTATGCATTTCAGCGCTTCATTAGTAAAATTTGAAATGGCCATTCGCGTGGGCATTTCGAAGTTTGGGGCACGTGTAGACGTAGCCATTGTGTGCTACTCAACTGATTTATCCTAGTGTTTCACTGTACCATGCTCACACAGAGGTTAGAGTTTTGGTGTAATTTCTACCCACAGTAACATAGGCCATGTCAAAATTTTGGGGAGTAAAGGCACTTCAAAGTTACGGTGGGGGAGAATTTGCCTAAAGCGCTGCATATGCATTGCGGCTCTTAATTAGTAATCTCACATCCCCCTAATTACAATGCCCCCTTCTTTGAAGGGAGCAAATGTAGATGTAGCCATCAATTTTTTGCACCTGGCTGAAAATTATACTGTTCCCTGCAAGCAGTTTTTAGTTCAAGTTTAAGTTCTCCAAAGGGTAAATAGTGTGTAAACAAGGGGACTTGAGAATGTTCAGCATCTTGCAGGCTCAGAGTTAAGTAGTTGTTCGTTTGTAACTTAATATTAAAAATATGTAAATGTGTAACTCACAGGAACTGGACCAGCTGCTGCCTTCCTCTTAACTTCTGTTGCTCTGAGCTAGTCACTCTTACATAGCTCTTTGGTTGTGCTGTGGACTGTTGTTTCTCAACCTTTTTGATACCACACCAGAGCCCAACTTCCTAAACTGTCAGATCTCAGGGACCGGTCATTGAGAAATGCTGGTATAGACCATGTACATTAAGATTTGTCTGTGATAAATTTATCACTAGTTTTCTTTCAGGTGGCTTTGAGATTAGGTCAAGGAAACTTCACTGCACTGTGACACCCTTCTGACCAAAAAAAAAAAACCTATTACATGACCCCAGGAGAAGAAACTGAAGCCTCAGCCCAGCTGCCCTGGGTGGCAGGGCCAAAGTCTGAGCCCTGCCATCCCGGGTGGGGGAGATGTAACCCAAGGGTTTCAGCCCCAGGTAGGGTGCCTATAACCTGAGCATGGCCCTCTGGGGCTAATGCACCCAACAAGTATGAGCCAGCCCTAGTGATCCCTTTAAAATAGGGTTGTGCAAGCCACTCTAGGGTCCTGACTGGCAGTCTGAGAACCACTAGATGCGGTTAAGTGCATTTTTGGTGTCTGGTAATGGGAATGCAACATATGCTAATCATTTAATATGATGTATTATTCCCCAAAGAAAATAACATTTGAAAATTCAGAAGTTAGCAATGTATTTGCAGTTTGGATCAGATTTAATAGTTTTAGATATCAACTAAAGTAAGTTTTCTCCTATTATGTATTAACCAATACATCAAACTTCAACCATCTCCCTTGCTAGACTTCTAAGCAATCCTCGTGCTCAGGTTTGCATAGTTTAATCAAATATTACTGTGCAGATTTGAGAAGAATGTCAATTCTTAGTATTCTTTCAGGTATATTATTACAGTCCATTTGTACAGAAAGTGGTTTCTTGTTCTTCTGCAATAGCTGAAGTGCAGGCAGTTTTACCTCTTCTCAGGTATGGCAGATTGTGTCTTATCTTTCAAGTTTGCACTAAGATCACACTATTAAGCATGAACAAAGTGTGTGACGTCATGGCAGATTGGAGGTTGGTTGACTTCTTAAGCACAGGAAGCTGTGTACTCAAGACTAAATTCTGTAGATTCAGTTAACTTAACAGTACAAACTTAGTTATTATCTTGGTTGAAGGAGCTTTGATACCTATTGATGATTAATATAGGTAATTGTGTTCTGAATGGATTGAGGGTAAAAACAGTATCTGCAATTTCATAGTTTATATTGTGCCAACCTTATTAGTACAAAATGGAAGAATTAACGTCTTTGGAAACTGTGTGTGTGTGTGTGTGTGTGTGTGTGTGTGTGTGTGTGTGTGTGTGTGTGTGTGTGTGTGTGTGTGTGTGTGTGTGTGTGTGTGTAAAAAAGAGACTCGGACGCCATTTAGTCCTTAACAGTAATTTTATAACTTTTTATAGATGTTTATAGCACGACAAAACTTAAAGCTATCCTATGAAACACACTAAGTTTGAAAATCATGTGTATTTCACATCAATCAAAATGCTGGATCTTGGCAGCAACTTCTTACAAGCAAGGTCTGCTGGATTTTAGCAGCACTGAAAGGAAACATTCAGTGACATTGTTCATGGCTGCTTAGAAAGTTAGCAGTGCCATTGTCAAAATTAGTCCGCTGAGTGCATGTTCTGTCTTTACACATAATCCATATTAAAGTCATAAGCGTCATCCTGGTCAGCTGTCTCATCCAAACTGAATGATAAAATATGGGGATGCTCACCTTTAGAAGAGAGAATGTTAGTGAAATAGTACTAGATTACTGCGGTTACAGAGAAGGATGTATTTATTGAAAAAGTCACTTCCTTTAATACATACCTGCTGATTGCTTTTCCAAGATTTCATCCTCCACCCACAGGTTTTGCAGGTTTGTTTTGATGCTTGTCTGAATCCCACTTTCCTAAAACAGAGTTAGAGGTAGTACTGCTGATTGAAAACTGATAGCAAAAAGAATAAACTGTCCTTTTATATGGGAAATTTAAACAAGCTGTTCTTTTCCCACAGATGTGCTGCTGCTTATATAGTCTGTGACTGATGGCCAGGTGCACGCATTCCAATTTGTATTATGATTTTGAAGTTATTAAATATTTTTACAGAGAACATACACCTAAAGCATGTTCTACTTTAACCATTTTAACTTCATTGACACCAATGGCATTGATAATCTTTAAAAGAAAGATCCTTGAATTAGTATGACTTGTGTGATGATGCACTCGTCATTCCTGCTGAGCTTCACCCTCGAGCTTCTTTGAAAAAACGGGAGGTAAGCAGCATGTGCAGAGTTAGTAGACAGTTTGGCAAGGATCGCTTCACTGTGAGAATTATGCGTAAAAACTGGTAAAGTGGAAGAAGAGGTAAGTTTCTTCCCCCAGGAAATGGTGAATAGATGGGAGTTTTTTTCATGTTACATAAACAAGTAGTACAGTGGCACCTTATAGACTAACAGATATTTTGAGCATAAGCTTGCATGAACAAAGACCCACCACTTCATCAGATGCAGCGGGTCTCTGCCTACACAAGCTTATGCTCCAAAATGTTAAGTCTATAAGGTGCCCAAGGCTTCTTGTTGTTTTTGAAGATACAGACTAACTCAGCTATCTTTCTGATACTTGCCTCCATGTTACATGGTTTCAAATTCAAATATTCAGAGGTGGATATTTTAGCATATGGGAGGTGAATGCTTCCCTAGCAAGAGGTTACGATACTGGCACTCCAGAGCTGGAAATCAAATTGACTTGCTATAGAACTAAACTACAGTCAAATCACAGGTGGTATGTCCCTTACGCAGGATGCTCAGGACCTGACGGGTTCTGAACAAGAGAATTTGCTGGATGAGGAGAGGTCCAGGTCTTCTGCACCCTGACAGCCCCAGGGCTCAGTGGTTGCTGCAGCTCCAGCCACCCTCCCCCCAGTACTGTGGCCCTAGCCTGGGCTTCCCCAGCTGCTGAGGGCTCCAGTGCCTGCACTGCCATAAAGGCAGGGGAGGATCTGGCTCCTTCATGCTACCACAGGGCAAGTAGAGGCTCCTTCCCCAGCTGCACTGGGGCGCCTGCACCATCTGGTACACTCTCTTGTCCTTGAACATTCGTGAGCCACAGGACGAGAGAGTACTGGAGTTGAGAGGTGCAACCTGTACTTAAATAATGAACTTCTACAAATAGCAAATCTGTTACAGCTTACTAAACAGCTGTGTGTGTCACTTTTAATAACACTAACCCCCCATCGGTTGCTCCTGTGCTCTAAAAACAGGAGGCTCAACCATTGTCAAGTGCAAAAGTTAACATGGTCAGCTGTGATTAGTTTGAGCACTTTAACAAAAGCTGTTACTTTCTTGCCAGCATATGAAGATCTAATGCACCAAAACTGATACAGGTTAGCACTATTTCACTGCCATGCATCAAATTTAAACAGGATATGCTGCTCAGGAAGGCGCAGGGAGGTTACACCCCAAACTCATTCTCCCACTGTAAGCCAAGGACTGCTGTTACCAAATAGTTTGGAGATCCTGCCACAGAAGGGACTGGTTAAAAGACAATGTGTTTTTTTTCTGAAGAACTGCTGCACGTTAGTTGAAGAGGGAAAGTTTTATATTCATTTTGAGTAGTTCGTTCGCTCAGTGCTTTAAGTAGTGGCTAATAAAATAAGCTTTACGTAGCAAGTTTTTGTTGCCGAGTAATTCTGTACAAGTTCACTCAGTTAAGCACCACTGACACAAACTTATACTAGGATCTGAAAGATGAGCTGTCTTCTACCTACATCATCTCCATGGTATCCTCCTGAAAATACTACAGCTGCCATTTAATTAATATGATGCATGAGCCAGGGCTGTTAGCTCTGCAGATGTAAGAAGAAAGTGGTGTTTTTTAAAAAAAGCCCATAAAACTTCATACTACAATGAAAAGACTGGACTCAGATGCAGAACAGACATTGAGGAAGATGGCACCATTCTGACCCAGCCATTTTCCTGATTATAACAATGAAGTTCTCTACCTTTTCTCCTCCCACTTTCTGTAGTCAGACCAATAGACTTTCTGGAGGCTGGATGAGGATATTCCTCTGCCAGCTCCCCTGTTCCCATTTACAAGCAATGATACTGATTGGTTTTTATCAGCTAGGTCTTGCCTCATCAACAGATTCCTCTTCCTTGTGGCCATCTTGATCCTCTTCAGACAAGTCTTCTGCTTCACTTGCTTCCATGTTCTCCAGTTCCAATGTTTCCTCTGTTAGTTCATCTTCTTCTGTTGTCCCATTTGTCAAGCCAGAAGACTGGAAAACAATGCTGCTTGCCAGATTGGGAAATCTTACAGCTGTGAAAGATATTGGACACCTGTATTAAGGTTAGCAGATGGATCCACAGGTAATAAACAGATACACAGTAAAATCTCTTATCTGGCACTCACCAACAAGCAAGCTCAATCAACTGGCATTTGTGATCTGCCCAGGAAGTCTCGTTTATAGTGAGGGCAGTGTAGCAGAGTAGTGGCTGGGGCATGGGAGGGAATTTAGGGTGCCAGATGGAGGAGGCACTCACCCCAGGTAACTGTCATAAGCAGCCCCCCGCCCCCCCCCCCCCCCCCCCCCCCCGCAATCACTCTTGCTGGTGAAGGCACAGTCAGGGAGCCCTGGAGGCAGGCTGCCTCTGTCCATCTCCCCCCACCCCAACTCCAACATTGATTCAATGACTTTCAGCCCGCTGGAAAGTAACCGTGGCCAAAGGCAGCTGCAGAAGCAGCATCTGCTGATAGAGGTGGGTGTGCCTGCTTGTAGCAGGGTGGGCTGCCTGTGCCTCTACTGAACAGCAAGGATGGGAAGCCACTTACAGGTGTTGTAAGGTGAGCCCCTCCTATGCCTCAAGTTCCCTCCCACAGCCCAGGCTATGCACATCCCCTTTGCCCATCCCCCACACTCAAAACCCACTAACCTCCCTCCATGCTGATTATGAAACCTTTCACCGCATATAGAGGGCCACTTCCCAAGGGGCAAATCAATGTTTTCCCATCACTTGCATGAAAAAAAATAAAACTGAAGTGTGCCAGTGAGAATTTAAGTTCTGAACTGATCTCACGGGTAGACATGGTCATCAATGGCTTAACAATACTGTGGTCTGACCAGCTACTAGAAACTGCCATGCAAACAGATTCTCAGTTAAAATTACTTAAAGCTGCTTCCTTATGCCATTTTCAAGATAGGGAAAACACACACAGGTGGATTAAGTGACTTGTCCAGTGACCTAGAGCAAATCAGTACCACAGTGGGGAAATAGGTTAGCCATTGGATCAGCATTGCTCAAAATATTTAACATGAACGTGGTGAGTAGAACTGGCAGCAGCATGGACCCTAGAATTTGAGTGACAGGGCTGCAGCCCAGTCTTAATCATCAAGTTGTGCTATGGCATGTAGTGTTAGACAGGGACAGACTTAAGGAGGCGCAAGCCACCCAGCTACTTCAATCTTACAGGAACATGAATTCTAGAAGCAGCACTGGAAGCTCTCCAAAGGGGAGACTGCATACAAGAGTTCCTAGAATGAAGTTTCAGGACCTGCAAAGGAGCCACAAGGTGGTTGCCTTTCAGGTCAGGGCAAGGCAAGGATAGCCACATACCACAGTCCACATAACACAAATCCATCAAGAATGCCAGGGAGTTAAAATTCTCCATGGAAGCAACCTTTCCTGAGCACACACAACAGAGAAGGCTGCACTGCAGCAAAGGCTTGGATTTTATGATTTTACTTAAGTTACTTAGAAAAATAAGGAATTTGAGGGAAAGGGTTGCACAAACCGCAGAAGAATTCAAGTGCTCAAAAAAATTCATGAAGCTTAATGGAAACAGGACTGGCCGAGTAAGTATGCCTGGGTAATATGGGTTCAGAGGGGTAGCCATTTATAAGAGCATAAGCTTTTGTGAGTGGAAGCCCACTCCATCAGCCGCATGTGGTGGAAACTTTCCCTTTGGGAGAGATACAACTAACCAAACTGAATACATGTATTAGTCTTTAAGACGCCACAGGACTCTGTTGTTCCTATGTAATACAGGTTACAGCTACATTTTGTATTGTTAAACCAGAATGCTTATTTGAGAGTAGCACGCTAAAGCCATACCTGCGGCAGTGCATTTCAAAGAGGAGTCTCACCTTTAATGGTGTTCATATTGTCCTTTGCCAACTCCGCTAAGTTAAAACCCTGCTGCATTTTCATTATGGCCTCCTTGGTGAGGTGTGGTGAAAGACTCCGTGATGCAGGAGGCAATGAGTGGTAACTAACTTTGGCACTAGGCAAAGAAAACAATGGAATTATAATGGATTTGAAAACCTACTAACTAAAAACAACAACATGCTTAAAGCCACCCCTGTGTTTCAAAAATAAAAATAACCACCAAGAAGTGATTTCTCACATCAACACAAGACTTTTCTAAACTATACATTATATGAATTTCAGCAGAAAAACTGACTACCCATTGTCTAACACATTTTATGACACACCCTCGAGAAAGAGGAATTATGCATTTTTTCTCTGACATGTCAGTATAGGCCCCCTCAGCCCATTAGCTATAAAATCTCAATACTGTTATTCAGCTAAACTCTAAGGAACATGGGCACGACTAGACATCTGAACAGATCAAATGGTGAATCCAATGTCTGCGGAAGAGGACATAGGCAGTTTCAGAAGGAGGACAACTCTCTCCTCCCCCTGGTGAAGACACACAAAATCGAACTACAAGGAGTTAACGGTTGACACCTCTACTCAGTCTCACAAAGACTAAGAAGCTGATGGGAGAAACTATTGTTGACCTCTTTCATGATGGCCAGGTAAGTTAATTGTAGGTAAAGTCGACTCCAGTTTACGTATTGGTAATGTACAGTGTACACCTGACCTCTTTCTCCACCCTTTCTTAAGCTCTATCGTCAAACAAGTTAACCCAATGACCCTTTTAGGGTAGTAACAGAGAGATAGCCATGCTAGTCTGTATATTATCAAAACAAAACAGCAGTCCACTAGTACTTTAAAGACTAACAAAATAATTTATTAGGTGATGAGCTTTTGTGGGACCAACCCAGTATGCTGAATCAGGATGAAGAGAACTACTTAGCTAAATCTCTCATGTCATTTGCCAGTACCCAGAGCTTCTAGTGACATTGTTGAAAAAGGACCCTGAAAGACCTTCTTATAATAAACAGAAATTAAAATATCCTTACCCTGTCCAATCATAAAGTAATAATTTAGCTGCACACTCTGTATCAGGAACACCACCCTTTTTCAGCATCCCCCTTTTCTGCGCAAGTAAAGTTAAAAATTCTACAGGGTTTCTGAAGTCGGAGATGTTGTAGTACAGCATTACCTGAAACCAACAAACAACAAGGACATGGGTTCCTTAAGAAGCTGGCCCAGGCATTCCTAAAATGACGAGAGGACTAAAGTACAAATCAGATTCTTTTATGACTTGTTCTTACTGCAGAGGTGCATAGAAAGCCAAGGAAGGAGGAGCTATGCCTGGGCAGGTCCTTTGTTTACTTTTGGTACCACACATTACTGAGCAAGAACAAGCAAATTCACCTGCCACAGAAAGGGCTATTACTACCAGTATTCTTTTTCCAGTTGGCCTATGCATACTTTTCTCACATCCACTCATAAAACTGTAGACTTCAGTGGGGATTACATCAGTATTGACTTTAAAGCACTGAATGCTCAGAATGAGATCAGAGTTGGATCTGACGTCTTCACTGTCACAATAAAACAATGAGATTATCCTCATTTCTCACTCTGCTAATAAAATGCTACCCAGTTAGATTTTATCAAAGTAATTATGCATCAGGGTGAGATAAAGATCTTGGAGACATACAATAACTTACCTGCTGCTTATTGCAGTGCCTCAGAATTGCAT
Organism: Carettochelys insculpta; assembly: GCF_033958435.1. NCBI lineage: Eukaryota > Metazoa > Chordata > Testudines > Carettochelyidae > Carettochelys > Carettochelys insculpta. The sequence continues at coordinate 6,026,564 of NC_134147.1, read as the reverse complement.
TTACTGCATCTAATAATCTTCCTGATTCTTCAGTATCTGTGGCACTCCTCAAAGCCAGCGCAAGAGCAGAATTGGAAGGGGCTGCAATGATACTTGGGCTGTCTATCATCTTGATTTGTTTGTCAATATGGACTGTCTGCATGTACCTATGAGAGAGGAAATGGATCCTGGCAGTAAGTCAGCTTCAATCAACCACCAAGAAACATTGGGTGAAGGCTGGGAACTCATAAAACATGAAGCTCAGTGTTGGATTGAATACAAACTCCTCATGCAAAGTCAGTTCCAGTGCATCATCATGTGCTTCATTTACAGTGGCTTTATATGTGGCCTTCACCTTTCCTAAAAAGGTGTGGTCATGGAAGCCTCTGAGCCACACATCTGAATCCTCAAAGACTAAGCACTACATATTGGTAATTGCTGCAAACTACACATCATATGAAGGCTGCAATCTGCTTTGCAGGCAAATCAGATTGAATAGCATTGGCTGCGTATACAAACACAAACTACCAGCATTTTAAAACAAAAATAAGATGTTAGATTCCAGTTATCTCCTTGGACTGTCTATGTTGGGATAAATCCTGCCAGCAGAGTAGGTGCCTCTGTGATTCTTCAAACTTTCTGTAATAACTCATAATGCATCCAGTGCCTTTCATCCTCAGCACGATGGGGTTTACAAACCCCACGCTGGGCAAGAACGGATTAAGGATTTGCCCGGGGCTCTGCCATATCTCCAAGAAATACACAGGCTTGAGGGAGTTAAAAGGGAGAACAACAGCTTGCTTGCAGGCAGACTTGGGAACAGAAGAGACCGGTAACCTCAGCTCTTAAATGGCAGAATCTGTCCCAATAGCCACTGCCCGAAAGACTGTCTGAGGGAAGGGCCTGAGCCAGGTACACCCTAAGAGGAAGGCGTTCATTCCCTTCTCTTAATTCTCCTTCCTTTTTGTTTATGGATAAGTGACCCGGCCAGAGCTCCACAACACAGGAAGGGGCGTAGACTCTCCCACAGGGCAGCAAATGCAAAGGGCTTAGCTGCTACACCACATCGAACTACATGCAGGCCCCAAGAGGTTAGGTGATCCTCTCACAGAGATCCCACTTCACTTTTAAAACTATATACAGGTGCATACCTTTTCCACCAGTGAAATGCAGCAGCTGTTGAGAGAGCTATGCTATGCTACACTGATTGAACAGAGCAGACAGTAGAGAACATCATAGCCAACTGAAACAGCTAAGAAATGTACGTAATCTGAACAGAACTACAACATCAAAACCAATGGGTTCACTAAAGCAAACTTACTTGGTCATGCCTCTCACTGGCCCCACGTTACAGGCACGCACCTCCTTCAGACTATTGATAAGGCTGCTCTTCCCCACGTTAGGAAAGCCTGAAGAAAAATGCAAACAAATAATTAAGAAAAAAAACCCACCACCACAACCATGAATCCTAGTCCACATAAATTAGTTCAGAATTACAAGCTTTAAAGATGCCTCTTATAAAACATGGGGTCAGAATGAGATCAGAGTTGGATCTGAAGTCTTCACTAACAGTAAGACAAAGTCTATATCCTCATTTCTCATCCTAGTAATCAAAAGGACAACAAAAATGATGTCAATTAAATGAAATCACTATAAGGACCTATCAATGTAAAAGGAGGCCATGGTGGTTGAGAACAGATATGTGATTTAGTTTACACTCAATCTGATAATGTCACATTGTTATGTATTTCCTATAAGCAGGCTGGTCACATAAGCCACCTTCGGTAGATTACTAACGTTAAATGCACAGATGAGTGCTCCCTCTGAGGGTGGGTGCAGGTATACTGATTCCCATGTCACACCTAAGAGTTCAGCGAAAGGCCACGAAGTCTTTCAAAGCCTAAGGTGTGAGGAAACACCTACTGACTGCGTTACACTACACAGGTTTTCTCGTCAGAAAAAGGGTACATCTTACCTATCACCCCAACTTGAATGGCTCTGTCTTGAGTCTTGCAGTACTCTCGAATCAGCTTCAAAAGGCACTCACTTCCAAAGCACATGCTGCTTCTTGATAAGTCAATGTGAGCATTTTTCTTTGTGAGCTTTTTCTCCTGCTAGAAAATCCAAAGTTAAACATAGGATGAGCCATTTTAACTGTATATATTTGGAGTGATAAATAAGAATCCAAATGTACCTTTGTTTACGCTTACATATTACTACCTACTCATGTCCTCTTGGATGACCTTTAAAGCATCTTTCCTCCAACAAGAAGCAAGGGGCTCAATGAGATACCAGCAGTTAGACTGCATCTGAACTGACTAGCAGCAAGGAAGATAGTCCTTCAAAATGTTACAAGAGACTTTGGATCTAGCTTTGTGACCTCACTAATGGGACTTGTGCTTCTATTCCTAGCTGTGCTGTGGTTTCTCTGTGTGACTTTGGGAAAATCACTTAGGGGCCATGTCTACACTAGCCAAAACTTCAAAATGGCCATTTGTATGGCCATTTTGAAGTTTTTGGCTAATGTGGATACGGCCAGGGTGGGTCTACAATTGCACTCCTCTTTCGAAAGAGGTAGGCAAAGGAGACAAATTGAAAAATGCAAATGAGGTATAAGTTTGCATATTCAGCACCTCATTTGCATATTCTAATTTCAAGCGCTTTTCGAAAGAAAGCCAATGTAGATGCTGCTCTTTTGAAAGTAAACCCCGTCTTCAAAAGAATCCTTCTTCCCATTAAATACATTTTGAAATTAGAATATGCAAATTTGCCTCATTTGCATACATTTCAAAAGAGGAATGCAAGTCTGGACACACCCTTAGAGCCAGAATGAGGAGGACCTCTTACTCATTCTCCTGAGTGTTCATTCAAGTAATCTCACTGATTTCAATGAAACTACTTGCCTGAGCAATTGTTTATGAATCTAAAGTCTCCTTCCTATATTTTGTCCTTAGCCTCTGTGTGACTGAATTTTTGCACTTTCAACATGCAGATGGATGCTTTTCTTTTTCACTGGGGTGCAATGAAGACTAGCAAGTGTTTATAAAGCACTTTAAGTTGCTCTGAAAAGTGTTTACACAAGTAGTATTTGTGTCTTAATGCACCTAAGAATCAAAAGCTATGTATTACCATACTCCAATAGGAGATAGGCAGGGAGTGTAGAGGCAACGTGTCTATTACCCCAAGTCTTCATGTAATAATTCCAAATGCCATTTTTAGGCTCTGTCTACACTAGCCCAAAACTTTGAAGTGGCCACGCAAATGGCCATCTTGAAGTTTACTAATGAAGCGCTGAAATACATATTCAGTGCCTCATTAAAACGCCGGCAGCCGTGGCACTTCGAAATTGACGTGGCTCGCCCAGATGGGGCTCCTTTTCGAAAGGAGCCCCGTCAACTTCAAAATCCCCTTAGGAATAAGGGGATTTCGAAGTTCCCGGGGTCCTTTCGAAAAGGAGCCCCGTCTGGACGAGCCATGCAGCAGTGAGCTGCGTCAATTTTGAAGTGTCGCAGCTGCCAGCATTCTAATGAGGCATAACCATTTCGAAGTTTTGGGCTAGTGTAGACATAGCCTTTGTAATGCACAGGCTTGAGATAGAAATAAGCTTTCATTCAGAGGCTTAAACTAGTTTAGAATGGTTTAAAACCAGATTAAAATTAAACAAGTATACTAGTCTCATGTAGACAATATCTTACATTCCATGACTTCCTCTGTTTGTCATTACTGATGCCATTTCTATGTCTTTTAGTTCAAATCCTTAGCCTCTTGTCTTGCGCCTCAGTGCAGTTTTCTAGTTATAATTAGTAGTGTACAGTACTGAAGCACAAATTCACAAACTTCTGTGAACTGCCCTGTCAGAAGTCCTTGCTTTTCATTATGTTTCAATCCAGCAATGCCCATATGACTCAACTGTACACAACAGAAATAATAGTGTTCTTACCATGCTTCTGTCCTTCAGCTGCATTGAGGACTTGAAAGCGACTGTTGGAAACTCATTCTTCAAATAATGTAACCATTTCTCTAAGTTCTCTTTTGGTACCAGATCTGCAAAGGAATTTAGACCTTTCACTTTAACAAACTTAAAGTGTCACTGTATGAATTTGTTTAGCCTGAGCTCAAGAATTGCTTGCTGTTGCATTAGCTTCAACTTTTCACATCATTTGTAGTTTTAAGACCTTTGTTTCACATAGCAGCCAGTATAGTACATGAGATTATAGTCTCCTCTGAAAAGGCTACTCTGTCCTTGACACTGAATTGTTTTGCTCTTACCGTATTAAGTGAACAGGCGCACCATTTAAAAAAAAAAATCCTTCAGTAGTCAGTTTCACCAGTTTGTGTGGATCTGGTCACACAGCAGGAAATGAAAGAACATAAAATAAGAAAGTGTAATCCTGGAACACGACACTGAGCTCAGAGTTGGATCTTACAGTCATCAGTAATATATCAGACTGCGTTATCATCATCTTCATAGCTCATTGACTAATGCAGGATCCCCTGAGCGACTACACATTTGTACAGAACAGACTGCTTCACGTACCGATTTTGTTTAACACCAATAGTAGCTTTTTGTTTCCCTCAGACTGAATAATTATTTGCTCCACCTGGGAACACCGACAGCCCAAGGGATCTCTGGCATCTAAAACCTCCAGGACAATATCCGAAGCTTCAATCACCTGAAGTGCAAACAGATTTGAAACAGCATTACTGAAATCATCAATACTGTTTTCCCACTACAATTAAATTTTTCCTTTTAAGGAATGACCAGTAAGTGAGCTTTCTATTATATAAAACGTTAAAATAAACTGCAAAAATGTAAGTTAAGACATTGACGTTTTAACTTGTAGCACTGTACAAGGAAAACGCCACTGCACAGACCATACATAGCAGAAAGAGTTTGTCATATTTACAGCCATCAAATCTCCTTAAGATTGCAACCCCACCAGATCTAATAAGGGTTCAATGGCAAAAAGGACACAAATTAGCTTGAAATGGATTTAATTCCAGAATTATTTAAAAAGTGTCAATTTCTCTAAGATCACTACCAATTGTCATTTTACAATAGCATTTTCCCTTTTTAGAGTGTTCTCCTGTCTGAAACAGTCACCCAAAGAGGGAGAACACTAACTTTAAAAGGAAAAAAAATTGTGACACTGACTACCACAATGTGCTGTGCAAAGAAAACAAGAATTTTACATTGTTAGCATCTGTGTTACTTGTAACACAGGCAGAGTTTTCAGTGATTTTTCTTTCCTTCTACAGTAATGGAGACAAAAGCAGTCGATCACAAACAGACCGATTTTCTGCAATGGTCAACCTGCTTCATTCAATTTTTAATACGGTAGTCTTGCAATCTGTGTGTGTGCGTGTAAGTTATTGTTAATGTGATCTCAAATGATAAGGGCTTAGTAGAGAACTAGAATACCAAAGAATTTAATTTTTTTCATCTTATTGACAACAGTCCACTGGATTTCTCAGTTATCTCTAACTCTTGGATCAGGATGAACCTGTCATTGCTAAAACAGTTGTATAGACTACCTAGAGATCTGTAGGCCTCTGTCTTGAAAGACAGGAAAGTGAAGCCCTCTCATCCTTTTCTTTCCACAGGCAGATTTTAGTTAATTGGGAATCAGAGTTTCATGATTAAGAACCTGATACCAAAGTACTTTGGCAAAATGGTCATTGACTTTAGTCCAAGAGACATGGTGCTCAAAAGTGCTGAATGCCCTCAATGGGAGTTGAGTGCTCAGCACCTTTAGAAGACTAGGGCCCTAAAAGCATATTGTTCTCTGACTTCCAAGTCCATAATATGTAAACCTCTAAATGGAAAAAAAAAGTATGTTTTAGGAGTTCTCAGATGATGATTAAAATACAGAAAGAAATAATTCAAAGTTCCTACCTTTTTAAGTTCTCTGCAAAATGATTTCTTTGAATTTTTATCCAGCTGTCTGTTAGATTTTGCTTTTAGTTTCATGGTTGACTTCTGAAAGAAAAAAGGGTGGGAGGAGAAAAGAGATTTTGAAGCCCCATATTCAAATATTGTCTGTATACAGTGGAAGGCAATAGCAGTGAGAACTGCAACATTTCTATCAGCATGAAAATTCAACAATTAGTCAATGCATGTCACTTAAGAAAAATGATACTTTGAAGATTACCTTTATCATTCCTGTAAACGTCAATGAAATCAGACCTAGCAGGGCTGTGATATTTGCAGTAAGTACACCAATATTCTTGACTACCAGATAAAAAGCTGTAATGGATGTTAGCAGTAAATCTGATACCCCTATATTTACTTTGATTAAAAGGGATGCATAATAATTTCCATGTCCTCATTAGATCTATCACTACACCACAACTTTTTTGTTGGTGCAACTTGAAAGCAATGGGAATTAGGCCACAGATTTGAAAGGGTGCTGGATTAGGTGTTATGAGAGGATGGAAAGTTTCTCTATTGTGCTGCAAGTGGACTAGCTTCTTTGAAAAAAGGAGCATTATACTACACATACATACCTTTTCCTCTTGATTTTTATCTGCTTTGGTAGAATCCTTTCTTTCTTGTAGCTTTCGTTTCTTTTCCAGTTCCTTCTGCCTAGCAAGTTTCTGCTTTTGTTTTAGTTCTTCAAGCTAGTTGCAACACAAGACAGGCATCAACATTTCATAAGCTACAAAATACACTTCATCCTCACTTAGGATCAGGATTGTTTGTAAAGTGCTTTGAAGATGAAGAGCAGTGATACAGAAATTCTTACGTTACCATCTAGAATTACTGACTAGTGAAACACGCCATGTAAAGAGCCCTAGAAACCTGAGTTCTCGATCCGTGTAGAGTGAAAATCCTGGTTGGAATGAATTAAGTGGCAAAACATCAGTGGAACCAGGATTTCACTCTAAACTATGGTTTATGTCTTAATTTTGATCTACAGCAGTCACACTGAAGGAGAGAGGATATTAAGTCTCTATGGTCCTCTCAGCCTTCATATATCTGTCCTGGATACTTGTCTGGAAATACTGAGAAATCAAAAATGGGAGCTTAAGGAACTGGTTGGATGATGCAAGTTTATTTCCACTACTTCTTTTACTTGATGGAAACAATGATATATTCACTACCCATTAAATTTTTGGAGGCACTCAGATAATTTGGTGACAAGACAGACAGAAATACTATAGTTATAGACACCCTGAAGTAAGACTATGCATAAAACCCCTTCATTTGATTATCAACTATATTTTACCCTTTGCTTTCTTTGTTCAGCTTCACGAAGAACCTCTTCCTTAAATGGTGCAGCATTGGGAATGCCTGGATCTTTCTTGGGCTTTTTGTGCCCCCGTTTCTTGGCTTCTTTCCTGAGTTTTCTCTTGTGCTCCCGAACCTAGAGGTAGGGAAGAACAAAATTTTATATTGGAATAACAAACCCTGTTTGATACAGAGACCTTCACAATTTTCATTCATATTTACTTATATAAAAGATTTTCCACAGTGTTTAAACAGATCCTGAATATTGCAAAAATTCAAGAGCCAAAATGTGTTATGTTCAACTCTCTGCGACTGTAGATTTGCTCCCTATATTTAAAAACAACTTCCCATTGCAGTTGAAATCTACGCCCACTCAGAATATGTTCTGTATTGCATCATTTCTGTATTACTTTTCAAGGCAGTTGGTTGGTTTTCTATTTTTAAAAGTATTTCACATAAAAGGAAAATTTTTGTGTGTGAACTCTTGGCACTATTGATAGCAACATTCGGCATTAGCTTTACAATACTCATTAAACGCAGGCAATATTCGCTTGCTATTTTCATGCACATTTATTCTAACAAAAAATCCAACAGCTTTGAAATAATACAAAATAAAAGCATGTCTGGTATCACAGGTATGAGTAATGAGCATGCTTTGGGCACTGTTAATGCAATTCTAATTTGTATACAAGGTGCCGAGATGCCATAAAAAATTAGAAATGTCTTACGTAAACAGATGAGCAAAATGACAACTAATGCATGGAAGGGGCGGTTCACAGGTGGGCCCCTAGTTGGCTGGCGACTAGTACTACTGCAATATAAAAATTCAATGACAAATAACACCATGTTCCAAAAGTATATTGGCGATCAAAGCACCTACATTTAGTTATCCTTTAAAAAGAAATGGGTTCTATTCAAAAGTTTACATCCAACCCCATCCAGATTTGAATCCAGAGCTGATTTTTACAGTCTGAGCCAGCTGCTAATTTCTTAACACCACGAAAACCATGTGTTCACGTATTCTATCCTTAGAGGTGAAATATAAGCAAGAATGTATTTAAAATGAATGCTTTATAGCAAATTCTGTGGAGAGACATACCTTCTTCTGGATTTTATATCGTTTATGGCAGGTCATGCGCTTACTAGCCTTCTTCAACTCTGAAAACATAAACACAAGGTGTAATAAGTCAGATCTGATACACCCTCCAAATTCAGACCTCACAAGCAACACCAGTGTGGAAGCCACAGATCAAGACCTGAGAAAACACACTTTTTTGGTTGAGACACAAAACTAAAAAACACCAACAATTAGAAGAAAAACCTATTTGAAGAAAGGTATTTCCCAATACATTTTGCTGAATGGAAATCTTAAAAAAATGACCAAAATATTACAGTTAATTAAAACAGTTTTGTTCCCCTTTTTGTTTTAGTTTACTCCCTTGGAGATATTTCTTCTGTTTTTAATTACTCAAATCTGAACATAAAACACCGTCTGACACAAAATGCTTCAAAATCTTACAAACTGGGGGGTTGAAACAAAAAGTTTCGACTTTTTCTTTTTTACTGAAAACAAAAACGTTTAGTTTTTCTCCTGGGCCCAAACCATTTGTGGAATTGGGCCCGAAGCTGCGAAGGAAAAAGGCACCTTCCCGCCCGCCCCTCCGGAAAATGCCCTGGAAGAACCTTTGCTCAGCTCTCTCCAGACCCCCGGCCCCGATCCTGCCAAGGCTGCAGGCACCTGGGAGCACGTGGCGCAAAGCTAAGCCAAGTGCACCACGCGGCCCAGGCTCAGCGGCAAACTGCCGGTCCGGAGCCGGGCGGGGACAAACCAGAGGTGACCCCAGGAGCCGCTGGCGCCCGACGGGCAGCGGGGCGAGGGGGGAGGTTGCACCAGCTCCTGAGGGCCCAATCCCGGCAGTGAAGCGACCTGGCAGCACGGCCCATCGCTGCCCCCAACCGCGCACTCACTGGGCCGCTTCATGGCGGCGGCCGCTCCCGCGCCGCGCTCCCCACGTGCAGGCCGCGAGCCGGCGAGGGGCGGGCCGTTCCCGCGGCCCGGCGCTGCCGTAAAGCAGGCCGGTGTCGCGGCTCCGGCTGTCGCGCGCGGGCTCGCTTGGCGGCCGGGCGGGCTTCGCGCAGCGGCGGGCCCGGCAGTGAGGAGGAGCGGCCGGGACGGCGGCAGCGGCAGCGGCAGCAGCAGCGGTGGCGGTGCGGGGAAGGGGGGGCTGAGCTCAGCTGCGGCTGTCGGAGGCGGAGCGGGGCCGGCTGGGTAAGCGTTGGCTGTCGGCCCGGCGGCTCGGAGCGGGACCCGGGCTGCGGGAGCCAGGAGGCCGCAGCTCCCCTTTGTGTGGCCGCGGCGCCCCCTGTGGAGTGACAGCGCCCCGATGCGCCCCCCCCCCCCTTCTCGTCCGACGCTTCACCGCCTCCCTCCCCGCCCCACCGCGGGCACCGGCTCCCTTCCCTCGCCCCCAAGGCGCTGCCCCTCCGCCAGGCCCCCTGCCACAGCTGGGAAACTGAGGCACGCGCGGGGAGGCGCCCTGTCAAAGCGATCCGCGCGTTGAGTCGCCTCCGGCGTGGGGGAGCGGACCCCGGCGGTCCTGGGCCCCCAGCCCCCGCCAGCTCTGACCGCGGGCGCGGAAGTGTGTTGTAATCGCGGCGCCTGGGCGCTCCAGTGCAGGGGCGCGGGGCTTTGAGAGGCAGCACCAAATAAACGGAGACCGTCCCTGACAGGCGGTGTTGTCCAGCATGTCCCTGAAACCTCCCAGTGACGGGGACTCAACAACCGCCCTTGGTAACCTTATCGCTGGAAAGGTTTTCCTGATAGCCAGAATCTCCCTTGCTGGAAACTAAGGGCAAAGCCAACGCTCCGGTGGTTGGAGGTAGCAGGTCTAGCAGGGACACGTGAAATCAAACAGCCCCCTGGTGGACCCCCAGCACTCCTCCCAGTCATGAAGCTTAAGTGAAATCCGTGGGAGAGATTCTCTCTTTGACCTCTTCCTGTGGGGGCAGCGCAGATAATCCGATGTAAGGGGTGTTGACTCCAGCTAAGCAATTCACGTAGTTGGAATTATGTAGCTTACATCAGTTTTGCTCCCCTAGGATAGGTCTGGCCTAACCTGATGAGTTCTTGTCCTGGAAAACAAATAATCATGGTTCCCTTTTTATAACAGTCTTTTACGTGTTTGAAGGCTGCAGTCATGTCTCTCATCACCCCATACTAGCCATCTCTTTAGACTGGGGTCCTCAAACTTAATTACACCAAGACCCCTTTCTAACAACAAAAATTACTCCAGGATCTCAGGACTGGGAGCTGAAACCTGACTCCCCTCCCCCAGGCCCTGCCACCTTGGGCAGGAGGGACAAACCTGAAGCCTGAGCCCTGCCACTCCTCGGTCCAGGAGAGAAGCCAAAGACCAAGGACTTTAGCATTGGCTGGCATAAGAGGGTGGCCTCAGGGCTTATGCTTTGGCTTTGATCTCAGGCCTAATATGTGCCCTGGTGACCTTATTAAATTTGTATCCGTTAGAAAGTTGTTCGCCCATCTCCAGGCTTTACATGCCTCAACCCCCAATTCCACCTCTCTATCATCAAGCTTTATCTCCCATCCCACAAACCACCCCTTGCCCCAGGTTTAACCCCCCTCAGTCCCAACCCTGCTCCCCCACTTCAGGTTTAACGCCTTCATCTGTGACCTAGCCATCCAACACCAGATTTAACCTCTTCAGCCCCAGGATTTACCTGCCTCAGCTGATGAGCTCTGTGCGCTGCCGCTGTTCCTCCATGGCCCCCACCTACCCTCTGTTGCTCCCCCGTGCCACTTCCTTTTACGTGTGGCTGTGCAGCTCTGGCAGGGCAGGCTCAGATGCCCCTTCCCCAGCTCTCCTGCAGGCTGACTTTCCCCCCTATGGAGCGGTTTCCTGCCCTGCCAGCTTCCTCTTCCAGGGCTCCCTGCCATGCTGGCTCCCCCCCGCTCCACAGCTGACTTCTCAGCAGTTCCAGGGGCTGCCCCCACTTACACAAAAAAACCCTAAATTCTGTTTAAGTGGCAGCAGACTCTAGAGCTGCAAGAGGAGTCAGAGGCGGCAGCGCTTGGAGCCGCATGCAGTTCTGCAGCCTCAGGTGGCCGACCGCCTTTTAAAACTTTAATAATATTAAAATGAGAACCAGACCTGTATTTTACTCAGTAGTTGATCAGATAAGTGGCCACATCATCTGTTCTTTGTCCATTACCCAAAGCTTAATGAAGAAATAAGCGTGTGTTTGACTTTGGTTACTGCAGTCCTTTTACAGCTCATCATTCCCACCACCTACTTTTCCTCTCTTGTTCCAGCCCAGTTTCTGGATTTATTTATCAGTAATCAGAATGATTTTGTCATTTTGTGACATTTGCCAATTACCTGAGAAACGTTTCTACAGAAATGTGGAGGATATCCACAGTGGAAAAACTGATTTTTTTTTCTTGTCATCTGTGTATCTTTTCTGATTTGGTTATTTTTAAAGAAATGCAGAAAGGTAAATGCTTGATAACCCACTGGCTTGTTTTAAGTAAGTTGTCTTGAAGATGTGTAAAAAGCTTGACGCTTTCAAGAAGATTAAACATTATGTTGATGGGTTCCAAATAGATTACAACAAAAAAGTAATTATTAACATCCTCAGAAGAAACTGGCAATGAGTGACCTGTCATGTTTTAGGACTACCAGGGGGTGTAGTGCGGAAGAAGATATTGTAAGATATCTGGCATTTTAAGCGTGGCTGGAAAGGTTATGAAAAAATTTTCAAGATTTAAAGCAGAGGTGGGCAAAATACGTCCAGCAGGCTGGACATGGCCTACCAAACCTTCAGACTGAGCTCACCACAATACTCTGGGTTGCTGGTCCAGCAGGATCCTCAGGCAGGCTCCCTGCCTGCTGTGCTCCCCGCATGCTGCTCAAAACAGTCTGCTGCTGGGCCATGAGTGTCTTTCTGCCCTTGCCCCCAGCACAGTATCGGAGCTCCCGTTGGCCAGAAACTGGACGCTGGGAGGTACCTGGACCATGCTTGCAGCACAGGCAGCACGTGGAGGTTCTCCCTCCCAAGGGGCATACAGTGCAGAGATTCACATGGCTCCGGCTGTTTTGAGTGATGTGTGGGATGCAGCAGGCAGGGAGCCTGCCCAACGGTACAACTGGGCTGCTGGCCATGAACTGCCTCAGGTAAGTGCCTCCCAACCAGAGGCTGTATCTGGCAGCCCACTTGCTCCCATGCTGCAGCTACTGCACCCAACCCTGTGCTGCCCTGTCCCTGGTTGCAATCACACCCAGACCTTGCACCTATCTAACACCTCTCTTCCAGATCAGAATCCTGTCCTGCATCTGTACCCCTTTCTGCACCCCAGTCTTTTGCTCCAGGTCACAACCCCCTCCTCACCCAAACTCCCTCTCAGACACCCCACCCTGCATCCTAGTCCCTGCACTGAGCTCCCTTCGGCACCCAACGTCCATCCCAGACCCAGGACTTCCACCATAACGTAGGAGAGTGCGGCCCCTTGGCCACTTACCAAATTCTTGGAGTGTAACTCCCCCCCATCAAAAATATTGCCCACCCCTGATTTAAAGCAATCTTTTGAGGTAGTTCTGTGGAGATGCTGTTTTCAGATCGCCTTGGAATGTGTGAATAACTCACAAGGTCCTCTCTGCTTCACACACAGTGGGAATGTGGTTGTAAGTAGAGAGTTTGTTGCTTCCGTAGAAGGCACCATGAAACATCAGTTCCCTTGAAAAGAAAGCAATGCTTTCTACATTTTCTCAGCAATACATAAAGTACTTTTTTTGCTATCGGTAACCTGATAATTGTACAGAAACCCAGAGAATCTGCAGTGCAGTTCAGGCTCTGAATGGTACCCTTTCTGAGGAAGCTGTTTGGTATTATTTTCCAACTGCCAGGTACGTTACGATGATTCTTACTCAGTCGGGTATATGATCGTGTCCAGATCCTTATGTAGGTTTTACATTTACCTAAGTTGTATAGGGGGAGAAACCTCTGAGGTTCTTAGATGAAACTCTTAAAACGCAATGTTTAATATGCTCTTAAATTTCCTCTATAAGGTATGTGTCATGTAAAAATGCCTAGGGAAAATTTGCCATTTGGTTAACAAATTGTGTTGTCTTTTGGTTCTGATTCCAGATGGTAAAGTAGTGTATGCTAGAGAGATTAAACTAATTTTATTTTCTGTTTTCTGCACAGTTCTGTGTATGTGGATGGGATTTGTTAGAAAATCAGTCTTAAAAAGGAAACTGGCCTTGATAAGGTATAACTTTTCTAACAAAATACAGCTTAATATTTTATTCCTTGGTTGATATTCAAGTTTGGTTTTGGTACAAGTGTTTTTCAACAAGCAAATTAAATGTATTTGTTGGTAAACGTTATCATGTAATAGGGTGAGTTGCTGAAGTTTTCTGAACAGGGTTAAATGTTGAGTTAGGAAGGCAATTTTACTAAAAAGAGTCATAAAAGTCTGCTAAATATGTTTCTTGCTTTTGAGAGCTATTGCTATGGAGTCATTACTTTTTTGAGAACTTATATTTATTATTTATTTTTACATTGATGGTGCTGCTTCTCTACTCCCTCCAGTTTATAATGTTACAGTTATTCTCTCTTCTCTTACATTGAGACTGGCGGTAACATCGGTGGCATGTCAGTGGGACCATTAGGAAAAAGCAAATGTTTTGTTTAAAAATTCCCCGGTCTTAGTTTCTGTGCAAAAAATAATCTATGTGGAAGTTTGTTTTTTGTTATGATAAATTGTTTGTTTTAATGTTAAAATCAAACCCTAAAAGTGCTAATCTATATGTTCCTTCTCCTCCCCTCCCTTTCCTCTCCCGCTGTTTTTCCTTAAATTCTGCCTATTCACTCTCTCCTTTTACCTTTCCCCTCTTGTTTTCCTATCCTTTTCCTTCTTCTCTTTCAGCTGAGACTGCATTAACAGCATTGCTGCATTGACCCTTTTAAAGCCTTGCCTTCTCCCAATATCTTAGCTTGGCCAACAGACACTATGAGGAGACTGGCTTTTCGCGGTGCTGGTTGTACTCTGGTAAATCTGGTAAATTCTTGATCCTATACACACCATCCTCCACCCTCCCCACCTGGCCTTGATTTATTTTTTTATCCTGCCCATAATGCATTCCCTCTCATATTCATTCAACATATGTAAATGTTAGCTGGTAATTAATTCTGTTAGAATATGAAAGAGAGATCCTAATATTGTTATGCCAGGCTGTTGAACCATTTCAAAACATGTATAGGAAAAAATGCCTTGACTGTATTAGACAATGAATTCAGTTTGTAGTTTTTGACACTCTCAATAATAGTGCCACTTAAGATGATATATTTGTGATGTGGACACCTGATCAGTAGAAATTGGGCTTCATCCACCTGTTTGTTTCATAAACTACTCTGTAGTTGTTGGAAGGTTATTAATTTCAGTCTCTGTATACTTGCTAGAAAATGCTAACCTCTGCCCCAAAGGAGACAGTCTGTTACATTGCTGGTCCGGTCCACACCGATTTTAGCATTTGAGAGAGAATGGGAAGCCCTTGAGTATATAGCAAAATCTAATCGGGTTACAAACCAAATTTCTCTTGGTGTGATCCCAGGACCTAGATGTGAAGCAGCGGACGTCATTTTTATTTGTCAATGGAGTCTCTGAATTGCATCACCAATGTTGTCTGTTTTTGCTTTTTTTGAGATAGTGTGGAGTCCTAGTCAATGAGCATCACCAAGTTATCTCTGTTTGAACTAGTTCACCTGCCATCACAAAAGTTCTAATTTTATTAGGGGTGGAATGAGAAATCACAAGCATTGGTAGGTTATTTAAGAAAGCATACTTGTAAGTGTTGCTAGAAACATTTTCATCACCCTATATGAATCAAGGCACTCTGTTCTAGAATCGTAGAATTGGAAGGGACCTTGAGGCCAAGTCCAGTTCCCTGTCCTCATGGCAGGACCAAGCACCATCTGTATCATCCCAGTTAGGTATTTATCTAACCTTTTCTTAAATATCTCCAATAGCGGAGGTTCTACAGCCACCCTAGGCAATTTATTCCAGTAATTAACCACCCCAGTGTTCCTTATGGCGATGCCTGGCAGTAATAGTATGGCCCCTTTTTGTCTCGAGAGACGGTCGTTAGCAGCGGCAATGAGGATCTAAAACTCTAAAGTAGATTGGATTATCAAATAAAAAGCTGTGTGCAACATTTCTAATGCATTTCTAATGCATAAGTAGATCTCTGTGAACAGTCTTGAATAATATATATATATATATATATATATCCTAAAGAACTGCAGGTTCAATCGCTGATTCTCATCAAAGGGATTGTGTGCAAAGGCATAAGTTTAAGAACAGCTTTCTTTATTATAGAAGAAGTTGGATTCCATGGGTTCAAAGAGACGAAGGGCAACTTCTCCTTCCAGCAGTATCAGTGGAGGAGATTTTGATGATGGGCACCATTCCACAAACTTACCTGGCCCAAGCAGGAAAAGGAGGAGACTTTCCAATCTCCCAACTGTAGATCCTGTAAGTACCATCGTAATTTAGTCCCCTTCTGTCTTAAGGCAAAAGTCCCAATGTGGAATACCTTTTGAAACAGCTACAAGGAAACATTTTCTGCTGGAAAAAAATTTACATTTAGTGATGATCTAGAAGGTAAGGGGACAACATAACCTTCTGTTGTTTCCTGCGGTTGCAAAGTCTTTCTTGCTTTCCCTGATGGGAGGGTGTTCTGCCCGTCTCCTTAACCTGGAGGAACAGCTCCAGTTTCCATTGCTGAGTTGTGCGCTCTCTTGCCCAGAGCTTTAATTTTGAATGAAGTGAGCTAGTTATGATTTCCTTCTGAGCCCAGCAGCACTGATTCTACACTAGTTAAAATGGCTGCCATAGGGCAGCTATATCAAATTGGTTCTGTGGAGATGTCTGCATTATAGTCTTAATTATGGTGTGTGGGTGGGGCATACATTTAGGACTCTGTCTCCTTCGGTCCCCAGCAGTTCACCCACTTAGTGCAAGATTTGCACAAAGGGCAAGAGGTAGAATCTTTTCATGGTCTATTGTACGTGCAGCATCTTTTTCATCCCTTGCCCATGAAAAGATGTTCGTCTTTAGGATTATCACGGTTTCTGTCCCTTTCTTTTTCTTTTTCTTTTCTTTCTTTCTTTTCTTTTCTTTTTCTTACCCCTACTCCTTTAGCTGGCTTTCTTTTTTTCTCTGTCTTTGTTGTTCTTGTCTTATCTTCCCATCACATCTGCTTTCCTGTAACAGTTTCTGATTTTGATACCTTTTGGCTTTCACTTCCTCCCCATCCTCCTTCCATTGGCTAAAACTATCTACAAGGAAATAGTAAATGCTGACATGTGAGGTGTTGTCCTTAGGCCTTGGCACCTCCAGTGAGACAAACTGTGGACCCATATTGCCTTATTTATTGTTTCTGTTGTCTTGGGTCTGTAGTCAATATTGTATTGATTTACTTTTGGGATGTTTCCTTTGCAACCATCAGAGCTAGAAAACTCCCTTTAAACAAGAGAATACATGCACAAAAATTCTTCAGGATCTGAGGTGTGTCATCATACTGTGTTAGTACAATGGACTGGTTGTTTAGTACTCCTGCGATAGAGCAACTTAAGGCACTGCACTGCACTCCTCTTCTCTGCCTTTCTACCCTAACTCGGACTCAAAGCTGGTCCGCATCAGCTGGAAACCGCACCCTGAGACACGTCGCCGTGCCCCTGCAGACGCAAACTTCTCTATTTGGTCTTTCTCCTGCATCCGAATGACCGACATTGACAGGAGAACCACTTTCTGTCAGCACAGGCAGCATCTACAATTAAGTATTACAGTACTGCAGCTGTAGCATTTCATGTGCAGACATACCCTCAGTTTTGTTGCCACCTTAGCATTTCCATTGTCTTACTGGCTTGTTCTTGCTGTTTAGATTGCTGTGTGCCATGAACTGTACAACACAATCAGAGATTACAAAGATGAACAGGGCAGGCTGTTATGTGAGCTTTTCATTAGGGCACCAAAACGAAGGTAAGAATGTGGCAATGATTGGTAAGAATCTCAGGGTTGGGAGTTAGTCCTGGAATGTGCGGATTTTGAAAAATAGCTTATCTGTATAAAAGTTGCAAAACCTGTGCGTTAAATATGCAGCAAGCTGGCATGAGGATTTTGACCTTAACAATGCAGTGATCTTAACTATGATCTTAACTATGCGTGCCCTTTGGAACAACTGTGAAACAGGTGTCGGGTTTTTAGGTAGAAAGGCAAATGTTTGATTTGACCTGAACCATTGACTTCCTGGTAGCGAGATCTGTTGAACTGTAAAATTGTCTCCAAAAGTGGAGGAGGAATATACTAGAAAATATATTCCAGGGAACAATTTAGAACTGGCCCTTTGGAATGTAATAGGTGAAGTGATTGATTGTAATTTTTATAAGATTAAAGTAAATTTTAAAATTCCTGATTCATGTGTTAATATTGCCTACAACATTGAGTTATTTGAGTTGTAGCAAAAACGTGTTAGAAACATTTCTGCATTAAACTTGTATAAAGTTAAATACTTTCATAATAGTTTGTGTTTACACACTGAAATGTCTTTATCGATTGTTACAACAGAAATCAGCCAGACTACTACGAAGTGGTTTCTCAGCCTATTGATTTAATGAAAATACAGCAGAAGCTAAAAATGGAGGAGTATGATGATGTGAACCTACTGACAGCTGACTTTCAGCTATTATTTAACAATGCAAAGGCTTACTATAAGGTGAGGAAGCTTAATATAAAGAGCCAAATTCATGTATTCTGACCATATCAGGCCTATATGCTTTTAGGTGATACAGCTAGTTTCTTATGTAAGAGACAGTTATGACAATATATGTCTGTCTCAGTAATACAGTGGCTTCAAAATGTTTCCGTAGTTTGGATCAGATCTTAGTAAAGAGATTACCTCGTATGCCACCTCCTCTCTCTCTAATAATCATTTTACCTCATAATACCATTCCTGACATCCCTGTGTTTGAAGAATTATACAATCAGTAATTGCTATGTTTTCTATTACCTGATATATTTCACTTCTGAATGTTCAGTAGTTTAAGAACACTTTTGAAATAACTGGCTAGCACTAACCTTGTGCTGTTTGATTCATTCTGACAGCCAGATTCTCCTGAATATAAAGCTGCCTGCAAACTGTGGGATTTGTATGTGCGCACAAAGAATGAGTTTGTTCAGAAAGGTGATGCGGAGGAAGAGGAGGAAGAGGATGAAGGGCATGACAATCAAGGGGCAATTTCTGAAGTAGTAAGTAGGGAACATAGGAGTTAGAATTTGCTGGTGAAATTAACAGGTGTGTGAAAACTGGTCTTTCAGAGTGTGCTTATCATCAATTTATGGAGGGACATCCATTTATGGTTGGGTATTAAGCTGGGCCAAAACAGGTAATGGGGCATTTGTACATAAACTTAAATCACTAAATTGTATCTTGATATACTGTAGTAGGGGTCCTACACATACATAGAAAACTGTAATGGGTTCAGCACTTCAAGTATTTATCATCTTTAAATATGTGTCTCTGTCTGTCTGTCTTAGTGAACTCATATCACTGATCATCTTGTAATTGTTTCTTATAACTGTTTGTATATGCGGTTTCATTTTAGTCAAAGTTTTACAATAAATATGACCTCAGTAACTTACATGATCTGAGGCCCCATGAGAGCATTTTCAGGTGGAACACTCATATGGTCAAAACCCTGGTGTTATTCCCAGTTTTGCTGTTCTATATACTGCCTCAAACCAGGGACTTATGCTAGAGTGTGTACCTGAAAATCTCAGTTTGCACTGCATGACATGATAGTGCACAATCTTAGGTAATGCGGATAAACATCTGTGCATAAAACATGTATGTGATCTTCAGATTTACTAACTTTCCTTAGTCACAGAGAGGTAGCTGTGTTAGTCTGTGTGTACAAAAGGCAGTCATGTAGCACTTTAAAGACTAACAAATAATTTATTAGGTGGTGAGCTTTCGTGGGGCAGACCCACTTCTTCAGGTCTGGAAATAGTGCTGAAAGTGAACTGGCACAACGGATATATAACAGAGATAGAAAAACAAACAAACAATAAAATGAAAACTAACATCATCGTGGGAGCAAAGAGTGGGGAGGGGGAAGAAAATTATTTACTGCAAGTGTCTATTAAGTTAAGTGATTTCCCTGAGATCACTACAGATATCAAAGATGGGGATGCTGTCTTTGTAATGTGAAAGTTAATTGCTATTTCTAATAAGACCAAGTCGCACAGTGTTGAATTTGAAAATAAATTCCAGGTCAGGTGTCTTCCTTTGTAATCTGGTGTTAGTCTCTTTGTAGGACATAAATTTTCAGGTCTTTAATACTGTGGCCTACTCCACTGAAATGCTCGCTGACTGGTTTATGTGTACAGTAAAACCCTGAGATACGCACACTCGAGTTGCATGTATCTCGGGCTAATGCGACTGCTGCCCCTGACAGGAGCAGGGAAGCCACTCCTGTTGGGGCGGCAGCCACGAGTCAGACTGCCATTCCCAACAGAAGCAGGGAAACTGCTCCTGTCAGGGATAGGTGCCTGACTCTTGGCTGCTGCCCCTGGCAGGAGCGATTTCTTGGTTCCTGGCTCCCGCACGTGGAGCCAGGAAAAAGACCAGCAATGCGAGCCAGGCTCCAGCTCCCTATGCTAACAGAAGACCGTTTCCACAGGAGATGCCGCTCCAGGGAGATGGGATACTGACTAGTGCTGCTGCGCTGGTCAGTTTCCTGGCTCCCTGAGTTACACAAAAATTCGGCTTACGCGGGGTTCCCAATAATGCAACCTCCATGTCAGTAGTTTTTGTCCATTCATTCTTTGGTGAAGTGATTGTCTAGTCTGTCCCATATACGTTAGCAGAGGGGCAATGCTGGCACATGATGGCATTTATAATATTAGTGGAGGAACAGGGATATGAGCCCCTGATCACAACAGTGATGTGCTTAGGTCCAGTGATGGTGTCTCCAGAATATATATGTGGACAAAGTTGGCAATGGGGTTTATTGCAAGGAAAGGTTCCAGGATTATTATTTCTGTGGTCTGGTGTGTGGTGCAAGTGAGAATTTTCCTGGGGTTAGGTGGTTGCCTGTGTGTATATTAGTGAACTCATAAGAAGTAGTTACAAGATGATCAGTGGTATCATTCTTGTTTATGTGGTTTAATTTTAGTCAAAGTTTTACAGAAAATATAACCTCAATAACTTGCATGAACTGAGGTCCCATGAGATCGTTTTCAGATGGGACACTTGTATGGTCAAAACCACGGTGTTATTCCCAGCCTCACTAGGGTGTCCTACCTTAGTAAACACATAACATAGTACAATGTCTTGAAAAGTTGTGCACATCTTCCCAGTGCTCTTTTTGATTCTTTTCTTTGAAAAACAAATGTTTATACTTTTGAAGCTTTTATAAAATTGAACTCTTTCTCATCAAAGCTTTTTATAACTTCATTTCCTATACCAGTCCTCTCCAAGCTACTTGAAAGAGATTCTTGAACAGCTGCTTGAAGCTGTAGTCATAGCTACCAACCCATCAGGGCGGCTTATAAGTGAGCTGTTTCAGAAGCTTCCCTCTAAAGTGGTGAGTAATGAAATGAAGTCTTTCTGTGTTAGGTATGTGGAAAGTGATATAACTGGTCCTGTGGGCTGACTGTGAGACAAACAGTCAAGTGAGCAAAAATAAATAAAAATATTTTAACACTACCAAGTCATAATATTTTGCTTTTCAGTGGAAATCGCCCCCTTATGCCTGTTTACTGAAGAAGCCATTGCCAGTTTAATCACATAGGCTACGTCTGCACTACAGCAGTCTGTCAACAGAAATCACTGTCTGAAGAGATCTACTGGTAAAACTTCTGTCGACAGATTGTGTCCACAAATAAAAGGAGATTGAAAGAGCAATTCGCTCTGTTGACAGAGAGCAGCCAGGCTGCCTGCAAGCTCTGCAAACAGGTCTGCCTGGTGAACCAGAAGCCCTCTGTTGACAAAAGCGCTGCAGAATGTCTACATTGCACTTTTGTCGACAGAACTGTGTGGACAGAAGCATTATTCCTCAATGCAGAGAGGGATAACGCTGTTGGGGAAGGTGCTCTATTTTGCTGAGACTCTGTTGACAAAACACCTTTTGTGTGGTGATGCTCCCTGAGTTTTGTCTGTAGTGTAGACACGGCCATAATGTATTACAGCTTGAACCTCTCTAGTCCAGCACCCTTGGGATCTGACTGGTGCTGAACCAGAGAATTTGCTGAACCATAGGGGGGGGGTCAATGTTGTTTAGCAGCATCAGCAATATTTCCACTGCTTACTGGGCTCTTAGAAGACATTTAGGGGTGGATTAGAGCTAAAAACAGAACAGCACGCTGAGAGCCAGGACTGGTGGCTATAAACAAACTTTGTGGGACCAAGGAAAACTTGGCCACAACTGGGATAAGTGGACATATGGCTATCTAAAATCATGCTGTACCATGGATGTGGCTGGACCAGAGAATGCCAGACAAGAAAGGGTCAACCTATATAGCATTTTAACACAGGGCAAATTACTAGATACCTGTATAGTATCTAATACAGGTTGTACCTCCTTGTTCTGGCACCCTTAGATCTGAGTGATCCTGAAGAAAGGAATTTGCCAGACCAGGAAGATCAGGCCTCCAGGCTTTCCTGGGAGGCTGCTGCTCCGTGTCTCCAAGCTGCCTGGGGATTTCCACTCCTGACAGGACTCCATTGCCTCAGCCTGGTTTCCCACTGCCATAGGTCTTCCTGGACCATCTCCGTGCTGCTGGGATGGCTTCCAGACCCTGGCTGTGTCTTCCTGCAACTGTGGGGCTGCTGATTTGGCTCCCTGCCACCTGTGGGGCTCCTCTGCAGAGCCACCAGCCAGACTGGCTGCAGGCAGCTGGAGTCTCTGGTTCAGCAACATCCATAGTCCTGTCAGTCCAGAGAGTTTGAATCCGCCATTAAGCTATCAATGCATTAACATCTTAACATTATCAGATGAAAGACCATGTTAGAAAATCATTGCTCCTTTCTGAGGAAATAGTTTTTGTCATATCATCTGGTGGAGTTAATTGGCTGTAAGTGCTATTTATTATTTTAGTTGCGTTTTATTGGTGGAAAGGTGTTTATGTAGCAGTCCTAAAATAATGTTTTTACTGATCTAACTTTTGTTTTGAAGTCACTTACAGCTCAATTCAGACTGATTGTAGTTAAATTTAATGTAAGGTATCTAGCATATGAATGAGATCATTAGTTATGTTAGTGAAAGTGTACAAATAAACGCTTAAATATTTTTAATTAATGATATAGGTGCAATGTATATCTTAATGATATGGAGAAATTAAACAATTTTGGTTAAAAGTAAATGTTACATTATGTACGAGTTCAGTGTTGCAACTTAATCTTTCAGCTGTGTTGTGGTGGTAATCTGTCTTCTCAACTGTCTTTGGTAATAAGCCATCTACTGTAAGCACTTATTTAATACTGATTTTTTTTTAATTAAGTGTTTTCTTTGTGATCTGTATGTGCCAATAGAACAATAGATTTTTGTTTTTGTTTTCTAGCAATATCCTGATTATTATGCAATTATTAAAGAACCCATAGATCTTAAGACTATTGCCCAGAGGATACAGGTACAAGTATGATCATGTTAATGAACTCTACAGTGTAATTTAGGAAAAATAAAATAGGGTTGTGTTCTGAAGTTTTTTGAAGCAAAAAGCTTTTATAGCTCAGTAATAAGTGTAATTTTTACTAGTAAATTAAGAAGCTGAAAACTAAACTGATCTGAGGATCAGCACTGACTAGCCGCAGTCCTAGACTCATGTTTTCAAAAGTAATCGCAGTGTAAGGTTAAGTGTCTTTAAATCACTAATTATTGATATGAATGGAATGCCAATTCCTGTGGATTCCTGGCCTTGTATTAGTGTCCCATAGTCATTTCTGGCCATGGCAAATTGAGATATTGAAATTTAGATTAGTGTCACTCTGGTTAGCATCATGCTTTCTTCCACTCACCTTTTCCTATTTATTTTGGCTACCTCTATACTAGAGAGTTTTGTAGACAAAATGGGGATTTTGGCAACAAAACTCACGGAGCATCCACACACAGTGGCCATGGCTACACTAGCCCCTGCCTTTTGGAAGGGGTATGCTAATTAGCCACTTTGGCAGATGCTAATGAGGCACTGTCATGAATATGTAGCACCTCATTAACATAATGGTGGCCGCATGCGTTTCTAAAGTGCCACTTTCAAAATGCATGCTGCTCGTGTAGACAGGCCTTTCGAAAGGACCCCTGGACTTCAAAAGCCCCTTCTACCCAAAACCAAAAGCTGCGCAGCTGCCATTATGCTAATAAGGCACTGCTGACAAAAACTGTTGACAACAAAGCCATGTCGACACTCCAGGGGACCCTTTTGTTGACAAAAACAGATCATTTTTTTTGATCCGCTCGATGTGTAGACGTGATCTATTGACAGAAGTTTTTGCTGGAACATCTCTTCCAGCGGTAACTTCTGTAGGCAGATGCTTCTAGTGTAGATGTAGACTTTTGGGTTAGCTTGCTGTTACCTTGAACTCCTTGAGCTAGAAATTGGTGATATATTGTAGCTGAAATTGTTAAAATCTAATTTTTAAAATGAAATGTTAGTCTCTACCTGCAGAATCCATAAAATACTATCTTCAGATGCATACTGAACTTAAAGTAAAAGATAGGGAGGAGTTAAAATGGTAATCAGAATGATGTGTTTTTTAAAGTTTGCATTATCTAATTTATTCATATAATTTGAGTCAGTGCATTGCTCATTTAGCATTTGTATGACTGTCACAGAAAAAGTAACTTTTTTATAATTGTATGTCTTTTTTTGCCCCCAGTGAATTCCTCAAGTTGTTTGTATGCTGCATAAAGAAATGTCCATATTCAATGTGAATTATCTTTTATTTTCCACTGGTTGCATTTTATTTCTTCTTGTGAGAGGATAAAAAGAATCAGCATTTATCTAAAGAGAAAACTGTTCTGTTTTTTGTTCTGCAGAATGGAAGTTATAAAAGTATTCATGCTATGGCCAAGGATATAGATCTTTTAGCAAAGAATGCCAAGACCTACAATGAGCCTGGATCTCAAGTATTCAAGGTTATTTTCAGATTTTTGACAATTTAATTCAGGGTTCCATCTCTTTATTATATTGCATGTTTGAAATTTATTAAAATCTGTGCTATGAGATAAGGTACTAAAGCATGTCTAATTTATCTGGAAATATTAAAAAGAATTAGTTAGTGTCCTATGCCTCTTATTGTCTATAACTCCTTCTTAGGAGTTTGAAACTTGTATTTCTTTCTGTTCTTTTTTGTTTGGAAACTATGTATTTCTTTTTTCCAATTTTATTCCAAATGGGCTATGAATCAACTTGTCTTCCTTATAGAAGCAAAGGATGACTTACTTGCTACTGGGGTAGAAATGCCTAGACTTCCTGGAATTACAGGTTCAGATCATGGTACTCCACTGTCCATTCATTATCACAAAACATTTGAGTTCTGTGCTGTTTAGTTAGGGAGGTATGTGGCATAAGGCCTTGAAGAATCGAGATCCTGCCTCCTTTGCCTTGCCATTAAAGATCCTATTCAATTTATTGATAGAGAATAGAATCATAGAACACTAGACCTGGAAGGGACCTCAAGAGGTCATAGAGTCCAGTTCCCTGCCCTCTTGGTAGGACCAAACACCACCTCGACCGTCCCCGATAGGTGTCTGTCTAACCTTGTCTTAAATATCTTCAGTGATGGAGTTTCCACAGCCTCCTTAGGTAACTTATTCCAGTGTTTAACCACCCTGACAGTTAGGAAGTTTTTCTTAATTTCTAATCTAAACCTCCCTTGCTGCAGTTTAAGCCCATTGCTCCTTGGCCTGTCCTCGGAGGCCAAGGAGAACAATTTTTCTCCCTCCCCCTTGTAACTCTGAGATACTTGAAAACCGTTATCATGTCCCCTCTAAGTCTTCTCTTTTTTAAATTAAACAAGTCCAGTTCTTTCAGTCTTCCCTCGTAGCTCATGCTCTCTAGACCTTTTAATCATTCTTGTTCTTCTCTGGACCTTCTACAATTTCTCCATATCTTTCTTGAAATGTGATGCCCAGAATTGGACACAATACTCCAATTGAGGCCTAATGAGGGCGGGGTAGAGCAGAAGAATGACTTCTTGTGTCTTGCTCACAACATACCTGTTAATGCATCCCAGAATTATGTTTGCTGTTTTTTGCAACAGCATCACACTATTGACTCATATTTAGCTTGTGGTCCACTATGTCCCCTAAATCCCTTTCTGCAGGACTCCTTCCTAGACGGTCACTTCCCATTCTATATGTATGAAGTTGATTGTTTCTTCCTAAGTGGAGCACTTTTCATTTGTCATTGTTAAACTTCATCCTGTTTATCTCAGACCATTTCTCCACTTTGTCCAGCTCATTTTGAATTATGAGCCTATCCTTGAAAGCAGTTGCAACCCCTCCCAGCTTGGTACCATCCGCAAAATTAATAAGCGGACTCTCTATGCCAATATCTAAATTGTTGATGAAGATATTGAATAGAGCCGGTCCCAAAACAGATCCCTGCGAAACCCCGCTTGTTGTTCTCTTCCAGTATGACTGTGAACCATGAAAATTACTCTCTGAGAATGGTTATCCAGCCAGTTATGCACCCACCTTAGAGTGGTCCCATCTGAGTTGAATTTGCTTAGTTTATTAATAAGAAGATCAAGCAAGACTCTGTAAATTTCCTCCCCATTTTTTCCTCTGTTAATGGATCAGCATTTTATGTGTGTATTTTCAATTTATCTACTTTCCTGTACCCAGCAGGGAATGAATTTCAGTGGTGAAATAATTGCTGCATATGTTTAATTTTTAAAAGGCTTCAGGAGAAAGGTGCTACATGTATGTAACTTTCTAAGGGTGAAATCTGTTGTAGTAAGAGCACAGATGGCCAGATTGGTAAGTCTGGCTAGACATGACTCCAGTCTTCCTTCAGTGGAGAAAAAAGAAACAAATTCACTCATTCTAGTATAGTCCTAGTATGTATATATGAGTTGTGGCTTTTTTAAGGATGTAGAAAAGTAGTGTGATGGATGCTAATCACCTACATCATGGTGATCTTACTCACCTTTATGTAATGGTTGAAAGTCTCCTTTCAGGTTAGTTTGTGCTACGTTCTTCTGATACTGGGCAAAGTTCTCTTGCAAGAAAACATGAAAGCCTTAAGCTGTGTCTTCACGTGCCACTTTCGCACTCCTCAATGTACGTGCA
This sequence comes from Carettochelys insculpta, assembly GCF_033958435.1. Lineage (NCBI taxonomy): Eukaryota > Metazoa > Chordata > Testudines > Carettochelyidae > Carettochelys > Carettochelys insculpta. Next base: position 5,999,983 of record NC_134147.1, on the reverse strand, counting down.
GACGCACGGCCCACGGGCTCTTCCAGAAGGAAACCCTTCTTCTAGAAGCCCCTTCCTGAAAATTTTGAGGAAGAAGGGCCTTCTGGAAGGAGGGTTTCCTTCCAGAAGATCCCAGCGCATATTCACGTGTATTTTGGAGTCCAGAAGAGCTTCTTCCAGACTCCAAATCATGTGCCTATATACTAATGAGATGTGGGCAGTTTACATCCACACTTCATTAGCATCTTCCGGACGGCTCATTACCGTGCCTCTTCCAGAAGAAGTGGCACTTGAAGACACAGCCTTACTCTTGTCCTTTTCACATTATTTTAAATATGTATAGTTATAACTCTAAAATTGATGTAAATCCTTGACTCAGTCTGCTTTTTCTAAAATGAATTATTCTTATTTTAATTGACAGGACGCAAATGCTATTAAAAAAATCTTTAACATGAAAAAGGCTGAAATTGAACATAGTGAACTGGCCAGGACAAGTCTTCGAATCAGGTACTGGAAGTAAAATTTAAAAAGAAATAAAAATTGCTGTTTGAGGTCTGGTTTACATGTATTTACTGAAATTTAGTTTCTTAAATCCCCCCCCCCCCCCCAAAAAAAAAAAAAAAGTCGGGGCAGATTAGATTAAATTAATTTGCTAGTTGTTGTTTAAGTCTGATAAATCATTGATACAGAGTTTTGTAGGTAACCACTGAAATAGATTATGTAGGTGATATAGTCCTACTTTTAAGATAGATTTGGCATGGAAATATAGAGAAACTGTAGGCGTCGCGAAAGTTAGTAATGACTCAGTGGTTAGAGCATTGGCTTTGTAAACCAAGGGTTGTGAGCTCAATTCTTGAGGGGACCTTTTGAGGGTCTGGGGCAGGTTTAAAAAAAATAAACCTGTTAGGGATGGTGAATAGGTCCCGCAGGGAGGGCAGGGGACTGGGCTCCATGACCTCTCGAGGTCCCTTACATACATATATCAATAGGAATGTGGAGATATCCATGTTTCTAAAGTTGTAGCCAACTTCTGTTCTATGGCTGCGTCTACACCACAGGGATACTTCTAAGTAAGTTCTTCCAGAAGATATCTTCCAAAAAACTCCTTTCAAAAGAGTGTGTCCACATACAAAAAAGCGTATTGAAAGATCAGTCCGCTCTTTCAGTAGAGGACATCCGTGCAGCCCCTGCTCTTTCAAAAGAAAGGGCCAGGGATTGAAAAATCTGTCACCATGAGGATTCTTCTTTCGAGAAAAGGCCCCTGCGGAGCGTCCACACATGCTTTCTTTCGGAAAAAGGCGTTCTTCCTGAAATGGAAGTGGAAAAGCGCTTTCAAAAGCCGTGTGGCATTCTTTCAATTTACTTTTGAAAGAACTCTCTTTTTCTGTGTAGAGGCTCCATGGGATCTTTCAAAAGAGCCTCCTTCTTTTGAAAAAATCTTTCAAAAGTACTTGCTAGTGTAGTCGTGGCCTATGTGTTTAAACAGGTAGAAGTAGCAAAGTAGGAGCAAGAAACAGAAGCTCAGCTCTTCAAAGATGTTTAGGCATCTAACTTCCCCTGAGATCAAATACGTTTTGAGGATCTAGATGAGAGTACCCTTCTATATAAGAATTGTTAGATGGCCATGGGTCTTCTATGTATCCTGAAACAGTGCAAAGAATTAGGGGAAGACCAAGGATACACATTTTTTGTATCAGCCAAAATATTCATTGGGAGGGAGCAGAGAAACAGGCCCTTGGGAGAAGGGAAATTTCTTTAGATACTTTGCAAAGGGCTGCATTGGAAGTAGTTGGAACACCTTTCTTTCTCTGAAGTAAATCTCCTCTTCCTTTCTGAAAGCTTTTGTGATAGGAGAGAGAGCTCCACAAACAAGTTTACAGTTAAAGGCATATGGTTAATTTGCATGTCTTTTAAAATGTTTTACCTTTTGTTACAAGTAACACCTAAGACTAGTGTAAATGAAAGAGATTAGAGAAATTCACTCTTTTTAAAGTTTATTTGATGCTTTCGTACAGCACCAGCGGGGGGCAAAAAACCTTACATAAGAAAACGAAGTGGCAAAATCACAAAAATTGGAAGAAGGATTCATATGCAAGAGTCATTCTTGAATCAACCATTTCTAAAAAAAAATACTAGATTACAAGTTGACAGTGTTCTCTCTAAAGTGCACTATACCTTATTTAGGCCCTGACACTTCAAACACGTAATGTATGCAATAGTTCCACTAAAGTCAGTAGTTTTACATCTATACTTAAGCATTTTTATTACTAGGGCCTAAATGGTAACACACTGAAAGGAAGAAAGGGGAAACCAGAACATTAATTTTAAGGCTGTGGCTGCTTATATCTTCACAGTATTGCTTTTTGTGGCAAGAGGATGGACAAATAATTATATCAGTATTTGTTAGTTGAATTCCTCTCTCTTGCATTGTCAACCCCTTGTCATCCCTTAGGCATCTTATTCTGTGAGGTCCTTTTAATGTTTGGTCTTGTCTGTGAAATTTTTCATAGTTGTGTGAGCCAGAAGTTGATTTCATGTTCAGAAATAATTTGATAGCTGTCATCTTGATCTCTATACTTTTTTAACACCCCCCCCCTTTTTTTTTTTGGCTTGAAGCAGGAGAGCCCTTTTCCCCACTCCTAAACAAACAAAAATAAAATTCTCTAGATACTTAGTAGTCAATCTGAAGGAGGGAAAAAAAAGCTAAGTTTAAAAAAAAAAAAAAACAAAAACTTTGTGCTGCCCAGGAGATTGCTATTGGCTGCTGTTCAGCACCAATTTATTATCTCAGATCCCTTTTAATTTATTAACTTAGGGTTATCTAGGGTTCATTTTATTTTTTTTTTCCGAAATACATGATTTCTTAATTCTTCTACCTTGTTTGGCTGTCTTTTGCCTACCAACTATGTTTGGTAAAATGACTCCTTAAGTTATTCTAGACTGTTTTTCCTTATAATTTTAAAAAGTGTAACTTTATAAAAACTCTTTGCTAATGTAACAAGAAGTCCTGTGGCACCTTGTAGACTAACAGATATTTTGGAGCATAAACTTTCATGGGCGAAGACCCACTTCATTAGATGTAAATGCTCTACTCATCATGTCAAGAAGAATCCCAATTTTGTAATGCTATTCAGATGTACATCTTTCAGTCGATTAATTATTACAAATTACCCCTTTGCAGTACACTTAATTGGTTTTGTTTGGGTAAAATGCCCAGCGTGCAACATGTCTACAACACAATTTAATATGCTTTATTAAGAAGAGATAGCACAAAATATGCTTGGCTCTGTGTTGTTAACCTCTCAAGTCTTAGCAATGTCCTGTTAGCCATCCTTATTACTGCAGTATGCTGGACCAAGAATTTAAATAAGAGTTTCAACCAGTATTGTGAGAACTGTTTCATCTGCCTTTATAAACAAATTTGGCATTGCTTACGTTATGATTAACTTGGACATTATTTATGCCTAAGTGTATCACTGTATGTTTAGCAACATGACACTATGGCTTCGTCTGCACTACAACATATCTTTTGAAGTTGTATGTCTGCACACACCTTACTTCAAAGTAGGGCACTCCTCCATTCCCAGGAATGGAGTAAGGACTTCAAAGCTGGGCTCCCTATGGAGTGAGGAAAAAGGTGTGTAGACTCTCTGCTGGCTACTTTGAAGTAGTGCGTAACTTCGAAGTTAGTTCCTTGTGCAGATGCACCCTATATATTTCTTTTCTGAGCCCTTATCAAGATTTCTCTGTAAAAGAGCCATATTCTATTTACATCTTTTCTTTGTCTAAGGTGAGTCTTTTTTTTCTTTTCCCCCTTTCTTTGGCTTGTTGTTTCTCTTAAAGGACTCCATCAAATTTGGCTGCTTCCAAAATGACAGGTCCTTCCTCACAGGGTAAAGGCAGTGTTGGTGATGAGAGAAATTCTACGAACAAATATTACCGGTAAGTAAATTGTCTCTTTCAGTCTGGATGCCGTTCAGTTAATTTTTATGGATGTATTTTGGCTGTCTGTTAATTAAGATGTTAATTCAAAGCCTTTTTTCTGAATTTTGATGTGTGTTTTCAATGAACTTTCAAGCATAATGGCCTCTATATGTATTTAACATATCAGATTTAATCATCTGTCCTTTCTCGTTGTCATTGTTTAGTAAGTTATTGACTCTGAATTGTTCTTTATTAATTTTCAAAGTTTTTACTTAAGTCAACAATGATACAAATTTATTTAAATTTAACATTTATTTCCTTGAACATGCTCCAACGAATGTAATCTTTCCTCATGCCTCAGTTTGTAATGAAGTATAAATATCAAAGATATATGTATTGCAACTTACTTAAATTATTCAAAAATATCTTAACTTTTAAAAACACAAAACTAAGGAACAAGGAGAGGAGAGAATCTTTAAGAGAAATTGCATTTGGAATATTGTTGAAAGAGACTCTATCAGTGGGCACAATTATGTGGGGTGTTTTGCCCTGCTCATCACTGAAGTGGTCTGTGTCCCAGTATCAGGCCCGCTGCTGGGGCTGGAGGTAAGGGGAGAGGGGCAATGAAATAGGGGCCTGGAGTTTCAAAGGGGCCCAAAGCTCCCAGCCACCACCTCTGCCTCAGTAGTAGCAACAATGGCTGGGAATTCCAGGCTCTGTTTAAACACTGCAGGAGTGTCATTCCACAGAGCTTCTCAGTGCTGGGGGGACAGGGGCGCCCCATGCTCTGTGTGGTGCTAAGGGCTATCTTTTGACTCCCCTCTTTTTCCCTCCTCCCCGTGCCCCTCCCCTTCAGGTCCGTGGTGGCAGTCAGCCCTGTTGCCTAGTACATTAAACATGATCAGTGGCCTTTTGTTACTTTGTAGGAGTGACAAGAAAATCACATAACTAATCAGGAGTTTAATATATGCATTGCTTTTCTTTTTGCTTTTAAAGTAACAAAAGAGCAGTCCAAGGGGATCGTTTATCTGCAATAACCATGGCATTGCAATATGGATCAGAAAGTGATGAGGATGCAGCTTTGGCTGGTAGGAGTTAGTACCTTGCTTGTACCAATTTCAGTTTATTACAATTGACTGAAAGATTGCAGGATACTTATTCAAATACCTGTATAATTCTTCCTTTGCTAATTTTTAGACACTGTTTCCAGTTTATTTTGCAGTTTCCAAAGCATAATCTGCAATTTTATTAAGGCTAGTGTCTGGTTTTTAGAAGTATAGATGAAATGTGCACTTAGCAGGAAAGTAAAGACAAAATAAAATACCTCCTTTTGATGTTGATTTATGTTGAGTTGCAGTCCATCAAGTCTTTATAAACAGCTAAAAGCATTGCTTGTTTTTATATCAGTGTGTTAAATATTAGAAAAGACCCTGGACGCTTTTACTTTTGAATAGAGAAAAATAGATTCTTACATGTTCATGGGTCATCAAATTTTATTCTTAGTAAATGTTTTATTTCTATGTGGCTGTTAAGCTTTACTGAGGGACTAAGGATTTTATTTAATACCGCTTAAATATTAAACTTCTGGCATCAATATAAATATTTGAAATCATAGCTGTTCTTAAAAAGAAAAGCAAGAGATACTTATTACCATAATTGGGTGGAACTCTTAAGGTGACATTGAACTGTAGCAGCGGAGCTCTTTGTGTCTGAAGGGATAAGATGATGGCTTACCCATTTCTATATTAGATATTTATACTGTTCTTAAAAACCTACTGACAGTGTATAATAGTTAAAAAATCTTGCTAATAGGTAAATATTAATGTAAAATATATAAACAGATGTCTTTAATATTGTCATCCTCTTTTACTTTTCTCATAATCACCCCTTTTTAGCACCTTAACTTCTGTTATAAAAATGTTATACCATATCAGCATACCTTTGGTCATGTCCATTGATATATCTCCCTAAAGGAAGCCATTTTATTCTTTTTATGACTGTTTTCCCTAACTTTTCTAGTAAACTTCTCAGTGCTTTGTTCCTAAACTGTGGTTGTATCCTTCTCAGTTTTCTTTAATCTGAGTTTTGTTTTTGTTTGCTATTTCTTTAAACTTGAATAAAGCAAGTTTTTTTTATGCATAAAAATAAGACAAGCCTTAATTTACCATGCCTCCACTATACTGCGTATTAAGCTTACTCGTCAAGATAAAAATTCCTGTGTTGTCTTTCCCTACGGTAGCAATTTGAAAGAATAAAATAATTATTTGTAACATGTTATCAATCAATTATCTCATTAAAAATTTCCAAAGTATGACTTTTGAAATAAGTACTTTAATTCTTCCCTTTTGTGGCCTCAGTCCTACCCTTTTTCTTTATCTTGGGATAAATCATCATGTATATTTTTCCTGAATGCATTTTTCGTTAGTGTCCATATCTTTCTGCCCATCATGTTCTTTACTTCTCTCTCTCTCTCTCTCTCTCTCTCTCTCTCTGTAGTTTTCTGTCTCTGAAACATTTTTCTCATTTAGTTTGTCCAGTCTTTCTCTCCCTTCTTTCCCTTCAGACATATCCCCTCATCAAGTCGTACACAGTTAAGACATTATGCTGGACACCTTTTAGCCAAAGACCATTATGAAAGATAGAGGGACAGTGGCCAGATGAGACGCTAACCCTGCCCAACTGCTGGGGAAAGAGAACATGCTGTAATTCTTGCCAGGGTGTGTTATCACTGAACTCTGATTTGAGATATGTTCATTTTCCTTTTTGTTTTCTTCCTGACCCAGACGTTCTTATCTGCAGCAAGGTGGGACGAGTGGCCTCTGCTACTCTACAGTCTCCTCCAGACTGCTGGGTACTGTGGTGAGGGGTATTGTGCTCTTTCTTAGGCTACAGCTACACCATGGCTACGTCGACACGTGAAGCCTACTTCGAAGTAGCTTATTTTGATGTAGCGACTTCGATGAATAACGTCTACACGTCCTCCAGGGCTGGCAACGTCGATGTTCAACTTCGACGTTGCGCAGCACCACATTGAAATAGGCGCAGCGAGGGTACGTCTACACGCCAAAGTAGCACACATCGAAATAGGGGTGCCAGGCACAGCTGCAGACAGGGTCACAGGGCGGACTAGCGCTTCCGGGGCAACAGCTAGCCGCTCCCTTAAAGGGCCCCTCCCAGACACACTCAGCCTGCACAGCACGCGGTCTGAGGAGCCATAGGCACGCAGACCTCGGGCGACGCAGGCATGGACCCCCAGCAGCAGCAGCAGCCAGAGGTCCACCCAGCCCTCCCGGCAGGAGCAGGGCTCGCCCTGATCCATGCCATGTGGGAGGCAGCTGAGCACCTCCTTGCCACACCAGAGGAGGAGTGGCCCCCAGGGGAGCAGGGCTCAACCCCCAACCCTGCAGCACCCCGACGCCCCCCCACCCCCCCCGCCTCACACACCGCCGCCTGTGGAGCTGCCCCACCAGTACCAACTGGTGGGAGCGGCTGGTGCTTGAAGAGTGGGACGACGACCACTGGCTCAGGAACTTCAGGATGAGCCGGCAGACGTTTATGGAGCTCTGCCAGTGGCCCACCTCCGCACTCAGGCACCAGGACACTGCCATGCGGCGTGCCCTCACAGTGGAGAAACGGGTCGGCATCGCTGTCTGGAAGCTGGCCACTTCAGACAGCTACCGATCCGTGGGACAGCAGTTTGGCGTCGGCAAGGCCACCGTCGGGGCTGTCCTTATGGAGGTAAGAGGACCCACGGGGGGAGTGGGGGGGAGGGCAGGGGGGCCCTGGCAGGGCTGGGCTGGGCTGGGCTGGGCCACGCACACCCTGCTCACCCCTCATTGGTGCTCTCCCATGTGCTTTCCCTGCAGGTTGTGCGTGCCATCAACGCCATGCTCCTCCACAGGCTCGTGAGGCTGGGGGACCCAGATGCCACCATCGCGGGCTTTACCACTCTGGGCTTCCCCAATTGCTTTGGGGCTCTGGATGGGACTCACATCCCCATCCGCGCCCCGCAACACAGTGGAGGACGGTACATCAACCGCAAGGGCTACCACTCAGTGGTCCTCCAGGCCTTGGTGGACAGGCGGGGCCGTTTCCAGGACGTTTATGTGGGCTGGCCTGGCAGCACCCACGACGCCCGGCTTTTCCGGAACTCGGGCCTGTGCCGCCGGCTGGAGGCGGGGACCTACATCCCCCAGCGGAAGATCCCTGTGGGGGACACCACCATGCCCCTCTGCGTCATCGCAGATGCGGCCTACCCCCTCCGGCCCTGGCTCATGCACCCGCACACAGGGCATCTCTCTGTCAGCCAGGGTGCTTCAACCAGCGCCTGAACCATGCGCGTCAGGTGGTGGAGCGCTCATTTGGCCGCCTCAAAGGGCGCTGGAGATGTCTCCTGACCCGCCTGGATGTGGGCCTCAACAACATCCCCCAGATTGTGGGTGCCTGCTGCGCCCTGCACAATTTGGTGGAGAGCAAGGGGGAGGCCTTTTTTCAGGGCTGGGCTGTGGAAGCCGGCAGGGGCGACGTGCAGCCACCTGCTGCCCCCAGTCGCCAGGTGGACCCTGAAGGGACCCGGGTCTGGGAGGCCCTGCGGGCCCACTTTGAGGAGGCCGCGGGGTGAACTCTGCCAGGCCCCCCACTGCGCCCCCCCGTTCCTCCACAACACTCCCTGCCCCTACGCCCACACCACGGAGCTACCAAGAGCACACCCCCCCCACTTCTCCTGTACAAATGACAGCACGCACTTGTGGCTAAAATTAAACTGGTTTTTCTTTTAGAAGTGTTTTTTTGTAACTATATTTAAAACAAGAACAAACTATATACAAGACGTCTTTAACAAAAGTAATCAATGATCTAGAAAATGAGGTAAGCAGTGAGGTGGCAAAGTTTGCAGATGAGACCATCTGCAGGACAGTCAAAACCAAAAGGGATTGTGAAGAACTACAAAAAGATCTCAGCAAACTGAGTGATTGGGCAGCAAAATGGCAAATGGAATTTAATGTGGGTAAGTGTAAGGTAATGCACATTGGAAAAAATAACCCAAATTACACGTACAACATGATGGGGTCAAATTTAGCTACGACAGATCAGGAAAGGGATCTTGGAGTTATAGTGGATAGTTCTCTGAAGACATCCACGCAGTGTGCAGCGGCAGTTAATAAAGCAAATAGGATGTTAGGAATTATTAAAAAAGGGATAGATAATAAGACAAAAGAGATCATACTTCCCCTATATAAAACTATGGTACGCCCACATCTTGAGTACTGCGTGCAGATGTGGTCTCCTCACCTCAAAAAAGATATATTGGCATTAGAAAAGGTTCAGAAAAGGGCGACTAAGATGATTAGGGGCTTGGAACGGGTCCCATATGGGGAGAGGCTAGAGAGACTGGGACTTTTCAGTCTGGAAAAGAGGCGATTGAGGGGCGATATGATAGAGGTATATAACAGCATGAATGGTGTGGAGAAAGTGAATATAGAAAAATTATTTACCTTTTCCCATAATACAAGAACTAGGGGACACCAAATGAAATTGATGGGTAGTAGGTTCAAAACTAATAAAAGGAAATTTTTCTTCACACAGCGCACAGTCAACCTGTGGAACTCCTTGCAGGAGGAGGCTGTGAAGGCCAGGACTCTATTAGGGTTTAAAAAAGAGCTCGATAAATTTTTGCAGGTTAGGTCCATAAATGGCTATTAGCCAGGGGTAAAGTATGGTGCCCTAGCCTTCAGTACAGGGGCAGGAGATGGATGGCAGGAGATAAATCACTTGATCATTGTCTTCTGTTCTTCTCTGGGGCACCTGGCATTGGCCACTGTCGGCAGACGGGATACTGGGCTGGATGGACCTTTGGGCTGACCCAGTATGGCCATTCTTATGTTCTTATGTTCTGTACAAATAAAACAATAATAATTAAAAAGTTTGCATATAATAATATGGGTCTGTTGTTCAATAAAAAGAAAACCAGGGATGATAAGGAAGGGGAGAACTATTTACATGGGGGGGGGATGGGGCAAAGGGGGGCACAAATATAAATGAAACTCTCCACCATAGTCCTTTTGTGGAAATTAACTCTATACAAGGGGGGGAGGGGAGGCCACGTCCTGGGCCCCACGCCCCTAAAGTCCGGCACTGGGGGTGGGCGGCCGGGAGCCCCGCCTTGGCCACAGCCCTGTCTGGGGCTGGCTGGGGGCCGGGCGGACCGGAAGATATGTCCGGCGAGTCTCAGCTGGCCCCAGGTGCCCTTCGGCGGTCTGGCCCTCGGTGGTGGGTGGCCGGGCGACAGCAGACGGGATGGCGACGTGCGGAGTAGGAGGTGGTGCGGCGGATGGAGCAGGCAGGGTGGGTGCTGTGGCGGCCGGCGCGGCATGGGGGGGCCAAGTAGTCCACCAGGTGGTTGAATGTGTCCATGTAGGCCCCCCATGCCTCTTGGCGCCAGGCCAGCGCCCACTCCTGCATGTCCAGGCAGTGTTGCTCCACCCGCAGGCGCTGCTCCGCGACCTCCAGCTGCCGACGATGGATGGCCAGCAGCTGGGGGTCTGTCGCCGTTGGGTGTTGTTGCGGGGTCCGCCTTCTAGCCCGCCGTGGGGCCGGTCGGTCCTCCGCCAAGGGGCTTGCCTGGAGCGATGGTCCCGGAGGGGTCTCCGGGACCACTGATGCCTCACCGGCGCTCTCTTCCGGCCCTTCCGATGGTGCAGGTGCAGGACACAGAAGAGGAGGGGGGGAAGAAGAATGGAGACAGGCGTTAGTGTGGGCCCCGAGCCGTGGTCCTTGTCCCCCCACCCCTGTGTTGCAGGTTCCCCATCCCCGTCCCTGGGAGATGCTGCTGTGATGGATGGGGTTCAGGGGTCCCCCTGCACTGCACTCCGTCCCCTGGCGGGAGTGACTCTCACTTCACTCAGCAGGGTCTGACAGGAGAGGTTTCTTAGGCCACAGATGCCCAGTTTCTCCCAGGAGTGACAGCACAGCAGTCAGAGACAGTCCTTCCAACCTGTCCTGGGGAGAAGACCCCAAGGGGTGCCCCTCTGGGGTGTAGCTTTCCCCCTCCTCAGGCTGGCTGCCTTCCAGCTCTCCCTTCCCCTAGCCTCTACCTGCGGCTCCCCCCCGATTCAAAGCCAGCTCGGCTCCTCCCTCCTCTTTGTTCAGGGCAGAGATGTCACCTGCCAGCTGTAGCCCCAGGATCATCCTTTGCCCCTGGGAGCTATTCAGCTTGTTGCTCATATCTAGCCTGAGTCTCCCTTTTGCACGCCCCCCCACTCCATCACATGCTGCTGCTGCTGCTGCTGCAGGGTGTCCCACCCCCTCGTCCCGGGGGCCCTCGAGGTTCTGCTCCCCCCTGCCCCGGGGATGGGGCATGGCACTGTCGTGCTGGGGGGGGGGGGGGGGGGGCAGGGGCTGATGCACTCCTGTGAGGGACATGGCCCTGCTGTCCTTGGGGCCATGGGCATGTGGGGGGCCCTGGGCGCACATCTATTAACCCCGCCCCTCAACCCCGGGGCTGTACACCAGAGGGAGGTACATACCTGTCGGTCCACTCCCACGGTCCGGAGATCCCCGGGGGGCGGACGCCCGGCTGCTGCTCTGGGAGAGCAGGAGGACGATCTGCAGCCCGGACTCTGCAGAGGAGGAGCCCCCCGCCCCCCTCCTTCTGCTGCGATGGCCCGGGGGTGGGCTCCAGGGGGGGCCTCTGGAGTGCGGGGCTTACCTCCGGGGCGGACTCCGGCTGAAGGGCCTGCTGGGGCTCGTCGGCCGAGGTATCAAGGGTGGCCGGAGGGGAGGAGGTGTGCCGGGGGCCCAGGATGTCCCTGAGCTCCCTGTAAAAGGGGCAAGTGACGGGGGCGGCCCCAGATCGGCCGGCCGCATCCCGGGCCCGGGTGTAACCCTGCCGCAGCTCCTTAACCTTAGTCCTGACATGATCAGGAGTGCGGGCAGGGTGACCCCGGGCGGCCAGGCCCTCGGCCAGCCAAGCGAATGCATCCACGTTCCACCTCTTGCTCCCCATTACCTGGAGCACCACCTCCTCGCTCCAGAGCCCCAGCAGGTCCTGCAGCTCAGCCTCCATCCAGGAGGGGCCCCGCTGCCGCTTCCCAGCCTGGCTGCCTGCCTGGCTGGCCTGGCTGCTCTGGCTCCCCTTGGGGGGGGTCGGCTGGGGGGGCTGCCGGGCAGCCGTGGCAGGTGCTGGCCCTGTTCTGGGTGGCTGACAGACGTGCAGGCTGGCCGCGTGTCTGGCCTGCCGCCTGCACGTTCCCTCAGCTTCCTGCACAGGAAGGGAGGGGGAGGGGACCTTTAAGGGGCCGCTCCACGCGGCCACCATTGAGCTGAGGAGCTGGAGAGAGCATGTCTCAACCCCTCAGCTGATGGCCGCCATGGAGGACCCCGCAATTTCAATGTTGCGGGACGCGCAACGACTACACGGTCCCTACTTCGACGTTGAACGTCGAAGTAGAGCGCTATTCCTATCCCCTCATGGGGTTAGCGACTTCGACATCTCACCACCTAACGTCGATGTTAACTTCGAAATAGCGCCCAACACGTGTAGCCGTGACGGGCGCTATTTCGAAGTTAGTGCCGCTACTTCGAAGTAGCGTGCACATGTAGACACGGCTCATGAGATACATTCCAATTTAAGGCAGTTAGCTCAATATTACAATGAGACTGTCTTCCCTGTAAATACCGTTCGCTTGATTTAGGGAGCACTAATGTCGATATAATATCGTCAGAACCAGCTGGGTGTGGCATCAAGTTTGAATTTAATAGTTCGAGTAAAGGCCCATGAGGAAGTGCTACATTTTAAAACAGAATTTATTAGCCTCCAGAGGTGTCCCTATATACCCTATGATGGTCCCCCCAGTGCTCTGCTTTGGCTGCTGCTCTCCAGGTGAACAGGAATTAGGTAACAGGAAGATCATGAATTTCAAATTGGGACCAGGAAACCTGTGGCTGTGGAGTAATGTTTGTATGAGAGGCTGAGAAATGTATGTCTGTCTTTGCTATTAGCTCTATGAATGCATCTACCCATTACAAATAGCCCCAGTACAGAGTTCATGATTCTGTCTCTACCACTGCTAGCTGAGCACTTGATATTTTTTTCTTCTCTGCCTCGTGCCAGCCGCTGCTCCGCTACACCGCATGGCAGCAAGGCTGCTGTGGGGGTCATGCTCGTATAAGAGGCTGAGAAACTTCTCAGCGGTTTACATTTGTAAGTTCCCATTCTCTCCTGCCCCCCAACACACAGGCACCACGCAGTCTGGGTCTTTCCCTGCTCTGCTCCATCACATCAGTGGCCCCCAACCCAATGAAAGGATGTGCCTGCTGTTCAGTGCTGACCATGCTGCCAGGCAGCACCATGTCCTGGCTTTTGCGCAGTTAGGGCTCCAAGGGTGGGAAAGATTTTCGGGGCGTTGGTGTTGCTGCGGGGAAGTCTCCCCGGTAGCTAAGATTTTCAGGGCCTTTCTGCTGCGGGGGGAAGTCTCTCTTGGCTTCTAAGGTTTTCAGGGGCATGCAGCCACCTGGGAGGGCCCTGTCTCCACTCCCCCCCATGAAACCTCCCCCACCCCATCCCAATAAGGACCTGGGGGGGCTAGCTGTTGCCAGGGGAAAGTCTCCCCCCAGAGGCTATGAATTGCAGGGCCTGGCTGTTGCCTGGGGGGAACAGTTCAAGTGGTTCTCTAGCCATGGACCCTGCACCCCATAGCTAAAAAAGATTTTCAGGGACCATGTCAACCTCCCAAATACCAAACTGCCTCACTATAGCAGCAAAATTTGGCGAGCCCCATCTTCTGTGATGGAAATGTCTGTGTAGTGAAGAGGGAAGCCAAAAATCTTTTTCCTACCTTTTCTATCCTCTTCTAACTTTGGACGCCTGCACGCAGGGGAGAGTGGGTGAAGGGCCATTTGAGAGTACAGACTGTGCACAGAAGCTGTATAATGGACTGGGAAGCCAAATACCCTCCCTCACCAAATCCTTTTTCAAAACCTTTACTGTCTACTCTTTCTTCATGTTTTTCAGTGTCCCTTTATTATTTTCAGGGATCAGATGCAATCAAGAGAGGAGGGACAGTCAGTGAAGGGCCAGTTGAAAACACAGACTGTGCACAGAAGCTGTATAGTGAACTGGGAGCCCAAAAACTCTCCCCTCAGCAACTCTCTTTTATCAAAAGCTTACTTTACTGCTACTCTTTCTTTGTGCTTTTCATTGTTCCTGTATTATTTTCAGGGATCAGATGTAATCAAGGGACGGGGGCGGGATGCTCAATGGAGGGCCAGTTGAGAAAGACACACATCTTCTGATACTTATAAAATCTTTCATAATTCAGTTGCAGCTGCAGTTTTTCAAAGCAATTGAGTTATAAAAGAAAGAGATTTCTGTGCATTTCACGATCTTTGTTCACGCACTAGTTTTCCTTCCTTCTACCTGGAAAAATGGATCTTTGCTTACCACAGGAGGGGAATCAGGGCAATGCAGTGTGGGAAGATGATGTCAAATACCAGTGAAAATACCCAAAATGCTATGGGGATCAGGGAACTGTGGGATAGGTTTCCACAATGCACTGCTGCAACATTTGATGATTGCCGATTGAGTGAGGCAGCAATAAGTCGACTTTGTGAGGAGCACGTGGGGAGGCAAGGATAGTCAAATTGCAATTTATAAAATCCAGCTTTACAAGATCAATATTAATAAATTTGAATTTATCTCATCATGTAGACATAGTCTTCGACCGTGGGCTACTGCAAGGAGCTGCTTTCTCTTCTCGCTTCTCCCAAATGAACCTTCCTCCCACTCTTTCTGAGCCGTGCTGCGTGCCCCACCCCCCCATTCAAGGACTATGACATTTGGCTGTGCTGCTCCAAGCTATTGCAGTAGTGGCAGTGTGAAACTGATGTTGTTTTTTGTCAATTTCACTACTGCCTAGCAAGATGCAGAAAAGCAGCACACATTGACAAAGATCCTTGTTCTTTCTGTGGTGAAGCTTAGTAAGGGTCTGAGCAGCAGCAATGTCACTGGAACTATGTCTTCTGAGGGCAGAAGCAGTGCTGTATTATCAGCTCAGATTTGGTTGACATTTTTAATTTTTTTTTTCAGCTGTGTGAAAGCTGTAATCTTTAAATGAAAGCGTAAATCGGGTAGGAAACCTATGGCCTGTAGGCGGGATCCGGCCTCTGGCGAGGCTTGCAGTCCAGCACCACAGCAAGTCTCTGAGCCTCACCGCCCCACACCTCTCATGGGGCTGGAGTGTGAGCTCCATTTCACCCAGCTGCTGGGCGAAGCTTCCTCCACCTCATTGGTGTTGGAGTACAAGGGGAGCCCAACACCCTGAGTTGTGTGAGGGGGCCAGCTCAGTAAGCTTTTTTGTTTATTTTTCGGACTGTGATTTTTTTTCTCTCTTCTCACTTTTGTATGGCCCTCAACTGGTGGTTTTTTGTTTTTTTTTTAAAAAGATTTAATTATTTATTTATTTTCCTGTGGGTCAGTGGGGCCCACCTGAAAAAGGTTCCCACTCCTCTTGTAAGTTTTGCAGACGTCAGAGGCTCTCCAGTAGGAAAGCTTTGTACCCAGTGTGAGCGAGTGGATATTTCAAGCACAGTGAAAAAGATTCTTTTTCTCTCAGTTTCCAGTGACTCTGTGTCAGCGATACTGCTTCCAAGGGCACTGTAGCTTTCACCCAAAAACTGCAGTACGTTGGGTCAGGGGTGCACAAAGTGGGGGGGGGGGTTGTCCCCTTGGGGGTATATATGTAATTTTGTAAGGGGGGGGGCACATCACGATTGCTTAACCAATCATAGAGGCAGAAAATATCTTGCGTCTCTTGTGTGTGTTGCCTGCTTGCTTGAAAGAGGTAGGTGAAGGCGTTACTGGCAGCAGCAGTGGTGGCTTCTTTAACGTCGCCCCTGCTGTTTTTGGTGGGAGCCTGTCAGTGCCGTTGCCCGCGCCTGCTCCCCATGGCTTCCAGGTGTTGCGGCATTCCTGACCGGGGATGTTTCATCCACCCTTTTCTGCCCAGTCCCTGTCTCAGAAGGAGACTGCTTCCCTGACTGTGCAGCTTCTGCTCTTCCACCAACTGCCTGGAGCCCGTGAACTGAACTGCAGGCTTGGCTGGGTCTGTTGACTTTGAGCCCCTTGAACCCTAAGCAGTGTGGCCAGCAGGACCTGTAACAAAAACAGCAAGTGGCCTCATCATCTGCTGGTCACTTTCTCAGGCTTCTCTCTGTAACCTGCAAGAGTGAAACTGACTTTCATTAGCAAAAAGAGCACTGACCCTCCAATGGTTCGGTGCTGGGGCTTGAAGAGGAGGCCCTGGCAGACTGATGGGCAGGGGAGGACTGCTCGCCTTCTCTTCTCTGCCTGGAACAGGGTTGTGCAAAGTAGGGGGAGAAGGGCAGTGGAATTTCATAAGAGGGGGGCCATGCAGTTGCCCACCCCTGCAGTCTCCCCTGGCTGTCCCCAAACAGCCTCTAAGTGCTAATTGCATGGATGAAAAAGGTGGCCCCAACGTAAAAAGTTTGCCCACCCTTGCGTTAAGTGTTTGAACCTGTTAAGAATTGGGAGAAGTCTTTTTGGAACAAATTGACAACTGACAATGCCTTGTTTAAAACGAACAAAAAACCCCAACTGTTTAATAGTACGCAGTGTGATTCAGTCTGTGCACCTGGCTTGTGTTTTGCCATGCATGTAGATATGAAACCAACTGTCTAAAGTGAGCATTGCTGATTATAATCTCCCATTTAGCCTCTTCCTAGTAGGTGTTTGTGTTCTGACACGGTTTAACTTACAGTCTCACTTTAGTATGTTAGGGAAACATATTTTTTGTGGTGAAACCTGCTTCCCTTTGGAATTGGTCTCAATCCATTTCTACCCCACTTCTAAAATGTAAGAGAAAACTTCTCTTTTCAGGGGTCTTTTATTAGAAGCACTTAAAACATATTTACTGTTACCGAAGTCAAGTGATCTTTGTGAACCAAAATGTATGATTAGCATTGCATTTATAAGCACCTGTCAGTGTGACATACCTAGTGTAATATTACATAACCATTTTATTAAATCTTTCATTTATGGTGACATGTATCAGAGGGGTAGCTGTGTTAGTGTGTATCCACAAAAACTCTGACAAAGTGGGTCCTTGCCCACAAAAGCTTATGCTCCAATAAATCTGCCAGTCTATAAGGGGCCACAGGACTTCTTGGCATTTATGGTGCTTGTTTTGTTTTGTTTTGTTTGTTTGTTTGTCAGGGTTTAGTTTGAGGGTTCTAATTTTTCATTGCTGTATAGAACAAGCAACATACATATTTACATATAATACATTATTCTTTTATTGTGAAATCAAGGGTTGTTTTGTTTTATTAACAAGTCTTTAGAGAACGTGTCTTGCCAATGGTCGTCAATATCAAAATAGAAGGAAACTAGGATATACAAGATACATTTGTTTGTTTATGATGTGGTACAATGGGGTGGATTGATTTCTATCAGGGGTTTAAATCACCATCCAGGGAACTTTGGTATAAATCTATTTTAATCTTGATTTTTGTTGATATTTTCTAATTAATTTTCCTGGGAACCTGACTCTCAATACATAGCACTATATCTATATATATTTAAGCAGTTATGTTGCTTGACATACATATGTTTGTGTACTTAAATTTTACAGTTTTTTATATTTAAAAATGATGAATGATTCAGTCCCTATTTACTAAGGTTTATTTTTCACTTGTGATTTAAGTTTTCACTTGTGTCCATCTGAATCCTAATTCCTTACAAATTCAATTAAAGCTGTGCAAAAACAGAATTTTAAAATGAGTTTTATTAGTTAAATAAAAATACCTTAAATATGCTGATTACATAATTTTACTTATCAAAACATATTATATTTAAAACTACCTGTTTAATAAAGGATTATGTATAGTTAGTGAATTGAAATTATTTTTGGCCCCCAGGTCCTTCAAGATTTTATAACTAATATATCTCATCCTCTTTCATGCACAATTTTTAATTGTGTGTTGGAGGAGGAAAAACAAGCTTTCCTGCTCTAATTCCCAGTATGTTTCTCAACTTTGAATAAGCTAGTCATTGAACTCCAGATCAGTTCAACTGAAACGGGGGTGGGGGGTGGAATTCTCTGTACTTTCAGAACAGGCTGTAATGTTTTCAAAAGCTTTCTTAGGAATTAAATATTTGTCATAGGTGCTTGGCCAATGACTTCACCAATTCATTGATTTGACTTTTTTGTAGTGCAAACATGTACTACTTAAATATCATTTATTTTGTATATTTCAAATAAATTTTAATAAATTACATCAAATTTAGATCATAGGTTGCCATAATTTCAACTTTACTTTTAAGTAGGTATTAAATTTAAAATAAAAATCCATTTTTAAAAATTTACTGCATTTTATCCACCCTGAAACAAAAACATTTTCTAAAATGTTACTGAGAACATTTAACCAGCTTTCTCACAGGCTTTTCATAACTTTCTGGTAAGTAGCTTAATGTCCTAAGTAGCTCTTCTTAGTAGAGCCCTGCAAATCCACAAATACCTGCCTTATATCCAGAGCTCATTTTTGCAGATAGGATTGTGGGTGCAGATACAAATTTTATGTCTAGAACCCTGCACTTTTGCAAATATCTGTTTTATTGCTATGGGTATCCACATCTGTGGATGTTGATGCAAATATCTGAGGCTCATTTTTTTGTCTATGGATGTGGATGCACATTTTGTATCTTCCCTGGGGTCCACTAATTAGTTCTTGAGTTGTTTTGATTTTTATTGTCATGCCTACATAATAATGGTGCTCATCTGTCTGTAGTATCTCATGAACTATAGTCATTGATGGAAAAACTAGGCAGTTTGGTCTATACACTCTGCAGAACATAGTTAGAATTTGTCATGCAGTCTTTCTCCATCCTTTTGCAAATGTTCTTGCTGGGTATTCACCAGCTAACTCCTGACTAAGAGGGGAAAAATGAAGGCCCACTGTCATTTAAAAAATGTTTAACAGAGAGACTTTAAATTCTTTGGATTTGTATTGCTCTTTCTTTCACTCATTTTTACTCTTTACCTCATCAGTTTTACTTAAACATTTATCTCCACTTGCAGAATAAAAATCACCTGACTGGTTTCATGCTTCATTTTGTGCATGGGTGACTGATAATTTTAGGTATACAAAAGCATATAAGGGTCTAGTTTTTCTGTCTATCTGTGTCTATGCAGTCCCATCCCTTCTGGAAGGGGCATAGTAATGAGCAAAGGGGAATATTCAAATGAGGCATGGGATTTAAATATCTTGTGCCTAATTTGCATAGCCCCATAAGATTTTGCTTGAGGGATAAGGGGCTTTTGGAAAGCAGGGTTCCTTCTGGAAGGGCCCTGTCTGCATGGCTTTGCAGCTTCTGGAAGGGGCTCTTCCGGAAGCGAAATCTTGCAGGACTATGCAACTGAGGCGCGAGATATTAAAATCCAAACCTCACTGGCATATTCCCCTTTGCTCATTACCATGCCCCTTCCAGAAGGAAGGGGGCTGTGTAGACGCAGCCTGTGTGTGGTTCAGTTACAACTATTATATTGCAACGAAGGGTCTTGTGGCACCTGATAGACTAACAGAAAAGTTTTGAGCATGAGCTTTCGTGAGCACAGACTCACTTCATCAGATGCTGGTCTTGGAAATCTGCAGGGCCAGGTATAAATAAGCCAGAGCAAGGGTGAGGATAACAAGGTTAGCTCAGTCAGCAAGGGTGAGGCTTACTACCAGCAGTTGATCTGGAGGTGTGAACACCAAGGGAGGGGAAGCTGCTTCTGTATTTAGCCAGCCATTTGCAGTCCTTGTTTAAGCCAGAGCTGAGGGCATCGAATTTGCAGATGAATTGTAGCTCAGCAATTTCTCTTTGGAGTCTGGTCCTGAAATTTCTTTGCTGTAGGATAGCTACTTTTAAGTCTGCTCCTGTGTGGCCTGGGAGGTTGAAGTGCTCTCCTACGGGTTTTTGTATATTGCCATTTCTGATGTCTGATTTGTGTGCATTTATTCTTTTACGTAGAGACTGTCCAGTTTGTCCGATGTATATAGCAGAGGGGCATTGCTGGCACATGATGGCATAAATTATATTGGTAGATGTGCAGCTGAATGAACCCACGATGGTGTGGCTGATCTGGTTAGGTCCTGTAATAGTGTTGGTGGTGTAGATATGTGGGCAGAGCTGGCAACGAGGTTTGTTGCATGGATGGGTCCCTGAGTTAGAGTGACTGTGGTGCGGTGTATAGTTGCTGGTTAGGATTTGCTTCAGGTTGGCAGGTTGTCTGTGGGCAAGGACTGGTCTGCCTCCCAAGGCCTGTGAAAGTGGGGGATCATTGTCCAGGATGGGTTGTAAATCCCTGATGATGTGCTGTAGAGGTTTTAGCTGAGGACTATAGGTGATGGCTAGTGGTGTTCTGTTGGCTTCTCTCTTGGGCTTGTCCTGTAGTAAGAGGCTTCGTGGTACACATCTGGCTCTGTTGATCTGTTTTTTCACTTCCTCAGGTGGGTATTGCAGTTTCAAGAATGCTTGGTAGAGATCCTGTGGGTGTTTGTCTCTGTTGGAGGGGTTGGAGCAAATGCGGTTATATCTTAGTGCTTGGCTGTAGACAATGGATCGTGTGGTGTGTCTGGGATGGAAGCTGGAGGCACGAAGGTAGGCGTAGCGGTCAGTAGGCTTACGGTACAGGGTGGTATTGATGTGGCCATCGTGTATTAGCACCATGGTGTCCAGGAAGTGGATCTCCTGTGTGGATTGTTCCAGGCTGAGGTTGATGTTGGGGTGAAAGTTGTTGAAGTCCCGGTGGAATTCCTCCAGAGTCTCATTCCCATGGGTCCAGATGATGAAGGTGTCATCAATGTAGCATAAGTTGAGACGGCGTGTGAGTGGACGAGAGCTAAGGAAGCGATGGTCAGGTCAGCCAGGTCAGCCATGAAAATATTGGCATATTGAGGGGCCATGCGGGTACCCATAGCTGTGCCTCCAATACTTAACTATTATACTGTTATAATTATACTTTAAAAGGTAGGGGAAGATGGAAGATATGGTAATAAGATCGGGAATGGCAAGCCAAGAGGAACGAGGTTTTGACAGTTGTGTACAATTCCTTGTTTCGGTCCTGTTCCCAGCTTTAATGACTCTGGGAACCTTCACATCTGGCTGTCAGGCTTGAGGGTGCTGTAGCTGAATGCCAGGTCGGTATCCCACAAGACAACTGTCATCCAGGATTTAATACTGGATGAGAGGGCTGACTTGGCTTGTATGACAGATCTGGCTGGGAGTGGAGGGAGCTGTTGGCCTTTCCCAGTGGTGCCTGGCTGGGTTCTTGGTACAGCACCAGTTGCGGCTTGCTGGTCAGGGTGGGGTGGCACTTGTCTATCGGGTTACAATCTCACTGACGAGGACCTTGGTTCAACAAAGTGTGAGATTTGCGTGCTTTACCTGATTTTGGATGGCCAGGATAGGTTGAGTGTTCTACTTGTATACTGTCCGCCTCGTTGTATCGCAGATGCTCTGCTTGAGCTGGCCAAGGTGGTCTCAGATGTGGTGCTGAGGACCCCGACACTTTTGGTCTTGGGGGACTTGAATATTCACACCAAGGCTGTCCTGTCTGGTCCAGCCCAAGATTTTATGGATATTATGACAATGTTAGGACTATCCCGAGACATAACTGTCCCCACGCATGTTGCAGGTCATACGCACCATCTGTTCTTTTGAACTAAGGGTGATAGCGTTCTTGGGATTAGGGATGTGGTTACGCTCCTTTGTCAGGGACTGGTCACTACCTTGTCAAATGTAGACTAACTGTTGACCTTCCCTCTGCAGAGGCTGGGGACTGGTTAAGATGGTTTCCCTCAGAGGCTGATGGGCCCAGAGGGCTTTTTGAGGTCCCTGAGACATTATTCAGCTGTTATGGCAAATGGTCCTGTTAATGCCCTAGTCAATATGTGGAACACTGAGGTAGCCCGGGCAGTTGAATGATTGCTCCTCAGTGCCCTCTATGAGTTAGTCAAGCCAGATTCGCTCCCTGGTTCCCTGGGGAGCTGTTGCAGCAAAACTATCTGTGCAATGGCTAGAATGCTGCTAGGGGAGAACCACAGCTGAGTCTGACTGATTGTGGATTTGAGCTGAATTGTGAGCTTGCTCTGTAGCTGTGTTAACAGTGAAGAAAAACTGTTTTTCCATCGGTATTGCATCTGCACAAACTCATCCAGCAGAACTGTTTTGAGTGGTGCAAGGGCCTGTTACAATCTGGCACTTAGGATGAAATGAAGGCACCTTCAGCTTCTCGCTGCGATCAGTTCGCAAAGCACTTTGCAGCTAAGATTGCTCACATTCGATCTGACTTGAACTCTGGTTGCTATGTAAGGAGGGTGCAGAATATGTTGAGCACACCATCGAGTCTTTCTTCTTTGGAACAGTTTCAGTTACTGCAGACTGAGGACGGGAACAAGGTGTTTGGAGGAGTGTGTCTGACCACGTGCTCTCGACTCCTGCCCTTTCTGGCTTATTAAATCTGTGAAGGGATCACTGGTTGGTTCCAGAAGATTATAAATGCTTCTTTTAGATCTGGTGTAGTTCTAGCTGCCTTGAAAGAGGCAGTGACAAAACTGCTACTTGAAAAGCCGTCTGTGGACCCATATGATTTGAATAACTCTCGCTCAGGTGCTAATATTCCATTCTTGGGCAAGGCACTTGAGCAAGTGATGGCATTGCAACTTCATGCATTTGTGGAAGAAGAAACAGATTGTTTAGATCCATTTCAGTCTGGTTTTAGGCCAGGCTTTGGAACCAAAATCGCCTTGGTCACCCTGATAGATGACATACCCAGGAGGTAGGTGGGGGAGTGTGTCTCTGTTAATTCTTGTGGACCTCTCAGTGGCTTTTGTTACCATTGACCATGTAATCCTTCTGCAATGCTTGGGGGAGTTAAGTATCGGAGGTGCTGGTTTGCAGTGGTTCCGGTGTCACCTGTTGGGGTGTTTTCAGAACATGAAACTAGAGAGCTGTCATTCCACCCCATGGCATTTGTGCTGTGGAGTTCTGCAAGGTTCCATCTTGTCCCCTGTGCTGTTTAACATCTACATGAAGCTGCTGGGAGAGGTCATAAGGAGTTTTGGAGGACAGTGCCACCAACATGCAGATGATATCCAAATTTATTTCCCTGTAACACCAGAATCAGGTATGGTGGTAACTGATCTAAACCTGTGTCTGGAGGTGATGATGGACTGGATGTGATCTAATAAGTGGAAGATGGATACAGATAAGACTAAGGTCATGCGGATCAGGAGACCATGTGTTCAAGAATGCGGCATGGTACCTATTTTAGACAGGGTTACTTTTCCCGTGAAAGAACAGGTATGTGGCTTGGTAGTCCTCCTGGACCCTTTTTTATCATGGCTAGGAGCGCTTTTGGGCAGCTTCATCTGATCTGCCGGCTGTGACCCTTCCTGAATTAGCATGACTTGGTCACAGTGATCCATGCTCTTGTCATATCTCGACTGGATTATTGTAATGCACTTTATACGGGACGTCATTCGCAGAGTCTTCGGAAACTTCAGCTGGTCCAGAATGCAGCTGCCTGAGTTTTAACTAACACTTGTTATGCAGAGCACTTTATGCCAGTTCTCCGGCAGCTGCACTGGCTTCCATTCCAGTAGGTTTCTGGGAACAATTTAAGGTATTGGTTATGAGTTATAAAGCCCTAAAATGTGTTGGATCCACAGTATTTAAAGGACTGTCTTTTCCCATATGAACCTGCCCCGGGGACTGAGGCCAGCTGGGGAGGCTTTGCTCACTGTTCCTCCCCACTAAGGGAGATATGGGTAACATCAACACGGAGCAGGGTCTTCTCAGCCTTTGCTCCCAGGCTGTGGCATTCTCTTCCCTGGGATATTTGCATGGCGCCAACATTAGCATTGTTTTGGCACCAGGTTAAAACCTCCCTTTTTCTTGTACTTTTGTGGTTGTTTGAGTTTGTGTGTGCGCACTTTCTTTTGAGAGGTTGTAGTAGGTTTTATATCCTTTTGGAGTTTTTGTATTTTTAAATCTCTTTATAGATGTTAATATTTTTTACAAAAAAATTATAAGCTGTTTTAAACAGAGAGGCAAAGTAAAATATTTTTAAAGAAATAATAATTTACTTATTTAGATGTCTTCTGGGTTTAGTGAATTTGTACAGGCAGCCTTTTTCCATATAGTTTATGATACAGTCTCTGTACTATTGTCCTGCAATAAATATGTAACCTTGCTAATGTTGCTTCATGACTCTGTCTTGAAGGTTATAGATTTGGAAGGAGAGGGTAATACCATTGTAAACATGTTTTAGATCCTAAGTTAGCTGCTCAATCAAAGTAAAGTGGCATGAATAAGTCCTACAGAGGATAACACTGTCTTTTTGTAGTCTCTCTTGCACCCTCTGTGGTATCTTTTATTAGAATAAGCTCTTCAGTCCAGGTATGATAATTTAAGGAGAAACTTAAGAGAATCTTTCTCAACACACACACATAGATAGCTTAAGTTATTAAGTTCAAAATAAATCAAACTCCCTTAAGTATGTGTGAAAACCTGATCATCTGCTTACTGATTTCCAATCCAGCAGCAAATTCTGTTTCCTGATCTTCCACTTGCTGTTCATTTAACAGTTTAACCTTAGGCTAATCACTTACAACAGAACTTTCAGTGGCAGATCCTTGGTACATCTGAAACTGGGTATAAACTGTCTCACATTGAGAGTCCTTAAATCAGTGCACACAGACTAGAAGGGACTGTTAGGATTTCTAGTCAGGCTTTCTGCATGACACAGGTCAGAACTTCACCAAGTGATTCCTGCATCAAGCCTCTGATTTTTGTTGGCACTAGAGCATGTCTCTAAAATTAGTAACTGT
The DNA here is from genome assembly GCF_033958435.1 of Carettochelys insculpta. NCBI lineage: Eukaryota > Metazoa > Chordata > Testudines > Carettochelyidae > Carettochelys > Carettochelys insculpta. The sequence continues at coordinate 5,975,194 of NC_134147.1, read as the reverse complement.
TTTCTGAAAATGTGATTTTAGGTTTGAGCTTCAGTTTCCCTGTGTTGCAGGATTTTGAGCCTCGCTTAATTAATACTTTAGAAGGTACCCTGAGATCCTTGAATGGAGGACATTTTAAAACTGCAGGTTTTTTTATTATTAAACTTTTGTGGGTAGAAAATAAAAACTCCTGCAGATGTGTCATTCAATCTCCAATATGCACTTGCAGTTATATAAGTTTGAGAGAGAGGATGATTATTTCACAAGTGCTCTAACATTGTATTCAAACTCTCTATGGTCCCTGTATTGGAACTTCTAGTATGTTGTTTGAATTCTTTGGGCTGTCCTAAGAATTTTTCCTTTAGTCCATTAGTATTTTGTCTTGGGACACCTCAGTTAAAAAATATTCCTGTGGGGAAGGTAATCAAGTTGCTGTGTGCTCCTGAATGTCTAGAGATTGTAAGAGGAGTGCCATGTCGTCCATGCCATGTTCTAGAATTTCTCTCACATTCTAGCAGTTCTAAAGATCTCTAACATATATATGTTTAACACAAGGAATTTGTAACCTTCTTAAAATTGGTTCATGAATATATCCTATGTTTTTGAAAGATTATTCATCTTTTCCTAAAGCATTCCTTCAGCATCTTTCTTTTACACAGCAGATACTATGCCCTCACCAACCGTGGATTGCTCATGTCCAAGATATATTGTAACACTTCTGTGTGCGTCACTCTACTTTACTCATATTTACAGACATTTGTATTTACAAAAGTACAGAATTCAGCACTTCAGCATGATGGCAGATAATCGTGATTTAATATTGTTGTCTTGTTATTAAATAAACAGAGAGCTGTTTTCTTCACTAGTTTGTGTTTTAGTGGTCTTAGTTTGTATTCTTAAATACAGCACGTTACAATAATCCCATTTGGCAGTGTCAAAGGAATGTGGTCCATGTCTGATAAAGTGTGCAATCTGTTTGCCAAGTCAAAGTTCCCCTGAGTTCTTCTGACTTTGACATTGTTAGGGGAGATCAGTTTCATAGCAAACAGTACAGGACTGACTGTCCTAACTCACTGGATCATATGTGTAGATAGAACAGTTTTGGCCATTTGGCCTGGACATCCAGAAACAGCAGCTAGCATATACTGTCCCTCCTGGGGTGCGTCTACACTAGCCAGCTACTTTGAAGTAGCTGGCACAACGTCGAAATAGTACACGTCATGTCTACACGTGCTGTGAGCTATTTCGATGTTGAAATTGACGTTAGGCGGCGAGACGTCGAAATTGCTATTCCAATCCAAAGATGGAATAACGCCTTTCTTCAATGTTTAGTGTTGAAGTAGGGTGTGTGTAGATGATCCGTGTCCTGCTACGTCGAAATAGCGGGGTCCTCCATGGCTGCCATCAGCTGAGGGGTTGAGAGACGCTCTGTCCAGCCCCTGCAGGGCTCTGTGGTCGCCACGTGCAGCAGCCCTTAGCCCAGGGCTGCTGCTGCAGCTGGGGGTCCATGCTGCGTGCACGGGGTCTGCAACCGGTTGTCGGCTCGGTGGATCTCGTGCTGTGGAGGCCGAGTGTGTCTGGGAGGGGCCCTTCAAGGGAGTGGCTTGGGGCTTTGCTGGTCCCTTATTTCGACGGGAAGTGCTTGTGTGTGTGGACGCTCTGCGTTTCCTTCTGGGGTGGCTCCTTTCTACATTCTCCATTGCTACTTTGATGTTGAACGTCGACGGCACCAGCCCTGGAGGATGTGTAGACGATACGTGTCGAAGTAGCCTATTTCGATGTTCTTACGTCGAAATAGGTTACTTTGACGTAGCGTGCTAGTGTAGATATAGCCCCAGAGTTATAAATCTGAGTATTTCAAAATGGGTAAATTCTTTCACTTGCTGGTCAGACATGACCTTGTCTATTATTGTCAAACAGTGAAAGCACCAGAGAGCTTTATTTGTCTGTCCTTTGGTTGCTCTACTTACTTTTTTTCTTTTTTTCCAGCTGCTGCCCGTTATGAAGAAGGAGAATCTGAAGCAGAGAGCATCACTTCCTTTATGGATACTTCTAACCCTCTTTATCAGCTTTATGATACGGTTAGAAACTGCCGAAATAACCAGGGTCAACTGATATCAGAACCCTTTTTCCATTTGCCTTCCAAGAAAAAGTATCCCGATTATTATCAGCAAATCAAAATGCCTGTTTCATTGAAGCAAATCAGGTAAGGGAATATGGAGGGTAAACTATATTTGCTGGGCTTGAACACATTAAAGAGATTTGTTTCATTTCTGGCATGCTTTACAAGAGTTAATTCTTGAAGCCAAGCATTTATTTTTATATAAAATATTTTGCCCTTCAAATTGGTATGCATCCATCTTCTGGCTAGTGATAGAACAAGCTTCTATACAACACCCATGGTGTTCTTTGTTCTGGACCTTATGAGACATTTAGCAGCATGAAGAGGTTTTATCTCTGGGCATCTTGTCTTGTCCTCTGCTTAGGCAACCACTGAGATGTATATTATTACACTCTTTGATGGTGTGAACTCTGGAAAGGTGACCATGATTGATTCCCTTTTTAGGGCCACAGAACAGCTATCAAAATTAATCGTTTCTATTCATTATTAACCAAGGCTGGATTTGAGTTAGGTTATATGAAAACTGCATGCCATAAATAAATGGGTGACCCATCAATACAACTGATGGTTTGTCAGAAACCTGACCTAAGAGAAGGAAAAAACAGTCGTCTCATTCTAATGGGGTTAATTTGTTCATGGTCACAGAAGGATTTGATGGAGCTTTCGTATGTATTAAATCATTATTTGTACCATAGTCTTTGTTAAAACCTTTTCCTTTGGAGTACTTTGAGCCCCTAATGCGAATATATAGTAAGGGTATTATCTTGGTTGCAGTTTGTGGCATAGGCAGGACCATCACTTTATTCCCTAAGCAAATGATTCAGTTGAAGTTATTTGCAAACTGGAGTGCAGTGGTGCAGGATCAGGCCCTAACTGGGCAAAAGTTTCAGGCATCTTTGTAACCCTGTTAATATATTGTCTTTTCTATAAATTGAAATTGTATAGTAACATGGTCCATTGATTTGGTACAATATATTGTGAGCAGAGTCCTTGTTAAACCACAGCATAATCAAATTCACTTTTAATGCATCAAAAGGATTTGCAAGTATGAAGTGTAACAAATACTTAAGTGAGCTAATTATCATAAATGACTGCAAGGCATTCTTTCACATAGAACTCAGTACAACTGCTAGCCTGATGTATGAATGTAATCGTGTTAAAAGAAGCAAGAAATATACTTTATCGAGAGAAAAAGAAATTCTAAAACTCACCTTAAATTTTCTGGGGGTAGAATGTTTGAGCAAAGCAGAGGGCTTTTGCTTTGTGACTGTCGTTAGTAGCAATACACAAGACACCATCATGGGACTAACAGTTACAACGGCAATGCAATAATTTAATAGCAGAGTGACTCTGTTAAATCCATGCATACTGCTTTGAAAAGGTCCTGTTGGTATCAGGGATGGAACAGATCAGTTACTCACCACACTGGATAGTTATGTTTCTGTTTTTTTCGTACAAAGTAAAAAGAGACAGAAGCACAAAAAAATCAAATCAAAATAGAAAATATTTCAGAAACAGGTGACTTTATTCAGAAGCACTCAGAAGAGAGAGGGATGTGCATGAAACCAGTTTAAAAACTACATACTGGCACACTTTCTCTAGTCTGAGATGATTAAAGGGTTCTTGTACTGGATTCATGCTTTTATATAGTCTTGGGCCTTTGACTGGCTTGAAAAATAGTTGTTCAGTTGACTGTTCAAATATTTTAAAGCACTGATTTAGCAGAGTAGTGCAGAAAGATGTGGGCATGCCATAATTTAGAGAGAGACAATAAGATAGTCTCTGTCTTATTCTTTGTCTTTTTCCTATGAATCCCACCGTTCTATTTGCTTTTTTGACTGCTGCTGCACATGGAGAACTAGCTACAATGACTCCAGTGTAGTCTCCATCATTTTTTACGTATAGTTGGGATTATGTTTTCTAATGTGCATTACTTAGCATTTATTAACACTGAGCTTCATCTGCCATTTTGTTGTCCAGTCAGCTGGTTTTGTGGTATCCTTTTGATGCTCTTCACAGTCTACTTTGGACTTTGAGCAGTTTTGTATTATCTGCAAATTTTGCCGCCTCACTGTTTATATCTTTTTCTCAGATCATTTGTAAATAGGTTAAATAGAATTTGTCCCACTACATTCTCCTGGGAGACACCTCTCTCTCTTCTGAAAACTGACCATGTATTTCTGTCCCCTGTATCCTACCTTTTAGCCAGTTACAAATCCATGTCAGGCTCTTTCCTCTTTTCCCATGACAGCTTACTTTGCTTTAGAGCCTTTGGTGATGGGCCTTGTGAAATCTTTCTGGAAATCTAAGTACATCCAGTATACCCACTGACAGCCGTTTTTCCTCATGCTTGTTGACCCTTCAAAGAATTCTAGTAGATTGGTGGGGCATGATATCCCTTTAAAAAAGCCATATTGACTTTTCCCTAACAAATTATATTCTACATGGCTGACAATTCTGTTCTTTACTATAGTTTCAACCAATTTGACTGGTATTGAATGAAGTTCATTTTACTGGCCTGTAACTGACAGGATCATCTCTAGAGCCCTTTCTAAAAGTGTGCATCACAATAGCTATCCTCCAGTCATTTGGTACAGAAACTGATTCAAAGGATAGGTTGCAAACCACAGTTAGTAATTCTGCTTTTCCTATTTGAGTTCTTGTAGAACTCTTGGGAGAATGCCATCTGGGCTCAGCATCTTATTTCTGTTTAGTTCAGTGGTGGGCAACCTGTGGCCCACTGGGGTTCTGTGTGTGGCCCATGAGACATTTTACTTACTGTTGCCCACATGCAAGGCTGCCAGATTCCACTGGCTTCCATCCATATAGTTTTTCCTTCCTGTAATACTAAAGTGACATACACGTAAAGGGATGGTAAATGAAGTAAGGTGCATGCTGACTGCGTGCAACATTAACAGTAAGAACTGAGCAGTTCCTCCGCATCCTGTCAAAGTCCTGCTGTGGTTTAACACACCCGGCAATTTCCAGGTACGCAAGTGCAGTTAGCAAAATACCCTATCCTAGGAGACCATCTTTGTTATGACGGTCTTGTAGCCTTCTGAGATGGAGGGCCACTCATGCAGCCCACTCACTAGCCTACTTTGTCCAGGGCTGGTTTAGTTTATCAGTTTGTTCTAAAGCCACCTCAGTCTGGGGTAGTCTTTCAGATTTGTCCCCTGGCTCCAGTTTGGAAATCTCCCTCATGTTCTCAGCCTCCAAGACTGACACAAAGAATTCATTTAGTTTCTCTGCAATGACCTTATCTTCCTTGAACTAAATGTTCTTCTTCGAGTGTCCCCGTGGGTGCTCCACATTAGGTGTCGGGCTCGCCTGGCGCCGCAGATCGGATCTTCCAAGCAGTTTCTGCCGGAACGCGCATGCGCCGGTGCGCGCCGCTCCCTTGCGCGCTCCTGGCCACGTGCGCGATCCGGTCCCCGCCAGTTCCTCTTAACCGCCGTCGGCTGCAGATGGAATCTGACTAGGCTACGGCCAAGTTAGCGTATTCAATGGTTTTAATTGTTTTTCTTTAAAGTTTTCAAGTTCTTAGTCTACTGTTAAGTTAGCCAGTTGTTATTTTCAAAAAAAAAACAAAAACAAAAAAACAAGAAACAACAAGCGGGACGGCATTCAGTCCAGTCCTAGTAACAAGCGGAGCACCGGAGGCCAGGAGCCTAGGGCCATTAGCCCTCCTGCCACGGCAGGCTATCGGAGAGGGGGAAAACAGCACAAAGAAGGTGCTAAATACCCCATTAACAACTAAAAGACTCACCAACAATGTCCTCTTCAGGATTCAAAAAATGTGAGTCTTGCCGAGAGGCAATGCCAGCGTCTGATGGGCACAGTCACTGCATAAGGTGCCTTGGGGAGTCCCATGTCACGCAGAAATGCTCCTTCTGTGCAAAATTAACAGCCAGAGCAAGGAAGGACAGGGAGATGCGGCTTAAAATGCTGCTCTTCGACAAGGCCCTCCAGCCAGACGTGCCGGAGCGGCCGCAGCAGGAGGGACCCTCCGGGGCCCATAAAAGGAAAGCTGCCTCCCTCACCCCATCAGCGCAAAAACGGAGGAAAGTCTCCCCAGCCTGATCCCTGCTGGCAGCAACAGCGAGCGGGACGGGAGGAGCGCACAGCCCCCAGCCGCAGCAACAGCTGGTCGGTGGCAGCACGGAGAGCCACGTGGAGGCGGCTCAGCCTCCGATAATCAAACAGCCGCCCCGCACCACAGGCAGGGCGGCGGCTAAACAAGTGCCGGTACCGGCGGCACCGCAGGCAGCGGCACCGACCCCCGGGGAACCGGTGGTGCAGAGCGCGCAGGCACGCAGCCTGCAGGCACCGGAGGACACTGCCCGTGCGGCACCGCCTATAAGCGTGCTGAGCGCGGCGCGGATGGGGCCGAGATCCCCTACATGTCAGGGGGCGGAGCTACCCCCTCAAGGGAGGGGGAGGGCTGCACACAAAACAAGGCACTGCAGCCCCTCTCCAGACAGGGCTGCAGAGTTGCTTTCTCTCAGCCCTCTGCTCATGCTGCAGACTGCAACTAGAAGGCAGGAGTCCCCGCTAGCCTACCCGGAGCCCCCGTCTCCATTTTTACAACCAGCCTCGCCCTGGCTGGGACCACCTTCACCCTTCGTGGGGTTTGAGCCGCTGGAGTAATATCACAAATCGCTCTCTCCAGTGTCCCAGGTCTTTCGACGATCTCGCTCCCCCAGACGCAGAGGGTATGCACCAAGGGAGTGGTCCAGGTCACCTTCCCAAGAACAGTGCCCATGCTGCCATGGTCGTCCCTATCACGCGGGGCAAAGACACCACCGGCAGTCTACCAGGGAAAGATCCCCACAGACGGTCCCGTATCCCCGAGGGCAATAGTGAACGGGGACAGAGACTCAAGTATCTCGGGGGAACTGGTTATGGAACCCCGAGATTTTCCCTTGCAAGCTTCCAGCAAGCGGATGTACCATCACCAACAGGAACCGGAAGGGTCCAGGGAGGCGTACCCTAGTGGTTCCTCGCTCTCCTCCCCGGACGAGGCTACGGCCCCGGGGGACGTCCATCCTCCGGACGATCTCAAACAGTTTCAAGAGCTGTTTAAGAGGGTGGCCTTCACGCAAGGCATCCAGACAGCAGAGGTGCAAGAGAAACACCATAAGCTCCTCAAAAATCTGAGACCTCCGGCCTCCTCCAAAATAGCAATACCGCTTGATGAAGCAATCGTGGAGTCCGCCACTATGATATGGCAGACCCCCGCGACTATTCTGCCTGTCCACAAGAGAGCGGATAAGAAATACTTCGTGCCGGCGAAGGACATGGAGTTCCTGTTCAGCCACCCACAACCAAATTCCTTGGTGGTGGAGTCGTCGCAACAAAGATCAAAGACATCTCAATTCAAGACAGGGGGAACAGACAAAGATGCCAAGAAGCTAGAGCTGTTCGGCAGAAAGGTCTACTCCTCCTCCACTCTACTGTTGCGAATGGCAAATTACGCAGCGCATCTAGTGAACCATAATTTCGACAACTACACTAGGTTAACCTCCCTCATGGACTCGCTTCCAGAGGACAAGGAACCGGTGCTCAAGGCCATCGTGCAAGAAGGCTACGCGGCCTCGAGGACGGGAGTTCAGATCGCCCTGGATGTTGCGGACACAGCAGCACGCTCCACAGCTACGGCAGTGGTGATGCGAAGGGAGTCCTGGCTCCAGACTTCGGGTATACCGAGGGATCTGCAGGCAAAGATAGTCGATCTTCCCTTCGACTCGCAGAAGCTGTTTGCTGAATCAACTGACTCGGTCCTTCATTCCAGTAAAGATTCAAGAGCCACACTTAGGACCCTGGGGATTTACACCCCTCCATACAGAAAGAAAAAGTACTACCCTCAACAAAGACGGTTACCAGTACCAGCAACAGCGTCCCCAGTACCACAGGGGTTATGAGCAAGGGCGACATCAACAGCACCAGCAGTACAGAACTCCCAGGCGACGTTCCCAACAGAGCCGTGCGTCCTCGGGGCAGGGCCAAAGGCCACAAGTTTGACACACAGATCCAGGGCTGCGCCATCACTACCATCGCACAAGGTCATCCGAAGCGGTTATTCCACCATCGCCTTCGACCATTCTATGACCAGTGGCAAAGGATCACCACAGACAAATGGGTGCTGGAGATCATAGCCACGGGGTACGCCATCCCCTTCGAGTCGCTCCCACCGCCACGACCTCCACCCAGGCCCCACCTCCAGGAGGCCTCCCACGTAGCGAGGCTCAAGCAGGAGGTGGACCATTTCATGCTCATAGGGGCAGTGGAAAGAGTGCCGGAGCAACTGCAAGGGAAAGGGTTCTACTCGAGGTACTTCCTCACGGAGAAGAAGATAGGAGGCTGGAGGCCCAGCTTAGATCTTCGAGGCCTCAACCGGTACCTGCGCAAGCAACGCTTTCGGATGATCACAATCGCCTCCATCCTTACGGCACTAGACGATGGAGATTGGTTCGCAGCCCTCGACTTACAAGACGCGTATTTTCACATAACTATCCATCCGGCTCACAGGCGATTCCTCCGGTTCATGGTAGGCAAAGAACATTTTCAATACAAGGTCCTACCGTTTGGCTTCTCCTCGGCCCCCAGGGTCTTCACCAAGACCTCGGCAGTGGTGTCAGCCTACCTGCACAGACAGTGGGTATTTATATTCCCGTATCTGGACGACTGCCTACTCAAAGGGGCCTCGAAGGAGGAGGTACTACGCATGATACACGTCGCAGCAGGCACGTTCTCTTCGCTCGGCCTGGTTATCAATCTGGCAAAATCAAAGATAGACCCCACACAGGACATAGAGTTCATAGGGGCACGCATAAATTCTATTACAGCGAGAGTGTATCTACTAGAGACACGCTTTCGGGCCATCGGCTCCCTCGTGCAAGTCATCACCTTCAGCCCTACGGTGCCAGTTCTGACGTGCTTACAGCTGCTGGGCCACATGGCAGCAGCGACATTCATAGTACAGAACGCCAGGTTACACATGCGCAGCATGCAGCACTGGCTGGCGAGCGTATACAAACCGGCAGCACACGCCGTTCACAGGGTGGTGTTGCCCACAACAGAGGTGCGCAAATCCCTGCAATGGTGGGTAAACCCCAAGAACTTGCTAACAGGGGTACCCTTCCACCAACCACAAATATCGGTTTTTCTTACTACAGATGCCTCCCTCATAGGGTGGGGAGCACACATGGGCAAAGAGGTGATGCAGGGGCTGTGGTCCTCCACGGAGCAGTCACTGCACATAAATATACTGGAGCTCAGAGCAGCGTTCAACGCCTGCAGACACTTTCAAGACCATATACAAGGCAAAGTAGTCGGGATCAGTACAGACAATACCTCCACCATGTTTTATATAAATCGGCAAGGAGGAGCTCGGTCCCGTGCCTTATGCGCGGAAGCAGTCCGGTTGTGGAACTGGTGCATCGCCAACAATATAATCTTGAAAGCCTCGTACTTACCAGGCGCTCACAATGTGAAGGCAGACCAGCTGAGCAGGCGTTTCGCACTCACGCACGAGTGGCAGATCCGTCCCCATCTGCTACGACCAATTTTTCACGCACGGGGTTTTCCCCAGGTAGACCTGTTTGCTACTCAACACAACAAGAAGTGCCCACGATTCTCCTCCAGGGCAGGGCAGGACTGGGGCGGGGGTCCCTGGGTGATGCATTCGCGATCTCCTGGAGGGGCCCCCTGCTTTACGCTTTCCCTCCCACAGTTCTGATCCACAAAGTCTTGCAGGAAGCCAGGAGGGAAGGAGCCCGAGTGATCCTGATAGTCCCAACGTGGGATCGACAGCAATGGTTCCCCCTGCTCCTGCCCATGTCGGACCGTCCACCGATGCCCCTTCCGGTGGCGCCGGATCTGCTTACGCAAGCCCAGGGGTCCATAGTGCATCCACACCCCCAAGGCCTGCGACTACAAGCATGATTAATCCATGGCTCAGCTCCCTAGAGAGCACATGCACGGAGGAAGTGCAACAAGTCCTAGAAAGTAGCAGGAGGACTTCCACCAGGAAGACCTACAAGCAGAAATGGACTCGCTTCACGGCATGGTGTTCTACCAAACAGCTAGCCCCCCTTTCGGTGCCTATACCTGTAATATTAGAGTATTTACTGGACCTCAAGAGAGGAGGACTCTCCCTATCCTCGTTAAAGGTCCACTTTGCTGCCATTTCGGCGTTCAGACACGAAGAGGAAGGGCACACGGTGTTCACCCATCCCATGGTTACCAGGTTCCTCAAAGGGTTGGTAAACCTATACCCCCCTCGGAAACCACTTCCACCTTTGTGGAACTTGGACCTGGTGCTTAATGCACTAACGGGACCACCGTTCGAGCCTTTGGCCACGGTTTCCCTCCGCCTCCTTACGATAAAGACGACGTTTCTTCTCGCAATCACATCAGCTCGCAGAGTGAGCGAGCTTGCAGCAGTTATGGCAACGCCACCCTGCACTGTTTTTTCCAAGGAGGCGGTAACCATACGGCTGCCTTTGTTCCTAAAGTTTCTTCTGAGTTTCATATTAACGAACCTATTGTTTTACCCTCGTTTTATCCAAAGCCTCATAACTCTAACAAAGAGGCGCGCCTACACCTCCTGGACGTGAGGAGGGCGCTAGCCTTCTATATAGACAGGACCAAGTCCTTCCGGAAAACGGATAGACTCCTAGTCTCTCTCGCTCCCAAATCAAAAGGAGAAGGTCTGTCTTCGCAGAGAATCTCGAAGCACATCGTATCCTGCATAAAAATGTGCTACGAACTCAAAAAGACTCCTTTACTAGCCACGCCCAGGGCTCATTCCACTAGGGCGGTGGCGGCATCAACAGCCTTTTTCAAGAGCGTTGCGCTAAAAGACATTTGCAGAGCGGTGACCTGGTCATCCTATGACACCTTCGCCAAACATTACGCCCTTCACAGGGTATTCGAAGGGGATACCCGTCTCTCGACAGCGGTCCTCTCGGGGACAAGCTGCACATAATCCGATTACCCACCTCCTATCTTGGGTTACCGCTGGGTAGTCACCTAATGTGGAGCACCCACGGGGACATTCGAAGAAGAAAGAAAGGTTACTCACCGTAGTAACGGTGGTTCTTCGAGATGTGTCCCCGTGGGTGCTCCACTACCCGCCCATCCTCCCCGCTTCGGATCTCTGTTTAGTGTTTTGCAGGAGCATCCGAGGCGGTTGGTCAAGGAACTGGCAGGGACTGGATCGCACACGTGGCCAGGAGCGCGCAAGGGAGCGGTGCACACCGGCGCATGTGCGGTCCGGCAGAAATTGCTTGGAAGATCCGATCTGCGGTGCCGGGCGAGCCCGACACCTAATGTGGAGCATCCACGGGGACACATCTCAAAGAACCACCGTTACTACGGTGAGTAACCTTTCTTTCTTGAAGACCTTTGTTTCAGGCGGGCAAAAGCAGAGATTCCACAGCTCAGATGATGCTGGATTTCTGCATCATTGTCGACTTTAGCGGGAAGATGACTTCCAAGGTATGGGAAGTGCTCCACATTTTCCAGCAGCTCTCCATTGACTTCAATAGAAGGTCCATGAGATTGTCCTGTTGGTGAGGGTTGGTGGAGCATCTTCATCTTTTTGATGTTCTGTGTGAGGCTGAGACTCTTGCACGCTTCAGCGAAGGCACTTACGATGGTCTGAAGGGCTGCAGGAGAAAGAGCAGCAGCCATGTTGTCATCCGCATACTGGAGTTCCATGATCAAGGTTGTGGAGTTCTTGCTGCGAACTTTCAGTCTCCTGAGATTGTCTATAGCATGACCAGGAAGATTTTCAATCTTCACACCATGTGGAAGCTTGCCATCAATGAAGTGAAGGGTCATGGTCATGAAGATGCAGAACAGTGATGAGTCAATGGCTCAGCCTCGTTTGACTACTGTTTTGACCTCAAAGGTGTTGCTTTGGGATCTGTTGTTGCTCAGTAGTGTGGCAGTCATGTTTTTGAGAAGCAGCCACAAGATGCTAATGAGTTTTTGGGGCAGCTGATCTTTGAGAGGATGGTCCACAGGGTGCTACAATTGACTGAGGTGAATGCTTTTGGTCAGGTTGGTGAAACTCATATATAAGGCATGGTTTTGTTCACAACATTTTTCTTGTTGTTGGGCAGTGAAGATTATGTCCACCATTCCTTGGAATGCTCAGAATCCATGAAGGAATCAAAACATGGGATTCTGGGAACATTTCTGCTGAGAGTATCAGGTGTTGGTTTGCAAGGATTTGAGCTAAGATTTTCTCTGCCATTGACAGCAGGAGGAGGTCACAATAGTTTCCACAGTCCAACTTGTTTCCCTTCTTGAAGAGACTATCCATATGTCCCTGAAATCTCGTGGTATCTGCTCCCTATCCCAGATCGTGAGACTCAAGAGGTGGAGGAGTTTGTGGAGCTCAGGTCCACCTTCTTTGAAGACTTTGGTGGGAATTCCATCTAGTCCAGTTGTCTTGTTGCACTTCATTGCTTTGATGGCAGCTTGGACCTTACTGTGAGCAGGAAGTGTTGCAAGATCGTGTCTAGGCAGTTGCTGAGGGATATGGTCATGGGCAACCGAAATAGCGAGAAGAGTGTATTTGCAAATTCAGTTACAAAGTTAGTACTTCAAGAGCTGTGTTGCACATGAATACGAAGCAGTCCGTAATACATAACATCAAACTGTAATTTTTGTCACTCCCTTATTTTAAGAAAAGCGCACACACACAATGATTTGTATCAGTTAGAAAGTTGTTACCCCCATCTCCAGGCTTTCCCTGCCTCAGCCCCCAAATCTGCCCCGCCATCCCCAAGGTTTACCCCCCGTCCCACAAACCCACCCCCCAGGTTTCACCCTCCAGCTCCAACCCGCTCCCCTCCCCCAGGATTTACCTGCCTCAGCCAACAAGCTCTGAGTGCTGCGGCTGCTCTTCTACAGCTGCCGCCTCCCCCACCCCCACCCTCCGCCCCGTTCCCCTCTGCTGCCTCCTTCTCAGTGTGGTTCTGCAGCTCTGGCAGGTGCAGTCTTGGTCACGCCTCCCCCCCAGCTCTCTTGCAGACTAACTTCCCCCTCATGGTGTGCATGGGTGGCTCCCTGTCCAGCCAGCTTCCCCGCTCCCTGCTGCAGCTTTAACAAAAAATTAAATTCCATTTTAATGGTGGGCATTATTTAAGTGGCCATAAGTGGAATCAGTGACAGCAGCACTTGGAGCTGCAGGTGTCTCCGGAAAGAGCCGAGTGTAGCTCTGAAGCCTCAGGTTCCCAACCCCGGTCAAGAGAAGCTAGGACCACAGTGAAGGCGTGGTTCAAGAGCTGATTATAGTGCTCCTTCCAGCAAGAAGCAATGGCTTCATTGTCTTTCAAGAGTTGGGTACCTTCCTTTGACCTCAAGGGATTGATTCCATAGTTTCTTGGTCCATAAAGAGCTTTGATAGCATTGAAGAAACCTCTTGTATGTCTGCAAGATGATGTCTGCGAGATGTGGGAGTTCTTACATCTTCTCAGTCTACCACTGTTTTTTTTTTTCTCTCAGAGTTCTTGTTGTACATTGGACTTCTGCTTTGACCTTGGCATGCACTTCTTTCTTCATTGTGCAGTTGATGTTGCTTTGTCAGGCCCAAAAGGCTTTCCTTTTTTCCTCAGTCAGGCTTTCAGTTTCCCCATTGTTCTCATCAAGCCAGTCCTGATGCATCCTGGAGTGGTAGCCAGTGGTTTCTCCACAAGCTCCAATGGTGGCATTTTTCAATAGACACCAGTGTTCTTCCACATCTTCAGGGTGTGCTGTCAGCAGCTTTCTTTGGAGTGCTCTCTGGAAGTCATTTCATCTGATGGGGTTCTTCAAGCCTTGCATGTTGATATTTTGTCGGTTCTGTTGCCTCTGACATACCCATTTTTTCACAACCCCAGTCGCCATTGTGGATTTAATAAGGCAGTGATCTGTTCCGCAGTCATCAGCACTAGTCATTGCATGTGTGAGAAGGACATAACACCAATCTTGAGAGCAGATGATGACACAGTCTCAGGGGTGCCAGTGATTTGATTGAGGATGTTGCCGTGAGGGCTCAAGTTTGTTATTCTGGCTGAAGAGGGTGTTTGTGGTGACAAGCTCATGTGCCGCACATTTTGTAAGGAGGAATACTCCATTGGATTTGCTGTTGCCGACTCCCCAGTAGTAGTCTGCTAGAGGTTCACATCTCTTCCTGTCCTGGTGTTAAATCCCCAAGAGAATAATCTTGTCGTCTTTGGGCATGTCTTTCAGGACTGTATCCAATTGGGTATAGAACTTCTCCTTCAGGTCATCTTTGGCGTCTGGTGTTGGTGCATAAGCATTGATTACAGTTGCCAGATGGTTCTTGGCAAGCTTCAAGCAGAGTGTTATGGTTTGCTCAGTGATGCCACCAAGGAGTTCAGATAGGATCTTTGTCAGTTTGTTTTGATGGCAAATTCTACGCCTTTAGTTTGTTTTTCTTCCTTTGGGGTTCCTTTCCAGAAAAATGTGTACCCTTCACCTTCTCTTAGCTGTCCTTCTGGTCTATGCATTTCTGCCAGAACAGTTATATCGATGCTGAACCTTTGTAGTTTGCGGGTGATAATTTCTATGCATCTTTCAAGTCGCTTGCTGTGTAGGTTGTCCAGTAGAGTCCAAATATTCCATGTTCCAAAGTTTACTGTTCAATTTTGATTGCATAGAGGTGGAACCCACTGGATGTGGTTTATCCAGTGAGGTGCGTTGAGGTGGACTGTGTCGGGTGAACAGAGTGGATCGTAAATAGAGCTGCTCAGTCATGGATACATCAGCCAGATTGTTCGACCATCTTAGTCCTTGGAATGGAATGAGTGATACATATGTCCACCACCTACATGCTGGTCCATGACTAAAAGCTTCCAGACTTCAGAATCCTGCTCCTGTTGCCATTCACCAGTCACCGTAGGGTTTAAGTTTGGGAGAGCAGTATGCAGAGGAAGATGCCTGTGCGTGACTTCTTTTAACATGGGGAGACTGTTGCACTGTAGCTCCCACACAGTTCTTGACAGAAGGCTCAGGTCCAGTGGCATGGGATCCACAACAACTGGGAGTCTCCTGTCCACAGCAGCCTTCACAGCTGTTGAATTTTGTTTAATAGCAAGGGGACTGGATGCCTCAGGGACTTAACAGAATAAAACCTCTCACACTTCTAGGTCACTAGTACAGTTTGGTGTTGACCAAAAGCGGTTAGTTACATTTATATTGCAAAAGCACTGAAAGGCCTCCTCCATGTCAGGGGCCAGTTCTGATGGGCTTGGGACAAATATAAGTAACAGTCCCTATTTGCAGATTAAAAGACAACACCTATCAAATGAATGCAACAAGCAAGCAGGCTGGGAATGTGGTGTGAACGAGGTGGGATAACAGAAGTAATAGGATAGGATCAGTTTTAGCTAATCAGTACCAGTTCTCACAATTAGCTGGCCTGCCTGCTTAGCAGCTTCCAGTTTGTGTGCTATTTTGCAGAGACCAGTTTTCTGTATGCATTTTAACTGAGGTGGTTTTGAGGGGGGACCTGAAGGAAGTTGAAGCTTTTAGGTAGGAATTTTTCCCACACCTAAGGGGAAATGGGGAAAAAGCAAAAAGTGTTTGCAAGTCACTACTGATTGCAATTTGCTTCCGGACATGAAATGACTTGATGATTTCAGATCAGTTCTTAATAGTAATTTCATGACAGACTTTACTGCAGTTAGTGCTAATTTACATACTTCTTCCTGGCAGTTTGAGCAGAGGCCAAAAATGGAAAGTCTGCTCCAAGGGAGTGTGATGCGTTACAAGTTCCCGATAATTGGAGCCATTGGCACTTAGTGTTTTTCGTGCAGTGCTGATTGCCTTGTAGCGCCATGCTCACAATGAAAATGGGGACTGAATATCTTTTTGTATTGCAGGTGCTGCTTCCAGTCTTGTTGGAGCAGTTATAGGGGAAACTTGTATTTCTGTCTCACATGCTAGATCTAATCTATGTACAAAAAGAGGCTTCATTCTCCAGAGCTGTCAGGATGGCACCTGTGCTAATGCTAAATTCACTTAAAAATAAAATAAATTAAAACACCTTGTTTGGTATGCCCAGTTGCAGCACTGAAGTATCAAGGCACCGTCAGAACACATTCTTCCTTCTGTTACTAACTTGCTTGGGGAAAAAGCATTTAAAGTAATTATTTCACAGTAGTCCATCGAGGTAAAGTAACGTAAGTTGCCTGTCTTTTCCACAGAACCAAACTGAAGAACCATGAATATGAAACTCTAGACCACTTGGAGTCTGATCTGAACTTAATGTTTGAAAATGCCAAACGCTACAATGTTCCTAATTCAGCCATCTATAAGAGAGTACTGAAAATGCAGCAAGTTATGCAGGTATAAAGAGAACAACAAACAATCAAGATGATAGCTGTGTGTTTGAATTTGTTTTCTTTAGGTAGCAGTTCTTGAAGCCTTTCAGTGTGCCATAGCATATTAGCTGTCCTGTGTGTTCAACAATGCAGTTTTCATGGTGAAGTATCCTGAATATATTTGAATGTTTGGATATTCAGTGCATTGTGTACTGGATCATCTGTCTTTGTTAGGTCTGCAAAAATAATGTGCTGAATGGGGAGTGGATCTTCTTAGTTATCTCTCTAAATTACTTTGTTTGCAAGTAGATTGAAATCAGGCTGTCTGATCCAGACTAAAACGGCTACCCCTCTGATACTTGAAATCAAGCTGTGAAAGATAAGTGCAAGAATCTTTAAAATTGACATGCAATGTAGCTAAAGGTTTGAGGAGTACCCATGTTAGTCAGTTTTGGTAAAAAGACTAACAAATTTCAGATGCAGCTAAGGAAGTGGGCTACAGTCCACAAATGCTTATTTCCAAATACATTTGTTAGACTTTAGGTCCCACATGATTCCTCATAATAGAGCTAAAAAGACCATAATAGGAGAATGCTAACATGCTTTGTGTCTCCTGAATTGCATCATTTAACGGATCAGTCCAAATAGCTTCTAGTCTGAACTAGCATTGACAAGAGTTGATTCTCCAAATAGTTTGTCAGTTTTTAATAAATTTCCTTTTGTGCAGATGTCTTTCATTGAATTACAGTCATTGGAAATCTTTAAATGGTGCTTTAATATTTATGACTCCTGCAGTTGTAGATGTGTCTTTTTCAGCGAATCTGATATGTGCAGCTGTTTAATATTAATTTATTCTGGGAACACTCAGTAGCAAGTCTGATACTAGGGATTTGCTCTTTTTCAGGCAAAGAAGAAAGAGCTAGCTAGGAGAGATGACATTGAGGACGGAGACAGTATGATTTCTTCTGCCACATCTGACGCTGGAAGTTCAAAAAGGAAAAGGTATGCCCTTTTGTTTTTCCAACAGACATCTTCTTGGTTATGCTTTTATTTGTCATACAGAAGAATATTAAAACATCAGTGTTTCAGTCTTCACACATGAAACTTATCTCATTTATCAGTTACAATTAGTTATCCATACTGACATTTTCTTACTAATATATAAATATATAGCTGGCAAGAATATTTATACTTGAGTTCCTTAAAATGTATGTTGCTTATATTTTACATAATTATGTAATAGTATACCTAAGTTTCTCACTTAAGATACAGTACTTCCAGTCTAAAAAGAATTCTGTAGTTTCCTGTGATGTATTGTCTGCAGTAAAATAATTATGTTGCTCCTCTTACTTCTTTTCATTGTCTATAGCTCTCCTTTTTACTACTAGTTATTGGTTTCCAAATGTAAATTTTTTTTTTTATTACTGTTAAATTCTGTTGCAAGATACTGTTTTCTGACTGGGGGAAACTCCCTGAGATAAGATCACTGGATTTTTCTTATTCAATTGGTACATTTAAGTTACGGTCCACCTCTTCCTTTCTTCTGAACTCAT
This sequence comes from Carettochelys insculpta, assembly GCF_033958435.1. Taxonomy (NCBI): domain Eukaryota; kingdom Metazoa; phylum Chordata; order Testudines; family Carettochelyidae; genus Carettochelys; species Carettochelys insculpta. The sequence goes on along the minus strand of NC_134147.1, from coordinate 5,957,195 downwards.
GCTCCCCCAAGTACTTGATCACTAATCATCATGGCCAAGGAGGATATAAATAGACCAAACGTAAGAGAGTAGGATGATTATGGCAGGTGGTTGAATATTAACATTTGTGCACATGAAACAAAGCAAAACTCCGGACATAGTGCTCTGAAGCATTATAAATGCCCACTAAGATGGTAGGCTTAAAAATGTCATGTTTGGAAGATAAATGCTAACCCTTAATTCTTCTTTGTAACACTGGGGAGATAGAAGAACACTGGGAAGAAGTGTTTACTGAAATTACTGAAATAGACAAATTTGCTGGAGCAAATTGAGTTTTGTATCCCTCTATCGTTGCTCTAGCTTGCTACTGTCAACTGTGTAGGTTCTGAGTTCATTGTTATGTCCGAGAGAGGGATTGGAAACAAGTGAAAGCAGATCGGAGCCATCAAAACAAGAGAATATTTTATAAGCCTGACTATAGAATTGTACAGTGTTCTCTATGTATTTCCAATTGCTGTCATCAAAGCCAGACACTTCTCAGGCAGAAAGTCGCCAACTGAGCTAAAGGTGATGATCCAGTTTAGTGATACCATTGGGGGAAAAGAGATCCTGAAAGACAGCTGGTTATCAGAAAAAGAGAGGAAAAAAGTTTGAAATAAAATTCTGGGAGGAGCAGATTACACACAGACTTGCAGTTTTTAACTTATAGAATCAGTAGATGCTGCTGACACATGCAAATAAAATTGCCTCTCATGTTCTGAAAATATGTATTGCATTGGATCCTCTTGTATAAGAGAATATTGAAATCCCTGTTTTTAAAAAAGTGAGAACTCATTGAAAAGAAAATGAGTGGGGCTGTTATGATAAAATACCACAATGAAAAGCAGCTGATAGCATTCTCGGGAAAGAGCAACATGGTTTTCTGAAAGGCCATGGATGCGTCGACTAAAGCGTCACACTACGATGCATAATAGAAAAATTCTGAGTATGAAAATGGCAACTCTACAGAAACTTCTAGGACTTGGAGAAGGCATTTGACAGCATTCAGACGACCAGTCTGTGGGGCGTTCTGCAGACATAGAATCCGCCATTAACATCAAAAGCTTGTATTTGATTTTTACATACAGTATCGATCACGATGAGCTCAATTTTGAAGCCTAAGCAGAAATACTTGGGGGTGCCTCATATCTCCTCTTCAGCATTGCCATTGACTGGGCAATGTAATATACAACAGAAGATATGCCAAGAGGATATACCCTTCTCATCCCTGACATGCCCAGAGGATATACTCTACTCACACCTCCTTTGGATGTGATCCTACTCTCCTGTCACATAACCAACACCATATACACGGTAACACAACTCGACTGAATGCATTCAGACAGCAAACGAAACTGATAATCAACTGCAATAAGACAAATGTCATGACCTCTAATATAGCTTCCCAATCACCAGTATAGAGAACAGTGTTCTCACAGTTGTAGAAATGTTCATGTAACTGGGTAGCGCCATCAGCCAAGATGGTGGATCAAGCCAGGACATCCGGAACAAAATCAGTAAAGCAAGGAACACCTTCAGGAGCTTAAGTACAGTCTGCGACTCATCAAAATACAACACCAAAACCAGACTCCAGATTTATTGGAGCTGCATACTTACAATGTTACTTTATCTACTGATCACAGAGCAACCAAGAGGATGTGAGCACCATCATTGCCAGGGACACTAGAGATGAATTGGCTGGTTCCATCACCAGAGCAGCAATAAGATGAACACCTGAAGGCAAACAAAAACAAGGACATCCCAAAATAACATGGCAAAGAGCTTTGGAAGCTGAGATGAAAAACTTGGTCCACAGCTGTGAAACCATTCAAAGAGTTCACAGAAACAGACAGGAGTTGATGCCCTAACTGCCTGAGGCCTAATGGAAACATGACCATGATAAAAGAAAAGCAAATTTTTTTGTTGTTGCCCTCTCAGTGTGGCAAATAAATGGCTCAGAACTTGAATGTGGATCCATATAATGCTGCTTCTGCCTTGTAATATTTTTGCCTTGTTAACTTTTATCATAACAGACATTAAAAATGGAACTGAGAAGCGTAGAAGCGTAGGGACCTCAAGAGTTTGTCCAGTCTGTGTTAACTCTGTCTGGGGCTGCTTGAGAGAATCTCCAACTAAGCCTCATCACCAGTGAAGAAATACAAGCTGTGCTTGCTTTTTTTTTTTTTTTTTTAATTTGGATAGCGAAGAAACCCTTTTTCTTTCTCCATCTTATTGTGATAGGTAATATTACATCTGTTTTCTGGTTTTATTTTTTTTTAATTGCTTGTCAGGGTGGTGTCGTCTGTTACCAAATGCAAACATCATGAAATAGCTGATTTTGTGAGACTCTCTGGCAAGCGTAGTTTTTGCTTTTAAATGCATAACATTACTTCTGCGGCAAAGAACTAAATGTAGAAAGGTCTGTGCTGCAGTAGTCTTGGAGAGTAATCCGTACTGCAGTCTGTTGGCCAATGAAAACTAATATAGAATGTTGATGCTAACTGGCTTCTGTGAGGAATCAGTGATAAAACCTGTGCTTTCAGGTGACTGCTTTCTGATTGCTTTCTGTAAAATAAATTGATTTAATTCAGAAGCTAGGTTGATGCACTGTTACGGAATCTAATTGAAAGAGTTCCATTGTATTTGAATAAAAGTTAGGACTGGGCCCAATTAAAATAATCGACAATGTAGTTTAATGTATAGGGTGTACAGATGTGTAGAGAGCCACAAGCAACTTCATTTTACTGCTAACAAGTCACAATTTCATTATAATATTAAATTTCTTTTTGATGGCATTATGAAATCACAATAGTTTGCTGTAGGTAAACAAATAAGAAGGAAATAGTGAGAGAGGCATCAGAAACCAACTGGTACTGAGCCCATGGTGGTTGTTGTTGATGATTGATGCTGATGAAATAGCCTCTTTGACGTTAGTGTTGGTAAAGCTTGCTGTTTTTTGACAGCTGGTCATGTAGTTCAGAAGCCACTTTCTACTGATTTGTAGATGATCCTTCTTTATATTTTATCTTTATGATTCTACATTTTTCATAGCATATGTGCTAAAAGTCTTGCAAACATTCTTGCTCTGTAGCTCATTCTGACAGTGAAATCGTCTTTTAGGATTAAATTTTATTTTAAAATTTGCCTCTGTTCTTGAACATCCAGCTTCAGAAACTTGGGCTTGGTATATTTTTTCCAGGGTGGTCAATATTTCGAGATCTCTTTGACTCGAGCACCTCTGAAAATCAAGCTCTGAGTTTGTGGAATTGAAAATCCAAAAATTGAGGCACTCAGAAGCCTTTCTTAAAAAACTGAGGTCTTAGGTAGGAAATTTATTTAATCTAGGCACAAGAGTTTGTAAATGATGGTGCTTACACCCAGTGCATGTGTGTGTCCGCGTGCGTGCGTGTGTGTGCATGTGTGTGTGTGTGTGTGTGTGCACGCGCACACGCTGTTACTGAGTACTGATGCCTGAGCATCCCAGCCAGGGGATTGGCTTTTGCTGGTGGGGTGGGGGGGGTGCAAGGAGGTTGTGCAGCCTGCTGAGTACTGGTTCCTCCAGTTTTCGCAAAAAAGACTGCATACACCCATTCATTTTCTCTGCCTAATAGGTAACTACAGTCAAACGGGGTGACATAGGAACTTTAGGTTTCAAAATACAGAGTGTAACTCCATAAATTGATAAATATTCAGAGTAAGGCAGCATCATTCATGAAAACAGTGTGATTTGTTTGGTGGATTAACTTTATCTCAAAGTGCAGCAATGGAACAGGAGAGGTGGTGTTTTAAAACTAGCTGTCTAGCTCACCTAGTGTTGCACTTCTGTAGGGACCCAAATTCTCTGGTCCTAACTATCATCACTCTGTAATTACCGGTACATTTAAAATTGGGATGCACACATTTCTAGTGTGGTGGTGGTGGTGGTCTTTACATGCAGCTGTTCATATTCTTTTAAAACAAATTGCAATCGATATATCTTGCAGCAGAAAGAAGAATGTTCTAGCATAGATGCACAGGAGAGAAAAAAATAACCTTTTCCCCTTTTGTACCCAACAGTAAAAAGAATATAAAGAAGCAACGAATGAAAATCTTATATAATGCTGTTCTTGAAGCTCGAGAGCCGGGCACAGGCAGAAGGTTGTGTGATCTATTTATGGTTAAACCCTCCAAAAAGGACTACCCGGATTACTATAAAATCATATCGGAGCCTATGGATTTAAAAATTATTGAGCATAACATCCGCAGTGAAAAATATGCAGGGGAGGAAGCTATGATAGAAGACATGAGGCTAATGTTCCGAAATGCCAGGCACTACAACGAGGAAGGCTCCCAGGTACTGTTTACATCAGGGTGGGCAATAACTTTTTGTTGAGGGAAGGAGCGCTCCAGGAACTTGGAAAGCGGCCAAGGGATGCCCTCTTCCATGCTGTGATGGAGGAGGTGCAGGGTCTGGGTTGGGTGCAGAAAGGAGTCTGAGGTAAGGAGGTCTGGGAGGCAGTTTGGGTGAAGGAGGTGGTTGTGACCTAGGTTAGGTGTCTGGGACACGGGGGTCGGGGATAGGGGCTTGGGTTGTGACCTGGGGCAAGTGACTGGGGTGCAGGAGGGAGTACAGGGGATTTGGATTGTGACCTGAGGCAGGAGATTGGGATGCAGGATCTGGGAGGCAGTATGGGTGCAGGAGGAGGGCAGAGGGTTAAGGTTAAGTAGCTGGGTCAGAAGATTATGGACAGGAAGGGACTGGGGTGCCAGCCAGGAAACTTACCTGGGCAGCTCCTGGCCAGCAGCCCTGCACCACAGAGCACTCAAAACGGCTTTCTGTTCTCAGTAGCTCTCTGCTCCACGTGCCAGAGGGGGAGATAGGCTTCATGTCCTGCCCCCACCACCCCCCAGCAAAATCTCTAAGTTCCTGTTGGATGGAAACTATAAACCATCCAGTGGCATCTGAGGAATTTTGCAAAGGGGCAGGAACCGAACGCACAGCCTCTCTCCCAGCTCCATGTTTGGAGTTTAAAGCAGCGGCTGGCTGCTCTGTGCCTGGAGCAGACCATGAGGCCATATCTTGCCCACCCCGGCTTAGATTATGCAGTTACCTTCATGCTTTGTTGCACAATGAAAATTGTGTTAGAATTTTGTAGCAGTTAATCTCTGGTTATTCCATCTAGTTGTTATGTAAACAATTGCAAAATAAACTCATGCACCTCACCATAGTGCTCGTTCTAAACCAGGAACACTACTACTTCTGTACAGATATATTCTGCCTTCAGGTACATGCAAACATAAACACAGCACCTTACATTTTAAGTGTACATCATTTAACTGTACAATTCTGTTTCTAATCTTGTTAGTTGTGTTGACATGCATGCTGCTGAGAAAGAGTTAGCTGTTCTATTTTCTTCTAGTGTGTCATAAACAGTTGTTTACTCAGTTCCATGATTTACAGCCTGTAAACCAACTGAAGGCAATTGAATTACATAGGGGTCACTAGAGACCTAATTACATCTTCAGAATTTTTGTTGCTAATGGAACAAAGGGGCAGGAACATGGGATTTAAATCCATTTGAGATTTCAGCATAATTTTGCAGGGCTCGTAGGTGGAAAAGGTGTCTGTGCTACTCAGATTAAGCCATTTGATAAAGACTGGTGGGGAAAGGTGAACATGCACTCTCGCCACTTTATATTTATAATCCTGTCAGAATGCAGAATGCGTAGTTTATCTTCCTTTTATCTAATATGGTTAAATGTATATTCTGTGAAGTGTATGCAAAAGAGAAGTACAGATCCTTGTTAGCACAGTAATTGCCATGAATGAATGAACAGTAAGTGACTAATTATTAAATGGCTTTATTATTTATGGACCATATGCTGAAATCCGTACTCAGTCCTTTTGTCAGGTAAAGCCGAGTCAAAGGCTATTGCAAGAAACATGTTCATACCCCACTGTTGGCAGCATTATGCATGATTGGTAGAAGCTGGATATTGTGGCCTTTTGTGACAGGGTATCAGGGTGTTCCCCACCCCACCCCCAAGACAAAGTAAACTTTTCTAAGAAAAAGCAAAACACCAGTGGTATCTTATTACGTATGGACATCCAGAATGTGTGGCAACTAGAGTAAAATGGAAGCTATCATTAATAAGATAAATGCCAAAAGGTGTTTTCAACGTCAGACCTATTTTATCTGACTTACAAACATATTTCTGCCTGACAACCTGAAGTAATTTAATAGAGCCCATTAAGCAGGACAGTGTAAGCAAATGTAAGAAACAGTACTGCTCGCTTGTTCTTAATCGGGTCGTTGAAATGGCTAATATGGCAGGTGATGAATATGCAGCTACACTTGCAAATAATGTGATTCTTTTTGATAAACTACATTGGCAAAGAGGCATGAAACATTATGACTGCAAGTTGCAACCTGAACTTCATTAATTTGAAGCCATGCAAATGTATTTAACAGATCACTACAGCAACAGCAAACTGTTAACAAAACAACAACAAAGAAAACCACACTGAGCGCATAGGTCTTACCCACAAATGCTCATTACCTAATAAATGTTAGTCTCTAAGGTGGTACAGGACTGCTTGTTATTCATGAAGCTACAGACTAAGGCTGCTTCTACACTATCACTCTCTCATCGGAGGTGCCATGGTAATGAGGCAATTCAGAGCAGGCTAATGAGGCACTAATGTGCATATTCTGCACCTCATTAGCATAATGGCAGCAGTGAACATTTCAAAGTGCAGACTTTGAAGTGCAGATTGACAGTGAAGATGGGGGCAGCTTCAAAATAAGCACCCCCCTTTCAACATTCCCTTACTCCCACAGAACTAGCTTGGAGTAAGGGAATATTGAAGTGGGGCGCTTATTTCGAAGCTGCCCCCATCTTCACTGTCAATCTGCACTTCAAAGTCTGCACTTTGAAATTCATGTGGCGGCTCTTATGCTAACAAGGCACTGAATATGCGTGTTAGTGCCTCATTAGCCTGCTTCCAATTTTCTCATTATCATGGCACCTCCGACAGGAGAGTGATAGTGTAGAAGCAGCCTAACACAGCTACCCTTCTGAAAAAAAAGAAAAAAGAAAGACTTGTATACTTCTCCTGACGGCCTAACGTGATTTTTGTCATAATGTAGAAATTGACAGAGATAAAACTCTACATTGGACAGAACAGATGCAGATTTTTAGGGAGGATTTTGGCCTAAGATCTTTTTTTAAAGATACTAGTGAGCTAACTTCTGGATGTCATTCCTGGGAATTTTGTGATGCTGAAGTCCCATGTGCATCCCTAGAGGCAAGGGGCAAAGAACCCAATGAGCTACTCATCCATGTCATCAGTTGTTTTTATTTGTTCTTAAAATCCGTATAAAAAAGGAAAAGATGTTGATTTTTTTGGTTTATTCTTCTGGTTTGATGGACATCAGTGTGTAGTCTTCAATCAAATTCAGCAGGTCTGGTTATGAGTTATAAATGTTAATTAGCTGGTGTTAATGCACTTAAAGTTGTATGGACAGGTGAGGAACAGTGTCTCCTCACAGGATCTTTTTAACACAGTAAAGACATGGGCAGAATAGTTCAACAGTAAGAGCTACAGTGTCCTGGTCTGTCTCAATATGTCTTACGTAATTTGCATTGTGCGTGACTGCTCAAATTGCGTAAGTTATTTTGATGTAACTTATTTTGAACTCTTTTTTTTCCTTTTGCTCCTCCTCTTTACCTTACCTCCTCTTATTTCAGACTTTGGTGCTGTGTTCAAACTTACTTTGAACTCGAAACTTATTTTACCGAAGTTTGAAATAAGTGCCTAATTCGAACTTTCCGCTATCTCTCTCACAACAAGGGGTAGCGGGAATGAAATATCATGCTCAAAATAGCCCTGCTATTTCAAGCATGGTGTTTGGCTGCGAGGTTTCTATTTTGGGATGTAAATGTATCCCGAAATACAAACTGCTGTGAAGCTTTAGCATCAGTGTTTTGGGTGACAGTATGGTTTATGAATCTTGGAACGGTAGTGGGTTTTGGTTTTTTTTTTGTTTTTTGTTTTTTTTAAAAACTGTGATAGAAATGTGTTTGAGGAATTATTTGAAGGAGGGAGAGAGATGATTCCAAGCAGAAGATGACAACCTGAAGAGGTATGGAAGACAGGTAGGTAAAGAGAGGAGGAGCAAAGGGAAAAAGATGGTGAGAGGAGGATATGGGATAGTAGAAAAAGCTTATAAGGTGAAAATGAGCAGTTTGATGTTGAGTTGAGAAGCCAGCCAAATGAGTGGCAGTAGGCAATAACATAAGAGTGGGGAAGAAAATTAAATGGCTCTTATCAGCAGAAGCATATGACTGCTCAAGAAGGACTGGAGAGAGGCAAGAAGTGAAAAATATAGGAGGAAGAGATTGCAGCCATCAGGTGATAGTTGACCAAGATGTAGGGGGAAGGACTGCAGTTGTAGTGTTGGAGTGAAGTGACTGTTTGTAGACACGATGTAGAGGAAGAATGACAGGATGTGGGGAGAGACAGAGAGCAGGAGATCAAGGTCTGAATGAAACCAAGTTTGAGCATTGATTATGGGAAGAATAATAGACTCCCACAATAATGGAGAAGTGATAACAATGGAGAGACCAAGACAACCAGGATTAACCAGTCCAACAATACCTTCACTCTGGAAGGGGATGATCGGGAAGAAGTGGAGCAGTTCACCTACTTAGGGAGTATTATGGGCAGAGATGGAGGAGCAGATAAGGATATCAGTGTCAGGAGAGGGAAGGCAACAGCTACATTCAAGGTTCTCCGTTCCATATGGCATTCTCTAATAATAATTGCCAAGATGAAACTGCAGATCTTCAACACGGATTTGAAGTGTGCGCTCTTGTATGGGTGTGAGACCTGGCCTACTAAAAAGTCTTCAAATCACAAGCTACAGACATTCATAAACAGATGCCTGAGGTACATCCTTCACTTCAAACGGAAAGACTTTGTCACAAGTGAGCAGCTTTGGAATAGAGCAAGGCAAGAGCCAACTGACATTGAAATCATGAGAAGAAAGTGGGGGTGGCTGGGCCACACTCTCAGAAAACCATCATCCAACACAGTCCGTCAAGCTCTCAGATGGAACCAGCAAGGAAAATGCAAAAGAGGAAGACCTTGGACGATGTGGAGAAGATCTCCTGAGCTTGAAGGACAACAACTGGGGTATTCCTGGAGTCAGCTAGAAGTTTTGTCCCAAAACAGAGTGAAGTGGAGGAGACTTGTAGATGACCTCTGCTCCATGCGGAGTACAAGGGATAATAGTAGAGTATTTGGAAGGAAAGATCAAATTCTTTGAGTGATTGGTCATGTCTATTCCAAATTGGGTGTGCGCGGGCACACACCCAATCACCAGAAGCTTTTTGCCTTAGCCAGTAGCCATAGGGTCAGTGCAGCACCCCCTGGCGTGGCACCGATATGGCGACCAATATATGCACCATCCGACCCCATCGGTTCCTTCTCGCTGTGCTGCCAGTTGTTGGAGTTCTTCCTTTCTCTGCTCAGATCTTTAGCTAGTAGCCTATTGTAGGCTTTAAGACTTGCTCAAAATATGGCAAATGCATGCCATAAAGTGACCCTCGTTCAGCCTGTTTGATTTGCTTGGGGGAAGGACACTTGTGTGATTGCTGTCCTATCTGTAAGGCCTTTAAGCCCAGAACGTTAAAAGATAGGGCCCAACGCCTTAAAGTCTCTTAATGGAGGTGGCTCTTAAGCCTCAAGGGTCTCCTGCAGGAGCGGAGAGTGGAGCATCCTCGGTGCAAAGTGCACCGGTGCCGTCAACTACGATGCTGCCCAAGCACTCCCGACACCAAGAGCAGGTACAGCCTCCGTCACCTTCTTGGTGCTATAGGAGTCAATCTCCGGTGCCGATGAAGAGGAGGAGGCATGAGAGGCATCGCTTGCCGAAGTCAAAGCAGGGCAGCCTCAAGTCCAAGGCTCTGGCGCACATTGCTAAAGGGCAAGAGGCACGTCCATTGAAGTCGGTGTGGAGCGGGAGCCCACAGTCTCTGGAGATGCCCTCAATGCCAGAGGTGTTTTGAGCAGCACGAGGACTGCTACAGATGATGGTACCAGGTCCTTTTCCACCATGGAGGACAGGTGCCATAGCACTGAAACAGAGCGATGGCGTCTCATGGACGTGACACCGGTGTCAATCCCTGACAGGACGTTGCATGTCAGTCAGTACAGACAACATGACAGCAATGTACTGTATCAACAAACAGGGAAGTGGACGCTCCTCTCCCCTGTGTCATAAGGCGACAATGCTCCGGGACTTCCACTTACAGCACAACATCATGCTGCAGGCCCTTTACCTGCCACGTGTGCACAGTTCACTGGCGGACCAACTCAGCAGGTCCTTTATGGAGCAGAAGTGGTCACTCCACCTCGAGGTCTTTCATTCTATTTTCTGGAGGTGGGCGTGTCCCCAGGTGGACCTGTTCATATCCCACCTCAGTGTGAAATGCGGGATGCTTTTCTCCTACCTCAGTTGGAGCCTGGGGTTCTGGGCAGATGCCTTCAGTCTCCCTGGTTGGGCAGGCTGATGTATGCGTTCCCTCCAGTCCCACTAGTTCACAGGGTCCTCCTCAAAATTCGCTCAGAAGGGGCATTGATCATTTTGGTGGCATGGGCCCATCAGCACTGATACTCAACCCTTCTGCACCTGTCGATCCGCAAGCTGATAACGTTGCAATCAAGCTGGACCTGCTGACGCAGCAAGAGGGGAGATTTCAACATCCCAATTTCCAGTTGCTGCACCTCACAGCATGGATGCTCTGTGGCTGAGGGACCGGGAGCTGGCCTGTTCAGATCCCATAAAGGAGGTATTGCTAAATAATAGAAAACCCTCCATGAGGGTGACTTATTTGGCTAATTGGAAAAGGTTTTTGGTGTGGGTGTCTCACAGAGGGCTATCTCCCATGGGGTCTGGTACGTGAGTGCTTGTCACTCTCCTCACTTAGGGTGCACTTAGCTGCTCTCCCAGCCTTTCACCCGGGTCATGGAATGTCTTCTGTGTTCTCCTACCCTGTAGTCAAAAGGTTCTGAAAGAATCAAGCCCCAGGTTTGGGTGCCACTGCCCCTATGGGATCTCAATATGCTGTCAGACAAGCTTATTGGGGCCCCATTTGAACGCCTGGCTACCTGTTCCCTGCTGCTTCTGAGTTACAAAACAGCATTTTTGGTGGCAGTTACCTCAGCCAGGAGGGTATCTGAGTTGAGGGCACTTTCAGCGGACCCTTTGTACACAGTGTTTCACAAGGACAAGGTTAGGCTGAGACCTCACCCCGTGTTTTTACCTAAGGTGGTTTCCACGTTTCACGTTCACCAAGACCTTTCCCTAATGATATTTTAGCCAAAGCCCCATGCCTCCCAGAGGGAGCAATGTTTGCATAACATGGACCTTAGAAGGGCGCTGGCCTTCTACGTGGATAGGACTAGGCCCTCTAGAAGAATGCGGCAACTCTTTGTGGCAGATTTCCTCCTGGATAGTGACATGCATCAAGGAGTGTTACAAGATCACAGGGTTCCTCCCCCACCAGTTAGAGCGCACACTATGAGAGCACAGGCATTGTCTGTGGCATATTTGGCGCAAGTGCCTATCCAGGACATCTGTAGGATGGCCACTTGGTCCTCAGTGCATACGTTTGCAGCATGTACAGAAAGACGCTGCAGTGGGCAGGGCTGTCCTGCAGTCCATTCGAGGCTCTGACCCCACCTCCTAGGTACTGGCTTGTATTCACCCAACTTGGAATGCAGATGAGCAGTCACTTGAAGAAAAGAGTTACCTGTTCTGTAACTGGTGTTCTTCGAGATGTGTTGCTCATGTCCATTCCAAAACCCTCCTGTCTTCCCCACCGTTGGAGTAGCCAGCAAGAAGGAACTGAACATGGGGAGGGACTGGTGGTGCATATATTGGTTGCCATATTGGCACCACTCCAGGGGGTGCCACACTAACCCTATGGCTATTGGCTAAGGCAAAAAGTTTCTGGTGACTGGGTGTGTGCCCACGCACACCCAACTTGGAATGGACATGAGCAACACATCTCGAAAAACACCAGTTACAAAACAGGTAACTCTTTGTTTTTACTCATAGAAATTTGAACTGTGAATTTCACAGGATTTAATGAAGTTAGACACTCCATTCCCATTGATATTAAATGGATTGTGGGCACCATACTCCCATAATATTTCCCTTTGAAGATCACAACCTTAGAGATTAAATTGGTTGGGCATCCAAAAGGAGATGACTGAAACACATTCAGAGATGTAAGCTTGAATAGCAGGAAAATGGTGGGAGTGATGAGAAAAGTAATAGTTTTGAAAATCATGCACAGAGGATGTGATAGCTGAAAAAGTTGAAGTTACCTAAGTGTGATCTGAGTGATACCAGCTTACAATGGAGACTGAAATGCAATCTATAAAATTTTGAAGAATAGATCGGGAGAATGAAGATGAAAGGGACAGCTCCTCCACATCAAAAGAGTAACAAAGAGGAAGCCGTGCTAGTCTATACACTATCAAAACAAAAAGCAGTCAAGTAGCACTTTAAAGACTAGCAAAATGGTTTATTAGGTGAGCTTTCGTGGGACAGACCCACTTCTTCAGACCTTTTGATACATCAAAAGAGGTGTATCAAAAGGATGAGAATAGAGAGCAGCACCTTAACATTAAGCCAAGAGGTGATTAAGGTGACCTTAAATAGGTAAAAGGGGTTCATGGGAGAGGCTCTGGGATATAAGTCAGAGGTTGAGAGATGCAAGAGAGAACTGAAGAACAGAAAACCAGTGAGCAAAAACTGAATTTCCATGGAGTTTAGGGGCGAACGGTAAGAGCATGTAAGATTTGGTGAAGCAGGTTTGAGTTGAAAGAAGGTTTCTTTGGCAGTGGGGAAGAGCGTGTTTTGAAACGTAAAAAAGAAAGGAAATATGTGAGAATTTAAACAGAAAGCCAAAGCCAAAAGGATGGGGACAAAGTTAGGAGAACAATCTAATATAGGACCTTTTTCTGAAAGATCCCAAGGCACTTTACAAAAATTACATATAGGCATTTATTTAATCCTTCACTGAAAAGCAGGCACATTTGGGGTGGACTGAACTTACTGTTTTAGCAAAACAGATGGTAACTATATACTGTCCATCAGGAGTGGTCGTGAAGAATATTCTCAACTGAAACTAGTGGGTTAACTTCTTTGTGTTAAGAGTTTTCTTGGTCTACTCTATTATATGATCATAAGGGAAAAATAACCCAAAAATTACTTAATTTTTCTTTCAACGCTGTAATGGCTACTAGGTATATAACGATGCCCATATCCTGGAGAAGATTCTTAAAGAAAAAAAGAAAGAGCTGGGACCTCTTCCTGAAGATGATGATCTCGCTTCCCCTAAACTAAAGCTAAGTAAGGCAGCCTTGTGGATTCCTACTTCTTGGTAAATGTTAATATGGAATTAAAAGGTGCAGATTAACGTAAAATGAAAAGCTGTGTCACCACATAGTCAAGGCAGGCTGTTAAACTTGTGCCCCTTCTAAATCCAATGTACACTACTCTGTAAAACTGACCTACATTTTCACTGTTTTCATAATTGCAGTGGATAGTGGTGTGTTTATGCTGAAATTAAAATTAAGAGGTGGGGGTTGAGCGAGTCCAAATGAGAGAAAGTGTCACATTATTTTTTGTAAAGACTAGGTTAGAATGAAGAAGGTAAGTTCAAAATAATTGAAATTGGAATCATACCTCAGTTGGGTGACTGGAGATATAGGAAGCTTTGAAACATCAGAAAGTACTTTAGCAGTAGCTGAAGTGCAAACAGATGAATGAATAACACCAGTAGCTAGAGGATCTGCTTTTGCCATATCCTTTGTACCCACATGTTCAAAAGCAGCAACTCTGGTAATTGCAAGGGAAAAAGATTAGAGAGAATATTTTTCTCTCATTATTTTTTTCCATATCTTTATGCATTCAATAACGCTTTGTATATAATGAGCTCTGACTCTGATGTGCACCATTAATCGTGTCCTGGGTCGTATCTTGTTCTATGAGTGTTTCCACTGATTTTAATTGGATCAGTCTGAATAAGATACTATACGGTATTAGAAAGGGTGGGTCAGACCCTTCGTCTCCTCTTTTGTGTATTTGGATCTTCCACAGAGCCACAAAGAAAAGTGAAACATGTTTAAGAGAAAATTACTGCAATCTCCTTCACTGGGAGGGAAATTCAGCAGTAGATGGGCTGTGAGACCTATTTTCACTCCTTTTTTTAGAAAAGAAACTGAGCATATTTCCGGTTCGTGTTACTCTTTTCACATGTTTGAGTTCTAACATGAGCAAATTGCATAGAAGGATTTAAAAAAAAAAACACATGCACCATTTTGAAGCATCTCTGAGAATAAAAATGCAAAACCAACAAGTATCGATGTAGAACAGTACAAGGGTTATGTATTACTATAATAATTGATCGTATATTAACAAATCTGATTGTTAGCCCCATCTGAAGATGTTGCTTTACATTTTAGCTTTAATAATTCTACCTAGTTGAGTTTAAATCTGCTCTGTGAGGGAAAAATCACAGTATGTAGGAGACACAGCATCTGGAAGTGTGCCTCCCAGCCTGGTAGGGAAACTTATGCTGGTTTGACTCAAGTGAGTATGATAACAATAGCTGTGTGGACATTGGACTGTTAGGAGAACCTCAAGCTAGGCGCACTCTCATCTGCAGGGTAGACATAGGCACATTTGAAAATCTCCCATGAAAAGAGAATTTTAGTTGCTGTGGAAAATCCACACGAAAAGAGGATTTTGCACTAAAGTGAGAATTTCAGTCTTTTTCTTTTTGTTGGCTTCCCACAGTCTTTAACTTGAGGCTGACTCGCAATCTTGAATATATTGTCAGTGTTATTTGATAGCTATAGAAGACATGCTTCAGTACTTTCAGAATCAGCACTCCCTCCTAAGTCATCCACAGTGGAAACAGAGAAAAGATTAAAAGAGTAATTAATAAGAGCTGATGGAATAAAAGCGGAAAAAATCATTTGTAAGTTGCAGTGCTAGCTGTAGAGAATAGTGTTGGGCTACGTCACTGGTGCCATAGAAAATGAGATTGTTAGTGAAGTAAGTGGGAGTGGGGAAAAGGGGAATGAAGAGTTGTGCACCCCCCCAATGCCACTAGCCATTAGGGGACCCCCACTGCTGGCATCAGACCCCAGCCCTGTTGTCCCCTGGGCCTCAACTGGGGGAAGAGACAGAGCAGAACAAGGACTGGGAGAAGCAGGGCCTAGGGCAAGGGGGAGTTGTCCAACACCTTTCACAGGATGGTGAGGGAGTAGGGTTGTGTGTCCTTTCCCCTGACCCCAAGGCTCCACCCTCATCAGTCACCTCCGTATACAAGTCTAATTATTTTTTTTCATTTGGCATTTTCTTTGTCTAGGTAGAAAAAGTGGTATATCCCCTAAGAAATCAAAATACATGACTCCAATGCAACAGAAACTGAATGAGGTGTACGAAGCAGTGAAGAACTACACAGATAAACGAGGGAGGCGACTAAGTGCCATCTTCTTGAGGCTTCCATCTCGATCTGAACTTCCTGACTACTATGTAACCATTAAAAAGCCAGTTGACATGGAGAAGATAAGAAGTCACATGATGGCCAACAAGTACCAGGACATTGATTCCATGGTAGAAGACTTTGTAATGATGTTCAATAATGCCTGCACTTACAACGAGCCAGAGTCTCTGATTTACAAAGATGCCCTGGTCCTACAGAAAGTTTTGCTTGAAACTAGAAGAGACATAGAAGGAGATGAGGATTCTCATGTCCCCAATGTAACACTGCTGATCCAGGAACTTATCCATAACCTTTTTGTGTCCGTGATGAGCCATCAGGATGATGAGGGAAGGTGTTACAGTGACTCTTTAGCTGAAATTCCTGCTGTTGATCCCAATTTCCCAAACAAACCACCTTTAACTTTTGATATTATCCGCAAAAATGTAGAAAATAATCGCTACAGGAGACTGGACTTGTTTCAAGAGCAGATGTTTGAGGTGCTGGAGAGGGCAAGGAGGATGAACCGGTGAGTGCAAAACAAACAAACAAACACACACACACACACACACACTCACTCACTCACTCACTCACTCACTCACTCACTCACTCTCTCTCTCTCTCTCTCTCTCTCTCTCTCTTTGTTAAGTTACTTTTGAGTCTTATCACGGGCCAAAAATTCCATCTTAGAAGACATCAAGTGTGCTAAGGAAAAAGCAACTTGCTTAGTTGGGAGCCATCATCTTCAGTAGAATTTAAACTGTAATTTAAAGTTTGTATCCCCTATCTTTGATGTGAACCCTGGCAAAGCAAGATTAAAGTAGTGCAGGGCTATCTTCCAAGATTAGGGGAAAAGTTAGTGCAGAAGAGGAGGTCAGCAGTCAGCCACCTGTTGGTTAAAAAGGAGACCATTCACAGGGACAGAGAGGCAGGAAATAGGTTTGTTTTGGGGGAGAGATGTTGTGTGGGAATGTTGCCTGTCATCAAACAGTGAAGTAAACCATTTAATTGTGCTATTACATATTTAACTGAGTTAGTACATTCCTACAGAAATTTTGGAGCACTGTGCCGGACAATATTTACCTGCAGTCAGCCTCTGATCAGCAAGTTCTGCAATATTAATTGCCTCGTTTAGTAGATCTCCCATTTAGAGCAGTCATTTCTACTCGAGTTTACTTGATGTGCAAAAATAAGCAGACGTACAGCTTTTCACTTTCCACTGGGTCAAATAAAGTACTTGGAGATGTATGTTAAAGGCTGTTATAAAGAGGACGTTGGTTAATTGTTCTCCATGTTCACTGAAGGTAGGACAAGGAATAACAAACAATTTGCAGCATGGGAGGTTTAGGTTAGATATCTAGGAAAGCTTTCTAACTATAAGGGTAATTAAGCTCCAGTATAGGCTTTCAATGGAGGTTGGGGAATCCCCACCATTGAAGGTTTTTAAAGAATTGGTTATGCAAACACCTGTCAGAGATGGTCTTCTTTGATCACTCGTGTCTCCCTCACTGGGGGGGCTGAACTTAATGACTTCTAAGGGTCCCTTCCAGCACTACTTTTCTATGATTCTGTGCATAGGGAGGGGTTTGCTGCTGTAATTTTAATAGGAAAGGTGGTAAAATCTTATTTAAAAGCAATAAAAAGAATAAAAAGTTCATGTAGTATGACAATGGGCCATGAGAACAATTACTCTTTTCAATTAAAGAAACAGCTTTTTAGTTTCTCGGCAGTCTCTTCCAACAGCAGTAAAGCCCAGTTACAAAGTAGTTACATTTTTGATTGGTTACCTGTGAGTTCTAGAAGTATGTTGTTTAATTACAGGTTGAAACTTAAGACAGATGTTTGGTGATATTAAAAATGTTATAAAAGCTAACATGCCTACATGTACTTTGTCTCTGATTTTTTTGCTATTAAAATACTTTTAATATTTTATCTCTTTGTTGAGAAGAGGTTATCCAGTACACATGGAGTTTTTGTAATTTACACCTTAAGCAGGAATAACCCAGTATTCTAAATAGAAACACATGAAATGTTACCTTTTAAGGATAAGGTAATCTGTCGGTTACTTCCATGCAGGACTGATTCAGAGATTTATGAGGATGCTGTGGAACTTCAGCAGTTCTTTATTAAAATCCGCGATGAACTCTGCAAGAATGGAGAGATTCTTCTATCACCAGCCCTTAGTTATACCACGAAGCATCTTCACAACGATGTAGAAAAAGAAAAGAAGGAAAAGCTGCCTAGAGAAATGGAAGAGGATAAACTCAAAAGAGAGGAAGAGAAGAGAGGTAATTTCATTTTCCTTTCAAAACTATAAACATTAATCTCTTGTTCTGCTTTCATTGGTGAGCCAGGGCTTTGCTCTTCCTGCTGTGCTGACCATAGTAGTGAGGAGGCATAGCTTTGTGTGGGACAATGAGACCTTTGTAAAGATCTTCTCTGTCGCCCTCTTCTTGTGCTGTCTCTACTCTTCATGGCTTTAAGACAAGCTGTGGGGAATGAATAAAGATACTGTCTGGCTCCCTGCCACTGGGAGGAGAGGTTGACCCTCAGCTTTGCCCCTTTACCTCTTCCTTCAGAGAGAGAGCTGGTGGCTGTCCTTTCCCCCACAGAACTAAGGTCAGTGGTGATCCTCCATATGCATTCCCTACAGCTGGGCTCATGGAAGCTGTGTCTACACGTGCACGCTACTTCGAAGTAGCGGCACTAACTTCGAAATAGCACCCGTCGCGGCTACACGCGTCGGGCGCTATTTCGAAGTTAACTTCGACGTTAGGCGGCGAGACGTCGAAGTCGCTAACCTCACGAGGGGATCGGAATAGCGCCCTACTTCGACATTCAACGTCGAAGTAGGGACCGTGTAGACAATCTGCGTCCCGCAACGTCGAAATTGTGGGGTCCTCCATGGCAGCCATCAGCTGGGGGGTTGAGAGACGCTGTCTCTCCAGCCAGTGCGGGGCTCTATGGTCACCGTGTGCAGCAGCCCTTAGCCCAGGGCTTCTGGCTGCTGCTGCTGCTGCTGCTGCAGCGGGGGATTCATGCTGCATGCACAGGGTCTGCAACTCGTTGTCGGCTCTGTGTATCTTGTGCTGTTTAGTGCAAGTGTGTCTGGGAGGGGCCCTTTAAGGGAGCGGCTGGCTGTTGAGTCCGCCCTGTGACCCTGTCTGCAGCTGTGCCTGGCACCCTTATTTCGATGTGTGCTACTGTGGCGTGTGGATGTTCCTTCGCTGCTCCTATTTCGATGTGGTGCTGCGCAACGTCGATGTTGAACATCGACGTTGCCAGCCCTGGAGGACGTGTAGACGTTATTCATCGAAATAGCCTATTTCGATGTCGCCACATCGAAATAGGCTACTTCGATGTAGGCTTCACGTGTAGACGTAGCCGGAATCATGGAAGACTAGAACTGGAAGGGACCTCAAGAGAGGCCAGTCCCCTGCCGTCTTGGCAGGACCAAACACCATTTAGACCATCCTCAATAGGTGTCTATGTAAATATCCCCAGTGATGGAGATTCCACAACTTTCCCAGGTAACTAATTCCAGTGTTTAAGCACCCTGACAATTAGGAAGTTTTTCCTAGTGTTTAATCTAAACCTCCCTTGCTGTAGTTTAAGCCCAATGCTCCTTGTCCTATCCTCAGAGGCCAAGGAGAACAACTTTTCTCCTTCTTCCTTGTAGCCCTTTTTGAGGTACTTAAAAACTGCTGTCATGTCCCCTCTCAGTCTTATCTTTTCTGAACTAAACAACCCCAGTTTTTTCAGTCTTCCCTCATAGCTCATGTTCTCTAGACCTTTAATCATTCTTATTGTTCTTCTCTGGACCTTCTTCAATTTCCCCACATCTTTCTTGAAGCGTGGTGCCCAGAACTGGGCACAGTACTCCAGTTGAGGCCTAGTGAGCACCGAGTAGAACGGAAGAATGACTTCTCATGTCTTGCTCATGACACTCCTGTTAATGCATCCCAGAATCATGTTTGCTTTATTTTGCAAGAGCATCACACTGTTGACTCATATTTAGCTTGTGGTCCACTATGACCCCTAAATCCCTTTCTGCAGTACCCCTTCGTAGACAGTCACTTCCCATTCTGTACGTATGAAGCTGATTGTTTCTTCCTAAGTGGAGTACTTTGCATTTGTCCTTATTAAACTTCATTCTGTTTTCCTCAGACCATTTCTCCAGTTTGTCCAGATCATTTTGAGTTTTGACCCTATCCTCCAAAGCAGTTGCAACCCCTCCCAGCTTGGTACCATCTGCAGACTTAATAAGCTTACTCTCTATGCCAATATCTGAATTGTTGATGAAGGTATTGCATAGAACCAGTCCCAAAACAGATCCCTGCAGAACCCCACTTGTTATGTCCTTCCAGCATGACGGCAAACCATTAATAACTACTCTCTCAGTGCTGTGAGAGCGAGAGATGGTGGCTCCTAGCGTAGAGGAAAGGAGGGGACCAACAGGTGATCTTTCTAAAGGCCTCCTCACCCTTATTGCTCTCAGTGAGGTCGTCTTCACTTACATAGAAATCTCAATAAAATATATCTGAAGTGCTGGGACTTGCTCTTCAGCAGCTGGAGGGAGAAGGTAGGTGCAGCATAGATCATTCTCAAACCTTACCTGGAACTGGAATCCACTGGATTGTGTGTGGTGCTCCAGCATTGACCATTGGGGAGCATGATGGAGGGGCCATTTTTTCGTTCTGCTTGTAGACACAGTGCGTTTTATTTCTAGTGTGTGCTCATGTTGATTCTATTCTAGGTGTGCACATGCCCAGGTGTGTGATTGTCGCAGATTTTTTCCTTAACAGTATTCAGAGGATTGGCTGTGGTGTCCCCTAGAGTGCCACTCTCATGTCATGGCATATCAGGTGCTACTGGCCCTGTGGCCCCTTCTTACTGCATGTGACCGTCAGTCAAAGTGTCTTTGTCCTTTGCTTCACAAGCAGCCAGCAGTTTTTTCTCTTGTCTCAGCCTCCTGTTTCTAACTGTAAATACTTCAGTTTATTTGTTAGTAACTTCGTCGTCCTACTCTCATTGCTCAGTCTGGCCCAGCAAAATACTTAGGTGTCAGAGGCATCTTTTCATATCTTGACAATCAGCTCATCAACAGCAGCTCTCCAGCACTGGTGCAAAGGGGCCTTGGTATGGTGCATTCCACCTGCAGTGATCTGAGCCTGTAATTAAACACAGAAAAGTGAACATTAACACCAGTCCAGTACATACAGTTTAACGGAGTGGTTCTCTAGGCCACGTGGGCCAGACCTTCCTTCCTTCAGTGTGTTTTTAGGCATTGGAGGACTTAATCACCCACATAACAGCCCACCCACTCACCGTGGCCCACGCACATCTGCAATCGTTTGGCTACATTGCTGCTTGCACATACGTGGTGCAGCCATGTCAGACTTCATCTCAGGCCTCTGCAGATGTGTCTGGCCTCAGTTTACATTCCCAGTAGGCACTCCCTAGAATTAGCAGTACCAACCCTTGTCCCACTGTTATTGGGCTGGTGGCAGGATCCTGAGTCAGTGGTCTGAGGAGTTCTTTTCATGTCCCTGTTTCCATCACTCACCCTGATCTCAGATGCTTCAGATCTGGGCTGGGAAGCCCAACTGGATGAGCTCAATACCCAGGGCTGTTGGCTGCAATCCAACTTGGCCCTCCACATCAATGTCAGGACGATCAGAATGGTTCATCTGACCTTCCAGGCTGCCTTTCCCACCTGAAGGGCAAGGTGTTGTGGGTTCAAATGGACAATACCACCATAATGTGTTACGTCAGCAGGCAGGTTGGCACCAGGTCTTTGGCCCTTTATCGGTGAGCATTCAGCCTCTGGGACTTTTCACCTGGTGGTCACCCACCTGCCAAGAACCAAGGAAGTTCTCGGCATGACTTTCTCATTTCACTATGAATGCATGTTCCGTCCAGAAGTCACCCACCAAACCTTCCACTGGTGGGGCAATTCTCAGATAGGCCTGTTGGTATCCCTGAGAACAGGAAGTGCTGTGTGTTCTGCTCTCTCCACCAAAGGGACAAAAACTCCCTGTTGGACACCTTCTTGGTTTTGTGTTTGGGAGCACTAATGTATTCTTTCCTGTTGGTGCCCTTCATCCACAGGGTCCTGTAAAAGGTGAAGCAAGATGAAGCCAGGGTCATCCTAGTTGTCCTTGGTGTGGCCTTGCCAGCACTGGTTCGACTGGTTGCTGAGAATGTCAGCAGCCACCCACTTGCAGCCGCCTCTTCAGCTGGATCTGCTGCATCCGACCTGGTGGCGCTGCAATTCTCAGCCTGCTGTTGCGTGGCGAAGTAGAGATGAATGACGATGTTTTGCCACTGTTCAGGAAGTCCTGCTGAGCAGCACGACGCCCTCCGCCAGAGCTGCCTATGTCATTAATGGGTAGCAAATTACGTGTTGAGCTTCAGACTGTCACATCCCTGTAGGAGAGGCCCCACTGCAAGTTGTCCTTGTCTGTTTGCTGCACCTTAAGTTCCAGGCAGTGTTCCCTGTGAGCTGTGGGCTTGGACAGCTGCTAAGGAGTGATTCAGCTGATTAGCAGAGTGCCCACAAATGTCCACAGGTAGCAGCATGTGCTTCTTCTGGTGGTGCACATCTGCATGGGCTTTGGTGCCCCCAACAAACTTTATTCCACACATGAATGGAAAAAATTAGAAGGGGCATTGGCTCCAGGGCCTGTCTCTGCCTTTAGTTAAGGTGCAGCTGGCGGCAGTTTCAGCATTCTACCCTCTGTTTCAAGGTAGGTCAGTCTTTGCATACCCTGTGACGGCACAGTTTCTGAAGGGCCTGGAGCACCTTTAACCATAAGTCCGAGGACCTCTTTCAGAGCTTGTGCTGCTAAGACTCATGGGTCCTCTTTCCCTGTTCTCTCCTGGAAGGTCTCCTTCCTCTTCAGTTTAACTTTGGCCCATCAGGTGTTTGAAACCAGAGCACTAATATATGAACCGCCCTACGTGGCCTTCTTTCAGGACAAGGTCCAGCTGCATCCGTACCAACCTTTCTGCCCAAGGTAGTCTCCCAGTTCCATACTGGCCAGGACATATACTCACTGGTCCTCTGTCCAGAGCCTCATGTGACACATGAAGAATGCATGTTGCACACCGTAGATGTCAGACAGGCTCTGGCCTTCTGCATACATAGAACGAGGCCATTCCATAAGTCAACACAGTTCATTGCAGTTGCAGACAGGATGAAAGAGTCTGCCAAGAGAATACTATCATGGATCATGGCCTGCATCTGCTATTGTCATGAGCTAGCAAAGGTGCCCTCACAACTGATAATGATGGCACGCTCGCTTAGAGCACAGGCATCTTCCGCAGCCATCCTCACTCAGGTGCCAGTCCAGGAAATCGGTCAGGCAATGAATGACCTGCTCACCTGTCCACACATTTGCTTCACACTGTGCACTGACCCAGCAAGCTCGCAGTGATGCTAGTTTGGCAGAGCAGTGCTCCCATCTCCAAGTGTGTGAATTGTGAGCTCACCTGGGAGGATTCTGCTTGTGAATCACCTAGAATGGAATAGACATGAACAAGCCCTCCAGGTACGGCTAAGCCAAAAATCTGCAACAACCGTACACGTGGGCACGGGCACACCTAGAATGGAATGGACATGAGCAACACCTCTCAAAGAACATCTCACAGTTATGAAATGTAAGCAACTGTGTTTTCTTGGTCTGTGACTCTGTGGGATCCTGTGCAATACCACAGTACAAATGTGACTGACATTGTCCTTATCCCCAGCTCCAGCTGGTCAAGCTGCCCTGGTGCTCCCACTCGCTGCCGTCTTTCCCTAAGTCCACGTACACCCAAGTTTAGGTTTTGCTTAACTCGTTAGCCAAAGGTGCTATTACTTAACTCATGGGGAGCTGGAGTCCGGTAACAAGCTGCTGTTTCTTCTTAGAATCTCTCTTCTCTACTAAGAGCAACGGCTCTTAGTAATTTTTGTTTCCCTCTATGTTGAATTAAGAAGCTGAAAAGAGTGAAGATTCTGCTGGAGGAGCTGGTCTGTCGAGCTTGCACCGGACTTACAGCCAGGATTGCAGCTTTAAAAACAGTATGTACCATGTGGGGGATTACGTCTATGTGGAACCTGCAGAAGCCAATCTACAGCCTCATATCGTCTGCATTGAACGATTATGGGAAGATTCAGCTGGTAAGGACACAGGAAAATAACGCAGTACAGCTGCTTAATATCCTTTGTTAAAACTTCCAGTTTGGGTTTTCCTTGGGGGAACCTTGATCATTCTGTTTGCAACTGTGCGTGTGCTGATGTGATTTTATTGCTTTTGAAACACCTGTTTTATTCCCCACATGAACTTCTGGGAGTACTAAGTGCCCATCAGTGCTGCTTCTGAGTCAGCTGGGAAGGAGTAGAAGAGCTTTGTCTAAACTAGAAAAAAGGTCTATTGCTGATAGAAGAACCAGTATTGAACATAGTTAAACTACAAGTGCACCATGGGACAAGCCAGCATCATTTCGGAGCAAATACTTAAATTCCAAAATAGTGATCAGTACGGCTTGTCCTGGGCAAACTTACACTGTAGTCAGCCCCAGTTCAACCAGACCACATGCTTTTAGCGGTAGGCATGAGGACGCAGACTGAGAAGTTGTATAGTATTGTTTAATGCGCCGAGCAAATCTGATACTACTCAAAGTCAGAGGAGACTAATTGCATGCAGAGTGTCAATTCATTAATGACTTATCAGGAAGAGGTGAAGTTGCAGCTTGACACTGTCAACAGTATGGCAAAGAAGGAAAGGAGTTACTGTTTAAAACGTACATTATAGTCTGTTATCCAAAGATAGTCTGGGGGTGCCCCAAATTTCCAAATAGTCAGAAGTGACAGGATTCACAGGCTTTTTCCTGTTCTTGAGTGAAGTTTTCAAGGCATGCTGAGCCAGAATTTATAGATGCCCTCAGGGAATCCAGTCAGCAGACTGGCTCAATGGTGTTAATTCCCGTTGTTGTCTTATGAGTCAGACATCCATAGGAGAAGCCAACCAGTCAACTTCTTATATGTACAAACCTCACTTATCTGAAACAGTTGAGGAACATTGCTCTAGTTTGCATCAGAGAGGTTTGAATATATCAGGTTTTGATATATAGTTGTTTGATTACTAATGCTATCTACTATTGGCTTTTTGCTTCCATGTGGAATAGAAAATGTTGCCTATTTTTTGCTTTTAGGAGAAAAATGGTTGTATGGCTGCTGGTTTTATCGACCAAATGAAACATTCCATCTTGCAACACGAAAATTTCTGGAGAAGGAAGTTTTTAAGAGTGACTACTACAATAAAGTTCCTGTTAGCAAAATTCTAGGCAAATGCGTGGTAATGTTTGTTAAGGTGAGCGATTAAATGTACCAATTTGTTAGACTAATTACTGATTTGTGCACTGTTTTTGAAAAAAAAAAAAAAAAAAACAACCCTCAAGGTGTTTTACAAAAACAAGAACGCCTGTGGCACCTTACAGACTAACAAATATTTTGGAGGATAAGCTTTCATAGGCAAAGACCCACTTCGTTAGATGCATTTTTACAGAGCCTATATAATATAACCTTTTCCGCTATCATGTCTTACCGCTTGAGATGATGTAGTTCCTCTGGATAGCAGGGAAATAATGACACAAATTTGCATTATTTGTCAGTGTCAATTTGATAAGCGTGTCTGATTTCTATAGCCAAATGTGTTGATGTTTCGAGAGAGAAACAGTTTGCGGGAGATGTCTTAAAATTTTCTTCAAAATTTTCAGCTTTAGGTTTAAGAGGAATGAGGACAAGAGAGCTTAGGGAAGTGGTAGTAATAGGATATGAAGTTTCACTTCAACACAACTGTTCGATTCCACCTAGGTCAATTGTGTTCAAAGTCCTTATGATCTGAATCCTTTTTATTGTGCAGAAAGAATCATCTGTTTCAGTCCATTTCTTATTTGGTGTTTTTTTTTTTTAAATGTAACTAACACAATTGCTGATAACAAATGGCACTAATTGGCATCATTGTTTGTGTTATAATCAGACTAAATGGACATGGAACCTTTCATTCCTGCCTCAGCTCTGTGGCGATCTTTCTTCCTCAGCATTCAGATATACCAGCAAGTTAATATTGAGAAAATACTGCCTGCAATTCTATTTGTACCTGTGTGTTATAATAATTGGTATAATGATATTCTCTTGATACCTTGTATTGAATGTAACCACTTACACCTTTTAAAAGTGTTGTTCATTTTTAGGTTCAGGAACTCAGATATCAAACCCAAAAAGTGAAACTTAGTGACTAGATTGTGCTTCTGTGAATGGGATACTTTTGTTCTGATAAGTGTAGAACAAAAAATAGGCTGGTGTGTGTAACCTCTGCATCCGTCTGTTTCTGGAGGATTTCATCTGAAATGATCCCTTCTCTTCACTCAATAGGAATATTTTAAATTATGTCCAGAAAACTTTAGAGATGAGGATGTCTACGTCTGCGAGTCACGTTACTCTGCCAAGACAAAGTCTTTCAAGAAGATTAAACTGTGGACCATGCCCATTAGCTCTGTAAGGTTTGTCCCTCGAGATGTGCCCCTGCCTGTGGTCCGTGTCGCTTCTGTGTTTGCTAATACAGACAAAGTGGAAGATGAGAAACACAATGAAACCTTAGAGGATAATAAAGTGGGAGACAGTATCCTTAACCTTGAAAAGGTAGGTAAGATGATAACCTGGATATTGAATTGAAATGGATTTCAGTTCGCAGATGATGAAAAACTTGAACATTCATGTTTTAGGTTTCCCATCTTTCCAAAACACTAAATTAGTAGGGAAATAAGAAATGACAAATGTCACTTAAAAATGTATAAAAAGCATGCATTGTTTGTGTATGCATACTGCAAACAGTAAAACCCTGAGTTACATGGGGGGTTGTGTTCTTGCAACTCCTGAGTAGCTCAAATTTTCATGCAAGTTGGGGTGGGCAGCCAGGAACCAGGCTGCCACTTTGTTCCCAGCTCCCCACCGCTTTTGGGAGCCAGGAAACTGACCAGCCCATCAGAGCTGGTCAGTTTCCTGGCTGCTTCTCCCTGCCTTTCCCCACCGCGTGGCTGTCAGGCTGACAGCGGTGCTGCTGGGGAAAGGCAGGGAGAAGGGGCTCTTAGCTTCTTTAGCTGTGGGCAGCAAAGCAGGCGGACAGCCACGGAACAGCTTCAAGTTGTGCTTAACCCACGTTAAAGCAAATTATGCGCAACCTGAAGCCGTGTATTTCAGGGGTTTACTTTATAAATAATTGAGGTATTGATTCAAATAAGCGTTACCCCTGATTTTCTTTTGATGAGGGTAACTGCTGGTCACCTGCTCTCTTAAACCCATCTTGTACAGGTTGAACCTCTCTAGTCTGGCACCCTCGGAATCTGGCTGGTGCCAAATGAGAGAATTTGCTAAACCGCAGCTGGTCATTACTGTCTAGCAGCATAACCAACATTTCCTTTGCTTACTTGTCTCTTAGAAGACATTTGGAGTAAATTATAGCCAAATAACAGCACAGTATGCTGAGAGCCAAGACTGGTGGCTGTAAACAAACTTTATGGGACTGCGCAAAGCTTGCTGCACCCATGCTAAGTGTTCATCCGGCTACCTAAAATCATGCTGGATTACGGATGTTACCGGACAAGAGAATTCTAGATTATACAGGTTGAACCTGTATGTGTTTTTAATGCATTTTGGATATCTCTAGTTTACCCTCATAATATATTGTATTCAAGTTCTGGATGAATCTTCATTACAAACTATCGTTTCTCTCATTGTGTTAGAACTTTTTTTTCCACTTAACTATCTTTTAAAAAATTACATCTGCTTAAGTCTATCCTAACTCTAAACAAATCAGTGAGACTGAAAAAAAATTTTTTTAACTCATTCCATTGCTGGTAGGTGTTGCAGATATAATTTGTATCTAGTTTTTAGACACCAAGTCTTCATTAATGGGAAAGAGAGCGGTAATCATTACATAGTGGTATCATATGCTTCTTCGTGCTTTTTTATCGTATGTCAAACATGGTTTATTTATTGTTGATAGTTTCTCAGTTTAAAATCATCTAATAGTCAGTTGCTTGGCATTCCTAAGGACGTTTTTCCTGCTCGTATTAAGGAAGAAGATTTGTTTTTCATTCCTTTATTCTTAGATTTACAGAATGAGCCTATTGCAAGTGTTTTGTGCTCACTCCCATGGTTTTAAAACAAAATGTGCAACTTGCTGATCACAGTCAACCCCAGGTAGAATTTTCTGCCGATGAAAGCTAGAGATAAATGTTCGGAACTTTATTTCATCAAATGATAAAAGCTTATGAATAATCTTTATCATGAGTGTGAAGACTTATAAGTATGGTGTTACAAAATTCACAACCATGAAATCATGCAGACCATGAAATCTAGCCTTTCTGTGCTCTTTCCCTATGCTATACAGATCTCATGGGGGGGAAACCAGCGTTTCTCAAATTCAGAGTCCAGACCCAAAAAGGAGTTGCGAGGGGATCACAGGTTTATTTTAGGAGGGTCATGGTATTGCCACCCTTACTTCTGCACTGCTTTCAGAGCAGGACAACTGAAGATGGATGCTTGTAATGTCGGACACATGCCTAGCTCTGAAGGCAGCAGCAGTGCAGAAGGAAGGATGGTAATACCGTACTTATATCACCCTTACTTCTGTACTGCTGCTGTCAGAGCTGCACGCCCAAAGAGCAGTGGCTGCTAAGGGCCCAGCTCTGCAGGCAGGAGTGCAGAAGTAAGTGGGGGCAACACCATACCATGCGTTGCTTCTTCTGCCCTGCTGCTAGCAATAGCTCTACCTTCAGAGCTCCAGTTCCTGGTCAGCAGCCACCACTCTCCAGTGACCCAGCTCTGAAGGCGATGCGGCACAGCAGTAAGGATAACAACATTGCAACCCTCAAAAACCCCTTGTTCTCTCCCCTTCCTTCCCATCTCCCCACAGCTCCTTTTTGGTTCAGGACCCTAAAATCATGACACTGCAAAATTTCACATTTAGCTGAGATTGTGAAATTTACCATTTTTAAAATCCTATGACCATAAAATTGACCAGAGTGGACTGTGAATCTAGTCTGATCCTGCCATGTGTAGAGCACCCTGTCATCTGCCACGCACCGTTGTGCCCTTTTGGCTTGATGAAACAGTGGGACGTGATAGGAGTTTCGGATGTAAGAATGGGAATTAGGTATGACATTTGTGTATGCAGTAATAGTGGTAATTGAGATATTTAAAGTATGACCAGTGAATGTTTTCACCCCCTGGTAATTGACCAGGAGCCTAATTTTGTTTCCCCTTATCATATTAACATGTGTATTGAAACAAATTGAAGAATGTTGTAGTTTTGATTTAACTACAGCAGCTTTGTGTTAGGAACTGAAAAGCTAACCGTTTTCACAGCCAGCACGCTTGGCTTTGCCTTTTAGTTTTCAGATTGCAGGACATATGCTGGATTTTGTGTGTACTTTTACAATTATTAGCAATAACATTAGGATGCAATAAAGCTTCTTTCCCTTTTACTTAACTCCAGCACCTTTTTACTTCTGTAATCTGTTTTCTGAATTTCACCAGTTTTTTAATAGATATGTGTTGATGTAGGAGAAAGAAGATGTTCCAGTGGAAATGTCAAATGGAGAACCCGGTTGCCACTACTTTGAACAGCTCCGTTATAATGATATGTGGCTTAAGGTTGGGGACTGTGTCTTTATAAAATCGCATGGCTTAGTGAGACCTCGGGTTGGCAGGTAGATGTATTTTCTTCTTTATTTATAAATTGTAGCTATAAAGTTTAGCATAATTGGACAACTAAAATCCATCTCTTTGATAAAAGATTTCTGTATATAAAAATAGAGAAAGAAAGATGAGGAACGATCTTCTTTCTGAAGGAGTTTGCTTCACACACTTAATAGAATGCCTGAGTTGGGAGGCCCACCAGCTGAATAGAAATACAATGGATGTGCTGATTAGTTTTCTTTCACCTATTCTCAGAATGTAATTATCCTAATGTAAGAGGAGGTGTCAGGCTACTGTCAGTTTGCACAGTGGTGCTTTAAAGCCTCTTAAGATTGAGAATGGGGCTTTAAGTGACTGTAATAATTCATATAAAAATGAAATAAAGCACTACTTAGCCCATGTAATTGCTATATTTTTTCCTCCTGTGTAAATGCGTATAAAGTAGATTTCTTGACCCATGTTCCCTCTAATTTTTCCATCCATGTGCAGAATAAATGTTATTGGCACTAAGGCATCTATAAATGTGCACCACCATAGAAACACATGCTGACGGCAGTGGTGCCCGAGAGAGTCAGGTGCTGCCCAGCTGATGAGCGGTGCACCTACAGCCAGCAGCCTGTGTTTCTCTTGGTGGTGCACATCTCCATAAACCTTGGTGCACATAAAAAATGTATTCTGCCCCTGGAGCGAAGGTATTAGCGGGAACCCTGTCTACCCTTGGAGAGAAACCCTTTCGTTTCTTTACCAGTGGCCTTTTTCCTTTTTTAGAATTGAAAAGATGTGGGTACGGGATGGAGCTGCGTATTTCTTTGGCCCAATCTTCATACACCCAGAAGAAACTGAACATGAGCCAACTAAAATGTTCTACAAGAAGGAAGTATTTTTGAGTAACCTAGAAGAGACCTGTCCCATGACCTGCATTCTAGGTAGTTATTTACAATGTTAAATGCAATTGACTGGCGATCTTTCCTTATACATATAATAACATGTATATTTTTACTCTAATATAGCTGTATGTGGCTCTCTGTTTCTTGTACGATGTAGAGGGGAAAGGTTGGATAAATGACCCAAAGTTACTTTTTTTGGGCTTCATACTTTACCACCTTTTGGGGCTTTCTGCGAGATTTTTCTTTTTGGTGTATTCCCACCATGACATGAACTTTATTTATTTAAAAACCAAATACAGAGCCCCTATATCTAGGAAACAGAAGACTATGAAGTCCACAGGGACTGCTTTATTCCAGTCGAATGTGTCTGACAGAGCACATGGAAACCACAGTAAATAGTAGGAAATAGTTGGACATGGTCTCTGGAATAAGAAATGGAATTTTTAAACTCTTAATCATTTATTTTGACTTGTTGGCTATGTTTTGCCATTGTTTGGGATTGAACGACGAATTCAGTTGAATGATAGTGATGAAATCTTTTGTGAGCATATAGGGTCTGCTAGATTATTTAATTGATCATTTCTAGGGTTTTTTAAATATGGTAGAACCCCAATTTTTCTGATCTAATTGGGATTGAGGCCAGATCAGACAAACAAAAATCCAGTTGACTGGAGCCATGCCCACCATGTCTCCAGCTGCCCACTCTCTGCGGAGCCCCGCAGGGCTTGTACAGTCATCTCTATGAATGGTTCGGTTAGTAAGAAGAATTGAATAATGGAGGCTCAGCTAAATGGGGTTCGACTGGATTTGTTTGTCTGAATACGCATATTTTAAAAATAATTTATTTGGGGGAAGGGAGTTAGGTGGATTGCTTACTTGCTTCTCTTAGAACTGAAAGGAACTTCAAGAGGTCATGGAGTCAATTTCCCTGTCCTTTTGGCAGGACCAACACTGTGTGGTTTGTTTGTTTGTTTTTTTTGGTTAAATCTGTTTGCCCCAGACCCATAAATGGCTTCCTCAAGGATTGAGCTCACAACACTGGTTTAGCAGGCCAGTGCTCAAACCACTGTTGCACCAAAGCCATTTTTAACTCAGCTCTTTTTAATCAGATGTTTTGTTTTCAATTTCTGCTGTTCTCCTCCTGTTTTTGTAATGATCTCTGTTGAACGTGGGTGTGAGCGCAGTCCTACTCTGATAGATCATGTGAGCAAAGTGCCGTGAACGTGGGTGTGTTCCGTAGAGGACAATAAAGCACCATGAATCTTTTGAATGTGTGAGATGGGCAGAAAATTGAATTTCTTCGCTTTTTGTGAAGTACCTCGTTAGAGTGATGATGACAGGGTACTACTGTTCCTTACCCTTTTCTCTTTTGCAGGAAAATGTGCTGTGTTGTCATTCAAAGATTTCCTATCTTGTCGACCAACAGAGATCTCAGAAAATGATGTTCTACTGTGTGAGAGTCGCTACAACGAAAGTGACAAACAGATGAAAAAATTTAAAGGGCTTAAGAGGTTTTCACTCTCTGCAAAAGTAGTGGATGATGAAATTTATTACTTTAGGTAAAATATGATTGGAAAACCCACTTTTTTCTGTTTTATGATTCAAAATTGTAGCCATAAGGAAGGATCAAATCAGGCTGATCACAACTATTTAGACATAATCTCAGCTGTTACCATCCTATTTTGCTTTCCAAATGTCCAGAGGCTTTGATAAAAGTTGTTGTATTCTCAAAGGCCCAGTCATCTTGGGATCCACACAAAATAACACAGTCTGTCCTACCTTGCAAAGATATCAGAGCAAGGCCTAAATATCCTTTCAGTTGATGGACAACATTATCTAGAGGAAATATTCATTGTTTGTTTGTGTCTCTGTTTGGGTTAGACAAGCACACAGTAGATAAAAATATAGGATGCACCTCTAAATTACAGTACTCTCTCGTCCAGCAAAATCCATGGTCCAGCAGGACTACGGCTGTTGCCTGATGAGAAAGTAGTAGGCCAGTGCGGGAGCTCCAGTGCTCTACCTCCCCCGCAGCAGCGCAGGGGCTAAGAGCCAGATCTCCTGCCTGCCCTGAGGCAGCTGGAGCTATGAGGCTGCTGGGTCTGAGAGCTGGATCCCCTGCCTGTCCTGTGGCAGCACAGGTCTGGGATCCAGAGTCCCCACCTGCCCTGCAGTAGCTGGGTCCTGGAGGCTGCCCTGGGGTTGGGAGCACAGGGCTGTCTGTCTGCAGAAGCCCTGGACCTCCCCTTGTCTGGCAAATTCTCTTGTTTGAGACCTGTCAGGTCCTGAGCATGCTGGATAATGGAGATGCAACCTGTTGCTGTGTGGCTGTGGAGGTAGCATAGGCAGCAACCTAGGCTAGACTCCCAAGTACATACCTAGGGGTCTGGTGGGTTTCTGCTCAAATAGTTAGCCCAAGCTGCCACCTGGGCTATATCCCACCCCACCGGCCCCAGGTACATGGCTATTTTTAGTGCACTAGCCAAGTAGAGCTATAATATGTCTGAGTACAAACTCACCTGCTCCTTGGCTACATGCTCAGGGAGCTTGTCCAGGCTGCCATGCAGAGCTAGTCTGTGTCTGCCTACCCAAGCTGGGAAACATGCTTCCCGCTGCACTGCAGACATACCTGCAGAGTAAGATTTACAAATGACTTGTCAGGCAGAGAGGTTTTTTTATTTTTTTTCCTTTTTCTCAGAAAACCCATAGTTCCTCAGAAGGAGCCATCTCCACTACTGGAGAAAAAGATTCAGCAGCTAGAAGCAAAATTTGCCGAACTGGAAGGGGGTGATGAGGATATTGAAGAGATGGCAGAAGAAGAGAGTGAAATCACTGAAGCACCTTCTATGCCTCAGCTTCAGACTCCACTGGCTAATGAACTGGATATAATGCCCTACACTCCACCACAGGTAAAGCTGTCTCTTAAGAAATAAAACAATTTTGAATGGTATGCCAGTTAGTATTTTCTCTCCTCGTCCCACTCTCACCGCCAACCCTGACAAGAAAACAAATAGAAGTGTAATTTTATCCAACAGTGAGGTGTATACTTTATCCTAACAGCCCGTGGAATCATTTTTTAGAACACTTCTGTGTTCTAATATGGCATGCATTGCTGTCGTGTTGTAGTCAATGAAATCAGTTTTAAGGAATACATTCAGATAGGGAGATATTTAGAACAGGTTTACACCATTATGTAAAGTGAGCTATTTTCTCTGGGAAAGAATTCAGGAAAGGCCTAGTGGATTTGTGAGTGTGTGTATTGTCTGAACTCCTGATACTCTGAATTTACGTGAACATGATAGGTATTTGAAACTTTTTTCATATACAGAACCATGTAGCATAACTTTCAGAAGTGGCTTGTGATATTTGGGTGCTTGGCTTCAGACCCTGGAAACACTGAACATCCACCTGCTGAAAAATAAGCCTCTCTGAGCACTGAAAATTACCAGTCACTTGTGAATGTTTGTGTTATTACACTGGGAATTGACTTTAGAATAAAGTGCGAGGGCAGGGGTGAGAACTCAAGTGTCTGGTTATTCCTGTTACTTCCTTGACTTGTTTTCTACCTAAAAACCTCATTGATGGGAAGAAGAATGGGCAGAGTTTGTGGTGAGTAGAGAAAGGTATGTGGCTAATAGACAGAATCAGCTGTCACTGGAGGTGGGAAAAGAGAAGTGTGAAATTACAACAGGGGTTGCTTGAACCTAAACTTCTGGGAGGTGGGCAGATGTTCGTTCTCTGTGAAGTTCTCTAACCTTCTTTCTGAGGCCCCCCTCAGGATGTTATAAAAATTCCTGGGCCTGATGGGAGAGGGGAAAGATCTGGGGCTCTGGGCCAGGGATGGGCCATTGGGCATAGGGAAAGTTTGAGTTCTAATTTCTTTGGGCGGGGGTGGGGCTTGGGCCAGCTTCACACTGTAAGGCTGAGGGAAGCAGCACCACCTCCGCCCCTGACTCACCTCAGCAAACCCCACCCAGCCTGTCAGAGGTTCAACTCAAAAAGTTTGAAAACCACTCAGGGTGCAGGAAAGGTGTGGTTAGGGATGGTGAGCAGGCAGGGGGTATCTCAGGGTGCAAGGAGGGCGTAGCTAGGTGGCTGTGTGCAGGCAGGGAGCAGGTCAGGGTTCAGACAGAGGGTAGCTAGGGGCTCTGCACCAGGAGGAGTCCCTTGTGGTCACTGCTCCTCCAGGGCTTTCTGCTTGGGTGGCTCTTACCAGCTGCGTTAGTTGAGGAGCAGCCACAACCCCAGGCAGCAGCCAGGGCTGTCCCCACTCCATGGCTGGCTGCCTGGCTTCCTGCATCAGACCTGGCCAAGAGGTGCAGGGCCTTGGGGGCGGGGAGAGGAGGATGTAGGAGGAGGTGGCGCTGCCCTGGGAACTGCTCCTTTTTAGCACTGTAGAAGGGAAGGGACAACCAGTGCTCCAGGCGGGAAAGCTGCTCTTCAGTGCTGCAGAAACATAACCATACATCAGTACGTGGGTGAAAGAAGTGATGGGAAATGAGTAATTAAATAGGCTAAAGCTCTCTAAACAGAGAGATTTTCCTAATTAAAATGTGAACACAGTCAGGTGCCTGACCCCTGCAGAAAGCAGCACGCGCGGGGACAAGTGGACATGGATGAGCAGAGTGCTTTTTGCACTTCTCACACTGATGTGCTCTCCCTTGTACTGACCTGCTGTTGCTGCAACCCCTCCTTCCCTCTCCCTCATGCTCTTTACACACCCCTCCCCATCCAGTCCCTGCCTTTGTCTTCCCTTTTAGCTCATTGCCTTCTAACAGGACCCCGGGACAGGACTGAAATAAGACAAGCGCAAATTGTGGGGAAAATAGCAAAATTTAAGTGCTGATTATGCCATTAAAGCCTCATGAAAGGAAAAGACATTGAGTTTGATAAGACAGTTGAAGCCTAAGCTTGTTTTCAGTAACGGAGAGGTAGCCGGGTTAGTCTGTATGCTAACAAAACAAAACAGCAGTCGTGTAGCACTTTAAAGACTAACAGAATGATTTATTGGGTGATGAGTTTTCATGGAACAGACCACGTTCCTCAGATCTATGTAATTTCCAGTCCAGACCCAGATATATAGTACAGAGGTCCAAAAAACTTGCAATAAAAACTGACAAGTCAAATATACAAACTGAAAGGGGCGGGGGAGATGTTAAGTGTCTTGCCTGAGATCATTAGGAACATCAAAGGAGGGGAAGCATTCCTTGTAATGCATGAGATAGTTATCTGCGTTCATACCAAGTGTTAATGTGTTGAATTTGAATATGAAGCCCAATTCACAACTTTCCTTATGTAATCTGTTTTTAAAGTCTCTTTGTTGTAGGATGCATATTCTCAGATCTTTAACAAATGGCCCATTCCATTGAAATGCTCACTGAGGGGCTTATGTGTATTGAGATTCCTGATGTCTGCACTGTGTTCATTCTTTCTGTGGTGAAGTGTTTGCCCAATTTGTCCAACGTACATTATAGTGGGGCATTGCTGGCACATGATGGTTGCTTGCTTTCAGTGTAGCACAAATGAGCAGTTTAAAGATGTAATAGAAGCTTTTCATCCTCCATGAATTCTTCTAGACGAGGGATCCTCAAACTTCATTGCACTGCAACCCCTCCTGACAACTAATTTCTACACGTTCCCCAGTCAAAGCGGGAGCCCTGCCAAATCCAAGCCCTACAACTCGGGCAGAGCTTCAGCTCCAGACGGCGGGCTCGTAACCCGAGTGCCTCTACCCCCTCCCAGAGCTGAAGCAGTTGGGCTTTGGCCTCACACAGTGGGGCTTCGGCTTCAGATTCTGCCCCTGCAAGTCTAATACTACCCTGGTGACCCCATTAAAGTGGGGATCATGACCCACAGTTCTAGGGCTATTGTTCTAGACCCATTTAAACTCACAGATTCACTACTAGGTGTTGTGAGTGAAAAACAGGAAAATTGAAAGGAGAACGTGGAAAACCCAGCATTAACGCTAATATTCATGTGATGGTTGAAGGAGCACAAGAAATAGCCTAATTGTTGAACACCCATACAGCACTTAGTGATTTTAAGTCCGTCTGAAAAGAAAGCTTCAAACTATTGCGTATCACTTAGTGTTCAACATTGTACTTACTCCTTGCTAAGAAATGATAACAGTGCCAAAGTGTGCAAAGAAATTCTTCTACAGTCAACATCAGCCTCATAGGTGGTTGATTTATATTACGCTATTTGCAATCTTACACTATTTGCATTTTCAGGAAGACTGTGCCTGGGTTGGGGTGCATAGGGCTCATTTCTAAGTCTCTAGAGACAAGCAGTAAATTTATCAAAACTTCTGGAGCTGGTTTTGGAGGTGGTTGGCATATTACAAGTGGATGGTATTGTCCGATAGATAAATTGGAGAAAATGTGGAATCTTTCCATTATTAACAAACATAACCGATGCAAAAGATAATCTCAGAAGGTGGCTATGTTAGTCTGCAGCTTCCCAAATAACAACCAGTCCTGTGGCACCCTCATTAGTTTCTAGGTGCCATGTGACTGCCTATTTGTCAAGTATAATGATTGTCAACTGAGCTAAGAATGAGGGTAGGGGGAAGCTGAAAATTGATTATAGGAACTGGAAGTTCTAGCTGTGGCCTACCTTTGTGGGTCTAGAGAGAGAACTGAGTTCAATGGGATCCCCATGTTCTGGGCTTCAGTGACTGGATGATTGCTTTCATTCTGGGTGCCAGAAAATGTGGGACAAAGGAAGGACTTGTGGGCATGTCCTTACAGCTCAGAATTGTCCATATCGGTTTGTTTTGATGGCTGGACACCCACAAGGAGTTGGCAGAAGGACAAGCCAGAAAGAGGGAACCAGATATAAGACTGAATGAAGGATCACTAGAAAGATTTGTTAGTCATCAACATAAAGGGTTGAAGAGCGACAATGATTAAAGGTCTAGAGAATGTGAGCTATGAGGGAAGACTGAAAGAACTGGGCTTGTTTAGTTTAGAAAAGAGAAGACTTAGATGGGACATGATAGCGGTTTTCAGGTGTCTCAGAGGGCTACAAGGAGGAGGGAGCAAAATTGTTCTCCTTGGCCTCTGAGGCTAGGACAAGGAGGAATGGGCTTAAATTGCAACAAGGGAGCTTTAAATTAGACATTAGGAAAAGATTCCTAACTGTCAAAGTGGTTAAACACTGGAACAAATTGCCTAGGGAGGTTGTGGAATCTCCATCACTGGAGATTTTTAAGAGCAGGTTAGACAGACACCTATCGGGGATGGTCTAGATGGTGGTTGGTCCTGCGGACAGGGCAGGGAACTGGACTCGATGACCTCTTGAGGGTCCTTCTAGTTCTCGTGTTCTATGATTCTAAGGGTAGGTCTGTGTCGCAGCTGGGAGCTGTGTAGATAAGACATGCTAGCTCTATTCAATGTAGTGCACTTAAAGTTAGTCTTCACTCAGCCTAGGCTCCAGAGCATGCATCCAGGTGGTCAGGCAGACTTTTGTGCCTGAACTGCTACCCATGTCACTCACCACAGCTGCATTACTGTTTGATTCAGGTTGCTGGCTCTGGTAGAACTAGCCGCGTGTGTCTGCCCATGCTAGGGAGCATGGTTCCAGCTGTTGGGCACACGTATCCACAGATGACTGTCTAAGCTGCATGAGTGGAAAAGATCATCCAGTGATACAGTGTAAAGGGGGCAAAGGAGACTATATAAGGAAAGGAGGAAGAGCTCCCAAATGAGACAAGGAAAGAGTGTTCAGTGAGAGAATGGGAAAGTGAAGGAGGAAAGGTCGAAATAATCCAAGACCTATCGCCATAAATTAAATGTGTTTACTCAAATCGTACCTGCCGCACGGTCATAGAATGAGAGCTGAGGTACAATGAAATTGCATCGACCTTCGTGTCTTTTTGTCTTCTTTAATCAGTTTGCTGAGTCAGCCTGTATTTTGTTAATCTTCCTTGATCTAGAACAGTGGTTTTTAACCTTTTTTTCGTTTGCAGACCCCTGACAAATTTGAATGGAGAGCAAGCCCCTTTGGAAATCTTAGACATAGCCAGTGCACTCCAAGGGCTCCCTGGACCACAGGTTGAAAACTGCTTGTCTAGAAGAGTCTTTTTGCTCAGCTTGGAATGATACTTGTTTGTTATCTTCCCAAATTTCAGTTAGGGAGGTCAGCGTTGTGTATGGCAAGATTATTATTGAAGCACAGGGCAGGTTGGTGCTTTAACAGTTGCTAGAGGCATTGGTTTTGTGTGACAATTCTGTTGTATATTTGTGGTCATAGCTCATTTCTCTTACAGTCCACTCCGAAGTCAGCCAAGGGTAGCACAAAGAAGGAGGGCTCGAAGAGGAAGATCAACATGAGTGGGTACATCCTATTTAGCAGTGAGATGAGAGCTGTGATTAAAGCTCAGCACCCAGACTACTCCTTTGGAGAGCTCAGCAGGCTTGTAGGAACTGAATGGAGAAATTTGGAAGCAAACAAGAAAGCAGAATATGAAGGTAAATGAAAACTAAAGTAATATGTATACCTGGTCTGCTTTTTCTTTTTGGCAGATGTGCAGTAATTTTATCCATATGTTGAAAGGTTTAGATAGATGTTCATGGTAATGGATTGTAGGAGGGAAATAGAAAATATCTTAGTCTTACATTATATAACGCAGAATGTGAGCACTGTACTTTAGGAGGACAAGAACGTGTCTCTGTCACAATGTAGTTTTGACTGAATGCAGAGACATACCGAAAAAGGAAGCAAGTCAGAAGTGGAGGGGTCCAGAGATAACATTGATGGGGTGGAAGTTGGGAGGGAAGCCTACTTAGGGGTCATCTGTGGAAGATTTCAATGACGAACATCATTTGAAGTGGATTGGAGGAAGGCAAGGGGGGAGAGCTTTGTGGACAAAGGAGAGGGAGGCTGCCCAAAGCATGGGAAGAAGGTAAGAAGGCATGAAACCGATATTGGAAAAAGAAGTCCTTTGTTTAATGGGCTAAAATAGGGTAGGACGAAAATGATGAAAACTCCTGATACCTAATCCGTTACAATGCTGCGAATATACTCTCTTGAACCTTAGCACTGTCCAAAAGTTGTAACTGATTTTGTTGAGATAGCCTATTCCCTAGGATGTTCTGCAGACCTTAAAATTGTCCAGGCAGAAAAATACTCCATAAAACGTTTTTTTTTTTTTTCCCTTTTCTTACCTGATATTCCTCTGTGGGCTTGAAACCTTTTAATCAAACTCACATCCCAGTCTTCAGGATATCCCTGCTGGAGTGCAGGTGCACCATCACACAACTCTCTTCTGTTGGTATCCACTATTGCGGCTGCAGTTAAGAATGCGTCGGCATTTCCATTTTCAAGCACAAACTTTCAAAGTGTATCGCGCTGCTATTATAAAACGTTTGCTTGGTGCAGGAAAGGTGCTGATTTTAAAACAAATAGGACTTAACATTTTTCATGTTATAAATTTGCTTTTTTCTTAAAAAGCGTTTTGTTGGCATGCTCAAAACTCAAAAGTTGTTTTCGAACTAAACATTTGCGTGGCATCACTTCTTCCCCTGTGAATTTTCGATAACATCTCTTTGCAGTGGTAGAGTGCAGTGAAGCTCCATTTAGTCAGCTGCACTTTATCTGTTGCAAACTCCATAAAGGAAATAGTAATGCTGTTCCATTGCGAATGTACCATACAGTATGACAGTTTTCCTGTGTTGTAGTTTTATACATCACCACACATGTGCATGGCTCTTTACAGGAGAGAATTGTCAGGTCCCTTCCTCTCCAGAACAGTAGGTGGGTTGAGTTCTGTTTAGAGAAGCTAGCTTATTTGCTTTTCCAACTGAGTATACAACGATAATACAGTGGTAGCAGCAATACCTACCAGTGTTCCCTGGAAGCTGAGCGCGTGAGTGGCTGCCCAGGAGTGATTCAGGTGCTGCCTGGCAGTGCGCCCATAGTGGGCAGCCTGTGTTTCTGTTGGTGGTGCCCATTTGCACATACCTTGTTGCCCATAACAAAATACATTCTGCCCCTGGATGGAAACAATTAGAGGGAACACAAATTCCCCACTGTAGTTCAGGTTGCATAAATGGTTCCATTTTAATGGCCTTACTTTACTTGCCTGCAACTTTCCAGAGCTTCTAATTTGAAATTGAAATTTGCCAGACTTCTGGAAGTTAGATTTGGAGGCTGCTGCAGGGGAGGTCAAAACATCTGACCTGCCCTTGCACTGAGTCTGGGGGTGGGGTGGGAGAAAATACATTCCTTCCATTATGAGAACACACACAACTTGTCCAAGTGCTAATGTGGACACTGCAGTAGAAGATAGAAAACAGATGAAATGGTGCAATTTTTACACTGCAGAAGTTTTTCTCAGTGTTATGATGAAAATTGGTTTGCATTGGGCTGAGTTTGACCCATTGAAAATGGAAACTTGCACATATGGTGTACAATTTTTAGCAGTATTTGAGCGCAAGTTGACTTACTGCACATGCTAACTTAGCTGCACTATAAAGACCTTTGTAATAGTGTATTATGAGTGAGGCAAAGACTTATGGTAAGGAAAAGTGAAGCTTAAGCAGAGAGGCATCTTCCTGCATTATAAACTGTGTTGGATAGGTCATTCCAGTGTTTCAAACCCTGCTCTGAAGGATTTGGGATTGGAATTAATGAACTTTGCAGTGAACCCCAGTTTAACTTTTCTAAGTCTGCATACCACACTGTTGCCCTGATGTGACAGTATTGTAAATTTCTTCTTTTTAATCTGTGCCAGCTCTGACATCAGTAGGCAGATTTTAGGTAGCATTGTCCTGTATTAGGTGGGTCACAGTCTTATTTCAAGACTCAACATTCCAAAGTTGAAGTTACTAGCATTACGATCAAATAGAAGATTTCGTGGTAATTCATCAGAGTGTCTAAGGGATTCTACTTCTATCTGATCATTTTTAACAGGCCCAAACTAAAGGAGAGCCTGAACAGCTGGTTTGGTCTTGTCTCCAAATTCTTTAATCAGGCTGAAGAGGTGTGTCCACTTTCCTTCTTTGGCATCTCCCCTTAAATGGCTTGTGTTCTCTGTTCTCAATCCTACATGGACTGCCTGTAATAAATTAAGGAGATCCTCTTCGTCATCATCCCTTCCTGAAATGATTGGTGCAAAACATGGAAGGAAATGCCTAGAAGAAATGGAACTGGTCTTTCAGTGTATTTATATACTTCTAGAGGTTGCACAAACAAGTTGCCCATGGGACATGATAAAGACGTGGAATTCTATGCTGATAAGGCTAGTGTTTTAGTAGTAGATCTAATTTAATCTTGTTGCTGAACTTCTTAGCCTCATTTTGACAAAGAAGCCTTTATTTGCTGCTTTTAGTAACAGCTTTCATCTTTCACCAACTTCAAGAAAACTTTTAGCCCCGCCATTCATTGCTGTTAAAATCAACAGAGGTATTTGCTGCATTCATTTATTCTTTGTTGTTTCTCATTGCTTCAGTAGGATAAAATATTCAGAGGAAACAAATCAGTAACCTGCATGCTCAAAAAGCATCTTGCGTGGGCATTTGGAATACCCCTTTTCCCCATGTAAATTTGTCTTCTCATCAGATTCCTGTGCAGTCGAGCTTTTATTCTTATGGTAACAGTGAGGAACTTGATCTAGTTATCAGTCAGATTCATTATAATAAGGACACGTGCTTTTACAGAGCAGCACAGTTTGAGTTAGACATCTGTAGCTAAAAAAGAAATATCTATAAGGGAACTGTGATGGGGGAAGGGGAAAACAGCAGGAGAAGCAGAGGAAGTATTTTTGGTCCATTTATCTGCTGCTTGTTATGTTCTAAAACACTAAGGACCTGTCTACACTAGGGAAATCTTGCAAGAATTTCCCACTTTTGCTATTACGGTTCTGGTTCCAACAGTAGTATGGGTACAGGGTGCCCTGATGCAGACAGGTCACTGATTAAAACAGAAGTGGCAAACACTCTTATGACCTTTTCTTGCATGGAGCGAGTCTAACTTGCAAAGTGCTAAAAACGCCCACAGCAGCTGGAGGCACATCTGTGTGAGAGCTCCTAGCATTGCTGTTGCTGGTTTAGCTGGGCCAGTGGTAGCAGAAGTGGGAACATTTTGCCCTGTTTTCCTAGTGTGGACCAGGTGTAGTGCTGGACTGCTGCTATCATGTTGGTAACACTGGTGTTGTGATCAAATCTGTTATTTGATTTTTTTTTTTAATGAGCTTTTTAATCCAATAAAACTTCCTATTTTTAAAACTTGATGGAATATTTTTCATGATAGGTTCTCTAAAAGTTTTAGCTGGAGCCAAGTGAAATCAAATTATATGCTGTATGAGTAGAATAATCTCTTCTATTTTCTATGAGACTAAACTATGCCAGTGTTTGAATAGTCCTCTGTAATGAACAGATAATATTTTGAAATTCTGGGTTACAAAACAGAACTGAAAATCTAAAATACTTTTACAGAGCGGGCAGCTAAAGTTGCTGAGCAGCAGGAGAGAGAGCGAGCAGCACAGCAACAGCAGCAGAATTCCTCCCCCCGGGCAGGCACTCCTGTTGGGGCTCTTATGGGGGTGGTGCCGCCACCAACACCAATGGGAATGCTCAATCAGCAGTTGACACCTGTTGCAGGTAAAAAGTAGGAGCTATGACCATTTTTTCCTCATCCACTTTTATCAAACCCCTTCATAACTCTGAACACTTCTCTTGGGTCACTTTATTCCCACTGAAGGAAAAGCTCAACCTCTTCAGCCTTTCTTCATAATAAATATACTTAAACTTGAAATTATCCTGATTTCCCCACCCCATTACCTCCTCCAGTAGTTAATAGTCTTCTGAAAAAAGGCTGTAAAATAGGCTCCTCCTTGCTCAGTAGAGCTGCTCCATGTTTGTATTCCATCATCTGTGTTCACTCGCCTTGTTAAAGGAAATGTGTACTCCTGTTAGTACTGCAAAGGGAAGTGAGCTGGATTTTCTTCTAGTGCATGCATCATCAACGGAGTTTTAAGGAAGTTCCCTTTGAAATCTTATATTGTTGGTGACGTGAGCCTGAAAAATCCAGCCTGATTTTCAGATTCCAGTATGAATTTGCAGATTTGTCAGTTGAAGAGGTTATTTTGCCTGTAAACAGAGAGCTGAGATAATTGAGACAATACATATTAAATCTCAACTTGCCATTTTTACCAAGTCACTTCAT
Source organism: Carettochelys insculpta (assembly GCF_033958435.1). NCBI lineage: Eukaryota > Metazoa > Chordata > Testudines > Carettochelyidae > Carettochelys > Carettochelys insculpta. The sequence goes on along the minus strand of NC_134147.1, from coordinate 5,913,827 downwards.
GAAATAAAATTGCACTCTGAGGGCAAACCTGTACTATCCGGTGTTAATGATCAGCAGTCATCATCCAACTGAATTCTGTAGAACTGTATCAGTATTAAATGTTTCTGGGGTTAGTCCTAAGGCCGGGCAAAGCCCTGCAGAATATGTTAATGGAATCCATACTACGTAGGCAGGGTTTGTGTCAGGTGTGATCTAATTAGGTCTTTTCCGTCTCCAATATCTAATGCTGTCACAGATGAGTTAAAAAAGATCGTATTAGCTTAGTCAAGTTCTAGCTACAGTGCTTGGTGCATACAACTAACGTGTGTTTTCTCTCTCCTGTAATGCATTGGAGTTACTCCATTTGTTCTCAGTTTTACATTTTGGGTTTTTTAGGCTGAAGCCCACACTTAAAGCTGACAGCTTGAACTTTTTTTTTTTCCTTGTTATGGCCTCTGAGTTCCTTTCTGGTCAGTAGGATGCATGGGTGTTCAATTAAATACATTAAATACATATTTCTTATTTGGCTTATAATATCCTGATTGCAAAGCATTTGTTTACACTAAATTGCATTTTTCTTTTAATATCCCAGTCTTGTTAGGAAAGACAGGCTGTTCTCTGAAATTCCCTGAATCTCGTTTGTTTGTTTGTTTTTTTCTATTCGGCTGTTATGCCTTGAGCGGATTTTGCAGTCTTACATTTTGGTATTCTCATCCAAATAATTAGCGTATGTTGTAAGCAAAAGTTCCCTATTGCCACATTTATTTCACCCTGAGAATAGTTTTATATAAGCAAGGAAAGTTACACATTTCAACCTCTCATGTCTTTATACTGACCATCAATTTTGTATTTTTTGCACGGAGTCTTTTCACAGCCAGTAATGCCCATTGCAAAACCTTAAATTCTGTGCATAATATTCACTGTTTGCTTTCCTTCTTGTGATTAGATCTTCAGATATAAAGACCATCCTCTCATAATTCAGATGGATAGAAATGAATTTCCAAAGTGTGTCATCTTCACTATACCATGCAGCATACTTCCAAATAGTTTCTTGCAACTGATAATGGAGTTATCCACTTCCAGGTCTCCAGGAGTCTTTTATTTGAAAATGGCTAAATAAATTGAGATTTGGTTTATCTCTTCCTCAACCCTTATGCTAGTGGTGAGGTGATAGAAAAATTAGGGACTGTATATATTGAGTTCTCTTACTTTCATCTGCATGAAGTAACGCTTTTGGACTAGTTTCAGGGCTCTTGTTCAGCCTCAGGCTGAGAAATCTTAGCACTTTCTAAAATCTACAGTCACTTGTAAAACTATATATACAAAAGCTTCTGTAAGTACTTGTGGCTTATATGAAAAAATGGGGAAGGTACAGTTTTTCAGAAGATAAGGGGGTTACCCATTAGATTTATTTTTATTCAGTAAAACGTCACGCTGAAATATGAAAAACAGTCACAAAACCCATGATCTGAGCTATCATGCAGCTTTCACTACAGTGTATGAAGTCAATCAGCTGTTGAGTCATCATTCCATTAAAGTCATGGAGCATATGTACAAATAAGCTTTTGAAATTTAAATGACAGATATTTTTTTTTTAAAGATTCAGGTGGCTGAATAGAAGATTTGACTGCAAGCTGGTGTAGTAGGCCTTTTTACCTACTTTGGGATCACTTACTCTATGAATCTTTTTGACTGTGGTTTTAATTTTGCAAATTAGAAGTCAACACTGAAATATATTAATAAATTCATAGAGAAAAGTTTATAATATTTGAAAAAGACATCTATTATGATTTAAATGTTGACCTAAATGTCTTGTTCGTCTAAAGAAACTTACTTATTATGTGCCTGGGACCAAAGTGTGGTATCTTGGTGGTTGGCTTCACTTCAGATATGAAAAAAATGATGTTTCTCTGATCAGTCAAAGTTTTCAGAGCAAGCTGCTTGTTGTTTTTCATCTACAAATAACCTTTGCTCCTGAATCCTGTAGTTCTACTAAAAAGAGAATGATCAGTGAGAGCTATGGAGAGTTATCCATTGATCTTAATCCAGAAAAGTCTGCATTTTTGAAGTTATCTTTTTGTATGGGTTGTTCATTGTCAGTCTAATAGAGGCTTTGGTTTCTCATCATGTACTACAGATTCTCCAATATTTTGCCTGTTTAATCTTCTCTCCTGTTGTTTCGTGCTTTCTCTGATGCTCAGTCATCTTTTCATAGTTCTCCAAACATCTTTTCTTTGCCATTTGACAGCATACCATGCAAAATTAACAAACATAAGAGGACTTGGAAACACCAAGTTAAAATTCTTAAAAAACACATTACAGAGTTTTTCACATAATCAGTCAAGTTTTCTTATTGACAGTACCATATGTGTGGTCTTCCTGACTCCCAAGAGGTTGAGAAAGTTGGCAGATGGTCTAGTGTAGTCTTCACTTGGCTTTTTTTGTTTATTATGAGGCCTAGGAGGCATAGGAGGTCATATTCCTGCCTGGATTTTTGTATGCACCATGTAAATCATTTGACTTCAGTGGGATTGTGTGAGGTGAAGGTGGATATAGGACAGCATATCCAGAGCTATCACATTCAACTTGCATTTAACTATGTGTTCAGGTTGTATAGAAACTAATTAGACAAAAATACCACCCCAAACTCACTCCACTACATCAAGTTAAAAAGCATGCATTATAAATAACTTTGATAGATGAATTCTGCATGCATAGTACCAAAAATGCTTAGCGAATTTTATATACTCCAGCTATATTTGGCCACTGAGCAATTCCATAACATATGGATGTGCCTGAATTAATGTACTGAGTGTTGTGCTGATAATTTGAATACAAATGGCAGAACTTAATGTGTTAAAACTGTTTGCATTAGTAACATTTAACTGTGGCTGAATTTAGTAATTGTGTTAATGTGTATTTGAACATTGAGCTTTTTTGCCCCATGAAGAGCATTACAAATACACTTAATACTAATTCATCCAAAGTATAGTGATTTCATATTTATAACTTTTATTTTATTTTTTGTTCATTCTCGCAAGATACTAATTATAGTATTGTCTTGCTGTACTAAAGGTGCTTATTTGTGGGTAGTGCATGTCATATTATTTAGATCATGTTGCATGTTATTGATGCATGTTTGAAATTTGTTGTGTCCTTCAAGGCATGATAGGTGGCTATCCGCCAGTGCTGCCACCTTTGCAGGGCCCAGGTGATGGCATTGTTAGCATGAGCAGCATGCAACCACTTCACCCTGGGGTGCCCCCACCCCACCAACTTCCGCCAGGTATGCCAGGCATCCCAGGCATCCCACCACCGGGTAAGAATGTCCTCATTCACTCATTATTTCATCTTCATGGTCTTGTGGTTCAGTTGTTACAGAAGTGATCTGAAACGTGTTTGTTTATAGCTTAAGTGCTTGACTGCTGCTGAATGTTGCAGGTATGTCTAACTGTAACAGATGTGCCATGCTGCTGAATAGACAAATTGTCTGCTGAGCTTAATGGAATGTTAATAACTGTTGGCAGGACAACGTATATAGTGAACAAGCAGCAAAAGATTTACCTGGTGAAATACGGCTAGTCAAAATCATGCTGTTTGGACATGAGTTTTCCAATGGCTTCAGACCCTGAAAGCAGCTTAGTTCTTACCCTTGAATTCCATTCAGTCGAATGTACAATTATGTAATAAATTGATAGGTGGGATTTCTTGTTGCTAGTGCTTGATGGAAGCCTGTTTTCTGTGCATTTTAAAAAAAATCTATTCAAAAACAGTTTAAATACATGCAACTGACTAAACTTCTGTGCATTAGCAGTGGGTCAGAATATCAATGATAAACATACAAGGACAGAAATTGATGTTGTTTTTTCATCAAATACAAATTTGAAGGCAGTCCTCCCCCTTACTTTGCAACTTTATAAAATGTCCAGCCGTGGTGCTAACTGTAAATATAAAATAGCCTTCAGTGTGATAAGAGTCATTTGAAGTGTATGTAGGTGAATTGAATCACTCACGGTCAAAATCTCACTGGACAAAGAACAGTTGTTTTTGTTTTCATGTTTAAATTTCTGGGCAGAGCAACAGATGAGCGGTTGCATTTCCCTGCTTTCCCAAAATAGTGTTCTCTTCCCTCTCTGGTAGTGCCATTGTCTTATTCCATTTCTGGGATTGCTGGCCAGTACCCTCTTTTATCCTCTTTACCGCTGCTCCTTTTACCCCTTTCTCATCCTGCCCCTCTCCCCGCATCCTCCAGTGCTGCCATTTAAAATGTTGCATACATTCAGTGGTCAAGCTGTTAATCTATGAAACAGAAAGTAGTATCTTGTTTGCATTTTATTTTCCATTTGCAGTAGATGTTTACCTGAAGTCCTGTTAATATATTTGCATGTAAGTGTTTTAAAAAATTAGGTCCATCAGTATTAGGTCTGCAATCTGCATCCTAAACTGGTGTTTAAATTCACATTAACTTTGTAACATTCATGCATTAAGTACTGTAGCTTGTTGAGAGACTGTAACATCCAGCTGCAACGCCTGCTTACCAGGTCCATGCTGTGTAAGACCCAGATGGTAGCAGTATAAAGGTTTGGTGGATGCCCCACTGTGCAGACCTTTAAGAAGTCACTTGTTCTTTATCATAACTGGAGAAATGAGCATTACAGGTTCAGCATTTTGGAACAGAGAAGGTAGAGATTCAAGGAAGAAAGACTCAGACCCGAAGGATACATAGAATCTCATCTTGAACAGCATGGCATGACGGGTTGCCATCCCAGGCTGTGGAAGAAAAGTTTCTTCCAAACATAACAGTGTTTACATGAGCAGAATTATTGCCAGTAGGTTTGTCGCTGAAAATATATTTTCAAAAGGGATGTCCTGAGCTTGAAAATTAGCTCAATTTATGTTTAATAATAAATGCCAATGAAAAATTTGAGTGGCGCATCTTTTAATATCAGCTTCAGTCTGTTACAGGCTGGGGACCAACTGGTTATGTAGCAGTGCAGCAGAAAAGGGCTTGAGGATTACAGTGGATGAGAAGCTGGATGAGAGTCAAGTGTGCCCTGGTAGCCAAGAAGGCTAATGGCATATTGGGGTGCATTAGGAGGAGCATTTCTGGCAGGTCTAGAGAGGTTATTTCCCTCTGTTCGGCACATGTGAGGTCACATCTGGAGTACTGCGTCCAGTTCTGGGGCACCCAGTGTAACAAGGATGCAGATGCACTGAAGAGGGCCCAAAGGAGGGCAATGAAAATTATAAAGGGGCTGGAGCACATGACCTGTGAGGAGAAGCTGAGGGATGTGGGCTTATTTCGTTTGCAGAAGAGAAGACTGAGGGATGATTGGATAGCAGCTTTCAGTTTCCTGAAAGGGGGCTCTAAAGAGGATGGAGAGAGACTATTGTCAGTGGTGACAGATGGCAGAACAAGGGGCAATGGTCTGAAATTACAGAGGGAGAGGTGTAGGTTGGATATTAGGGAAAACTATTTCACTAGGAGGGTGGTGAAGCATTGGAATGCATTACCTAAAGAGGTGGTGGAGTCTCCATCCCTAGAGGTTTTTAAGTCTTGGCTTGACAAAGTTCTGGCTGGGATGATTTAGTTAGAGGTGATCCCGCTTTGAGCAGAGGGCTGGACTTGATGACCTCCTGCAGTCCCTTCCAGTCCTAGAATTTTATGATTCTATGATTGACTGAAGTAGAGCATTGCATGTGGATTACAACTGGTAAAATACGTACACACATTTTCAACTTGAAAGTTAATTAAATGTAATTATGATATGATTAAGCAGTGACATGGATAGAAAGAGCAGCCTCAAGCAGCTTTCATTAATCTATTCAGGCCCAGTCATCTTCATGCAAAATGTGACAAACTAAACAGCTCTCAATTAGGTTTGTAAACTCCTCTTCGAGTGTGGCTAATCTGGTCTGTTCCCTGCTGAACACTTCATATAATAGGAAAGTGTTTAAAATAGTTACACAAATAATTGGAAGAGTTTTATCATATGTAATTTCCAAATTTAAAAAATAAGTGCAAATGTTAATGTTTTAATCTTGACTACGTGCATTCAGTATTTATCACAAATTACTTTTCTTATTAAAAGACTAATATGGTGCCGTAGCATTTTTTAAGGGAATTGCATCTTAAACACATTTTATAGTGACTGTAGTGGAAATGTTGGATATTTGTGGATGGAACAAATCTATATTTTCCTTTAAAAAATAATAATAATAATTAAAAGGGATGCGATGGTTGCTTTCAAATATGAGATGTGTGCCTTGAATGGTGAAATTTTTGTTAGACAATTAGTGAGCAATTGGCAAAACAGAAGCCAGAAAAAAATACAATCATTTTTTAAAGAGGGGGCCTGAAGAGAATTTTTTAAATTGAACAGGCTTCATCTTAGTGTCCTGCCTTTTTTTTAGTTCTAGAAACTTTCTGTTAAAAACAATATTATATTATGGGGGATAAAAACTAATTCCAGTAGTTTAAGATATGATATTCAGTTAGACAGCGATGCCAGATCTTTATGAAGGATGAAGTGGTATCGGTCATTAAGCTGAAATATGACTAATTTTGTTAATATTTTGAAATGTAGGTGTTATAGGCCAGAATGTGTCTTCTATGGTAGGCACTCCGGCACCAGGCGGAAGTCCCTTTGTACAACCGGTAAGTAATGTACATTTTTTGTGAAACTTTAAAAGTCATATTCCATTGTCTTCTCTGAGATAATGTTGATCCCGTCTCCCCACAGTGTGTCAATAAATACTGTGAAGCAGGTTGTCTTTCAAATGAGATGTAAAGTCAGAGCATTCCTGCCCACTTATCATCTGTATAGATCCCATAGGAAGAGTATTTGTTTCTCTTGGCCAAATTCTAATTTAGTTAATTAAATTCTACCTTAAAGTTCCTTCTGCAGCTTAAAATTTTGGTTTGTGAGCCAGTCAGAAGGTGGTGAAGTGCGTATGTGCAATATCATTGGCTAACGTTGTTCCAGAACTCAGCATTGTTGACCCTTTAAGAGTGTAGAAAATGAAAGCTTACTGTCATGTGGATTTTAACCAATCATGTGCCTGTCTTTTCTTATGTGCATTAGTGATTCCTGCATCATGATGTTGTTTGTTTATATTGTTGACATGTCCAGGGTCCCCACACAGGCTCCAGACCCCATTGTGTGGTGCACTTACATAAGGCAATGCAGTTCTGCCCCTAGGATTACCATCCAATTTAAGAAAATAAATACCAGAAATTACCCAGCCCTCTCAGTCCCTGCACCTGGGCACCTCATTGAAAAAACAGGGGTTTGTGAAGGTTTCACCAAAAAAAAATCTTTGTTTTGTACACTGAGTTGCCTGTGCTTAAGTCTCAACTGTTGTTTTTGTTGCACTCCTTGGAAAGCATAAGAATGCTGCCCTTTGGCAGGTTTGGGGTTAATGCAGGAAAGTCATCACACTGCCTTTTACCTTTTTGCATGCAGCTGAACAAAAATAGTACTGATCCTCTTCCTACCATTTGTCATTTCAGATTGCAATGCTTGGGCCACCTGGCCAGCAGGCACCACCTCCATACCCTGGTCCAAGCCAAGCAAGTCAGCAGGTTATACAGCAACCCACAACTCCAATGTTTGTCTCCCCTCCACCAAAGACACAGAGGCTTCTCCATTCTGAGGCCTACCTGAAATATATTGAGGGGCTTAGTGCTGAATCAAATAGTATTAGCAAATGGGACCAGACCCTTGCAGGTATGGACTTCTGTCTGCCAATGTCTTACATTAATGTAGTATACATTTTTTTTTAAATTAAAGGTTGAACCTCTAATTTGGAACTATCTCATCTGGAAGCATCCGTAATCTGGCATGATTTTAGTTAGCTGGATGACCATTTATCATGGGTGTGGCCAAGTTTCCTATGGTCCCATAAATTTGTTTACAGCCACCAGTCCTGGCGCTCAGTGTTCTGTGCTGTTACTTCGCTGTAATTTACCCCTAAATTTCTTCTAAGAGCCCAGTAAGCAGTGGAAGTGTTGGTAATGCACTAGACAATATTGATCTCCCCTGGTCTGGCAAATTCTCTTTCACCAACAGTGAGGTTCCAAGGTTGCCAGAAGAGAGGTTCAAATTGTGTCTGTATTTATAATGGTTATCATAATTGTATGCTGATAGCAAGTTAGAAAAGTAAGTGTAGATTAAAAAAGAATATTTGTTGACACTTTGCAGCAGGAAATACTTGGCTGAAATAAAAATGAATATATCTTCCTAGGTTACTTCTGTTAATTTAGTGGAAGTCAGGTGACTACATTGATACTCACCATGCTTAAAATATGTCTTGAAATTGCCAATGTGTATGGTTTTGGCTACCATATTAACAAGATGCAATGTTCCTTTAAGAATGCACACATGAAATATTAATTGACAATTCGTTAAGATAAGCCATGAAGGAAAATTCAGTGCTGCTGTTTATTTAAAACTCAGCAAAAGCAGGCAGTAAAGTCTTTTGCAACATTTCACAAAGGCACGTTTAATTAGCAACACCTTGTTTTTTTAAAAAGTTGTTTAATTTCCATTAAAAATACAATGTTGTAATGCTCAGGATTATGTAAGTATTATTTTATTTGATAAAATGTTGTTTGTAGGGGGTGAAATATTGATGTAAGGTCCTGATGCTGCACGTTGGGTGTGCACAGATCAGACTTCTGCACCTGTTCAAATCTTCACTGAAGTAAACTAAATCTCCCCACATAGACCTAGTGGCAGGCTCAGAACCTAAAATTGTTATTAGTGGATACTTGCGTTATGAAAACAAGCTTTATTTGATCACATATTATTTTGAAGAAATTCAAACTTGATTGCAAACTGATAATCAGAACTGTGGGTCTAACTGGAAGCCTTGTTTAAAAAAAATAAAAGTTCAGATTAATTTTTAATTAAGCTACATATTTTTTAATTAAAGGGACCATATTATATAGTTCTGCTGTTGTAAAGTGGCAGTATTTGACAGATCAATCCTTTTGCATATTCACTGGACATCACTACAGGGCACGGCAATGTCAGTTTCTGTATTCTTCATGCAGTTTCCAAATTGCCTGTTTTGGCTTTGTAACATGAGCTGTTGCTCGATAAAGATGGAGGAGATTATTACAGTTAATGAAGTTGATCTATGAATCAGATCAAATATGAGCTAAAGAAACAAGTGATTAAGGCAGTTGTTTCTGTCATTAAGTTTTCAAAGGCTTTCCAATGTATAACTGTTGAGTAAAAGTTTCACTATTTTTTTAAAAAAAAAGTTCAGTAGAATAAAGTTTTGGTATAAAATTATTAACATACAAGTTTAATAAACTAGTCAACTAATTCAGTCCCAGCAGAACAGCACAAGTGTGTCTCCCTGTTTCTCCAGTTTTGTTTTTTGTTTTTTGCATTTTATGTTAAAGATGGCTAGCACAGATGCAGAAGATATTTTAATAAAATATATATATAAATTTAATAATAAAATACAAACATACAACCATAACAAGAAATAAGGAACTAAGATGAGTATACCAAAACTCATGACACTAATTCCTTCCTTTTAAAAGTCTAATAACGAATAAATATATATGTTCTAAATACTCTTCAGGAACTGGAGATACAGGGGAAGGGCATAGAGATGTACAGTACAATTTTATTCTGTGCTGTTCCAATATGATAAGTCTTTGAGGGGAAACAGTGAAACCAGTTTAAAAGGAGGCAGGAGGTGATTAAGCTTTTTGTTAATTTTTCAGCACGAAGACGTGATGTCCATCTATCCAAAGAACAAGAGAGCCGTCTTCCTTCACACTGGTTGAAAAGTAAAGGGGCCCATACCACAATGGCAGATGCCCTGTGGCGACTTCGAGATTTGATGCTACGAGACACCCTTAATATCCGTCAAGCGTACAACATAGAACATGTTTAATCCCATACATTGCTTATATATATATACATATATATATATATAAAGAGTTTTGTGGAACAATAGCTGTTTTAGTTACTGGATGGGGAGAGTAACCAACAATAATTTTTATTGCATTTTGCTGTACATTGCAAGACCATTTTTATATAAGGACACTTTTAATATGCATATTTCACTTTTTGTTATGTTAAGTTGATGTTAATACACAGACTTTTGCATATGTTCCCTTTGAAAAGCAATTTCATATTTGATAATAAGTGTAGTCAAGGTTTCATCTTTCTTGTACTTATTACCGAGAATCTGATGCCATCAATTTTTGTATAAACAGTGAAAAAGCAAAACAAATAAGTGTTTACAGATTAGTCTGAAAATACAATGGAATGTGAAACTAGTCCTAGTTTACCTCATAGAAAAATGTGTGTGCGCTTCTGTCTGTCCACCACCTCCAACAGAAATACCAGTTGGCTGTGAACTGAAAAGCTTTATGTAAATGAAAATAAAGGGTGCATCAACACTAGCAACAACTGGATCTGTGATTAAATACCAGTGCAGCTCCACCCATCTTAACAGCAGAAGTGCTAGTGTAGAAAAGGCACAGGTGTGCTTACTGCTGTGTTGTCCAGTTGTGTCCAATTGTTTGTTGGGATTGACAATGGCCGCTGAGATCCCAAATCATTAACAGAATACACAAACAAACTGAACCACAAGTAAATGCATTTGAAGGTGAAATGCTTTTATCTTTCAAGATCTGTATTTGGGGTCTGTGACATCATTTACAGCTTTAAGTCAGTGTTGGGAGCTGCATTCTTTGCATGGGTTCAGGTACATTTAAAATGTGCATGAGAACTTAGAAACATTGATTTCATTTAGGTCTTGGAAGGTAAATAAAAGGGAAGGGGGGAAAGACTGCATCTGTTTTAATTTTAAGTTTATTTTAAAATCTACATAAGTTCTGTTAATGATTTGGTATTAAGGGTTTTTGGTTTTTTTTGTTGGTACGCTTTTCTTTGAAGCGTTTCAGTTCACTGTAATGAAAGTACTGTAGTATGGCTATAGAGAAGTTTGACATAGAATTATATCTTTAAAATACAGTACTTCAGTGTGTAAAATCAACACAATGTATACCTGAATTTATAGATAGGGAAGCATAGGGTACTTGCATTGCAACTTTATTTTCTTCATCATGACTGGGTACGTATAGTGTGTGCTATCCATCTTTCAGGGCTGTAATTTCCTTCTGTTCAGGACTTGCCAGACCGTTAAAGACAAATTAGCAAATAATTTTTTTTACTCTAAAGCAGTGTCAGAGCCGCATTCTTTTATGATGCTTAATTTAAAAAAAAAAATTTTTTTTGGCATGCAGCAAACAAAAAGTTTGGGAAAGCAAAATTACTTAAAAATCTTCTAGTAGAGAGAACACTGAAACATGTGTCCAGAAGAACCAATCTACTGATGTTTTCTCATCTAACCTTAGAGTGACATATTCATCATGTGGAAATGTATTTTTAAAAGCAGTGGAATGGAATAAGAAAAGTGTTTTGCTTTGACTATTTGTACAATGTGAAAATTTCACTTTAAAGCAGTCAACATTTTGGGGTCTACTTCAATAACAATCTTTGTAGTGATGAAGAAAATGTGAAGTGCAAGTATAAATTGTGATTGATCTTACACTGTTTCATTTTTCAGTAATTACAGGAAACAGTCTTTCATATTTTCTAGTAGGCATTTAAAGATCCAGGTCTTCAGATGTGATACTAATATGAAGGGAATGGAAACAGTATGGAGAGAGGAATGCTTGGTACATTTGAGCCCTACATGTAATACAACTGTGGTACATGTAACCCTTTGTTTAGATTACTGCCATTTGTAATCAACCAACACTCAATTTAATGTAAAACATTTTAAACCTCCAGCATGTACAGTATCGTTTTAATGTGCATTAATGACCATAAGCTTTGCAGTTTTTAGCAACAAAAACAGGACATTGAGCTGAATCAGATAGACAGCAAGTCCCAGTTTTTGAGTATTTAGAACCATCATGAACTGTATTTACTACAATCAGATTCTCTTTATTGCTAGACATTAATGAAATTACACCAAAGAGCCTGGAATTAATTTTACTTAAGTTATTTTTTTATTTATTTTTATTTTTTTCATTTGGGCACTGGATGGGACTCCCTTGGGACTCCACACACCTCAGCTCTTTGATTTGTCAGAAAGGTCAGTGTTGAACAACCTGCAGCATTGTTTCTTTCCCACTGTAGGGAGCCTTCACCACCCCTCCTGGCTCAGGAGCAAGAGATTGGATTTGTAAACCAAATCTAGGTCTCCTGCATGGTAGTGCAGAGCACTACCATGAGGCCACTGGGCTGGCCCTAATCAATTATATTAAACTTTTTATTTATTTCAAAATCATGTCTCTGTATATTGTGGGCATTTCAGTGGAAAATGCAGTAAAATCTAGTTTGATGGCTAAGTCTAGAATTATTTGCTAACTCTGAATGGGTAGAAATTTTGGAAATATTGGAACCCATAGTTGGTTTTTCACCATGACTCACTATATTGGCATAAATGAAATTTTTGTATTAGAAAGGATGCATTGGAAATGGTTTCTGAGAGAGTGAAAAATAGATTAATTTCAAATCTGTATTTTAGTAAACTATTTGGAGGCTATTAATTGTTCATCTTCTCTTTTCTGGTCTTCCCCCCAAATCTCTCCCTTTCTTCAAGAGAACTTATTTTTTGTATAAAGATTTGGAAGTTGGTGTTGGTGACTTTTCAGCCTATGTTTTCAGACCTGGTTAGTCCATGTTTGTTGTTCCTTACATCCGTGTACTCAAAAACTTAATGATAACCAGGCTTATAACATGTATGTACCATCAATTTGTTTGACGCTTTTTAATTTGAATAAAAATAGTTTGCAAAGTGATTTGGATTAACCAGGTTTGCTTCTCCCATGAAGACTTTTGTTCAAATTTCATTTCAAGCAGCTTGGACTATTGCAAATACAGATTTTTATCAAAACGTTGGGGGTGGAAGAGCGTGTCTTGTGCGCGAGTGCAGATCTTTCTTTTATTTTGTTGAAACAATCAGCAGACAACAGCATTCAGATTGTCTTCTACACAGCAGGAATTCCCTAGGCTGTCCTGTGAAGGACAAAGTTGCTGAAAATACAGATCCAAGATTGAAGCACGACCTTTTGACCTTCAAGAACAGAAGAGCAATTTCCAAAAAAGGAAAACCAGTGGAGGTTGGCGGGGTAAGGTTTAAAACCAATCCAGGCTGTCAGCACAAACTGGTAGTTAAAAACAAAAACCAAACCTCATGATTCCAATGTCTACATGTGCATTCAGACTGAGAACAGCAAGCCTTTAATTAGCTCTTAGAAGCAAGCTCGATTCAGGACTGCCACATATTTGGGAATTAAGCTAAAAGAGGCTACCAATAATGGAAAAAGCACTATTTATCTGTAAACCTGGTATTCAAAGACATCACATTTTAAACTATTTGATGGAAATGTTTGTTTTATTTAAAAAAAAAACTTACAGGGACTCTCATCTAAGGATATCAGTGTCTGGAATAATTGGAAGCACAGCACGGGACACAATTTTATGTTCTCCAGTAATAAAACAAACAAATTAATGGCTCCCAGGAGAGGAAACACTGCATGCCCAGTTTGAGAGCCCCAAATTAGACTAGTCCCTTACTCCCTGGAAAAATTATGGAGCAGGTCCTCAAGGAATTTATTTTGAAAAACTTGAGAGGAAAGTGATCAGGAACAGTAAACATGGATTCCCAAGGGCAAGAGGTGTCTGACCAACCTGATTACCTTCTATAATACCAGGCTCTAAGGATATGGGGAAACCTATAGTATAGTACACCTTGATGTTAGAAAAACTTTTAATACCATATCCCACAGTGTTCTTGCCAGCAAATTTAAAGGATGACCTGGTTGAACGGATTGTGAAATGGTTAGACAGCTGGCTAGATTATCAGGCTCAACAAGTAGCGATCAATGGTTCAATGTCTAGGTGGCAGCCAGTATCAAGTGGAGTACCCCCAGGAATCAGTCCTGGAGCCAGTTTTGTTCAATGTCGTCTTTAATGATCTGGATGATGGGTTGGTTTGCACGTTAAGCAAGTTTACAGATGACACTAAGCTGGGGAGAGAAGTAGTGGCCTAGACAAATTGGAGGACTGAGCAAAAAAAAAAATCTGCAGTTTGATGAGGACAAGTGTGGAGTCCAATACTTAAGATGGAAGAATCCCATGCACTTCTACAGGCTGGAGACCATTTGTGCAGAAAATGGTCCAGGAATTACAGTAAAGAAGCAACAGTGTGCCCTTGTTGCCAAAAAGGCTAATGGTATATGAGTGCATTACTAGGAGCATACCAGCAAATTGAGAAGTCATTATTGTTTGGCACTGGTGAAACCATATCTGGAATACGTGAGGTTGGGAGCCAATCAAGCAGAAGGGTGAGTGGGGAGGTGACAAGTGTGGTGGGGCAGAAACTAAGATAAGGAAGCCATCTCTGTGGGTATGCATGTGAAGCCTGAGACTGGCTGAGTGAGCAGATGCGGTCTGAGGTCAGAACCAGGCAAAATCGGGGTTTAGATGAAGGATAGAGGGGAAGATGGATTGATTGGGAAAGATGAGACCGTGGCACAAATGCTGGCAAAGCTTTGTGACTTTGTCCTCACCCATAACTATTTCAGATTTGAGGACAAATTATACCTTCAAATCAGTGGCACTGCTATGGGCATCTGCATAGCCCCACAGTATGCCAAAATTTTTATGGCTGACCTGGAACAACGTTTTCCCAGTTCTCGTCCCCAAGTGCGTCTCCTCTACCTGCACTACATTGATGACATCATCATCATCTGGATCCATGGGAAGGAGGCTCTTGAGTTCCACCGTGATTTCAACAGTTTCCACCCCATCATCAACCTTAGCCTGGACCAGTCCACACGAGATTCACTTCCTGGACACTACTGTGCAGATAAGCGACGGTCACATAAATACTGCCCTATACCGAAAACCACAGACCGCTATGCTTATCTACACGCCTCCAGCTTCCATCCAGGGCATACTACACGATCCATTGCTTATGGCCAGGCACTAACGTACAACCGTATTTGCTCTGATCCATCAGACAGAGACAAACATCTACAAGACCTTACCAAGCTTTCCTCAAACTACAATACCCACATAAGGAAGTGAGAAAACAGAATGACAGAGCCAGACAGGTACCCAGAAGCTATCTGCTACAAGACAGTCCTCGAAAGGAAAACAAGAGAACACCACTGACCATCACATACAGCCCCCATCTAAGGCCTCTCCAACGCATCATCAGTGATCTGCAACCTATCCCAAACAGTGATCTTTCACTCTCACAGACCTTGGGAGGCAGGCCTGTCCTTGCCTACAGACTGCCTGCCAACCTTAAACAAATCCTCACCAGCCACTATAGGTCACAAAACTGTAACTCTAAGCCTAGAACCAATCCCTGCAACAAACCCCGCTGCCAAGTCTGCTCACATATCTACACCAGCGATATCGTCACAGGACCTAATACCAACCATACCATCAGGGGCTCCTTTAACTGCATATCTTCTAATGTAATATGTCATGTGCCAGCAATGCCCCACTACAATTTACGTTGGCCAAACTGGGCAGTCTCTACGTAAAAAAATAAACGGGCATAAATCAGACATCAGGAACGGTAATGTACAGAAGCCTGTGGGAGAACATTTCAATCTCCCTGGACACTCAGTGGCAGATTTAAGGGTGACAGTTCTGAAACAAAAAAAAATTCAGAAATCAAATGGAGACAGAAGTCTCTGAGCTGCAATTTATCTGCAAATTTGACTCCATTAACCAAGACTTAAGAGACTGAGAGTGGCTTACAAAAGGAGCTTCTCTGCACTAGGTGTTAACATCTCCACATTAGACTGACAATGGGCCATATCCCCCATCTTATCTGACCTGTTTTTTCCTCTCTTCATAGGTACTACTGATAAAGGGCCTCTTCCACCCTGACTAAATAGACCTTATGAGCTCTGGCCCTCCCTTTTACTGGGACCTCACTCTTTAAATACCCCTCTGAAACGCCCCCCCCCCCCCCCCACATACCTGACGAAGCGGGTCTTTGCCCATGAAAGCTTATGTTCCAAAATATCTGTTAGTCTATAAGGTGCCACAGGACTTCTTGTTGTTCTGGTTGGGAAAGGAGACTGGAACTGTAATGAGGGATGTAGGGTAGAGGAAGTCAAAGTATCTTTCATCCCTGGGTCACACACTCCTCCAGAACCTGCAGTGGGACCTAACATTCTTGTCTTATTCCTCTACTTCCAGCAAATACCTGTCAAACTCACTGTCAAAATGCATCTCAGCTGGACAACCAAAGCTTATGGACACTTGATATTAATCTGTTTCATTGCCCCCTTTATAAAAACGGGATACTAACATCACCTCATCTCATATGGCAGTTATGAATACAAATTCACCAACAGTTGTGAAGCACCTGACTACCATAGTGATAGCTACCACAGAAAAGTGATTTAAATTAATAGTTCCGTTATCAGTGCTGGGTTTGAATAGGACACCATTAGTATAGGACTGAGCCACACACTAAATTACAAGAAAACAAAAATATTGAATAATTGCGAATTCATTGAGCCAGCCATCCTGTGCCCTGAATGATGTATGGCTTGGTCATGAGGTGGAGTGGTAAAAGTGTAAGTAAACACTATCATAACGTAGTTGTATGTAGAAGGGACCAAATTACATGTGATTTTTCCTGCGTTATTACCGACATGCCTTTTGCATACTGAACTTAAATATTTTAGCAGAGAGCTTTAAATAACTTTGCCTTGAGCTGTATTTTCCTACTATCAAAATAATACAGGAATCAATTAAAAGAATTCAGTGTTTTGTATGGTATTTCCATTGTATGTTCCTCTATACTTAAGAATATCCTATAAATATTACATTTCCTAAGACCGTATCTACGTATCTCTCTCATTCATCTCCTGATCAGAGTGCCTGCAGTTAGTATAACACTACAGGCTTGTCTACACTACCACCTTCCTTCGAAGGAAGGATGGTAATTAGGATATTGGGAGTTTACTAATGAAGTGCTGCCATGCATAGGCAGCACTTCATTAAGCAAATTCCCCCTCCACAGCAACTTCCAAGTTTTAAACTTCGAAATACCTGCACGCGTCTAGCCGCGGCTCACCCGCCGGTACTTTGAAGTGCCAGGGCAGCTTCGAAGTCCCCTTACTCAAAACTGTACTGCTTTTTTGTTTTACTAGGAACTAAGTGTAGCAAGTTTATTTTCCATAAGTCTACGCTGTTGTCTTTGGGTGAAACAGCACTATGTTGGGGGCGGGGGACTGAGGCCAGTAGTTTCTATCAATACAAGCAAACCAACTACAAAAATTGCGTATGTGCCAAGATACAAGTATATTCAATGTAAAACTTACCTGCTTTTCTTCTGCTTAATCTGGGAATTGTCAGCATGCATAAAAAGCAACAGTACTTTTATTCAGTTTAATTAATTTAACAGATCTCTGCACAAACAATATTCCTCACCCATTTACTCAGAAAAAGAAGGTGAAGAAAGAATACTCAAAATATTTTAGAACACTGTATTTCATAGGCCAGACACTGAGTCCAACTGGCAGCAGTGAAGTCTTGTGAATGCACTGAGCAGGAACACAGTTCTTTAAAATATAATTCAGAAGGTTCAGTATTTCCATCAAAATGGTTCAGTTCCAGTAAAACTGTGGAGGTAAATTCATCATTCTTCCAAGCTCTGTTCATACTGTCTCTCAGACCGTTTCCTCCGGTAAACATCATCTGCCATGAAGAGATTCTTTGATTACTTGTCAGAGAATTTAGGAAGTCACTCATCCAAGAATAAAACACTAAATGTGAAGTTTTGATACTTACGACCTTTCAAAAGTAGTTTCCAGTTGTAGATGCTGACAATAATGTAGTCAGTTTAATCTGCTATGTTTACACCATTCATTTCCATTTTGCCCAGCATTGCTGTTTTAGCTCAGAAAGAGCAAACCTTTTTCAAAAATAGTTTATATCCTGAAATATGATACAGTTCTTTGGCTACCTTCCCATACAAATAACTAAACATTTTTCTTAAAGGCAGGACCATATTAAGGTCTGTGCTTAGGTTCCCCACTCCTGAAGTATCAGAAAGGTTTCAAGAACAACAAGAAGTCTTGTGGCACCTTATAGACCAACATTTTGGAGCATAAGCTTTCATGGGCAAGTGGGTCTTTGCCCATGAAAGCTTATGCTCCAAAATATCTATTAGTCTAAGGTGCCACAAGACTTCTTGTTCTCAAAGCTACAGACTAACACAGCTACTTCTGATACTTGTTACCAAGAAAGGTTTCAGAATCTATTTAAAAAAAAAAAAAGAAGAGTTTCTAGACTTAATGCTTATAAAGAAATATTGAAAATGTAACCCGAGTGCAACTAACACAGTAACATGTATGTCTACCTGCATGTGCTGACAACTTAGCTCTGAACTGTCCTAAAGAATGGTTGACTCTGATAGTCACTGTTCCTAGTGACACCAAACAAGCACAGGCTTGTGAATGGGTGGTTCTGCCAATGCTAAATCACAGCCCTGCTGAGGTGGTGTTAGCAAACACTCTGCCCCCAACCCTGCAGATTATGGAGGCTGAAGTCTCCGTTCTTCTACGAGTGTCCCCGTGGGTGCTCCACAATAGGTGTCGGGCTTGCCCCGGCGCCGCAGATCGGAAACTTTCCAGCAGTTTCTCCTGGACCGTGCATGCGCCGGCGCGCGCCACTCCCTTGTGCGTCCCCGGCCACGTGCGCGATCCGGTCCCCACCAGTTCCTTCTCAACCGCCATCGGCTGCAGACGGAATCCGCTCAGGCTACGGCCAGAGTCAGCTTAGTTAGAGTTTTTTTTTAGTGTAAACTGTTGGCTTTTTTCTTGCAAAAAAAAGAAAAAAAGATATATATAAAGATTTAGTAAAGAGAGAGGGGAGCGGAGAAGACGCGGGGACGTGAAGGCCAGTAGGCCTCCAGCTGCAGCGGGCTGCGGTCCGCGAAAGGGCAACAGGCACAAATCTAGTACTAAGTACCCTATTAACAACTCAAAGACTCACCACGATGTCCTCTTCAGGATTCAAAAAGTGAGAGTCCTGCCGCGAAGCTATGCCGGCCTCCGATGGGCATAGTCAATGCATTAGGTGCCTGGGGGAAATCACACGTTACCCAGAAGTGTTCCCATTGTGCAAAGCTCACAGCCAGGGCCAGAAAAGACAGAAAAATGCGGCTGAAAATGCTGTTGTTTGATAAGGCCCTCCAGCCCGACGTGCTGGAGAGGCCTCAATCGGAGGGACCCCCTGGGCTCAATAAAAGGAAGGCGGCTTCCCTCACTCCCTCGGTGCAGAAATGGAGGAAGCTCTCTCCAGCCCGATCCCTGCCGGTGGTCACAGCGAGCGGGACGGGCGTAGCACACAGCCCCCAGCCGCAGATCCAAACAAGCGGCAGCGCAGCAGCACACGTGGCAAAGGCTGAGCCTCCGATTACGAAACAGCCGGCACATGCAGCTCTCAGAGCGGCGGCCAGGCAAGCGCCAGAACCGGCGGCACCGCCACAAGCGGCACCGACCCCTGCGGCACCAGTGGTGCAGGGCCAACAGGCACGCAGCCTGCAGGCACCGGAGGACGTTATCCGCGCGGCACCGCAGCTGAGCGTGCCAAGCGTGGCGCCGACAGCGGGGCCGAGATCCCCGGCACGGGAGGGGGCGGTGCCAGCCCCGCAGGGGAGGGGTAAGGCGAGAGCAAAAACCTGGCACCGCAGCCCTTCGCCGGACAGGGCTGCAATGCAACTCTCAACAAGCCCTCCCCTTATGCTGCGCACGCCACCCAGAAGACAGGGGTCTCCTCCAGCCTACCCAGAGCCTCCTTCTCCGTTCCTCCAACCAGTGTCACCATGGCTTGGGCCACCTTCGCCTTTTCTGGGATTGGATCCCTTGGAGTACTATCACAAACCAGTTTCACCACTGTCTGAATCATCGCAGAGATCTCGCTCTCCCAGACACCGGGGGTACGCCCCCCGAGAGTGGTCCAGGTCTCCATCCCAGGAACTGTGCCTGTGCTGCCAAGGTCACTCTTACCATGCTGGGCACAGACACCCCAGGCATACACCTAGGGGCAGGTCCCCCCCAACCATCCAATACCCCTGCGGACACTGTCGGAAGGGGACGGAAACACAGTTGTCTCAAGGGGAGTTGATTTTGGAACCCCGAGACTTTCCTTTGCAAGCCTCTAGCGAGCAGGTGTACCATCGACCGCAAGAACCTGAGAGTTCGAGGGAGGCCTACCCTAGTGGTTCCTCCTTGTCCTCCCCCAACAAGGCTACGGCCCCTGGGGACGTTGCTCCACCGGACGACCTCAAACAGTTTCAGGAGCTGTTTAAAAGGGTGGCTTTCATGGAAGGCATCCAAACAGCAGAGGTGCAGGAGAAGCACCACAAACTCCTCAAAAATCTGAGACCCCCGGCTTCATCGAAAATTGCTATCCCGCTCGACGAAGCCATCATGGAGTCAGCCACCACCATATGGCAGACCCTGACTTCCGCTCCACCTACAAACAAGAGAGCGGATAAAAAAATACTTCGTCCTGGCGAAGGGCATGGAGTTCCTTTTTAGTCACCCACAACCAAATTAATTGGTGGTAGAATCGTCTCAGCAGAGATCAAAGACTTCCCAGTACAAAGCGGGGGGTACGGACAGAGATGCCAAGAAACTAGAGCTGTTCGGCAGAAAGGTATACTCCTCCTCCACCCTGCTGTTGAGAATGGCAAATTATGCCGCACATCTAGCGAACCATAATTTCGACAATTACTCCAGGCTTACTTCTCTCATGGATTCGCTTCCGGAAGATAAGACGACAGTGCTGAAGGTGATTGTGCAAGAGGGCTATGCAGCTTCGAGGACGGGAGTCCAGATCGCCCTGGACGTGGCAGACGCGGCGGCATGCTCAACGGCTACAGCAGTGGTCATGCGCAGGGAATCCTGGCTTCAGACATCGGGTATCCCGAGGGATCTGCAGGCGAAGATTGTTGATCTCCCCTTTGACACACAGAAGTTGTTTGCAGATTCAACCGATTCGGTCCTTCACTCCAGTAAGGACTCAAGAGCTACACTCAGAACCCTGGGTATTTATACTTTTTCTTCCTGTATGGAGGGGTATTACCCTCAACAAAGACGATACCCGTACCAACCACAGTGTGCTCAGTACCAACGGGGCTACGACCAAGGGCGACATCAACAGCAGCAACAGTATAGAACTCCTAGGCGACGTTCCCAACAAAGCCGTGCATCCTCAGGGCAGGCCCAGAGGCAACAGGTTTGACGGGCAGGTCGAGGGCTGCACTATCACTACCATCGCGCAATGCCATCCCCAGCTAATGTTCCATCATCGCCTCCGACCGTTCCACCCCCAATGGCAAAAGATCACCACAGACAAATGGTTATTGGAGATCATAGCCACGGGTTACGTGATCCCCTTCCAGTCGCTCCCACCGCCGAAACGTCCGCCCAGGCCCCACCTCAGGGATGCTTCCCACGAGGCGAGACTCAAACAGGAGGTGAACCACCTTATGTTCATGGGGCGGTGGAAAGAGTGCCGGAGCGATTCCAGGGGAAAGGTTTTTATTCACGATACTTCCTTACAGAGAAGAAAACAGGAGGCTGGAGGGCCATCTTAGATCTTCGGGGCGTCAACCGGTACTTGCGCAAACAACGTTTTCGGATGATCACAGTCGCCTCTATGCTCATGGCACTGGACGATGGAGATTGGTTTGCAGCCCTCGACTTACAAGATGCGTATTTTCATATAACGATCCACCCGGCACACAGACGCTTTCTCCGTTTTATGGTCGGCAAGGAGCATTTCCAATAAAAGGTTCTTCCGTTCGGCCTCTCCTCGGCCCCCAGAGTCTTTACCAAAACCCTGGCAGTGGTGTCAGCCTACCTGCACAGACAAGGGGTATTTATATTCCCATATCTGGACGACTGCCTACTGAAAAGGGCCTCGAAGGCAGAGGTACTACGCATGATACTAACAGCAGACAGGTTTTCTTCGCTGGACCTGGTCATCAACCTCGCGAAGTCCAAGACCGACCCCACACAAGACATAGAGTTCATAGGGGCACATATAAACTCTATTACAGCAAGGGTCTATCTACCCGACGCCCGCTTTCGCGCCATCAGTTCACTGGTGCAAGTCATTACCTACAGCCCCATGGTGCCGGTCTTAACATGCTTGCAGCTGCTAGGCCACATGGCAGCGGCAACGTTTGTGGTGCAGAACACCAGATTGCATATGCGCAGCCTGCAACATTGGATGGCGAGCGTCTACAAGCCGGCATCCCACACTGTCTGCAGGGTGGTGTCGCCCACGATAGAGGTGCGCAGATCCCTGCAGTGGTGGGTAAACGCCAAGAACATGCTGACAGGGGTACCCTTTCACCAACCACAAATCTCTATTTTTCTTACTACAAACGCTTCCCACATAGGATGGGGAGCTCACATCAGCGACACAGTGACGCAAGGACTATGGTCCCCTATGGAACAGTCACTGCACATAAATATACTGGAGCTCAGAGCAGTGTTCAACACCTGCAAACACTTTCGAGACCACATACAAGGCAAAGTAGTCGGGATCAATGCAGACAATACCTCCACCTTGTTTTATATAAATCGACAAGGAGGAGCCCGATCCCGTGCCCTATGTGCGGAGGTAGCCAGCTGTGGAACTGGTGCATCGCCAACAATATAACGTTGAAAGCCTCGTATTTGCTGGGCGCTCACAACGTGAAAGCAGACCAGCTGAGCAGGCGCTTTGCACTCACGCGCGAATGGCAGATCCGTTCCGATCTGCTACGACCGATCTTTCACACATGGGGGTTTCCTCAGATAAATCTGTTTGCCACTCAGCACAACAAGAAGTGCCCCCAGTACTGCTCAAGGGCAGGATTGGGGCGGGGGTCCCTGGGGGACACATTCGCGATTTCATGGAAGGGCTCCCTACTTTACGTGTTCCCCCCCCACAGTGCTCATCCACAAGGTCTTGCAGAAAGCCAGAAGGGAGAGCCCGCATGATTCTAGTAGTCCCAGCGTGGGATCGACAGCAGTGGTTCCCCTTGCTTCTGCGCATGTCGGACCGCCCACCGCTTCCCCCTCCGGTGGCGCCAGACCTACTCACACAGGCCCAGGGGTCCATAGTGCACCCACACCCTCAAGGCCTGCGCCTACAAGCATGGCTAATCCATGGCTCAGCTCCCTAGAGAGCACATGTACGGAGGGAGTACAGCAAGTCCTGGAGAGTAGCCGAAGGACCTCCACCAGGAAGACCTACAAGCAGAAATGGACTCGATTCACTGCATGGTGTTCTGCCAAGCAGTTAGCTCCCCTTGATGTTCCTATACCTGTAATACTAGAATACTTACTGGACCTCAAGAGGGGCGGGCTTTCCCGATCCTTGCTAAAGGTCCACCTCGCCGCTATATCTGCTTTTCGGCATGAAGAGGAGGGGTCCACGGTATTTGCCCATCCTATTGTTACCAGGTTCCTGAAGGGGCTGGTAAACCTGTACCCCCCTCAGAAACCGCTTCCACCATCGTGGAACTTGGACCTGGTGCTCAGCGCGCTAACGGGCCCACCTTTTGAACCCTTAGCCCCTATGTCTCCTTACGATAAAAACAACCTTCCTCCTTGCAATCACGTCAGCTCGCAGGGTGAGCAAGCTCGCAGCAGTTATGGCAACGCCGCCCCGCACAGTATTCTCAAAGGAGGCGGTAACCTTACGGCTGCACCCGGCCTTTGTTTCAAAAGTTTCTTCAGAGTTCCACCTTAACGAACCTATAGTTTTACCCTCGTTTTACCCGAAGCCTCACAGCTCCGGCAAGGAGGCACGCTTACATCTCCTGGACGTGAGGAGGGCGTTGGCCTACATAGACAGAACTAAGTCCTTCCGGAAAACGGACAGACTTCTAGTCTCTCTCGCTCCCAGGTCGAAAGGAGAGGGTCTCTCTTCACAGAGAATCTCGAAGCCCATTGTGTCCTGTATAAAAATGTGCTACGAACTTCGAGAGCCCTTTGCTGGCCCCACCTAGGGCTCACTCCACCAGGGTGGTGGCGGCATCAACAGCCTTTTTCAAGGGCATCGCGTTAAAAGACATCTGTAGAGCGGCGACCTGGTCATCCCATGACACCTTCGCCAAGCATTATGCTCTGCACCGGGTATTCGAAGAGGATACCCATCTGTCAACTGCAGTCCTTTCAGGGGCAAGCTGCATATAAACTGATTACCCACCTCCTATCTTGGGTTACTGCTGGGTAGTCACCTATTGTGGAGCACCCACGGGGACACTCGTAGAAGAAAGAGAAGTTACTCACCGTAGTAGCGATGGTTCTTCAAGATGTGTCCCCGTGGGTGCTCCACCACCCGCCCATCCTCCCCGCTTCAGATCTCTGTTTAGTGTTTTTCAGGAGCATCCGAGGCGGTTGGTCAAGGAACTGGCGGGGACCGGATCGCGCACGTGGCTGGGGATGCACAAGGGAGCGGCGCGCGCCGGCGCATGCGCGGTCCGGGAGAAACTGCTGGAAAGTTTCCAATCTGCGGCGCCGGGGCGAGCCCGACACCTATGGTGGAGCACCCACGGGGACACATCTCGAAGAACCATCGTTACTACGGTGAGTAACTTCTCTTTCTTTGGGACAGACTCCAGATGACCTGAAGATAAGCAGTAGACCTAGGAGCATGGATGGAGAAGTCCACCCTGTGCTAACAGGAATGCTGGTGGTTCCTCTCCCCCACCAACCCCAGGAAGCAGATTTTATTCGGGTGGCACTTACCACTTTCGGAGGAAGCTGCATAATACGCAAGACATGGCCATGATATGCTGGCCTACAAGACAACTATTGACTCCTCTACCCATAGCACAGAATGCCTAAGGCCCCCATTGCCTTCATATGCTCCTGGCTGAGCTTCTAATTCATATAAATACCCTTGATCAGATGAATTCCTGCAGTGGAAAAAAATTAGCAGTTTTATCACATATGTCTTTGTTGCACAAAAACAACCAGTGACCAACTAAAACTGCATCGGTAAGAAATGTTCAGTGAGCCACCTCTGCAGGTAGCGCAGCTTCATTTATGGCACTCCTGTTACCTGAAGAAAAATAAGCTCATCTGCTGAAATGCAAAGGATGCTTTCTAATTAATATACAGGTTCAAACTCTCCAATCCAGAACACTCATCCAGCAACATCTGTAATATGGTATAATTTTAGTTAGCTGGACAACCACTTATCATGGGTGTGGCCAAATCTTCTGTGTTTACTGCCATCAGTCCTGGCTCTTAGTATTCTGTGCTATTATTCACCCCCTAAAAGTCCAGTAAGCAGTGGAAGTGTTGGTAGCCATGCTAGTCAACATTGATTTCCCGTGGTTAGGCAAATTAACTTGTCCAACACTGGTCAGGTCCCAGGGTGCTGGACAAGAGAGATTCAAACTTTACTTTGTGTTGCAACCTTACCATACAGCAGTAGTGCCAGTAGATTTGAACGCAAAACCTAACCCACCACTAAAAGCACCTAATGCAAGACAGTCAGCGGGCAAATATGTTAGTTTTCTGCTGTGGAAACTCTGAGTAGGTGTTTGCAAATATAGAAAATATCAGGGTATCCAATTATATGAAAATATTCGTGTGTGTGAAGTATGATGGATAGTTACAGCATACTAAAAGTGAAAAAGTAACTTACCAGTTTCTGGTTCTGAAACAGTACTACATACCATTTTAACATGAGGCTTCTTTATTATAAAGAAGATAAAAACCTCCCTAATTCATTGTTTCCATGGAATTTACTTAGGTACACAGCTGTTTGCCAAGAAGATATTTTTAATACAACTCAATCTTTCAGGTTGGCAACAGCCAAATTAATGTTTTATCTTCAGTTGCACCTGGTTTAGAAGTTTGACATTTAACATAGTGGATTACTACCCTCATACTGTTTTGTCTGGATGGTTTTGACTCCACTTTTGACTGAGTTTAGGTTAGTGTCTTCAGCTGCTCCCAGGCAAAAAACAAAGCCTGCAATGGCAAGTCTTAGAATCTAAACTTCACAGCAACTAATTTTCAGATTTATTTTTAAATTAACGGGCATTTTAAGTTTAAGCACACAGTATTAAACTGATTAATAGTCTCAGAAGTCCCCGTTAGTCTGAGCGTAACCAAAAACAAGCAGTCGTATGGAACCCTGAAGACTAACAATTTTATTTCTTAGAAAATGGTCTTTTGTGAGTATAGTCAATTGGATTAAGTGGGTTTTACCCACAAAAGCTAATAACCTAATAAATAAAATTGTTAGTCTTCAAGGTGCTACAGGACTGCTTGTTACTTGAAATCTTAAGTGGGATTTTTTTTTTTTTAAATTTTAAACCACTTGTAACAAAAGCTGCTGAGCACTAAACAGTGCCAGTGTGTCCCAGCATACTGCTCCCAAACATTAAATGCTGTGGTTCTAGGTCAGAAAAATGAAGTGTGCACCCTGGAATAGTACAATATTTTGGATGACAGATCAGTAAAAGGATGCAACCATTTCCAGAAACGGGCGAGCCGGCTCAGGGGAAAAGGTACTGGCTGCCAGACTGGAATAGGCGCCCCCGGACCACGGTCTCCTGCAACTTACAAAAGGTCTCTTTGCCCAGCCGGACGTTGATCATGAACCACTCCATGGCTCCCCCGAGGAGAAAGAAGAAAGGAAGGAAGCGGTACACGCCGAAGCGCTGCCTCCCGGGCACCGCCCGCAGCAGGGCTCTGATTCTTCTCCGTGGCAACATTTCCGGGACGACACCACCAGGGTCTCCCCCCGGCCCCCCCAAGCAGCTGAAAGAAGAAGGGGGCGTCAGACACTGAGCGTAGCAGCCCACCCGCGCACTGGGGGCTTGGGGGGGAGGCTTGTCACAGCAGGGTCTTTGCCACGCCCGGGGCCCTCCAGCTGGTGCTAACGGTGCAGCGGAAAGGCGGGGGGGGGGGGGGGAGGCGGCTAATCCCCTCCCCCACCCCGCTGATGGGGGAGGGCGGCTGTGACCCTCGCCGCTCCACAGACAGCCCCCTCCCCCACCTCGAGGGGCCCCTGTGGTCACTGTTAACGGACATTCCTCGCGCCGCCGCGGACGTGTGCGCGAGCTCCGCCAAGCGGGGGCGGCGTCTCGCGAGCCGCGCGAAGAACGACCCACCTCCCACTCCGGGCGCGGAAAGGGCGAGCGCGGCCCGGCGGTGGGAGGAAGCGTCGCTAGCACGTGAGCCGCGGCGGGTGGACGGTCGCTCCTCTGATTGGGCAGAGCTGTTGGAAAGGGAGAGGGAGGGTGGGGGGTTGCGGGCCTGGGGGCGGGGCCTGCCCAGAGACAGACAGCCCCAGCGGCTTATAGGCGAGGCCGTCTCGCCTCCTGTCGAGGCCTCCGTGAGCCTCGGCCTTAGCGCCTCGCCCCGCTTTGGCGGGAGGAGCCGCCGCAGGGATCTGGAGGCGGCGCTGCCCCTTCGTGCGGTCTTTGGGCTCGGGGGCCGTGGGGCGGGCTGGAGCTTTGCTCGCCCCCCACACTCCGCAGTGCGCAGCTCAAGCGACCCGTGTGACAGGCCGGGCCGCTGCTGGTTCCCCCCCGACCCGCTCCCGGTTCCCCCCCGACCCGCTCCCGCGCTCTGGGGAGCGAGGAGTTGGCAGCAAGCGCTGCACGGCGGCTGCGAGCCTCAAGCTCAGGGACTCCAGTCAGCAAATGGGCCCAATGCCTTTCCCGTCACGTATCAGCCCGGGGAGAGCAGCTGCCATGGGGGGCTGCATTGGAAGCAGCATTTCCAGCAGGTCTAGAGACATTATTATTCCCCGCTGCTCGGCACTGGTGAGGCCACGTGTGGAGTATTGTGTCCCGTTCCGCGCTGCCAGCATAGACAGGACGTGGCTCATTGGAGCAGGTCCAGTGGCGGGGGGGGGCGCGGCGGCAACAAAAATGATGAGGGGTCCAGAGCACGTGACGTATGAGGAAGAGCTGAAGGATTTGGGTTCTTTAGTTTGCAGAAGAGAAGAGTGAGGAGTGATTTGACAGCAGCTTTTGACTTCCTAAGGGGGGCTTTAAAGAGGGTGGAGAGAGGCTGTTCTCAGTGGCGACAGATGGCAGAACAAGAAGCAATGCCCTGAGGAGGGGGAGGAGTAGGTTGGGTCTTAAGAAAAACTATTCCGCGAGGAGCGGGGTGACGCACTGGAATGCGTTGCCTAGAGAGGTGGTGGATTCTCCATCCCTGGAGGTTTTTAAGTCCTGGATTGACAAAGACCTGGCTGGGATGATTTAGTTAGTGTTGAGCCTGCTTTGGTCAGGGGCTGGATTTGATGACCTCCTCAGGTCCCTTCCTGCTGTATGATTGTATGAGAGAAACTGAATGAGCCCTAAGGGATAAGCAGTCCTGTAGCACCTTAAAGACAATTTTATTTCTTAGGTAATGAGCTTTTGTGGGTAAAATCAGATTTTCCAGGCAGTAAAGCAGCTTCCCAATGGGTCACTGATGCCCAGTGACAAATGAAGTATAAACCTGAAATGCTACACTGCTGTCTTTAGGGTACCTCTGATAGATAACTGATATCCCTTTTTGGGGATACCAATGCAACATTTTGTTCTGAAAGTAACTGGTTTGCTTTCTGCAGTAGAACACTCCCCATCCTCCTCCTCCTCCCCCCATCAGCTGCTCAGCTGTACAGAAGAAACTCCAGTCACATCAGAACAAGGCTCTGATACTGAAAGCCCACTTTCTGCTGCCCTATCTTGTCACAAACAACAGAAAAGTTAACAGATGTGTTCACCTCCCTTTTAAAGTCAGTCCCTGCCTTAGGGCACAATGAGCAAGGGGATTGCCATGTGCCTTCAACCCCGGGGGCAGATTAAGAACGGGACAGGTG
Source organism: Carettochelys insculpta (assembly GCF_033958435.1). NCBI lineage: Eukaryota > Metazoa > Chordata > Testudines > Carettochelyidae > Carettochelys > Carettochelys insculpta. The sequence continues at coordinate 5,884,917 of NC_134147.1, read as the reverse complement.
GGACTTTGGGACAACACAGTCACCAAGAGGAGCCCCCCCATATATTAAAATATTAATGTATAGTTATTAAATAACAAACATCTGTAAATCACTGTTAAATATGACATGACACAGTTCTTCTGTTCCATTAAAGTGAACTGTTTAAACAAAATGGGTTATGGAGCCTTGGGGGCTCTCATGTCTGGAGGCCCTGGGGCAACTGTCCCTTTTTGCCCTTATGTTAATCTGCCACTGTTCAGGGCCCTGTGCTCCAACTGAAAGTAACTTCTATTGACCACTGGCCAGGCTCTCCTAGGCTGGCTCTGTTTCCATTTCTTTTCTGGCTCTGCTCGGCTACTGGCACTGTATTTCAGAGAGAGTTCACCTTTCCACGTGAAGTATAAGGCACAATTGCATTTGGCTAGGAAAGTGAAGCAAGAGGCCAGGTTTAATTTTTAGATGATCCGGATAATGCACTGGGGATTTTGAGTTTTTGAACTGCAGCTTATCCTTGAGGTAAAAGAATGAGATACACAAAACCCAACAACCTTCTTTCATCCCAACATTAGGTTGTTTTAAAAGCAGTAACCCTAGTACAGAAACTATGAAAAATTTGGTTTTGGGACAGGCACATTTTATTCTTCAGGATGGCCTGTCTTTATTCTCACTTTTGGTACGCTTTGCTTCCTGAGCTCAATGCCTAATATGTCAAGAGGATTGTGAGTTTCTACATGGATAGAACTAAGACCATTGAGAAATCATCAGATTTTTTTTTCTTGTAGCTTTTGGAGCTCTTTGTAAAGGGAATGCCATTTCCATTCTGCACCTGTGTAAATTGATTATGAACTGAGTTCTGTTACTCTTATGCCATAGCTAGGATGACAATCGCAAGGGCCATTGGTCTCATTCTGCCAGGCCTACAGGGGCACCAGTGGTCTTCCTCTATAACACGTCCCATTTTGGAAATCTTCAGAATGTGGAGTTCTGTCAGTACACGGCTAGCTAGATCTGGTGCTTACAGCATTTCTATAATTCCTGTTCTACAAAAAGTAGCATATGTAAAGCAGCCCTATTATAATAAATTAACATGCCACTGTCCTTGGACCAAATACGTGCACTATATTTTGGTCCAGTGTTTAAAGCTTGAGTGCACAAAAGGACTATGGGTATAGTAAAAAGTGTCTTTAATATTTTTCAGTTTGTGTTTTTTGGGGGTTTCTTTTGTCTGTTTTTGTCCCAAAGAGTTGAAGATCAAATGTTCAGAAAAAAGAGGAAAGGGCCTGTTCACTTGCAGGGTCCTTCTTTACTGTGTTGCACTCTGAGATACATAAGGGTATCCACCAGTTTCTACCATTTCTTTTGATATTTTGCCTCTGTGGCAGGAAGGGATTGCCCTTATTTGATTTCTTGTCCAGGGCTAAATATATTGTCTACGCATAAACATGCAATTGTATGAGAAGAATTTAATTATACTTAATTCCAAAAGAGACATAACTACTTGCAAGGCAGGACTGATTTAAATATTTCAAACTGTGTTATAAAAGGCAATGAATCACTTCTTTTATTTACAATGTAATTTTAATGCTTTTCAGAAGTATGACTATTAATAGGGTTAGGAATGCTATTTCTAAATAAATTCATTGCCTACTGGGTCTATCATCATTCCATGTTTTTAATGTCATAGTGTAAACCAAAATAGCTTGATCAAAATGCTTTGGACATGGTTTAATGTGTGTATAAGGTGCATAACGATCACTTGTTGAAAGACTCACAGGCCATAGAATTGAAGCAAAAAGCCTTCTCTTTGAAAGCTTATTGTTTTGGCTGCATCTGTGGTAGCACCAATGGAGTTCTAGTGTGTGAGAGTGCTACAAAGCTTCTAGGGGTTTTGTTTGTTTTCCATTTTACCAACCTTTCAAATAGACCAAATTGAATGGAAGAGGATGAAATATTGTCTAGAGTAGAGCTCCCAGCAGTACAGCAAGCTGGTGGTAGTGCTCTTGAGCTTTTCCTTTTAGCTCCCTAACATAGAGAAGGCCTTTGGAACTGTACATGGAAAAGATGGTATGCATGGACTCCATCTTCCGGTCTAAGGGCAGAATTATTTTCTCTACTGTTTTCCTCTGTGGTCAGTCCGGTTGGAAATAAGTAAAGCTACTGGATTCACCCTTTCCTTCCTTGGCATAGTAACTGAGAAGAAAGGAAATTACATCCCCCAACCCCTACGCTGCCACGCACACCAAACCTACCCCCTCCCACTCCCACGCAGAGCCCCTGAATATCGCTACGGCAGGGCTGCAGTAAACACTATTTAAATACCCTCCCGCTATATGAGCGAAATGCTTCCTGGGAGCTGTAGTGCTTGACGCTTCAGAGGCTTTGCCCGGCTAGGCGGTGAAGAGTGGGAAGCACTACAAGTCCCGTGCCGCCGCGCAGCTCGGGCCGCACACGTGGCGGTGGCGTGGCCAGGCTTGCCGGAACGAAGAGGATCCCCCCCCGCCCCCCGGACGTTTCTGCGTAGAGCCGGATTGGCTGCTCGCTCGGCCGCTCATTGGCTGGCCGCGCGGAGTTACCGCGGGCCCGAGCAGCTGGCGGCTGGTTGGGAGCTCGCTTTGCAGGGCAGTGGAGCGGGCGGCGGCGCATGGGCGCGCGCGGCTGCAGACCTTCCCCGAAGGGCTGCGCTTCTTCTGGGTTGCCCTCAGCGCCGCGGGGAAGCCATGGCCGCCGCCGGCTTTAGGGCTGCGGGCAGCGGCGTGTGGAAGGGTAACGGGGCTGGCTTGCAGCTGGCTGCCGCCGTGCTCTGCCAGAGCTGCAGCTCCGCCGCCAGCAGCGGCTCCGGCGAGGGCAGGCGGGCTGGCTGGGGCCAGCAGAGGTCTCAGCACCATTCTGCGGGGCACTCCCCACCTCCCAACAGAGCCCGGAGAACCACGGAGCCCTCCCCGGCTGCAGCCGGTCCCCTGAACAGCCAGCCCAGCCCCGCCGAGGGAGCCGACACCAAGTCCTACCTGTGGGCCAGATACCACGAGATGAAAAAGCTGGTGTACGGTAAGAACCGGCTCCGGTGCCGCGTACCGGTTCTCGGCTCCCGGGCCACGCTGCCTTCTGCACCCCGGCCGGGCTCCGGGCTGTGCCCTGCCAGCGGCGCAGGGAAGGCGGGGAACCGCTAGAGGCCGAAGTGGTGCCAGCAAACAAGACGGCCCTTAGACTTAGTCCGGTCCCGGGTCTGCCTCTGGCAGCCGCCCCCGGGGAAGTGCCCCGCTGTCACTCTTCAGGCGTGCGGCCCCGGGGCTGTGCGCCAGCAAACTCCTGCGCTCGTCGTCAGCGGGTGGGCAGGCCCAGGCTCTGCCCAGCGCGGTGATCTGGGCACGGTTTGTCCTGCCGTCGCGTCCCCTCAAAAGCATTTCCCTTACCGGCACTAACAATCACACTCCTCAGTGAGTGGAGCATGCACCCCCCCCGCTCCCCCCAGCCAAACTCAGACTCCTATTTTTGCTGCCCGGACGCTGTGGTTATTTGCTGACAGTGAATTAGGACTCTGCTTTCGTTAGCATGGCCAAGGCACTGGCTGCAGAACGACTCTTAAGACTACTCTCCATATCAAGCTATTACGCCTGGGTAAATTTGTGCCACCAGCACGCTTTAAATACAGGACTTCAGGCTCCAAGTCTGTCAAATCTTACAGCACCGCTTTGCTAAGTTTTCTTAAAGGTTTTTAATAGTCAATTCCTTATCCAGCACAACTTAATGGAGGAAGTTCTCATCCTGCAATGCCCTGAGCACCCTTACCAGGCTGGGCACAGTCTGACTCCCCCCCCGCCCAAACTGTGCAATAGCTCTTTCTATGTCTGCTATTGTTAAGAGGAAGGAAGTGCTCCTGTGGCACAGTTATATTCATCTATGAAGATGTTGCTGCTGCTGTTTATATTTGCTTCTTATGTCATTAGTGTTTTTCAAACAAAAGAAAAATAAGTTTTATAAAAATTCAGGTTTATATGTTCCTTAGTGGGATGTGCCAAAGTAATTACTGCGTGTCCATCCGTCTGCAAGAGCTAACGTGTTGCGTTAAGTACGTGCTGTCAGAATGGGTGTGTTCGTTTTAAACCCAAAATGGCAAATAAATTTCAACTTGTGAGAATCCAAACGTTGCCCTAGTGCTGTTTTTTGGCACTCATTTTCCTTTTGTTTTATGCTAATATTTAAAAAAGAAAAAAAAGAGGGCGGATATCTGAATTTAAAATTTTAAATCTTAAATACATATGTTGATAGAAGCTATTTGGCAGCTTCACATGTGAACTTAACATTGATAACTGTTGCTTTTTCTGTTTGCATAGTTACAACAGACTGCATTTCTGTCTCGTATATCTGTGTGATATGATGAGCAGAACCAAATGCACAGTGCGAAATATCTGACGCAGCTAATATTCATGCACAATAGTCTTGTCTCCAACCTTCGGTAAGGTATTTGCCAGTCCCTGTAATAAAAGGCCGGTGATTAATAGCTTGCACATATGAGTGTCTTAACATTTGAAACACACAAAAACCATGTTCGTTAGTCCCAGCAGAAAGAAGTATAAAAATCTTGAATTCTTTGTGTCCCATAAGTTGTTTATGACTAAAACTGACTTATCCCCATTCTGTTGTCAACAGTTTGCTTCTTGACTGACTGCTATTTCATGTTTCACTGCCAAGGACATCTCTGTGGTTGAATGGTGAATGTTTGCGATACTGACTACAATAGAACATGTTGAGATTTTGGGATCAGTGTCATGTTTTCGATAAATCTTTTAAAAAAAACAAAAAAAAAAAACAACTTACGTTAGGAACAGCCTTTTCCCCCATGAAACATGTCTGTTGTTGCATTTCCACACACATACAATCAGTGCTTATCAAGGTGTAAAGATAAACTCTGCCTGTTTGGTAATTGACTTCTGGAGGTTGCCTGGTTCATTAATTATACCAGTTTTCCCCCCTAAAAGAGATTTTAATGCTCTTTGCTGACTGAATGAGCTGGAACAGAATAATATATAAGGGAGCTTTTGTTATGCACACACGAAACAGCAATTATGTGGGGTTGGTGCGGGGAAGCACCAGGCATCAGAAGTTCACAGCAGTTTTGTTGAGCGCTGGTGTGCTCTACTAGCATATGCATTTTATTAAAATATATGTCAGAGATGCACACTCGGAAGAATGAGGTGCATAGGAATAATGAGTAACAAAAATCTCATGCTGCTGGGGATAATCTTGATTACAGCTGAGTTGAGAAGTTTAGTTCTCTTTCCTTCTTACAACCCCATCGAGGCCTAATCACTAACAATACTGTGCATTGTCTCTGTGTGTTCTAAGAATTTTTTCTTCTTTTTATAAAGGAAATTAAAAATCACTTACTTGCTGCTGTAGGCAAAAAACATCAGGCATAGTGAATGAATAATCTGAAGCAGTGTGTCAATTCCTTTTGTTTTCGGACCAGAGTCTAAGCGAGTGGTATCTGATTGTTTGTTGAGTTAATGATACTGAGGTTATGGTACTGAATTCTGACAAAAGTGGAAAACAAGTGAAGATTTGGCTATGGAGAATTAGAGATGTCCATTTCCAGGTATTGCTGAAGAGGAGAGGATAATAAATTGAAACTTTAAGTTAGGTTGTTGGGGCTGACTAAAGCCAGTGTTTAATTTGTAATGAAAGGAGCGATTTCATATCTTCATAGCTGATGCAGCAAGCCCAGAGATGCCCGTGCTAGGAACTGCCAAGTCTAGAGGTGCTAGGGCTCAGCCCTTTCAGTCAAGCTCTGGTGCAGATGAAGCACATATTAAAGCAGGGATTTATGGAGCGAAGGCATGCCATGTGAGTTTCAGTGGCAAATTGTTTTGAATTTAATGATATTTTGGAGATCGCTTGCAGACTTGCCTCCCAAATCTGTATAATAAACTTAAGGTGAGGTCAGATGAGGATGCAAGGGTGTGATATCTCTGGGAGAGCTTTAGTGCTTTTGAATACGTTATATTGAAGACACCTATGGCTGAGCTGGGAGGTGATGAGTTTGGGGCATGCACAAAGGCCTGATCTGGAAAGGTCCTCCTAGACGGCTATCGTTGGTCATAGTTCCAAGCTGAGAAGGGTGCTTGGCACCTTGAAAGATGAGGACGAAAGCAAGGAAAAGGCCATAGTAGCTAAGATATGGAAAACGTATCATATCTAAGGCTATGCCTATACTAGACACGCTATCATCTTGTTGAAAGAATGGGAGGCACTAAATAAATCCAGTTTAAATACTTGCGTTTGTTATGGAAAGAAGCGCATGCAACAATAACTGATAAACAATTTTCGCTACACCAATTTTCAGAAGAAGATTTCTCCCCTTGACACTTCTTAATCCTTGCCACTCGTAAGGAGCTGCAGGGTCCATTGTGACCCTGGAAAGTACCGTTTTGCAATTGCACAGAACAAAGCCCTGGAATATCAACCCTGTGCGGCCGATCTTTTGTGGTGGTATAGACCTAGCCCAAGTAAGCATGGAAAAAATGATGCAGAGCATTGGAGTCTGTGGGTGCTGTGGAGTTATTGTTGCATGCACTTCTTTCCATGAGAAACGCAAGTATTTAAACTGGATTTATTTAGTGCCTCCCATTCTTTCAACAAGATGATAGTGTGAAATATGAGCTTATTGTTTGTTTGTTTGTTTGTTTGTTTGTGTTGATCCTTGTACATTGTAGAAATGTCTTTCTTTCCCCTGGTGTATTTTCTGAAGTGTTGTGAGACTCTCCTTCAGATTAATAAACACACTCTGCCAGCACTGCCAAAACGTCAGAGCCAAAGATGCATAACCCATGGCAGGATATATTTGGCACCTAGTATGATTGGATGTGTTTCAAGTCAGTATAGGTCATATGGGATCCTGAAGCTTTCACTCATTTTTCAATAAATTGCCCAGCTGTTCACAACTTTGCTCTCATTTTAGGTGTTATTTTTCTGTGACCGTTGAGGGATGTTGTTGTGCAAGAGCAACACAAGTTAGAAACTTAGAGGGTGTTTTTAAATTAGCACCAGCAGCTGTTCAGTATTTCAGATGACTTGTCATATTTAGTGGGTGAAAGGTGGTGCATGCATTTTAGTGGTTTCAGAAGTGCAAAAGAGTATCGAACAAGTACCCTGAGATGTGTGCAGTTTCATCACAGGGAGCATATTCATGAGTTGATAAATCCCCGAGCAGTCATGTTTTAACATGGCAATTGGTTTGCTTCCCTAACCACAGCAGAGTTAGTAAGCAATTGTAATAACGAGCTATGCAAATTGTGACTTTTTTTTTTATTTCCAGAGTTTGCTCTTTTGCCCATGCAATAATTATGGCCTAACCGATGCAGGCGCTTCCTGCATAAAAGGCTGGCTAGACAGTGACTAGCGATGATGTATTTGCTAACTGCAAAATGTTGCAGGATGTCCGTACAAAGAGCAATCCTGGTTTTAGGCAGTTCATGAGAATCATTTTTCGCTTTTCTACTATTTTAGCCGCTCGTCTACTTTTCCAAGACTCATCTGTTTAAATGTATTGGTCGGCACTTTGGGGCACCAAGCAACACAGTGTTTACCTGCCCTGGAATGAAGTCTTTCTGGTGCTGACCTAGTGATTTAAAATGTAAATTGAAGGACTAGCCTTTTGCACTGTATGCTGAGCTCTTCGCCTAGTGCAGGGGTGCTCAGACTCTGACCTTGGGCCAGTTGTAGTGGTGACGTTCAGAATTGCGGCTCTCAAACGATTCTATTAAGAGAATTTGTACATGATTGATTGAAGATGTGGTGCCTGAGCCAGGCTGTACAGTTTTTAAATGGGAGTTTCAATAAACCCCATTGCTACTGGGAGGATATGTAGGTGCTACCACCCCAACTGTGCCACCGTCAAACTGCTATCAAGTGGGGAAGGCTCTTAGGGCCTGGACTCTTTTTCGCTGATATGGTGGTTCCCAGAAAGTCAGGCTCTATTGCCTTCCCTGCCAGAGAGAGCAGGATGTGGACAGGGCTAGCTCTGCCCTAGCCTAGGGGAGGAGCTAGCAAAGAATTTTGCTCAGGTACAATTTTTTACCCCCTCACACTGGGCAACTCAGGAAAGAGGGTAGAAATTGAGAACTAGCAACCAATTATGACCCCTAGATTCTGTGCCTGATTCCCAGCCCCACAATGGGTATACCTTGTACTTGCTGGGGACTCCTCCTGCTGGTAGACAACTTACAGATGAATAGTAACAGAGAAAGCCGTACAAGTCTATATACTACCAAAGCAAAAAAAAAGCAATCAAGTAGCACTGTAACAAAATAATTTCTTAGGTGATAAGCTTTCATGGGACAGACCCACTTGTTCAGACCAAAGCCATACCAGAACAGACTCAATATTGTTTTTTCTTTTCCTGTGCCCTTTTGGAGAGTGGCAAAGTGGTAAAAGACAAAGAACCTGTTCCAGAGTATTAATGATAGTTACGTGACCTCTTTGAATAGGTTCAACCCTGTGCTGAGAAAGTTAGATATTACTTCTCTAATGGGTTAAATAAGAAACACTGTACTTGAGCATTAACTTTTTGAGACCACGGAACACCAAACAATAGTGTATTTTGTGCGGAACACCTATGAAAATTTTCTTAAAAAATTCAGACCAGAAAAAAAGCAAACACCGCCCCCCCCCCCAAAAGCCAAACAGCAACATATACAGCAAAAACAAAATGAAGTAATTTAATCAAGTATCGTAACCGTGAAGAAGTAACATTGTATCTGGGTTTAATATCAGAAAATATATACTATCAGTATATGATATCGAAAAAAGTGTCAGACGCTCCAGGGCACACCTGTGAGTTGTTGATGGAACACCAGTGTTCTGTGGAACATACAGTGGACCCTCCTGAGTTATGCTTCTGCGCACCATCACATAACTCAAATTTCATGCAAGTCAAGGGAGATCTGGGAACCTGGTGGGAGCCAGGGAACTGATCAGCACTGGGCTTGCGGGGACCAGGAAACTTACCAGCACATCAGTGCCTGATTCCCAGCTCCCCACCACTCTGGATGCCAGGGGCACCTTCTCCCCGACTTCCTCCAGCTGGGAGAAGCTGGGAAGAAGCTGCATTGCCATGGCTGTCTGTCCCCCAGTTGGGGGAAGCCGGGGAGAAGTTGCAGGGGCATGGTTGTCTGCCTAGCTTTCCTCAGCTGGGGGAGCTGGGTGGGCAGACAGCTGTGGCAGAACAACAAGAAGTCCTGTGGCACCTTATAGACTAACAGATATTTTGGAGCATAAGCTTTCATGGGCAAAGACTTGCTTGATCAGATGCCTGAGTGGGGGCGGGGGGTGGTTTCAGAGGGGTATTTAAAGAGTGGGGTCCCAGTAAAAGGGAGGGCCAGAGCTGACAAGGTCTATTCAGTCAGGGTGGAAAAGACCTTTTACTGGGACCCCACTCTTTAAATACCCCTCTGAAACCACCCCCCTACTCATGCATCTGATGAAGTGGGTTTTTGCCCACAAAAGCTTATGCTCCAAAATATCCGTTAGTCTATAACGTGCCACAGGACTGCTTGTTGTTCTCAAAGATACAGACTAACACAGCTACCTCTCGGAGCCATGGCAGAGTGGCTTCTCCCTGGCTTTCCCCACAGCTGGGGGAGCCAGGGCCTGGGGTGGGAAGCTGGCAGAAGAGCTGTGCTCCCACCAACCTCCAGCCCCTAGGAACCCCAGGATTTCGACTTGTGCTCACCTCATGTTAACCTAAGTTAAGCGCAAATTGAAATCATGCGTATCGGGGGGGTTACTGTAGTTTAAGAAACACTGCTTAAGCATGCCTTCTGTTGCTTTGCAGGGAGTTCCATAAGCATAGCGGAATGAATTTGGAAGAGCAATACTTCCTGGCTTGTAATTGGTTAAATGCAATTCCGAAGTGACCTCAGATCCATGTTCCTCATGTGCAGTCACCTATACACGCTAAGTCTACACTTACTGGGAATATCAATGGCTGCTACTCAATTTTAGGTATGCCAATTGCGTACCTAAAATCGACTTTTTGCGGTTGTTGACATTGGTCCCTGTCTTCACTGCAGAATGTCAACAGGAGTGCGCCTTCCACCAAGATCCCTTAATCCTTGTGGCTTGCAAGGAGTTCCCTGTTCGACATTGATCCCGGACCATGCCCTTTCTTGCATGCGTGAAACAGCCCCCCGGAAGGTTGATCCTGAGCATTCGATCATCCGCGGCTAGTGTAGATGTAGCACAAATGTCTTAGGCTGTTAAATATCAAGCAGTGTGTGACAGGAGCGGGGAAGCGGTTCCTGTCAGGGGGCAACAGCCTGACTGTTGCCACCCCTGGCAGGAGCCGTTTCCTGCCAGGCTGCCATCCCTGACAGCTGCTTGCAGCACCAGTTCTCCCAGCTGCCCGCTTCCCCACCCCCTGTAGCCAGCCAACCCCCAATTTACGCAGAATTTGATTTACACAGAGGTTGCCCAGGATGAAGCCTCAGTGTAAATGGAGGGATTACTCCAGAGGGATGGTTCACTTCAGGGTACTAGGTACGAAAGAGCCCTGACATTCTTCATTGGTAGGGATCCTGCTCTGGAGAGTGCAGGGACTCCACTTGAAGGAGTAAAAAAGATGAGAATTTGCCAAACCACAATTCTCCAATTTCGGCTAAACTTGACTGATTTGAAAGGCCTTCAAATAGCACTTAAATGGAAAGTTTTCCAGGGTGAGCTGCCTGATAACTCGTTATAAAAAATAAGTTGTTGGTAAAAGTGTCCAGGGTGCTGTTTTAAGTGTAAAATTAGACTTGATATTTTTCTAAAAGAAACAGGAAATTCTGGTCTGAAAAAAAAAAGTTTATCCTGAGATGGCTTGGTGTGGCGCTCCTATCAGTCATGTTTGTTATATCAGTGAACAGCTTGTCATCTAGATACATTTTAGGCTATCACTATATCCTTTGGAGAATAAGGCCATGACATGAAGCTGAGTCTGGCTGCTTGCATAACAGAGAAGTGATTTTATAATGAAGCTGATAGGCATACCAGGCCTGTGTATTAACCTAATATGTGTCTGTGCAGTACGCAGCCTTCCTTCAATAGGCATCATGGGTTAGCATCTGGAGCTTTAGTTTTAAGACTCAATCGTAGATGTGGAGAGAGACACGTACCTCATGGAAGATAAGATCTTTTATCCAGAGCCAAATTGCAAGTTTTCTTTGCCTTAACTAAAGATGGCATTGGAGAGAAGTATTTCGGGGAAGGGGGAAGAGCATAGTATGCTTACCTGAATGGTTAAATACTGTTGTGTGGTAGAAATATTGATGTAATTTTGGGAGCGATCCAAGAGTGCATTCTGTGGAGCACAAAACGATACAGCAAAGAAGATGAAAATGGAAAAGGTTTTCTGTTACAGTCCTGGATCCCTTAGGGTTTTTAAGTAAGGGGGAAGGTTGTGTGTTATGCGAATGCCAGTGGCATGGATGACTACCTTTGGTGTTTGAGTGCAGTAAGTTAATGGGTCAGCATGGGATTGGGAGAGCATCATAGAGGCAATGTGGGCTTGAGTGGAGAGCGCTATATTCAAGAGGTAAGTTTCAGAGAAACTCTTGATGCCTGGAAGGTCGTGTTCTGTGGCAGCTGTGCACTTGTGTGGAGAGATTCAGATACCACCCAGGTGATGAGCAGAGCGCCCACAGCTAGGTGTTGTTTCTGTAGGTGAAAACAACAAGAAGTCCTGTGGCACCTTATAGACTAACAGGTTTTTTTGGACCATCTGCTTTGGTGGGCAAAGACCCACATCGTCTTTGCCCACCAAAGCTTATGCTCAAAATATCTGTTAGCCTGTAAGGTGCCACAGGACTTCTTGTTGTTTTTGCCAGTACAGACTAACATGGCTATGCCTCTCATACTTTTCTGTAGGTGGTGTACTTTTGTACATGCCTCAATGCATGTGTGTGGAAAAGACTAGAGGGGGCATTAGTGGTAGATGCCTGTTAAACTAACTAATTCCAGTTTTACACGCACAAATTTGCTCCCTATGCCTAAAGAATCTCAAAAAGGGTTGTATCCTTAGGTTTTTAATATAAGTTGCCAGCAGTTTTATTTTTAACTCGATGACACTCGTGGAGTGGCTAGCTATGGAGTTGCCCCCGCCCCCACCCCCAGGACAGTCATGGCTCAGGCCGTAGCATTGCGTGGGTTTTTTTGCCCACCGTCACAATGCGTTTGGAACATAATGCTTTGCTAATTATAGAACTGAAGGGCTAGAAGTTAGTCTACCTGTGGCGTTGCAGTCAGGGGGGTCGCGGGGATGTGTGATACTGTAAGGTTCAGTCCAGAGCAACGGGGCTGCAGCTCTGAGTTTCTTAAACGCTATTCTGATGTGGCCCTCTGCTGTGACACCAATAGCCAGCAGTCAAGCCTGCAGAGACTTCTACTGCCCAGGTATTATTGTTTTGCATAGAGATGCCAGTGCTCACCACATCCCAGACTTCCCCAGAATCATCTGCTGAGGTTCTGAAACCCAGTGCTGGCACAAGACATAAAAAAAAAAGCTAAGCAATTGCTTAGGGTGGGGTGGGCAATGATTTTTGATGGGAGCCACGCCAAGAACTTGGAAAGTGGTCAAGGGCTGTGCTCCTCCATGATACTAATGGAGGAGGTGCAGGGTCTGGGATGGAGGTTGGGCACAGAAGGGAGCTTTGGGGTAAGGGAATGAGGTGCGGGCCAGGGGTGGTGGGCTGAGGAGGAGTTTGGGTGCAGGAGGTGGTTGTGACTTGGGTCTGGGCTGTGCGGGGGTGCGGTTGGCTTCAGCAGAGAATTGGGGTGCAGGAGGAGGAGCAGAGGCTTTGTGTTATGTAGGGTGGGGCGGGAATGGGGGCGTGTAGAGGATCGGGAGGAGGCAGGTGCTGGGGTTCTAGAGGCAGGCTCTTGTTAGATTTACCTGGGTGACTCTGGCCAGCAGCCCAGCAGATTTATTAGGCAGGGGCCAAGTGCCTGAGGGGAGGGGTGCTTCACGCCCTGCATGTTCTTCAAACAGGAAGTGCTCATGGGCCAGAAACCAGCTAATGGGATTGTGCAGGGGAGGGAGGCAGCACAGGAACCTTCTCCTCTCTCCAGCTATTGCAAGACAAGCTGGGCCCTTCACTGCTTTTTCTGAGAGTTGGTGGGGAGGGGGCAGGCATAGAGCCTGCCTGAAGCTCCCTGTTGCGTCCGCAGGCTGGATCCAGAGGCTTGGTGAGCTGGATTTTTGCCTAGGCCTGGGTTAGGGCCTGAGCTGCTCAAGGAAGGGCCTCCATTCTCAAGTACGTTTGGTGGGGGCCCTAAAAATATTCAACAAGTAAAAGGAGTAAAGATACAAATGGTTACAAACGAACACTTTTAGGAAAATTTGTTCCTAAGGGTGTGCCCGCACTTAAAGTGCGACAGCTACGCTGCCGCATCCACACCGTTGCAGCACTTCCAAAGAGACGCTGTCTAAGCCCATGAGAGGCAGTCCATTTGCAATACATAATTCTCTGTCCATGAGATAACTAGGTTGGTGAAAGAATTCCTCCATCAGTTTAGTATTGTCTCCATGGGGACTTTAGTTGACTTAACAAAGCCTCTCGGGTGTGGATTTTTCCACTGGCCTAGTTTTCTGTTATAGACCTGCCCTAAAACTCCTCTTTAGGAAGATATAGTCTTTTTTTTTTCCCCTGAGCAGGTATCTCACCCTTATTCAGTATCCGAGACCATGAAGGATCTGGTGTTCTGTCATGTCAAGAACTCTGGCCTTTTGATTTTCCCCAAGTGTTGGACAGCTCTAGGATTCTCTCTCTTTTCCCCCCCCCCCCCCGCCCCTTCATTTTTTTAAGATCAGTAACCTTTGAAATTTGTGCTTTGAAAAATAAGCAAAGACCAAACTCCTCTCTCCTATTCAGTGTAGATGCTGTGCTGTCTTCCCGGAGTTCATTAACTCTGCTTCAAGAGGCAGGAAGTTTTCCTGCTGTTCTTCCCTTCTTCTTGACTTCCTTTCTCCTTGTTGATTTGTATGCAAATGGGTCTTTCCTTGTTTCGATTTTGTAATGGTTAATTTACATTGGAGACAGGTAGATAACTGAGTTTCCTCCTGTGTGGGGGAGAGCCTGATTGTCCCTGTATTTGTGGTAGACTTTAAAATCTTACGAGGAATGAGGGTTACTCACAGATGTTGTGTGGAGGCATACATTTCCCAATTATATTAATCACCAGAGAATATCAGGCTTTCCTAAAAAGTTTATCAAGTGAGGTCTTTATAACACAGTAATACTGTATGCCATCTGGTTCAGATGCTTATCTTTGGAGGTTCAGGTCCCCATCTCTTTATAGCTTAGAGCAAGGATGGGAAACCCACCACCCACAGGCTGGAGCCAGCCTGCAGTTTGCCTTGCTCCAGCTCTGTCCCTGTGCTGGCTGGTAGGCTCTACCCCCATCTCTCCCACTGCCTGGGTATCAAAGCTGGGGGGAGAGCACCTGCAAGTGCAGGGTGTTGCAGAGTCACTTGCACCCTCCAGGCAGCTGTGCCTAGTAGGTGCTCCAATCCACGGCCCCCTCACCTCCTCCATCCCCTCAAACAACGAACTCCTTATTTGGCCCTGCCTCAGAACCTAGGGAGCCCCACGAAGTCTGTTAGCTCTGGGTCCCCCAGAACAGAAGAGTTAATCTGGCCCGAGGGGTAAGCCCCGAGCTGTGGTGCTCCTCTTTCTCCAAAGCATGAGGAGGTTAAGGTGAGTGTGTTTAATTATTTTTTCTGCTTCTCAGTTTTGGGCAACATCTGAGGGTTGTGGGGTTCCCCCCCCCTACTTTCACTACTTAGAGGCCAGGTCAGTGAGGGTTCTCTCTTCTTCTCAGTTGTGTGTAGTCCCTGAGTGATATCTCTGTGCGTCAGTGGCCACCTACCCCAAAAAAGGTTCCTCCACCCCTGGCTTTGAGGCTCTCTCCCCCACTTCCTAGGTGGATGGTTTGGCGAGCCACCAAAAAAAAAATCAGCATAAGACACATTCTCAGAGAGGTTACGTTCTCCAAGTTCTTCTCAGGGTGGGAGGAAATTGTTGAGACTTCCTCTAAACAGAAATATTTCTCACCTCATAAACAGTCATCTGAAATATTAGTTACATTGCTTGTTTTGATTTTTAGAAGATAAGTGAAGGGCGCCAGATGTCCACAAATGCATTCACGTTCTTTAGCCTTTTGCTGGAGCTTTCTCTCCGGCTTGTGATCTGGAAGAGAGCTCTTGTTTTGTGGTGCAGCCACCAAGCTACCTTCCACTCCACTTCGGAGGCTTGCTTTCCGTAAGAATGACCATAGTGGGCCCATCTAGCCCATATGCCTCAGAAGGAGTGACAGAACAGGTAATCCTCCAGCAATCCCTCATTGTCATCCTTTTCCAGCCTCTGACAGACTAGGGATGCCATTCCTACCTATCCTCGCCAATAGTCCTTTATGGACCTTTTTATTGCAGTTCTGCTGCTGTTCTTGCGATATAGGAAGAAAATCAGACCAATTTGTAGCCAGGAGGTAAAGTACATTCTCATAATGTTGCTTTTTCCCCTTAAAAATAACTAAAATGCTGCTTTGTCTGCATTTTCTGTTAGTGATCGCTTGTCTGCACTGAGTCAACAATAGGTGTTTTTCACAGGATGATAGTGAGCTTCATTTTCTATAATAGTAACAAGTGTGTTAATTGGAGCCAGTCTGTGCCACTCTCTCTAATGTACAACAGAGCTTGATTTGCTCCAGATTAGGAAGAGGGGTTTAGCGTGTGCCCAGTGGAATGGGAGGCTGATAGCACTGCTCAGGAACTCCAGACAGAGGCTCCTCTCTCACCAATCTCGGGTCTCATTTGCCCATAAGGGGGAGTTAAACTTTTATGGCTTTGATAGTAATGCCACTCAGAGAATAAGTATATCTAGGAGTAATGTGGAAAGTGATGGGTGATTTGCATCCTAGAGAGAAATTTCCTTTATCAGCCGGGTTGGGTGACCCACTGTCCATCATCTGACTCCAGCCATACTCTATGACCACATATATTTTCTGGGACCCACCCCAGATCCTTACCAGTGCCAATTTCATTTTCCAAGCGCAATGGATACACAGTCCCGGGTGGATGTAGTGCTTGAGTTAGGGGTATCCCTGAGGCAATCAGATTTTTAGGCCCTGGGGAAACAGGCAGATCTGGCATATGTACTCCTTGCTGTGTAGTTTCATTCTGGGCATTCACCCACTCCCCTTTAGACTACTGATTACCAGTAATTCTGAAATTTAGGGGTTTTGGCCAAAGGGAGGCAGGAGTTGGGACAAGCTGTAATGGTAGGAGGCCTTCTGAGCCTCTAATAAGCTGTTCACATATCCAGCCGTCACTTGCGTTGGTGAGGGGGACAGTTTCCTGCAGGGCCTCCCGATAAGGGTGGGGAAAGTTGTATGCTAAGGCTAGTCTTACTGTTAGGAGAAGGACAACAATCCCCATCTTATTATAGTATCTTAAATCTCTAAAATAGAAAGGATGGTAATAGCACAGTAACCAGTAAGTAAATAGCACAGCAGTCTCCTTAGTTAAGCTCAGTCATTTAGTATTGTTTGGCTTGCCTCTGCCGGCACTCTTCAAGGAAGAAAACACCTGAAAAACATCAGCATTGGTGTCGTAAATCATAAAACCATTCATAAACATATGGGGAAGGAGGATAAGTAATGTGCTGTATTGTCTCTTTCTCCCTGCCCCACTCCCTCCTTCCACTGATCCCTGTGTGGGTAAAGTTAGGGAGCCCTATGTAAAGGAGTAGCACTTACAGTTGCCATTGGCAAGCTTGAGGTTTATCTTCCCGGCTTTGGTGTGGTATTTCTGTTGCCAGCTGAGGGAGAGGATACATAAGAGCTCTGAATGACCAGGCTATTTAAAATCTTTTTGTGCCGTTACACAGCTCAGCTAAATGTTGCACTTGTGATTGACTTAACGTGTACCTTGCTCCAAAGCTGTGGTGGGCAGCCAAAATAGACTTCATGAGTGGCCTTCCTTCACCTCAGTGGACTGCAGCAACCTGTGGCCCACTGGTGTTCTGCCTGCAGCCTGAGGACCCCGCGTGTGCTCCTCTTCTCCCCACGCCTCTCATGCACCTGGTCACTGGAGCCCTGGACTTCCTACCCTCCCTCCCCTTCTTTCCCGCACTTTTGGAGCACCACAAATCCATGCTCTGTCCCTGCTACTCCCCAGCCCTCCCAAAGCTTGAACATCTGTGAACAGCTGATTCACAGAGTCCCTACTTCCCCTGCTCCCTTGAGGCTCCAGTGCCCCAGTGTGTAAGAGGCCCAAGGGAAGAAGGGCAGATGAGGAGTGCGCAGGCCGCAAGTGGAGCCCTGGACCACACGTGGTGTGTGAGCTGTTGGTTGCCCACCACTGCTCTGAAGTTACAACATATTTACAAGGTCGATCTGTTTTGGGAGTAGTTTCTTTGCTTCACTCTGATAAACAATCTTTATCAGCTTTAAACTCAAGGAGCCTAGTCTAAGTGTGTGGGTTTTTTTTTTTTAAAAACTGCTTATCTTGGAGCGCATGGGGAGTGGAGGGAAGTAAGAGGAGAGAAAACAAAATAACCCGCAGGACTGAATAACTCTTGCATGAAATCTTTTTCTAGTTCTGTGGCAAATGGATGGCAAACAGTCTAGACCTTTGGTTTAATTATTCTGGACTTCTTGGAACTGATGTCTAGATTGTTCATATTTTAACACAAAAACTATAACTTCAGAATACATTCTTAGCTATCCCACAGTATGTCCAGCTGCTGCTATGTACGGCTAGCTGCTGAGATCCAGGAACTTGACCGGTTTAAATCCCCAAATCTGTTTTGCTTAAGGCTATGTAGAAACTTTACAGAAATCCAGTAACTTTGTTTTTGAAAATGCAAATGTTAATCTTGCTGTTTTAAACAGTTGCCATATTCACTAGGCATGGCTGATGGCTGGAAACTTTACAATGCCTTTTCATGTGGAGTATTGTTTTAGTTTTTACATAGCAGAGGTACAAATCTTTTCGGAGGGTGCGGGGGGAGAGGAGGCAGCAGGGGAAATGAACACTGCTCTACTAAGTAACTGCTTCCAAATCAAATTTTTTTTAAAAAATTTAATTTGTGGCTTTTTTTCCCTCTCTCCCTCCAGATTTGCTTCCACCAGGAGTCTGCAATCTCCTTAACCCTGCGGCTATCTACGCAAATAATGAGATCAGTTTAAGAGATGTTGAGATCTATGGCTTTGATTATGATTATACATTAGCACAGTACTCTAATTTATTACACTCTATGATATTCAACACTGCCAGAGACATACTAATAGAACAGTATAAGGTAAACATCTGATAATAAGATGGGTTTATTTTATTAATCTTACTGCTTTCTTCTCCCCAAAACCTTTTGGTAAAACATTCTCCGTGAAGTTCACTGGGTGTGTAGAGAGAATTGTCAGTGATGGTAATAGCTATGTAATTATACTTTTAAAGAAACAGGCACTCTGTTTGCTAATCCATCTCCCTTGGGATTTATTGTAAAAGTGAAAATGTCTGAACATCTTCAAAGAGTTGCTCCTATATCACTTTTTTACACACACACACAAAATTCTCTTATCTCCTGTACCAACCCTCCTTTCTGCTGTGAGCTCTAGATTAGAAGAAGGGCCTCAGCTTGTCTTGGACTAATGTAACCCAATAAACAGGTGGTGGTTTGTGTTTGTTTTGTTTCTATAATTAGAACAGTAGCAAGGAAATGCAGTATTTGTATTTAACAGTTATATGGGATATAATGTGTCTTTTAGAGTAATTTCCTAAATACATTATTGGATGTGCCTCTGTTCTCTTGTTTTGGCAGGTTTATGTTTATATTTAAGAAAAGAAATGTAAAGCTGAGCACTTTAGTATGTACAAATTCTGATGTGTGTGACTTAAGCTTCAGTATTTTCCCTGGTGTTCCAAACATCTCAAATAGTTTTCAATGGCATTTTTTTTTAAATTCCAGCTTGTGTTACGGTCTCTGAGATCATAGTGTTGGGTTTGCGGTATGAGCCTACATCTTTATTTATCATTCTTTAGGTAACCCATGCATACAGAATAGGATTTATAACATTCAGAATGAACAGTTGGCTCAGCATGCGCTAAAGAGCCATGCTATGTCTGACATGATGAATGTGGCATATAAAAACAAATCACTGACCATACAAAAAGGCAGTCTGGGCAGAATTTGCTGGTGTATGATGGCATAGATACCAGCAATTTCAAATAGGGAATGTATGATATTGACTAATACCTGTATTTACTAGGGCTTGGAAAACTTAGCAGGCCCCTAATAGCCAGAGACAGCTGTGAAAGACTGGGCAGGGAGAGCCTGCATTTGTCAGGCCCCAGGGGAACACTCTCAAGAGTCCCAGCCGCTGGGAAGGGTAGAGGATATTGGGATATCTATCCCATTGTCTAGCTCATGGGTGTCCAGCCTTTTGGCTTGCCTGGGCCGCATTGAGTGAAGAGGAATTGTCTTGGGCCCCATATAAATTATATAATATAGTTAATGTATATAAATCACATAATAATGTTAAAAGTTTACGATCTCGTGGGGCCGCATTACTAGCTGTCCAGGGCCGTGGGTTAGACACACCTGTTCTAGCTGAAAGTGTCTGAAACTTGAAGCTCCACTCCTTCTAGCAATACTTTAACCATTCTCCAGGCTCCTGCCTGTGATTATGTGAGAGAGCAAGGGCTGCAGAAAGATTTGATTAATCAACCTTTCTCATGCACTCTGCCTTTTTATCTCTTTTAAATATATTTCACGTGTAGGGTGGAGGGTGAAGGGATTTGAAGGGGTTTGGGCCTGATTCTGTGTGCTAAATTCTTTAGTCTCTTATCAAAGCTGGAAAGCTGTCTTTAGTTTCCTGGCACAGCTTCGCTGACTGACTTCTCATGACTTTCCAGTACCCAGAAGGACTCAAGAAATACGATTACCTTCCTGGATTCGCCATCAGAGGACTTCATTATGATGTACAAAAGGTGACTGACACCTTGAATTTCATACTTGCTTTCCCTTGTACATTGAGTTATGTGAAAGGCAGATCAATGCTATCTCTTTCCTGTAATGACATGGGGTCAGAACAGCTTTCAGAAGAGTCTCTGGGTATTGTTGTATCTGTCCTTCCACAGGTTCTCTTAAGTTGTAAATTCTTTGGGACAAATGGAATTCATATAAAAAAGGCTAGCTACAAGGCTTCTCTCTCTCTCTCTCTCTCTCTCTCTCTCTCTCATATAACTCTTAAATCATTGAAGACGGTAGCTACAGCAGAGGGTGGTTTTTTTTTAAATTTGTACTAGTTCTAGTGCTTGTCTACACTAGCCCCCTCCTTGGAAGGGGGCATGTAAACAAGTGGAGGAGAGAAAAGCAGTGAGGTGCTATGCAGCACCTCATTAGCTTAATTCTCGCCACAGGAACTTCACGCCGGCAAGCCATGTACCTGCGCAACTTCAAAGTTCCCTTGCTCCCAAAAGGGCACTTTGAAGTTGTGCGGGTAGTTTGAAGTGTACGCGGCTTGGAGCGCTTCGCAGCTGGCAAGTTCGAAGTTCCCACAGCAAGAATTAAGCTAATGAGGTGCTGCATACACAGTGCAACACCTCATTGCTATTCTCTGCTCTGGCTCATTTATGCGCCGCCTTCGAAGGAGGGGGCTAGTGTAGACAAGACCCTAGTATTGGAAATAGTGCCAGAAACTCTCATTAAGCCTTTGTAGCTTCTCAGACTTGCATTCAGAAGCCCTGCGTAGTTTGAGAGGTGTATGCACCTTAGGGGCATGCAAAGGAAGTGCGAGCTTTTGTTTTAACTCTCTTCAGTAACTTTAGATAACCATGGGCAAGTATAGTTCTGAAAAATATGGCATCACTTTGCTACAGTTAAATAGCTTGATATTCAGTGGGGAGTTGGGGAGGGAAGAGGCAGAGGCAGTTTCTGGGGCAAAGTTAATCTAATTTTGATAATCTGGTTATTTCTGAATTAAGTAAATTTAATCAATTCACTGAAATAGAGAAGGTACCCCTTTTAAAGAGGAACAAGGACATTTTGGGTTTCCCAGGCTGTCTTCACTTCTACCTCAGCTGAGCTATAATGCTAAAACTGACGTTATGGCACAAGTCTGTGCTGAGTATGGGCTTCTGAATTCACAGCAGAGAGGTTGTCCAATTGTTTTCTGTGTTCTGCTGGCTACTATCCAAGCACGGATTTCTGAAATAAGAGCACATGTTGTTCATGCATCAATTAAACTGTTCTTTCAGTGGGTGGGTAGTAGCATGGGCTGCCTCATTTCTTATTTTAAAACACATGAAAATCAAGCCCTGCGTGAATGGAGCATGCTGCTTTATTTAGTTGACAGTCAGTGGTTAGGCTAGACATATCGCAGTATGCTAGATATGGGGGTGCCTTTTAGTTTAGGAACATTAGAGTCCAAAGTAATTTGCACTTGCAATGATGAGAAATGAATAATTCTTGTACTAATTATCTCTGATTTTCACAGCAGAACTGGGTTAGTCTCAGAAGCCACATTTTAGTTAAGCAGTTCCATTGTGGTTGTTGCATAATGTCTGGGGGAATAAAAAAGAAGGGGGATACCTTATCAATAAAGATCAATACAAAAAGAGGGCCAGTGTGATGATCCCATTCTGGTACAAGAATGGGAACTGGTACATGGTCTAAAAAAGTAAGAAGAAAATAAGATTTGGCATGAACGTGAATATTAGTTATGAGTAAGTAAAATGTGATGTACTACAGCTCTCCTTACACACAAACCCCACCCTAGCTATGTGTACACAAGGGATTGTCTTAATGCAAAAGAGCTATTGTACTCCCTTTTCTACATGCCACCTCCTGAAAAAGATTTTGAAAATAGGTCCTGAGTTGGAATGTAATAGCATGTCGTGCTTCATGGCATTTCCCTGTGATGCTTCAATGAAGAGAAGGGATTTCTGCACAATTTGAAAATACATTCAGATTAAGTTAGTGCGACAGATTGAATCGTAGGTGTCTCCTTGGGACTGTCATCGCTGTGCTGGTTATATGACTGAGCCTGCCTGCTCTCTGTGGTGGCCAACTACCCTCTTGTGCTGGGTTTCCCCAACAAAGGCACAGAGTTTGAGTAACAGGGCCCTCCACCGATCCCCACCAAAGCAACACAGCCACTGAACCTGCTCAGCTCTGGGAGGGCTCAGCTATAAGGCTGTTGATGGCAGCATCCAGGAATGCAGCTTTTACACAGCAAAAGCTCATGTGAGCCCCTTTCATCGATTAAAGAGCGGGATGCACAGTGGTTGATCCTCTCTCTGCTCCCCTTCCCCAGTAATAATTATTTATACTTGGCTTGACAATGAACACGTTTTTTATTAAATATAAAAAGTAGCATTTAAGTGAATTGCAAGTGAAAACAGATCACAGTAAGTTACTAAGCCAAAATAAACAAAATACACCAATTAAGCCTAATACACAATGAGCAATTTTCTGAGTATGTTCCTCACATCATGTCTCTAGTTCAGATAAAATTTTTCAGGTAGTTTCACTTGTTCGTCTGTTCTCTGTGGCCTGGGTTTACAGCTTTTTGGAGTTCTTTGTTTTCAGGTTTCTTCATGTGTCTCCTCTTAAAGCGGGGAGGCAATTTTGAAAGCCAGTTAAAGACAAAAGACTAATGCTTTCCATTCTTTAAATGGGCTTTCCCAGGATAGGACCCCTTGGTTTATGCTCTCCATACCCATGGAGAAATAAAAGATTCAAGATGGATTCCAGCACTAGGTAGCACGGTCATGTGTTTTTCTAGGACCAGTCATAGTTTGGGCTTACAGGGAAAAGAAGACCATCTTTGAGTTATGCATATTTGTAATCCAGTTTTCATACAGCATGGGGGCCATTTTAATTTCTCATTTTCTTCTTATTTCTTTGGGACATCACTAAACTTAATTTGTTGTGGCTACATGCATACCATATACTACCAATGATTACTGTGCACTTTTGTCTCTTCAGAGTCTTCTGATGAAGATTGATGCTTTCCATTATGTCCAGCTGGGAACTGCATATAGGTGTGTCAAATGTGAATGTATTTTCTAAATTCTCCAAGGGCTTAGCCTGAAGATGGAGTGCAAAATCTCACGTCTGCAAAGCTCTTTTTATTTTACGTGCAGAAAGCAACGTTCTCTAGCTTATCCTGTCTCCACTTGCTGAGTAATGATTCTAAGCTGTTGCCTGACGTGCAGTTGCAGGTGGTTATTCTTTTCAAGCATTGAGAGCCAAGTGTGGGAGTGCAAATGTAACTTTTTTTTATGGACAGTGACACATCGGATCACTTACCCCACCAAGTCTGCAAGTTGTTGCACGGTCTACCTAGGTCAGCTTTCCTGACTAAGTCTTTGAACTAAGGAAAGTCTCCCTCTCGCCAGAGCCAAGCATATCCTGACAGGAGCATGCTCAGCAAGCTGGAAAGTTGTTTGGATATTAAAATTGGAAGGTAGATTTTTAGCTCCATTAGCCTGAGGCATTTTTCATGAATTGGGGAAAAAGTTGAGTGAAATGCAAAGTAATAGGGAGTACCTTTCTTAAACAACTGCATAAGTCCTTGAATAGAGTATTGGTATGTAACACACAGGTTGCTTCTGCCACTCTTTTCTTTCTCAGGGAGCCGTGTCATGGAAGTTGGATCGACACACTTGGTATAAAAACTCCTCAGGTTCTGACCTGGCCTGGCTGTGTAAGCAAGCATAAGTCCTTTGCACTGACTTCCCTGGGAGACTTGAATCTGTTCAGCACCTGACAGGGTTGGATTTGAAGGCTCTCCTCTTTTAGAAACGAGGAGGCTGGTACAGCGTGGTATAACAAGCAAATACTCCAAAGCAAAAACGTCAGAAGCCCATCGGAGAACATAAAACAATATTTTACACTTTTTTCTTTTTTTGTTGGCAGGAATAATTAAATATTTTTTTTCTGAATGAAATTACAGGCAACTAATGGCTAATCTCCACACTATACTTTTAAACTCTGCTTTGGGCAATGATTCTGAAAATGAGAGAGAGTGAGTGAGATATGACAATGATGAAGTTAGTCAAACAATTCATTTACACTGATGGAGCATGATGAAGCTTCAGTATTTTGTCCTTTCTGTCTCTCTGCTCCCCCTCCCTCAACTCCCATAAACAGGAAACAGGTGTCTGAAATAGTAAATAGTCAGCAGGCTCCCCACTGCTGGCAGCACCTTCCATGACAAAGGTGTCTTATGCTTAGCTGTGTACAACATCCTTGGATGAGAAGGGCAAAATCAATGTTGCATGGAGCTGTCTAGACTGGGACCTAAACAAACCAACAAGTGTGTGTCAATGTCCTCTTCCTCTCCCGCCGGCTGCGGTGAGATCCCATCTTCAATATTTTTGAGCCACTGTTGTTTCTGGGCTCCTTCATCCCCAGCCTCTTTGAGGGGAACAAGGCCAGAAGTTGCTGACCAAGCACAGTGGTCCAGGCAGGGAAGGTGGCTAGAGAAAGCTGCCATGAGCTATTGAGATGAGATTGGGGTGAAAGTGTACCTCAGCATTACAGTGTGGGACATGAGTGCACGCAATGAGAGAACTTTTTAACCCTCTTGCCTTAATAATTGCCCCTGACTCTTCAGCCCGTGTTGCAGTTGACAGGTGGCTTCAGTCAGCTCTTGTGTTCCTTTCCTCACATTTCAGCCGCTCTCTAAGAGAGCAGCTCAGTGATGCAATATACACAACCTTAAAAAAGGGAAGTTTGTTACAGCCGTGCAGTACAAGTGACCTTGATCTCCAATTAGTGCATACATACACATCTGCTGATGGTGGAGTTGCTTGCTGATCTGAAGTCATTGGCTACATCTACACTACAGCAATCTTTCAAAAGAAGTCCTTCCGGAAGACCTCTTCTGAAAGAACTTCTTTCGAAAGCACGTGTCCACACAAAAAAGCAATCTGCTCTTTCAAAAGAGAGCAGCCACACAGTCCCCACTCTGTTGCACGTGTAGGCTGGGGTTAAAAAATCAGGTGCCATGAGAACTGTTCTTTTGGGGGGGGAGGGAGGAAGGCCCGTGGAGTGTCTACACAGATTTCCTTTCGTAAAAAGGCACTTTTCCTGAAACCAGAGTGGAAGAGCACTTTCAAAAGGAGCACCGCATTCTTTTGATTTAATTTCAAAAGAATGCTTTTTGTGTGTAGATGTTCCGCTGGATATTTTGAAAAAGCCCCTTTTGAAAAATATTTCAAAAGAACTTGCTAGTGTAGAGACAGCCATTGTGTTTACCTATTCCGCTTTGTCAAACTAGAATTGACAGGGAAGAGGAAGCTTTTAAATTTAAGGGATTAAAGAGCTGACTTTTGAGGTCCTAATTTGGTCAGATGTCTACTAATTGCAGTGAGTTTTATTTTAGATTTCCAGTAGTGACATAAGTGTCTGTTGGAAGTCATAGGCTCCCTTGGTAGTTCTTAAAAACAGCTAGTGGGAGCAAGGACAAGTTTAGTGAGAGCAAGAATTTGGCTCTAAACAGTGCTATAGCAAAAGTAAGAAAATCCTCTTTTTTGGGGGGAAAAAAAATTAAATCATCCTGGCTGTTCTATTAACTTCTTTCAAGTGGCAATATCCTATATATTTGAACCAGACCTGACCAAGTCTGAGAGATTCTGCAGTTAGGGAATTATGCTGCACTGGCCATAAGAAATAAACTTTGAGTTTTTTTGTTGTTAGTGTTCTGTATTACAAGAAGTGCTCATAAAATGGTAGCTTTTTGTTTCCTGAGATTTTTGTGTGTGGAAGTTGACTGTGTCTTAGTTCTGGAACAATGCCTTTTTGCAGTTAAACTCGAGATTACATTAAAACCGCAAGACTACCAAAGGCAGAGTTCCAAAATCAAAGAATTTTGCTTTCAAGACTCCTTTGTTTACAGTCCCCAGGCATTGCGACAACCTTCACTGAACCTGTGGAATAAGGTTATTTCAAATCACTTTTGTAGAGCTATTTATATAAACGATGGAAATAGTTAAATTTTCTTTTCACGAATAAGGTCACTAAAAAAAACACAAAAACCCTCAAGATAATGTTCTGATCTGTTGAGTTAGAAGAAAGGCCCATCGTTGGCTTGACAAGTAAATATTTTGCAAAATAATTACAAAAATACCACATAAATGTGTGCATCATCTCCACATCTGCAGACTAGTCTTACATAGCTTTTAAATCTTGAAGGCCTAGTTGGACACTAGGGGGCACATATTGGGTAAGGTCTATCCAGGTTGAATGGTCTCCTCCAGAGAAAACATTAGCTGACGTAAACAGAAACAGGAAGGGGTAATTTAGCTCAGGGATGGGCAGTCATTTTTGATGGGGGAAAGGGGAAGTGGTCAAGGGCTGCACTTTTCTATGGAAGCAGTGTGGGCTCGGAGGAAGTTTGGGTGAAGGAGGGGGTTGTAACCTGGGGCAGAGTATTGGAGTGCAGGGTTCAAGGGCTATATGGATCCAGTAAAGGATTCTGGTATGAGGGAGGGTGCAGGAGGTGGGAAGGGAGTTAGGGTGCATGAGTGGGTGGGGTTCCAGAGGCAGCCTCTGGCCATGAGGCACTTATTTAAGCAGCTCCTGGCCAGCAACGCGTTCAGGCAGGCTTCCCTGCCTGCCACCAGCCCAAGACCACTCCAAGTGGCTGGCTGTGCCATGTGGCTTTCTGTGCTGCAGGGCAGGAGTGGGGAGAGGAGAGGCTTCGTGCACTGTTCCTACCCTCAGAAAACTCTCTCAGCTCCTATTGGCTGTTTTCCAGCCAACAGGAGCTGAGAAAATGTGCTGGGAGCATGGGACAGAATGGGAAATCCTTCCTCTTTCCTCAGTGCAGCACAGAGAGCCATCGGGAGGAGCCGCAGGGGCAGCTTAAAAGGTTTGGCAAGCCAGGTCTTCCCCGCCCCTGCTTTAGCTTCTGCTCTGAGTTAAAAAATATCTGCACAGGTTACACAAAGCCACGTGAAACTTTCTTACACCATCACATTTTCTTGCTGTTTTTAAGATCATGTAATACGATAATTACCTGAAGCTGTAATTATACAGGGCTGACTAGTTAAGATTGTACGTTGATCTTTGGTTGGTACGTGTGTTCTGTCCCTGAGAATGAGACGTACTGGAGAAGTCTTTCATTAGTCTGACCTAGTTGTGGCAAGATGAAAGCCAGACATATCTGTTCAATAGTGCTTGCTCTCTGTAAAATAAAAAGATATGAAACTGGAATCTTTCTTTGCCATGTTGACTAAATCAAGCTATAGGCTATTACCTGCCTATAAATACAGTAAACTGCAGCCCCTGCAGAACTTGAATTTTCTTGCAAGTCTAGGGGAGCCAGGAACCAGGCAATAGCCTGATTCCCGGCTCCCCTCGCCTTGCAGGAGCCGGGAAACTGTTCAGCCCACCAGGGCTGGTCAGTTTCCTGGCTCCCAGAGTGACAGGGAGCTGGGACCCAGGAGGCAGCCTGGTTCCAGTCTCCCTGCTGCTTGCAGGACCTGGGAAACTGACCAGCTGGTCAGTTTCCTGGGTCCTACAAGCCCTGGGGAGCTGGGAACCAGGCAACAGCCTGGCTCCCCTTCACTTGCAGAGAGGGGAAACTGACCAAGACAGCAGCCTTGGTCAGTTTCATGCCTCCAGCCATTGGAGGTGTGCTGGGAACCAGGAACTGCCTGGCTCCCCATTCCCCTCCACTCCTTGGAACCAGGAAAGTAACCAGGGCTGCTACCCTGGTCAGTTTTCCTGGCTCTGCAAGCGGAAAGGAATCGGGAGCCAGGCTCCTGCCTGGTTCCCAGCTCCCCACCACTCTGGGGACCAGAAAACCGCTCCTGTCAGGGACAGCAGCTTGGCGCACAGCTGCCACCCCCACAAGAGCAGTTTCCTGTCCGGAGTGGCAGGCGCATCAACCCAACATGTGTACAACTTGGTGTGTCTTGAGGGCTTACTGTACCCTGTGGAAGATGATCTCTGCCCTTTCAGTGATTGTGGGTGAGTGAAATGCCAGCTGGTGGTAAAACAGACTTCATGCTAAGGTCCTTTTCTTCTCTCTCAGGCTTAGAACTTTATAGAAGATGACCAGTCTTTCCTTTCTTCCCTCTGGTTTGCACCCACGGGTTGCTAACAGTAATGCGATGTTTTTTGTAACTTGTTTTGCAGAGGTCTGAAGCCGGTGCCTGATGACGAGGTTATTGAATTGTACGGTGGTACCCAACACATCCCACTGTACCAGATGAGTGACTTCTATGGCAAGGTATTGTGGGCAGCACTTCAGTGTGTGTTCTTTAAAACTCATGTGGTGTTTTTAATATCAGTAGGGAGCCTTACTATGTAAGGAGTAAGTGAAAGTGATAATGGCATCTTCCAGATCAGAAAAGGACAGCACTTGCCAGTTTAACCACATTCTACTTCAGTGGAATTTACCTGAGAGCTAATTTAAGGAGGTATAGAAGCTGACTGCCAGTATAAATATTTCTAAAAAATATTTGGACTGAATGACCCTTGATTTGGTAACAAGGCAGGGTGTATTTCACATTCAGGTCACCCTTTCAAGTCTAGCCTGACTCACAAGTCATCAGGCCATCTAACAGCAGTTGATATGTGCAGAGGCAACCTTGGCATGTGTTCTCTAATGAGTGAGCATCCCAGCTCACTGGAAAGCTCAGTTAGGGGTGGACATGGGCTCTCCCTGCTCTGAGGATAGAGACCTTCCTCTCAGGCTTGTTAGTTGGCACTAAATGGAGGTTTTTAAATTACACCGTATCACATAGCTGGAACTCTGAATTTTAATTACTAACAAATGACTGGCAGGGTCACAAGAGGCTCATGAGAGGTTCGTGTTGGCTGATAGCCTCAAATGGTCAGGGAGGCCACCCCATGCTCCAGGCACCTCTGACTTTGTGACTGCTGGGTGACAGGAGACCGATCATGCAGTAATTGCCTGGTTCTATTCACTTCCTTTGCAGTGTCTGGTGCCAGCCTCTGTCAGAGATACTGGGCTGAATTGACCATTAGTCTGACCCAGTATGGCCTTATGGAATAGTCTAGAAAATATGGTAAATATTTTAAGGAGAAGCTTTGGACAACAGTATTGAACTTTTTGCAGTCTGAGAGAATTCCATCAGAATTTCATTTTTCATAAATATAAACCAGTCTTTCATTTTTCCCTGTTTGGGGACTGTCCCCCCTCCAATCACACCAACAGCGCAAAGGGTGAATGAATATTTGTATTTTAAAGTAATGGAATGGAAATGCCAAAATGTGCAAGCCTTGAACATTTGAGTAAAGCTGATTGCATGTGTTCCTTCTGAGGAACTTCATAAATGTTAAATATAAAAGGTATGTTGCATTTAATATTTCCGTTTGGCTTAACTACTGTTTCCACAGTGAATGCACATCAGCTAACCTTGAGGCCTGTTTATTATTCATGGGTGTGTGTGTGTGCGGGCGCACAGCACAGCCAGCCAGAGAAATCAGTCTGCCTTCAGCACTGCATAGGGCTCCAGAAACTGGTTTTAATTATTCTGCGTAGATCAGATTCATTGCGTGTTTAGGGTTTTGCACAGTCAGAGGTCTGGTAATATTAAGTTTCTTCCACTGGAACCTTCAAATTTGTCTGCATTGGCTGAAAGGGAGATGGGTTGGAGTCAAATGTTCTTTTTGGAGGAACTGTCTGCCTTTGTGCCATGGAAGCTTTGGGGAAAATAAGTTCATAAATCCCACCCTAAGCCTCCTTTCAAACCCTGAGTGAGTTCTTCTGGCGTAGGTGAATCATCTGGCAGCTGAACTGCAGGCTTCCTCAAAACATTCCATACCCCTTTAAGTCAAGCTGTGCTACATCAACAGCCCAAGGTCACTTTGATTTTGCTATCATGAGAGAGGCTAATCTGAGCTGTTCGTCCTTTTGGAAAAGCAAATATTTTGTGTCTGAGAATTATTCACAGCTCTAACATTACTTGTACGTATGTCTGTTGTTTAGAATGTGAAATATCTGTATTCACAGTAATGATAAATGTATTGCTTTCTGGGGATAGCAGATTGCTAACTTGTTTCAGACTCACTTGCCCTAAGTTTGAAGTATAGCTACAGTAGTAGTTGTGCTCTAATATAACTAGCTATCTTTCTTTGATCTGAGATGCATTATCAGTTTTTTCCTAAAGTTCCCATTTTTGACACCAAGGCTTGCTTAAATTCATCCCTCCTTTCTGAAGGATACTCTTTCTTTGGTGGTGAGCAATGAGGATGTGGCTTTTTCAAGAGTCAGTCACTGATACTCTGTGCGTGTAAGAGACAAGGTGGGGAGGTAGCCTCTCTTCCTAGACCAACTTTTCTTGGTGAGAGACAAGATGTTGAGATTACAAAGTTCTTTTTCAGTTCTATGCGTGCGTAAGACACTTGCGAAGACCCCACAAATATCACAGGACATACTCCCAGTCCTTATTGGGGGAATCGGGACTGAATTTTGCTTACCTGCTGGACGATAACATTAATAAGCTAGTAAGCTGATGTCTGGATCTCAAGCATGTAAGCAATTTATTACATCCGTTAAAATATATGTATAATGCTTTTTTCTGGCTCCTTCTAGAGACAGTCTTTTGCCTTGAGGTACAGTGAGCTAGCTCATCAGTTTGAGAGTTGAAGTTTATTTTACAGAACTAGAAAAACTGGAATTTTCCCTCTTCGAGTTTGTCAAAACTGTATAAACAAGCTGATGGAACTAATCGTAGTCATAATTAAAAGAAAAGTCTATTTCTTATTCCCTTCCTGACTTAATATTGTTATTCCAAACACATCAATACATGTTGCATAGGATTTGTGTCTGGAAAACTTCAGGAGATCCAGCAGAAATTGTTTCTGATTGAGCAAATCCTGCTTGCTGTGTCTTTCGCTGCTGAACGCAAACTTTTTAAACGTGCTGTGTCTGTAGCGTACTTTGAAGAAATTACTCAATTCTGAGCTATCGGAGACAAACTGAATTAAATTCATAATGAGGGAACTGGGAGTGTATTAGAATCAGAAATGTAGACCATTAGTGCAAAATTCCTATAAGCTCTTCCTGAGGATCTAAAGCTAATGTTTTCTTGTGCTTTTTCTGAGTGCTTACTGATTTGCTTCTAAACTCTTGAAGTTCATCACACATGCTTGCCTTGCTGCTTGGTTTCTGACCTGGGACTGTCAGGTCTTCGTTGAAATCATCGTGTACAATTTTAAACTTCTTTACTTTGCTGTAAAGGAGGAAAACAAATTCCCCCACAACCTCTCATTTCATAACTACAGTGGATCTCTCTTCAGTGATATGCATGTATGGGTCAGAAAGCTAAGTAAGGCAGGAAAATAAACTCAAACTCATTTGTATTCTTTGAGTGTCATATTTGCAGTGTCCTTTGAGCTATGAGACGATTAGGATTGACCTGCCTGTTAGGATTTGCATGCCTTTACGTGTAATATTGGGCTCTGCCTTCATTAGCTTTTTTAAGCCTACAAGGGAGAAGCATTGGAGTAGAATGAGGCTTAACTGAAGTACATGAATTACGTCGTGGAGGTCATAGCTGAAATAGATCAGTCCCACCTCCTTGTTACACAGCTCCCATAATATGGGGAGACGTATTCAGTTACTCTATGTAATGCACTATAACAAGGTCATGGACTAAATACAGTAATTAGATTTTAAAAGAGACAGGGCAACTCTAGGACCAAGTTAAAATATAAATAAACCACTTTGTGGTGTTATCTGATAGATTTCAATGTCGGGGGGACCATCATGAGTTCCTTGCCATAAGATTCAGAAAGGAATTCTTCATTTCTTGACTTTTGCTGCATACATGCATTATACAGGGTTTTTGTTTTCCCTTGTAGTATCATTTATTGATCTCTGGTAAAGGCAGGACATTACTCTTGATGGACCAATGGTCAGATTAAATTTTGAAAGTCAGTATTCTTGTCTTGGTACAGCCAGAAGTGCTTTTGTGCAACACATATAATTAAATCTCTCCTTTTGAAGTATCAAAGTAGTAAAAGTTGTTGCATTCCATCTCTTAATAAAGAAGGTGCTGTCTCTTGGATGAGCTGTAAAAACTGTCTTGACTAGTTCTGATCAGTAAAAATCACATCACACATTTGCAAGAGCAAAGGGCTCAATATGACTCTCCTAGCCAAATTCCTATCTAAGGTAGCTAAGTTTAGTCAACCAAAAATGCAACACTCTTATAACAGATATCGCCTAAATGCAGTGGAAGAACCAGTGAACTCTGCCAGCTGGGGTGAAATAGAGCAGCATCCTCTTAACTCTCTGTGCAGGTTGCCTGCGTAAAACACTTCTTTGTGGCCTTGTTTGAGGAGTTGACTCAGTTGCCTGCATTAATAGCTGGCCCCCATGGAAGGGAAGGAGAAGCAGCTCTCATTGAGCTCTGTGGTGGTGATTTTTTGTCTTCTGGGATGGGGGACACTTAACACCTGGAAAATGTTTCTGGAAGCTGTCATGTGCCTGGTGTAAGATGCCTATGGAGTCTAGGCTGGTAAGTGGGCCACATGAATGGCCCTCCTTCATATCAGTAGGCAAGATTATTGTAACCAAGATGGTCTTGCCAAGACAGGATAGATCACCTTTTAATAGTGTCACTGTGGGTGCTGCAGTGTAAGTTTCAGGTCATCCCAGCACTGCAAATTGGGGATGTTTCCAGCAGTGGTCTGTTGGGTCACACTCGTACCGATAGCTCTCTCATGGCATTCGCTCCTTAACAGATTGTCTGCATGGCCCAGCCCTTCTCAGTTCCTTCTCTACTGTCCTCTGCTGCAGATGGAGTTTCCCTTGATGTCTCTAGATGATGACCAAAAAAGTTAATTGTCAGTTTTACTTCAGTTAGTTGACAGCTTCCATTATTTTAAAAAAAAAAAAAAAAAAAAAAAAGGCTGAAACAGGGACAAATTTCTCTCCATTTCTCCCCAATTTGGGCTTCCCTCCCCCAGTAACAGTAGGTGTAAATAGCTGAACTCTTTCCCCGTTTCCCTTGTTGACAGGTTCCTTAAAAAACACAATGCTAGGATCCCCTGCTTTTAAAAATGCAATGCTAGTTGTCAACCCATGCCAGCCTCTGATGGCCATTCCTCTTCTGTTGGCTGCCTTGGAGAATCAGATGTTCTCCAGAAGTGCTCATGCTGCAGTAATCCCGCCATGAGAGCAAGACAGGACAGGGAATTTCACCTCAAGATGATAGTCACAGAGAACTCCCTTCAGCCCCCTCCAGTGGACTCCTCAGGAGATGCTATGGACAATGCCAGCAAAAGACAAAGCTCCAACTTCCAAGGTATCTAGGAAGCAGGCTAATATCCCCAGCAAGGGGCTCTTAAAAGTATCCTCAGCAAAATTGCTACTGGTGGTGCTGACCTCCTTGAAATGGAGCAAAAAGGACATCTCCAGCACCTCATTGGCAGGGGCCTCCACGGGCACTGAATTGGAGCTCAAATGCTTGACCTCCTCGGCGGCAGCAGCAGTAACACGGGCTCTGATGCTGCCGGCGCTGGTTCCCTATCTATCTCCGGGTAGTAGGCCTGGCACCCCCAGCTGGCGCTAAAAAGAATGGAGGGCGGCACCATCTCAGCACCTGCCAGACTGGTACCAATGCATTTCCTCAGCCACAACGTCTGTCTCGCCAGTATCGCGCTCTCTGCTATGCAGCACTGATCAGTCACCTGGTCAAGCCTCTGACCACCCTCCAAGGTCTCCAGCTCTCTCTCCTCTCAGTCAGGCAGAACCAGAAGAACAGAGGAGAAGATTCTCTTTTCGGCATTCCTCCCTCATTCACCACCGAACTCTGTGTCAACCGCATCACACGAAACCTCCTGGTCTGGGCAACCTTGGCCATGTCCACCCCCCACCTTACTCTACCCCTGGGGTGGCTCTAGTACGTGGCTCTTTGCACTCTATCCACATGGCTGTTAGTCCCTAAATGGTTGGCCACCCCTGCCCTATGTAATAGCCTCTGTGGGTCCCATGGGCATACTATAGGGCACAGTATATAGTTCCCTCTACTCCAGCATGGTAGCCATTAACATCCTCTTAGAACAGGATCTGCAACTGAAATCACAAGAGCAGCCCTTTTTTCAAATTCATTTGCAAAATCAACCCTTCAAGAGCTGCGGTGCATGGGGATATGAGATAGTCCTTAACAAATAACATCAAACCGTGCTTTGTATCACCCCCTAGTTTAGTAACAGAGCACACACAATTATTTGTACCAGTTAGAAAGCTGTTATCCCCGTCTCCAGCCTGTACCTGCCTCAGCTGCCAAATTCGCCCCCAAGCACTACCCACCATCCTGCAAAACCGCTCCCCCCGCCTCCAGACTTAACTCCCCTGAGCCCCAACCTTCCCTTGCCCTGATGATTAACTTGCCTCAGAACAACAGCTCCTCCCTTGCTCCCCTCCACCTTCTTGGCGGGCTGTGCAGCTCCTGCAGGGCCAGGCTTGGCCACCCTTACTCGCCTGCCGATTGGCTTCTGCCCACATGGGGTGTCCCCCTGCTGGGCGGCTTTCACTTCCAGGCTTCCTGCCACCCCTGACGTCCCAGTGGCTCCGGAGCAGCCGCTACTTAAACAGAATTTATTTTTATATCGGTAAATTCTGTTTCAGCAGCAGCCGCCTCTGGAACCGCACATGGAATCGGTGGCAGCAGTACTCAGAGCTGCAAGGAGCTCCTTAAAGAGCCGCAGGTTGCTGATCCCTGTCCTAGACAGAGCCAAGCATCCCTCCCACAGAGATCAAGAGGACAAAACAAGACGGGGATGATTCTCCAGAAACCCATATAGAAGACGCCTTCCCCCCAGTGCAATTTTTGTCTTTGTTCCCTGTCAAAGCTGTAATACCCACTGATGACCTCGAACAATTTCAAGAGTTCTTCAAAAGTGGCTGCTAGCTAAGGGAAAGCTCTTCAAGAGGTGCAGGAACAAATATATATAAATTGCTACAGATCCTACAGCAGCTACAAAAGTTGTTAGTGATAGATGAGACCATCGTGGAAGCCTCAGATGAAATGTGGTAGACACCCATGTTGGCAGTGCCAGTGAACAAGAGGGTTGGTGGAACATATTTCATCTCACCAAAGGACGTGGACTTTCTTTTCACACCCACAGCCCAATTTGGTTGTCACTGTTACTGTTCACTAGTGTACACCATGACGCTTCCAAATAGCTCCACGGGACAAAGATCACAAACATTTGGCTCTGTTTGGGGGAGGGATGCAGTCATCTTCCATGCTGCAGTTAAGAGAAGCCAGCCACTCTGCACTTGTCAAGGCTGTTTCCCACTGACACAGTGCAGAAGGTGAGGACCTGCAACCCCACCTACCACACGGAATACAGCTTGGTAGTCACCTACAGTGGAGTACCCATGGAGAGACTGCTTCAGGAGGAAGAAGTTACACACCTTGTGCAGTAAAGATGGTTCTTTGAGATGTGGAGCACCCACAGGGGGACACAACTCCTCCTCCTCCTCTCTCTACTTTGGAGTACATTTAACTTCTGTACCTCTGAGACCGTTAACAGGGAAGGCTCGGGCCACACACACGAGCATGAATGCCAAGAAACAGTAAGTGGTTCTGTCCCACGAAAGCTCACCACCTAATAAATTGTTTTGTTAGTCTTTTAAAGTGCTACCGGACTGCTTTTTTTGTTTTGAAACAGTTACAGTGCATGCACAGCCCAATTGACCATGCCTGGAAAAATCTCTGATTTGCATCACTGGGATGACCCACTACCTATAGTGGAGCACCCACAGGGGGACACATTTGAAGACTCATCGTTGCTGCATACAGTGAGTAACTTTTGGCAGCTGTTCTCGTGTACCTAGAATTTGTGGGTCATGCTGATTTAACCCAGGGCAGAGCGTTGACTGAAAGAACTTCTGTATCCATAGAATCGGCATGCACATCATTACATGTGCTCTTGCTCTGTGTGTCACTTTAGTACAAGAGGAGGGAAAGAAACTACACGGGTGGGAACCAGTGGAATCTGGCAACCCTGTGCATAGGCAACAGCAGACAAAGTGTCTCATAGGTCTCTCGTACAACCCAGATCAGCTGCATGTGGCCTGTGGGCCACAGATTGCTCACCACGTGGTAGGGCGTGTTCACATGTTTCTTCAAGTCTGTATTTACACCCTTTCCAATCAAGGATATATAATCTTTCTCATATCTGTAAACTGTGTGTGCTGCTCATGTTACTGTATTTGCAGGCATTGACTCAGAGGCCATGGAAATGCTGGGTTTATGGCTCTTTTGGCTAAGGAATTTGTTTGTGTTTCAAACTTCCAGGCTCTGATCCATGCAATGAGTGTACAGGCATCCTGGATAGCTATATAGAAGTTAGAATCTTGAGCAGTTCCAAGCATTTTCCAAACTGCTTTTCTGTTACCAGATGTTTCTAATTATTCCTATAGCCATTCTGGCACTAGACAGATGAAAAGCTAAAATACTCCTTCATCTGCAGCTCTCAGGAAATATTTGGGAATCTCACTTCTACGTTTTAGTACATCAGAAAGGGAGTCAGTGATGATTATTTTGTATCTGTGTTATGGCAAAATCCTATTGTATTTAATAAGGAGAAGCACGACATGCAGCTGGAGGTGAAGCTAGCAAGGGATGTGAAAGATAGGAAGTATTTCTACAGGTTTGTTAGCAGTAAGGTGGTCGGGGAAACTATGGAACCCTTACTGAATGGAGAAGGCAACCAAATTCTAGGTGATATGGGAAGAGCTGAAGTGCTCAATGCTCTTCGCCTCTATCATCACAGATAAGGTCAGTTCCCAGACTGTTGCACTGAGTCACGTAGTATGGGGCGAAGGTGAGCAGTCTTCAGTAGTGAAATAACAGGGTAATGGCTATTTAGAAAAGCTGGACATGCACAGGTCTGTGAAGCCACAACTAATGCATCCAAGAGTGCCGTGAGAGTTGGCTGACATAATTGCAGAGTCATTGTTCGTTACCTTTTGAATACATGTTGCGATTGGGAGAAGTGCCTTCTTCTAACCATCCTGGACCATGTAGTGCCTATCTTTTTTTTAAAAAAAAATTGAGGGGAAATTAGGCTCGAAATTCTCTGTTTTTTGTTCCTAATTTATAGCTTTTACAGTAAATTCAGTCTTTCTATAACATAATGGGCATGAAATAACTGGGGAGTTGAGTGGAAACTTGAAGATTTGAACAATACCAGTAATTACTAGCTATTTTTTAAAAAGGCCTGTACCTATTTGTTTCTCTCCCTTTGTTATCACCTTGTGTGGCAGGAGTTTTCTGGCCTCTTATCTTTTGGGCACAAATTATTTAAATAATTTTGCTGCTTGTTGATCAGTTACATATTATTTGGAACCTCACCAGGAGAATAACGAGCATAATACTTTGACGTCTCCACGCCTTGTTGCATCCAAAAGTATTGAAAAGCATTATAGACATTAAAGTTAGCCCCCTGGCACTCCTTTTGGGGTGACTGAAGGGGATTTAGATGGATCCCTTTAGCTGTTTCTGGAGGGGAATGCAACCATTTCTCATTGTACCGCAATGTTATACAGCCATTCTGTATGGAAAGTGAAGACTCTCTCTTCTCTTAGGTTGGCTAATTTTATATTTTGTAGGAAGTGTTAATGATCACAAAGGTCAGGAAACCTCTTTTGTCAAGAGTTCCAAAGAGCTGTTACCTTAGAAAGAACATCTAAATACTGTCAAGGTCTCATCTGAAGACTGATGTGAGCCAGGCCTGATTACCTCGTGGAGTGTGATTGGAGCCTTGTGCAAGTTGGTATAGCTACAACCCATACTCTTCTCCTCCCCCCTCATCCTCTTTCTTTAATTGACATGGGAAAGCCCTCTGAAATCTCTAACACCTTGTTCACAGCTTTCCTGAGTTTCTAATGCAACTGTTCTGTGTGTTTGTTTGTTTTTTCCTTCTCATCAGGGTCCTTCAATTAAACAGTTCATGGACATCTTCTCCCTTCCTGAAATGACCCTGCTCTCATCTGTCATTGACTATTTCATAAATCATGGCATTGAGTTTGACCAGGTTCATCTTTACAAGGATGTATCTGTAAGTATAAGGGCCACTTGAAGTGCTGATGCAGTAGTACAGTGGTTCCCAGTCTGGGGTCTACAAGTGTATTGCAAGGGGGACTGTGGAAATAAAAACGATCATAGAAAATAGAATTGGCTTTGAGGGCCTGCAAATGATTTGGAAGGAGATTGGGTGTGGGGGATCCATGAATGGTTTGGGTGTTCTGCAGTAGCTGAAAGGTTGGGAACCACTGCAATAATATGTATATGGTGTAGCTAATCTTAAGTCTTTCATTGATACGTGTGAACTCTGTACTATTAAAACAAGCTTTTATGATTTCTGACATTGAAGGTATTCGGGTTTTTTTAGTTGGGGGCATTGATGCGCATACAATATCTTTCTAAAAAAGCACTGGGGATCTTTGTATACTAGTAGATCCCTCTAAAACAGTGTGTAGCAGGCCTCTTAAAAAAAGGACTACCAAAATAACTGTTAAATATTAGTAATGTGTTTTTAATATTTATTTTGGTAGTCCTTTTTAAGAGGCCTGCTAGGTCATGGCCACAGAAATGATGGAAGAGGTTGATTTAAAGTCCCATCTCTCTTTAGGAAGATTTCTTTTTTTCACCCTTCTCTAAATTTCTGAACTATATTTATAAAGATTTGCATTAGTTATGAACGAATGCTTCACCTTCTACTAAATTAATAGCTAAGAGCCTTTTGGCAACTTGTTTGAGGAAGTCCTGAATTCTGTTTGTAGGGCATTTTTATATATATAATATATAAATCAGACCCATACTACCTAAAAAAACAAGGGGAATTTTGCATTGATTTTAATTATGCTGCTGATAGGTGAACAGATTGTTAACTTACTTGCTGGCATGGAAGTATTCTTTATTTTCAGTTAATTATAGGTAAAATTTGGGTCAGATAGGACCCTAAAAGGCTCCAGGTCTCTGTCTATGTCCTGCCATAGGACATTGGGTTTGTCCTACCTAGGCAGGGTCTCTCAATTCTTAGTTCGGTAAGTGTGGTGTTGTGAGGAGCAGTTTGCAAACTTTCAGCTAAAGATAAGGCCCCTTATCACTGTGCTTTTTGTGTTCTCTGCTGGGAGTGACGGGTGGGGGAAGAGGAGGGACAGTTGGGAGACTGTTCTAACATTAAAACAAAAAAGCAGTAAAGCAGCACTTTAAAGACTAACCAAAATAATTTATTAGGTGAGCTTTCGTGAGACAGACCCACTTCTTCAGACCATAGCCAGACCAGAACAGATGCCATATTTAAGGCATAGAGATTAGATTACTATTTTTGGTTCCCTGTGCCTTAAATATGGCGTCTGTTCTGGTATGGCTATGGTCTGAACATGTAAAGCACAGTAATTATTAGAGTTAATCAGCCTGCTGTGGTGTGTTCTGATGGGTGTCCAGTGACTGCAGAATTGTGGGGTGGAGTCTTGTCTGATTTTGAGGGTTAACAAGGTAAATTATACATCTTTTAAACCTCACTTGTTTGTGTATTGCTATTCCCTGAGGCTAATTTATATTTTGGAAGGCAAAAGAATCTGAATGCATGGTGCAGAATGTTGTTCAGCAAAATAGAACAGATGTTATCGTGAAGAAATAAATACAAAAGTCCTCCCGCTACTAGAACCGAGCATTCTCAGAATAATGATGTCTCAATGTCAGCAATAATTTCTGGAAACAAACTGACAATCCCTCCTTCACCCTCACAAGAAATCTTTTTCAGCAAACTAAAGGGTATTTTTAGCATCAGGCTCATGTTGGCAAAACAACAAACGTGCTGTTAGTAGGCAAGAAATATTTATCATGGCCACTCTAAACTTTCACCATTTATCCTTGGCAAACTTCACAAAGACAGGCTGTACGTGGTCTTTAATATGAAGCTGGGCCTCTGTGTACTGGTCAAAAGGTCACGTATTTGGAGAGAGATTAGAGCAAATGAGCGTCTTTTTCATGGGCTCAGATTGATAGGCTATCGTGGTACTGGGGGACAAAGCCCATCGGCCCTGCCATTCTTTTGTAGCATCATCTCAAGGTTTTCAAGCCTCCAGCTGCAGTACAACTGTAGGTTCCATTTATTCAAAGGGGCTAAGGAGTCTGCCGCCAAGGAGCCCGGCGAACCTGTCCACGTTTTCTCAGCTATGATCAGGTCTGCCCATACTAGTGCTTACTGTTCGTTCGCTTGCCCCTAATGACAGGCGGTCAGAAGAGAGACTTTCTGCACAGGAGCTTGCACTTACGATGATAACCCCCTTGCAGTTTGGTACTTGTGCCCCTTCATCCAGCAAAGTGAGCTATTGGTGAATGATATGGGACATCAATTTTTAAAGTGTAATCAGACTTTTACCTTTCAACTCCAAATATCCCGAGACGGAAGCCCCATTTATTAAAGATGTCCCAAACTGTGGTTCAGATCTGCAGTGCTGATGCTCGGTCAGCGAGCAATTAAGTACCCTTCACGTGCCTGCTAAACATCACTTCTGCCATGTAAACATCTCCTGCTACTGCCTACTAATGTTGGTTTAAAACTTATTTTGGACCCTGACTGTAGGAATCTGCAGTAGAGTACAACGCATGATATGATGGAATGTGTCTGATCCAAACATTTCCAGTTTACGCTTCTTAGAAAAAAGCTAACTTCTGTATAACCCCCAAACCCTTACAAATGAAAATAGTACCTAACTCATGGACTCCCTTCTCTCGCTTTCTGTGACCCCAGAAACTGGTGGTGGCTTTAAAAATGAAAGTAGAAGAAATGTGGCAATTGATCTGACAATAGCATGGTTTCAGGAGTGATACTCTTGGAACAGAGGCGTGCAGTTTGCAGACCTGGTTAGATGAGATGTTGGGATTCTTGAAAGTGCCTGGGGGTGTGTGTCTCATATACACCTGTATGAAAGAGACAGGGACTCATGCCCTATTTGGGCTTCCTCTCGTAAATAGTGGAAGAGACACACAGACAGATGAAGAGATTTTTTTCAATGATCCTTGCATAGATAAGGAGACTTTTTTTCGGGGGGTGTAAATAGAAAGGAGAACGCTCTGAAAATCTCCATCTTGACAGACATCTGCAGGCTAAGATTGAAGTTGTGCATTAGACGAGATGTTCCCTTTGGGCCTTAAACTCTGACTCTATTAAACTTTGTGGTCATATTTTACTTTTACAATGCAGCAGTGGCTCATCTGCAGCACTTCATTGCAGACACTGTTTGCGCCTATTCCTGTCAGCCTAGGTAATTCACCTCCTGCAGTGCTGGTATGTAAGTATACCAGCCCAACCCCTGGCGGACACAGCCATAGCATTATGGAGATAGAACTGGAGAGGACCTTTGGAGGTCATCTAGTCTAGTCCCTGGCACTCACAGCAGGACCTATTGCCATCCCTGACCATTTTTTTTTCTTAATCTATTTGCCCTGGACTCCTAAATGGCCTCCTCAAGGATTAAGCTCACAACCCTGCACTTAGCAGGCCAGTGGTCAAACCCCTGAGCCATCCCTCCCCTCAGAGAATGGTTTCAATCTATTGACCTCTGGGCTATAGGGCCCAGACTGCTTCCTCTGCACTACTCTGCTCTTCTATTAACCTGTGTGTCTCAGGGGTATGAATTGTTCACACTCCTGAAAGACACCTCTGTGCCAGCATAAGTCTGCAGTAAGACTCCTCCTCCTCCTCCAGACGCTTTGCTGAAATGGAACTTTCTCAATGTACTCGGACTCTTTTTTTTTCATTCCACCTCTACTTTGTGCCTTAAGATCCAAAGCTTCTGCCTTCCTGGGTGGTCTGAAGCTAGAGAGGAAA
The DNA here is from genome assembly GCF_033958435.1 of Carettochelys insculpta. NCBI lineage: Eukaryota > Metazoa > Chordata > Testudines > Carettochelyidae > Carettochelys > Carettochelys insculpta. The sequence continues at coordinate 5,843,059 of NC_134147.1, read as the reverse complement.
TTCCTTTGAGTCCAGCAGAGCAGCTGTTTTCCTGGTCGTGGGTGATCACAGAACGATGCAAGGTGCTTCTGTGATAGTCTGGAGAAACGTCTTAATCACTTTGTGTCCCTGTTCAGTTATGAATTGCTTGGCTTCCCGTCAGAACACCTAATATAAGAGCTTGTCTGTGCTTGGGAAAGATGCTCCTTATGCCTATGAGAGAGCATCTCCCACAGACGTAGCTACTTCACCTCCCTGTGAGGCAGTAGCTATGTCAACAGGAAAATCCTCCTGTTACCATAGCTGTCTCCATTGGGAGTTTCATGGGTATAAACGCGTTGCTTAGAACAGCAATAGGCAAACGAGGCTAATGAATGGACTGCAAGATTGTTGTGACCAAGATGGTCTTCTGAGATAGCATAGTTTTGCTAACTGTGCTTGCGTACCTGGAATTTGCAGGGTGTGCTGAATGAACCACGGTAATTCTTTGATTTAGATGCAGTGGAAGTGCACAGCTCTTGTGATCGATGTGAAGTACGGGCTGATTGTGCACAACTTGCCCTTACTTTGCATGCTTATCTCTTTAGTAATACCTGTAAGAGGGAAAAATATGCAGATGGAAACCAGTGAAATCTGGAAACCCCTCATGTGGGCTGCTGTAAACAAAATGTTTTATGGGTCCTGGCCACAGGTTGCCCATCATGGCTCAGGGTGTGCGTTTACCACTCCCCATAGTGTCATAGTTAAATGGACATAAGTTTGAAGTGTCAACCAGGGCTCAATCACAGGGGCAGTAACGGGGCTGTGGAGAGCCAACCAGGTAAGGTAATACAGTGAGATGGGTAAATTCACATCACATCCCAAGTTGAAAAGGAGCTGGCTTGTTCCATCCAGGGTTTGACTTCAGTTGGACCTGCTGAATTGGTTATGATTGGTGCCTGGGGGCTGTAGCTTGCTCTGAGAATAGGTAGATGCATCTTACCTCTCCTGGGGAGGAATTCTGCAAGGTCTGAAATCTGAAGATGCACTCAGACTCTGAGAAGGGATGGGGTGGAGCCAAGCCCAGTAACTACAATCGCTTCTTTCTCTTGGGGGTTTTTATGTTGCACTTATGGAGTACTTCAGATCCTACTTGAGACTCAAAGCCAGGTGGTCATTATTGCAGGACTAATCAAGCTGCCCAAAGCTTAATTTTAGGCTTTGTTTATGCAAATATATTTAAGACATTAATTGTAATTATTCCAGCTCGTGGAAATAACCAAGTTTTTTGTTTTTCATCTCGCCACCACCTTTCGACCCATAAACGTAGTTGGTTATATTTGTAGTAGTGAATCCCCTTGCAGAATGTCCTTGGCTTTCATCCTCTTAGCTCATGGTCTTTGCAGAAGATGAAGCAGATGGATCCTTATTCTTTTCATCCATCTTGAGAAGAGGGTTACACTGAGGCAGAAAAAAAATAGCCCCATTAATGCCAGACTTAAAACTGAAAGCTCTCTGTTTTTGCCCTTTTTAGGAAGCCATTAAAGATGTGCACGTGAAAGGAATGATGTACAAATGGATTGAGAAGGACATGGGTCAGTTAAGTTTAAATCTGTTGTTGTTAATTTTCAGTGCTAATGCATATTTTGACTGGTTACATGTGTCAATGGTTTGGCAGTCAACCATCAGACCAGAGCTGAGTGATAATAGCAAGATGGTGTAAGGTCGTGTTGGTATATGTTCACTGCTTGTGCTTAAAGCTATCAAAGGAGTTGAAACCCATATTTTGGTACTGACCAAAGCTGCTTTACAATGCGAAAAACAGTGCTTTCATTCCTCCAGCCTCATGGGCAAAGCAAATAGGTTGGGGATATTTGCAGTTCAGTAGAAAAAGTGCCATACAGAAAGTCATAGCTCTTGTAGATGAGCTTTGTTCCCTGCTATATAGTCATCTCTATGACACACTGTGATTGTTCATCTTATCTCTTTACATGCAGAGAGCCTTCTCATGTTGACCTGCTTCAACAGTACATTAACTTGGTTGTACATGCGGGGGTATTAGAGTAGTTTGCTGCATAAAGCCAGCTTTTTATTTTATTGCTGTAATTCTGTTCTTCTGGCTTATTTCAGTAATTATAACATTGTGTTCTGAAGGATATGGGCTCTGCATACCAAGCAATGTTTTAGCTCATAGATGGTCTTCTTAAAAAATACTCTCTGCTGAATTGTTAACAATATACGGGACATGGGTTGTGTAGGGGAGAAATGGATGGTGAAAGGTAATACAGATTTATGGGTCTTTTTTTCCTCTTTTTAAAGAGAAATATATTCTTCATGGGGATGAAACTTACGCTGTCCTAAATCGACTGGTTAATCTCAACAAGAAACTCTTCCTTATTACAAACAGCCCCTTCAGTTTTGTGTGAGTATTGTCTGTTTCAAAAACAATGTGAACTAAGGAATACATTTACATGCATTAGATTGTGTGGTTTTGCAGCCTAGTCCTCTCAGTGAGGATTTTGGAGGTCGTGAACTGATTGCTTTCAGTGGGGCATCTCAGTGGACTTCTGTTTGACCTGGGGAAAGAAATCAGTGACTTGTGGTAATAGTGTTTAAACACACGTGCCACACAAGTTCTTTTGTGTTAGAGAGAGTTGTTCTGATTTACCTTTTGGGACTATGACTGGCCAGTATTACTTTGCCATCATTTTATTATTGGTACTAACAGATCAGTATCTTCTGAGCCAGTAGATAAGCTCTGCTTCCTGAGGGCACAGAGGTGTGTGGACAGGTGCTGAGCTTTGAGGGTATGACAGAAGGAGAGCTTCTTAGTCATGGTAGGGTAAGTTAATGATCAACAACTTGTCTGCAACTCCTGCGTGCAGCAAAATGAAGTCAGAAGTCTTATGATGCCTCCACCCTTGAACACGTTAAAAAATGTTTCAAAGCCAATTGAAGTAAAGTTGTTCTTCCCCGCCCCACCCCCACCATCTCCCCTCCAGAGAATTTTACCCTGGGTTATGTATTCTAGTGAGGGAATTACTTGGACTATTAACCTGTAACCTTTCTGCCTGTTTGCAGAGATAAAGGAATGAAACACATGGTTGGCAAGAACTGGCGGGACCTCTTTGACATGGTCATTGTGCAAGCTGATAAACCCACCTTTTTCACTGATAGACGCAAGTATGTTTTATTGTAGTGTGTTGCACGGCTGCATGGTGGCTTGTGCAAATGTACAGTAAATGTTTCCCCTCTGCCTTTTCTCCAGCCGTCTCAAAAATATCGATATGAAAACCATCCACCTTTTTTTGGGGAGAGTGAGTGAGTGCTTATGGATGTGCACTGGATCATAAATTCCTGGTGTAGAATTGGGTCCCCTGCTCTCTGATACTCACTAGTCAGGTGCAAATCCTAAGCAGAACATGCTCCTAAATATGGGGCATTAACAAAGTTAAATCAGAAGATTTATGGTGCAGAAGAAATGGGAAGAAAACAAGTAGCAGAATGCTTTGTATGAGAGCTGAATATGCCTGAATATTGTATAACTTGCAAATATGCCAATTTTTCCCCCTGCTGCCCTTTTAACAAACCTTTCAACAAATGGCAAAGTAACTTGAGAGGGTTTTAATTACTTGGAGGTTTCACCCTGTGTATTTTTCATTTTTTTTATTCCATATGTCTGTACAGTAACTCCTTTACTTGGTGACTAAAGACAGCATTCCTATTTTTGGCATGTTAGCTGTTTTTCATTGGTAATAATTTCCTATTGGCCTTGCAAAATAACGAGGGAGGAAGTGGCTATGCCAGCTCTTGAAAACAGATATAGAGAACCTGTAGTACTTCATGTTGCTACAACTTAATTACAAAACTGCATTGTTACCTAGATTGGAGTACGTTCTTTTCATCAAATCAATTGCCCAGTTAGTAGTGGAGTGTTTTCCCCATCCATTAAGAATATTTGGTTGCCTTTTTTGCAAACTGAAAACCTGATCAGTTCAGTAGGTATGTGGCTTTCTTCTGAGAAACAGCTTTATTTTTATTGGTGCTGATAACTGTTTCCTTAATTACTGTGTATTTTTGCAATTCTGTATCTGTAATGCTGCTGCTGCTGCTGTTGGTGATGCAAGTTACCATTTTTACAAAAAATGGCTTTCAGCTGTTTTGTGTTTTTTTTTTAAATCATAGACTCTGGTCAGGGCAGGGATTCTGTTGCTGTGCTTACTCAGTTAATAGTGCACATCTACTTTCTATAAAATACACCTTCTGACTACGATTAGTAGCCTCAGCAAAAAAGGCCTAGGAGACAACCGACCATGAACATTAAATTGCAGTCTCATGTGCTACCTAAACACAGTTCATGGCATAGATGAATTGAGAGGTCTGTTTTGAGAGGCTTGTGCAGATGCTATCCCTAATTTAAGTGCTTTCTGCTTCTCTAAAAATTTCATCTAGTGTTGTAAAGCCAGTATATTTTGTGAGCACTACATTAACTTTAAAGCCTATTTCCTCATTATATAAATGTTCGTATCAGTCTACAACAATGAACCAGTGTAACTGTTTGTTTGTGGTAGCCTGTTGTGAGATCACCTACGCTGTCTGGCTATACAGTGATGTCCACTGAGGCACCAAAGACTATTTACGCTACAGATCTCTGCAGAAACAATAGCATATTAGGGAAAGTTAAGCAGGAGCATTAAGTGAATGCTTGTAAGTTATATTTAGTATTTAAAAAAAAAAAATCTGAGGCCTCTACATACAAACATTCAGCTCATCACAGCTTGTTGGTTTGTTCCAGGGTAGCACTAGGGGGCACCAGTACAATTTACGTAAGGTACTGCACAGTTTACACTTACATTGAAGCATCAGTAGGTTAGCATACGGTGCTGTGTGTAAATAATGCTATGGTTTGATAATTGTTCAAAGGATCTAAATAACTCTATCCTGGTCTCTGAGATCCCTTATATTTCCTAGTAGGTTTAAATTATGTTTCTCCATCTCTAGTCAGCCTTGGTTTGCAAACTCTCAGGTATGGTGGTCAGGTCCCAGGCCTATCTTCAGTACCTGTTCTTTGGATTCTAGGCAAGCACTGAATAATACTCCTGTTCTCATTGTAGCTCTAAACCTTTGTACCTTATTTCACTTTTGTGTATCTTTATATCTGATTCATTCACTATGGTTTCTGTATTAAAGAATGAATGTTGGATGAATTTCTCTCAAAGCTTTACTTTGTGTAGTAGAGGGGAATTTGTTCTGTGGGGGTTATAACTTTACGTCTGTGATGTCTGAAAGCCTTTAGATCCCACTTTCTAACTGTCGTACAAATCCTAATAACTTACTATCAAAGCAGGTTCAGAAAGCAGGAGTAATCCAAAAGGTGAAGGGTTACAAACATTCTTGGTGTACACTATCTTGGAATATTTTCTTTATTTCCCTTCTCCTATCTCTGTGCTTCTGATAGTGGAGGACAGTGGCATCAGAATGTTTTGTTCTTCATGTATTTAATCTAGAATTAAAGCCTGTTTTTGGTGTGGTTTTTTTTTTTAAGGTTCCTAATAGCTTCCACACCCAGTTGTGTTTCAGGCATGAGGAGACTAACATGCAACATGTAGAACTTGGGGGTTTTGAATACCAATGCCTTAGTGGCATAAAGTGTAAATGGAGCCAGATACATGTGACTTATGGAGAGACTGAATTAAGACAATTTATTTAAATGACTGAGTGGTGGTTGTGAAATACATAACCCTAAAAATATTTGAAGGATCCCAAGTGAGATGCACTGTTAACAGAGCAGTATGTGGTGCTGTCCCCCCCAACCCTGCTGGTTCCCTTCCAGAGAGCAATTTAAAGGGGCCAGCGCTCCAGCCTCCGCCATTGCGATTTTGGGAGTTTTCAGCTGCTGGAACTGTGGGACCTCTGGAAGGCTAGAAACCCCATCACTTTTTAGTTACAATACTAAGGCAGAGACTGTGCTGCAAAGATCACTTGCACAATAAAGGGAGGCGAATCTGAGATTCCCCTGATAGTGTAGCATGGGGTGGGGCGTGCTGTGCCCCAGAACGAGGCAGCAGCCAGGGTAGGCACATGGTGTTGGGGCAAAATGCTCTTTTGACCATAATTAACTTGCTTTCCTGGTTCCTCAAAACCAATACAGACTTCTCAGGTTTTTGTGGTAACGTAGGGTTAATATAAAACCCTTAATAGGCTAGAATTGGATTTTATTCTCCTGAGAACATAAGATGTAGGCAGCAGACACCGAAGGTCACTTTTTGCTTAAAATTCACTTTGTGCAAGTTGCACAACATTTAATTTACCAGCTTCGTGACATGATTACAGCTGTGTGTGGCAAATGGAAAATGTGAGTTACTTAACTTTTCCTCCCCCTTTTCCTTTTTTAGACCTTTTAGAAAATTGGATGACAAAGGCTTGCTGCAATGGGACAAAATAAACAAACTGGAAAAGGGAAAGATCTACAAACAGGTAAAAAAATAAGAAAATACAGCCTTGTATTTCCTTTGCTCGCTACCTCTAAAAACCATGGGAACTAATACAATTCCTGTGTTCTCAGAAGTTCCTGGGAAAGCCTGGTGAAAGCTTTCTGTTTATGGAAGCAGAAAAGTTGTATGGTCTTGGTGATGTGAGAAGTAGCTCTACAGAATATCTGTGAGGGCTGGTTTACTGGCAGTCCTTGCCCCCCACCCCTACATAACAAGGGTGAGCAGTGGTTGGTAATCTGCAGCCTGTGGGCTTCATACACCTCCCTGGGGCTTCACCTGTGGCCTGCAGACCTTTAACTGCACCCCTTCCTCACACACCTCATGCACACTGGATAGGGTGACCATGTCTCCCTGTCCCGTATTTACGACAGGGAGATGCGGGGGAGGAGCATCTCCCACAAGCCCCCGGGAGATGAAAAAGAGGTGGCAGCCGCCGGCCTTCCCTGAGCCGGAGAGGGGGGCCAAATACAGGACAATGAGACCCTTTTTGAAAAGTCGGGATGCCTTTCTGGTGTCCCCAGTGCAAGACTGTCCCACCCAGTACAGGACATATGGTCATGTTAACACTGGGGTACTGGAGCCCAGCACTTTCTTGCTCCCTTCCCCTGCCCTCCCCCCACTAGAACTTTCAAAGCATGTGAATGACCTGATTTGCACTCTGTCCCTGCTCCTGCTCCTGCTCCTGCTCCTCCTCCTCCTCCCACCGCCCTTGGCTGAGCTGGAATGCCAAGTGCAGGGGTCTGGTGCCCTGGTGTCCGTCAGGCATGCAGGGGGGAAGGGGCCACGGGGTCACAGGTGGAGCCCCAGTGGGCTGTAGGCTGCTGCAGCCCACTGAGAAGGAGAAGGGACTCTCGTGTGGCCCTCTCACCATTCGTAGTTGCCCATTGTTCGACAAGAATTACAAAAGCCTAACGCATAGCATGGGTCAGAAGTCAAACTCCAGTTACAGATAGCATCTTCCATGCCTTTTTTCTCCTTGGAGATTCCTGTGGAATCTCATCTTCAACCCTCAGACACTTTCAGGATCTCCAGTACGTGTGTCAGATCTCTGCTTTTATGATGATCTTCCAATCTGGGGATAGTAGGTCAGAATGAGATCCTTCGTAACTGCAAGCCACTTGTTGGAGCATTCCTAAGGCCTAAATGGCACATTGATACTTTATGTGACTGAAGATGTGACTTTTAATAACTGTTTAGTTAAACCAATGCAACTTTATATGGGGGCTCTTAAATCAGTTTAGCTTGTGCCTGTGTGCTTAACCAGTGGAAACTAAATGGATACAGTAAAATGTCTGTTAGCCGGCACTCAGTTAACCAAAAAGCTCAATTAACTGGCATTTCTGTTATCTCCCAATACAAATTTTCAGTCTGATGATTGAGACTGGTGTACCACCCAGATTGTTATGCAGTTGCATGTTCTGCATTCTACTTTTATGCAGAAGACAGACAACAAGGAAGCAAGCTGAAATCAGGGATTTATTTAAAACAGCAGCTTGCGGGGTGTCACGGGACTTAACCCGTAATGACCCCGTCTCCTACGCTTTCTACATCTACAATAACTGATCTTGATAAATGACCGAGACACAGTGCAAGATCCTGATGTGCCTTCTCAATCATCAAAGGTTAAATTTATGTTCATTATAGTTTTGCGTTAAATGCATTCTCAGTGATTTGAGTGCACATAGCAATATAGAGTGTCATAAGATAACTCGCTGTCTAGAAGATAACCAGTATACGCTTAAGTGCTTCAAGAAAGCAACCACTCCTGTAGTGCAGTATTACTGGATTGGAGCGTACCTGTATGCTATTCCATACTTTATTTATGCTGTCCTATTCTAATTGTTTGGAAATTGGGATTCCACTGGTTAAGAGTAACTTAGAGTCAACCACAATATTGGATTAACTGGCACCTTCTGGTTCCCTGCCATGCCAGACAGCAGAGCTTTCACTGTATAGTTAGTTGGAAACTTATGTGAGAGTCCATATACAGAATGTATGAAGTTAATCAGTGCACCTTCTGCGTGTAGACTTGCCCCAAAAACATCAGAAAATCTTTATACTTTCTCTATTTTTCGTGTGTTAGTTTCACTTTGGAAAGCAATAAGGGCACCAACTGTCTCTAAATTAGCAAATAAATAAAAAGCCACCTTTCTATTTTATGAATGCGCTGAAGTGAGATGCTGCTCTTTTCTTCAGTAGACCTAGCAATTCATGCCACATGTTTTTCTGAGAGAAATTCTCCTTCTCTTGGTTGTACTGACACTATGTGGGTGCATTTACACTAGGAACTAACTTTGAAGTTAGGTACTACTTCGAAGTAGCCAGCAGAGAGTCTACACCCTTGTTCCCTTACTTTGAAGCTAACTTCAAAAGAGGGAGCCCAGCTTCGAAGTCTTTACTCTGTTCCTGGGAATGGAGTAGTGCCCGACTTCAAAGTAGGGTGTGTGGAGATGCTCAGCTTCAAAGTAAGCAACTTTGAAGTTATTTTTGTAGTGAAGACTCATCCTGCCAGTTCAGTCCAATGCACTCGAGACTGTTCCCCTTTGTGGTTTTGGGTGACTGACTTTCATTTGGCTTCCTGTTTTTAAATACTGCAGGCTGGTGCTGTAGTACGGGACTGGAGTGATAACAAACAAGCTGTTTGTTAGTTTGACCAAGATTTTGAATATTTGGTATTGGACCTCAGTGATAAATACTACATATGTATTTGTTAGTTCTGGAACTGTGTGATAATGCAGCTATTGCACAGGCCAACAGCTTTCCATTCCTGCTAAGTCTCAACACTTTTCTCTTCATTTAACTATTAGGAAACATGTTTGAGTCAAAGACAAACTGCTGTATCTAAAGCAGTACGCTCCTGAATTAGATTATGCTATTATTTCCAAGGTAACTGCAAGTACAATTTAACTTCATTTGCTTTTCTTGCACAGTAAGAAAGGAAACCTAGGAAATATATTTGGTTTTGATTCCAAGAATTAATTTCAATAGAGCATTGGATACTTACCAAATTGCCTTAATCCCATTGTTAATAAGCAGTTTGTTTGAATATGAATGATCAAAAGTATTCTCTGCTTAATCTTGTAACCCCTTAAAGGAATTTTGTCTTTTTTGTAGCTGGAAGTTCCAATAGTTTAGTGACAGTGTTTGATGGTCTCCATCATCATTCCCTTAGCTTTTTGGGCAACCAAGTTGAATCATAAATTTCCCAGTTACTGGGTTCTCCCCAATGCCCTGATGGCACCTGGAAGGGTGATGGGGAGCAAGATTCAAACCCTTCATGCCAGAGACCTTGCACTCAGTCCTCATCTGAGGTCAAAGGACAGCTTCTCTTTAAGGCTCCTGTCAGTGACTGACAGTGATCTGAGACTCTGATCAAAGTATATTAAGTGCAAGTATTTTGTCAGCAGCCTTGAAGAAGGAGTATCCTAGAATGACTTCAAATAGCTACCCCTGTATTGGAGAGAAGTTGTGGGCCCAGCTAACAATAAAGTCACAACAAAAATGCTATCTGGCAGAAGAGTCTTTTGGCCACATCTCCGATCCTGTTTGTTATCAATGTTACATGTCCAGAGACATATGTAACTGAGCGTGCTTTCGCTATGGATGCTTTGCGTGTTACCAGGCCTGAGATAACAGACCCAATTATCAAATTGTCTAATCACATAAAACAGACTATCAAATAGTGCTCAGCTGCACTGAGGCAAACCCAGTCAACTGGATGAAGAGTGTTTGTTCTCGCGTAACTCGGAGGAGAGCATTTATCTTCCCACAGAATGGGTTATATTTTACACGTTGCATCTTTTGCTACTTGAGGGCTGTGTCTACACTAGCCCCAAACTTTGAAATGGCCACGCAAATGGCCATTTCGAAGTTTACTGATGAAGCACTGAATATGCATTTCAGCGCTTCATTAGCATGCGGGCAGCCGCGGCACTTCGAAATTGACGTGGCTCGTCCCGACGGGGCTTCTTTTTCGAAAGGAGCCCTGTCGGGACGAGCCCCGTGGCAGCGAGGCGCGTCAATTTTGAAGTGCCGCGGCCACCCGCATGCTAATGAAGCGCTGAATATGCATTTCAGCGCTTCATTAGTAAACTTCGAAATGGCCATTTGCGTGGCCATTTCGAAGTTTGGGGCTAGTGTAGATGTAGCCGAGAAGAAGTTAATGCCTTTGAGGTAGGTTTTAAATCACTCCTTACATGTGGTTACAAATGTAGAGATTTCTGACTTTCACAGAGTCACACACTGTCCCATAGGAGGGTCAGGAATGGAGTTTCTACATCATAGGCATGATTTGTGAATCACTTTGAGATCTTCTGGTTCAAGTAGTGTTCTTGTAGATGTAGGACTTAAGAATCTTCTGAATCAGCGGGCTGTGGTGGTCCCCAGTGGGTTGTGGTGTTTTCTCTGATTTCCAGCACTCCCAATAGTCAGCCAAAAAAATAAAGTACCTTCCTATTTTCTTCTAAGTGATTACATTAGCTGTGATGTTGGCTATTTGCAAGTGGGGAAAGGGAGATTATTTGCATGAATAAGAGGATGTGGTCTGTGAGACCATCTCGTTTATTAAAATCATGTTTACCCGGCTTTCAAAAAGAAGCCTTAAACAGAGCAAAGCACCTCGCATCTTGATGATGCTGTATAGCTTTTGCAAGCAGCATTTAGTGTTTGTACAAAATGGTTTGCGTGTTATCCCTGTCTGTGCGTTACTCGTGCGGGAACATTTTCCCTCTAGTGCTTTCCAATAAGTCACCCTTCGCTTATAGATCTGTCAAGCAAAGCCCAGGTTTTTTTCCTCCGCACTTTCTAAACAAAACAAACTGTAAATCAGTAATGTCTGAATAGCAGATTATCTCAAGGTGTTTTCAGTATCTTATGAGTTATTTGGTGTAAGTAATGGCAACTTTTATCCTTATCCATTTGAAAATCAGGTGCCAGTACTGACAAACTACTTGGCATAATAAATGCTGTGTGTTTCAAGAGGCTCTCCCTCTGGATAATGAGGACATTGTAAAGATTGATTGATTACATTTTGCAAAGCATTACATGTGCGTCTGAACACTTAAAAAGGAAAGCAGGTTAAAAGGGAAAACTAGCATCTCTTTCGGTCTTCAGAGCTAGTGAATGCAGCTTGAGCTCTGCCTGGCTGTTTCTGTAATCCATCTCTGAGGCAGGGCTGTATTCCCATCAGATTAGTAACCCCTGTGGCAAAAAGGGTCACTCTCATCCTTTCCTAGGGCCAGATCCTGAGGAATGCTGGGCACTCAAAACTCCTGCTCATGTTTCTTCTCGGGATTGTCTCCAAAGAGAGCAAACCCCCCTTTTTTTATTTTTTTTCAGCTCAGCAGATTAGGAAATTCACAGAAAGGGCTGAAGACCACCTGCCTATATATAATCTGTCACTTTTGGAACCAAACTTTAATGAGAATTGGCCTTTCTTGGCTTCCTGTGGAGGCCATGTTAATGAGTGAGCTGTGACTTCAACAATGAGAGAGCCCGGTGCTATGAATTAGAAACCAGCTTCTGGCCATTAATACAAGTTGGAAAGCCAAAGTAAGAGCTTTAACTATGAATAGTGTAAATTACCAGCCTCCAGAAATGAGAGAGAGAACTGTTCCCTCTATCCCCGGGGGTGCTGCTGGATGGCGCCTGACTATTTCTGACTAGTAAGTTGGCAGTTTAAATATCATTTACAGTTGAGTGCAACTTCCTGGAAAGTTCCCAGGGTAGGCACCGTTTCCTTCCTTCCTTTTAACGGGTGTGTACAGGCTAACCGCAGACACAGACTTCTTAGCAACACACAATATGTTGTGGGCTGCTCAAGAAAATGTCCAAACTCCATGGAAAAAGGTCTGATGTTTACCCTTTCAAAGAGCTGTAGGTCTGAGAAAATAAACTGAACTGTTGAATTCATATTGCTGGAGAGCTCTTGATTTAGAATAATTGGCCATTTCCTGTGACTAGTCAGATGGCCAGGGATTTAGTGGTGTCTTTTTGTTGCAGATGACTCTCTCAGTTGTTGCTGTGAGGAGACTAGTCAATGCAAAATCTTCTTGCTTTCGTAAGCTGGCCTTGGATTGTGGCAGGCAGCTGGCCTAACAGTAGGCTCATGGCATGGAATTACTGCCCCCTTTGTCTTGTAATGTCCTAACTGACCCACTGCCTCCTGTCTCCCCCTTTCTGCAAATCAAATCTTCACTACGCGTAGGAGACAGTTGCTACCGTTATCTCCTCACCTAAGTCTGCTGGCTGCCTTCCTACTAGCCCTTGTCTTCAGGGTTGTATATTGACACCCATCGCTGTCATAGCTGAGCACCTAGCACATACAATAAGTTGGCAGTAGCTTAGTCCCTGGTCTGGGTTCGTGGAGTGTCTCTTCTTTCTAGGGCATAGAAAGTTTTGCTCAGGGAATGGTAGGGGGTGGAGATAGACTGGTTGATACTGTGAGTGTTCTGATTATGGGAGAAAGTCTCTTCCCCTGCCCGCCTCCCCCCCCAGGCAGCTTTTGCAGGAGCATTTCCTAAAGAAGAGGGTTTAATCTCTCATCTGGGAGTTTTTCTACAGCCTGTTTTTTTTTTTTTGTTTTTTTTTTTCCCCCCCCCCCCCCCCTCCAACTTCTACCCCCTTTGGAGAATGTTTGTCCCCAGCGCTCTCACATCTCGTCCTTGTCTTCGTGATCTGCATCCTCCCAGAGGAGTAAAACTGGGCAATTTGGACATAGCTGGGACCTTTGGTCAGAGAGTTTTAAAATAGCACATCAGCCAGCTAGGAGACATTGGTGGAGGCTGCAATAGGTCCAAAGCTGCCAAAAGCAAGATGTTCAAAGAGCTGGCAAAAGCATAGCCAGAGGTTGGAAACTAAGGCCATGCCTACAGTAGGGAAAGTAGTCGATTGCAGATGCACAATTTCCATAACTGGAATTGCGGAGCTAGAATGGGCATATCTGCAGTTGTCTTACCTGGCTGTCTTCACTGGAGGTCAATGGGAAAGTTTCTCTCATCGACCTCCTTTATTCCTCACGAGAGGCAATGAGTACAATGGGCAGTGCTGACCCCCAAGAGGTCAATTTCCACAGTCCCAACCAGACGTGTGAAACTGAACCCCGGGAGATCGATCCTGAGCGGGTCGCTCTTCCAGACTAGTGTAGATGTAGGCTAACTAGATCAAATTGCATTTCTAAGTTGTTGGTCTGCTTCAAGGTGACTGAGGCAGTGTTTCCCTATTACAGTAGCAAACTGAAAGTCTGGCCTGCAGGCCTTCATTGCTAGCACTGGGAATTACTTTGGGCAAGTCATCACTGTTTTCTATCTGGAAGGTTAGCGTAACTCCCTTGTGGGCTGCTGTAGGGTCTAATCATCTGTAAAGCATTTTGAGATTCTTGGAGCAGTGCACGTCAGGATTATTACTCAGGACTTCAGCACTGCTAATGCTGTGGTGTGGGGATGGGTCAGGCTGTGAGGGGATTTCGCAACAATGGTTATGGGACATCTGGGCAATCCCATGTTTATGCAAGAGGCCGAGTGGATGCCCAAATGGCTGATTTAGTTTGGCCAGCAGCTCCTTGTGGATTTTTGTTATTGCAATAGACTTTGACCCTGGGTCAAGGAGTAAAGCTGATTCCAGCTGCAGCTTGAACAAACCTGAGGTCTGCAATGCTACAGCAGGGTGTACTTGACTATTTTCGTTCTAAGAAGTCCTGTTCATACTGTAAGGGGAAGCTGAAATTACACCTCTTCCTGGTCCTCCTGAGCAGAGATGGATGCTAGAAAAGGTGTTTTTTTTTTCCCTCTCTTGAATTGAAAAAGTGTTCTGGTTTTAAAACTTTCCCCCATGAAAACAGGTATTCTTTGTGTTTGGTTTTGGATTTCAACCACCTGTATTAGAACACGCTTGGTTTTGAATTCACAAAGCATTGAAATGCTTTTCTGAACCTTGCTGTTAATGCAGCCAGTTTTGGATTAAATAAACTGTCTGGTCTGGAAGCTGGGTGGTGTAGCGGAAGGAAGGAGGAGAGCGTCTTTTCGATAGATTCTTAACAAACAAGTCACATAACCCTTTTATGTAATTTGAAGCAGTGATCTTAGGTTTCCCCAGAATCTTTCTCCATGCAGAGCTTTCTCTTTAATGATGTCTTAATCTCTTCCTCTTCTGGTGCTTAGTATGCTAATTCTTTTCCTCTCTCCCCGACCCTCCACCTCAGGATTTGACACTCCTGTGCGCTCAGAAATCATACTCCTCTCATGCTCTTCCTGTTGGCAGGGTCTGTTTTCCTGCTTCCCGGCAACTGGTGCCAGTGTTTACCCTGCTCTCTCTCCCAGAGGGTGAGTGCGCCCAAAACCTTGAGGATCAATTGACTTTTCCCTCCTGCCAAGTGGAGGAGAAAGTCTGCCTCACAACTCCATTCCCAGAGAAGCCATGAAGAGTGGGGAGGGAGGGGTGGAGAGCAACTTTCACCTACTTGGAAAGAGCAGGTTTTCCTGATGCCTTTATTTCCCGCGGGGGGGGGGGCCCCCCACCACACCACCACTTCAGGGTTCAGGGAAAGGCACTGCAGAGGTTTGTGTGCGCTCTCCTTCCCCGCCCACCCACCCACCCACTTACTTTGCTCAGCACATTTGGCATTTTTGCCTGTGAGGTCTGTTTTCTGCAGACACAAAGTTTGTTCCTGGAACCAGCACGTGGATGACAGCTTCAACCTTTCCACATGCCAGGCTGGGCTAGAGCATTGGTGAATGTACTTAGAGCTACCTACGAAACAGTAAGGTCCAAGGCAAAACAGCGTGAAGTTGTTACCAAAGCACTATACTGGCAGCTTTGGTCTCTCCACTCTGGCACCCCGTTTGCAGCTCCAACTCATTCATAGGTTCTCTAAATTTTCTGTTTTGCAGCCACCCGTTCCCTGAGGACTGTTTGGGGTGGAGGAAAAGGGAGGGGGATTGAAAATTATCTGGATGCTGCTGGTTGGTGGCACCACTGAATCTTTTGCAGCTGTGTTTTTAGAGTCTTGTACTTGATCTGTTGGGCTAGAAGGGGAAGCAGCTCCCCGCGCCCGCCCCCCTGGTATGTTGAAGACCTGTTTTATTGGACCTCAGCAGCAGATCTGAATGAAAGACCAGTTCCTAATCAGTCAAAACCAGCCCTTGTTTTAACTGGTGGTCTACCTGTAAGTGTAACCGCCCTCGGGCTTGCTAGAGCCTGGGACCCCCTGGAGCTTAGTACAGGCTCTTCTACAGCTTGAGCTAGAGGCTGGCTGGCATTCAGCTTGGGCTGAGGAGGACACTTGTTCTCTCTCTGTGACGTGGTCCAGGTACCACTGCATGGGACAGTTAACCACACCTTGGTGTGTCAGTTACATAAGAGCTCTGCGAACGCAGAGATGCTTTTAAAGCTAGATTTTTTTCCCACTTATGTAGTGATGGGGAAAGGGACTTTCTGTACATGACTTGACAATTGATCTTTGCCTGCTAATTAAAGAGCTTTATTTTTTGTGACGTTACAATTGGTTATAATGATGGCCTTAATGATGAAGGCTCAAGGCATTTCCCAAGGGCCTATTGCTGTACCGTACACAATCAATACCAAGTGGGCATTGTGCCACTAAACCCCAGTGACCAGTTGATTGGGTCTTCAGCAGAGTAAGGAGGAGTAAAGTACGAGGAAGAATCTGTAGGCTGGTTTGCAGGCACTGTCCTCGTTAGGTAAAAAGTTAATGGGGGTTGTGGAGCATAACTTGTAGAGTAGATAACAGACCAATTGATTTAAAGAGAGATCAGTTTCAATGGGCTAATTAAACCTTTATTTTGGTTTTTAAATAGTCTTGGAACAAAGTTGTATCCAGGTGGCTTTCTCACCCTCCTTCCAGTTTATATTTGCTGCACTCCCTTGTTGCCTTTTGTCTTGCATTCAGAATGCAAGTTCTTTGGGGTGGAGGGTTGCATTTTAGCATGTGACTGTGACACTGGAGACGTCTGGTTATGGTATGTTCAGGGCATTTCTTGAAACTTTAAGCCTAGATCCTCAATGGTATTTTAAGCTCCTAAAATTATTGAAATTACTCAGTTATGAGCCTAAACATCTTTGAGCTGAGCCTGAGAGAGAATTCTAACAATTATCTTAATTGTCTACTGCACCAGAGCATTAAGGAGTGTTTAAATAGACCACCTCCTTTCCACCCTTGTCATTAAAATGCCTGTTGTTTGGTAGCTCTGGTCTTCTCACATTTGCAGCTGTGGCTCATGTTTTCCTAATAACAAAGTAAAGAGGTATGTGGGACAATCAGCAGCAATTTCCAGAAATGTACAATAGCATATATGCTTCCTTAATAGATGTCACATGGGGTTTGTCTAAGCTGATGAGCAGCCTGGAGGATTTGGCTTTTCCTTCTAAATGCTCTCCTGACTTTTTGTAAAGTAAATGAATTTATCCAGAGCATGTGATCTGAAACCGCTGAAGACAACACTAAGCTAGTGCATGAATACCTGAAAATAAAAATTAATTATTCCTACTCCCTAGTTGAATGAAGTGCAACATCTACAAATGGTGCAAAGACATTGACTTTGGGTATTTGTATTTTTAGTACTTGAAGGTGTTGCCAAAGTAATTTACTCCAAGCAGCTAACTCTCTTATAAGCGAGACTTTAAAATGTGTATATTAAATTCTCATGTGAAATAATTGAACTTTACATTGTTTTATTTGGAAATCAAGTTTACTTTGCATACCTTGCTTTCTTGCGCTGTCGGACAGAACAGTGAAGTATCATCGTTTGGAGAGAGAAATTAAGTGTTTGTTTTATATTTGCGTTCTTAATGGTTTTCTCTCTCTCTCTCTCTCTCTCTCTCTCTCTCTCTGCAGGGGAATTTGTTTGATTTTCTAAGACTAACAGGATGGCGTGGGTCCAAAGTGCTTTACTTTGGTGACCATCTGTACAGTGATCTCGCAGTGAGTAGAACTATGCCTGTTGTACTTCTGGTTTCTGTTTAATACCAACAGTGCTGAAATGGTTTGGTTTTGTCCACTGGAATTCAAGGAGGACTAAATTCTTGTCACAGTTTTATATTCTGTTTTTACTGAGAATCTTTGCATGGGTCACTTGGTTTGTTTTGCTCTTGATTTGAAAAGTTTCCAATGATGGAGAATCTGCTGTTTCACAGACTGCGCTACCCTCTGGGTTTTTGACTCACTTCTGTGCGATTCAGACTAGGAAGGTGTGCCAGGTAGATGGTTTCGACAACTGTGTCTGAGCCAAGGAGGCAATAAGCAGTTAATAGTGTCCCCTCCCACTCCAGGGAGGAGGGAGGCCACTCTGCTGTGGTGTTTGAGGAGGGGGTCATCACCTGTGGGTCACTATGAGGGGCTGAGGCATCTTCGGTCTATAGTTCAAGGCCCATCTGGCAGCAACAAACTCAGAGGAACTCTAGGTCTCAGCCCCACAGCAGGGCAGACAACCTATAACAGGCTGTCATGTAGCTCCAGCCCCTGTGATGGGCTTGAGCAGGGCACAGGCTTTAGCTCAGGTTTCTGGATTCAGGCATGCAGCAGAGACACACGCAGACCATATGCTTGGGCCCTTGGCTGGGCCCAAGCAGGGAGCAGACTTAGCCTGAGCTTGGGCTGAGGCAGCGGGCAAGCAGACAGAGTCTATAGGAAACCAGTAAGGGGGAGAAGGGCCCAGAGGCTCAAACAGGGTTTCTGCACCTAGCAGGCAGACTAGGCTGTTAGTGAGGCGTTTCCCTGGGAGCACAGGCCTCCTGGCAAAGGGCGGGGTTGGCATAGGGATGCAGGCCCACCCTGCTCCACTGCATCCCAGCCTAGGGCCCTAACAGTGGTGCGGGGAGGGCAGGGCTGCACTAGGTCTGCGGGGATCCAGATGCAACATAGCTACTGATATGCAGATAGCTTTTTAGCTGGCCTGTTGTCCATTGCCCCTGAGCTCTTTCCTGTGTTCCCGAGGCTTTATCCCTCTGGTTCCTAATGGCCCTCTGGCTCCATGGAGTAGACAGCCAAAGGTAGCCCTGGCAACACCTTGTTGAGGTCCTTTTTCCTTTGAGGCCAGTGGACAACAGGTGCAGGTTCCCTTCTTGGATGCTACAGCACAGCAGGGCCATGTATGGGGTGGGATGGGCTTGGTTCCTGTCACCAAGGGGGGTGTAATGGCCCCTGGCTCTGCAGTCTGGAGGGAGGCCACTCTGACTCACTAATCCTAGATGTTAATGTCCTGCTCAGTCAGTGAGTTTATATTCAGGAAAGCAATCCACTTGGCCAGTCTTGACTTCCTGCTGCTGCTCCTTCTGATAGGTGATTCCCTTTTAATCTGGCACTACTTAAACCCAGTGCATGGTGGGCTTTCTTTCCCATAACAAGTATTGTTTCTAAGGAGCAAGCAGTCATGTTTTTCCCATGACCTGCTATTTGGGTCTCTTTCCAATCTGACTCCCTCAGGCCAAGGCCAAGTATTCTACTTTTATGACAGAGCAATCTTAAATGGACAAGTCCATGGCTGTTTCTGACGACACTAGTCACTTGTCTAAACAAATCATTTAAAGACTTGCTATGTCTATTGTCCTATTTCCAATTTGCTCATGGCCTTCCAGGCCTCTCTCAGTGAAATATGCATCTCTGTATAGATTTACTTTTTTAGTTTGTTTAATTGAGCTAAAAATTGGCTGTCTTTGGTATGGACTTACAAAACTGAAACTGATGTGGGGCTAACGCTTTTTTTGGCTTTATCTGGCATCTTCTGACTTTGTCTGTTAGACCCCAAATATTTTTAGCACTTTTTTATGTGTTTTATGCTGGGGAAATCTGGTGGGCGGCGCAGTCCGGTTCCAAGTGCAGTAATTTTTATTTTTTGACGTGTTGATTTGCTCCTGTTCCGGTGCAGTTGATAGGCTTCTCCTAAAGGTCCCATTTGAGTTCTGTTCTTTTCAGTGTTATAGATCACTGTACGAAACTTCAAATTCACCCCTCCTCTGCCACACACAAAAGGCCTTATTTAGTCACCTAACACCCCTCAGGATGTACTCAGAAAGCTTTGTGAGATGCTCTGAAAGGTCTACCCCATTATTCCCCATGTCTGTGTGTGTGAGCCAGGGTGGGCCTCTATGGAATGCACTACCCCTGCACTAAAGAAGGATGATTTAACCCTTCAGGCTAATGCTTGATTGCTCCATCTTCTGGATCACAGAAGAGGGACCTGAATGTCACGTAAGAGCCTGTCTCTGAACCACATTAACTGCCCCCATTTTGGAAGTGAGTAGCAGAGACCCCTCTCCCTCTCTCTCTCTGTCTTTCTTTCCCTGCTCTTCAGGAAGCTGGAGGCATTGTTCAAATGATGCACCATAGCCTGTAGTTAGAGTTTTCCAAAAATGCTGCTAACGTTCAAGCCAGTCATGTTAAACAAGCAGGGCGGCTATTCTGAAAACTGTGGTTTTTCTGAAGAACACTCTTTCTCCATCTGACAGTATCGTAAGACAAAGCATAACACTGGCTTCTTTCTAGGACCTGATGCTGCGTCATGGCTGGAGGACTGGAGCCATTGTACCAGAACTGGAACCTGAAATCCGGATCATTAATACAGAGCAGTACATGCACTCGCTTACCTGGCAACAGGCACTCACGGGGCTGCTGGAGAGAATGCAGGTGAGATGGAGCAGAAGCAGGCTAATGAGTAGCTAATCCTCCCCTCCCCCTCCAGAATGACGATTATTTGACTTGGGTAAGGTTGCCGTTGGTCTCCCTGTTCCCTTGTAGACTGGACTAATCTCCTAAAAACACAGCCCAGCTTAGTATTTGTCTGTTCTCTGGTTAGGGCCCGGACTAGAACGGCAGTGCTGTGTATGAATTTAGCTTTGTGTGGCAGAGGTGGGATTGGTGGTAGCTTGTCCTTTTGAAAAAGAAACGCAGTTCATACTAGTTCTGGTTGCATGTGGTGTTGGTGTCTACTGGGCTGGCAAGTGAACAACTTGTCCTCCGAAACATACCTCACAACCTGCCGTCTCATGGCCACTTGCAGTTCTAACTGATCATCTCTCACCCCTTCCCCTCTGTCCTCTCTGCACTTATAAAAGTGAGTCGGAAGGCTAACAATCAGAAGAACGTCGCTTTGATTTTTGGAATAAGCCCGGAAACAGCTTCCCTGTTGGTCTCCGGGCTTTCAGCTCCCTTCATTTAAATAAATGACGGCGTTTGTCTTAAGTGGATGCATGTCCTAAAATCAACTCTCAGCCAATGGGACTTTTTTCAACCAATGCAGCTTATAAATTCCTCCAGAGGACTTAAGGAATATTTTCACATATTTTCTGTTACTCATCACTTAGGATTTGTCTATACTATCAAGTTCTGTACCTCAGAACTGCTGCGGGGGTGACAAAAGAGTGAAAGCGTGTACATGGCAACACGATTGTGTTACAGGAGAAACACCCGGTTTTGGAGACAAACTTCCACAGAGTAGGCTTAGTGGTGAATGGCAAAGGGTATTCTCCGTGGGGGTGGCCCAAACCCCACCTCTGCAGGCATTGTTTCTGGTCAGCGCAAGGGCAGTCCCACCTCTCCCCTGGAGTCTAACTCCTGCTGTTCTTGGGCTGTGATGCTCTGGGGGAGGTGCATGCTGGTGGTGGGTGTGAGGGGAGGGCATGCAGGCAACCCCATGTGTGGCCACTGACTTAACAGCGTGTTTTTGATTAGGGTTGTTTGGTGCAGACATTAAATATGCTATAAGTAACAAATGCTCCCTGCAAGGCAGCGTGTGGGTTAACCACTGCCTTGCTGTCTACTCTCTAACCCGTGGGGTGAGAGAAGTGCCTAAATGGTACATAATTGCAGTGCATCTCCTAGAGCACTAATACCAGGAGTAGAAGCAGGCAGTTTGGTAGGATGTACAGTCCAGCTCTGGTTTTTTTCCTCTTTGTCACTGACACTGTAATTCTGTCCTTGACTGTTGGTAATTTTTCAGAAGTTGCAGAGGGGGCAACAGCCAGAGGCTGGAACCTGGCACCTAAGTTTATGGTGGCACTATGGTGGCAGGAAAAGGGCTTGAGAGAAGTCAGTGATTTAATTCTTCTGGGCTTTTTTTGTTCCAGATGTATCAAGATGCAGAATCAAAGCAGGTGCTGGTGGAATGGATGCAAGAGCGTCAGGAAATTAGGTGACTCAGCATACCTACATCTGCATGCTCCTCTAATGGACTCTCAAATTTCCCTTCTGACAGCATATTCCTGTGGAAACTGTAAATATGCTCCTATCCATGCAGAGATCTTGAAATCACTAGTTAGTTTCCAGTGAGTGTAGCTGGGCTCAGCTCTATCTTCTGTTCAGAGATTCTGTTGTAAGACTCCCCGTTGAATTCTAATAGACTTTTTTTAAGTTGCTACACAGCTGGGTGTTTTTGTTTTTGTTTTCAGTGCAGAAATTACGTTCATAAGAGTATTAACCTGCATTCATTCCATTGATGCAACCATGTAGACAGCAGACTGTTTGTTTTTATTGCTATCTATATTTTTCCATTCAAAAGAGCTGGTTGGCAAAGCCTTACTTGCAGATCGTTTAGGTCTGGAGCCCACAACACATAGGCTTTCATCTTCCATGCTCGCTTTGAGATTGTCTGAGGAGCTTACTCGCTGCTTTTAGCAGATGAAATTGAACAACCTTTTCGCAAGTCAGCCTCGAGGGGTCTTGTGTTACTCAGATAATGGTAAAGCTTAGCAATATAGATACATAAATTCCTCCCACAGGGGAGGACATACGGCAGGCATGGAATGACTTGGGCAAAAGCCAGTGCTGCTGTTTGCAGTCTCCCTAAGTGAGAACCTTAGCCTTTGCTTACTTTCCTTACTAGGGCCATTAGTGCCATCATTTCTGGGTTCCACTGCAGTAGTAGTCTCTCCATCACAACATGCACCGCAAGGAAAGTGCCAGCCTGGTGCTCTTTTGTGTACCCTGAAATTTTAAAGCCTCTGCAAACTCTCTCTGTTTCTGTGGTTTGATTTTTGTTAGTTTGGCGACACAACTTCTGTTACCAAGTTCTCCGAATTTCAGCCTGTGCAAACCAAGTCCTCTTCTTTCAGATCACTGACGAAGAACCTGTTCAACCCTCAGTTCGGGAGCATCTTCCGAACCTTCCACAACCCAACCTACTTCTCTCGGAGGCTGATCCGGTTCTCGGATATCTACATGGCATCCATTAGCTGCCTGCTGAACTATGATGTGAACTTCACCTTTTTCCCCCGGCGCACCCCTCTGCAGCACGAGGCCCCTCTCTGGATGGATCAGCTCTGCACTGGCTGTATGAAGACCCCCTTCCTGGAGGAGATGGTGCACATCCGGTAGTGGGACGGCTGAAGTTGACAGTGGTGTAGCACTAGAATCAAAGGGTCAGGTTGCTTGGTCAAGGACTGCCTATCGCTAAAGGTCATTTAATATGTGTGTGCGGGTTGCGTATTGTCCCTGGAGACCACTGAAACTTGCCTTCCAGCACTTCCAAATATCTACGTTTCTGACCAATAGGTGTTTAGGTTCAATGAAAAGGGAGATACGATGGACTGTTAACCAGCAAATCATTCTCAGAGTTGATTAGGTCGAAGTAAAACAGTCCCAGCAAGGTGCAGGTCCTGATCCCCTAAATGTTTTCAGCTCCTGCACAGAGATTCTGGCCCAAACCTTTTAATATGTGCGCCTAAAATTAGGCTCCTGACACTGCTGTTACGCACCTTAGCTTGAAGAGGCTGGATTCTCAGAGGTGCTAATTAATCACACCCTTGTTTCTCATTAATTTAAAGGTTTATTCAGCACCTCTGAAAGCTGACTATAGGCAACCTACCCTTTGAATATTTTGGTGTCTGAATACAGTGTCTTTTCTTTCTTTATTATAGAAACAGTTCAGAAGCTAAGCTCTTGACGCACACTGCTTAAAGGTGCATTTTTGCAGCCTTTGAAATTAAAATAATGTACTGGCTCTCATTTGCCATGTCTTGGAGGAGTGTTCTGAAAAGCATTGAAGCTAAATTAATCACTTGGTAGAATTGATTTTTAAATCCTTGATCATGTCCTAGGCTTAAACATATTTAAGCCAACACTTAAAAGGTAACACTGAAAACTATTTGCTGGAAAAATCGGTTAATACACTACTTTAAATGACACCATCATGCTTTATAATACAGGTGCCCCATAAGACCACCACTGCCTTTGTATTTGCAAAAATTGGGCCTTACTCTGCAGTCATGTCCCCCCCCAGTATAATTTGGTGATTAGAACAGGGCCTGTTTTTATAGTCAGACTCACAAAGGTTAACCCTAGAGTGCTGGAAGGTACTTCTCTAATTCTGTAGCTGAGGAGCAAGGGGGGGAAGTTGTTAGATATCTTTCTGAAAAAATGAAACCAGTGCCTGACAATTGTATGGGAATTGCTTTACTGCCTCCATGTGATAAGGAAGACACACCCAGACAAATGTTGGGGGGGGGTGTGTGTGTGTGTGTGTGTGTGTGTGTGTGTGTTTAGAAGGTCTGGAGGCCAGAAGGGTTAGCACTAGGGGAGTTAGTGGGGCAGGCACAGCCAGAGAAGCATGAGGGTGTACAGCTCAGGAGTCTGACTTCTGCCTTTTCAGGGAGGTGGAAATAGCAGGTCTCAGCCCTTTCATACTATGAGAGGAGGTGGCTATTAAGTGTAATCTTCCCTTCACCAGTTACAGTTCTCCTTTTGCCAGGTTGATACGAGCTAAAGCTATGATAATGTTAGTGAAATTCACATTTAACTTTACAGGGGAAAATTTTAATACCCTGAACCCTTTCCCATGTGCTAGCCCTGGTGGCTGGGAGTGAAGGGCAGTGGCATAACCCTTGCAAGGAAATGTCAGTTGTGTGATAATGGCCAATGTGAAAGGTGCATCCCTGCAAGTCAGTAAAAGGAATTTCTAAACCTACTTCCAGCTGTGCTGGGCGGGTGGTGCTTCCTTCCCCCCACCCCCAGCTCACACAAACACCCCTGGCACAAGCTGGGCTGCCAGGGAGTGGAGGGCTCCAGCAGTCAGCTGCTGCAGGTGCATGGGGCTCTACCCACCACCCTGGTTCAACCCACAACTGCACCCTGCCACTCTAACCCCTGGCCCCAACCCAAGCCCTCCCTGACTTACATGGAAGTCAAGGTACAGGCAGGATAACAGTATAAGGGTATTTATGAGCAGGCGTTTGGAACATAACCTGGTTGTAAGTCAGGGACTGTCTGTAATTAAATCCTTTTCTGGAGAGAGGCTGTATGATCTGAGCTTTCCCCCCAGGCAGTTTTGAATTGCAGTGCTGTGGAGGGAAGTCTCATTCATCTTTTCTTTCCCTTTCTCCTTCCCTGGTATGGGGGTGGTGTGGCTGCAACCCCCGGACTTATTCCTCTGCCTCTCCCCTAGAAGGGGAGAAGCTGCCAGAGCAGAATAGGAAGTAAAATGTACCCAGCCAAGTGGACAGGGCTAAGGGCTGCCCCCTACCAGCAAAAATAGCTGCAACTTCAGTGAGGCAAAAACATGACTGGGGGATCTCATCCACCCATCCCAGGGGAAGTCTGGGGTAAGTACAAGGGCCAGAGGTGGGTGGGGCCTAGGTGCCCCCTTCTTCCCTCCTGTGTCAAAGTGGATGCTGAATTCTATATGGAACAAGTGCCTAATGAGCTGCCCTGCCCTGGTCAGGTCTTGGGAACAGAGTAGGAGGCCAGAGGGCAGGTTAGTGAGGTCTAGGAGAAAGTCCCAGCAGCACACCTCTAGCCACAGGTCTGCCTCCTACTCAAACCAAATTTTTCTTGCTTCTGTGGCTGTCTGCAACCTACCCCTCCTCACCTGAGATAGGAACAACCTGACTCAATGTGAGCAGGACCAGGAGAGAGCCCCACAGTGATTGATTGGCACCCCTAACACCTTCAGCAGCTAACACGAAGTGGCCTTTGCCAGGAAGCTGCTGCAGCTGGGGGCCTAGATGTGTTCTAAGGGCAGTGTTGTTTTGGGGTAGCAGTAACAAAGGGGCTTTAACTAAATTACTGAGTTGGGACAAACAGATTCCCCTCCAAGTCACCTGTTTTGTGATAGGGCCAACAAACATCACCCGTAGCAGCCTAGTTCAGTCAGTCACTCCAGTGCATCAGTGAGCAGGTACTGCCTATTCTGGGGGGGGGGGGGGGGGGGGGGGGGAAACCCTCACTCTGACACTAGGCCCCTGGCTCTGTTGCTTATGGGCTGCCCTCCCCCCACCCACCACAGGAAGGCTAACCCGGGAACTGATCCTTGCAACAAATGCCTTGGCTAACTCTGTACACTTACCTGGCCATAACAGGACCAACCACTTGCACATCCACTAATGAACTATATATACCATGAGATGGGCCAGCAGTGCCCCTCTGCCCTGTACACTGGACAGGCTCTGCAGTAAAGGATAAATGGACACAAATCCAACCTCAGGAGGGGTTAGGCACATCATAAACATGTAAGCCATCGTTTTAACTTCCCTGGCCACTTAATAATGGAATTAAAAATAGCTATTTTCCTACACAAGAATGTTACAAGATTACAGAGGGAGACATCTGAATGGGACTTCATTTACAAAGTTGAAACCTTTAACCTTGGCCTAAATAAATACACTTCTTAACTACAAGGACAGGCTCCCCACCGTTGCTGATTACAGCCAACTGAATTTGCTTCATTAACTGGGCCTCCTATTAACAGGAAACTGCCTCCCCACCCCTTTCCTGCAAGCTGATTAGGTGAGATTTACCAGTGCTCATGCCCTACTAAATTTATTCATCTCTAATGTCACAGGACTGCTTATATGTGAAACTACAGTCTAACACCCCTAGCACTCCGAAAAGTTTTACTTTGGGCAGGATAGATCACTACTGTTTTAAAAAAAAGAGAACTCAGGGCCAAAGCCCCCCCCCCCCCCCCGTGCTGGTGTGTCATTGTAATAACTGTGTAAAGAGGCCAGCAATAATATGCTAGGAAATGCTGAAGAAAGAGGTGTGAACTGACTCTGTACCATGATGAAAAGTGGCATGTTTACCACTATACCCCAGCAGTCCTGTCTCCTTTGTATCTACTTGTTGTATCGCCCAAGATGAAGCTCAGCTTGGAGCCTCATGCTCTAGAGTGAAGATATAGGCAAGTGTTGCTTTGGAACCTGAGAT
The DNA here is from genome assembly GCF_033958435.1 of Carettochelys insculpta. Lineage (NCBI taxonomy): Eukaryota > Metazoa > Chordata > Testudines > Carettochelyidae > Carettochelys > Carettochelys insculpta. Next base: position 5,816,461 of record NC_134147.1, on the reverse strand, counting down.
GTGTGCAGGTAGGGGATAGGTTTAGGAGAAAAAGAACAAAATACCCCTGGCGCTAATGACATAAAATGGCATCTTTCAGCTGTTGGGAACGAGATCAAAATTGGTCATTTTACCGTTCCACACATGCTGTTTAGCTGGGCTGAGAACATTAGCAGGGGAAAGTGTTAGCACACATGAACCTCATTTTTAGAAGCGAAGTTGTAGAGTTGTGCCTTTTATAGAGAATGCTTAGTGCAGGTGTGGCTTGAAGGGGAAGGCTTTCTGTGACATAGTGCTCAGTGCCAAGTTTAAATACCACAGCAGCGAGGGGAAATGTTGCGAGGTAAAGTAGTAGCGTATCTTTAGCAGCAAGTAGCAACTCAACCCACAGTTAGAAACATACCTCATGAACATAAACAGGGTATCAGTCCTGGTGACTGGAGGTTAAATGGCTTCTTGGGAGGCTTTTTTTGTTTTTTTTAAACACTTAAAAGTGGAGTATTTTCAAACACCAAAAGAGCATTAATGCAAATAACTTGTTACCCGTTGCTATATCGCTTGAATAATCCTGCAGTTTTCACTGAGGCAAAGTCTTGGACTATTACTGTTACATGGTGTGGTGGTGGGTCTGGAATCCAGGACTTGTAACGTTCTTCCGTTGCCGCTTACAGCTCACCTTGCTGAGCTGGAGACAAGGATGGCACCTTTACCACTTGATAAATAGGTTCTGAGTCATGGCTATTAAAGACACGTGGTACAGCCCATCCAAATGTGGTGTAGCTAAGTAAAGAGGAAACCCAACTTCGTTTGTTACCCAGAATGCTTCCCTCTGCCTCATCACCATGGCACTCTGCACATGTAAACACAGCAATTGCTGGTGCGTGGTTTGAGAATTGGAACTGTAGCATGTTGAAATTGTGTAAATAACATGCAGTAGCTCATTGTCTAATTCACTGTGGTAGGTTTTTATTTTTAACTTTTACATAAGGATGGTAAATAAATGGAGCATAGTATGAAATAACACTTTTCTTTTTTTTCCCCCTAAGATTACTCATGATTGTATTTAGCCCCCGCAGTTCTAACCCTTAATAGCCAAGACTCTGACAAAGAAAACTGTTCTCCAAGTGCAGTTTGTTGAAGAACCACAATACTCATCTGCAAAACAGTGCAATATGCGCAGATTTCAATCTAAGCCTGCTGGAGGCATCATCACGGATTAGTCAGCTAGTATGTTTGCTTCAAAAAGTTTCTCAAGCTCACCAGTTAAAAGGCTTAGAAGCTGAAAAAAGTCTGATCAAAACTTATCAGATGCTGTCTGTGTGCTACTCCATCCACATTGTTTATATACATAATTTTGTCATGGCAGATTGACTGTGTAGTACTGGCTCAAATATGGATATTATATGTTCTTTGGATGTTTGCAGTAAACGCCCCCATCCTATGGCTGTAGACGAATCAGGGCACAGCTGTCCCTTCTGCACAATTTCAAACAGAAAATACAAACTAACTTTCTAGCTGTCAGCTTGGAGAGTTGTTTTTGCTGTTCCGTTGAGGTTTTCGTAGCTGCATCAACAAGGACATTCACCAGTCAGAGTGCACATATTTGTATTTCTTAGGGCGAGTTCATTCCATTTCTCAGGGTAGTTCAACTGAGGTATCTTAGCTGATGAGTTTGGTTTTGTTAAACCAAGAGCCCACTCTTCTTCTGCTTACCCCTTGCAAGACATGTGGGCAAGCTCCACTTAGCACTGCCTTGCAGCAAGAACATGATGATGGCTTTTCCCTCCCTTCGTTCGTCTTGCTGTGTACATTACTCAAGAATTTTGTAGGTGTCTGAAAAATCTTCCCCATTGAAAGAGTCCTGAAACAGAGAGAGAAGCTGTTAGTGTGATCTTCAGCTGGCTCCTAAACATGCCAGTTGCAGCCTTTAAAATTGTGAAGTTAATGAGGAGCAAGCTGCTGTCTACAACCAGCCAAAGCCTTGACTCACTACTTTTTCAGTGGAATTCAGGGTACAAAGGCAGCAGGAATTCCATTTCAGAAGTGGACATGAAGTTCACTGTCTAGAAACTGAAGTGAACATCTCTACTGCACTCTTCCCCACATGAAAGTGCTACAGCAGTAGAGCAGCTGTGCTGAGCTCCAGGATAACAAGGAGACACCACCCTACCCTATATTGTCTCCTCTGTGACATCTGTCTTTGCCAGGGAGAGGAGCGTCTCACTAGCCGCAAGAGAGGATATGGAGGCCCTTTCCTGCTAAACCCAGCTGTGGTTTCTGCCATTAATTTATTAAATCAAAACGGGAGATTCACATACTGATTATTTTAATTGAATTAAAAGCACCTGGCACTTGTAACCATTGTTAGAAAGGCTAATGGGCATTCTATGCTTGGACTAAGGCAGAGGGGTCAGCAGCCAAAATAGCAAGAGCCATTTTTGTTAGAGTTCAGTAAAACAACTCAATAATTCAAGAGCCGCAGTGTATGCGAACACAAGACAGTCCTTAATAAATGACCTCAAACCAAACTTTTTGTAACCCCTATGTTAAGAACAGCGCGCACACAATGATCTGTAATGGGATACATGTTTGCTGCTGGATGTTCACAAACTTTTTCCACACATCCTATTTCATGTGTGCGCTTGTCCCACTGTATTCCTCACTTTCACTCCTGACCACTCTCTCTCTGAAGGCTAGATTCTGAACAATTTTGGTTTTGAAATCACTGCACAGCTGCTCTGATAAAGCACTTTTTATTTTAAAATATGTATTCACCATCAACGAGTGGCTTTCCTCATTTCACAATCTCTTGAGTTGCCACAGAACTAGCCACAGTTATACCACTTGGTGATTTCACCCATTTAATGAACGTGTTCTTAGTTTGCTCCTCTTTGCATAGCAGCTCGTCTGTGGCCTTTTTTCTGGCAGCTGCAGCTCCAGCTGGATACTGCTCAGCAAAAGTACAAGTTGAATCTCTCAAATCCAGAACTCTCTCATCTGGCAAATTCCATATTCCAGCATAATTTTAGTGAACCAGATGACCATCTATTATGGATGCAGCCACTTTTCTTGTGGTCCCATAAAGTTTATTTCCAGCCACCAGTCCTGGCTCTCAGTGTTCTGTGCTGTTATTTAGCTGTAATTTACCCCTAAATTTCTTCTAAGAGCCCAGTAAGCTGTGGAAGAGTTAGTAATGTTGCTAGACAATAAGACTTCCCATGGTCTGGCAAATTTTCTCATCTGGCACCAGACAAGTCACAAGGATGTTGGATTAGAGAGGATCAACATGGAGTGTGTTTGAGAAAATGCCTCTCAAGGTTGCAATTTTTGTTGTTGGCAGATTTCTCACTACAAATGCGACAAAGGGATCCTAGCCGAAATCGATATAAATGCGAAGGACTGGGTCCATTCAGTTTGAAATTGTATTTTCATCTTGGATTTTCTTTTTTGAAGCCGTTCAACCCCACTTTAATTATGACAGTTTTACTTCAGGTTTGTTTAATTTCAGTTTTCTTAAAATGTGTGTTGCCCTGTACAGCAGGAATGCCGCAAGCTTCTTTTTCCTTTTCAGAATCAAAGCTTTATCAGCAACATGATCAAAACACAGATATAGTATCGTATCCCACAATGCACTGTATATATTAAAGGGAGAGTTATACAATGTTGCGAGATCACATATGATTTGCTATATAGATAGGAGTTTATCATCAGGCTTTTAGATGGTCACTGTTTATCAATTATAGTGTTGGGAGCCATAAAGAAATCCGTAAAGAGTTGCAGGTTGCTAACCCCCGGACTAAGGAAAGACAAGATCAGCTTATCCTAGGTCAGGTCCATACTTAAAAATAGGTTGACCCAGCTCTGTCACTTCGGGGACTGGATTTTTCATATCCCTGAGCATCGTAGTTACACCATCTAACCCCAAGCATGCATAGCAGTAAGCTGACAGAGTAACTCTTTCATTGATCTAGCTACTGCCTCTTCAGAAGTTGGACTAACCATAGTGACTGGGGAACCCTTGTTGTGAGTGGTGATGCTAAAAAATTGTCACTGTTTCATCATGGCCATGGAGTCCTCTCCCATTGAGTTCAAGCATCTCCGTGACAGATGCAGGTTAAATAAAGGCTGTTATCCCATTCTTTGAGAATCCCAATTATCCTTAGCAAGCATGAGCCCTCCATTGGGTTAGGTTTCATACAAGTTTTTCACACAGGACCTTTTTTTCTTACCTCAAATGGTTCGTACATCAGGCTCTGGGCCCCAAAGACAGGGTTTGGGAATGAAACTAAGGGCGGGTTCCTGGCCTGCTCGTCCTCTTCCAGGTCAGCCTGTGTGCAACAAAACCAGTTAGCCATCTGCTTCCAGCTCTCTAGTGGTGAGAGAATTATTGGGCTTGGTCTACACTAGACCTTATAGTCAACTGCACATAAGCAAGTCAAGCTATGTAAATTGCGTGGCTAGAATCAACGCATCTACGGTCGACTGTCAGCTCTGTCCTCACTGAGGGAGGTCAACAGGAGCATTTTGGGTGTCAACCTCCCTTACTCCTCTTGAGAGAAGTAGTACGGGGAGTCCAGAGAGATCGATTTCGTGCATCTTTACCAGACGTGCAGAATCAAACTCGGGAAGATCAACCCTCAACAGGTCAATCTCCCCTGAAGTGTAGATGTACCCTCACTAGGATTTCTTGTATTAGCAAGGCAGTACAGTTGAAATTGACCTACAGAACCTAGGCGGAGTTTCTTCTTACCCTTTAAATGTTTTCCAGAACACTTGCATGGGAGAGAAATTGTTTTATGAGCAACCAGTTAAGGGTAATTTTATCCAAAACGCACATTTACCTCTGATGCTGGTTTCTATAGATTGAGCTTCTTTCTCATCACACACATGTACACCTGATACTGTACCAAGTAACAATGCAGGTTTCAGGTTCTTTGAGATGAGACTGTTCTAGGCCAGACTCATCGGTAATCTCACTCTAGTTTACGATGTAATTTTAACATACATAATCTGCAGACCCAGCATGACAATTATCCAGGTCTTTCCATGGTGGCGAACTCTTAAAGCCTGGTCCACCTGGTGACAACATTCAGGGTTAGGCTTTGCCCACCGCATTCCAGCACAGCCACGGCAAGGTTTACAAAAGAATGCTGTGGAGGAGTTCCTAGCAATGGGACTAGCTCTGCTGTCACAATAATCTGTGTCTCCACTGTGCCTTAGTTACTGCATAGTACTGCAAGTTATGGGGGCAGCAGTGACCCCCTAGTGAGGAGAGAATGCTGGAGTAGCCCAAAATCTCATTAGATGTAGGCCAAATACATAAGTCTGTAGCAAAACATCTACATAAGCTGCCATGGTATAAACATGGAAGGTTGACTACATCAAACAATCCTTTATCACAGCCTTAATGGTTATGTTCCCTTATTTCCCTTGCACAAGGGCTAGCTTACCCTAAAGAATTCTGTGTAGTTTAAACTACCCTCCACAGTCATTAATAAAAATAAACAAACACGGGGGACACACTCACCCAAGCCACCGCTTAGGGCTTGGGTACATGGCATGGTAATGCCCACCCCCCAGCCTGGGGAAATCCTCCTGCACACACTAGACACTAAATTTTAGAACATGCCAGCAAGTTAATGCATAACACAGCAATGTGCATAAGAATTTGTCCTCTACTCCCCTACCCTCTGTAGACAATCCCTTAAAGATGAGAATTCATAGCACTTCTCCATCCAAGTCCTTGTTCCATAATCACGCCCTGAGCAGTAGCCTTACTCCAGGTGTAACATCTGGAAATACTCCTCAGAAAATTTTCTGAATGTTCTTTATGGGGAAACTATTCATCCATTTTCAAAGATCAAAAGTAAGCGTGACTGACAGTAGCTGCCCGAGCTGGTGATGGGTTTGGGCACGGCGATCCCCTTGAAATACGACTGAACAAGCCTTCCTGGTCACCCCCTTTTCCCTCCTCTGTTGCCCTTGCCCAAAATAAGCCAACACAAAATAACAAACCAGTCACCACTTTGTCTGTTCTCCAGCCCCGACACTGAGAATCACCATCAGTATTCCAGAGCAGCAAGCTCTGTACACTGTCTTGCCAACTGCGGCCCTGTAACACGTTCAGCCACAGAGAATCCCTCCAGCTGGTCATTTGATGGCTGGAATGAGCCAACCCGCCTCCTTTACTCTGTCTTGCTGAGGCGGTCTTGTGCGAGAGCAGCCTTAGCAAAGCTGTGTTTGTGTCCTGTTGCGTCGTGTATGTGTTTTCCTCCCTACCTGAAAGTAGTGGAACTGGAATCCTTGGTTTTTTATTTTGGGGTAGTAATGGGCCACTCCGGCAGCAGCTAACAGCAGCAGCACTACGGCAACAGCTGATGTTACCCCGATGGTCACAGGATGAGATGATTTCATTGCACTAACAACCTGGAGGAGAGAGACTACGGTGTTTTAGTTCTGTGTTAAAAGACATAGTGAAGAACTGTGTTAAAGGCAACTGGCCTGTTAAAAAGCTGTAACCAAACTTCTCGTGTACGGTTGACAAGTTGTTCGAGAGCAGAACACCTGTGAGAGAGGGAGGGCTTGGTATCTGGCACATCATTTATGCAGCTGCACTCATTCCCGATTTGATCCCCACACACACACACAGCAAGATGGTCGTCCATGGAACCACTTGGCCGGTGGCTGCAGCGTGGCTGCTCTGGAGGGGCCTCTGTCCCAGCCAGAGCCAGCTGCCCTGCTGGCAGCAGCGGAGCCAGTGTGCAAATACCAGAAGATTTGATTACCTGGCAACCCCCATGTCCCGTGAATGCCAGATAGTCCAGCTTTTCTGTCCCACTTAGTCTGTTATCCCAATATTGCACAGAAGTTTCAAAGGAAACTACAATCCGCACACTGATACATCCCGTCACTACTATACTGGTCACATTACTTTCTGGTTTGCTCTGTGCTGTGACCTAACGTTGTCTCCTCCCTCGGCAGACGTGCCTTTACCGAGCACTGTAATTGTTTCAAGACACGCAGCCCTGTGCAGACGGGCTCCCTCCGTTGTTGGCTGGGGGATAAATAAAAATGCCTTTTTCAGACTGGTGCTTTTCCTTGCATTACGCACCAGCACGGGCCTAAGCTTTTGTACTGATGCCGCTTGTTTGCTCCAAGCTGTTCTCAGTGCTTCCCAGTCCAGCGATAGGAAAGGACAAACTGTGACCCATGCTAATAATGCACAGGTGCCAGTTATGCCATAATTTTTCATTGGCCATTAGCTGGTCCTACTGTTCCTCAAACCAAGCAGGAGAGAAGGAGAAGGGGGGCTGCTCCGGGTGGGAAGAACATGCGCCCGTTCCAGCAACAGCCCAGGAGAAGAGGAGGGACTGGCAGGAGCGGAGGACCTTGTCTGGGAAGTGTATCACTCCCAGAGGTGTAGTTCTGGCCGGGAGGAGGGCGTAGCTGGTAACTAACATACACGAGCTGAGGTCAGCAGAGCTCTCTGATGACTATGTGTGGTCCATTGTACACAGCAAATAATACAGGGTGACTGGCTCTACGTGCATAACCAGTCAAAATACCTGCACCCTTCCATTGTATATCAATATCTCAATCCCTGACACCCTCCGTCCAGACCTCGCCAAGTACTTTGCAACCCACTTTTGCCACAGCTAAGTGCTGTCCCCATTTTACCAGCAGAAAAGCTGAGGCAGAGCAAGAGTAAGCTACTTGCACAAGTCCCAAGCTCCTGGCAGAGCCCAGTACAGAACCCAGACCTGATTGCCACCCTTGTTCTTCAACTAGATCATTCTTGCTGTGCTTTCCTAGCATGCTCCTCCATACAGTAATGGCTACACTAGGACACTCACTGACACAAAGGCCCATTCATAAAATTACACATGCTAGTGTCTTCTGAGGCACGCGCCCTGCCTTGCAGGTGGCACTTCGCCCTTATCCAGCTGTTTTTCCCTGCTCTCCAGGTCATAACCACCCCTCAGAGTGAGAGCCCAAGCTTGTGTCCCCCCGGGTCTGGTTCTTCACTGCAGCACTCCAGAGTACTCGCTGTGTAATGCACCCCTCCCCTCCAGCTCCCAAGCACAGCGGTTCCTTGGTGACCACACTGAATGGGGCTTGTCCTGCTCTGACACGCGGTAACCGAACCTGACGTGCGGTCTTAAATCTCCCATTTAACCTCTCAGTGGAACTGAGCCAACCGCTCACCTGATCCAGATGCGCCAGCTGCCGAGGTATCCTCAGGGGCATCGCGATGGCGTGAATGATTCCATTGAAGGCCAGAATGTCCCACTGGACTATCAGGGTGTTATTGACCACTTTGGAACCCTGGTGCCAGAAGAAGCAGCAATATTAAGGGACCCGACATGAACTAGTTTTAGAAAAAGCCTTTTTGGACAGGAAACAGTACCCGTTCCGTAGATGTCAGAGAAGCTGAGTACTGATATACGAGGACTTACAGGGGGCTGGGTGCTATTCAGTACTGGAGCGTCTGCAATGAGGAGGTTGTAGCCAGAGCAGGAGGGTATAACGGTACCATTGGTGAGATTGAAGCTCAAAAGCAGAACGTCACTCATGGAGACGTGAAGCTTCAGCTCCTCCCACGTTAACGTCTGGGAAAACAAAAGGCAGGAGCGTGAGGTGGAGGTGGAGTCAAAAACGGAAGGAAAACAAGACAAACGTTTTCTGCTCTTTAGACATTTGAGTCACATGGGCTACGTCTACACGTGAAGCCTACATTGAAGTAGCCTATTTTGATGTGGCGACATCGAAATAGGCTATTTCGATGAATAACGTCTACACGTCCTCCAGGGCTGGCAACGTCGATGTTCAACATCGACGTTGTGCAGCACCACATCGAAATAGGTGCTGCGAGGGAACGTCTACACGCCAAAGTAGCACACATCGAAATAAGGGTGCCAGGCACAGCTGCAGACAGGGTCACAGGGCGGACTCAACAGCAAGCCGCTCCCTTAAAGGGCCCCTCCCAGACACAGTTGCACTAAACAACACAAGATCCACAGAGCCGACAACTGGTTGCAGACCCTGTGCATGCAGCATGGATCCCCAGCTGCCGCAGCAGCAGCCAGAAGCCCTGTGCTAAGGGCTGCTGCACACGGTGACCATAGAGCCCCGCAGGGGCTGGAGAGAGAGCGTCTCTCAACCCCTCAGCTGATGGCCGCCACGGCGGACCCCGCTATTTCGATGTTGCGGGACGCGCAACGACTACACGGTCCCTACTTCGATGTTCAACTTCGAAGTAGGGCGCTATTCCCATCCCCTCATGGGGTTAGCGGCTTCGACGTCTCGCCGCCTAACGTCGATGTTAACATCGAAATAGCGCCCGACGCGTGTAGCCATGACGGGCGCTATTTCGAAGTTAGTGCCACTACTTCGAAGTAGCGTGCACGTGTAGACACGGCTATGCTGTCCAGGGAGCGAATGGGAGGAACTTCCCAGAGAGCCGTGTAGAAAAGGCACCTGAATAGTTCTTGCATTCCAAGCAAAGGAGAGCTAGAATAGTCACATGTCAGCCATGAAAACGCACTCAGGCCTACACGCAGCCAGAGCATGTGTCCTTAATCCAGCAAGTAAGCAACAGCCGCATCTCCAAAGTGCTATCGGTTTGGGGTGACCTGGGAGGAGAGAATCCAGCACTCTCGCCCGCTTGCTCACCATATTTTCTGCAAAGCCAGAATTCAAGGGTACAAAGAGGGTTTTATATGTGGTGTTGTGGGCGAGGAAGTTGAAGAACTCAAGTCCGTCTTCCGTGGCATTCGTGTAATCCAGTAACATCTGGAAGAGAGAGAGAGCGAACCCTGAGTGCCAGCCTGAAGTGGGTTTGTCAGATCGTTCTGGCCAGCAGTCCCCAGGAGATGTCATGTGAGCTCTCCCCCCTCTGCTAGACTGGTGGAGACGTTAACTGGCAAGGGGAGGGAACAACTGGACTCTCACACGGTTGGTTTGAGTTTTCTATTACATACTCATGGCCCTTCAGAGACCTTCCCTTTCCAATGAGCTGCCTTTCCAAGCCTTTGGGATCTGGGATGTCCTTTGAGTCGCTTTGTTTCCCTGGCACTCTGCAGAGACCCGTGCTCCTTCCCACCCTCCCTTGCTAGAGGGAATTCCAGCACTTACGGCGTAGAAGGTGGAAAAGTCGGCGTGCTCAGCGAGCACTGCCAGAAGATGTCCGCTGCAGGCATAGCCGTCGCCAATGAACCCATCTCTACATGTGCACCTTACGTCTGCCAAGGGAGAGAGACGTGAGAGGGAGTGGATGGGGAGGGGCTCTTCAGACAGCAAATACACTGAACTGTTGCTTAGGATTTGTGGTCATGCAGAAGACCGCTGTTGTCCAGTCGGCAGAGCGCTGGACTACGAGCCAGGAAACCCGGGGCAGCTCATTTAACCTCCTGTCCTTTCACCTGGAAGAGGGCGGTTCAAGACGCTTACCCTCCTGTGTGAGGCACTGAGATCTCTGGAGCTTCCTGTTACTTAAGTGTGATCAGGGCATAAATCAATGTCACGAGAACTGGAAGTTTAGCGTTTATAGAGACACAGCCTGTCGCGGACGTGCCGGGGATGTTTTCCTCCTGACACTGAGACACGTAATCAGAGGAGGATAAATTCTTGCTATAACACATGCCTTTGAGAGGCAAACTTGTACAATCACTTGCCCTGCTGCCAATGCCCACAGAGCCAAGACGGGGTCTGTCCATACCTTTAGCTCTGTAGCAGAAAGCATCCCAGCTCTCGGTCAGGTTCTTTCGGGTGCCGTAATCCACAATCCCAACGTGGCTGGACCCACAGCTGGGGGTTGGGTACACAGTCGGGTACCCTGCAGTGCCATTACTAAGCCAACCAACCAAGCACAGATGGTAACCCATCTGCAATAGAGAAAGATACCGGGTTGTCTGAGCCACGTATCCCTTTCTCTAATGGCACTGTGATACTCCCCTGCCCTTGGGATTCAGGCACTGGTCTCTGCTGTCCAGCCTGGAAGAACATCATTTCACTTAGGCAAAGAGTCAGTGGCTCACTGGCATGAGGTTTATTGGTGAGGACAACAGCAGGTGGCCTAGTAAAGCATACTGCCTCCTCGACCATGTCTGTCGTGTCCTGGGACCAACACGGCTACGTCCCCTGGCGCATGGTTTGTTCGCCTGGTGTCTACCTGCCACGTCACCATCAGCTGCTCTCAGGCACTGTGGCTCATACACCCCTCCAGTGCAAGCCGCCTGGCTCTTCTGATGTTTGTTTGACGAAGGGCACGTGGCTGGTGTGCTCGGCTGCTGCCATGAAAGCAGCCCTGATCCCAACCCACAGGAGAGGTGTCAGCAAGCCAGGCGGGGTGGGTCCCATCAACCACCTGGCAGGTTCGGGCCTATTGAGGTCTGTGGCTCTGCTTTTACCTGCTGGGCTGCGGAGAGCTGCTGGACCGTGGCCAAAGCAGCATCTTCAGCCATGCAGGCAGCCTCGGCCTCCGCATAGGTGAAGCCGTACTTCCCTCTCGGCGACTGGAGGTGGAACACACCGACCATTTTATCTGGAAAAGAGCGTGTGTGTTTCTCACTCATGCCTGGGGCCACGGAGGGGCTGAGCCAAGCAGGCGGAGTTCACCGTCACACGTGACCTTGCCAATCTAATCGACTTCCAACACTATATGCAGACCTGCATGGGTCTCTACCACTGAAACGGGGGGTGGTGGGGCAGCCGTTCTGCAACAACTGCACCCTGGTTATCAGCTCAACCAGGCCCATGGATGGGGCGGTGCAGGGCAGCGGGGGGGCAAAGGGGACAGTTGCCCCAGGGCCAGCGTTTTGGCTGCAGCTGGAGCTCCGGGTCCCTTGGAAGTGCTGTGACAGTGCTGCTCCCTGTGGTGGCCAAGGAGGGGAGGGCAGCCCAGTGCTGCAGAGGGATGACTGCCCTTAGCCCCACCCCCCCAGCCTTGGCCCCACCCCTTCCAGGGCACAGAGCCAGGCCCCCCTTTCCTGGCTGTCAGCCCCACTGGACTCAACCTAGGCTCGGAGAGCCCAGCGCCACCCACTGCATCCACACCAGCACGTCCTGGTGCAGGAGTGCTTTTCCGAGAGCCTCCTCCCCGCAGCCAGACGTGGCCGAACGCGGGAAATGTTCCATGGTGACAAGCTGGTGCGGCTGAAGAAAAGGGAGAAATGTACGGGGGGGTGTTTGATGGGCCCCTCCAGCCCCACAGGCTCCGAGAATCTGGGGCTGACCAAAGGGGGCTGCAACCAACAATTTCTGCCTCCCCAGCGCCTGTCTCCGAAGAGGCATGCGGCCCTGACACTGGAGATCCCGGAAGCGCAGCCGCCGCCAGACACGGCCTCTCCCACGGAGAGTGTCCGCTGGCGCGGGGGCAACGCGCTCGTACCGTAGAAGTGCAGATCCGTGCAAACAGCCTCGCGGTGGCAGTGCCCGTTCCCTTCCAGACAGCGGTCGGCGGGGGGCACGGCTTCCTCCAGGCACTGGACGCCGTTGCCGACATAACCCGGTTTGCACTCGCATTTGCGAGTGTTCTGCAACACAAGGGAATCCAGGGGGCAGCTGGGAGCCAGGCCCAGCGCTCCGTGGCCAAGCAAGCACCATACTGAAACTTCAGGGCTGGGTTTGACAAAGCAGCTCCCCTGCCTTGCAAACCCAGGCTGGGCTTGGCCAGGGCGCTGCCATCGGACGCCATAACTGCAACGTCACATGGTGATCCCCTGGATTATGCTCCACACGCGGGGCCTTCGGGGCCAAATCCTGTGCCCACCCCAACCCATTGGGAAAAGCCAGCGCCTCCCCAGCTGCCCCTACTGCTGCGGAGCTGGCATCGCTCCCCTGTGCCCCCAGCCGCTCACTGGGAGAGGAGCTGGCAAGCAGAATGACGTGGCGGTGGATGCGCTGCCCCAGCCTTCTTCCAAACCCTCCTGCACAGCGGCCTGTACAGAGTAGAGCCCTGTGGAACAGCTGGGACACCCCCTTCCCCAGACCTGCCCCCTGCTGGTGCAGAACAGCTCCGGCCCCTCTGTCAGGGAGGGGGCAGCTTTTTCTCAAGCCTACGGGCCTCTCCAGGGACAGGGCTCACGTGAAGCAGAGAACAGCGGTGCTGTACAGGGCAGCCAGGCTGGGGGTATCTCTCACTCCCTGGAAGTCCCGGTCCCAGCTTTCTGAGCCTGGCCCGGGACAGCACTGAGGAGAAAGCTGTTGCTCCCGCCTTTGCAGTGCTGCACGAGAGCAGCCGCTGCCGCCGTTGTGTCTGAGCGGCAGAGCCAATGTGCCCCGTCCATCTCAGCGCCGCCGTTCCCACGAGACAGGCAGGGCCTGGGCGCTCCCGACAGACTTACCGGCCCGGTGCTGGTGCACAAGGCGTGCTCGCTGCAGTCCCCGTTCCTGCCATCCGCGCACCGGTCTCGGGGGCTGCAGACGTAGCCGTCTCCCTGGTAATCCGGCAGGCAGGTGCAGGAGAGCTGGACGCCCGTCTGGGTGCAGTTGGCGTGCTCACTGCACCCACCGTTGTCAGTCTGGCACCGGTCAATCACTGCAGCGAGGAGACAGATCAGGCTCTTAACCGAGCGAGATGCGCAGGGGCTGAGCCTTCGTAGAAGGGCCGGGGGACTGCGGCAGGGTCCTGCGCGGCTCAGGCTCCTTTCCCAAGCTCTGTGTCTGCACCACACTGAAATATTGGCCAACTCACGGCAGTGGGTGCAACCAGAGTGCACCCGGCGGGGTACGGGGGTCGGGGCTTATTCCCGGTCGGTTACAAGAGAAAGGCCGAGATGAGAGTAGGCGCCCTAATCCCTTAGGCAGAGGGGAAAGCTCCAGCCTGCGCTGGGGTGGGCTGCTAACGTGCCTGCAGCAGCCCGTGCCAATGCAAAGCTCCTGCCCGGTACCGCAGAGCTCCGGGCGATCGGAGGAGCACGTGGCGAACTCGCGGAAGGGCGGCTTGGCTGCGGCGCGAGGGAACGGGCGCTCTCTCCCCCGGGCGGGGCAATCGCCGCTTCGGAGCCCACAGCGGCACCTGGGAACAGGGCTCCCGGGAGGACACTGACCACCCGCCTCCCTTGCTCCATCCGTGCCTTGCCCCATCTCCACCCGCCCCTGCCCGCTGCTTCTGGTGAGTGCAGCACCCCCCACCTTCCACCCCAGAGCGCCCTGGCCTGCAAGCAGCACACGGAAGCTCACGCTGCTCAGGCCTGTGCCGCATGGCTCGACTCTACCTGTGCAAGTTCTTCCATCCCCTTCGTAGTGCAGGCTGCACTCGCAGACGTTCTCGGCCCGGCAGGAGGCATTGGGGTGGCAGGCCGGGGAACACACCGGTGTTGCCGCTAGATGCAGAAGGAGCCGTGCAAATCAGTAGGTTGTGCTCTTTCCACACACACCTCCCTGCCCTGCTGCGGTATGCGCACCACCCGCCCTCCCTCTCCCGGCGCCGCAGAGCTCTGCTCCCGCAGCTCCCCACCTCAAGCGGGGGCTGGTTTCTGTGGGTAGCTCCTCCCTCCGGGACTGTCACACCTGTTGGCCTGGAGCAATGTTCCTCTTTCCAGTCCTCCTCCGGCCCAGCTCCTTCCACCCCCCAGGCTGCCCAAACCCTCCCTTCTGCTCATTCAGCCCTAACTTCTGGATCTCTGTTCCTACTCTGACTCTGACCCCTACCCAGTGGGGCTGGGCCAGCCCCAGTCTCTAGTGGGGACCAGCCCACCGTTTCAAAATGGCCAACCTGTGCAACGTGCTTCTGAAGCCACGGGCCTGCTCAGGTTGACCTGAACATGATCACGTCTCAGCAGGGCCGAGGACAGGCCTCGGCGGGCACATCTGGGGGGTTTTGACCAAGAGGTTCCCAAGATACAGACAGGAAAATACACTCCTCTCAGCTGCAGCCGGGAGCCCGATCGTGTCTGCTCTGCAGAGCGAGGGCCATGTTCAGTATAACAACCCAGGGCCTGATTTTGAGAGGTGCAGGGTCCCCACAGCTCCCAGGGACTTCCTTGTGAATGGCTGAGTCGCAGCACCTGGCAGGATGAGGCCTTCACTTCCCACCCAGCACTGAGTGGTCAGGCTCGGGAGATGACCTGTCTCATTTCAGAGCCATCTGTGGGCCCAGAGCAAGCGTGGAGCTGCTCCGACAGCAGGTCAGTGCTGGTCTCCCCGCGGCAGGGATTAGCGGGTTCAGGTTGCCGTCAGGGTTCCTGCCCATTTTTCCTTCCATGGCAGAACAAATTGTGTTCTGTGTCCTGAGGTATGTGCGGCGGTGCACTGCCAACAGAAACCCCCGCGGCTGGCTGTGCGCGCTCTGTAACCAGCGGGGCTGCCGAGCGCTCAGCTCCCAGGGAACCCACTTCTGGTGCACCACGTTCTGCTCTTCCCTAGCCCCAGCTCTGCACGACTGGATTCCCTGCCCCTCGCGCCGCACGGTGCCTGAGGCTATCGCCTGCCGTCAGCACATCCCGGGGGCCTTAGCTAGATGTGCGGGGTCCAGTTTTCAGACCCTGACGGGGCGGGGCGGGGCCCGAGCACAGAAGCAAGTGAGGAATTGCCAGAGCCATCTCCCATGCAGCCTTCTGGGCCTACAGGGCAGTCCGGACTCTGGATCCACCTGTGCTGCAGCCCGATTCCCAGCTCGGTCCAACACACACACACACACACACTCCCCCCCTCCCCGCTCAGGGTAGCAGTTGGCACAAGCGGTGGCCGGCGGTAGCAGCCCTAGCGTGTACCCGGAGGGCAGAAAGGGCTGGGCTTGGGCCGCCTGCCCAAGCTGCCGCTCGCACCTGAAGCCGCGTGGCTATCTTTAGGTGCTAACTGAAACACTGGCCAACTCACGGCAGCAGGTGCAACCAGAGTGCACCCGGCAGCAATAGGGGTGTTGCAGTCCAGCGGGGGCCGGTGCTTATTCACGGTCGGTTACAAGAGGGAGACCGAGATGGGAGTAGGCGCCCTAATCCCTGGGGCAGAGGGGAAGGCTCCAGCCTGCACTGGGGTGGCCTGCTGGGTGTGGTGCTCTGTTCCCCTCTAGTGGCCCCTTGTCAACGGCCACTTGGCTTGAAGCTCAGGCAGTAGAGATTCAGATGTTAAGCTGCCACAGTCCTGGGCTCTACCCTGCCCACTGACGAGCAGGGTCTGTTGGCATTACGCTAGTTCAGGGACATCTACCCATGCTGGAGGGTCGCCCCTCCCAGCTCCTGGGTCAAGAGTCCACCCTGGCATCATTCAGACCTCTCCTGCAAACTCACTCCAACAGCATCCTAGGATCACAGGGCGGGAAGGGACCTCAGGAGGTCATCGAGTCCAGCCCCCGGCCCGAAGCAGGATCAACCCCCACTAAGTCATCCTGGCCAGGGCTTGTCAAGTTGGGACTTAAAACCTCTAGGACCGGAGACTCCACCCCCTCTCTAGGCAACGCCTCACAGCGCTTCACCACCCTCCTGGGGAAACAGTTTTTCCTAATTTCCAACCTAGACCTCCCCCACTTTAACGTGAGACCATCAGCTACCGAAGCGAGTGCTCGCACTCTACCCTCGCGCTCACTGCGCCCCTCAAGCAGAGCTGCACGGCGGCAGCTGGTCTGGACGCTGTAAAAAGGAGACAGCCCCTCCAGAACAAGTCTACCAGGACAGAGAGAACAGTGATACTCAAGAAATACAGGCCAAGCTGTGGCTGATGCTGTGGCGCCCATGGAAGGAACGGCGCTCGGGGGTTTAACCCCGAGAGTCCAGGGTACGTTACCAAGTTTGGTTTCACAGCGCTCTCCAGTCCATCCCTCGGTGCAGAAACAGACGCCGTCCCCATGCAGCCCTTCGTTACACATCCCGTTCTCGGTGCACTCACACTCTGAAAAGCCACGGACAGGAACACGCCTGTGAGCCGATCCCCTGCGGTGGATTTTGGCGCCTGGCTGCGTGAGAGCTCGGGGGGGGCCTCGACTTTGGTAAGTGCGCCTGCAGAATTTCGCACAGGCGATTACCGCGAGTCTGCGTGCAATTGTCAAACTGCAGCCAGGAACTCTCTCTGCTTGGGCAGGTGTCCGGAGACTCTCCGCACCCCCAGTTCTGGGCCAATGACACCAGTGATGGAGGGCTCCCTTCTCTCTGATTTGTTGTCCTCTGACTAGCGCCCTCAGCTTCCCTTTTCCTCCCCTCCGCAGCTTGAGTGTTACTTACTCAAATCCCCTGTATAGCAAATCCCTTTGCAACTTCCTCATGTTGGTGAGTCCCCCACAATTAATGTAAAACCCGGGGAGGCATCTAGGTTTCACGCTTCCTCTTAACTCTGATGAGGTCGTCTTCTTGGCCAGGCCCAGCACATCCAGTGCCGGACACAAGGCAGTTCTAATTCGGAGCCTGTCTGATTTGAGGCCCATTCACACCTCTGAGCACGTGCTTAGCTCCCCTGGCTGTTGATGGAGCTGCTTAACTGCCCCAGCGGGGGAAGTGTGTGTATCTTACACCTAAAGGCCTTGGCACCCAGCCAGTTACCAGACTGAGGCAAGAGTGCTAGGAAATACCCAACGCGGTCTGGCCTTGAATGGTCTTGTGTACGTGTCACAGCGCAACCTCTTAAACCTCAGGAAAAACGGCAGCCCCTGTTATTTAGCTGGCTTGACGCCAGAGTCCTACGGTGAAGGAGTGAGAAGAGAGGCGATTTCCCCCCACGCCCTTCGCGGCTACAATCTGGCGACCGCAGAGACTGTCCTGTTACGGGAACAAGGACAGTTCTGTGCCTGTGAGAACCACCTGCACAGCCACCAGGTGCCATCCACTTACAGGTAACCCCTCACCGGCAGGGCACCCAAAAGGCAGTGCCGAGGGTGGCAGGGGCGTTGGCAGTGCTGCCCCGTCTGCATCGTGTGGAATGACAGAGCAGCACTGCTGGCTCTTCGAAGGGGCTCAGCGCTCTGGCTGCTGCTGCTGCTGCTTCTGGCACCCCCATTGGCCCGCCTGCCCTGACACAGGTTTCAGGGAGGAGCTAACAGACAGCAGCCGATAAGCCCCGAGTTCCTGGGGCGTTTTCCTTCTCCCACAATAAATGAGGGATCCAACAGCCGTAACAGCCTACCCTACCCGCTCCTCTCGCCCCAGGCATGTCAGGCGACCTAACCCCACCCTCGGCAATGCCTTCGGCACATGGCATGGACCGACAGGACGCACGCGCACATTGCTGGCACTTAGGGCCGTCTGTTCACGCGGCTGTACCTTGGCAGCTGGGCCCGTGTCGGCCTGGGGCGCACAGTTCACAAGCCGTCCCAATGAAAGCCTCCGTGCAGTTGCATCGTCCTGAGCCACCGATCCCGTCATTACAAGTACCATGGTTACTGCAGGGAGCCTCCAGCCCGCCTGGACAAACTGCAAATACAGAGACTCAGCAAGCTCCCCGCAGCAGGGACGGGGCAAGCGACGGCTCCCGCCATCCCGGAGGCAGGGAAAACGCCGCCTCAGAGCTCGGTCAGAGAGAGGGAATTTGGTTTGCTCTGATGTTCAGACAGGGAGAGCAGCCGGGTGTTGTCCGACAGCACGGTCAACACAGCACGCCCGCTGGCAGAGTCCCCGTTCCAGGGGATCTTCACCAAGACTCAGCATTGGAAAACAAAGAAGAGGGTTGTCTGGATAACGCTAACGTTCCCAGCCCGCACCCACATCCACCACCACGGCCTCGGTGTTCCAGCATGCACCGGGCCTCCCTCCTCAGGAGCTGCCTTCGGCAGTCCTACCAAAGTCCTGGTGAAGCGCACGGAAGGATGTTCCCACAGACAGCGCAACGCTGGTGAAACATCTAGGGCGATGAGCCCTCGCCGTGACTTTGTACAGAAACACCACCAGGGTTTGTTTGGCTGATGCGCTTCTCCAAACTTGCACCTAAGTGTGACAGGTGAAAAGAATCTCTTTGTGCCGCGGCACAGAGGGGCAGGTTTCTTACCCTGGCAGTCTCTTCCGTAGTGGTTTGCACAGCACTGTGGGACCCAGCTGGCAGTGAAGCAGGTCCTCCTGCAGCCCCTTGTCCTCCAAAGAGAAGTCCAGCGACTGCTGTCGTCCAGCTCCGCTGGGTACCCATGATACCACGATAGCAGGTAATTGCGGCGTGTGAAATGAGAGAATCTGGAAAATGGGCTTGCGTAATAAAAGCACGCCTGTCTTTTGCCCTGTGGGGAAAATGGTAACAATAGGTCAAAGCCAGCAACACACTTTGGTTTGGCCCAATTATTGACTTCCCCGGTCCTGGACTAAAGCGAGAAGCTTCTCCAAGGGCATTAGTAAAATTGTTACGAAACAACTCACATGCCAGAAGGAGGCGGCACTATCCATATTCCTTTTTTCTGGATAACCATGTTACAAAGGGTGGGACAGGAAGGAGGGCAGTGGATGAGGGGCAGATGGAGGTGGAAATCCGGGTGGGCAGACTATCAGGTTATCAGTGGTGGGTGCCAACGCAGAACATGAATTTGGCTTGGGACAACAAATAGTCCAGATGTCAACTGGAAACTTGTTCCTCCCTGGATCGGAGGGGCAAGGCTGGCCTGAGCCTGCTGCTGCGTCTTGCCGTTAACTTCCCATTTACATAGCCCCAGACAGACATCGGCAGAGCTCTCCCCCGCAAGGCCCTGAAGCTGCCAGGGTGGCTGGGAGGAGCCCATCCCTATCAGCCCCAGCATGGAGATGTCATGGCCAGGTAAGGCCCCTCTTTTGCTGTCTCCACCAGGGAGCCACCCTTGTAAGCCTGAGCCCCTCCCTAGCCCTGAGCTCCTGCCTTTACCCCAAAGCCCATATCCTCGGCCCCACCCGAGAGCCTGTGCTCCTCAGCTAGGGCCACTGCACCCCAACCCTCCATCCCAGCCCCACCCAAGACCCTGTGCTGCCAGGCCAGGGCCATTGCACCCCAACCCTCCGTCCCAGCCCCACCCTAGAGCCAGAGCCCCCCCAAGCCAGAGCCCTGACACTCCCACACCCCAGCCCTGAGCCCCTTCCCACTCTCAGAGCTCCTTGGCCCCATCCCTGCCCACATGAATTTTGTCTGTCCAGTTGCGAACCCGAGGGGAAAGCCAGGTGGCCTCACTCACTCGTTACCTACCAGGGCTGCACCCAATCCCGTTCCCCGGCTGCCGCAGCCATTCTGCTGCCACATCTCCCTACCCGTGGGCCTGAATTACTGAGGGAGGCAACTCATCAAAGAGCAGGGCGTGCCCACTGTGCCCCCGCCACAGGGTGGCACTCTCACGAGGCGCAGCAGCTGGGGCCGAACCTGACTGGTTCAAAGCCTGCCGCGCGAGCGCTGACTGGTGCGAAGCAGTGAGAGACCTTAGCAACGCCGCGTTCGGTGTAGGCCTCAGGCCTGCAACTGCCTCCAGGCTGGCAGAGTCACATGCAGGGCAGGGACCGGCATCAGTTGGGTATGAGTCAAGTGTCTTGACCGCCCTCCGGGAACAGGAAGGGCTCAGGAATCCCTCCCTCCCCGCCTCCTGCCGGGTAATGCTTTGAATGCTGGCCAGGCTCTGTGAGGACCTTCAGGAGCTGCAGATGGTAACTCACAAGGAGCGACTGACTGGCTACGTTCACAGAGCTGTAGCTTTACCTGTTCAGTTGATCCAGTGGGACAGGGAGGCTCGAAACCACAAGTACCACAGCTCTCAGCTGATGCCTGAGCAGGGAGGAGAGAAAACACACCCGCCTCACTTTCTCCAGCCATCACAGACCTGCTTGCAATAGCCGGGGGGAGCCCGCCCCACCCAACAGCCAAGCTTATTAGTGACCAGGTTTGCGTCCGCCGCACAGACCCCACGCCCTGACAGCTACTGGGTGCGTTAGTGTTTGTAAAAGCGCGACCACTCACTTGGAGCTCGACGGAGAGGAACTCGTCACAGCGGGACCCCAGGTTCGGGGGCTCCAGCAGCTGATCAATGCCATAAGCAATGCCCCCATTGAACTCCATGTGCCGCTGCACAATCCTGGCATTGCCGTTGTCCACCAGGAGCTCGCCCTGCCAGCCGGGAGGAAGAGGAAGAGGACATGATGCGCTCAGGTCTGATTCGCTGTGAGCAGTGCAGAGAGGCAGTGTGCGCTCAGGATTTTGTCCCCATGACGACATCAAGCCACCTTTAGGACTTTGTGTGTAAACTAAACCAATGGGGTTCTTCAGCTCTCCCAGTGTAAGGGGTTTTCTCCCACTCTTGGAACACTTCTGTGACTCTCCTCCGCACCCTCTCTAATTTTTCACAATTCTTGATGCAATACGGACACCAGAACCAGGCACAGTAAGCCAGCATCAGTATTGTTGATGCCAAATACAGGGAATAAATCGTCCGTCTCCTCCCACTCACACGAGCTCTTTTTGCCAAGCACCACACTGAGAGCTCATTTTGCAGTTTTTGTCCACCTCACAACCCTGTTCAGAGTCACCGCTACCCAGGACACAGGTCCTTGTTCTAAAGTTACAGGCTGCACACCTTATTCCTAGAGTCTGATCTTACTTTTGACTGTAAGAAAATGCATTTTATTTGACTGGGCCCCAGCTGACTAAGTGATCCAGGTCACTCTGTACCTGACTGTGTCATCAGCATTACTTACCAGTCAACTCTGCCATCTGCAGATTTTATTTACTTCATTGATGAAAGCACTAAGTCGCAGCAAGCTACTAGCATCTAGTTCTTGTTGAATTCTACAACAGGTCAAACCTCTTTAACCTCTGTAACCCAGAATCATTTTAGTTAGAGTCAGATCCCAAGGGGGGCAGAACAAGAGAGGTTCAACCTGTAGAAACACCACAACTTGATGATTTCCCATTGAAAACTAAGTTGAGCTGTCAGTCAGCCGGTTCTCTATCCGTTTAACAAGCACTTTACTGACGTAGCACTTTAAAGACTAACAAAATACTTTATTAGGTGATGAAGAAGTGGGTCTGTCCCACGAAAGTTCATCACCTAACAAATTGTTTTGTTAGTCTTTAAAGTGTTACATGACTGCCTTTTTGTTTGACAGAACACAGACTAACACAGCTACTTCTGTCACTTTACTGATGTTACAGAGTGCTTATTTATGAAACAGAATGCTGTGTTGAACTAACTCAGATATTCTACAAAGGCCTCTGCATATTTCATTTACACAGCTATTTGTATTACCCACCTCTGATGTCAAAAAACAGAATCCGGGGGCTTTGTTTTGGTTGTTTTACTAGAAGTGTTTCACAAGAAGTCAGGGTGGCCAGCACTAAATACATCCACACACTTTAATTGTTTTTTAAACTGAATCCTGCCTCAGCTTTTCCATTATTTTCGCTGGATTGACATTGGGCTAACCAGTCTGTAGTTAATGGAGTCACCTTGCTGGCCCTTTTTCACTATTGGAAAAACTTTAGCATTCCAACAATCTGCTGTAATATCCAAGGTATTTCAAGATTCCTAAAAAATCATCATGAGTGGGTCAGAGATCTCCACAGTCACGTCTTTTAGGTATTAAAATGTTTATGGCTCCTAATGCCGTTTAGCATTCTCCTTAGCTTCCAACAGACTCAACAGTCGCTCGTGCTCACATGGTAGGAGTACTTTACTCTGCTTCTTGCCAATCACAGAAGAGAAATATTAATTGAAAACTTTCTGCTTTTTCTGTTTCTAACAATTTTTCCCTCTATATTCAGTAATCTAACTATGACATTGTTCGGATTTCTTTTATTCCTAATATACTTAAACCTGTCCCCAATGTCCTTGACTCTGCCAGCAGTGGACTTTTCTTTGATATCTTTGGCATCCCTTTTCAATTTTCGCTACTTCACAACTTCTAATTTATACCAATTGTTATTTAAGTCCCGTTTTTTCTATTTATTACATTTTATAAAAAAAATTCTAACAGCTGGCATAATTTCCCCCACTCTCCCAAGATCTGCTTCTAACCAAAACTGTCCTCCTTCCTGATTGAGCAATTGTGGCTTTTGGCCCCTCTTACAACAGAACTCACAATTTTCATTTACATTTTTCTTTCTAAATTTTTCCTCCCAATCAGTTTAGCTCCTCATTCCCTGCCCTGTGTAAAACAGCACCAATTCTCCAGGCTGTCTGAAATACCTGTTTAATTTATAAAAATATCCCTTCTGCACTGCAGTTGCTGGAGTGCAAAAAGAAAGGTTACTCACCGTAGTAACGGTGGTTCTTCGAGATGTGTCCCCGTGGGTGCTCCACATTAGGTGTCGGGCTCGCCCGGCGCCGCAGATCGGATCTTCCAAGCAGTTTCTGCCGGACCGCGCATGCGCCGGTGCGCGCCGCTCCCCCGCGCGCTCCCGGCCATGTGCGCGATCCGGTCCCCGCCAGTTCCTTGACCAACCGCCTCGGATGCTCCTGCAAAACACTAAACAGAGATCCGGAGCGGGGAGGATGGGCGGGTAGTGGAGCACCCACGGGGACACATCTCGAAGAACCACCGTTACTACGGTGAGTAACCTTTCTTTCTTCTTCGAGTGTCCCCGTGGGTGCTCCACATTAGGTGACTACCCAGCAGTAACCCAAGATAGGAGGTGGGTAATCGGATTATGTGCAGCTTGTCCCCGAGAGGACCGCTGCCAAGAGACGGGTATCCTCTTGGAATACCCTGTGAAGGGCGTAATGTTTGGCGAAGGTGTCACAGGATGACCAGGTCGCCACTCTGCAAATGTCTTTTAGCGCAACGCCCTTGAAAAAAGACTGTTGATGCTGCCACCGCCCTAGTGGAATGAGCCCTGGGCGTGGCCAGTAAAGGAGTCTTTTTGAGTTTGTAGCACATTTTTATGCAAGATACGATGTGCTTAGAGATTCTCTGCGAAGAGAGACATTCTCCTTTTGATTCGGGAGCGATAGAGACTAGGAGCCTATCCGTTCTCCGGAAGGACTTGGTCCTGTCCATATAGAAAGCTAGCACCTGCTCACGTCCAGGAGGTGTAGGCGCACCTCTTTGTTAGAGTTATGAGGCTTTGGATAAACAAGGGTAAACAATAGGTTCGTTAGTATGAAACTCAGAAAGAAACTTTAGGAACAAAGGCTGGATGCAGCCGTATGGTTACCGCCTCCTTGGAAAAACAGCGCAGGGCGGCGTTGCCATAACTGCCTCAAGCTCGCTCACCCTGCGAGCTGACGTGATTGCGAGAAGAAAGGTCGTCTTCATCATAAGGAGGCGGAGGGAAACCGTGACCAAAGGCTCAAACGGTGGTCCCCTTTTCGCATTAAGCACCAGGTCCGAGTTCCACAGAGGTGGAAGTGGTTTCTGAGGGGGGTATAGGCTTACCAGCCCTTTGAAGAACCTGGTAACCATGGGATGGGCGAACACCGTGTGCCCTTCCTCTTCGTGTCTGAACACCAAAATGGCGGCCAGGTGGACCTGAAACGAGGATAGCGAGAGTCCTCCTCTCTTGAGGTCCAGTAAATACTCTAATATCACAGCCATAGGCACCAAAAGGGGGCTAGCTGTTTGGTAGAACACCATGCCGTAAAGCGAGTCCATTTCTGCTTGAAGGTCTTCCTGGTGGAAGTCCTCCTGCTACTTTCTAGGACTTGCTGCACTTCCTCCGTACATGTGCTCTCTAGGGAGCTGAGCCATGGATTAACCACGTTTGTAGTCGCAGGCTTTGGGGGTGCGGATGCACTATGGACCCCTGGGCTTGCGTGAGCAGATCCCGCGCCACCGGAGGGGACCTCAGTGGCCGGTCCGACATGCGCAGGAATAGGGGGAACCATTGCTGTCGATCCCACGTTGGGACTATCGGGATCATTCAGGTTCCTTCCCTCCTGGCTTTCTGCAACACTTTGTGGATGAGCACTGTGGGAGGGAAAGCGTAAAGCAGGGGGCCCCTCCATGAGATCGCGAAGGCATCCCTCAGGGACCCCCGTCCCAGTCCTGCCCTGGAGCAGAATCGTGGGCACTTCTTGTTGTGCTGAGTAGCAAACAGGTCTATCTGGGGAAAAACCCCATGCGTGGAAAAATCGGTTGCAGCAGATCGGGACGGATCTGCCACTCGTGCGTGAGTGCGAAACGCCTGCTCAGCTGATCTGCCTTCACATTGCGAGCGCCTGGTAAGTACGAGGCTTTCAAGGTTACATTGTTGGCGATGCAGCAGTTCCACAACTGGACTGCTTCTACACATAAGGCACGGGACCGAGCTCCTCCTTGCCGATTTATATAAAACATGGTGGAGGTATCGTCTGTACTGATCCCGACTACCTTGCCTTTCAGTTGGTCTCGAAAGTGTCTGCAGGCGTTGAACACTGCTTTGAGCTCCAGTATATTTGTGTGCAGTGACTGCTCCATAGAGGACCACAGCCCTTGCGTCACCTCTTCGCCCATGTGTGCTCCCCACCCTATGAGGGGGGCATCTGTAGTAAGAAAAACCAATACGTGTGGTTGGTGGAAGGGTACCCTTGTTAGCAGGTTCTCTGGGTTTACCCACCATTGCAGGGATTTGCGCACCTCCGTTGTGGGCGACGCCATCCTGTGAACAGTGTGTGCTGCCGGTTTGTATACGCTCGCCAGCCAATGCTGCATGCTGCGCATGTGTAACCTGGCGTTCTGTTGTACGAAACGTTGCTGCTGCCATGTGGCCCAGCGGCTGTAAGCACGTCAGAACCGGCACCATAGGGCTGAAGGTGAAGCCTTGCGCGAGGGAGCCGATGGCCCGAAAGCGAGTCTCTGGTAGATACGCCCTCGCTGTAATAGAATTTATGCGTGCCCCTACGAACTCTATGTCCTGTGTGGGGTCTGTCTTTGATTTTGTCGGATTGATAAGCAGGCCGAGCGAAGAGAACGTGCCTGCTGTGACACATATTATGCGTAGTACCTCCTCCTTTGAGGCCCCTTTGAGTAGGCAGTCATTCAGATACTGGAATATAAATACCCCCTGTCTGTGCAGGTAGGCTGACACCACTGCCAAGTTCTTGGTGAAGACTCTGGGGGCTGAGGAGAGCCCAAACGGTAGGACCTTGTAAGTCGAGGGCTGCGAACCACTCTCCATCGTCTAGTGCCGTAAGGATGGAGGCGTTTGTGATCATCCGAAAACGTTGCTTGCGCAGGTACCGGTGAGGCCTCGAAAATCTAAGATGGACCTCCCCGTGAGGAAGTACCTCGAGTAGAACCCTCTCCCTTGCAGTTGCTCCGGCACTCTTTCCATTGCCCCTACGAGCATGAGATGGTCTACCTCCTGCTTGAGCCTCGCTACATGGGAGGTCTCCTGGAGGTGGGGCCCCGGGTGGAGGTCATGGCGGTGGGAGCAACTGGGAGGGGATGGCGTACCCCGTGGCTATGATCTCCAGCACCCATGTGTCTGTGGTGATCCTTTGCCACTGGTTATAAAATGGTCGGATGATGGCCTTGAGCACTGGTTTCGTGCCCTCTGGAAGCGAGTCCATGAGGGAGGTCAACCTAATGTGGTTGTTGAAATTATGGTTCGCTAGATGCGCTGCGTAATTTGCCATTGGCAACAGTAGCGTGGAGGAGGAGTAGACCTTTCTGCCCAACAGCTCTAGCTTTTTGGCATGTTTGTTTATTCCCCCACATTGCGACGACTCCGCCACCAAAGAATTTGGTTGTGGGTGGCTGAACAGGAACTCCATGCCCTTCGTGGGCACGAAGTATTTTTTTTTTTTTTTTTTTTTCGCTCTTTTGTGGACAGGCGGAATAGTCGCAGGAGTCTGCCATATCATAGTGGCAGGCTCCAAGATTGCGTCATCAGCGGTATTGCTATTTTGGAGGAGGCCGGAGGTCTCAGATTTTTGAGGAGCTTATGGTGTTGCTCTTGCACCTTTGCTGTCTGGAAGCCTTGCGTGAAGGCCACCCTCGTAAAACAGCTCTTGGAACTGTTTGAGATCGTCCGGAGGATGGACGCCCCCCGGGGCCGTAGCCTCATCCGGGGAGGAAAGCGAGGAACCGCTGGGGTACGTCTTTCTGGACCCTTCCGGTTCCTGCTGATGATGGTACACCCTCTCACTAGAGGTGTGCGAGGAAAAATCTCGGGGTTCCATAACCAGTCCCCCCTGAGATGCTTAAGTCTCTGTCCCCGGTCACAATTGCCCTTGGGGGTACGAGATCGTTCGTAGGGATCTCTCCCTAGTAGATTGCCGATGGTGTCTATGCCCTGCGTGGTAGGGGCGACCACGGCAGTATAAGCACTGGTCTTGGGAAGGTGACCTAGACCACTCCCTTGGTGCATACCCTTTGCGTCTGGGGGAGGGAGACCGTCGAGACCCTGGAGAGAGCGACTTTGCCTAATAGTCCAGCGGTTCAAATCCCAGGAAGGGTGGAGGTGGTCCCAGCCAGGGTGAGGCTGGTTGCAGAAAATGGAGAAGGGGGCTCCGGGTAGGCCAAGGGGCGGGGGGACCCCTGCCTTCTAGTTGGAGTCTGCAACATAGCGGAGGGCTGTGAGAAAGCAACTACACAGCCCTGTGCGGAGAGGGGCTGCAATGCCTCCTCTTGTGTGCAGTCTTCCCCCTCCCTTGAGGAGGTAACTCCGCCCCTGACATACAGGGGATCCCGGCCCCGTCCGCACCGAGCTCGGCACACTCGAAGTCGGTGCCGCATGTGCGGTGTCCTTCGGTGCCGGCAGGCTGCGTGCCTGCGCGCTCTGCACCGCCGGTTTTCCGGGGGTCGGTGGTACCGGCGCTTGTTTAGCCGCCGCCCTGCCTGCGGTGCGGGGCGGCTGGCTGATTATCGAAGGGTGAGCCGCTTGCACGTGGCTCTCCGTGCCGCCGCTGATCAGCTGTTGCTGCGGCTGGGGGCTGCTCGCTCCTCCCGTCCCGCTCGTTGTTGCTGCCGGCAGGGATCGGGCTGGGGGGCATACAGGGCATTCCGGCGTCCGCACCGAGCTCGGCACGCTCAAGGGCGGTGCCGCACGTGCGGTGTCCTCCAGTGCCGGCAGGCTACGTGCCTGCGCGCTCTGCACCGCCGGTTCCCCAGGGGTCGGTGCCGCTGGTACCGGCGCTTGTTTAGCCGCCGCCCTGCCTGCGGTGCGGGGCGGCTGGCTGATTATCGGAGGCTGAGCTGCTTCCACGTGGCTCTCCGTGCCGCCGCCGATCAGCTGTTGCTGTGGCTGGGGGCTGCTTGCTCCTCCCGTCCCGCTCGCTGTTGCTGCCGGCAGGGATCGGGCTGGAGATACTTTCCTCCGTTTCTGCGCTGATGGAGTGAGGGAGGCAGCTTTCCTTTTAAGGGCCCCGGAGGGTCCCTCCTGCTGCGGCCGCTCCGGCGCTTCTGGCTGGAGGGCCTTGTCAAGAAGCAGCATTCTTTTTTTTTTTTTTTTTTTTTAAAGCCTGGAGAGGACATTGTTGGTGAGTCTTTGTGTTTTTAAGTGGGTACTTAGCACCTTCTTTGTGCCGTTTTCCCCGTCCGATGGCCTGCCTTAGCAGGAGGGCTGATAGCCCTAGCTCCTGGCCTCCGGCGCTTGTTACTGGGACTGGCTGAGCTGTCCCTCTCCTAGCTTGTTCGTTGTTGTTTTTTTTTTTTTTTTTTTTACAAAATAACAACCGGCAAGCTTATAGTAGCCTAAGTGCCTGAAAAAACTTTAAGAAAAAACAGATAAAGCCGTTGAATACACTACTTGGCCTTAGCCTAGTTGGATTCCGTCTGCAGCCGACGGCGGTTAAGAGGAACTGGCGGGGACCGGATCGCGCACATGGCCGGGAGCGCGCGGGGGAGCGGCGCGCACCGGCGCATGCGCGGTCCGGCAGAAACTGCTTGGAAGATCCGATCTGCGGCGCCGGGCGAGCCCGACACCTAATGTGGAGCACCCACGGGGACACTCGAAGAAGAATCCTGCATTGTACAACATAAGTAAGTCGTTATCCTCCCTCCAATTACAAGCCGCGCAAAAGTCCACTGAGTCTCTGCGCCATCTAGCGGTTTAAGCCAGGTAGAAGGATTTAGAAATATGTTACTGTCTCCCAACCAGGAGAACTGACTGAAGAGTCATCCACATCCACAGATATCCTCTTCCATGGGAGGCGAGTGAAGTCCTGGCTCGGGTCCTGCTCCCCACTCAAATATTATCATGTCCCTCCTGACCCCAGTGCTGAGCAATCCTAATTTGGCCCTGCCCCGGTGGCCCCCGCAGAAGCTCCAGTCCTAGGAGCAGCAGGTGGCCGGACGGCAACTCCGGCCCCAGCCAGGCAGCCCCACGGCCCTGATCCTGGCCCCAGCCAGGCAGCCACATGACCCCAGCCCCGCAGTCGAGCAACCCCCACCCTGGCCTAGCTGGGCAGCCACATGGTCCCGACCCTGGCCCTCAGCTGGGCAGCCAAGCGGCTGCGACCCCAGCCCCAGCCGCCCCAACCTTCCCAAATGGCCTGAGCATGGTGGGTGGGGTCCCCTCAGCCTTTTGGGGAAGGTAGCGCCTTCCCTTGCCTATATACCTCACCACCCACGGCCGCTTTCTACCTGCCACAATAGAGTGAACACCTGTGCAGGGCTCTCCCGCCCTCCTCTGCCCAGCCAGGGCAGGTCCCTGCACTGCTGTCAGCG
The DNA here is from genome assembly GCF_033958435.1 of Carettochelys insculpta. NCBI lineage: Eukaryota > Metazoa > Chordata > Testudines > Carettochelyidae > Carettochelys > Carettochelys insculpta. Next base: position 5,787,038 of record NC_134147.1, on the reverse strand, counting down.
AAGGGATGCACCCAACTCATGAATCTCCCTGCCCTGTCCCCTCCCCTTCCCCCCCCGGGTGAGCACTGACCTGGGGAGCCCTGGCCTTGTGTCCTGCTCAGGGCCACATGCTGCCTGCCCCACATACAGCCACGTAGCACTGCTGGGAGAGGGGGCGGATCTGACAGCAAAGCCACGAGCTGCCCTGCTCTGAGGGGCTGAGGCTGGAGCAGCCCTTTCCCCCTGTCCCCGACTGAGACCCTCTCTACTCCCCATTGTCTCCCTCTTCTTGCACCACCCTGCCCCAGCCCCCCTCTCCTCCAGATGGTTTGCTGTGCCCAAGCATGCAAAAGCCGGATCGGATGATGAACCTGACGGATGCAGCTCGACATTCTTCTAGCTCCGTAGGGCTCCACTGATCCATTAGCTTAGGCAGTTGACTCTCATGCTTTTTAGATGAGGAGGGCCAAGTCCAGTTATTACTGGTGGCCCCTTCACGGGGTCAGTCACTGCTCCCCTGCCTCTCGAGCTCAAGCGTTTTAAAAGGTAATACAAATAACACCATCAAATGGTGACTTACCACGCTGCTCTTGCTGCAGCTGAACGAGATGGTGGACCCATGCATGGTCCTTACAGAATCAATATGGGGCATGTTACCAGCTACAACCTGAAGACACAGGAAAGTAAGATGAAGGATGAGACCAGGAAACTGAAGTGTGTGTGTGTGTGTGTGTGTGTGTGTGTGTGTGTGTGTGTGTGTGTGTGTGTGTGTGTGTGTGTGTGTGTGTGTGTGTGTGAGAGAGAAAAGATTTTCCTTTGAAAACAATTCCAGTCACATCCTTGAGCGGAGCTTGATGAAAACACAGGTGAATGTTGATAGTATAATACCTCTCTCAAAGGTCTGATCATTATCAGTACATCTCAAAGTACCTTACGAGGGAAGTTACCCTTATTTCCACTTTACTGGTGGGGAACCTGCAGCACAGGTGTGATGTCACCCAGCAGGTGATCAACCCACTGCAGAGCTGGGAATCAAACATAGGACCTCATGAGTCCCAGCCCAGGGCTCTAGTCACTAAGCAAACTGATTCCCAGTTGGAAATGCTTCAGTCATTCTAGTTTTTAGGGCCTTCCGTAGTCAGTAAGTGGTTCACAAACCAACTCTCATTTCCCTCCACTCTGTTTGTTAACCTGTTAAGTGTTTGGTCCAATAGCTCAGAGGAAAATGCTTTCACACAATCATTTTCCAAACTTCACCTCACCTATTCCTGTCACGTGATGAGATGCCAACAGTCCCACCCCCACCCCCATGTTTGCTTCTGCTCTCTGGCTGGACAGCAAAACAATTTTACAACAGAAGATGACTTTTTTTTTTCCATCTCTCAGGGTTCACAACCATTTCCTAGAATGCCTGGAAGACACCTGCATAGACTAGTCAATGGGGAACAAGCTTGGTCACCTCACTCAGCGATGAACTGAATTCAGCAACTTGCATAGGAAAATGTGTGTGAACCTGTCTCCTAGTCAGAACCATCGACTAATTGGACTCCACTAATTGGTCCACACCTGTTAGGAACACTCTGAACCACCTTTGGGCTGGGAATTAACCCTCACAATCCCAGGTAACTGGCTTGTTTGGGAGGAACTCCAGCTAGGGCTGTGGTGACCAACACACTAGCCACCTGTGGCTATTTGGGCGGCTGAGTGTGGCTAGTTGGCTTGCACAATAAATATATTTTCAGGGTGAAGTGGCCACATTGCTCTAGCTGTAGCCACAGAACTGGCTGGACACCATGGTTCTAGGGACTCCTGAGCAGGGTTCCCCAACTTCTTCCATCCATGGGCGGAATACACATTATGTGCACCACGGTGTGTGTGGACATACACCACCCACGGAAACACACTCTGCCCATCGTCGGAGGCCGTACGCGCTCGGCTAACCAGCTGGGTGGCGCTTGGATCTCTTCCCGGGTGGCCGCCCAAGCGCTCGGCGTATGGGGTGGACGCTTGTTCTGAGTGGGTTTCGGAGAGGGAGACCATATTTCCCTATGACGAATATGGGACCCCTGGTAAAACTGCTCAAGTTCAAGTGAGCTCAAGGGCGATCAGAACTCTGTGGTACCCTTCCCCTACCTGGACCAATGTGGACCAGAGCGCCATTTGACCAAGAGGTAAAGTTCAAAGGTGGGCCCCAGCATTAGGGACTTGCTCATTTTTTGGCATTTGACAGGCTGGAAAAGCCCAGAAGTTAAATAAAAAAAAAAATCCAAGTCTGTCTCGCTTTCGGGAACCTGCTTTTGTTTTCATGTATCTTCTTTTTGTTTGTATTATGATGAGGGCCTTCAAAAGCTGGGAGAGGCCCTGCTCCCAACATACTTTAAAAGCTCCAGGGCCCAGCAAGAGGGGGCCATTAGGGAGGGGTCTAGGCTGAGGTGGGGAGCTCAGGTGTAGTGGGACTTCTGTTTTGGGTGCAGGGCCCAGCAGGTAAGCCAGCGCCATGTGGCAGGACCAGGGAGGCAGTGCCACCTCCACCCCACTCGTGCCAGCAGGGCACCCAATCTGGCTTAGCTGTGGTGTGGGGGAGGCTCAGCTCAGGGTGCAGGGAGGGTTAGCTCAGGGTGTGGAAAGAGGAGCTAGCTCGGGGCTGTGTGCGTATAGGCAGCTAGCTTAGGGGACAGATAGAGGGTAGCTTGGGGCTATATATGGCCAGGAGCTGGATCAAGGTGCAGGGAGGGAGTAGCTAGAAGCAGTGTGTGGATAAGGAGTAAGCTTATGGCGCAGGGAGGGGGTAACCAGGGGCTGTGTGGGGCAGGGGGAAGCTCAGAGTGCAGGGAAGGGGTAGCTAGGGACTGTGTTCCAGAAGGGCTCCCCTGCAGCCCCTGCTCTCTGAGGGCTCTGCCAGCTGTGGAGCTCGGTTCCCCACCCCTGCAGCTCTTACTGGCTGTGTGAGAAAAGGGGCAGAGGCAGGGAGAGAGGAGGAGTGGGTCTGTCCTGCACTTCTACCTAAATTGGTGAGGGGCACACAGGGGTTGCCAGGACTTGAGCATTCAGTCCTGCAGCTCCCAGCGTCGTTGGCAGGAAGGATGGGGAACAGCAAGGATCAGGGCTACAGCCTACTGGGGGGAACATGTGGGGAGGAATGGTGCAGTGGGCATCACAGCTTCAGCCCTCAGGTTCTGTCCTCAGCCCTGTGGGGTCACCAACTTGGGCTTTCAGCTCTGCAACTCCCAGCTTTGATGGAGGGTAGAGGGTGGATGCCAGGGACCAGGGCTTCAGCCCCACAGCCTGAAAGGGCTGGCAGACCCCCCCCATGAGAAATGCTGCTTTAGGGTGCACATGGGGAGGAGTGACACACCCCTAACAACACAGGCTGCCTCTCCTCCGACTGGCTTCGTGCATGTGTCTCTGCCTCTGAGCCCTGCCTGAGACCACTGGCTGCGGCTGCCTAGCCGGGGGAGCACTGAAGCTGAAAATTCGGGACAATTGGCGTGTTTAAAAAAAAAAAATGGTGGGACAGTTGCCTGAAAAACGGGACAGATGGTTGTACTATTTCAGACCCCACTCCCAGGAGTGGCAAAATACCTGTGCCTCCCATCACACTACCACATCTTCGATGGACTGGCTGGACCACGAGAAGCACCTGGCAGATTTGAAAAGAAATTCCAGGGTCGAGGTTGAGCCTTTTACCTTCATGTCCCTGATCATGTGCATTTTGAGGTAGGCTGCCAGCTTGTCTCGGTGGTCTTTACTGTACAACCACGTTTGCATCTTCTCTGGCAGGGCGTTAAACACCGCATCGGTAGGCCACAGCATGGTGAAGGGTCTGTGAACAAAGTTGTTAACCAGAGGTAGCAGTTCTGCTTCCTGTCCGGAGACACAAGACAACATGGAAACAACAAATACATTCTGTGTCTGCGTGACAGAGCCACAGATCAAGAGAGCACTCCTAAAGGAGAATTCAAACCATTTACCTGCAGGAGTTTGCTGTAGATTTTGTAGCCATAGGCTTCTGCCACTTCGGTGATGTTTTGCTGGAAAAATAATTAAAACCAAACAAAACCGTTACAAAGTGGGAGAGTTTGTTTCATTTACTAGAATTCCTGGCAAACAAGCAAACTCAGTTAAGTCTCAGAGCCAACAGTTTGCCTTTGCTATATCTGAGCAGTACTAAGAGAGGCTAAACAAGGTGGCTCTTCATTTCTGTCCCGTAGCTGTGACCACTAAGTACCACTGGGTTTGAGTAATGCATTTTACTCATTTGTGCAGACACCAAGTGCTCAGCTTACAGGGAACGTTGGTTAGCAGACGGGCAAAGCTGGCTGAATCAGGCCTGGTGTAATGCTATTGACTTCAGCTGTATTACTCCAGGCCTGAATTTGGTCCAACGTGTGTTCAAATTCAGTAACAAAGGGGTTGCTCTGCCAATAAGGGGCAATGTGACTTTTTGACTCCTCATCTCTGACATAGTGTACAGTATGGGAAGCTACATGTTTAAAACTTGCAGCGTAGGGCATGCACCCCAGTGAAGTCCATCCCCAGCATGCAAGGAAGGCTTTAAGGAGACTTCTTTGACTCAGACTGTGTGACTAGCACGCCTTGACCCATCACGTCTCATCAGCCTGCAACCATAGAGCCTTGCTTCCTCGCCGTGACCAGGAGAGATTCAGGTGTGGCCCGACTGATTAGCAGAGCGTCCACAGCCAGCAGTGTGTTTTTCTTTTGGCTGTGCACATCCGCACATGCCTTGGGGCACAACACAAAATTTATTCTGCCCATGGATGGAAAAAATTAGAAGAAACCCTGACTGTGAGCTCAGTTGGCTCCACAATTTAACCCCTCTAAGATTAAACCAGCCCAGGTACTACAGGTTGAACCTCTCTAGTCCGGAACACTCTCGTCCGGCAACAGCCGTAATTCGGCATGATTTAGTTCACTGGAGGACCATTTATCATGGCTGTGGCCAAGTTTCCCGCAGTTCCTTAAAGTCTGTTTATAGCCACCAGTCCTGGCTCTCAGTGCTCTGTGCTGCAGTTTAGCTGTAATTTACCCCTAAGAGCCCAGTCAGCAGTGGAAGTTGGCAATGCTGCTAGACAATATTGTCCTCCCCTGGTCCAGCAAATTCTCTTGTCCGGCACCGGTCAGGTGCTGAGGGTGCCAGATTAGGGAGGTTCAACTTGTACAGGTAAATGGAATTCCTTGAGTACCGAAACCTTGTGCCAAAGAAATAGGTAGTGTTACTCATTTACAACAGTGGCTTTCCTTTTGGGGTTGGAGAAAACCCCCAGGGTGACCATTGCTCATTACAACGTTATTGTTTCAGGCATACCTGTGCTAGCTGGGAAGATATGTTCTGGCTCTGCAGACCAAATGGGATTAAAATCTTGTCAGTGATGTGGATTACCCCATTCGTGCCGACGATGTCACTGGTGATGATGGTGGCCTCCTCGTTTAGATGAACACTATTCTGCGGAAGGGACACAATGCAGTGAACACAGATTTCCTGTGAGATGTGCCTTCCCCCGTAGTCCATGGCCAGAGTGCTTTAGGATCCTTCTAGATGAAAAGGGGTAGCTCTGTAGCTCTCCCCACTAAGGCCATGCCCACACCAAACCTTAAAGTTGATCACAGATACACAATTCCAGCTACAGCAACTGCACATCTGGAATCGACATACCTACAATCAACTTACCTGCCTGTTCTCATTGAGGGAGGTCGATGGGAGAAATTCTCCCACTGACTTCTTTTACTCCTCGCGATATCTAGTACGGGGGTCGACTGTCAACCCCATAGTTTGATTTTGTACGTCCCCACTAGGTACAAAATCAAACCCCAGAAGATTGACCCTGATCGGGTTGATCTACTGGGTAGTATAGATGTACCCTCAGACACAGGCTTCAGGAAAGGACAAAGCAACCAGAGCTGTCAAGCAGGCCCAGTGCTCAGAGCCAAAGAAATACAGAGTGGAAATGAATCACAATGGACCATTACCTCTTTCACCGCAATCCTTATCTTGTGTCCTGACAAAGCTGTGATGGACTCCTGCGTTTCCAGTTCACTGGCCAGCAATTTCCGACAACTCACTATATGATAGCGAAGCAAATCTTTGATGAGGCTTTTGTTTGTCCATTCTGCGAACTAAAGGCAGGGAATTAGCATACCTGAAATTATCGTGTCAAAACACTGCTGTAAGTGAACACCAGGAGCAGCAGTTTAAATTTAGCCAGTGACTAACGTGACAGGTAATGTGATGAGTTTTTTGCTCTACCCACCCCGCTCCATCACTCCTTGATGAAATCATGTCCTGGATCCAAGAATTAACATGCCTTTGAACACAAAATGGATAGATAACAAGTAGCTGAATTGGGGTTGTGTTCCAAGTGATATCAGATGATGGGGGTGAGAGGGAAGTTCAACACAGTGGAGAAAAAATAACCTTGGCCCAGGATTGGCCACATTGTGAACAGAGAAGGGGGCAAACCAAAACCCCAGGTCTACTTTGGGGAGCTCCAGGTCCAGGTTTTGCACTAGAACAGGGGTCAGCAACCTGCGGCTCCAGAGCTGCATGCAGCTCTTTAAGGAGTCATTTGCAGCTCCGGACGCTGCCGCTGTTGACTCCTCTGCGGCTCCCTGCCCTGCCACTGCTGAAACAGTAGAACTAAACGTAATTGGTTTAATGGCCAGCAGGGCAGCGGGAGGGATCTGGTCGTTATGCCAATTAAATTTAGTTCCATTACTCCAGTGGTGGCAGGGCAGGGAGCTGTCCGCGCTGCAGGTGGGGCAAGTGCCTCCAAGTCTGCCCCTCCCTGAGCTGTTTAGACCTGCTGAGAAGGAGGCGGAAGCTGCGGAGGAGCAGGAGTAGCACACGTAGCTGGAGGAGTTTGTTGGCTGAGGCAGGATAATCCTGGGGATGGGGTGGGGGGCAGGTTTGGGGCTTAGAGGGGTTAAACCTGGGGATGGGGATAACAACTTTCTAATTGATCCAAATCATTATGGGTGCATAGTTCTTAAAGTAGGGGTGACACAAAGCACGGTTTGACGTTATTTATTAAAAACGGTCTCGTATTCCTATGCATTGCCACTCTTGAAGTATTCATTTTGTAACCAAACTTGAAAAAACGGCTCTTCTTGCTATTTTGGTGGCAGACCCCTGGGCTAGAACACCTCCTGCCCCCATCTGAACGCCCCTATCCTTTGCAGTTATTTGTTTCTGATCTTCTGGGTAAGAAACCAAGGAAGACTTCAACAAGCACCTCAGGGTTTCAATGCAGTTAAAAAGTTAAGGTGTATTTGACGTTTTGAGTCAGTCAAAGTTACCTCTCATGCAGTAGTTCAGGAAACAGCAGTTTCTCAGAGGGAGTCCTCACAGTCTGACCACGCCAAACAACAGACAAGCTAGGGGAACTCACAGCGGGGGCTGCTTACCGTCGAACTGTTCTGTATTGAATCCGCATGTGGAACAAAGACAGTAAAAGGCCCCTCTCCATTTAACTCCTTGATTTTGAAGGCCTAAAGCACAGATCGACACCAGGAACAAAGGCAAAGGAAAACAAAAGCCAAAACACAAGTCTCGTTAGCTGGAGCTTTTCAAGAAAACACCTGACAATTTGTACAAGTTCAGACAACAGCAACTGTTTGCCACCAACCAGTAATTGCTTAACGAACACAGCTGCTGCTTTGCTTCTCAGGAGCTCCTGCAAGAAATCAGAATGGTGAGTGTTAATGGTGAGTCTCTTGAAATCTAGTGGGGTTTGATGCAGAGAAAATCCTTCCCATCTGCTCACTAAACTGACACTGCTCCTGACCTCCAGGGCTCAGCCCACCCCACAGTGCCTCCAGGCCTTTCACTACACTAGGGAAGATTTCCTCATATTTCTCACCCATGCTACAGCCAGAGACTGGAGTGGGGTTAGACCACCCAGTAGTTAAAATGCTGGCAGACAACCTGCACTGGGTCTTTCCTGCCACTGCCATCTACCCACAGTAGCACGGGTAGGAAAGGTTAGAAGAAAAACCTAATGTAGCCTCCCATTTCTGGGGAGTTAACTCAGGGATTTACGCAGCCCAGCTTTTGGGTCACTTCTTTTCTTCAAGACTTGTTCCTGGAACAGCCACGTATATCCCTTCTATATTAGCCTGTGTCAGCAGCTCTGGCATCTCCAGCTACAGCCAGGAAGTGACACACCAGACTTGAGCAGGGCACATTGTCCCATTGCAACAATGGTAATTAATGCTAGGAGTTAACCAGGCACACGCATAAAGAGCTCGTCCTCCAGGGATCTGCTGTAAGCACCACTGTTTTCCAGCTGTTGAGGTGGAGCCATTCAGCAATTTGCCCAAAGTCAGACAGTGAGCTTCGGAAGCAGTTCACCCTGACTAGCGCCCGTTCCTACACCATCCTGGCTGAATGTGCTTTACCCACCTGATACACTTTGCCTCGGCAGGTGAACCCGTCTCCAACATAGGCCCAACGACAGGAGCAGTTCCGAGTCCCCGGTCCGGTGTACTTGCAGGAAGCAAATGGACTACAGCCTCCATTGTTCTGGTGGGAAATGAAAGAGCATCCCAGTCAGTCACACAGCTAATGGTCTAGAAGGTTATTGTCCAATTGGAGGAGGCTATCCCACTTCCGTTCTGCACCCATTTCAAGGCAATCTCTGACATTGTGTTCTGCTCTCCAGTCCCACACACTCCTGTCAAAGCTCAGTCATTTATTAATCTTTCTTCCTTACGTTTCCTTCCACTCTCCCTGGCAAACACTGCTCTGAGACAGATACCTACACCTGGCCCAACAGAGGAAAAGCCACTTGACTAACACAGTCCTGAAGATTTAGAGATGAGGAAAAATAAATGGTTTATGGAGGCTTTTTCTAGCTGCGGTAAAGGAACGAAGGACCATGGTGGGGATTGGTTTTAAGCTTTCTGTATGGGGTGCCTTAGTCACCTCAGAACTAGATTTGGCCTGGACTGAATGAAACCACACTTCTGTTCAGTTCGGTCCCTCATCTTTCTGAGAAAGAGGCCAGAGACGAGATGGAGGACAGGCCCACTGATGGGCAGGCAAAGGGGGTAATTAGCTTGGGGTCTGGCCACTCAAAGGGGCCTGTAGGCTCCCAGCTGATGCCGCTGTTACTATGGCAACAGTGGCTGGAACCCCAGGCCCTTTCAAGATGCAACCAGAGCACCATGCTATGGCTCTGAGGGCTGGCGAAGGCCCACTGTCACTCTCTGGATGGTGCTGAGAGCTGGATGCCTCCAGCCCTGCCCCCTCTGGGGCTGAGGAGCCAGCCTCCCTACTCCCCTCACCCCCCAACCTAGTCTGGAGGCCCACAGAAGCTGTTGGCCTCCCTGGTGGGGGAGGTAACATGGACTATCACTCCCTTAACTTGGGGTTTTGAGACCGGACTTCTTTCCCAGCCTGCTCTAAACATAGTCCCCATGCTATGCGGAGCCTAAACCCGCCCCTCCCTTGCGTTTGGTTTTATAAAAACAAAAACAAGAAGTTCAATTGAAACTTCCTCCTGAGATTTGGCAACTTCTCGAATTCCTCTCTCAGGACGGCTCAGCCCACACACTAGGTCATGGCCTCCCCTGCGCCTTTCTGGCTTTGCCTTATATGTGGATGGATTAATGAGCCAACCGCATCCGTAACTCAGCAAACGTTCCTTCCAGCAGGGTTGAAACCTGGATGAAGGGCATCAGACAAACACTGCCAGCTTACTATAGAGGCTTAGAGTAGAACTAATTGAACATGGGAAAAGGCAAATTTCTTCACAAGTGTGCCTTACAATGGAAACAGAGTTCCACCTCCAGGAGTAAGAGGAGAGCTTGCTCTCTGTGGGTGGAGGCTGCTAATAACAGGGTTAGTTTCCTGCAAGTTGCAATGCTGTTTGTTTTTCTCTGGACCATGGAAACTTTCATGAAACTGGATCAACGTCATCAACTATTTCCACTGGCCAAGCAGCTTGTCTAGTGGAAAGGAAACAGTGATTCAGTGAAGCGCAGGAGGGCATTTAGCATGCAGGAAAGAAGTTTGCTCATACTGAACTGCTGCATGAGGGATAACTGAATAACTCTGCTTATTAATCATTTGCATGGAGGGAAGCTTAAAGGTTTAGTCCTAGAGGGAAATGCAGACAAACCTCAATGCAAATATCGATGGGGACACATTGATTCCTGCCATCTCCACTGTAGCTGGGAAGACAGTTACAGTCAACCTGAGGAAGGGAAAACAAGGCTATTTCATAGAGCTGAAATCAATAATGGAAGTGTACAGCAGCCAAGCAGGAGGAAGGGGTGAGAAGGAGGAGAGCATGTGTCACATAATTTTAGGGTGCACTTGGTTCATTCATCAACAGCCAAGTCCTGGTTATTAAGAAATCACCTAAAAAATTCCGCAGCCTTTGGCCAGCCAACTTTAGAGAGGCCAGGGTGTAATTCCCAGCTCTCAGACAGGGAGCTCCCCCTAGTCACCGTTTACTTACAAAGAGGTCCTTCTCTGTGAAAGGGAAGACATGCAAAATATCAGTAAAAAAGTTTCCTAAGGGGCAGTTTATTAATAACTCCAAAGGAAAATGGTGCAGGAACTCCCCTGAGTAAAGAATTTCCTTACCAGATTTGGGCCAGTTTTAATGCACTCCGCATTTCTGTGGCAACCCCCGTTTTGTTCTAAGCAGCCATCAATTTCTGCACCAAGAGATTAGATCCATGTTAACTCAGCAGATGCCCAAAGAGGGAGGTGACTCAGGAACAAAACAATGAACAGAGAAATAGCAAGCAGAGCTCTCTCCACCCATAGATAAAGTGCTGCAAAAGTCGCTCATCACACCAGGTAAGCCTGAGATTTTAGAGGTGGGGAAATCACAACAAGTTCTTGGTTTTGAATATGTGGGTTAGAGCATATGGTGGGGAACAAGGAACTCTGGCGTTTCTTATCCCAGGTCTGACCTCGACTTGCTAGGTGGCTTGTGAACGTCACGTCACGTCTTTGCATCTTGGTCTGCCCTGCTTTAAAACAGGGCAGTAACCCTTTCCGGCTCCTAAAGTTGTACCGAGTTGTGCAGAGACATAGTTGCTCAATAGCCGCCACATTATGCCTTTCCCCAGGTTTAACCAATGCTAGATTTGCTTTCATATGGTTCTCTCAAATTGTGATGCTCCTAAACATATGTGAACCTCTGGCATGAGAGTTCAGCTCACCCTATCAGTGTGATTTCACCTCCCTGGAAGCACTGCTATCAAAATGGGGCTCTGAGTCCTCACTCACCCTGGCACAGCGTCCCATCTCCAGAGTAGCCTTCCTTACAAGTGCAGGTGTTCTCCCCAGGAGAGACATTCGTACACGTTGCGTGGATGGAGCAGCCACCATTATCAACCTCACATGGATTTATTTCTGTGACAGAAAACAAAGGAAAATGCTTAGTGGGATACTTGTGGAGGGCATCGCAAAGATAATGTTTTGCAAGTCACAAATTTCATTCATTTCTCCTGTGGCTCAGAGGAAAAACACACTCAAAACTCTTTAATCTTTAATTTTGCGAAATAGGCTATGCCAGATAAGGGAATTTTCCAGATTATGGGTGTTCGCCATATGGACACGTAAACAAAATCTGTGACTAAAGCTTTTGTATTTACAAACTGCCAGAGTACTGTCTGTGCGTAAAGTCATAAGACAAATCCTTAATGCATCGTATTTAAACTGATATTTTGTTTTTACCATCATATTTAGTTCATTAAACAGAAAACTACTAATTATACAGTGCTCTATCATTACTCATGTTTACAAGTAAAATTTGTGCTGGACTGCACCCTAGATATATGTATACATATGTGTGTTCACATATATATATTTGTTGCACTGTTTTGAAACTTACATTGTTTTTATCGTCACTATGGTGGCTCCAACCGTGCCGGGGTGCGAACCACAGGCTTTCCCAGATCATGACGCTTGCATTAAAGAGGTTCAAGTGTATTATATCTAACTTTATTTCTGGGCTTTAAAGTGCCTGTTTTATTTCCAGAAAGACTTCATTTTAACAAAAATCATTAAACCATTTTCAGAGATGGGATCTGATGAAGCTAAAGCTCCTTCACAGACACAAATGATTAATAAAGATGCTATCAAGGCTGATGTGGAAGCTGAGCGATCAAATTCACCGATAGAGGAAGAATTTCATTAGTGAACAACTGATTGCCCTGAAGTACTTGTCCCGTGCGACTAGCTACAAATTATGCTAGAACAAATAAAGCAGCGTGGCTGATTAAAATACACTTTTCTGTCTGAATGATGACACTGATGAAGGAGCATTATTACTTTCATTGGAACTATGTAACTTGATTAGCTTGGAATGTATTGCTTCAAGGGTCTGGCCTTTGTACAAATACAGATGATGTCAGAAATAGCCATATGATTCTGTCAGAACATTATACTTCTAAATCTCTTTGTTTTTTTGAATATTTAGCAGATTATCTCTCCTTAAGTCCCAGTGTGTCTTGAGTTGGGTTTGTTAGATTTTCAGGAGTGGGTAGGTGGGTGGATCAAAGTGTTACTTCTAGAGCAGGGGTTGTCAACAAGCCGCCAACAGGCCAGATGTGGTTGTCCAGGGTTTGTGTCTGGCCCACAGGCTGCTTATTGACCATTCCAGTTCTTGAGGATCTCATTTCAACAATAATATTGCAGGATTTTCATGAAATGGTCAAATGGACAAATTCTAGACAGTCTAAGAAGGTGCATCCTATGGCCTGGCCCATCACCACGACCTGTTGAGTGTCTGCTGTATTTGGACTTATTTTGGCTATTCACTTGCCATTCTCTTTATCCACTTGAGAAACAAGAACAGTTCCTTCCCTGTTTCTAGCCACATCAGCGGGGTTGTATCTCCTGGAGAAATCCGCCATAGAGAGATCAGCAGGAGGTTCTTTTCTCTGGAGCGACAAGATTTGCATGATCCTGTCCAGGGTAACATTTTTGCATGCACTCAACCTTGCAATGCTTTCACAGCTATGAAAGCAAAAAACTCTTGTGTGATCACTTCTTTGTGTATAGCCCCTTGAGAACACTAAGAAATTCTACTTCTGTGTTGCAAATACCTGAACAGTAGGTTCCATTTCCAGTGTAACCAGCAGAGCAGGAACAAGTAGGCAGAGAATCTATGGAGCCATTAATGCAACTGAAATGACCAAGAAAGAGAGGGGACAATGACAACTTCCCTTTAATCTTATACCTAGCCACAGACATCAGTATTACAGACTGCTAACAATAGCTACTATGGCAGCTAGATGCTAGGGTAAGAAGCGAGTTAGTTATACTATGAGAAACCAAAACAAACAGTTAAGATTTTCTTTACAGTGCCAAAAAACAAATCCAGGCACTTTGTGCACATGATGTAGCTGCTAGAAGAGGGTGCTATGCTTAGTGCATGGCTCACACCTGGTAGAGGCTGGAGCTGCATGAACGAAGGTTACCTTATTCCATTACAGTATGTCAGAGACAAAATTAAAATATGGGGACTGAATAGCCAAGCCCTCTCTCTCTCCAAGGCACTGTTTTTAACTTGCTCAACAGGGACAGAAGGCCATTGCTATCAGATGTCCTTCTGGCACCTACGTGAAGTGAGTTGGTATCAGCCCTGCACATTTAACCGGGGGCTTAACAGAGATCTCAATTATTTTATGCATTGTAAGGGCAATTTCCCCACCTTGGATATTTGCAGGGATGGTACCCGTCCCACAATTTACTTCTTCCACTTGTCCTACTAATGACAGATGACTTCCCATCCCTTCTCCACATCCCTACTTCTTCCTCCCTCTGCCTGGTATATTAACTCTGGATTCCTATTTTTACAACAAATCTGCTGAAGTGGGTCTTACCCATGAAAGCTCATTACCTAATAAATAAAATTGTGACTCTTGAAGGTGCTACAGGACAGCTTGGGTGTTTTTTAAAGCTACAGACTAACGAGGCTGCTCCTCTGACACTAATCTACCAAGCTAGTGAGTCTTCATCTCATATATGCTGCTCTTTTAGGCACTGCTTATCCTTGCCATTGGCAGTATTAGCAGAGAAGCCAAGGCATGGAGTCTGGGAGACTTTTGTACAGGTTGAAACTCTCTAATCTGGCAGTTTCTTGTCCAGCAACATCTATAATCCAACATGAATTTAGCTTCCTGGATGACCACTTATCATGGGGGTGGCCACGTTTCCCACAGTCTCATCAAGTTTGTTTTCAGCCACCAGTCCTGGATCTCAGTGTTCTGTGCTGTTATTTAGCTGTAATTTACCCCTAAATGTCTTCTAGGAACCAGGTAAAAAGAGTGGAAGCATTGATAATGTGCTAGACATTATTGACCTCCCATGGTCTGGCAAATTTCCTTGGCCAGCTCTGGTCAGGTTCCAAGGGTGCCAAATTAGAGAGGTTCAACCTGTACTCCCAGAGGTGGCCCCTACAAGTCACCGAGGAGCTTCTTAAAGGGACAGTGGGGGAAGCTGGCAATGCTGCTGTCTTCACCGGATCTGTTCAGTCCAGCACCTGTACTGAAAGATTCAGTGAATATGTACAATGCTTCCCTGCTCCAACTCTATTTCTAGCTGGCATCGTCGAGCCTACTCAATATTAGCATCATCTTCCCACATTTTAACAATGTGTACATCTTCCAGCCAGACTCTGCTCAGAGCTCAGCACTGTTCGGCTCTGACTTCCAACCTGTCGGCTTGTCTCCTTCCTAGAAGGGAGATGTAATTTGAAATTAATGTGTGTGTGTCTCTCTCTCTCTCTCTCTCTCTCTCTCTCTCTCACACACACACACACACACACACACACAAAGCTCGAGAGGAGTTCGAAAGGTGGAATAAATAATTACACAGTTTCTTAATATACAGTGTTCAGTCCCCCACACCAACCTTCTGTCTTTTCACAAACACAAAGGCAAGTCCATGCAAAATGCTCCCCCCCGCACACACTAGTTTATGTCCTTTGCTCCAAAACTGTACTTACTTGGCCATCAGGTGGCAAGTGTTATTACATAAATCAACCCCAATTCCTACAGGAAAAAAGAAAAAAAAGCATGAACTTCAGTATATTAGTAGCGCCATGATTTCTGTAGCGCCATGATTTCTGCTGTCTAGGATTGAAGAGTTAAAATAGACTCTCCCCAACCTGTGGGAAGTCCTGATTTATACCTAGACTCTCAGAAGTAGGGTGGGGGTGGGATTCAACTTGAAGGTGAGGAAGCATCAGCTCAAGGCCCACACAGCATTAAGACCTCAAAATAGGGGTTACAATGGCACTTAAGCGGTACAAAGGTCTCGGATTGGATCTTTGAAAAGGGATACATTTCACCCTGTCTGTCCCACTACAAATGACTTGAATAAGGACCTTCATTAATCTGCAGACAGCAGTCTCCCTGGAACAGCAAAATGGAAGTGTGCCCTGGGACCTGTCCTTCTCCAAGCTACAGCATGTGCATGTCTAGCTTTCTGTTTATAAAAGCTTTGTGTTTTTCATTGGTGTTTACCTCTATAAACGCTTCAAAGACACTTTGGTCCCAAATCATCCAAGATCTGGGGTAAAATTGTCCAAAGCACTTTGAGATGGAGGTGCCTTTTGGCTCCTAAGTCACTTGGGCACATGTGAAAATTTGACTCCATATCCTTTTCCAGTGTACAGATCATGGCCATTCAACGAGAACAAGAGGTTGAGTGTTATGTAGATCCCATAAATGGGCCCATGATAAGAAAAACAAATTCCAAAATATTTGGATTCTGAGAACCTCAACGTCCGGTGTCTGCAACCAAGTACCAGGAACTCTGCTCAGCCTGGTTTAGCAGAGAATCTTTCTCCCATACTCCCTGGTTTAGGGGGAACTGAGGTCTAGATTCTCTGAAATTCTAACATGAGATAAAACTGATAGAGTAAAACTTGAGTGTGGGTGAATGGATGAATGGAAAAACCCTGACTACTTGGGTACCTCTTATAACTCCACATACATTTGGTGTTACACTTTGTCATGCAAAACTTTTCTTCATCTTTGATTTGCATTAGTTTATCTATTTCCCTGCGCCTGCTTGCCCCAGGTTTTACTTTCTGTTTCAGGTTCAAAGGACCTGAGAGGAAAACGCAGCCAAAACCACCCTGTGTCATCAGTGTGGTTGCCAGGCACCCCATTTTCAACTGGAAAGTTCAATCGAAAAGGGCACCTGGCAGAGTCCAGTCCGATGTACAGACCAGACACCAAAAGTCTGCAAACTGTGGGGTGAGGGGAGGTGACAGGTCGTTAGCTCCCGCCAGCCCCTGCTCAGCTGGGGCCACTTCCTACCTGCTATTGTAAGGTGTGGGTGAGGAAGAGAAATGGAGACAACCCAGCATGCAACCGGGGAAAGGATGAGAGGAGTGAAAAATGGAGGCATGGCCTTGGGGAGGGGAGGAGGCGGAGCAGAGGCAGGTCTCTGAGGTCCCATTACCAGCAATTAAAGAAGTGGCAATTGAAAGAGATTAATCTCAAAAGAGGGACAAAAACAATTAAACAACTACCCGTTGGGGTCACTGAATTATTCAACAGTATTGCAACTAAGGAAACCAGCTACGCTCAGCAGTCACCTGCCTCTGTGGAAAAGAATTTAACACAGCACGAGACTCACTTCTTTCACAGGTGATGCCCTCCCAGCCTTGGAAGCACTCACAGCTGCCATCTCCGTGCAAGCCGTCATTGCAGAGTCCATTTCTGCAAGCGCAGACTGTGGAGAGAAACAACGCTGTCAAATGAGCTCAGCAAAGGCAAGTCCAGAGCTTCGTAATCCAGACATTGCTACGTTCAAGAGGGGACGTTTCATGCTGAAAAGCCTGGGGATGGAAGTCCTTGGGTCCTGCATCCATACCACAGGGACAGTTCAAGCAGTGGTGATGCAAGGGACTGACAAGCCGCCCTACGAAACAGAGAGGGGCTCATTCTTCCCAGGGGTAGTACAGCGGCAGCTCCAAGGTTCGGTAGCAACTGTGATCACCTGATTTACAATCTGCTCCATATCGGCCCACTTCGCACATTTCACAGGCGGTGCCGTGGAAACCTTCATGACAGCGACACTCCCCGCTGCCAGCGATGCCGTCCAGGCACACGCCGCTCCCAGAACACACACTGCCTGGCTTTCCTGGGCACATCTCGCACATATGCCCATAATAACCTGGACAGCAGACAGACACCTTTGAGAAAGGACAACAGGCTGGAGTAAGGCATCTCCAAGGGTGGAAAACTCTCCATTATCAACAGTCTTCTCACGTGGGCCTATGCACTGTATTTAGGTAGCACAAATATTCATTTTATTGTTTGATGAAGGCAGCTTATGACAACACGCTAGCAGCAAATCCACTGTTAGATTTCCCTCATATGTACATGTTAACAGGGAGGGGCTGCTAAGTTTACTTGACTGTGGTGAGTTGAAAATAGCATATCTGTTAACTCCGCCTAGACATGTAAATAAATCAGCCTGTGCTGAATTTATGCTCCAAAATTCCATTTCAGCTCCTTTCACTTCAATCTATAAGAAACACCACATGCAGGAAAATCAAGTGGCTATTTAGCAATCTAATATTTATAGAAATTATATAAATAAAAATAAAATATTCCTTCTATACAAGCATGTGAGTATACCACTTATATTGTGGTTGCACCTCTCTAGTCCAGCACACTCTTGTCCAGCAACATCCGTAATCAGGAACAATTTTAGTTAGCCAGGTGACTTCTTATCATGGGTATGACCAAGATTTCTGTGGTCCTGTAAAGTTTCTTTACAGCTGTCCGTCCTGGCTCTGAGTGTTCTGTGGTGTTATTTGCCTCTGAATGTTTTCTAAGAGCCCAGTCAGCAGTGGAAGTGTTGGCGGTGTGCTAGACAATATAAGCATCCCATGGTTCGGCAAAGTTTCTCATTTGGCACCAGTCAGGTCCCAAGGTTGACAGACTAGAGAGGTTCAACCTGTACAAATTTATAGTAAATGCAAGAAATAGCTAAACATTCTATTGCTTATGAAGAGGCAGTAGAACAGCGGAACTTAAAAACCAGATGATAGAGAAGCTGGATGCTGATGAATAGCTTGTGTTAGTTTCAGAACTCAGGTATGACGGTGCAAATTATTTCAGTCAATGTGACTGAGATCAGCACTTTGGGGGTGATGTGTTCAAACAAGGAAGAACAAATTTAAGACTGGTAAAAACATAGCGCGGCTGGAAGCTAGGAAAAATGTTTTCAGAGACTTTGTACCAGCTGCAGGGCCACTCATAAGAAAAAAATCTCTACTGGACATATATTGGAAGGTGAATAGACCCAGGTGAAAATACTGTTATGCGAGAAAGCGTTAATGGCTGCCATAGCTGCCAGCTCTGTGGGTGGCTCTGGGACTGGAGCACCCACAAGGAAAAGGTGGTGGGTGCTCAAGACAGGCTCCTCCACTGTCCGCCTTTCCCTAGCGTTCCCCATGCCAGCCAGTGGCCAGGCTGACCAACTTCTCGCCTGCCCTGCACCCACTTCTGGAGTGCAGCCCACAGCCGATTCAAAGGGTTCCGGAAGATCCAGGGTGCGTGGGGAGGAGCTCAGTGGATGGCGGGGGGCCTTGGAGGAATCAAACAAAGGATTCCTGCCCTTGCAGAAATCCTATATAAGATGAGAAAAAAACAATCATGTTTTTCAGTTTGCCTCAACTCTGCCTCCCCACAACTCAGGAGTACTTGAAAACACCCAAAAACAAAAGGACTAGAGTGCAGTGGCGTTAGGAAGGCTAGAATAATGAACGACCTGTGGAGGAACCTACCTAAAGTGATATCTCGGGGAAGGTATTTTTATTGTAACCAGCTTCTGAGTTTGTGTGCTCTCTATTGGGTTTTTTTGAGTAATGTGCTTTTTGTGTGTCACCTTTTTAACTACATACGTACAGTTGTTGTAGTTAATATGCTTATTTCTTGTTTATAACATAGCCCAGACTGCGTCACTTACAACTGGTGGGGCAGGGGTGGTGAGAACTTGTGCGCAGGCCCCCCTCTGTCTATAGGGCTCTCTGACTTTTACTGGGAGGATCCTGTGTGCCGCAGTCTGGCTCTACAGATTACAACTCCCACGAGGCTCTGGGAAGAAAAAGGAAGGACAGTGAAGCCTTCCCAGAGCTGGTCTCCGTGTTTGTGTCTTTCTGGATTTGGGTGTGGCCCCTCCTGTTTGTGTGCTGGAGGAGGTTTAAGAGTCTGGCAGGGTTAAAGGGTGCCCAGGCTGGCAGCAAAGGTCGGCTCAATAGTATCTCAGCACAGCAGGCGACACCCAACTCCTTCAGTTTCTGCTCCCTACTGGAACATCCAGAGGGCCCTCAAATTGGAGCAGCCTCTCCAGGCCAAAAGGTGGCAAGACGTGAGAAGTTAGAAAGCTGGTAACGCCCCAATGGAACAAAAGCTGTCAAATGTACAGAAATCACTGCAAATCCATGTTTTTTCTTTTCCAGGACACACTCAGACCCCTTCTTATCGGAAAACCCCATGAGATTTGTCCTTCCCAAGACCTCAAAATTGTCAATGAACAAGACCGTTTTAACTTACTAAGGAAACTTTAATGCAGGTGAAATAACACCCAAGTTCTTCTGATGTTCCAGATCTAAATACACAGTGTGGCTTCTGTCCTTCGCCTGGGGTCTCCTGTAGATAAAATGAAAAAAGATTGGAACCTAGTGGCCCATCAAAGCAGGAATGTGTCACAGGCACTGGTGAAACAGAAGATGACCGCTATTCATCCGGTGAGGAAGAATGGCATTAAAGTCTCAACCACTCTACATGACTAGTAATCCTCAGTTTTATTCTCCACAAAACCCGTACATGTCCTGATAAAGGAGAACGTGCCTCGGATGCTTTGTGACACGTAGTGGTTTCAGTATACCAAAAGCTTTGGATGTTACCTGGTGTAATGCACCACTGCCACCAGCAGGGCACACCTGATAATTTTTCAGACATTTGGCAGCCTTTGAAAAACAAGGCGGGAAGCCAGAGAGGCAAGTGTGTGACCTGTGTTCCTGGCTTTGGCTGCAAAAGCACTCAGTGGTTCCCAAGGCAGGGCTGCTCCAGCAAAAGCATTGGGAAAACAAGAGATCTGAGGGCGAATCTGGTGCAAGGGGGTCTTAGAAGTCACTGGAAGGCTCCTCTGGGTTAAACAGACCGGCATTTGGGTGATACTTTGCCACGTGCTGCTGTTCACAGGGCCAGCACAAGATCCCCCCAAAAAAGGCCGAAATGGGACTTCGCAGTGCCTAGGCCCAGTGCTGGCCCCTCTGCACAGCTGTGGAATCCATTGCTGGTTACACTGAAACCACCTTCTCTTACCATAATCCCCTCCCAGTGCATGCTGGGGAGGAAAGCACAGGACACCAAGGATATCGGGCAAGGCCTCAGCATGTACCCGTACCCTCACCCCCACCGCGGGAGAGGACCCAGTTTAAATGGTTGCACCGGGATTGCTTCTGGCAAAGGCACTGGGTGGGGTGGCGGGGGCATTCCAGGACAAACGTATGAAGGGGGAAATCTTTATATGGTTGTTCTGCCCCGAGCCGCTGAAGAGAAATGTGCGTCACTCGCTCTCCTCCGCCCGAGAACTCTGGCCCCTCCCCACCCTCTGACAATCTCATGCTCTCCACCTGCCTTGACTTGGCCATGGGTCTTTTCCTCTTCACAGAGGCGCTCTGCTCCAATTCCACTGCCACAGTCTGCGTAGGCTTGCAAACCATCCCAGCAGCATCTGAGCTGAGCTGCCAGTGCAGCTCCTCTTCCCACTCCCCCCGGCACCAGGTCTTCCCCCAGCCAGCCTAACGACATCAGCTGGCAGAGACATGAGGATCAGCCAGCTCCCCAAAAGGCAGATGGGATCACTCAATGGGCTCCCCATTCCAGGCTCTACGCTCTAAAGAGATCCCTCTGTGCAAGTGGAAGATGGATATTGGCTTCATGAGAAGATCTGGGAAGCCACGTTCCACGCTGCCAGCTGTGGGCACTCTGCTAATCAGCTGGGCAGCACTTGAATCTCTCCTGGGTGGCCGCTTACAGAGAACGTTGCCGTCTGTCCCCGAACCACATGCAAGGCTGTGAAACGAACCGGAAACTTACCGCCAGGACTGATCCATAAGGACACTTGATCCCTCTGTCACACTTAGCGCATTTCGACTAGGGAACAAGAAAGAGGAGAAGTCACTCGCAGTCCCTCTGAAAACATCCTACTCAAATGCTAGTTATGAAGCATTCCCCAAATCATCACATGGCTCCAGGCATTCAATTGGCTGGCTCAGAACAGTGGACTGAGCACATAATGATTCAGGTAGCAACGGTCCAGCCTATTGCGGGTTTGCTTCATGCAAAGCCTGTATTTTTTAACATGGAACTGGAAGGCGTAATACGGCTGCCAGAAGGAACATGAAACAAATCCTCCTCCTCGGAACAGCCGCGGATGTGAAATGTAATTTCTCAGCTCTAGCAGCGTACAGAGTTATATCACAGTAACACCTGTGAAGGTGGCTATCCGTAAAAGTACAGGGCCCAATCCTGAGGGGTGCTGGCCTTCCCCGCTACCCCCCCATGGATAAGAACTGGAAGTGGTCAGAGGTGAAGGTAATCCAGCACCACCTCGTCCACCGCCATGGCAAGAAACGGACCAGCAAGGTCCAGGTGGGAAAGGGGAAGGGAAGAGTGTGGGAGCCCCAGGCTGGGGCGGAGTCATGTGGAAGGTCACGTTGCCCCTTTAGCTGGTGCCCTCTCCCCCCCAAGACTGGGAAGAAATTGTTTTTATTTTATCCCCTGCAGGTGCTCAACAGCGTCAGTATTACGTTCATAGCGGGCATGTGTTCTGAGCACGGGCATAGTTGAGGTTAACTGGTGCAGGCCACCATGGTGTGACTCGTCTACACTCAGCAGAAGAGCGATGCTGTTGAAGTGGATTTTCCAGAGTTCAACTTAACGTGCCTGGTAGGAATGCTCTAAATGGAACTCAGAGGGCGCCTGCCATCGGTGTTGGTACTTGTGCCCCTATCAGGAGGAAGGGAAGTTGACAGGAGCATTCGCTCCTGTTGACCTCCTGCGGGGGAGACTGCATGGAAGTGCCAATTAAGGTACATCAGCTCTGGAGCTGCATATCTTAATTGGGTCTTCCCTGTGAATGTAGACCCGTACCCTAGTTAAGACCAGAAATCACAGGACTCTGAGGCTGCGCTTGCCTCTGTGTAAAGCTAATTACCTTTTGAATCACAGTGGTATTGGCAGTACAACGATTTTTCTGAATCCGTAGCACCTCAGAAATCCCAATCAACATCCCATTCTTGGTTTCGAAAAATTTCCCATCGAAGGGGACATTATTTACAAACATCTGTCAAGAGAAAAAGAGAGTTCTTTCAATGATCAGAAAGCTGGGATGCCGCCAGCCAAACAACAGAGCCATCATATAACTTACAAAGGCCTTTTGCCCGACAGTATCCAGCTGCTTCCAGTCTGTACTTCTGCTCATCCACAACACAACTATTCTGCAGGCGCAAACTTCTCCAGTAAAAATTACCGGAGATTTTTTTAAAAGGCGGGCAGAATAGGATTACCCAAGATGCAAATCAAACAGAACACCTGGGTGAATGCCATTCGCTTATAAAGAGTGACATTGACTGCTTCAGTGACAGGTGCTTGGGAACTTTTCTTTGTCTTCTGTTTTTTAAACATCTCATCCAAAGGATGGTAACCACCAAAAGCAACTGTGTCTTCTAGGGACTCGTATAGCATCACGCCTATGGAATAACCATCAACACTTTCTGCAGTCCTTGGTGTTACCAGGGAGATCTCCTTGTGATAAATTAGGTAGACCTGAAACATGTTTGGCCAGAGGACTGTGGCCAGCTCCATCCCCGCAGCTGCCTTTCCGGTGGTCTCTGCGTGATCTCCTGCAATGAGCCCTGCCTCCTGTTGTGCATTCCCAGCTTCTGACAAACAGAGGCTAGGGACATTTCAGAGCATGGCTTTGCATCTCTGTCTACCCTGGCTAATACCCATTGATGGCCCTACTCTCGATGAACTTTTCTACTTCTTTTTTGAGCCCGGTTATTGTCCTGGCCTTATCAACCTCTGGCAAAGAGTTCCACAGTTTGACTATGTGTTGTGTGAAGAAATAGTTGTTTCTTTTAAAACAGCTGCCTATTAATTTCATTGAATGACCCCTAGTTCTTGTGTTATGGGAAGGAATAAACAACACTTTCTCATTTACTCTCTCCACTTCAATGATTTTATAGATTTCAATCACATCTTCCCTCAATTGCCTCTTTTCAAGCTGGAAAGTCCCAGTCTTATTAATCTCGCCTCATGTAGAAGTTGTCCTATACCCCTTACTTATTTGTGTTGCCTCTTCTGTACCCTTTCCAATTCCAATATACTTTTTCCTGAAAGGAGGCAACCACACCTGGAGGTGAACGTACCCTGCACCTACAGAATGCCATTACATTTTCTATATTATTATCTATGCTTGTCCCAGTAATTCCCAACAGTCTGTTGGCTTTTCTTTTTTTGACTCACTGTGCATTGAGTGCATGTATTCAGAGAACTATCCACAATGACACTTGGCGTCATAACATCTAATTTAGATCCCACCAGTTTGAGTGTCTAGGTGCGATTATGTTTTTCAATGGACATTACTTTGCTTTTATCAACATGGAATTTCATCAGCTATTTTGTTGTTCTTTAACCCAGTTTGGAGAGATCCCTTTATAACTTTTCACAGTCGGCCTGGGAGACAATTCTCTTGAGTAGTTTAGTATGATCTGTAAACGTTGCTACCTCACTGCTTGTCACTTTTTCCAAATCATTTATGAATATGTTGACCAGGAGAATTCTTTGGGACTAGTAGTTGAATGGTGAGGTACGATTTACTTTTACAGAAACCACATTGACTTTTCCCTGACAAATTACGTGACGGCCTCTTCGAACACCAGGCAAAAATTATCCCATCCTTACCTGGGTGTTGTTTTTATGAAACAGTAACCAGTAGGAGAATCCTAACATTGCAGCTTTATGGACACCACTTTTCAAGTCTGCAGAGGACAGCTTCTCACCAAGTACGACATGGTATTGAACTGTGTCATTATCCTGCAATCCAAGACCATCAGAAAGCAAAACATTTAGCCTATTATTGTTTCATAAAGAGCTATTAAGTAGCCAGAGGTAAGTATAGTGTAGAAAGAGCTTTAAATGATCTCCAGGTATTAGTTATATCCATAATCTGATGACCAACTCGAGCGAAAGCTGATAATGAACTAAGTCTCACCACGCTACGACTAGATCTGTTCAAAAAGCCAGCCAGATGTTCGGAAACTTATTCTAAGGGAACAGACAATTGTCTGAATCACATGCACTGTTCGTGAGTCAGAAGTGTTGCTGCATCTGCCTGCACACAAATCTAGTGTTAAACGTGTTTTGTACGGAGTCCAGCTTTTGAAAACGCCCCATCATACTAGGTAGCACAAATTCCTGACAGACTGTTCCAGGCGCCATTGTTAAACCCTTCCTTTCAACTTGCCCCTGCCGGCATGCCTTCCTGCCACGCTTCCTATGGTTAGACTTCTCCTGCAACGACCACTCCGTCTGCTCCCACACCACCTCTCTTTTCTGCTGTTCCTCCCTCTCATTACCAAGTCCTTTCTCTGCTGGCAGTTGCTGGAGTCCAGAACCATGCTCAGCAGTGGAGGGTTAGCAGGATGGAAACACGGTTTCCCCTGCTCGTTGTGGATACAAACACTTTTGGGCAGAATTCCTCGCTAGGGACTCAGGTCTAAAGTCTGAAGGTACAAAATGGCCCCTGTAATTGGTAATTACTACATAAGTTTGTAAAGAAACAGGGATCTTACCAGCTGTGTAATATTGGAAGCACGGCAATATTCCCCAACTGAACTGTTTCCAGGGACAAAAATGGTGTATTTTTCAGAGGACTCGATTTTTTCAATCAGTTGATATTGCTAAAACCAGGATAATAGTGAGTAAATTAGTTTTATTTAAAAAAAGTTCATGAGAAGTAAACCAAAACCAAACCAACCGGATAAAATGCTAGAGACAGGGAGGTCTCAGGCAAGAACTCCAAGAGAAGTGCTTTAACACTGGATCAGGTGCAAGGTCTCATGGGAACCAGCGGCAGTCACAGAATTGTAGAACACTAGAAGGGACCTCGAGAGGCCACCCAGTCCAGTCCCTGGCCTTCCTGGCAGAACCAGGCACCATCTTGATTGGGGTTGTGCAAAGTGGGGGGCAGGCCCCCTTGGGGGACGTGAAATTTCCTAAGGGGGCAGGGGGGCAGCACAGCACGATCAGCTGCTGGAGCTCAGGGGCATCCATCTTATTAAAAATGTTGAATTATGTTACTGTTTTTATGTCTGTGTGTTCACATTTATATACCGATTAATAAAGTTTTTACACTCTACAGACTTATTTTTGTATACATGCCAAAATTTCCATTGGCCTGGATTACGTTAGACAGTTGAGGGACTCTGCTAATTGCAGGGATGAAAAGTGGGGCCTGACGTGAAAAGTTTCCTCACCCCTGATAGGTGTCTGTCTTACCTGCTCTTAAACATCTCCAATGATGGAGATTTCACAACCACCCCAGGCAATTTATTCCAGTGTTTAACCACCCTGACAGTTAGGAAGGTTTTCCTAATGTCCAAATCAAACCATCCCTGCTTCAGTTTAAGCCCATTGCTTCTTGTCTTATTCTCAGAGATCCAGAAGAACAGCTGATGTTCCTTGTTGGTACTTGTAAACTGCTATCATGTCCCCCACTGAGAGAGAGCGAGAGAGATGATATCCCCTCTCAGTCTTCTCTTTTTCAAACTAAATATACCCAGTTCTTTCAGACCTCCCTCACAGGCCATGTTTTCTTAAACCTTTAGTCATTTTTGTTGCTCTTCTCTGGATCCTCTCCAATTTCTCCACATCTTTCTTGAAATGTGGTGCCCAGACATGGCCAATCCTGCTGAGGTCTTGCTTGACTGGTGCTGGCCCAGCTTCTCGGAAAAAGGATGTTCCTCATACTTACGGTGGATACCCAGTCGCACCAAGAGGTGCTGTGGGCCCTGGGGCAAGGTGAGAGGATGGCCTGGCTCTGTGACCCAGAAGGGGTGGGGCCAAGGGCACTGAGCCCTCAGCACTGCCTGAAATGTGGTGCTGCATCCCCACCTCCAAGCCACACACAGCAGCGCTGCTTCGGCAATTCAAAGGGACTTAGAGCTCCAGACGTGGCCCCTCTGAAAGATCGAGTCCAGGAGCAATTGCCCTATTCACCCCCTCTGTCAGCGGGCCTGTGGGTATCTATAAGGCCCCTGCCTCAGCAGGATCTCTCATGTGTGTGCTATTATTCTGAGGTGCGTGTGCAAGCACATACATGCACACACGCCCACACACACAAAATAGGTTTCAAAGAGCCTGTTTAACACTTTACTTATTTGCTCAGATTTACAGAAAGGTCTACCTCGCTTTCAAAGGCACTAACCACTCCAAAGAGGCTTTATAGCTAAAACGGTGAAGCTGATCCCCTGGGGGAGTTCGTCACACCTTTGGGAGGCTGGCTAGCCAGCTTTCAAAATCTGTTCTACTCCCAAAACACAGCTGGGGAGCACCACAAAAATCAGCCTGACTTTTCCTTGGCTGGCCACGTGGGCTTCGTTCTCCAGTTTGGCCGGTTCAGTGACGTCACGTTACCCAAGAAGCTTCTGACGATTAACATGCAATGGAATCCAAACAATCATTTACCGCTAACAGCTCCTTGAAGACGCTAAAGGAGGGAACCATATCAAGCTGCTGCTGCAGACCGGGGCGGCTCGGCGGGATGTCTCCCAAGGGTGGCAACAAAACCTGAGCAACAAGACGGACAAAGATGCACTTCAGCACAGATCAGAGGCTGCCTGGAAAAAGCAGACAGCAATCCTGCCCTGTGACAGAAACATTCCCACCTGGTTGCAGTTAGTGAGGTTCTGCTCCCAGCTTGGGCAGGCCTTTACTCTGTTCTCGAAAAGCCAAGTATTGGACTCTTCGACTCCATTCGAGGGCAGTGCTTTTAAATGAAATGCTGCCATGCAAGCAGCATCTGGAGTGAGCTCAGAATAACCACTTTTGTCCATGTGTTTCTACTGGGATCCTATTTGAATCCCTCCTCCTCCCCCCCACCACAGAAAACACACGAGTTACTGCACTGTGACCTCATATTTCCAGACACTGTTCTTCCAGATGTACCTGATTTATGATGTAAATGGTGCCGTTAATAGCAGGAATGTCAGCAACTACAATGGCTGCGTTCTGAATAGTTATCGTCTGAAAAACAACCAGAGGGAAACATGAGAAGGTTGTAGATGACGGAGGCCAGGTCTAGACTAGACATTAAAGTCAATTGTAGATCCTCAATTCTAGCTATGGCAACCGTGTAGCTAGAATCAACTTATCTGCATTCGACTTACCTGCTAGTTCTCACTGAAAGAGGTCAACCAGAGAAACTAGGATGACCATCAACCCCTCTCACTCCTCACGATATTGAGTAGACGGGTTGACTGCTGACCCTGAATAGTTTGATTTTGCACTTCCCCCACTAGGCACATGAAATCGAACCCTGAAATAAGGACCTTCCGTGTACTGAAGACATACCCTCAGTGGAGTGAAACAAACTGTAAAGCTGGGTCCAAGAGCCCCTGCACCATCTCAGACACACGACACATCAGGAATTTAATGGCAGCGTCCTCACCAATGGCTCCCCCACCATGATATATTCTAATCGTGTGGTTTAATTTGCTACCAATATACATGCAGCAATTAACTAGCCCTTACACCGCTGCTGTTGGTTATCTCCCATCTGGTCCGCGGATTGAGTGTGGGTATCTCCTCCCCTTTGTATGCTTTGAGCTGCTCTTGGGTGAAGGAACCTTGGAGGAAATGAGCTCTGTGGGTGACAGACAAGTACAGAATTGAGAGCTTGCTTTATACCACATCATCACAGAATTCTAGGGCTAGAAGGGAACTCAGGAGGTCATCGAGTCCAGCCCCCTTGCCTAAAGCAGGACGAACCCCAAGTAAGTCATCCCAACTAGGACCTTGTCAAGCCAGGACTTAAAAACCTCGAGGGATGGAGAATCCACCACCTCTCTAGGCAATGAAGGGTCCTGTGGCACCTTATAGACTAACAGAAAAGTTTTGAGCATGAGCTTTCGTGAGCACAGACTCACTTCGTCAGATGCTGGTCTTGGAAATCTGCTGGGCCAGGTATAAATAAGCCAGAGCAAGGGTGGGGATAACAAGGTTAGCTCAGTCAGCAAGGGTGAGGCTTACTACCAGCAGTTGATCTGGAGGTATGAGCACCAAGGGAGGGGAAGCTGCTTCTGTATTTAGCCAGCCATTCGCAGTCTTTGTTTAAGCCAGAGCTGAGGGCATCGAATTTGCAGATGAATTGTAGCTCAGCAATTTCTCTTTGGAGTCTGGTCCTGAAATTTCTTTGCTGTAGAATAGCTATTTTTAAGTCTGCTACTGTGTGGCCTGGGAGGTTGAAGTGCTCTCCTATGGGTTTTTGTATATTGCCATTTCTGATGTCTGATTTGTGTGCGTTTATTCTTTTACGTAGAGACTGTCCAGTTTGTCCGATGTATATAGCAGAGGGGCATTGCTGGCACATGATGGCATAAATTATATTGGTAGATGTGCAGCTGAATGAACCCACGATGGTGTGGCTGATCTGGTTAGGTCCTGTAATGGTGTTGCTGGTGTAGATATGTGGGCAGAGCTGGCAACGAGGTTTGTTGCATGGATGGGTCCCTGAGTTAGAGTGACTGTGGTGCGGTGTATAGTTGCTGGTTAGGATTTGCTTCAGGTTGGCAGGTTGTCTGTGGGCAAGGACTGGTCTGCCTCCCAAGGCCTGTGAAAGTGGGGGATCATTGTCCAGGATGGGTTGTAAATCCCTGATAATGAGCTGTAGAGGTTTTAGCTGAGGACTGTAGGTGATGGCTAGTGGTGTTCTGTTGGTTTCTCTCTTGGGCTTGTCCTGTAGCAGGAGGCTTCGTGGCACACGTCTGGCTCTGTTGATCTGTTTTTTCACTTCCTCAGGTGGGTATTGCAGTTTCAAGAATGCTTGGTAGAGATCCTGTAGGTGTTTTTCTCTGTTGGAGGGGTTGGAGCAAATGCGGTTATAGCTTAGTGCTTGGCTGTAGACAATGGATCGTGTGGTGTGTCTGGGATGGAAGCTGGAGGCATGAAGGCAGGCGTAGCGGTCAGTGGGTTTACGGTACAGGGTGCTATTGATGTGGCCATCGTGTATTAGCACCGTGGTGTCCGGGAAGTGGATCTCCTGTGTGGATTGTTCCAGGCTGAGGTTGATGTTGGGGTGAAAGTTGTTGAAGTCCCGGTGGAATTCCTCCAGAGTCTCCTTCCCATGGGTCCAGACGATGAAGATATCATCAATGTAGCATAAGCAGAGACGGGGTGTTAGTGGACGAGAGCTAAGGAAGCGCTGTTCCAGGTCAGCCATGTAAATATTGGCATATTGAGGGGCCATGCGGGTACCCATAGCTGTGCTGCTGATTTGAAGGTATATGTCGTTGCCAAATCTGAAATAGTTGTGTGTGAGGATAAAGTTACAGAGCTCAGCCATCAGATGTGCTGTAGCATCATCAGGGATACTGTTCCAGACAGCATTTATTCCATCTTTGTGTGGGATGTTGGTATAGAGAGCCTCTACATCCATGGTGGCTAGGACAGTGTTTTCTGTTAGGTCATCAATGTCTTGCAGTTTTCTCAGGAAGTCAGTGGTGTCTCGGAGATAGCTGGGAGTGCTGGTGGCATAGGGTCTGAGGACAGAGTCCACATAACCAGACAGTCCTTCAGTGAGAGTGCCAATGCCTGAGATGATGGGGTGTCCAGGATTTCCAGGTTTGTGGATCTTGGGTAGTAGGTAGAATAGCCCCGGATGGGGCTCTAGAGGTGTGTTGGTATAAATCTGTTCTTGTGCTTGTGTAGGGAGTGTCCTGAGCAGATGGTGTAGTTTCTTAGTGTATTCCTCGGTGGGATCTGAGGAAAGTAGCCTGTAAAATTTGGTACTGGAGAGTTGTCTGGAAGCCTCCTTCTGGTAGTCAGACCTGTTCATGACGACAGTAGCTCCTCCTTCATCTGCCTCTTTGATTATAATGTCAGAGTTGTTTCTGAGGCTGTGGATGGCATTGCGTTCCGCACGACTGAGGTTGTGAGGCAAACGATGCTGTCTCTCCACAATTTCTGCCTTTGCGCGTCGGCAGAAGCATTCTATATATAGGTCCAGACTGTTATTTCTACCCTCAGGAGGAGTCCACGTGGAATTATTCTTCTTGTGCTGCTGGGAGGGTGTCTGTGTAACGGTGTGCTGGTCAGTGTTGTGTTGAAAGTATTCTTTGAGTCTGAGACGGCAAAAGTAGGCTTCCAGATCACCGCAGAACTGTATTATGTTTGTGCGGGTGGTGGGGCAAAAAGAGAGTCCCCGAGAAAGAGCAGACTCTTCTGCTGAGCTGAGTGTATAGCTGGCCAGATTGACGATATTGCTGGCTCTAGGCAATGCATTCCAGTGCTTCACCACCCTCCCGGGGAAATAGTTTTTCCCAATATCCAACCAAAGTGAGACTCTGATAAAAGTGGTTTATCTCAGCAGCTGTCTGATCACACAGCTTTGCTCCCCATACTCCTAGGCCTGGCCTCCTCTCCACGTCCCTTGGAATGGTGGTAACTGACAAGATGGAGTCCTCTATCGTGCAAGCTGATCTGAAATTATATCAGGTCAACCAGCTGCGAGAGTGTCCAGGCCCGGGGTGCTTCCCAGAGCCGATATTTCTGCAACTGGAGGTAGGCGCTATCTAAATTCCATCTCTGCAGGCCATCTAATCCACATACTTGAGAGTTAACTCTCCCACTCCAGGCCCTCCCCTCCTGGCCCTTAAGCTCTCCACAACCCAAAGACCCTCAATGAGATGTTTCAACGAGGGACAGCTGAAGTGGGTTGAATTCAATAAAGGCTAATGCAAACACTGTCCCCAGGTCCAAACTGCTGGCACTGAGATACACAGGTACATCAGGCAGCCCTGTAACTGCTGTTCAGCCAGGGAGCTGTATTTGCAGCCATGGAGCAGGCTGCTCTACGCCTAGCCTTCATAAACACACACGGTTGAGCCTTCCCTAATCTTGATGTAGCTTGCCCAGGCAAGGCTGGTTTACTCGGGCTTTGTCCAAGGCTTTGAACCAATGCTCCCTCTACCTGTGCACAGCGGCGACCACGTACAAAAATTGGCTGGGACCAGATATGAAAATGCAGGAGCCCTGCAGTCAGACTGCAGGAGGCGTGGACAGGAGGATGAATGCTGGATGGACACTGCCAAGTAAGGCAGGGGCAGCCCAGCAGATGGTGCTCCATTACCCCACTCTCCCAAGGTAGAGTGCATGGTGGTCTGGCTGAGGACAGAGTCAGGTCAGTTCTGCTGGGTTAGGTGTGAGGGAGGCAGAGAGACTGAGCCCTGGCTCATGGAAAGCAGAGGACTTGATGGTCACACTACCCATCCCAGCAGCCGTTCTTACAGGGGGCATTCCTGCACATCTCTGACCTCACTCCTGAAAAGGAAGAGGATGCCAGATTTCCTCCCTTCTCCATCATCAGCAGCTGCCTTTAGTCCCATCCAATTCCAGCAGCAGCAAGTTCTGTGTACAACCATCAGCCCAGCTGCCTCTCCCCACAAGGTCAGTCCTTTCTCTATCTCCTCTGTGCTTTAAAAACTCCTCCCATCTACCACCTGCTCCCCCGTACCAAACACATTCACACACCTCCCTTATTTGGTCCCATTAATCTTCCCAAAACACTTGGGTCCAACTCCAGTGTTCTGGGGGCCATCACACCCTGACCCTCCCCAGAAGAGGTAGGCAAGTAAGAAAGCTACAGACTTCACGCTCTTCTCACATCTTCTGCACGGCCAGAAGAAAGAACAGCAGGCAGAGAAAATTCCCTTTTCTTTCTCCTGCTAGCATCTGCTTCTGGATCATGGCTGAGACAAACATCCTACTTTTAATATGCAATTAACAGAACTTCTTCCTATCTTCCAACCTCTTTTTGGTTTGAATCATCCACTGGATGGTTCCCCTATGTTATGTTTTTACCCTGCAATGGTTTGCTATTGCCATTGAGCTGACAGGAGAAATCATCAGCCTCCAGGCCTCAGATAGGGCTGTTCCAAATGAAAGAACATGGCAACAGTCCAATGGTACCTGACTAAAAACGGCAGCACGTAGGGCATCAGCCAGAAATCTTTCTCAGCCTTGCTCAGGTTTTTGATGGCAGCTTCTGATGGCACCAGAACGGTGACGTTGACCCCTGCCGGTATGCTGAAGAGGGACTTCTGTTGTCCAGCGGAAGGAGATGCACAAATAAAATAAGTCAGTGAGATACCGACAGGGCAGTACACAATTTTCTAGTGATGATCCCACTCCCACTGCATGTAAGCTTACTAACGGTGACATTCAGTAGTACGCAGAGCTGTGGTTGTGTCTGGGATGGGGCCTGGCGAACAAGTTCTAGAGATTTTTTCCACAGCAATCTAACCTCAATTTGCTCATGCTGAACCTAAGTTATCTGCAACCTCATGGAGCAAACCTCCAAGCAGGTGCAGCTGAAAGAAAGTTCTTCATATTTCTTCTATTGCCAGTGCCCCAGCTCTCTCTATTCAAAATCTGTTCCCAGGATCTTGAAAATAGGAGCACAGTCACTTGAGTCAGTAAATCCCTTCAAATGCCCAAGGTCAGATTTTGATGCAGGACCAAATCTGCCCTGGCAAATGCAGGTGTAACTGATGGAACTGATGGAATCGTACCAAGGTTATATTTGGCCTCATGTACTGGAGAACATGCTCAGTAACTAACTCCATTCCATGGAGTGCTTCTCTGCCTGTTCCTATGGGAATCAACAGTAATAAGACAGTACCAAGAAAGGGAAAGAAAGCGCTACCTGATTTAAGTTTCCTCTTCCTTTCGAAGGGTTGCTATTGCTATATTACGCTCTTTGTTTTTTTGTCTGTCTGCTTTTCACCCAAAGCAGTCAGCAACTTTCCAACAGCCATGCCTGCCTTTACAGCAGCAATACAGGGTAGGAAGGCCTTACATTCTTAAGTATGGGACGGTCTCAATTCATTCCAGAACAAGAAGCATGGCCCCCAAAACATGCCACATTAGCCAATGGGTCAAGCTACAGCCTCTAGAGCAGCTGTCGCAGGTCACACAGCCATATGACATACCACTCAAGTGCGTATAATAAAATCCTGCTGAAAACTTCAGAGGGTACCTGCCAGGTTCTCATTAACCTTTCACGTGGAGCTACTAAATGTAATAAACGGCACCATTTCACCATTTCTGTAGTGAAAGGTGGGGATTTTTGGATAACGTACCATGAATTAGAAATGTTCCACTTAATAGGCCTTTTTTTTTTTTTTAAACAACACATGCAAAAGGAATACTTGTCTCAACGGCAGATTTTGATCCTTGATCTTTGCATAGGGTTTCTTCTTCTTTTTTGGTTTATAATTTAGATTTTACACAACCACTTGTCATTGCTGCAAGCAGCATTCTTTTTACCTGAATCCATTCGTAGAAGCTTGCAAATTGGGAATTCCTGGCCAGCTCCTTCCAACAGAAAAGCAACACCAAGATTAGTACAAGTGCAGAACTTGTAGGGAGGGACAGAGCAGGGGAGGGAAGAATCGTCTTGTGAGCCTCATTATTTCAAGTCCGCTTCCAACACAGAAAACTTGGCTGAGTCAAGAGCTCCCCTCCTGCACGCACAGAACTTGCAGAAGCCACATGTCACTCACAAAGGTGTGTTCCAAAGTCAGAGCCCTGGATTTAAACTTTTGATTTTTAAAAAAGGGTCAATACTCAGCCGATTGTATCCAACTCCAAGCTTAAGATGATGAATTTCCTGGCAGTCTTTCTTTGCCTTTCTAGCTACACAGATGGGCACAGAGTTCAGAACCAGACCTGAATCAGAACTTTCCCAACATTCAAGTCAGATTTCAGGCTCCTAAGTGACAAAGTATACATATGGGATGTGCAGCCTCACACACGTAGGACACAAGGCAGAAATTGTTGGAAGTTCACATTATAACTTGGGCCTACATACTAATGCTCTGCCCAGGGACAGGGGCAAATGCATCAGATTGCCAGGCAGACAAGAAGAGTCAGCTCAGGTACTCTAGAGGAGGAAGCTTGGATAAGGATCCTGTGAGACTATGAATTCTCAGTGCCCCTAGCAGGGGAGGTAGACACGATGTTCTCTTTGTAGATTTGTCCCTTTTAAAATAGCTGTCTGACTTTTCACTTTGTTCATAAGTGTACTGGGGACTCTGCCTAACTAGCATCAACCAACATGGGTTCCTGGGAACCGGTGGGGGAGGAGAGATCTGTCCTCCCCCACAGATTTTAGCTTCAGCTGGATCAGCTCCTGCAATCTCTTTTTCTTCTGTGCATGAAAGAGAATAATGGTCCTTTGCTCCCTACCTGTAATACGCCTCCATAACATATAAATCCATCGCCCATGTACCCCAGAGCACAGGCGCAGGACCGCTCCCCTCCTCCGAGAGACTCACACACAGCCTGCCAAGACAGGAAAAGGAAGGACTGTTGTGAAATCAGATTGCTCAGAGCCAGCCTCTCTGAAAGCTTGTGGATCTGCTCACCACTCTCCCAAATCCCAGGATAGAGCTTTAGCAGCAATGCTGTCCTCCTGCTCGCAGTCCCCCTGCTCAAACAGTATGTTTTCACTGCACTCCTGAGACTCTCCAACACACAGAAGCACGTGAACAAACAAGATAAGCCAATGGCCACAAGGCTTTTATGCTTCCTCACCAGCAGATGTGATTATTGCACAACAAAGGAGGACCTATTGGGTCAGATTACCGCTGGGTGTGTAGCACAGCGACTCCATTGCACATGGAAATATACCTGCCAAGGATCTGGCCTGGCTGTCTCTCCGTGAAGGATTCTGGAGACCTCTCCAGCTACTCACCAAACCATGGCAGCCTCCGTTGTCCAGCTTGCAAGGGTCGATCGGGTCGCAGCTGTAGCCATCCCCGGCATAGCCCCTCTTACAAACACACTTGCTCTGAAAGTAGAGGGAGAGGGAAGAGCTCCAGGACAGACCTATCAAAGCGTCCAGACTGCACAACTAATGGATTTTCGTCTGTGTTATCAGTCCCTGGAAAGTCTGAAACAAAATTGTCTCCTTGCCAGGACATTTCCCTCTGTTATGGTGCATGTGCTGATTTGTTATTGTAGGGATGCTCATGGCTACAGAACACTCCAGCGTGCACGTGTTTGTTATTGTAGGGTCTCTCAGTGTGGCACCACGTAACCCTATATCTGCCATTGGCATATGGTGGTGGTATTTCAGCTATAGCATGCCTGGCAAGGTATACTGGGAAAGGTTATGGGACGGATCTATGGCCTAACCCCCAGGACACATGTGACCCACAAGGAGGCTAGCACACTGACGGGGTTCTTCCAGGAATCATGGGGTGCTGTGAGGCTGCAACCTTGAGGAACAGCGGGGAGATGGCCTATGACCGCCTTCTTAAAAAGGACTTTGTCAAAGTCAGAGGGCTACCCAGTGGCAAATCCACCAAAGCCCAGCTGGAAAAAAAAGACGATCGCTCCGTGGAGCTGGGGCTTGTGCCATCAGAGAGCTCCTATGTGCACATCAAGCACCTAACTCGGGGTTTCTGCAGGACAGCGGGAAACACATGCAACCGAACCAGGGGAATAAAACCCTTATACGCTCCACTTCAGCACATCCTGATCTGCTGAAATTCACTGTTGTGTCCACATATGTGTAACATCTCTGTATGTGCAGTTATGGGACTTTGCTGCATGGCTGTTATTGCATTCAGAGTTTGAGAGATGCTCACAGTTGGCTCTCCGGTGTGTGATCCGCACCCATACATGTGTTAAACAACCATCATGAGCCACTGACCAGCAGGGGAATTATAAAGGAGAGATTTACAATTCTGTGAGAGGCAGCTGCAAGAACACCATACGATGAGGCTTGCTCAACTCTGATTCAGTTACGTAAGCACCCCATACACACTGACTCAGCAAGGCACAGCAGGACAAGTCTGGACCAGGATCTTTTATGGGTCGTAAACTGAGAGTAGAAAACAAGGCACAATGCCATGATGAGACCACCTCCCTCCTCCCGCACCTGCACTGAAAGCTACAAGAACAGTGGGAAGATAAAGCCTTGGAACTGAGGAGTCTGGTCCCAGGCTGACAAGAAAATTTAACCTGTGTATTTTAGAACTATAATTTCTCTGCAACACTCACTCAGAAGACAAAAGCAGGTTGATTCAAGTCTTGCTCAGACTGATAAAACCGAGTTTAGACTACGAGTTTACTTTTATTTCTTAGGTAGTCACCTTTGCCCTATAATGTTTACCGCTTACAATCACTTAAAAACTTTCTGTAGTCACTAAACTTATTCTAAGCTTTCATCTTTAGCAGCGATTTTGTCTAAAGGGTACAGGGAATCCACTCAGAATTCAAGGACTGGTGCATGCCCCTGCCATCCTGTGAAATGCTGATCTAATTAATGAAGCTGTATCATTCAAGAGAAGGTCTTGTGCAGTGGAAAAGACAGTATATTTTTGGGGTGAAGGGGAAAGGCTGGGGCTGTGGAGGATTTGCTGGAGTTTCCTCATGTATAGCTCAGGAATGGCTTACAGAGTGTTCATGCACCTTAGCTCGGTGTGTTTGGATGCTGGTGGCTGAGTGATCACAGCACCGGGAGGGTTTGCTGTTTGTCACTGGCATAGCACTGTGAGAGACAGACCAGGCTAGAGAGTTAGAGAGGCCCAGAGGTTCCACAGTTCCAGCTGGGACCACAGGGTCAGACTCAGGAATGCTGATTTACTGACTCTTTTAATTAAAGATATATTAAAAGAATACCACGGATTTTGCAAACAGATGAGAGAGAAAAATAGAGGCCAACTTCTGGATCTTCCTAGCTTGAAGATGGTTAGTGACAGAGAGAGAAGAAAATGTCCCACGGGATGGAAGCTTTAACTGCTGTCATTATTTGATGTACTTATGTTTTAGCATTCTCCAAACCTGCCTCCACCACATGATGTGTATCAGATGTCGGAAACCAGAAATTACGGGACCCAGAATTCCCCGTGGCAGGAAAGACCAAGAGCTCTTGAAACTGCGCTTCTGGCAGTGACATACACCCGAGGCTTCAGGAGAACAAGCTACTCCTGTGACACCTTTTGACTAGCTGTGTGCAGGGAAGGATTGTTAGAGTGCGCTAATAACTACCTTGAATAGGAGTTATCAAACACAGTCTTTGCTATTCAAAGATCTCTTATTGGTTATTAGCATTTCACTAAATCTTACCATAGGGGGACAAATTTGACTCCTGTCTTGGAAGCTCGCTTCTTTCAGATACCCCAGTCAGGTGGACCTGGCTGCTGATGCTCCTGAAGCAACGCCAACTGCTGCTCCCAGGATTTCAGACAGCTGTGGTGTGGCACACATCAGAAATGTCCCTCAGTCTCAGTCACAGACCTGTTAACGCTGCACATACCTGCCCAGGTCCAACAAAGCTGCAGTCTGCATGGATGTGGCAGCCCCCTCTGGTCTCCAGCACACAGTTGTCTATAGCAACACAGGCTTTTCCATCCCCAGTCCAGCCCTTGTGACACTGACAGGTAGCAGTTCCAGGGCCGGTACTGGTACATATGGCCTGTGGGCAAGGGGAGAAAAGCAAATTAAATGCAAATGAAAGCAAATTAAAATCAAACTGTTGAGGGGGGGAAACCTTCCCAGGAAATAAGACAATGAACCAGCTCAGGTGTATTTTTAACAGTATCCCCCAACTGGGTACAATCAGAACTGCTCAGCTGTGTGTCATAGGCCCTACACTGCTAGCAGCAGACAGGCTTTGGAGGAGGAGGAGGAGGAAGAGGTAGGTTTTCTGTTGCCGCAAAACTCTGAGTCCCCGTAAGTCTGTACGGTGCTCTGTCCCTATCGAATAGCTGAGCCACAGGCAGAGGTTGAGAAGTCTGTGAAAGCCCTGGTTCAGGCAACAGTGGTCACCCATTCAGGATCCAGAGGACCCAAATTGAATCCAACTGATGACAAACCAGCCACAGGGCAACATTATGCCTATAGCTGGGGGAAGGTGACCGAAACCCTGTGGGTAGAAAGGAACTTGGAGGCCGGGAAGAAATGCAAAGAGGAATGTACAACAAAAGTGGACCCCTGGTTCGAGTAGTGAGGGCGAGGAGATCGACTGGTTATCTAAGGTGTTTGTACACCAATGCCAGAAGCCTGGGTAACAAGCAGGAGGAATTAGAAGCCCTGGCCCAGTCCAAGAACTATGACTGGATTGGAACAACAGAGTCTTGGTGGCATGACTCGCATGACTGGAGCGCTGCCATGAAAGAGTATAAACTGCTCAGGAAGAACAGGCAAGGGAGAAAAGGAGGAAGGGTTGCACTGGATGTAAGAGAGCACTACGATTGCTTGGAACTGCAGTACATAGAGGGAGAAAAGCCTGTTGAGAATCTATGGGTCAAGCTTAATGGTGCAGGCAGCACTAGAGATGTGGTGGTTGGTGTCTGCTACAGGCCAGCAAAATCAGGATGATGAGATAGATGAGGCTTTTTTTAGACAACAGAGAGAAGTTTCCAGATCGCGGGCTCTCGTTATTGTGAGGGACTTCAACTACCCTGACATCTGCTGGGAGACCAATACGGCGGTACACAAGCAGTCCAGGAAATTTCTGGAGAATGTTGGGGATCACTTCTTGGTACAAGCACTGAAGGACCCAACCAGAGGTCGGGCACGGCTCGACCTGCTGCTTACAAACAGGGAGGAACTAATAGGGAAGGTAGAGGCGAGGGACAACCTGGGAAGCAGTGATCATGAGATGGTCGACTTCAGGATCCTGACCAAAGGAAGGAAAGAGAGCAGCAAATGACACACCTTGGACTTCAGAAAAGCAGACTTTGACTCCTTCAGGAACCTGATGAGCAGAATCCCTGGGATGCTACCATGAAGGGAAAAGGAGTCCAGGCTTTTTTAGGTCTCTTCCAGCTCTATTGTTCTATGATTCTATAGCTACAAAACCCCAGGAGGCCGTAGGTGTGTGACACCTTTGCCATAATACCCACCTGTTATATACAGCTATTCTTCAGTAGAGTTCAAAAATAGTAATAAAGAGTCCCTGTAATAGGTGAAGGGATGTTGAAATACTACTTTCACCTGTTCTGGTACCACCCATTTACACATGGACAACAGCCACTGACTATTTCCCAGCATAGGACACAATAAATTTGGTTCCCAAAACAATATTAATCAAAAACCAGTGGGGGTGGGGGGAGAGGCAGAAGGACTTAGGATAGTTTCAGAAAAGATCTCTTAACCCATTGAATTCCTTCTTCAGCTCTCCAGTTTCACTCCTACACTTTCCTAGCGTAGCCATCGGTAACTCTGAGTCAGAAGCGTGGGTTTAATTAGACTGTCCCCATCACAGCTGTATCTGAACCCCTTCCAAGCAACCAACACTTAAACAGACTCTAGCTCAAACCATCGAGATCTTTAGTTCTGCAAACCTGGGTTGAAAATCTTCTGAGAACAGGTACTCTTGGTAGAGTTCCTGCATCTCCAATTGCCAGGTGGGCTGGAAATGATGCAGGAAGGAATTCCTTCATGATATTATGCCATTGCCACTTCTGGCATCTTTTGGAGGTTGCAATGCAGACTTTTCAATATCTTCAAAAGGTCCAGGGTGAAAAAGCTGGTGTGTTTTATTGTGTCCATACCCCGGGTCTTGGATAAAATCTGGGTTGGATTCTTTAAGTCCTGACTCTAATTGTCCCAAAGTCAGGGACTCTGGAACACTTTCATGGAGAAAATCTATAGATTTGTTCTGATGAAACCAATAGGGTTCTATAGACTGTTACTCTAAAATCCCCTAGGATTTAACAGTGAATGAGCCCCTTTCTATACGTGTTTTGAGCCATCCTATATAATTCACTATTGAATTAAACAGAATTTTTCCATAAAGGAACAGAAGATTTCTCCAGGACTTTGCAGCCTGGCACAGGCGAAAGACCTCATAGGTAAGACAGCAAAGATCAGAGGTCACTGGCCCTTGTCAAAGGGCCCCATCCTTTCTTTGCCCCACTCCTGGGTTTCCCCTTTATATGATCTAGATGCATTCCCCACACTGAACTTTATAAAGCATGATTCCCTTCCACTCTACCACTGTTCTGTCCATCCACAGGCATAGATGAGCTTTGCAAATGTCAATTCATCATGCTGGACATCACCACTAGGTGGTAGATGTTGTTTAGCACCTTAACAGAACTGGAAACTGAGGCCTAAGGCAGACAAATAATGTGTCCAAGGCCACCTGAATCACTGGCAGATCTGGAGACAGATCTCCTGAGCCCTGCTCTAGCCACTAGCTAATATTTCCTCTGGTACCCACTCACATTTTTGGAGCAGCCTCCTCGCTCTGGCTTCCCACACAGATCAATAGGCAAGCACGAAAACCCATCTCCTTCATAGCCATCGGTACAGATGCACCTTAAAAACCAAGCACAAAGAGATGAGTATCAGAGAGGTAGCTGTGTTAGTCTGTAGCTTCAAGAACAAGAAATCCTGTGGCACCTTATAGACTAACAGATATTTTGGACCGTGAGCTTTCGTGGGCAAAGACCTGCTTCATCAGATGCATCTAATGTGAACAACATCTTTGTGAACAACAAGAAGTCTTGTGGCACCTTATAGACTAACAGATATTTTGGACCGTGAGCTTTCGTGGGCAAAGACCTGCTTCATCAGATGCATCTGATGTGAACAACAAGAAGTCTTGTGGCACCTTATAGACTAACAGATATTTTGGAGCGTGAGCTTTCGTGGGCAAAGACCTGCTTCATCAGATGCATCTGATGTGAACAACAAGAAGTCTTGTGGCACCTTATAGACTAACAGATATTTTGGAGCGTGAGCTTTCGTGGGCAAAGGCCTGCTTCATCAGATGCATCTGATGAAGCAGGCCTTTGCCCACGAAAGCTCATGCTCCAAAATATCTGTTTGTCTATAAGGTGCCACAAGACTTCTTGTTGTTCACAAAGAGATGTGAATCCTCAAGCAGAGAAGAGCAGCAAGGCAGAGGGCATCTTCCAGGCACTGCCCTACTGAAATTCAGCAATGAACTTGGAGAGGAGGACGGCACACCTTTACCACAGTCCACACATGGCTTGATACTGTGATTTTCCATGGCACAGACTTCTACACAGCATCCACACACAACTCATGAACACGCAGAGCTAGCTATGTCATATCTCTATCAGTGGAGCTTCATGGTGCTGTTCAAACACACGCAGCAACACAGCCCTTGCCCCAGCGACACGCCCCCCGTGTAAATAATAACCTTGCTGTGTTGTTGAGGCTGCAGACGGCATTCCGGTGACAATACTGAGTTGCAATCGGGCCGCAGTTCTGAGAGCTCTTGTCACAGAAATCACCGGTATAGCCTTCCTTACATGAGCGGGACTGGCACACGCCCCCGCTGCCTGGCCTGTTGTCACAAATCCCATGGACACAGCCGCAATCTGCCAAACACACAGAGAAGAATCAGTTGCCTTGGCAGTTGGCAAACTCCTGCAGAGAGCACTTTATAGATTCTCAGATTTCTCTTGCAACCTCTCCTCAAACCAACTGACTTTTTCTTCACACAGCGCACAGTCGGCCTGTGGAACTCCTTGCCACAGGATGTGGCGAAGACCAAGACTTTAACAAGTCCCAAAAAAGAGCTAGATAAGTTCATGGAGGTTAGGACCATCAATGGCTATGAGCCAGGATAGGTAGGAATGGTTTCTCTAGCCTCTGTTTGTCAGAAGCTGGAAATGGATGACAGGAGATGGATCACTGGATGACTACGTGTTCGGTTCACTCCCTCTGGGGCACCTGGCATTGGCCACTGTCAGCAGACAGGATACTGGGCTAGATGGAACTTCGGTTAGACCCAGTATGGCCGTTCTTATGTTTGTCAGATTCATTCTCAATGCTTAGATGTCACCTGGGAGACATTCCGGCTTTTTTGAAAACGTGCCTTCAATGGAGCAGATTGCCAGCTGGCAAAAGTCAATATAACTCCATTGATTTCAATGCAGCCACACTAAGTTACATCAACCAAAGATGTGGCAAGTTGTCGTTATGAATAAAGGAGGGGAGACCTTTTACACTAATTGAAAAGGATTTTCAACAACATCTCATTCAAGCCATCAGGGTTAGACCTTATCTGGGGCTGGTACTCGAAGATGACAGCATTTTAACTTGAGTCATTGGACTCTGTGCCCTCAGAGCACTTCGAGATGGGAAAGATTCAGTTACTCCTTCACCAAACACCTCCAAGCACTGCTGTGGGGATTCCAAAACCCGGACTTGATTTTTTTCAATTAAGCTCAACTCTAGCTGCCATACTTCGATCTGTGCTTTGTCTACTGGATCCAGTATGAAACGATCCCCATGAAGGACTTACCCAGTGAAACTAGACCATAGAGCTCCCTCTTGGGATAGGTTCGAGGCTTACATTCCCCCAAGTTAACTGTCTGCCCTTTCATGTAACCCACCAGGGTAGCGTCCCAGGGAATGACAGACCTTCATCGCAGTTCTTCCCATGCTTGTGTGGGTTGGAGCAGATGTGGCAGGCTATTCCTTTGAACCCCTCGAAGCAAAGACAGTTGCCATTTCCTTGAA
This sequence comes from Carettochelys insculpta, assembly GCF_033958435.1. Taxonomy (NCBI): domain Eukaryota; kingdom Metazoa; phylum Chordata; order Testudines; family Carettochelyidae; genus Carettochelys; species Carettochelys insculpta. The sequence goes on along the minus strand of NC_134147.1, from coordinate 5,744,243 downwards.
TCCCATCACTACACTGGAAGGAAAGCAAAAAGAAAACTGAAGTGAGCTAGGTGGCGCAAAAATACACATGACAGAGGCATTAACGTCTTGGTAAGGGAAACCTCACAGGTTCCAGAAAAGCAGGGAGGACTGTGAACCATTTTAGGAGCAAGTTGAAAAAAAACACCCCACGCAGGTCAACACGGTCCTGGTGAGGAGAAGCAAAGAAGGAGCTAGCATCACCAAAGAGACAGCTGAATTTTAAAATGGTCATTACATTGAGAGAGGAGCTGAAAGTTCAGATGTTTATTCAGGCCTCTGAAGTCGGCAAAACTGGGTTGCAAACGTCATGCAAATAATCCCACATGACTTTTTTGGGGCTTCTGCTTTCGGTACCAACAGCAGGCAGGAAGCACATGCAAAGTGCAAGAGAGAAAACTGACCAAATTTTCAAATATCAGAAAAGATTCAGGTCATGGTTTGAATTAAAGTTTCAAGTCTGCTTCTACTTTGTGTGTCCAGTGGGAATGAGACAAGCGTGGAGTGATGACGTGAGTTACTTCCCGTACATTCACAGCAAAAACAAAAGGTTGGCAGTGGTAATAGAAGATACTGCATAGCAGTCAGCTCCAACAGATTTAGTCTAAATGCTGTGAAATGTTTTGTATTTGAGCCCCAAACAGAGTTACAAAGGCTGAAAACAAATCTTATTGGGAATTGCAGGAGATAAACACATGCTGTTCTTCCCATGGGATTTGGCTCTGAGTGTTATTTTGCTTGGAAGAATAAGCACTGAACATGTATTAATCCATAGCCTTGATAGGCTCTTCTTTCGTGAGAGAGAAAAGTTACCCCTGCCTCATGCACATCACAGTGTAAATCTGTGTTCATGACAGATACCACAGTTATTGTGGGAAAAAAAGATGCTCAGTGAATAAAACATGATTGTGAGACTTGAAAGTACAACAGCCTGGAAATGTGATGTTAGTTCCAACCGCCACCACAACATACTTTACAAATACATGTAGGCACCTCACTTCCGTACAGACCATTAGCAAACTGTATAAAGATATAGATGCATGTTATGTGGGTTAGTTATGATTCATGTAGTAGCCATTGGACACATTGGTATAAATTGGAGAAGCGGCTTTCATCTCAGTACAAAATACTCTGGCTTGGATTCCTATGATTTTGTTTTCTGTCTCCAGGAGATGAAGAAATGCCTCGCTTCCCATCCGTATAAGCCAGCTCCCAGGCCAGACAAGCAGACCCATTTAAAGGTCTAGCACACAGAGATCAATAGTCATGTACAGCACAGGCACTATCTTTACTTTAAATGATGCCTCTTGTCAGCAGAGAAAGAGAGATGCAACAAGATTTATCCGATCTTTAAGGAGGGAGGCAAGGGCAATACAATTAAGATTATGTCCTTCCCAGCCTTTGTCTGTACCAGTGGCTTACCACTAGTATGCCAGAAGAACTGTCCAAGCATGCCCTGAAATCTTGCTTATTTCCCCTTGCAGTGACTCTTTGCAGCGACACTGTGTGGGTGTGGGGCATGGCAGAGGCAGAGGAGCAACCAAGAACCCCACACCAGCTAGGGCTCAAGGACCAAGACAGCCTGAGGTCCAGCTGGTGTAGGGTTGATCAATTTCCTCCCCATGGTGGCTCTTTGCAGAGCCACCGCAAGGAGAATGCCAACCCTGCAGGACTCTGCTCACACTGGAAGGCAGCTGAAAAGCTGCTTTCCAGCCCAAACAGGCTGGCAGGGAGCCCGCCCCCAATCCCTGCTGTGGCAAGGGAACAGGAAGGGAGCATGATGGAGCTGGGACCATGGTATAAATGCTCACACTTCCCCTCCTGCCATGAGTAAAAAGTAGGTGTTCTGTGGAATTATCTGTCTCATTAATTGTCTGTCTCATTGCCATGTGCTGAGTTACTGAAAAGGTTGGGAACCACGGGTCTACACCCAGCTGTGTGTGTTCTGTTTCCTTGGCCTTTGCAAAGTTTGAGCACCAGACACCGATCATTTCCTCAGTGCGCGGAATGTGAATTGCTGGTAAGCACAGCCAATTAGCTGCACATGACCAAACTCCTCAGCTTCCTTCGAGGAGTTCGAAAAGGCGACTGTAATCCAACAGTGGGCGCAACACTTACATTCCCTCTGCCGTAGCATGGATTAGAGAATCCACCAGGGCACGGTGTGCAGTCAGGACCAAAGAACCCTTTGCAGCACCCAGGTTTCTGAAAATAACATAACATTGGTACAGCATGTGGAGTAGCTTACTGCTTTAACTACCCTTCAACAAGTAGTATCTGAACTTGGGTCTTTTTTTTTTTTCCTGCCTCTCAGAGCACCGACTACAAGTCTGTCATCTTCCATTTCCAAGTTTTAAATTCAGCTTTTCCAGGGTAGTGGATTAATCAAAAGACTCTCATCTGTGTAATGACCTATTTCCCCAGCACCTCCCCTTTCCCTTCCTGTAATACCCTTGGACCTCACCAATTCTGTTTTTTTCCCCCCAGCAAACTCTGCTTCCCTCCTCTCCTGCCCAGGGCCTGGGTTTTGGGGCACCAAGTTTGTGATTGTTTTGGGCCACGTCTGCCCTTTGTCGTCCCCCCCACTCTGCTCCTCCCCACCACAAGCTGAGTCGTTTCGGAAGGTGCAATGCTCCAGAGAGCTAATGAAGTTTGCGAACAGAAGCACAACACATGGAAGGCAAACGTTTCACAGATGCACACAGGTCACCCTGTGTTCTTGGCTCCTGCATGACTTGGAAACAGCATGGTATCTCGAGCCAGGACACGGCCGCCTCCCAAAACACCTGATACAGTTTCATCAACAGGATGGAATTTCCCAACAAGCAGAATGTGCTCTCTGTACCTGCACCATTTCCTCTGAGACACACTTGGGGCTTTTTGCTAGAAGATGAGGTGTCACAAACACCATGCCCTATGTTACCGTGTTTTCTCCAGCTCAGCCTGTCCCATTCAAAGTGGCCGGTGCAGATTCAGCTACACAGTTTCCATCATGTTGAATAGTAACAGAGAGGAAGCCATGCTAGTCTATACACTATCAAAACAAAAAGCAGTCAAGTAGCACTTTAAAGACTAGCAAAATAGTTTATTAGGTGAGCTTCTGTGGGAGAGACCCACTTCTTCAGACCATAGCCAGACCAGAACAGACTCAATATTTAAGACACAGAGAACCAAAAAAGAGAAGTTACTCACTTGTAGTAATTATGGTTCTTCGAGATGTGTCCCCGTGGGCGCTCCACAGTAGGTATCGGGCTCGCCCGGCGCCGCAGATCAGAATTCTTCTAGCAGTTTCCACTGGATCGCGTGTGCGCCGATGCGCGCTGCTCCCTTGCGCGCCCTCGGTCATGTGCACAATCCGGTCCCCACCAGTTCCTTGACCAACCACCTCGGATGCTCCTGAAAAACACCGGCCTTCCCCTTTTGACCTGGGAGCGAGAGACACCAGAAGCCTGTCCGTTTTCCGGAAGGACTTAGTTTTGTCTATGTAAAAGGCCAATGCCCTCCTCGCATCTAGGAGATGCAGGCGCGCCTCCTTGCTGGAGCTGTGAGGCTTCGGGTAAAACAAGGGTAATACTATTGGTTCGTTAATGTGGAACTCCGAGGAAACTTTCGGAACGAAGGCTGGGTGTAACCGTAAGATCACCGCCTCCTTTGAGGATACTGTGCAGGGTGGCGTTGCCATCACTGCTGCGAGCTCGCTCACCCTGCGGGCTGATGTAATCGGAAGAAGGAAGGTCGTTTTCATGGTAAGTAGTCGGAGGGGTACCGTGGCTAATGGTTCGAAGGGTGGTCCCGATAACGTGTGGAGTACCAAGTCCAAACTCTACAACGGTGGTAGCGGTTTTCAAGGAGGGTACAGGTTTACCAGCCCCTTCAAGAACCTTGTGACGATAGGATGGGCAAATACAGTGGGCCCTTCCTCTTTGTGCCGAAAAGCTGATATAGCTGCGAGGTGGACCTTTAGCGAGGATAGAGAGAGCCCGTCTCATCTGAGGTCCAGCAGGTATTCTAGAATTACAGTTATAGGAACGTCAAGAGGAGCTAACTGTTTGGCAGAGCACCAGGCAGCAAAGCGTGTCCATTTCTGTTCATAAATCCTCCTGGTGGAGGTCCTTTGGCTACACTCTAAGACTTGTCTTACTCCCTCCGTACACGTGCTCTCTAAGGCACTGAGCCATGGATTAACCATGCTTGTAAGCGTAGTCCCTGAGGGTGCGGGTGCACTATGGACCCCTGAGCCTGTGTAAGTAAGTCCGGCGCTACCGGTAGGGGGAGTGGTGGACGATCCGACATGCGCAGAAGCAAGGGAAACCATTGTTGTCGGTCCCAAGTTGGAACTATGAGTATCATGCGAGCTCTCTCCCTTCTGGCTTTCTGCAGAACCTTGTGGATAAGTGTTGTGGGGGGAAACGCGTAGAGTAGGGGGCCCTTCCATGAGATCATGAAGGCGTCCCCCAGGGACCCCTGCCCTATTCCCGCTCTGGAGCAGTACTGAGGGCACTTCTTGTTGTGCTGGGTGGCAAACAAATTAACTTGGGGAAACCCCCAGGTGCGAAATATGCGTCGTAGCAGGTCGGAGCGGATCTGCCATTCGTGCGTGAGTGCAAAGCGCCTGCTCAGTTGATCTGCCTTCACATTGTGGGCGCCTGGCAAGTACGAGGCTTTCAACGCTATGTTGTTGGCAATGCACCAATTCCACAATCAGACTGCTTCCGCGCATAGCGCACGGGACCGTGCCCCTCATTGTCGATTGATGTAGAACATGGTGGAGGTATTGTCGGTATTGATCCCGACTACTTTGCCGTGCAGGTATTTCCGAAAATGTTTGCACGCATTGAACACTGCTCTGAGCTCCAGTATATTTATGTGCAGAGTCTGTTCTGTGGGGGACCATAGCCCTTGCGTCACCTTGCTGCCAATGTGCGCTCCCCATCCTATGTGGGAGGCTTCGGTTGTAAGAAAAATGGAAATTTGTGGTTGGTGGAAGGGCACTCCAACTAGCAAGTTCTTGGGATCTGCCCACCATGCTAGTGACTTCCATACCTCCGTCATGGGCGATACTTCCCTGTGGATGGTATGGGATGCTGGTTTGTAAACACTCGCCAGCAAATGCTGCAGGCTTTGCATGTGTAACCTGGCATTCTGTACCACAAACGTGGCGGCCGCCATGTGCCCCAACAGTTGCAGGCACGTTAGAACCGGCACCGCGGGGCTGTACATCATGACTTGTACCAAGGACTTGATGGTGTGGAAGCGGGCGTCGGGAAGGTATACTCTTGATGTGATAGAGTTTATGGGCGCCCCTATGAACTCTATATCTTGCGTGGGTTTGGTCTTTGACTTTGCAAGGTTGATAACTAGGCCCGGCAAAGTAAACGTGTTCGCGGTGATGCGTATCATGCGTAGGACCTCTGCCTTTGAGGCCCCCTTCAGTAGGCAGTCGTCCAGATATGGAAAGATAAACACGCCCTGCCTGTGCAGGTAAGCTGATACCACTGCCAGGGTTTTGGTAAAGACTCTGGGTGCCGAGGATAGGCCGAACAGAAGAACCCTGTATTGGAAAAGTTCCCCGCCGACCGTGAAACGGAGGAAGCGTCTGTGTGCCGGGTGGATTGTTATATGAAAGTAAGCATCTTGTAAGTCGAGGGCTGCAAACCAGTCTCCATCGTCCAGTGCCGTAAGTATGGAGGCAACTGTAATTATCTGGAAGCGCTGCTTGCACAAGTATCGGTTGAGGCCCCGTAGGTCTAAAATCAGCTTCCAGCCTCCTGTTTTCTTCTCTGTTAGGAAGTAGTGTGAGTAAAAACCTTTCCCTTGGAATTGTTCCAGAACTCTTTCCACCGCCCCTATGAACATGAAGTGATCTACCTCCTGCTTCAGCCTCGCCTCGTGAGAAGGGTCCCTGAGAGCAGGCCGGGTGGGAGGTTTCGTTGGTGGAAGTGACTGGAAGGGGATTGTGTAACCCGTGGCTACAATTTCCAGCACCCATTTGTCTGTTGTGATCTTTTGCCATTGGGAGTGGAACGGTTTGAGGCGATGATGGAACATGAGGCGAGAGTGGCATTGAGCAATGGTATTGATAGTGCAGTCCTCGACATACTCGTCAAACTTGCTGCCTCTGGGCTTGCCCCGAGGTTGTATGACTTTGTTGAGAACGTCGCCTGGGGGCCCTGTACTGCTGCTGCTGTTGATGGCGCCCTTGGTCATAGCCTCGCTGATATTGTGCGCGCTGTGGTTGGTAAGCGTAGCGCCTTTGCTGAGGATAGAATTTCTTTTTCTTGTATGGAGGAGTGTAGATACCCAAGGTCTTAAGTGTGGCCCTCGAATCTTTGCTAGAGTGGAGGACCGAGTCGGTTGATTCTGCAAACAGCTTTCGCTTGTCAAAAGGAAGATCCACGATCTTTGCCCATAGATCTCTGGGGATACCAGGCATCTGGAGCCAGGATTCCCTACGCATTACCACTGCTGCGGCTGTTGAGCGTGCCGCTGTGTCCGCCACGTCCAGGGCAATCTGAACTCCCATTCAGGAGGCCGCATAGCCCTCCTGGATGATCGCCTTTAACACTGGCTTCTTGTCCTCCGGAAGGGAATCCATGAGAGAGGTGAGTCTAGAGTAATTGTCAAAGTTATGGTTTGATAAATGTGCCGCGTAGTTTGCCATTCTCAATAATAGTGTAGAGGAGGAGCGGACCTTCCTGCCGAACAACTCTAATTTCTTAGCACTTTTATCCGACCCCCCTGATTTGTACTGAGATGTCTTCGACCTCTGCTGGGACGATTCGACCACCAAAGAATTTGGTTGTGGGTGGCTAAGCAGGAACTCCATGCCCTTGGCTGGGATGAAATATTTCTTATCTGCCCTATTGTTCGTAGGCGGAATAGAGGCCGGAGCCTGCCATATGTTAGTGGCTGACTCCATAATGGCTTCGTCCAGTGGGATAGTGATTTTAGATGAAGCTGGGGGTCTCAAATTTTTCAGGAGTTTATGATGCTTCTCCTGTACCTCTGCTATTTGAATGTCCTGCGTGTATGCTACTCTTTTGAACAGCTCTTGGAATTGTTTAAGGTCATCCGGAGGGGAGACATCCCCGGGGACAATTGCCTCGTCTGAGGAAGATGAGGAACCGCTGGGATAAACCTCCCCCAAGTCCTCTGGCTCCCGAGTTCACTGGTATGCTTTCTCCTTCGTGGGCTGTGAAGGAAAGTCTCGGGACTCTGGACCTAATTCCCCCTGGGACAGCTGCGTTCCTCTCCCAGAGCGAGAGTGTACACGGGAATATTGGCGAGGAGTGGGAGGGGATCTGCCCCTGGATCTAGACCTCCGATGTCAGTGTTCAGTATGATGAGGACAGCCATAACAACATGGACAAGGGCCCGGTGATGGAGACCTGGACCACGATCGGAGAGTGTACCCACGATGTCTGGGAGAGCGGGATCTCCGTGACGACACTGATAATGGTGAAGCTGGTTTGTGATAGTACTCATAGCGATCCATGCCCAAAAAGGGTGAAGGTGGCCTGAGCCACGGCGAAGATGGTTGTAGGAATGGAGAGGAAGGTCCGAAATAAGCCGGTGGAGTTGCCACCCGGCGATGCGGCGTGTCTCTCTCGGGAGGGGGGCTGGGTGATAAGGGCATCGCAGCCCTGTCTGGAGATGGACTGAGGTGCCGGGTTTTGGCTCTAGCCTTCCCCTGCCCCTGCAGGGTGGGCGCCGCAACCTCCTGTGCCAGGGATCTTGGCCCCACTGTTGGCGCCGCGCTCGGTACCGTCATCAGCGGTGCTGCGCGGATAACTTCCTCCGGTGCCGGTGGGCCCCGTGCTGGGTGCCCCTGCGCTGTCGGCGCTGCGATAGCCGGCGCCGCCGATTCCGACGCTTGCTGTGCTGGTGCCCGTGGCGCCCTCCGTGCCGACTGCTGCATAGTAGTAGGCCTGGCCCCGGCCACGTGCGCGACCACGCAGCTGCTTTCATCAGCACGCAGCTGAGGGCTCTGCATTCCGCTTGTCCTGCTCGCTGGAACCGCCGGCAAGGATCGAGCCAGGGAGAGTTTCTTCTTCTTTTACACAGAGGGGGTCAAAGACGCCGCCTTCCTTTTATGTGACCCAGAGGGCCCTTTTGTGTGAAGCTTCTCCGGCAGCTCAGGCTGGAGGGCCTTATCAAACAAGATCATTTTGAGCCTCATTTCTCTGTCCTTCCTGGCCCTGGCTGTAAGCTTAGCGCAGTGCGAACACTTCTGGGTAACATGGGACTCCCCCAGGCAACGAATGCACTCACTATGCCCATCAGAGGCCGGCATAACTCACACTTCTTAAACCCCGAGGAAGCCATCGTGGTGAGTCTTTACTGTTAATCGGGTACTTAGCCGCCAATCAGTGCGTTCTACAACCCAAATAACATTCACAGCCCTCAAGGTAGCGGACGGCTTAAAACAGCCTTCTTTGTCTGCTCCTCTTCCCTCCGTTCCTCTACTCTCTACTATTTTGTACGCCTTTTTTTTTTTTTAAACTTTTTTTTTTCTTATCTTTTTTTTTTTTTTATAATAGAAAAAAAAAAACAACGAGCTAACAAGGAAAACAACTATCTTATCTGTCTTAGGCTATAGAGCTGGAGCCGATTCCGTCTGCAGCCGTTGGTGGTTGAGAAGGAACTGGCGGGGACCGGATCGCGCACATGACCAAGGGCGCGCATCAGCGCATGCACGATCCAGTGGAAACTGCTAGAAAAATTCCGATCTGCAGCGCCGGGCGAGCCCGACGCCTACTGTGGAGCACCCACGGGGACCACTTGAAGAAGAACAGTAAGCAAGGAGGACAAATCAGAAAAAGATAATCAAGGTGAGCAAATCAGAGAGTGGAAGGGTCGGGGGGGAAGGTCAAGAATTAGATTGAGCCAATCTAATCTTGGCTCAATCTAATTCTTGACCTTCCCCCCACCCCTCCACTCTCTGATTTGCTCACCTTGATTATCTTTTTCTGATTTGTCCCTACTCGCTTACTGTTTTTGGTTCTCTCTGTCTTAAATATTGAGTCCGTTCTGGTCTGGCTATGGTCTGAAGAAGTGGGTCTGTCCCACGAAAGCTCACCTAATAAACTATTTTGCTAGTCTTTAAAGTGCTACTGGACTGCTTTTTAGTTTCCATCAATGCTCAGCAAGAAAGGCATGCAGATCTGTCCTCATGGCTTCTGCTGAATGTTTACCACTAAGAGGGAACTTTCCCCACTAGGGAAAAGCAGCCCTTATGCAGTGACAGGATATAGGGTATGCCTAGACTTTGAAATGGCAGTATGAGACATGCCCTATATAGGATTGAGCTAGCATGCTAAAAATAGCATTGCCACAGCAGCATGAGCAGTAGATGCCAGCTGAGGTCAGGTCTACACTAGCCCTTGAAGTTGACTGTAGATACGCAATTCCAGCTACAGCAACCGCATACCTGGAACCGACGTATCTACGACTGACTTACCTGGCTGTCCTCACTGAGGGAAGTTGACGGGAGAAACTCTCCCTTACTCCTCGCAAGATTTAGGAGTACAGAGGTTGACTGCCCACACCTGCTAGTTCAATTTCATGCATACCCCCTAGACCCACAAAATCGAACCCTGGAAGATTGACCCTGCCTAGATTGATCTACCGGGTAGAGTAGATGTATCTTGAGTTCATCATATGGCTTCAGCTGGGTGTCCACTGGGAGCGGTTAGCCCTTCCTGCTGCTATGGCTACACACAATTTCAGCACATTAGCTGGCTCAGTGCTAGTGCAGGTCTGTCTCTGTGCGCTGGGACTCGCTCCCCAGCATGAAATATATCCATACCTTTTGTTCACCCTCCTAATGTAAAAGATGCACCCTTAGACGTAGCTGAGCTAGCTGTGACATGCACAAGCCAGCAACAGAAACAGTGAATCTACAAAAACAACAAGTAGTCCTGTGGCCTCTTATAGACTAACAGATATTTTGGAGCATAAGCTTTCATGGGCAAAGACCCGCTTGGTCAGATGCCTGAGTGGGGGTTCCAGATGAGGGTTTAAATATATGGGCTTAAGAAAAGGAGGAAGTCCCAGTCAAGAGGAGGGCCAGAGTTGACAAGGTCAGCTCAGAGAACAACAAGAAGTCTTGTGGCACCTTATAGACTAACAGATATTTTGGAGCATAAGCTTTCGTGGGCAAAGACCCACCTCATCAGATGCATGAGTGGGGGTGGGGTGGTTTCAGAGGGGTATTTAAAGAGTGGGGTCCCAGTAAGAGGAAGGGCCAGAGCTGACAAGGTCTGTTCAGCAAGGTGGAAATGGCCCAGTATCAACAGTACTTACAAAAGAGGAAAAAACAAGTCAGATCAGACAGGGGGATGTGAGCCTTTCTCAGAGCCCAGTTCAGTCACGGAACATGTGGCCCATTATTAGCAGTTTATGTGGAGCTGTGAACATCAAGAGCAGAGAAACTGCTTTTGTAATTGGCCAGCCAGTCCCAGTCTCTGTTCAATTTTTGGTTGATGGAGTCAAATTTGCAAATGAATTGCAGCTCTGCAATTTTGCTTTGGAGTCTGTTTTTGAAGTTTTTTTGTTGTAGGACTGTTACTTTCAAATCTGTTACTGAGCGTCCAGAGAGACTGAAGTTGTCTCCTAAAGGTTTTTGTGTGTTACTGTTCCTGATGTCTGATTTGTGGCTGTTTATTCTTTTACATAGAGACTGTCCAATTTGGCCAATGTATATTGCAGTGGCACATTGCTGGCACATTGTGGCATATATTATATTAGTAGATGTGCAGGTAAAGAAGCCCATGATGGTAGGGTTGATGTTAGGTCCTGTGATGACATCACCAGTGTAGCTATGTGAGCAGAGTTGGCAGCGAGGTTTGCTGCAGAGATTGGTTCCAGGTTTAGAGTTACTGTGGTGTGTTCTACAGATGCTGGTGAGAATTTGTTTAAGGTTGGCTTGCTGTCTGTAGGAGAGGACTGGCCTGCCTCCCGAGGTCCCAGCTTTCTTTGAGATACCACTGACTTCCTTAGGAAAGTACAATTCATTAGTGACCTTCCTGAAAACACCTTCACTCCCCACACCAGCTGGGGCTCACCAACAACTTTAGACCACACCACAGTAAATCTCCACCGGGAACCAATCCCTGCAACAAACCTTGCTGCCAACTCTGCTCACATATCTATAAGGTGCCACAGGATGACTTCTTGTTGTTTTTGAAGATACAGACTAACTCGGTTCCCCCTCTGATATTAGCGAATCCACAGTAACATCGGAGGCAGCCACCTGAGTATGTCCCCAAGGTTCTGGGTGAACAGGGCTAGTTGTACCGCCTCTCTCAGGCTTCTTGGCTATATCGCTAGTCAAGCTAGATTAGCTCACTTCTAGCTCGGGTACGTGTAACCCTTGCTGCAATCACACCTGCAGAGCTCAGGAGAAAGGTACCCTTCGTGTGTCAGCACCCCACCCCTGCCACTTGCGGTCTGATCAGGAACCACACAAAACAAGGCAAAAAGCTCTCCTGCAGCTGAGCCAGAAGCAGCTCCCTTGAAATGGAATGAGCCCTTGCACACAGCACAGGGCACTTACCATGATGGTTTGATTGCAGTACCTGGCGCAGCCCTTTTTCAGGACGTTCAAGCCTAAAGGATCGTGGACGTAGACACACTCACTTGCAAAAATCTCCTGAGCCTTTGGATACAAAACAAGTCGTCAACACAACAGCCTTGTTCACGCGTTCCCTTGCTGCAAAGGGCAACTATCACTGAGCTGAGGAAGTTCAGGAGTGTGTCAAGGTGAACGAGATATAATTACAGAGCGGCTATTGTACTGGAAGGCATACAACTGCTTCCGCCGCTTCACACGAGCACATAAATCAGACCCTACTGATGGCCATCTGTTCTGACCACACAGCTCGGGCCATGGCAGAACAATGCTGTGGTAGACAAGTCCCTCCATTGTTTGGTTCACAAGCCAACAATGCACAAGGGGAGAAAGTTAAATTGCGGTCACTCCCATAAGGAGAAAGATGAGAGGTGGAAATAACCCCCGGGGTAACTCTAGGGGCTTCAGAAGTGTTATTCTGGGAATGAATGTGGCCCCACAAGGCCTCTAACGTCACCAGTTATGCTTGAGTGCAAACTTGGAGCCAATATTTCCAGAAGGAACTAGAGATCCAAGGTGAGGGACCTAAAAGGCGCTGATTCAGGTTGGGAAAAGTGGGGGTTTTTTTTTGCTCAAAAGCACATTTTCCAATACAGCCGGCAGCCGGACAATCAGTTTTTCCACAGCTCTTGTCCTATGTCCCCAGGTCAGTTTTGAAATGCAATAGCACATCACCCGCTGTTTTTCTTGTTCCCTAAGGTCTGAGATTGGCCTTACACTCTTATTTACACTCTGGACTGAGTAAGGACTGCAGGGCTTATCCCTGGATTGGGAGCAAAACCATTCACACTGCTGGTAGGTGGCAGAATGAACATATGACCTGACACGCTGGCCTCAACAGCAGATGTGACAGAACCGAACTCCACCTTCATCTACAAACCAAGAGCTGATCTCTCCTGTCAGGAGCAACACACTCCCAACCTGGGACCACTTCTAACCTGCTCGAGACAAGCTCCCTGCACTTTGGCTGTCGGAGCCAAGTGAAGTCTTATCCCAGCCTGCCCCTCTCAACACTTGCCAGTTCAGGCTGTCTGAACCGCACGTGAGCCATGCCCCACCCGCTGAGAATTGGGCTTAGACAAGTGACCCCCAAACAGCAGGTCTGCGGCATCTTTTCAGTGACCAAGATACAAGACGTGCATATTCCCACCCTGGGGACAGAAGCACGGTTTTGGTAGAATCAAGACAGGCAATTCCTTTGAGGGCAGTTCATTAGCCCATTGAAAAGGGTCGGACAACAGCAGCTGGGCTTCATGATCTGGCTGGTAGGGAAAGGTTCTGCCTCCAGTTGAGTGAGGGTGTTAAAAGTCTAGTTTCACTTAACACACGATGCTTCCTGTCTCTACAGGGATTAGGTTCTGCATGCTTCAGAACCAAGGGCAGCACAGACCAGTGGATTAACCACTAGACAAGGATCAAAAAGACACAGATTACGCTCCTGGCTTTGCTGATGACTTGCTGTGTGACCCTGAGCAAATGACTTCCCTCTCACCAAGCCTCAGTTTCCCCTGCCACCCATTGTCTGTCTGATCTGTTTCACATGTAAGCTCCAAGTTTATCAGCACTCTGACTCTATCTGTACCAGTGCCTAGAACTACACAGGCTGTTACAATACAATCAAACAAGGTACTTACCATTTTTGTGCTGAGAGGTGGACAAACACTGGTGTTCAGGGCCTCACAGTCAACGCAAGAACCCTGTTATAAAACCAAGAGAAAAGTAAAGGTTCTCCAAAGCGGGGGAAGTGTAATCTAAAAGACAGGTCAAGAGAGAGTTTGAGAAGCTGAGGTGCTGCTGCCGCTCTGACCTGAGCCAAAGGTGGGAGAGAAGGTTGCACACATGGGGTAGCCCCTTGGAGTCGCACAAAGCAGCCTCCGTGCATGCACAGCCAAGTTGGGCACCACTACTGCAAGTCTTGGGCTAGACATGCAAGGTGGAGCACCCACAAGGAAACTCCTCGAAGAAGCTGGGAGTTATGCAGGGACGTATGTGAGAGGAGGACAAAACCCTAGAGCCTTTGGTTAGTAGCTACTCAGTTTACAGCTAGGTTGGAACTGTGGGCCAGTTAAAGCTTTAGTTCTCACAAAACCCAGAAGTAGCGAGGACTCATGTCACTTTTGAGCCATTACCGGGGCCTCCGTCCAGCACTGGGGACCTCAGGCCTGTATGAGGCCCCAGGGGCTTCAGTGGGGTTCTGTGACACATACACATGAACCAGCTGCATCGGAAATGTAGGACGCCCACCGTGTGTGAAGACCACTCAGAACAAGGGGCACAAAAACACTTTTAGTGCAGGAAATGCAATGCCCTGTGAAGCTCCTGAATTCAGCGTCAAAGACCCTTTCCATAGCCTCAGTGCAGGGAGTACTTGTTTCGGATGTGAATCACTTGCAGTGATACTGTGACCGGTCACTAAAACTTGTCACCACAGGATCGTGCCAGCTGCAGGTATAGTCAAAGCAGGCACTGCCTCCCCCAGCCCACCCCCCGGCCTGCCCATTTCTTCAGAGCTCTACAGAGCGGTCAGGGAGGGAAGATGCTCCCCAGGAAGCTAAAAGGCAGCCCCATGACGCTGTCTCCTGGGTCCTAATGCCCCAACATTGTTACATTCTGTGTATGCTGGGTCCCTTTTGGGGCAGCTGATGAGTGCCCCCCAAGGGGCAGGGCACAGATCCTGCACACACCCTGTCCAGCTCCAGTCGGAACCATTGTCCCTCCCATGTATAAAGAACAAATTCCCACGCATGCGCGGGAGAAAACACATCCCATTGTGGGTCCCAGTACTTTCACTTTCATGGTATCCTCCACCGAGGAGCTGCAAAAGCACCAGCAATTCAACACACAAATGTGGGAGGTTTCTCCCTCCTCTGAGGGTTTTTCTTCACAGGCTGTGATAGAAAAACTGGTGAGATGGGCTAAGACAGTTGCGGAGCTTCATGCAGCCAACAGGAGACAAGTGGCACGGGAACACTTTTAGAAATGGGGATGTGGAGCTCTTTTACCCCTTTCTACCCCCCCCCTCAGCTGAAGCTGAGAGGCCAGCAGCAAAGGCCCCGGTATATGGGGTTCAAAATGGGACACCAGCACATGGGGCCCGCAGCAGGTCTCCAAGTGCATGGGTCTGTCAGCTGGGACCTCAGTCACTAGATCAAGAATCTGGGGGTGCTGGAGCATCTCTCACACGTCTAGCTCCTGCACTGATGGGAGACAGACGTTCAGAGCCTGCTAATGAAGTATTACCAAGCTGGGTGGCTGCTTGGGTGTAAGCAGAGAAACAGTTCCCAAACAACAGCCCTCCGAAGAGCTGATCTCCCTTCTGAGGGATGGATCTCTTGGGCAGGAGGAAAAATGAGCCACTTTCACCGGTTTGTCACAAAACAGTTCCAAAGAGAAAACAGCTGACTTCCCAGCAAGCAGTGGAAGAAATGCTCACAGCACATACACTGGCTAACCAGGAGGAGGTCAGTCATCAGGGATCGTAGTGCGGGAGAGACTCTACAGACACCTCCTGTTCTCAATTATAATGGGTCTTAGGATTTTCCGTAGCATCCCCTGGGGGAAAAGCATGGGAACATTGGACTTACGGCTATGATTTTATGCTGCTCTTCATCGCACCTGTGAGGCAGAATAGGGACTATTGAAGGAGGAATAAAGATGCCATCCAAGGTATGAATGATTCCATTCGATGCCACGATGTCCCTCTGCTTTAAGGAAATCCCGGAATCATCCATAAGAATTCTTCCCTGTTCCAAAAAAACAAAAAAACCCCCAAAACAAATCAACACGGTCCGTCATACCCAAACAATAATTTAAGGAGACGCGTTGGTAAATAACAGCAGACAGTCACTTCAATATCCACCTTTCCTAGTGGAAGTCAGGCTTGGAACAGGAAGGGAGAAAGCACAATGATTTGAAATAAATTGAGTCGATTAAGCACAGGACATAGCAGAGCTTGTCTAAGTGACAAAGTTCCATTCCGGAACCAAACTTTCTGAAAGTTTTGAGCATTTCCATTATGGATTTGGCTTAAACTCCCATCTCTGGTACGTGTCACTTACATCTTTCGAGACATTGATGGTGAGTATCTGGTTTGCCATGGTTATAATCCGTGGCATTGTCACCAACTTGTCCACAGTCACCTGAAACATATACACAAAAAGGAGACAAGGCTATGAAAACAAACTGAAGGGGAAGAGAGGGTTGTATGCATTTCAGAATCACTACAAATCCCCTCCCTAAACCAGTTCTGAGGAGTTGATGTTAATGTTTAAACTTTCCTCGGCAAAACACACACGACTAAGGCTGCAATCCAGTCGCTGGTATTTTAGTAAAAGTCATCGACAGAGCAAGGGCAATAAATATAAATTCCTGGCCTGTGAGCTGTCTGTGATTTTCCTCAAAAATATCCCTGATTGAACTTCGGGGCAGGTGGATGCTATGAGGGTGGGGAAGCACAGCTTGGAGGAAAACCAGCCCCACCAGCAGCTGAGAGTTGTTAAACTGCTCTGGCCACTCCTGTGATGCCAGCTGCACTAGCTGCTGCTCGGCTGCCTGGAGCCACACCAGCAGCAGCCGACGCAGGCTGGTGGCATGGCCACCTGAATGGCTGACTGCAGAGCTTCTCCAGCAGTGTCTCCAGGGTCTGTCCCCAGAGCCAGCTGCTTGGGCAGCCCTGCGGGTCAGCCAAACTGGCTGCTGCAGAAGTCACAAAGTGTGCAGGAAACCCTGGAATCCGTGACAGACTCAGCCGTACACATGACTGAAGAGAAGTCTAGTGCATCTTATTAACCATATGCAATACCCAAAATATAAGCAACGATAATGGAATTCTTATTTGTTCATCTTATCTTATGTTACAGCCAAATACAGTTGCCAGCATTTTCCCCCACCCTTTAATTAACACAGTTTCAAGCCAGATCAGCTAAGGGCTATCTAGAGCAGCGGCTCTCAGCCTTTCTGAACTATCGTACCCTTTTCAGGTGTCTTGAGTATGCCTCAAGTTTCACATCACTTAAAAAAGAGAAGTTACTCACCGTAGTAATGGTGGTTCTTTGAGATGCATCCCCGTGGGTGCTCCACGTTAGGTGTCGGGTTCACCCCGGTGCCGCAAGTCGGATCTTCCAAGCAGTTTCTGCCGGACCGCGCATGCGCCGGTGCGCACCGCTCCCTTGCGCACTCCCAGCCGCGTGCGCGATCCGGTCCCCGCCAGTTCCTTGACCAACCGCCTCGGATGCTCCTGCAAAACACTAAACAGAGATCCGAAGCGGGGAGAATGGGCGGGGGGTGGAGCACCCACGGGGACACATCTCGAAGAACCACCGTTACTACGGTGAGTAACTTCTCTTTCTTCTTCGAGCGTCCCCGTGGGTGCTCCACGATAGGTGACTACCCAGCAGTAACCCAAAATAGGAAGTGGGTAATCGGATCATGTGCAGCTTGTCCCCGAGAGGACCGCTGTCGAGAGATGGGTATCCTCTTCGAATACCCTGTGAAGGGTGTAGTGCTTGGCGAAGGTGCATAGGATGACCAGGTCGCCGGTCTGCAAATGTCTTTTAGTGCAACGCCCTTGAAAAAGTCTATTGATGCCGCCACCGCCCAAGTGGAGTGAGGCCTGGGTGTGGCCAGTAAAGGAGTCTTTTTGAGTTCGTAGCACATTTTTATGCAGGATACGATGTGCTTTGAGATTCTCTGCGAAGAGAGACCTTCTCCTTTTGATTTGGGAGCGAGAGAGACTAGGAGTCTATCCGTTTTCCGGAAGGACTTGGTCCTGTCTATATAGAAAGCTAGCGCCCTCCTCACGTCCAGGAGGTGTAGGTGCGCCTCTTTGTTAGAGTTACGAGGCTTTGGATAAAACGAGGGTAAAACAATAGGTTCGTTAATATGAAAC
This sequence comes from Carettochelys insculpta, assembly GCF_033958435.1. NCBI lineage: Eukaryota > Metazoa > Chordata > Testudines > Carettochelyidae > Carettochelys > Carettochelys insculpta. The sequence goes on along the minus strand of NC_134147.1, from coordinate 5,726,706 downwards.
TCAGAAGAAACTTTAGGAACAAAGGCTGGATGCAGCCGTATGGTTACCGCCTCCTTGGAAAATACTGTGCAGGGTGGCGTTGCCATAACTGCCACAAGCTCGCTCACCCTGAGCGCTGACGTGATTGCGAGAAGAAAGGTCGTCTTTATCGTAAGGCGGTGGAGGGAAACCGTGGCTAAAGGCTTGAACGGTGGTCCCGTTAGCGCGCTAAGCACCAGGTTCAAGTTCCACGAAGGTGGAAGCGGTTTCCAAGGGGGGTATAGGTTTACCAACCCTTTGAGGAACCTGGTAACCATGGGATGGGCGAACACCGTATGCCCTTCCTCTTCATGTCTGAATGCCGAAATGGCGGCAAGGTGGACCTTTAACGAGGATAGTGAGAGTCCTCCTGTCTTGAGGTCCAGTAAATACTCTAATATCACAGCCATAGGCACCGAAAGGGGGGCTAACTGTTTGGTAGAACACCATGCCGTGAAGCGAGTCCATTTCTGCTTGTAGGTCTTCCTGGTGGAAGTCCTCCTGCTACTTTCTAGGACTTGTTGCACTTCCTCCGTACATGTGCTCTCTAGGGAGCTGAGCCATGGATTAACCACACTTGTAGTCGCAGGTCTTGGGGGTACAGATGCACTATGGACCCCTGGGCTTGCGTGATCAGATCCGGCGCCACCAGGAGGGGCATCAGTGGATGGTCTGACATGCGCAGGAGTAGGGGGAACCATTGCTGCTGATCCCACGTTGGGACTATCAGGATCATTCGGGCTCCTTCTCTCCTGGCTTTCTGCATGACTTTGTGGATCAGCACTGTGGGAGGAAAAGCGTAAAGCAGGGGGCCCCTCCACGAGATCGCGAATGCGTCCCCCAGGGACCCCTGTCCCAGTCCTGCCCTGAAGCAGTATCGCAGGCACTTCTTGTTGTGTTGAGTGGCAAACAGGTCTATCTGGGGAAAGCCCCATGCGTGAAAAATCGGTCGTAGCAGATTGGGACGGATCTGCCACTCGTGCGTGAGTGCGAAACGCCTGCTCAGATGGTCTGCCTTCACATTGTGAGCGCCTGGTAAGTATGAGGCTTTCAAGGTTATATTGTTGGCGATGCACCAGTTCCACAACCGGACTGCTTCCGCACATAAGGCACGGGACCGAGCTCCTCCTTGCCGATTTATATAAAACATGGTGGAGGTATTGTCTATACTGATCCCTACTACTTTGCCTTGTATATGGTCTCGAAAGTGTCTGTAGGCATTGAACACTGCTCTGAGCTCCAGTATATTTATGTGCAGTGACTGTTCCGTGGAGGACCACAGTCCTTGCATCACCTCTTCGCCCATGTGTGCTCCCCACCCTACGTGGGAGGCATCTGTAGTAAGAAAAACCGATACTTGTGGTTGGTGGAAGGGTACCCCTGTTAGCATGTTCTTGGGGTTTACCCACCATTGCAGGGATTTGCACACCTCTGCTGTGGGCGACACCACCCTGTGAACGGTGTGCGCTGCCCGTTTGTATACACTCGCCAGCCAGTGCTGCATGCTGCACATGTGTAACCTGGCATTCTGTACTACGAACGTTGCTGCTGCCATGTGACCCAGCAGCTGTAAGCACGTCAGAACTGGCACCGTAGGGCTGAAGGTGATGACGTGCACAAGGGAGCCGATGGCCCGAAAGTGTGTCTCTGGTAGATACGCTCTCGCTGTAATAGAATTTATGCGTGCCCCTATGAACTCTATGTCCTGTGTGGGGTCAATCTTTGATTTTGCCAGATTGATAACCAGGCCGAGCGAAGAGAACGTGCCTGCTGTGACGTGTATCATGCGTAGTACCTCTTCCTTCGAGGCCCCTTTGAGTAGGCAGTCGTCCAGATACGGGAATATAAATACCCCCTGTCTGTGCAGGTGGGCTGACACAACTGCCAAGGTCTTGGTGAAGACTCTGGGGGCCGAGGAGAGGCCGAACGGTAGAAGGGGATCGTGTACCCCGTGGCTATGATCTCCAGCACCCATTTGTCTGTGGTGATCCTTTGCCACTGGTCGTAGAATGGTCGGAGGCGATGGTGGAATAACAGCTTCGGATGACATTGTGCGATGGTAGTGATGGCGCAGCCCTGGATCTGTGTGTCAAACTTGTGGCCTTTGGCCCTGCCCCGAGGATGCACGGCTCTGTTGGGAACGTCGCCTGGGAGTTCTATATTGTTGATGCTGTTGTTGTCGCCCTTGCTCGTAACCCCTGTGGTACTGGGGACGCTGTGGCTGATACTGGTACCGTCTTTGCTGAGGGTAGTACTTTTTCTTTCTGTATGGAGGGGTGTAGATCCCTAAGGTCCCCCCGATGTTTGGAGACAGGACTCCCTTCGCATTACCACTGCCGTAGCTGTTGAGCATACTGCTGTGTCCGCAACATCCAGGGCGATCTGAACTCCCATCCTCGAGGCCGCGTAGCCTTCTTGCACGATAGCCTTGAGCACTGGCTTCTTGTCCTCTGGAAGCGAGTCCATGAGGGAGGTTAACCTAGAGTAGTTGTCGAAACTGTGGTTCGCTGGATGTGCTGCGTAATTCGCCACTCTCAACAGTAGGGTGGAGGAGGAGTAGACCTTTCTGCCGAACAGCTCTAGTTTCTTGGCATTTTTGTCCGTTCCCCCCGTTTTGAACTGAGACATTTTTGATCTCTTTTGAGACGATTCTACCACCAGAGAATTTGGTCACGGGTGGCTGAATAGGAACTCCATGCCCTTCGCCGGCACGAAGTATTTCTTGTCCGCTCTCTTGTGGACAGGCGGAATAGTCGCAGGGGTCTGCCATATCGTGGTGGCGGACTCCAAGATTGCTTCGTCAAGCGGTATGGCTATTTTAGAGGAGGCTGGAGGTCTCAGATTTTTAAGGAGCTTATGGTGCTTCTCTTGCACCTCTGCTGTCTGGATGCCTTGCGTGAAGGCCACCCTTTTAAACAGCTCTTGGAACTGTTTGAGATCTTCCGGAGGATGGACGTCCCCCGGGGCCGTGGCCTCATCCAGGGAGGACAGCGAGGAACCGCGAGGGTATGCCTCTCTGATCCCCTCCGGGTCCTGTTGACGGTGGTACATCCACTCGCTAGGAGCTTGCAAGGGAAAATCCCGGGGTTCCATAACCAGTTCCCCCTGAGATATATGAGTCTCTGTCCCCGTTCGCGATTGCCCTTGGGGATACGGAACCGTCTGTGGGGATCTGTCCCTGGTAGTATGCCTATGGTGTCTATGCCCCGCATGATAAGGGCGACCATGGCAACACGGGCACTGCTCCTGGGATGGTGACCTGGACCACTCCCTTGGTGCATACCCTCTACGTCTGGGGGAGCGAGATCTTCTGGAGACCTGGGACGCGGGAGAGACCGATTTGTGATAGTACTCAAGTGGCTCGAAGCCCAAGAAGGGCAAAGGTGGTCCAAGCCATGGGGAGGCTGGCTGTAGAAATGGAGATGGGGGCTCCGGATAGGCTAGGGGTGACCCCTGCCTTCTCGCTGGAGTCTGCAGCACGAGCGGAGAGCTCAGAGAAAGCAGCTCTGCAGCCCTGTCTGGAGAGGGACTGCGGTGCCGTGTTTTCTGTGCTGCCTTTCCCCTCCTCTGTGGGGGTGGCTCCGCCCCCTGACGCATCGTGGATCTTGGCCCCGTAGTCTGCACCGTGCTCAGCACGCTCCTCAGTGGTGCCATGCGGACGGTCTCCCCCGGTGCCTGCAGGCTGCGTGCCTGCGTGCTCTGCGCCGCCGGTTCCACGGGGGTCGGTGCCACTGTTTGTGGTGCCGCCGGTTCTGGCGCTTGCTTGGCCGCCACCCTGCCCGCGGTGCGGGGTGGCTGTTTGATCATCAGAGGCTGAACCTCCGCCACGTGCGTCTCCGTGCCGCCGCCGATCAGCTGTAGCTGCGGCTGGGGGCTGTGCGCTCCACCCGTCCCGCTCGCTGGTGCTGCCGGCAGGGATCGGGTTGGGGAGATTTTCCTCTGTTTTTGCGCTGATGGGGTTAGGGAGGCGGTTTTCCTTTTATGGGCCCCGAAGGGTCCTTCCTGCTGCGGCCACTCCGGCACGTCTGGCTGGAGGGCCTTGTCAAACAGCAGCATTTTCAGCCGCATTTCCCTGTCCTTCCTTGCTCTGACTGTTAACTTGGTGCAGAAGGAACATTTCTGAGTGACATGGGATTCCCCCAAGCACCTTATACACTGACTGTGCCCATCAGACACTGGCATCGCCTCGCGGCATGACTCACACTTCTTGAATCCTGAAGAGGACATTGTGGTGAGTCTTTGAGTTGTTAATAGGGTACTTAGCACCTTCTCTGTGCTTGTTCCCCTCTCGGATAAAGCCTGCCACGGCAGGAGGGCTAATGGCCCTAGGCTCCTGGCCTCCGGTGCTCTGCTTGTTACTAGGATTGGAAGCTTTGAATTCCTTCCCTTGCTTTGTTTTTTTTTTTTTTTGAAAACAACAACCGACTAACTTAATCTAAGACTGAAGAAACTTTAAAACAATTAAAAACATTAAATATGCTAACTCTGGCCGTAGCCTGAGTGGATTCCGTCTGCAGCCGATGGCGGTTAAAGAGGAACTGGCGGGGACCGGATCGCGCACGTGGCCAGGAGCGCGCAAGGGAGCGGCGCGCACCGGCACATGCGCGGTCCGGCAGAAACTGCTTGGAAGATCCGACCTGCGGTGCCGGGGCAAGCCCGACACCTAACGTGGAGCACCCATGGGGACACTCGAAGAAGAACTACTTGCTTACAAAATCAGATGTAAAAACAAGTGTCACAGTACACTCTTACTAAAAGGTTGCTCACTTTCTCATTTTTACCACATCATTACAAATCAATTGAAATTTGAATACTGTACAAATTGAGCCTCTCTAATCTGGCACCCTTGGGACTTGATAGCACCAAATGAAAGAATTTGCTGAACCACAGGAGATCAATATTGTCTAGCACCAATATCAACACTTCCACTGCTTACTGGGCTCTTAGAAGACATTTAGGGGTAAATTACAGCTAAATAACAGCCCAGAACACAGAGAGCCAGAGCTGGCAGCTGTAAACAAACTATATGGGACCACAGGAAACTTGGCCACAGACATGAGAAGCGGTTGTCCGTCTAACAAAAATCACGCCGGACAATGGATGTTGCTGGATGAGAGTGTTCCGGATTAGAGACATTCAACCTGTAGTGTATTTACATTTCAGAATACAGCATATGGAGCACAATAAACCTATCGTCTATTTGAAAGTTGAGTTTGGACTGACTTTGCTAGGGCTTTCCATATACCCTGTTATAAAACTAGGTGCTCTCTCTCTCTCTCTCTCTCTCTCTCTCTCTATATATATATATATATATATATATATATATATATATATATATATATATAAATTGACGTACCCCCTGGAAGACCTGTGAACCCCTAGCAGACAGCCACTGCTCCTAGAGTGTAAAACTCAACAGTAACATCCTTCCTTGGAGAGAGAGACCAGGTTGCTGTAGCATGAATCATGTTGGAAAATGGTTGTAGTTTGCACAGTTCTTTTGTTAATGTGGACAGGTTTACAAAAAGTAAAGAAAAAAGGGAGATAGCTAAGAACCTCATGTTAACAGCTCAGCAATGAGGCATATCCATTTTCTGTGGAGGCAGGATTAGTTCACTAAAAGTAAACGCACATGATCGAAAGGCCAGTGATTTCAATGGAAATGTTTCCAATGTCTCATCTTGGTTTTGGTCTAGGTCTAATCGGAGCTGATAAAATGTGAACATTAGCTCTGTTGGAACCAAAACCAAAGCAAAACAAAAGCGGGCAGTCATATTTGTATGTTCTCAGCAGGTGAAATTCACCCCAGAGCAGAGCACTGCCACAAGGTCTGTAGACCATGTAAGCTCTACATTACTACAAAATACAGCCTTTCCACTAAATCTAGTCTATCTGCTAAGCTGCAGGAGAGCACTATTACTAATACACATTTAATGAAGCAATTATATTGTTACTTGGAATCAATCTTTATATTTTTAATGTCAGACAGTACTGAAAGCTGAATTTCCTGTCTCCTATTCAGTTAACTTTTTGCTTGCAATTTCTCTCATTACATGTGGGTGGAAATTGAAATTTGGTTGAAATGCACAAAACCAGCATTTTAAAATTGTTTTATTAGTTAAATAAAACTCTCTTACATGCGCCTGAGACATAAGAAAAATAAGTTTATAACAATGGATTGCTCTTCAGCAGGGCTGACAGCCAGTGCGGGCACAGGAGCGAAGAGGGAGGGTAGCTGGCCTCTAAGACCCAGAAGGGACGGGGCCAAGAGCTGGCATCCTTAGCACCACTGGGATCACAGCACTGGGCCCCCCATAGCTGCGTGGAGCAGCAGAACTGTGCTACTGGCACTTCAAAGGGGCTGGGAGCTCTGGCCACCGCTGCACCCCTGGTAGGCGGACCTGTTGCTCTTAGAACTGATTTAGCTCCAGACAGCGAATTGAACTCCTTGTTTTGGACATTGTGCGCTGCAGGTTTTGAGAACCAGCAGATCTCGTCTCACACCTTGTTTCACTCATAGATTGGAAGAGGAAAAGCAGCTTCTGCAACTCTCAAACAGATCTGTCAACTGACATTTAGGAAGTGGCCAGCGCCAGCATTTGCTCCATTGTAAACCCAAACAGGATAAATCTCCCTCTCTTATCATAGCTTCGTTTATAAATCCTAACAGCCGACTCGGGAAACTCCTAATTAATCTTTAAAATGAACGGAGGGAGAAACACACTCGTTTGTTTCTCATAAGCTTTGTGGAGTAGTATTTGCATTTTAATAAGAAAGGGCTAGAGACACCAAGACCCCAAGGAACCACAGACTTTGCAACGAGGGCCCTGATGCAGTCACGTTCTTAGACACTGCATGTGAACAGACCCATTTGAAGTCAGTGGGCCATCTCGCATGCTTACCTGCCTCTGCCACATCTCTCTTCCTCTGTGGGAAGCCTAAGATATGACGAGGTAGCTAGCGGGCCACTGAGGAGTTATACGCAAGGCAATGCCGAATTATCTGCTGTCCCAAAGGACCCCAGTAGAGTGGAAACAAAAGGCCTTACCGCTGCTGAGGTGTAGATATGATGCTTCACGAGTTCCTGAAGCTTATTGATCCCCTAGGGAGGGAACGGCAGATAATAATTAGAAGCTGTCTCTTGACATTTGGCACAAAGAAGAAGGAGCTGAAATAAAGCACCCAAATTTGAAAGGTGGGTAGATTTTTACAGCATCCTTATTTGAAAGGTAATTGTTAAAGAAAAATTCGCGCTGAACTATGTAACCAAACTTTCGATACATTTGCCATTGGTGGCCACCTCCGCATGAAAAACAGAGCCTCCCTCTGCAGCACTGGTGGAACTGGGTCATACTTTGCTCAAGTATGGAAAGAACAGAGATAAGCTCTTTCAGCGGAAAGAAGCTCTTTACACACATCTGAGATTTGCATAAAATTTGGAGTTTGCCAGTACCATTTTGGTCAACAAACAGGTGACAAAAGCCCGTTTCATGGACCCTAATCCCACAAGAGGGATTCACCAAAAGAGCAATGAAATCTCACCTTGGTAAACAGGTAAATCAGTCTTCCATCTCTTAACTTATCCACCCCGTCATTGCTTGGCACAAAAACAGTGAAGGGTCCTGGCCCATCCAGTATCGAGGGCAGGCCACAGTTCTGCAAATATTAAACAGCAGGGGAATGAAACTTCCTAGTCTAAAACAAGGATGAAGTAGTGAACGAAGGGCTGTAAGAAAAGGAGAAAGTGGAGAGAACTCCTGTAGTCCACTGGGGACTTCGCTGTTGCTAATAAAGGTATAATGAAAACACCCAGAGTCTGTGGTCCTAGGCAGCAACATAAAATCCTAATACAGGTTGAATCTCTCTAGTCTGGCAACATCCACTGTCCAGCATGATTTTCGTTGCCAAGTTTCCCATTGTCCCATAAAGTTTGTTTACAGCCACCAGTCTTGGCTCTCAGTGTTCTGTGCTGTTATTTAGCTGTAATTCACTCCTAAATGTCTTTTAAGAGCCCGGTAAGCAGCAGCAGTGTTGGTAACATGCTAGACAGCATTGACTTCCCATGGTTCTGGATGTTCTCTGGTTCGGCACCTGTCAGGTCCTGAGGGTACCGGACTAGAGAGGTTCAGCCTGTATTGACAGACAGGAATTTGTAATAGGAAAACAGCTAAGCCAAAGAAGCTATTGGCAGAAAACAGAGGTAACAATGGTTTGAACAGCACTCCTGTAAGCAGCTGGTATTTCACTAGTGCTTTCTCAATGCAAGTTTTACACAAACAAGAATACGTATATTGCACACACACAGCTCCGCATTAATTGCCAATAATGGGCCATATCCACCATGACTGAATAGACCTTGTCAGCTCTGGCCCTCCCCTTTACTGAGACCCCTCTTTAAATCTTCTGCTGAAACCCCCCCATTCATGCATCTGATGAAGTAGGTCTTTGCCCACGAAAGCTTATGCTCCAAAATATGTTAGTCTATAAGGTGCCACAGGACTTCTTGTTTTTATATATAGAGTAACAGCTCTATCCAACTACAATTAGAGGGAGAAAAATAGAATCAAAACCAAAGCCATATTCCAAGATGTGTTTAATAAATGCAGCCCTCGAACACTAACTGAAGGACTGGCCCCCGAGGAAAGGAATGCTGTGAAATAGTCACAGGACGGTGGACCATTTAGGGGGCCAATAAAAGGGAATGGAAAGTTCCCTTGAAGGCCACTAGGTTGATCATGGCTCAAGAACAGAGGCCCTCAGGGGATTATCACAGAACAACAGAGCTGGAAGAGACCCAAAAAAGCCATCAAGTCCAGTCCCCTGCTCTAAGCAGGACCAAACCCATCAGATCAGCCCTTCCAGGGCTTTGTCGAGGCGAGACTTAAAGATCTCCAGGCATGGAGACTCTACGACTTCCCTGGGCAGACTATTCCAATGCTTCACCACTCTCCTAGTGAAAAAGTTTTTCCTAATGTTCAACCTGGACCTTTCCAACCACAACTTGAGACCATTGTTCTGTGCTCTGCCATCCATGACCACTGTGAGCAGCCTCTCTCCAGCCTCTTTGCAACCTCCCTTCAGTAAGCTGAAGGCTGTTATCAAGTCCCCCCTCAGTCTTCTCTTCATTTTAAGGCTATTTGTGTTTAACTCTCTGTAGGAAATGCAGTGATGGTTTCCATCTAATTCCCAGTAGGCTGGTGTCAACAACACAAGCTAGGCTCTCTCTAGCAGTCACAGCAGAGGCGCCATGAACTGCATGAACCATCCAGATACAACTTTCTTCCCTCTCCTAGATGTGGGCCCCTTTGTCTGAGGTGTGAAGTGAATTCATGGGGTCAGCATGGGGAGAAGCCTGAATGGTAGCTGACTGTGCTGCACCTGTTCTATGGATAAAAAGAAGAATTTTCTCTTCAGGACGTCAATCTGGCACCTTTCAGCTGCACTAACTTTGCTTATGAAGAAATCAAAATAGAAGTGGTGACATGGCAAAAAGTGTCAACGAGTCAAGCTACCTAAGTTATTTTAAAAAATGCAGTTTTTGGGTGCAAACAGCTGTCCTATTTCCTGAGGCAATGCTACAGCCATAACACTCTAGTCACTTGCAGTGCCCCACCCTGCACTCCCCCTGGGACAGACTGAAATATGCTCACCTCCAGGATAGTTTCAAATCGGCTGAAGAGCTCTGCTGAAGCAAGGATCTCCCCAATGGTTTTCTGCAAGCAGAGATAATAGGAAGGGGCAAGAATGAGTGGAATGTAAGTGAGGTCAGGGCAGGAACTAGACAGTTGTTTTGTTTCAAAACTCGCAAGCTGTGCACTAGCTAAGTCACAGAATACGGTAATTCCCACTATTTTTTTTTAAATTTGCTAAACCTGTTTGACCCAACAGCAACCTAGACAGATGTCGTTTAGATCTGAGATTCAGTCTGACACACAACACTCTTCAGAGCCATCATGCACTTGTAGCTCTCACTGTTTTCAATGCATGTCTTTGCCTTTTGCGGACTGACCATATAGCAGGAGCTACAGGTGCTCTTTGGCTCTACAAAGATAGGACCACATGCTTTTCCCAGCCTGTCCAAAATCAGCCCTGTTCTTGTATGTGGGCAGTGAACAGCAGTCCAAGAAAATCCTGAGTGCCCTTATTTTGAGAACAAGAACTCTCTGTACTACAGGTTGAACTTCTCTAATCCAACACTCTTTTGTCTGGCAACATCCATACTCTGGCATGATTTCAGTTAACCAGGTGACCACTTATCATGGGCGTGGCCAAGTTTCCCATGGTCTCATAGTTTGTTTCCAGCCACCTGTCCTGGCTGTCCATGTTCTGTGCTGATCTTTAGCTGTAATTTACCCCCTAAATGTCTTCTAAGAGAGTGGAAGTGTTGGTAGCATGCTAGACAATATTGCCCTCCTGTGGTTGGGCAAATTCTCTCATCCAGCACCGGTTAGGTGCCAAGGGTGCCAGATTAGAGAGGTTCAACCTGTACCTGCATGCAAGAACAGAGCAGATATACTCAGAGCAAGGGGAAAAATTACATGTATTTTCACACCTGAACACAGGAAAAAAACCAGTGTCCTTTGTTTTCTATACAGATATTTTTGTTGTGTTGATAAAAGTTAGTGTTCGTTTTAAAAAACAAAAATTGAAAGGATGTGTGCAAGGAAAAAGATAACCAGGAATTGATTCTGTGCTTGTACAGCACCTTGCACAGTGGGGCTTTGGGGCAAGAGTGGGTCTCCTATGCCTTCCAGTAACAACACAAACAACAATTGGTGGCATTCCAGCCACTCAAAGGCTATAATAAAGGAGTGTTCCTTTCACAGGATTACTGCCCAGGGGAAGTCCTGGAATCAGCAAGCTAGTCAGCAGAAAGCACCACACAACCGGCAGCCAAGGTTGACACAAACATGTTCCCTGAGATAACACTGCAGAAAATAACTCAGGTCAGCATTACTCTTCTTGGCACGCTGTCACAATGGGAAGGAAGTGTCTGAAGGAGCATGGAGAGAGAGAACATCATCTGCAGAGAAAGCTCCCTGTGTCCCGTGGTCTCAGACAGTGCAGTCTTCCCCTGCTCTGCAACATGAACTTTCCAAACACCCCTGCTTGGGTACAGGCTGGCCCAGGTCTACCAGCCACAGTGGGACAGTGCTTACCCCAGTAGGACCAGAACACTCGCTACCAGTGTTATCACGGCCCTCCTGTGCCTTCTCTGCTCCTGACAAGACAGTAACCAACCCGGCACTCTCCGGGCTGCCACGCATGAGGTGTGCAGGTGAAAACCCCTCTCCTTTAGAAACATAGTTCTTGCTTCTCAGCTCCAATGGACACCCCAGTCCCTAGTCTGCAGGCACTCCAGGGGTCAGTGCCATAGCTGTATCTGAGGAGCTGGTAGGCGTACGTCCTGGGCCAGCCCTGCCAGTGTGTCAATTGCATACTAAGCTGCAGAGTCCGTGACCAGCCCAGAGCTCCCATGCATCTATCTGTGTGTCTCAGAACATATTACATGCTCATTCCGTGAGGCAGCTGAACACCTGCTCATAAGTCTCCATTCAGCCTTCACTAACTGCAGTGGGAGTTGGATCAGGTTAAAAGACTCCCTCCCTTCCTCCCTCCCCCCAGCCCCAGTGCGGAACCCTTTAAGCCCTGCCAGAGCAAACAAGAAATTGAAAACAAGTGACCTGTGTGACAATGCAAAGGTAGTTTTAAGGGTCAAAGAAGGAGACAGCAGCCCCTGTGTAAAGGCCTCTATACAAGTGATGTGTAACAGTGAGAGAGCTGAGAGAAAGCTATTTGCACATATAACAGTGTTCTAGGCTAACCACTTTGTAAAATAGGACGCATGTTTTCTGTGGGCATGATTTTGCCCTGCCCTGCACCTTATGTGAATCTTTTACATCTGGGTGAACTGAGCACAAGTTGCTGCCCAAAATACTACCAAACCAGAGTGGCATAATTTTATTTCTGTTTGGCAAGGACATAGACGGGAACACAAGGTGCAGGGCTGTGAAAAATTCGGCTCTTCTTCTTCATTTAAACATGCACAGGCATACACGCAGTAGCTGCCACAAAAAATACCACTCCCAGCTAAAGGAGAAAAAGTCTGCGGCAGAACAAAGAACTTAACTCAGAACTCTTGAATCTCAGTGCAAACCCTTCACCAAAAGGCAGCCCTGCTTTACCAGTGGGGCTTCAAAATGCAAAAATCTAAGTGCATGCTAAATCATTCTTTGGGGTGGGGCAGGCTTTCAATGCAAACACAGCCTCAAGTTCAGTCTCCTGGGAAAGTGAAACATGATGGGATAGAACTGACCTTTGGGGGAAAAAATCTTGGTTTTAGTATCTTTGGAAGATTTTTACTCATTTTGCATAACTCCGCTCATATCTTATTACAAAGCATGGCTGAAAAGCAGCTCATCCACAATTGGGGAACAATCTTTAGCTTTTGTCTACTGCTGAAGTTAAAAAATTCTCTAGTTATACAGAGTTGATTAAAGCAATCAAACTTCAGACTAGACCTCTGTGAACTGTTTATTGCCCAAGGGACAAAAGAAAAAGGAAAGATCGCTGTACCTGTGGATTTCCAAGGTTGGGAGTCTTGGTTGTTCTCCTCAGAGCGTTAACAATATGTATAATTCCATTGGAGGCTGGTACGTTTGACTGAAGGATGACGTACGATTCCCCTGGCAGGTCTTCATACCGAAAGCTCTTGTCAGAGTACTGGGAGAATGATACGGGATTATTTCATTATGAAAAATGTATCCAAGGGATAGATGAGTATATACCTGAAAAACTTCATTTGTGTCAATTCCTGCAACAAAGTGAGGGGTTCTTAGGGAAAAGAGATACACAGCTCATAGTACAGACAGGTCCTTGTTGTGATGCTTGGACACAAGCTTTGAGCTGTGGGGCATTTGGATCTGGAGATGTGAATAAGCCTCATTACCAAGATGGGATCACAGAATCAACCCATTTGGTTCAGAATGAGACTTGCCCTAGTTTAGAACTAGGGTTCTGGTCTGGCCCCGCTCCGGATCACACAGGGATGAATTCAGGACAGGCATGCTATAGCCTGGATTGGCCACCCATGGGAAGAGACTCTATGCCTGTTTGCATGGTTCTGGGCTTTGGAGCACCAGGATCAAGGTGCATTTTTGGAGCATGAGACCTGCCTATCGCTTTCATTTGCCCCAAATGCTAGAGCAGAAGCAGGCAAAATATGGCCAGTGGGCTGGATCTGGCCCACTTAACACTTGGATCCGGCCCGGGGGCTGCATCTGGCCTATATACTATTTACATCTTGCTGCCTTTTAAATAGCAGCAATTTAAGGGCTCTGGGCTTGTGGCTCCCAGCCCCCTCTGCTATCATGCTGCTTGGTAACCACTTGAGGTTCTAGTGGATGTTTAAAAAGCCCGCATCCATGACCGCTAGCCTGGCAGTGGGATAGAAATAGTATGCGGGCCACATCCAGCCCATGGGTCACTTGAAACAATGTCATTAACAAGAAAGCTGCAGCCACTAACAGCTTTCCAAAATTTCTGGAGTGGTCCCCCCACCCCTCTTGAGAAAAATTATTGCCCACCCCATGATAGAGAAAGGTCACTGCAGTATGGCCATCTGCATTGTCGGTCTCATCTTACTACAAAATCTGACTACTGGTGTATTGTCCTTCTCCAAACAATGCCACAGAGCACAGAGTGCAGCTGTACACTCCAGGGTCATTCAGAAACATCCAAACAGGACTGGTTCTCCTGCATTATTAACTGTATTGTACACGTCTTGAAAAGTTCCTCCCAGCACTGAACTCCCGCTCACGCCATGAAGAGCTTTGGACGCAGTTAAGGAAGAGGAAGAGCAGATTTTGCAGATCAAAGATTCCTGAGTAAACTAAAAATTATGCTTGAAAAGCAGCTCGGATTCCACAGCCCCACCTCTGCCCCCCCACCGCTCTGCCCTTCTGTGCACCCTGCAGGTATCAAAGCTCAGACTCTAAGGTCAAGGCTGGGAATTTTGGAAAGGAAACGTAGAGATTTCCTTTGGCCAACTGCGCGAGTTCATGTGGCAAAGGTGCAGGATGGAGGAGACAATAGATGGTGGGAAACGTGAGCCCAACCCCCTCTTCCCAATCCCAGAGACGAGAACAGAATCATCAAAATTGATTGTGAGCAATGAAAGAGAGGGAAAGGGCAAGTGTAAAGGAAAACATTTGGAGTTTGGCAGCTGCTAGCCAGCAAGACATCTATTCTGAAGGCAGATTACTGCTTTCCACGGCAGGGCCCCATGCATTCATTGCTGATAATGGAGGAAGGCATTTCTTTTCCCAAGTACGCAAACCATTTTTTAAAAAGTGACTTAAATATTAGGGGCCAGATTCTGGCCTTTCCTCCTGCAGCTTTGTGCCAGCCTAGCAGTGTCCCGGAGCAGTAAAAGGGAGCCAATGGGAGCTCTGAAGTCCCCGCTTGGGGCAGGTGCACCACACAAGAGATGGTGCTGGTCACTTCCAGGAGTGGCACAGAGCGAGGGCAGGAAGGGACCCTGTCTTAGGCTGTGTCTATACTACGAGATAAATTTGAATTTATCGAAATTTGTCAATTTCCTAATTTTGGAATTTGTAAGTTCGATTTTGACCATCCTCACTTCACACCATGCTCCCCACAAGTCGAGTCGTTGCTGCCACTCACACATTGGCTAACATCGACTGTTGCAGCAGTGCATTGTGGGATGCCATCCCACAGTCCCTCATCCCTGTCGCATTCTGGGTACGCTCGCTGGTCTTGACATCATCTTCCCCCATTGCATTTTCCTCATTCCCCTCCCGATCCCTGAAAACATGCCCATCCGTTGGAAATAAGGCAGGAGACGCTCAAATTTACAAGAAAGAATTCTTGGTTTCCCCACACAACATCGTCAACATGGGTGCAGCGACTATATTCTCAACTGGCTGTCCATCCCACCTCCCATCGTTGCCAAAATATGATGCCTGAAAATCATGCAGGGGCCTGGAATATGAGCTTGACAAGAACGTTGGAGGAAAGAATGTTTGGTTTCCCTCTAAGCTATATTGACAATATTGGTGCAGAGACTGTGTTCTCAACTGGCTGTCCATCATCGCGGAAAAAAGAATTGTTGGTTTTCCCCTGGAGGCAGCAAGCCCAAGTATGGGCCAAGGAGGGGTGTCGCTGGATGACCAGCTGAAGTATTCCACCCCGTCGGCAGCAGTGAGCCCCTTAGCCGCCAGGGGAGACTTTTCCCTAGAGGCAGAAGCGAGCCCAAGTACGGGCGATGTAGGGGTGGGGTGTCGCTGGATGACCATTTGAGCTGTTCCTTCACCACAGCAGCAGCAAAGCCCTCTCTTTCCCACACGACTGGAGCACTGCCGGCATTCTGAACGGCAGGCACATCCTTTAATTGAGCTGGGTTGGGGGCTATCCATGTGATGTGTCCGAGTGCAGGAAAGACCCAACTGCGTGGCATCTGTGGGGGAGGGAAGGGGGTTTGCACACAGATGTAGACTGTTGAGAAGTTTCTCGGCATGATATGCAAGCATGACCGTCAGCACAGCCTTGTGGACACGTGGTACAGTGGGGCAGGGGCTGGCGCCGGACAGCGCAGAAAAAAATAGCACGTGTACAGATAGAGTTGCAAACTCCCTGCAGGGGCTACTTGAACAGGTAGACGCATGCATCCCACGAACAGCACAGATAAAAGAGAAGCCATTTCTCAGGCTGTCATAAACCAACAGCCCATAGCTAAAGGCTCGCTGCTCCTGCTTGGAAATTCAGGCTCTTCCTGTTACTGGAGAGCAGCCGCCAGAGCAGAGCAGTGAGGGGCATTGTGGGCTACATACGGGACACCTCTGGAAGCTAATGAACTTGCTTTTAAGACGTGCCACTTCCACACTTGCATTTAGTCGAACTTCTGAATTCCAGCTTGACGCTGCACCCATCAGGTAACTGCGATTTTGTAATCTCGAGATTAGCACACCCAAAAATCGAGCTAATGGTCTTTACAGTAAAGACAGTCGTGGTAAAACTGAGCTAACTGAGTTAAATTATAATTTATCTCGCAGTGTAGTTGTAGCCTTAGCCTCTCTGTGCTGCCAGTGGTGGCGGGGTCCTTCTAAATCACTCACACCCCACGGCAATTCCCCTCTTTGACCCACGCTGTCGGCAGGCTTGATGTCAGGGACACAGCTGTCGGCCCAGCACAATCTGAAAACAGCCCCCGGTACCAAGTATGGTGTTGTGATACCTTTGACTGACTATTAAAAGTCAGCTGATGCCCTGACAACGTCCACAGTGTCTCGATACCGACCAAATCTTCCACCAAATGCTGACCAGGTATTATGTGCATCTTGCATAGCTGCTGAGCAACCGTGTCCTTTATGGAAATAAATCAGAGACAGGGAGAACTGAGGTGCCTTCCAAAGCATAAAATCTTTTACGGCGTTTCGGTGAACTGTCTTTCCAGTCTCACACAAATCAAAACCACTGTATATACAAGTTCCAGATCAGAAAGCAAAGACACTTCCTAATTCATATGCAAATCAGTTCTTGTCCACACAGGGAGTTACTTCAGAACAGCTACATCTGACTGACTTAACTCCAAGAGCTGACGTTCTTATTCCTGATCAGCACCACATCCTGAATTAGCTTAATCTATTTGCCTCCACAGATGGATTTAATTTGACATAGTTCTTCCATTTTAAAATTCGCACCCTACTTTACTCAGACTATCTTCTGTGCGCGGGCAAGCCCTTAGCAGCCTTTCATAGCAGCAGTGGGGTATTTTCACAGGATCATCTATTTAAAGGTCAGAAGGTGTCACCAGAATGACCTAGCCTGCCTCTGTGCATCACACAGTCCATAGACTCTTACCCAGTCATTCTTGCAACAAGCCAATAACTTCAGGTTGAAGCTATTTGTGTGGCCATGAGCAAGAATAAGAGCAATTCCAAAGCGAGTGATTTCAAGGGGCTGAAATCTATTGGCCTGGGACAAGTTATAAGACTGCCCCTCCATCCAAGTTCCACATACAATAGTTCACAAGGCTTAAGTACCCATGTATATTATGTTTGCTTACACTGGGCCAAACGTTGCCATTAATTTTTGGGGCACAGCTCCTCACTGGTTTCAAAGCAAACTTCTGCTCCACATCGGATAGTACAATGTGGTCCACACAGTTTTCATATGGGCTTGCCAAGTACTTTATGTATATATTTTTAGTAGTGACAGAGAGATAGGAGTGTTAGTCTGTATTCTATCAAAAAAAATAAAAAGAGGAGTCATGTAGCACTTTAAAAGAGTGATAAAATAATATATTAGGTGATGAGCTTTTGTGGGACAGATCCACTTCTTCAGATCACAGCCTCACCAGAACAGACTCAATATATAAAGCACAGAGGTCCAAAAATTGTAATCAAGGTTGACAAATCAGAATAGATGTTACCAAGGTTAGCAAATCAGAAGAGCAAAGAGACTGGGGGGCAGTGGGAAGTTAAGAGTTAGATAAAACATCAAAACAAAAAGCAGTCGAGTAGCACTTTCAAGACTAGCGAAATAGTTTATTAGGTGAGCTTCCGTGGGACAGACCCACTTCTTCAGACCAAAGCCAGACCAGAACAGTTCTGGTCTGGCTATGATCTGAAGAAGTGGGTCTGTCCCACGAAAGCTCACCTAATAAACTATTTCGCTAGTCTTTAAAGTGCTACTCGACTGCTTTTTGTTTTGACAGTGTATAGACTAGCACGGCTTCCTCTCTGTTACTATAAAACATCAAGTATGTAAAAGAGTCCTTCCGATGGGTCAGGTAATGGCTGTCGCTGTTCAAACCATGTGTTAATGGTCGAATTTGAATATGAAAGTTAGTTCTGAGCATTCCCTCTGTAGACAGTTGTTAAAGTCCCTTTTCTGCAGAACACAGACTCTCAGGTCTTTAATAGAATGGCCCACTCCATTAAGGTCCTGGCTGACAGGTTTGTGTATTTGGAGGTTTTTGAGGTCTGTTCTGTGTCCATTCATTCTTTGTCAACGAGGGTTTGCAGTTTGCTCTGTATAACACATGGTGTGTGGGGATTGTTGGCACATTGTAGCATATATGATGTTAGTTGAGGAACAGGAGAAGTGCCCGTGATTCCATAATTAACGTGATTATGTCCAGTGGTGGTATCTCCACAACAGATATATGGACAAAGTTGGCAATGGGGCTTCTTGCAAAGAAAAGTTCCAAGATTCACAGGCTCTACCACAATAATACTAATCCCGGAACTCTTCCATCACGTGCCAACAATCCCCACACACCATGTATATTCAGAACAAGCTGCAAACACACTTCGACAAAGAATGAACGGACACAGAACAGACCTCAAAAACCTCCAAATACACAAACCTGTCAGTCAGCACTTTAATGGAGTGGGCCATTCTGTTAAAGACCTGAGAGTTTGTGTTCTACAGAAAAGGAACTTTAACAACCATCTACAGAGGGAATAGAAGGCTATGTAGAGTGGCTTTCTCTGCTCCCTGCACTTCTCCTGCAGCTGCCTTAGAGAGAAGACCATGTCAATGGTAGACCTGTCTGCGCGGAATCTGCACTGATTCGGGGTACACCCTCTCAGCAATCTTCTGGAGTCTGCCAAGGATGACGCGAGCGAACAGTTTACCAGTGACGCTTAAGAGGGAGATTCCACGGTAGTTGTTGCAGTCGCTTCTGTCTCCTTTGTTCTTATACAATGTTACAATGTTAGCGTCGTGCATATCCTGTGGAACCTCACCCTCTTTCCAGCACAGGCACAGTAGCTCATGCAGGGGTTCCAGGAGTGTGTCCGCGGCACATTTGATTACCCCTGGTATACCATCCTGACCAGGGGCCTTTCCTGCTGCAATGCTGTCGATGGCTCTCTTCAGTTCATCCACAGTCTGTTCTTGATCCAGTTCGTCCATTACTGGTAGGAGCTCGACGGCATCGAGGGCTGCGTCAACCACAACGTTCTCGCGTGAGTACAGCTCGGAGTAGTGCTCAACCCAGCGCTCCATCTTTTTGGCTTTGTCAGCAATGACTTCACCAGATTTGGATTTCAGAGGTGCCATCTTGTTCTGGGTGGGTCCTAATGCCTTCTTCACACCCTCGTACATTCCTCTGAGATTACCAAAGTCGGCACAGGTCTGGATGCTGCTGCATAGCTGGAGCCAGTGGTTGTTGGCACAGCACCTGGCTGTCTGCTGTACTGTTCTTCTGGCCTCTCTAAGCGCTTGCTGGGTACTCTGGCTCGGTGAGCGTTTGTACTCCAGGAGTGCAGCATGCTTCTTTTCAATGACTGGAATCATCTCATCAGAGTTAGCTTCCAACCAGTCATTCGTGTTTCTAGCTTTTCTTCCAAACACCAACAGGGCCGTGTTGTAAACTGTATCCCTCAGATGCTGCCATTTGGATGTCACATCGACGCCCCAGGGCCGCTGCGCAGATTTTCCTGGAGGGTCTCTCTGAACTTTTCAGCTTTCTCCGAGTTTGCCGTCTTTCTGGCGTCAATGCGGGGCCTTCCAACAGGTTTAGAGCAGTACAGCTTCTTGGGTCTCAGCTTGAGCTTGGAGCAAACTAGCGAGTGATCTGTATCACAGTCAGCACTATGATAGCTGCGTGTCAGAAGGACGTTTTTGAGGTTATTACGCCTAGTGATGACCACATCTAGTTGATGCCAGTGCTTCAAGCGTGGGTGTCTCCATGACACTCTGTGCTGTGGCTTCGTTTGGAAGAATGTGTTTGTGATGCACAGATTGTGGTACACGCACAGTTCAAGGAGACGCTGTCCATTGTCATTCATTTTTCCCACACTGAAGTGTCCTAAGCAGGAAGGCCATGAGGCCCAATCAGCTCCAACTCTTGCATTGAAGTCACCCAAGACGTACAGTTGTTCACGAGCAGGTATTTGCGCTACAGCAGCACTAAGCACGTCGTCTGTTCAAACTGCCCCACAAGATAGGCTGTCCTCCACGGTTACTCAAGATGATCCAGTCGTTCCACGAAAACACGAGAGGAACCATCCAACATGACGGCGCATTATCGGATGCTTTCAGAATCAGGAGCGGCATCAAACAAGGATGCGTGCTTGCTCTGACATTGTTTGGGATCTTCTTCGCACTCCTCCTGAAGCATGCCTTTGGATCTTCAACAGAGGGCATCTTGCTGCACACAAGATCTGTTGGGAAACTGTTTAACCTTGCAAGGCTGAAAGCTAAGTCTAAGGTGCGAGAAGTCCTCATCAGGGACATGCTGTTCACAGACGATGCTACTGTATTGTCTCACACAGAAGACCAGCTTCAAAAACTGCTGGATCGGTTCTCCAAAGCATGCAAGGACTTTGGGCTTACCATCAGCCTAAAGAAGACGAACGTACTCAGTCAGGATGTTGCTGAATCCCCATCAATCAGCATTGACAACTATACGTTAGAGGTCGTCCACGAGTTTGTTTATCTTGGGTCCACCATCACTGACACCCTGTCCTTGGACACTGAACTAAATAGGAGGATTGGAAAAGCGGCCACAACTCTGTCCAGACTCAGCAATTGTGTGTGGAATAACAACAAGCTGTACACTCACACCAAAATGCAAGTCTACAGAGCCTGTATCCTCAGCACCCTCCTTTATGGCAGCGAGACTCGGACCCTGTATGCCCGCCAGGAAAAGAGGCTGAACGTCTTCCACTTGCGCTGCCTCAGGCGCATCCTTGGAATATCATGGAAGGACAGAGTGACCAACACTGCCATCCTCGAGCAAGCTGGAATCCCAACCATGCACACCCTCCTCAGGCAGCGTCAACTCCACTGGCTTGGCCACGTCCACAGGATGAACGATGGAAGGATTCCAAAAGACATCCTGTATGGTGAGCTAGCCTCTGGCAAAAGACCTCCTGGACGCCCCCAGTTGCGTTACAAAGATGTCTGCAAGAGAGACCTCAGAGAGGTAGACATCAAGCTGGACAACTGGGAAGAACTAGCAGACGACCGCAGCAGATGGAGGCAGGGGTTACACAAGGGCCTTCAAAAGGGCGAGTTGAAGATCAGACAGCTAGCAGAGGAGAAGTGAGCACACAGAAAGCACAATAAGGACTTGCCAGACACCCACGACATCTGCAAGAGATGCAGCAAGGACTGTCACTCTCATGTGGGTCTTTATAGTCACAATAGATGCTGTAAATGAAGTCCTCAATTGAAACTTTAAAGGGCACGATCCAAAGTCTATGCAGACTGTAGGATGCCTACAGAGGGAATGCTCAGAACTACCATTTATATTCAAATTCGACACAACATGTGGTTTGAACAGGGACAGCAATTACCTGACCCATCGTAAGGAGACTCTTACATACTTTGATGTTTCATCTAACTCTTAACTTCCCCCTACCCAGCCCCTGCACCTCATCCCTCTGCTCTTCTGATTTGCCAACCTTGATTACAATTTTTGCACCTCTGTGCTTTATATATTGAGTCTGTTCTAGTAAGGCTGTGATCTGATGAAGTGGGTCTGTCTCACGAAAGCTCATCACCTAATACATTATTTTGTCAGTCTTTTAAAGTGCTACATCATTACTTTTTGGTGTTGATATATTTTTAGTTTCCCTGATTGCGTGGTTGTTTGTGTTGTGTAGGAATTACATTTCTAACGCAATGTTACAAGCCAGTTTTCAAGTATTTTTAAAGGTACTTCCTTCTTGTTTCAGAGAGTTCTGAGGTAAGCAGCTCAGAGAAACAACTCAAGGAGAAAGCGTAGTTTGTTTTAAATGCCCGCTGAATAACCTGCAAGAGTACCACCTGTCTGATCAGTTTTGTCAGTTCTCTGCTCTGCAGGGGAAATGGTACCTCAACATTTCTTTCTGTTTATAGCTGATTTGGTTGCACTTGTGCCAAAAGCTGAAATGAATAAATCCTTTAAAAGGGTAGCACCAGAAGGACCTACATGGTCTCTACAACACAGGCCTGAGAACCGGGAACTCCGGAGTTCTCGTCTTTGCTCTGTAACTCATTGCTTTGAGCATGTCACTGTTTTGGCTTCTCCACCAGTAAAATAAGCCTCATACTTCGGCTTGGGCTATACTAGGTATGTTAGTCAATTGTAGATATGTAATTCTGGCTAAAGCAACTGAGTAGGTAGAATCCACTGATTTGCAATCAACTTACCTGGCTGTCTTCATGGAGGTTGACGGGAAAAACTGTCAACTTCCCTCACTCCTCACAATATCGAGATGTACACGGGTCAACTGCCAACCTCAGATAATTCAATTTCAAGCATTTCTAGCTGGCACGCAAAATCGAACTCTGGAAGATTGACCCTGCCCAGGTCAATCTTCCACATAGTCTAGATTTACCCTAAGCAATGGCTCCAAGATGCAAAACTTGGATGTAGGTAACAAATATGCCAGAGTCTAGAGGAATTCTGGATGCAGAATTTTGGTTCAACTTCTTGTCTGTATAAGAGACACTTGCAATATTCAGGTCTGGGACGGGATTCTGAGTCCCCCATGAAGTTTGGATCCAAGCAATGTTCTCGATAACCTTTTCCATCCATGTGTGGAATAAATTTTACACGCATGGAGGCAGGCATGGATGTGCATCACCAGGAGAAACACATGCTGCCGGCTGTGGGCGCTTGGCTATTCAACTAGGCAGTATTTGAATGTCTCCTGAGTAGTTGCACAAGCACACAGCTTACAGGGAACACTGGATCCCAGGCCCTGCTCAAGTCCATTGTTAGACAACACTTAACTTCACAGGGGCTGAGACGTCATTCATAGTTTTAGAACACTCATAGGATTTTCAACAGCACGCAAGTCACTGGGAGAAGAGTTAGATCACGACTGTGTGCTTTTGAATATCCCAGTCTTAAAAAGCAAAAGGCATACCAAATGCTGAGGAGGACCACTCTTACAAGCAGAGGATTAAGGCTTTAAACAGATTTAGAGAGAGCAACACCTAAGATTCAAAATAATGTTTGGGACTGAAAAAAAATGTCTATTAAAAAAGGAGAGAAGAAAAAGAGGGGGATTGAGATTTTCTAAGAAATGTAGGGGGATTTAGAGTCTCCTATTGAAATTAATCTCAGCCAATGACTGAACAGTATCGCAGTGGAATTGTTTCTAACGATAACGCACTCCAGAGCCGCTCTATGACATGCTGCTCTTGACAGGCTACAGAACTCAAAGCAGGCAGAAATAAGGTTCCCGAAAAGGGGAGAGACTTACATTGTAGGTTGTTCTTTCAGTATATAGTTGTAGGGTCGGCACAAGGACAGTGAAAGGTCCATATTTTGTCAGCATCAAAGAACACCCTGAAGCTGTTAAAAAACAACCCCTCAGTTACTAAGCATATAGAATAATGTACATAACCAGTTTGATTATTCCTCTTGTTGGGGTGGGGGTTGGGTCAACTCATCTCTGCGTCTTCAGCCTGAAGCGAGTGACCAGAGTAAACTGAAGGAGAACTGGCTGGCACACAGAAGCCGCGTCTACACGTGCACGCTACTTCGAAGTAGCAGCACCAACTTCGAAATAGCGCCCGTCACGGCTACACGTGTTGGGCGCTATTTTGAAGTTAACATCGACGTTAGGCGGCGAGACATCGAAGCCGCTAACCCCATGAGGGGATGGGAATAGCGCCCTACTTCGACGTTCAACATTGAAGTAGGGAACGTGTAGTCGTTGCGCATCCCGCAACATCGAAATTGCGGGGTCCTCCATGGCGGCCATGAGCTGAGGGGTTGAGAGACGCTCTCTCCAGCCCCTGAGCTCAATGGTGGCCGCGTGGAGCGGCCCCTTAAAGGTCCCTGCCCCCTTCCTTCCTGTGCAGGAAGCTGAGAGAGCGTGCAGGCAGCAGCAGTAACACACGCCTAGCCTGCACACTCCCCCGCAGCCACCCACACCCCCAGCAGAGTCGATGGCTGCCCGGCAGCACCCCCCAGCGCCCCCAGGGGACCCCCCCCAAGGGGAGCCAGGGCTCACAGCCCAGCAGCCAGCCTGGGAAGTGGCAGCGGGGCCCCTCGTGGACGGAGGCCGAGCTTCAGGACCTGCTGGGGCTCTGGAGCGAGGAGGAGGTGCTCCAAGTAATGGGGAGCAAGAGGCGGAACGCAGATGCGTTCGCTCGGCTGGCCAAGGGCCTGGCCGCCCGGGGTCACCCTACCCGCATTCCGGATCATGTTCGCAGTAAAGTGAAGGAGCTGCGGCAGGGTTACGCCCGGGCCCTGGATGCGGCCGGCCGATCTGGGGCCGCCCCCATCACTTGCCCCTTTTACAGGGAGCTCAGGGACATCCTGGGCCCCCGGCACACCTCCTCCCCTCCGGCCACCCTTGATACCTCGGCCGAGGAGCCCCAGCAGGCCCCGGAGGTGGAGTCCACCCCGGAGGCAAGCCCCGCACCCCAGGGGCCCCCCCCCGGGGCACCAGAGGAGAAGGAGGAGGAGGAGGAGGAGGAGAGGGACTCCTCCTCCAGTGACGCCGGGCTCCACATCATCCTCCCATCCAGGAGCTTCAGCCGGGCGTCCGCCCCCCGGGTGTCCCCCGACCGTGGGAGTGGACCGTCAGGTATGTACCCCCCCCGGTGCACACCCCCGGGGTTGAGGGGCGGGGGTAATAGATATGGCCAGGGCCCTCCACATGCCCAAATAGCCATGGCCCCAAGGACAGCAGTGGCATGTCCCTCACAGGAGTGCATCAGCCCCTGCCCCCCCAGCACGACAGTGCCATGCCCCATCCCCGGGGCTGGGGGAAGCGGAACCTCTAGGGTCCCCTGCGGGAGGGGGTGGGACACCCAGCAGGAGCACCAGCATGTGATGGAGTGGGGGGAGTGCACATGAGAGACTCAGGCTACATATGAGAAACAAGCTGAATAGCTCCCAGTGACTAAGGATGATCCTGGGGCTACAACTGGCAGGTTACACCTCTGCCCTGAACAAAGAGGAGTGAGGAGCTGAGCTGAGTTTGAACTGGGGGCGGCAGTTAGAGGTTAGGGGAAGGGAGAGCTGGAAGGCAGCCAGCCTGAGGAGGGGGAAAGCTACACCCCAGAGGGGCACCCCTCGGGGTCTTCTCCCCAGGACGGGTTGGAAGGACCGTCTCTGACGGCTGTACTGTCGCTTCTGGGAAAAACTGGGCATCTGTTGCCTAATAAACCTCCTGTCGTACCTGCTGAGTGAGTGAGAGTCACTCCTGCCAGCGGACGGGGTGCAGTGCAGGGGGACCCCTGAACCCCATCACAGCAGCATCTCCCGGGGACGGGGAACCTGCAGCAGAGGGGTGGGGGGACAAGGGCCACGGCTCGGGGCCCACACTAACGGCTGTCTCCACTCTTCTTCCCCTCCTCCTGTGTTCCGCAGCTGCACCATCGGAAGGACCAGAGAGCGCCAGCGAGGCGTCAGTGGTCCTGGAAAGCCCTCTGGGGCCATCGCTCCAGGCCAGCCCCTCGGCGGAGGACCGACCGGCCCCACGGCGGGGAAGACAGCGGACGCAGCACCAGCAGCCGCTGGCGACGGACCCCCAGCTACTGGCACTGCACCATCGGCAGCTGGAGGTCGCCGAGCAGCGGCTTCGGGTGGAGGAGCACTGCCTCCACCTCCAGGAGCGGGCGCTGGCCTGGCGCCAGGAGGCATGGGGGGCCTACATGCAGACCCTCAACCGCATTGCGGACTCCCTGGCCCCTCAGGCCGCGCCAGCCACCATAGTGCCCGCCCTGCCTGCTCCACCCGCTGCGCCGTCCACCGTCGCACCGCCACCTGCCACCGAGGGCCATTCCGCCGAGGGGGACCTGGGGCCAGCTGACACTCGCCGGCCGTATCTCCCGGTCCGCCCGGCCCCCAGCCAGGGCTGCGGCCGAGGTGGGGATCCCGGCCGCCCACCCCCAGCGCTGGACTGTAGGGGCGTGGGGCCCAGGACGTGCCCCCCCTTTGTATATATTCCCCCCAGTTTTAAGTTATTGTTTTGCTGTAAATAGTTTGTATTTGTGACCCCCGTTTTATAATGCTGATCCTTACCCCCCCATGTAAATAGTTCTCCCCTTCCTTGTTTTCCCCTTTCATGTTATCCCTGTTTTTATAATACATACGTATATAAGTTAGAATTTCCCTAATATAATAAGAGTTCCAGTAAAGATGTTTGATTTGACAAACAACTGTCTGCTTTTATTTTTAGAAGAAAAGTGTGGGGGGGTGCTCTTGGGTGCTCTGTGGTGTGGGCGTAGGGGCAGGGAGTGTTGTGGAGGATGGGGGGGTGCAGTGGGGGGCCTGCCAGCGTTCACCCCGCGGCCTCATCAAACTGGGCCCGCAGGGCCTCCCGGACCCGGGTCCCTTCGGGGTCCACCTGGTGACTGGGGGCAGCGGGTGGCTGCACATCAGCCCTGCCAGCCTCCACAGCCCAGCCCTGAAAGAAGGCCTCCCCCTTGCTCTCCACCACAGAGGGGCATGGTGGTGTCCCCCACAGGGGTCTCCCACTGGGGGATGTAGGTCCCCGCCTCCAGCCGGCAGCACAGGCCCGAGTTCCGGAATACCCGGGCATCGTGGGTGCTGCCAGGCCAGCCCAGCCCACATAAATGTCCAGGAAATGGCCCCGGATGTCCACCAAGGCCTGGAGGACCACTGAGTGGTAGCCCTTCCTGTTTATGTAGCGTCCTCCACTGTGTTCCGGGGCGCGGATGGGGATGTGGGTCCCATCCAGAGCCCCGAAGCAATTGGGGAAGCCCAGGGTGGCAAAGCCCGCAATGGCGGCATCTGGGTCCCCCAGCCTCACGAGCCTGTGGAGGAGCAGGGCGTTGATGGCGCGGATGACCTGCAGGGGAAGCACATGGGAGAGCACCAATGAGGGGTGTGCAGGGTGTGTGTGGCCCTCCCCTGCCAGGGCTGCCTCCCCCCCCTCCCTCCGTGGGTCCTCTTACCTCCATGAGGACAGCCCCGACGGTGGCCTTGCCGACGCCAAACTGCTGGCCCACGGATCGGTAGCTGTCTGGAGTGGCCAGCTTCCAGCCAGCGATGCCGACCCATTTCTCCATGCTGAGGGCACACCGCATGGCGGTGTCCTGGTGCCTCAGTGCGGGGGTGAGCCACTGGTATAGCTCCAGAAACGTCTGCCGGCTCATGCGAAAGTTCTGGAGCCAGTGGTCGTTGTCCCATTCTCCGAGCACCAGCCACTCCCACCAGTCGGTGCTGGTGGGGTAGCTCCACAGCCAGCGGCGTGTGCGGCGGGGGTGGGGGGGCGGGGTGCTGCAGGGTTGGGGGTTGAGTCCTCCTCCCCTGCGGGCAAGCTCCTCCTCTGTGGCAAGGAGGTGCTCAGCTGCCTCCTGCATGGCATCAAGCAGGGCGAGCACTGCTCCTACAGGGGCGGCTGGGTGGACCTCTGGCTGCTGCTGCTGCTGCTGGGGGTCCATGACTGCATCGCTCGAGGTGTGCGTGCCTGGGAGGGGCCCTTTAAGGGAGCGGCTAGCTGTTGCCCTGGAAGCGCTAGTCCACCCTGTGATCCTGTCTGCAGCTGTTCCTGGCACCCTTATTTCGATGTGTGTTACTTTGGCGTGTAGACGTTCCCTCGCAGCGCCTATTTCGATGTGGTGCTGAGTAACGTTGACATTGAACGTCGACAGCACCAGCCCTTGAGGACGTACAGACGTTATTCATCGAAATAAGCTACTTCGACGTAGCGTGCACGTGTAGACGTAGCTAGAGATTGACTGTGGGTTATCACAACACTAGCCTGGCAGTGAAAACTATTAGTTAATGGCTTTACCCAAAGACTGGCAAAGCCTTTCTGTTACCTTCATTGGGCCTTAGATCAAGGCCTAGCCTTGCAGGACAGTTTAAACCCTGAGTCTCAGTTTCCACATGCCTATAACTTTCTCATGTGCGAGGTTGAATTTTCTTGGTTCCTGCACAAAGCTGAGTCACGGCGCGGTTTAGACAGACGTTACTTTGCGAATGCTTTAAGAGCCCGATCCAAACCCCAGTGGAGCTGAGAAGAGCTTTTCTGCTGACTTGGGTGCTGATCCAAATCACACCAAATTGCCCAACTGCACTGACTACTGAGGAAAGTTTTGACAAAAAATTACCCTGTGCTGTGTTGGAGCCTAGCTGTGCAACCTTCATGTTGTGTTAATGCATTCTTTCCCCTGCGTGCAACGCTCTACCTTCGTTAAGGAGTGGCAAAGTGCACAACAATTGGAAGCCTTTCATCTCTACAGCACCAACACAAACCCAGCCTGGTTGTGTGGTGGCCTCCGTGAAATCCAGGAGGTGAATCCCCTTTGAACCTTAGTGGATAAGTGTCCACAGCACAAACCTCCATCATTATCACTGGTCATCTCAACAAAGAGCCCAAGGTATGAAAGAGTCATGAAGTATTTACAACCCTCAGAGTAGTCCCGGAGGATTGAGACACACTGGTGGACTGAGATAGTGAAGCTCTTTGGATTGAGGCCTTCAGACACCAGAACCATCAATCTTGACCAGGATTCGTCACAGTGGAAAGATGGGATTTAGCTTCCCTGACAGTGCCTTATCTTTTCAGATAACAAATGTCTCCAATTTCTTTCGAGTCTTAACCATGCCCTGGCCCTCCCTTATGCCGCCTGAGCTCCATTCCCCAAAATAACTCAGGAGAGCATTACCAAAAATTTTGTTTTCCATTCCCCAAAATAACTCAGAAGAGCATTACCAAAAATTTTGTTTGCAGCCTCTAATTTCCTGAACCATCTTCCTCGCCTATTCAGCTGAGAGATCTCACTCATGAGATTTTTGTAGCAACTTCGCCCATCTCCAATTTCCCCCTCTGGGCAGACACATCTTAAAAGTAAGAGAAGAAAGAGAAACAATAATCATTACACAAACAGTTCGTGATATGCTCGATAAAGTCTGGATGTGGGCCATTCATATAGACCCTACTCTTTGACTACACACTAATCTTGTAAAGCCTAAATAACTATCAGGGAGGAACAACACAGGACAGAGAGACTGATGAGACCTGTCAGTTCAAATCCATCCCCTTCCACATGAAACAGAATAAGCAGACCAAAGATGCGATGTGGCAATATTTTGTACCTGAAGATGCTACTGGGAAGCTACACTTTAAACAAGATTTTCATGATACTGAGAATTAGGCTTGGTCTATGCTAGGCAAGTAAGTCGATTGCAGATATTCAATTCTAGCTATGGCAATCGCGTACCTAGAATCAGCTTACCTGCAATCGACTTACCTGGCTGTCTTCACAGAGGGAGGTTGATGGGAGAAACTCTCCCGTCGCCCTCCCTTACTCCTAGCGATATCACAGAGCACAGGGGTTGACTGGGTGAAATCAAACTCCGGAAGATGGATCCTGCCCAGGTCGATCTTCCCCCGTAGTGCAGACATGCCCATAACTTCAAAAAAGGGAGTATCTGATGCCATCACCCTGCCATTTCACAATGCCAGACGCTGCAGGATATGCAAGTGGTTAACAAAACTAAGCTCTGCTGAACTAAGTGGGGAGTGAAGCCCAAAGCTGAGCATCATTCCAGGAGAGAGCACTCTGGCTGCGGCTCCTTGTTTAAATCAAGGGGAGTGACACCCCTGATCACAGCTATGACAGTAAAACACAGGGCAGGGTGGGGAGTTGTTTACCTTGCAGAGAACCCAAATCATTAGGAATTTATAAGAGGAAACCAATAGCTTAAACTCCATCCTGACGCTGATAGGCAGTCACTGCAAGTTCTGATTATGTCAGTTTTGGCGAGGCCTTGACTACATTAGGACATTTTGTTTTCCAAGAATAGGGCAGCCGCAATGGTGGTAGCAAGAACGTAAGTATTAGTGTAGACAGAACTCCGGCCTTATAACCGCTGTGTCATGAAGACCAAGTTGATGCACTGAGACATCCTGGTTAAGGAGCATGTGGCCTCATTCCGCACTAGCTTCAGTTTCCAGAAAGCCACAGGGTGACATGCACGCCCAGCGTGTGATACACACAGCCTCACCTTGCGGCGTCAGACGCAGTAGCATCTGAGATGAAGTCACACCCACCACCTCAGCAGGTACACGTGGGATAAAACACCCTTGACACCTGCCTCAGGTGGATCTGAACAGCCACTGTTGCTCCGCGGTTTGGTTTTACACCTCATGCTAAAGCAGCAGCTGCAGCACGGGGTTTGGGACTGATCCAGAGGAAAGAACCATCCACAGCACTGGCTGATGGCCCGAGCAGTTGCAGAGACAATCACCATGAGCCCCGGGACAAGGTGGGAGGGGATCCCAGCACCATGCCCGGGAAAGGGCAGGGCCTAAGGCAGACAGCTGTCAGCACTGCCCAGACTGTGTTGCTGCCCCACCCCACCCCATTCAGAGCTGCATGCTGCTGGGGCACTTCAAAGGGGCCTGGAGCTCTGGCTACTGCCACTGCCCGGAATTCCAGGCCCCTTTGAAACACTAGGATGGGGAATAACTGCCCCCTTTGACCAACCCCCATCGGTGGGCCTGGGCCTGAGACTCTTGTCAGCATTTTCCAGCTCTCCTGCATGTCATGCCAATCTAATGCTGTGTCCCAGAGCCCTCACCTTCTGCTCACCTCCATGCATTTCCAGCTCCACTGCTCCACACCGCCTGCCCACGGTTTTTCAAGACCTGGCCCTAGGCACATCGGGGCCCTGAGTTTTGCAACCAAGCTTATTGGCATGTGAAAACCTCTGCCCTAGTTCTCACCGCTCTGCAGCCATCAGACAGCAGCTACTTGGAATCCCTGGATGAAAACTTCACTTCTTCCTGTCTGGGTATAGTCCAAGTATCAGCTCTGCTATTGTTCTCTCAGCACGGCAGACAGCCACACACAGTGCAAGGGGAGAGATTTACGTGGCTCCAGCCTTCCCTAGGGCCAAAGCGCAGCTGCTCCTGAGCAGAGGCACTAGTCGAGGACATGAGAGCAGGGAGCCCTTCCCCCACCTTGCACTACCCCAGCAATGAAGCTGTAATTTGAGCACAAGGAGTGGGACTTCTTAGTGCAGCCAGCAGTACTAATGGTGCCTGAGGGACACATCTAAGAGTGCGTCATGGCTTCCTCCTTCTCTCCCTGAATGAGGCGACTCCTGCTGTGCTGAGCTGTCATAGCTGGCACTGAACTGGCCTAAAATCCTCAGTCACTCCCCTGCTCGCAGGCCGACACTGGAAGGGTGTGGAAGATTCTTTCCTCAAACACACTTTGCAGGGCCCAGAGCAGGAGACCTTCTGTAACACACAGGCAAAGGGGTTGTTGTGTCCCTTTTGACGAGTTTGTGCAACTAGATAATAACTTACTATCGCTACTAACTCAGCAGGTTACTCCTTGGGCGCAAATGGCAGAGGACTGATAGAACACTGAATGTCCCGGGCTCAACCTTTCTTACGGCCCATGTGAGGGGCTGTCACATGTACTTACTTCAAAGGACTCTCATGTTTGTTCTTTTTAAAACCCTGAGCACAGGCAGCATTCCCCACCTCTCTCTCTGGCTTTCCAATATTCAGCCTCACTGAATAAAAGCCTTGTTCTAGCTGTTGAATGAGGCATCTTTCATGATACCTTTTAGAGCATCAAAAAGTGGGGATATTGCCCTTGTAAGGCGTATGATAATTGAGATCCCTGTTAAGCCCCAGGTTAAATCTGTCAAACTTGCACATGAATTCCAATTCTGATGTCTCCCTGCGTAACCTTCTGGTAAAACTCTTTTGCAGGAGAACAAAATGGCTCCTTTCAAATCCTTTACTGAACGTCCAGGGAGGTTAAAGTGCTCACTCCAGGTGTACGTGTATTCCCGCTCCTGAAGCTGGATTAATGACAGGTCACTCCCCTTCATTTTTCTTCTCCTTCCTCCCACCAGCTCCCTGCTATACAAACCCCGGATTCTTATTACCTGCTCCAAATCTGATGAAGTGGGTCTTATCCACAAAAGCTCATTACCGAATAAACACATTTGTTAGTCTTTAAAGTGGTACTGGACTTGTTTTTTGCGACGCTACAGACTAACACGGCTCCCCCTCTGAGACTTTTTAGAGCAGCTCACCTTGCAGTCCCATCTGGACCAATTTCACATTTTGAAGTAGAATCACAGTAGTATCGCTGACACTCGCTGATGGGTGAGCAGCCTGCGGAAGGGTTCTGGCCAGTCATTCCAGGCTTGCACACACAAGATACCTAAGAAAAGCAAAAGCAGGGATTGAAATCTTGCAATTGTAGATCAAATTTTATTCAAGAGCATCCCACAACCAGTTTGGATGAACTATCCTTGCAAACCCAAAATTTGGATAATAGTTTGGCCAATACAATTTAACTCAGACTCGCTGGAAGAATTGTTCATCTGGTTTTCTACTGCCACATTAAAATTCATTAGAAGCAATTCTTCACTTTACCTTGCCTGGGGCTTTGTAGATACAAAGGGTGGAATTTTCAGGGCAGCCTCCGTTATTGTTAACACATGGATTGATGAGCTGGCATACCATCCCATCTCCGTGATATCCCTCTTTGCAAGTGCATTCATACTTCCCTGGTCCTAGAACCTTACAGACAGCTAACGAGGAACATGGTGATGAAGCACAAGGATCCTGAGCTACAAATAAACACAAAGAGGTAAGAGAGGGGTGCAGAACCTAATATCAAAAGCCAACTCTTAAAATACTACAGTGGAAACTCTCTGATCCAAACATAGAAGGGGACATGGAATTTATTCAATTAAACTAGCAAACTTTTCCATTCATAGAACCCAATTTCAGACTGCGGAAACTTTTTGACAGGGATTTGGATAAGCAAGCTGAGTGGTTCTTATTAGGAACATGAAAGTTAATGAGAGGCAGGACAGAGGTGAGAAGTTTGGGGCTCTGTCAGAACTTTCACAAACTCAGAGTATCTGAAACCAGAATTTTGGTCCACCAAGGTCACCAAAAGTGCGAGGTGTTTGGATCCATCCACCGCTTGATTGTAATTTAGGTTTAGGTAGTTGTGTCCTTCAGTCCTGGAAACAGCCATTCACAAACACAGAATGCAGGCTAAACGAGGAGCCATCTCTATTGATTCATGAAATGCAGCCACCTTTGGGATGGAAAACAGCTGTCATTATAGTTTGACAGGTCATCTAAAACAGGCACCTCCGGAAGCACAGCCAGCTCGCTCCATTCTAGCACATTGGCCTAACAGACACAGAGAAAAAAGTGTTGCTACGGCTCATATTCCTAGGAGTTCCTCAGCAGGAGGTCACTGAGGTCTTCCGCATGCCAATGCGAGCTGGAGAGGAAAGCAATCCCGTCTTAGCCGATCATGCACTGACTGTCTCTGGGGACACCGCGGCCACAGCATGATGATGTTCCCTGCGGCATTGTGACGTGCTGCTATTGCGCACATCAGGACACTGTGACGTAGCCTGACATTGCAGCTTACCCCAAATGATACGTTAATGCTAACAAAGCCCGGGACTCCATGGTGAGGCACATGATCAAACACTTTAATTAGCCTGGTGGTACCTTACTGGACTTATGCAGAAATGACTAACTGTCCAGAAACCTGGCCCACCAGGATGCCCTGCCTCCCTCCAGCTGCACCAACCCGCACTAGGAGCGGCCACTGGGTCTTTCCTTTGCTTTTCCTATGTGCTCTTACGCACAAAATCTGTTGATTTCAGCACAGCACAAGCCAGGGGCTATGGGCTCGACCCCACACACGTGGGGGAACACAGCCCCATTCTGCCGGGTGGCGGGGGGGGACAACACTGGCAGCAGCACCTCCTATGGATCTAGTCCCAGAAGATGGGCCTGAATACAGGGTTAAGAGCACCTGGTCCCAGGGAGGTGTCTCACCTTGGCATATGCTCCCACTCTTTTGATAGCCGGGCTTGCAGTCACATACCACTTTTCCATCCTTCATCACGCACTGGGTGGTGTCCCCGCAGGATAAACCTTGGCAGTGGGGAAGTTCTGAAATCATAGAACAAAGGGTGGCTCCCTCAGGTGCAGCACGTCTCTGGACAATACAACTTATCGTCTGAGGCGGCCAAGGCATAATTTAATTCCTATTGTTCTTGCGTTTTCAGCAGAATGGGGAGGAGGCCCCAGGATGAGACCGAGACCTGATGTGTTAGGCAGAGCGCACATGAATAGTAAAGAATCTGCCCAGACCAAGGAGTTTACCCTCTAGGCGGTTAAGGGGGACAAAGGACAGAGGAATGGCAGCATTAGCCCCATTGCCAGAGGGGCAAGCAAGGCCCAGAAGGGACTGTGCCACTTGCCCACAATCAGCGCCGGCACTTGGTGCAGAGCCGGGATCGATCCTCGCTCTCCCAAGTCTTCACCCAGTTCTGCCACCACAAGGGAAGGTTCTTCTGCATTTCCAGACTATTTCTCCTCCTGCTCAGCCTTTCCTACCTCTCAACATCTCCTCCTCCTCCGGTCCCGTAAACAGCTCCCCCACTGTGGCGTCTACCTTCTTAGGGAGAGAAATGCCAACGTTTACCTTGGTCACACTTCGGGCCAGTGTAACCTCCATAGCAGGTACAGCGTCCATCTCCGGTGATCCCATGGTTGCACACGCCGTGCTTACAGTCACACACTGCAAGAGAAACCCACACAAGCATGGTACGGGAGCTGCAGGAAACAGAATGGGCACAGCCACTAAACACACTGAAAGCTTAGGGCACCAGACAGCAAGTGGGAAACATCTGCCTGGGGAGGGTAATAGGGTCCTATACAGGACAAAGTCCCTCATATCAGGCCATCTGGACACCTGAGTCTGGAGGCAACACACTCTGGCTTCACTTTTAGAGGCCAAAGGTGGATTGTGCTGGGACTAACGGCACCAAACCCTGCAGGCAGCCTGTCCGGGGAGCGCAGGGGTAGTCAGAATGCTCCCATGGGTGGAACAGACAATTGCAGCACCCCCTCAACCTTTTCAGAGCTCCAGCTAGTGCGGTGGGAAAGTGGTTAGGGGACACGTCGTGCCGAAAACAATGTGAACGCTCCTCGAATGTGAGCTTGAGGATCTTGGCTATCCCCACCGGCCCAGCCATGAGCAACTGAACACCCATGCTAAGGGACAGCTGCGAGGTTCATTCCGTTTACTGACTACAGGAACGAGCTGCATACAACTGCTTGGCAAACTGCTCACCTGAATCTCAGTGATTCAGAGCCACTGTGGGCCCAACCTTCTCTTGTGGGCTCCCTAAAGGATGATGCCCCAAATCTACACCTGGGAGCTCAGGAGTAGATGAGGAACACCAGTGCTGAACAAGCCTCAGCACCAACTCCAGCACCCAGTTGTAGGATTTAGACATCCTAACGGTGAACCCACATTTCTAGCACCCTCTCCACACCAGGAAAATGCAAGAGAGCCTTGCTCTGGAGGGGGAAACTGGTGAAAGAAGGCAACCGCTGGAGCGGTGATTTGCAGACTACAGCTCCTGTCTCTCCATGGCTCAGCCTTCCTATGCCACGCTCTGCCACCAGTGCACTCATTTAGCCATTTGTGTTGTGGGTGTGTCTTTGCAGCCGTAGTTTACCTGATTGACAGTCCGGGCCAAAGAGATTCTTATGCAGACAATCTTGGCAGGCAAAGCCACCAAACTGCCCCTAAATGAGCCAGAAAAATTGGTCAGCCATTATTTCTTGCCATGTCACTCAGTTCAAGCTGCAAATTGAAAAGTAATTGCTGTTACAGGTTGAACCTCTAGTCCGGCACCCTTGGGACCAACCGGTGCTGGACAAGAGAATTTGCCTGACCATGGGAAGTCAATATTGTCTAGTAGCATTACCAACACTTCCACTGCTTACTGGGCTCTTAGGAGACATTTAGGGATAAATTATACCAAAATAAACAGCACAGAACTCTTGAGAGCCAGGACCGGTGGGTGTAAAACTTTATGGGGCTGTAGGAAACTTGGCCACACCCATGATAAGTTGTCATCTGTCACCACGCCACATATACATTTGTTCTCACGTGACTTATATGAGGGACAGGACCAACCAGAAACCACAGGAGGCTCCCCTCCCGCCACCCATAAGAGAAGAACAGAGGCCCCTCCCAACCTGCCACTTTCTGGAAGGTGTTTGTAAGAGGAACAGGTACCGAGACTCACACAGCATCCTTAAAGCCCTGTGTGGATACTTAATTGGTATCTGTACCTGTAAAAATAACCCATGGATATCTGTATCCATGGATACCTGCAGATATAAAGCAGTTACCTGCAAATTTGTGGATAAGCCACAGATATCCACTTCCACACCTGCGGCTATAAAGTGGATAGCCGCAAATTTGCAGGGCTGTGCAGATCCTCAAAGGTATTCAGGCATTCTCATGGGAGATAGGAAGCTAAACACCTTCGAGGGTCTGGACCCCAAGCTCCTTGCTGGTTCACATTATTGTCAAAGAGAAAAAAAATCAACATGAGGAGAGCCCAGCCCTCATTCAGGACCAAACAAATCAGGGCTTCTTTCAGCCTCTCTCTGACGCTAACCCCTGAACCCCATCTTTGTATCTCCCTCATGTGAATGACGTTTATCCACAGTAGGTCCCATCACTGACCTCACAGACACAGGTTCCATTCCGCGTTATGCCATCCAGACAGGTGCCATGGCCACTGCATGGGTTTTCTGATCCACCAGGGCATTCTGGCAAACAGCAGAGAGGCCACAGATTAGCAAAAATCAACCCTTCTGTCTCCACGTGTGTCTTTACTACAACCATTACTGGGTAGGCATTACTGTTAGCACAAACAAATGGCCTCGGAAGGGATAAACCATCTGCCTGCAGGCAGCCTCATTTGTCTTAAAGGGAGGGGAGGTCCCCTATTCTCCACTGGGTCATGGAGGGTTTTACTTTTCTGATGTCATATATGACAAACGTTATTAGTGGGGGACAAAGAGCTATAAAGTCTTTAAGGAGCTGTAATTAGCTCAGGCCAAAGGGAGCTGAGGACTTTGAGCTCTTTGGAGGACTGGGCCTTCTTCTGGTAGCTCCATGAGAAACAAGGAAAACCCTGGACAGATTTTTCCACCAAATTTTCAGGAGAGATCAGTCAAGTTAAGAGCTCAATTTGAGGCAGCCCAGGGCCTAATTTTTCAAAGATGCAAACGGATCCTCTTTGGAAAATGCTGTTCTTGGCCTTTGGAGTCAGCTGTGCTTCCACAGAGCCCAGACTCTTATTCAAGCCAGCCGAGGCTGAAAGCAGGAGAGAAACCTCCTCACTTCAGGCTCTTTCAGGAAAGGGGCTAGCCTGCTTCATTTTCAGCTGGGCTGGCAATAGGGTGGGATTTCTGTCGTGTAACACAGGCCACATCTATATGTACTGCTCTGCAGCGGGTTGCCTGTCAGCACAGAAAAAGCTCCTCCGTGAGCAGCAGGAAGTGATTCCACTGACCTGGGGCTGGGCGTACGAGTGCTTCTGTTAGTGTAACTTAAGCTGCTTGTGGGGGTGTTTTTTTCACACCCCTGTGCAACACACTTTATGCCAACACATACAGCAGCGTAAACAGTAATGCAGCTAGTTGGCCTCACCACAACCAGTAAGGGTTTAAAAAAAACCACAGGAAATGTGTAAAACAGTTTCAGATTCAAATGGCTTGACCGGAAATGTAACTGAGGGTTCAGATCAGTTATTTTCACCTTTGGCTGGAGACTTCATGCAGCTTTGGTTGCTGTAGAGGCAACCAACTGCGGAGTG
This sequence comes from Carettochelys insculpta, assembly GCF_033958435.1. Lineage (NCBI taxonomy): Eukaryota > Metazoa > Chordata > Testudines > Carettochelyidae > Carettochelys > Carettochelys insculpta. Next base: position 5,689,034 of record NC_134147.1, on the reverse strand, counting down.
TAAAGCAGGGTAGGCAATGAAGTTCCTAGAAGGGAATCTCCTCCCTTTTATCTTGGAAACCTTCTCAAAGAAAATTCTTTTTATAAACAACTTTTAAAAAGAAGAGTCACTTCCGTAAAGAGAAGCGGTGCAAAACACAAAATGAAAACAAACAGGGCTCAAATCATGTGCAGGGGGAGATTTCCTGCTCAAGACCTTCAGACTTCCCGAGGTGGCAGACTGCATCCCAAGGTCTCCAGCAGAATGTATGGGGAAATTTGAAAGAGAACCCAGAAGACTAATCACTCCTCCCGGAATTGACTTGCAGGACAGGTAATTTTAGGGCAGCACTTGGAAGTGCCTGGACCTGTCAATGGACGGAAGGACCCGAAAAGAAGCAAAGAACCTACCATAGCATTCAGTACCCCAGAATCCTGGGCAGCACTTTTTCTCCTCAATTTCCTTCTTACACATATGACTGCAGCCTGGGAGGGAAAGGGTTTCTTCTCCAAGCTTTACTGTGTATCTTAAAACAGAAAAATCCAACATCAGTGATTGTAGCAGAAAGTTTGGGACCCAGCCTATTCCACAATGGATTGGACTTGATGACAAACCAGTCAGGATGAAGAAGGGAGATTTCTGAGATGCTCTTTGGATCCAAGCCAATTAACCAGTTGAAAACCGCTCCATGCCAATGAAGAGTGCAATAGGGCATCTTCAGGCAGGAAACCACAAGCACCTCAGAACCTCTAGCTGGTGCAACAAGATGCAGATGGCTGGAAGAGGTCAACATTAGGGTTTTAAAATGAATTATTTTAACGTTAGGTCATATTATGCTAATCAGTTCATTAGCACCCAGTCATTTAGTGGATCAGGTTTTGAGTCCTAATCTTCATCTTCAAACCTTTGAAGGGGCTGTGCTGTCTCCAAGACTGACCCTGCCTCCTTGATGTTTGCAATCCACAGGAATATTGAGATATTCAGCAGCAAGGCCATGGTTATTGGGAGATGGAGACAGACCACCAGACCCACTAAGGTCATGGTGTGCTGTGACGGGGCTCAAAGTGTCCCTGAAGGGGAAACCGAGGAACCCCCACCCCCCAGGAGAGCATGTCAGAAACTTGAGCTGCTATACAGCAGGCCTGGCTCCCCGGCCCCACTTCCACCTGCAGGGAAGGGGGTGTCATACTATGGTCAGGTGACGATGCTCCAGAAGCAGAGCCGAAAAGCAAAGCACTCTGCTGATTGTCAGCATGGTAGTGCTGAGTTTAAAGTGACTAACACCTCTTTAATCCTTTGTCGATGGGGCCTCAAGCATTTCCAGGTCAGTTCCCAATGCTGATGCTATGCTATAGTTTCCCAAACAGGGGGGCGTGAAGAAATTCTGGGGGGCAGGGGGGTGAGGCAACCCAGCCCTCGCTTCATTTCCCCTGCTCCAAGAAAGATCCGGTGTTTGCTTCCGGCTCCCAGCCCTGCCATTTTACATGGGTGACCTGGTGCAGCTGCTATAAAAAGCAGGCTGCCAGCAAAGGCCCACATGGAGCTGGCTGCCCCCTGTAAAGGAGTGTGGGTTGCGCAGGAGGGAGGAGGATGGGGTTAGATGAAGGCTGTGGGAGCCTGGCTCAGGGGAGGGGAGGGAGATGGGGTAAGAGCAGGGGGGCTGGTGGTGCCTGACTTTGGGGGAGAGGAGGGGCTCGGGAGGCTGGCCCTGGTAGCACAGGGGGCTTGGGCGGCCGGCTCCGGCTTGGGCTAGCAGGGAAGAAGTGCTACATATTATTCTTCTATTTTTGTAAATACACCCCTGTGAAAAAAGCTTCTCAAGTTTACTCACATTAAAAACAAAACAAAGAAATCGACTGGATGTCAGAAACGATTTGCTTTGCACACTTTCATCATTCAAACCTAGGATCTTCCCACTTGTGAGGAAAATGCAATGCCATCCTTCACATTAAATTCAGTTGGTTTCTGCTATTTCTGCTGTTGAATTACATTTTTATTAAATGCTGGGGCCAAGAAAAACTATTTGTGCTTATTTTTAATTTTAATTGACATTGTTATATCTAGTTTTTGGGTTCATTTTAAATTATGAATTGAATTTTTGGTTAAAACGGGGGTTGAATGACGGTAAAGAAGAGACGGATGGGGGGAGTGGAGGTCTCAAAAATCAAAAGGGAGGCGTGATGTTGAAGAGTTTGGGAACCCCTGCTCCACGCAAACCACTTTGTTCCCTCAGTTGTAAAATCCCCCTGACGGCCTTCCTCTCCCTCACCCCACTCTGCCAAACTGTCTAGAGTATACGCCCGTCAAGACCACCTGTCTCTCGCTCTACGTGTACACAGCTCCTAATGCACGCGGCACTGCTCTCCCTTTGGGCCTCTGGATGCCTCAGCTTTGCGAATCCTCCTCACTTATGAAAGGAAACAGCAGAAAATGTTCGTGCCCTGTTGGGTTTTGCTGTTATTTCCTTAAATCAGGGCTGGGAACCATTTTTGGGTTGGGGGCCCTTGACCCGCAGAAAAATCAGTCAGGGTCACACGTGAGAAGCAACTCCTACCCTGCCCCGCCCCACCCTTGTGGATTTGGCTCTCAACAGAAAAACATCCGCAACTAAAAGAGAGTCACTCCCGTCAGTCCCCTCGCACACCAGCCTCAGAGCCTGGGGACCCAGGGCGAGTAGATTTGTGGGCCCCCCTAGGCTCTGCAGGGACCCAAAAATGAGGAGCTCAGTGCAGGAGGGGGCTGCCAGGCAGCGGGCTTGAGGTGTGGGGTGTTGGAGCAGACTTGGGGGGGTTAGGAATAGGATAGGAGGGTAGGATAGGATAGGGTATAGGATAGGAGGAAAGATCCTTTCATGGATCGGGAATTGGTTAAAAGACAGAAAACAAAGGGTGGGAATAAATGGTAAATTTTCACAATGGAGGAGGGTAACTAGTGGTGTTCCCCAGGGGTCAGTCCTGGGACCGACCCTGTTCAACTTGTTCATCAATGATCTAGAAAATGAGGTAAGCAGTGAGGTGGCAAAGTTTGCAGATGACACCAAGTTGTTCAGGACAGTCAAAAGCAAAAGGGATTGTGAAGAACTACAAAAAGATCTCAGCAAACTGAGTGATTGGGCAGCAAAATGGCAAATGGAATTTAATGTGGGTAAGTGTAAGGTAATGCATGTTGGAAAAAATAACCCAAATTACACGTACTACATGATGGGGTCAAATTTAGCTACGACAGATCAGGAAAGGGATCTTGGAGTTATAGTGGATAGTTCTCTGAAGACATCCACGCAGTGTGCAGCGGCAGTTAGTAAGGCAAATAGGATGTTAGGAATTATTAAAAAAGGGATCGATAATAAGACAAAAGATATCATACTTCCCCTATATAAAACTATGGTACGCCCACATCTTGAGTACTGCGTGCAGATGTGGTCTCCTCACCTCAAAAAAGATATATTGGCATTAGAAAAGGTTCAGAAAAGGGCAACTAAGATGATTAGGGGTCTGGAACGGGTCCCATATGGGGAGAGGCTAGAGAGACTGGGACTTTTCAGTTTGGAAAAGAGGCGATTGAGGGGTGATATGATAGAGGTATATAAAATCATGAATGGTGTGGAGAAAGTGAATATAGAAAAATTATTTACCTTTTCCCATAATACAAGAACTAGGGGACACCAAATGAAATTGATGGGTAGTAGGTTCAAAACTAATAAAAGGAAATTTTTCTTCACACAGCGCACAGCCAGCCTGTGGAACTCCTTGCCGGAGGAGGCTGTGAAGGCCAGGACTCTATTAGGGTTTAAAAAAGAGCTTGATAAATTTTTGCAGGTTAGGTCCATAAATGGCTATTAGCCAGGGATAAAGTATGGTGCCCTAGCCTTCTGAACAAGGGCAGGAGATGGATGGCAGGAGATAAATCACTTGATCATTGTCTTCTGTTCTCCTTCTCTGGGGCACCTGGCATTGGCCACCGTCGGCAGATGGGATGCTGGGCTGGATGGACCTTTGGTCTGACCCAGTGTGGCCATTCTTATGTTCTCATGTTCTTATGTTGGGAGTCTGGGTGAGAGGGGCCGCAGGAGCAGGGTGAGGGTCTGAGTGACAGGGGGGCTTACCTGGCACAGCTCTCCCGTCACTCCCTAGCACCACCTCCTGCCGCTCTGATTGGCCGGAATCACAGCCAGAGTGGCAGGGAAAACCCCTCTCCAGACAGCTGTGCCACTGCTCCCTCAGCAGGGGACGGGGAGGGGCGGAGGCACCAGCCGAGCCGGGAGCTGCTTTCCCTCAGCTACCCTCCGCCCCACCAGACAGAGCCCGTGGCCCAGATCTGGGCCCAGCCCTGCCTTAAATTTATCATTGACTCAACTCGTGCACCTTGTTCCACGTGTTTAGTGCTTCCATTGTCAGTCTGATCTCCAGGTAAGCGCGCAAGGACTGTTAAACGGCCAGGAGTAGTAAGACAGAAAGTAGCGGACAATGGAGCTCCATGCGCAGGACTGAACAGATCTGCAGACAACCATCTCTAGTGTTCTGTTTTTACACAGCCGTCTGGTAGATACATTTTCCCTTCACCCTTTCCCTATTATAGCTCCGCTAACAGAAATGAGTTCAGCTTAGCAGAATGAGCACAGGGAACACAGGAACAAGCACTAAGAAAAATAAGAGGGTTAAAAAAAAACAACACACCGACTTTGGTTTGGCTGCTAGACTAGCAGAGGGGAGGTAACAGCTCCCCGGTTCTATACCTGGGTCTCTGTTGTTGATTCAATGTGACCTTGGACAAATCACATATGCCAACTTTTTAATCATGGGTGCCTAGAATTAAGTCCCTCACACACCAATTGTACACCGTGCTTGGGGGCTGGCCACTCTGACCACACAGAAGTCCATGGGGATTTACGAGGGTCCATTCTTCCTTGCCTCTGAGGATAGAACAAGAGGCAATGGACTTAAATTGCAGCAGGGGAGGTTCAGGTTGGACATTAGGAAAAAGTTCCTAACCGTCAGGGTGATCAAACACTGGAACGAATTGCCAACGGAGGTGGTAGAATCTCCATCCCTGGAGATATTTAAGAAGAGGTTAGATAGATGGCTTTCAGGGATGATCTAGAAAGTGCTTGGTCCTGCCGTGAGGGCAGGGGGCTGGACTCAATGGCCTCTCGAGGTCTCTTCCAGTCCTACTCTTCTATGATTCTGTGATTCACAGGACACACCAAAAAATCCTGTGGCACCTTGAAGACTAACACACTTCGCCAAACAGAAGTTACCTGTCCTTAGCAGGACCAGGTAATGAAGCAAATTAAGCTGAGGGTGTCTCATTCATAGATGTGATGTAGACCTGCGAACATCCAAGATGAGGAAATTTGCCCTTGTAATGCATAAGCCAGTTAAGATCTTTATTCAAGCCTAAGTTAGTGGTGTTAAATTTGTAAATGAACTCCTGTTCAGACGCCTCCCTCTGGAATCGGATGATAAAGTTCTTTTGTACAAGGTTTTGCCCTCCCCCCCCTTTTTTTTTTTTGCTGCTGTATATACCCTGGATTCTGTAATTTCCACTCCAGCCCATCTGATGAATCTCCATCTCTAGAGGTTTTTGAGTCCCAGCTTGAGAAAGCTCTGGCTGAGTGATTTAGTTGGGATTGCTCCTGCTTTCAGGGAGGTGGGAGGGGAAGCAGGTTGGACACGATAACCTCCTGAGGCCTCTTCCAATTCTGTGTTTCTATGATTGGGGCCATAGTCTGTATTTAGGCCCCTAAATAAAAATCTCTTAAGTTTCAGGGGCACTAGTACCTGCAACTCTTGTCTAAACCAGGTGGAGCTATGGACTCTCACTACCTCTGAAAGTCAGGCCACTTTCATTAAAGATGCTTCAATGCGGGTTTTGGTACTTTGGTACTCTGGGCTCTCGCAGTGGACATTTTTGGCCACCGTTTCCTCCACAGGGTTGTGAAGTGTATGGCATTAATGTCTGCTCAGTTCTCTGAGTTCTTCAGAGGACAGCACTAGAGAAATGGACTGTTAAGTACCTTCTTACCCTTATCTATGCATCTGTCCATGAACTATGCCCTTCAGGCTGCCTCTTTCTCCGCCCTAATGCAGAATTCCAGTGCTCCCCACCCAATAGAAAGAACCAGCCACCACCCTCTTCCTTTATTCTTACACAAGACAGCCTCTTCCCTGGCCTGCAAAAAACACGCCTCGAACTGGTTGCTTACACGTGAGTCTATATACAATAAATACAAAGCAGTTATAGAAGGCAGCAAATTAAAGAGGATGTAGCCAGCTGAATAGGGAGGTGGGCCTTACCTGCAGCCTCTCTCCCCTGGCCCGTGCGTTGTCATTAGCCACCCTCTTGGACACAGGGCTCTGGAGGCCAAGGTCACAGCACAGGAGGTGCACGGTGAGGCCATCGTGAACATCATCTTGACGTTGCATTTCATGGATTTTAGCTTTGGAAAAAAAAGAGCAAAGCATTAAAAAGTGAAGTTGCTGATTTCATCTTCCTGCATCCTCTCTCCACCCTCAGGACCCTGGTTGCACTGGGAATCTCATCACAGGTGGCCAGCAGGCAGTCGGCTTAGCTACTGTAGTGCAAAACACAAATGCAGCCAGGCTGAATCACGACTGCGCACTTGGAGCAGTTTCTCCTGCTTGGATCCGAGACAAGTTGTGCCATGCACACCGTTACTCTGCTGGCTGACTCCAACATTTGCCTTTAATCTTATTTTTTTCTTACTGGTGTAACTAATATAAGTGGACGATGTTTCCTATCACGCAACAAGGATGAGGTCAGATGCTGACTTTGCTACTCTTTGTAACTGATCTCTTTGCTGTTCCAGGACCTTTGACACCACTCAAGCTGTATTTGTATTTCTCTCCAGACCCAAGCATCAACAGCCTTAGCAGGCACCATGTTGCAACTCCATCTCTTATTCTTCCCCCATTCACCCTTCTGAAAGAAACGTGCACAGCTGCGTTGTGAGCTGGTGGGGTGACTTTCTGTCGGTGGTGTCTGTGCATTTGTTTCCATTTTGCAGTGAGGGGCAGTTTGCGTAGCTGCCTGCGTGCCTGAGCATCTGTTTTGCAGAGAGGGGCAGTTGGAAAGCATGTCTGGCAGTTTGGCAAGTTTGCAAGGTGTGAACTGGGAGAGCTTCCTTCCAGGTGGGCCTTCAAGGGCTGATTAGATTGGAGGCAAAGCCTTCGAGCCGGGCCTAACCAGCTAGCAGCTCTATAAGAAGGCAGCACCAGCGAACCCTGTGAGCAGCTAACAGGGAGTTTCCCTGGGAGCTCGCCTTAGGGAGGAGCCCCATACTTGTTTTTACCTTTCTTGTACAGTGTTTCTCTTGTTCCCTTCAAGGCGGCACTAGAAACAAATAAGGGATCTCTGTAAAGGGAAAAAATGGAGAGGGATATGGCTGGTGAGAGGTCTGTTGTTGTGACCTGCATGGCATGTGCCATGTTTGTCTTCCTCCCGAATGAGGGAAAGGATTTTCTCTGCACCAAGTGTAAGCTAGTAGCCATTTTAGAAGAGAAGGTTAAAGGATTTGAGGCACAAATATCAACCCTCAGGCCCATCAGAGAGGGTGAAGACTTCCTGGATAGAAGGCAACAGATAATACTGCAGGAACAGCCGGCTGCCCAAAACAAGGAGGAGAACTGGAAGCATGTTACCTCCAGGAGGAGAAAACCAGTTCACGTCTCTCCAATTCCAGTGGAGTTAAGTAACCGTTTTCAGCCTCTCTCCACAGATGATACGGCAGAGATAATTGGGGCTCATACAATCCCTGGGAAGTATCTGAAAGAGTCCCCATGGTTTAGAAGGCATGGGATGTTCAGTCCTAGGGATGGGAGTTCTATGACCACCACCCCTAAGAGAAAAAGACGCGTGGTGGTGGTCGGGGACTCCCTCCTAAGAGGGACGGAGTCATCCATCTGGTGCCCGGACCTAAAATCCCGGCAAGTTTGCTGCTTGCCTGAAGCTAGAATTTGGGATATTACTGAGTCGCTACCAAAAATTCTTAAACATGTAGACTATTACCTCTTCCTACTTCCCCACGTAGGAACCAATGATACACCCAAGAACAACTTTGACAAGATCACGGCCGATTACGTAATCCTAGGAAGGAAGATCAAGGAATACGGAGCACAAGTGGTCTTCTCATCTATCCTCCCTGTGGAAGGAAGGGGTCCGCGTAGGGATTGTCGAATCACAAAGGCAAATGCGTGGTTGCGTAGGTGGTGTATCAGGGAAGGATTTCTTTGACCATGGGATTCTGTTTTGTGAACAGGGATTGCTGAGAAGAGATGGGATCCACCTCACTAAAAGAGGAAAGAGCATCTCTGCGGGCAGGCTTGCAAACCTAGTGAGGAGGGCTTTAAACTAGGTTTGTCAGGGGAAAGTGACACAAGCCCTGAGGTAAGTGGGGAAGGAGGAGAGAACAATCAAGTGGGTTTTCTGGGTGAAGAGGAGAAAGTGGGGCAAATCGGCCCCTTCTCTAAGATGCTTGTACACTAATGCCAGAAGCCTGGGGAACAAACAGGAAGAATTAGAGGCCCTGGCACAGTCACACAAGTCTGAGGTGGTTGGAATAACGGAGACTTGGTGGGACGATTCACATAACTGGAGCACGGTCATGGAAGGTTATAAATTGTTTAGGAAGGACAGACGGGAGAAGGAGGAGGAGGAGTTGCGCTCTGTGTGAGGGAGCAGTACGATTGCTCAGAGCTCCAGTATGAGGAAGGAGAAAATCCAGCTGAGTGTCTTTGGGTTAAGCTTAGAGGTGGAAGTAACAGAGGTGATGTTGTAGTTGGTGTCTGTTATAGGCCGCCAGATCAGGGAGATGAGATAGATGAGGTTTTCTTCAGGCAGCTAAGTGAAGCTTCCAAATCACAGGCCCTGGTTCTCATGGGAGACTTTAATCATCCGGATATTTGTAGGGAGACCAATACATCAGCACACAGACAATCCAGGAAGTTTTTGGAGAATGTTGGGGATAACTTCTTGGTACAAGTGCTGAAGGAACCGACCAGAGGCCGTGCGCAACTTGACCTGTTGTTCACAAACAGGGAAGAGCAAGTAGAAGAAATAGAAGTGGGAGGGAACCTGGGCTGCAGCGACCATGAGATCGTAGATTTCATGAACCGGACACAAGAAAGAAAGGTGAGCAGTAACATGCAGACCCTTGATTTCAGAGGAGCAGACTTTGACTCCCTGAGAGAACTGATGTGCAGGATCCCTTGGGAAATGAAGATGAAGGGGAAGAGAGTTGAAGAGAACTGGCAGTATTTTAAAGACGTCTTACTGAAGGCACAGGAACAAACAATCCCGCTGCATCGTAAGAAATGCAGACATGGTAGGCAACCAGCTTGGCTTAACGGGGAATCCTTAGTCAGCTTAAATTCAAAAAGGATGCATACAAGAAATGGAAATGTGGACAGTTGACTAAGAAGGAGTATAAACATACAGCTGGAGAATGCTGGGCAGTAATCAGGAAAGCAAAAGCACAATTGGAACTGCAGCTGGCAACGGATGTGAAGAGTAACAAGAAGGGTTTCCACAGGCATGTGAACAATAAACAGGTTATCAGAGAAGGTGTGGGGCCATTACTGGATGAGGGAGGTAACCTAGTGACAGAAGATGCAGGAAAAGCTGACGTACTCAATGCTTTTTTTGCCTCATTCTTCACGGACAAAGTCAACTTCCACATGACAGTCCTAGACGATGCAGTAGGGGAAGGTGGAGGGCAGCCATCTGTGGGGAAGGAACAAGTTCTGAGCTATCTAGAAAAACTAGATGTGCACAAGTCCGTGGGTCTGGATTTAATGCACCCCAGGGTACTGAGGGAATTGGAAGAGGTCATTGCTGAACCTTTGGCCATTACCCTTGAAGACTCTTGGAGGTCAGGGGAGATACCGGATGACTGGAAGAAGGCAAACATAGTGCCCATCTTTAAAAAAGGAAAGGAGGACAATCCAGGGAACCATAGACCCATCAGCCTAACCTCAATCCCTGGGAAAATAATGGAGGGAATCCTCAAGGAATCTGTTTTGGAGCACTTGGAAGAGGGGAAAGTGATCAAAAGTAGCCAACATGGATTCACCAGGGGCAAGTCCTGCCTGACCAGTCCGATTAGCTTCCATGACGAGGTAACAAGCTCTGTGGACATGGGGAAGTCAGTGGGTGTGATATACCTTGACTTCAGCAAGGCTTTTGATTCAGTCTCCCACAACAATCTTGTCCGTAAGTTAAGGAAATATGGATTGGATGCTTGGACTATAAAATGGATAGAAAGCTGGCTTGATGGTCGGGCTCAACGGCTCAATATCTGGATGGTGGTCTGTTTCAAGCGGAGTGCCACAAGGCTCGGTTCTGGGGCTGGTGTTATTCAACATCCTTATTAATGACCTGGATGAGGGACTGAATTGCACCTTCAGCAAGGTTGCGCATCACACAAAACTAGGGGGGAGAGGTAGATTCGTTGGATGGTAGAGAGAGAATCCAGAGAGACCTGGACAAATTGGAGGACTGGGCCAAAAGAAATCTGATGCGGTTCAATGAGGAGAAGTGTAGAGTCCTGCACTTGGGGCAGAAGAATCCCAAGCATCGTTACAGGCTGGGGACTGACTGGCTCAGCAGCAGTATGATGGAAAGGGACAGAGAAGTTACTCACCGTAGTAACGGTGGTTCTTCGAGATGTGTCCCCGTGGGTGCTCCACAATAGGTGTCGGGCTTGCCCGGCGCCGCAGATCGGATCTTCCAAGCAGTTTCTGCCGGACCGCGCATGTGCCGGCGCGCGCCGCTCCCTTGCGCGCTCCTGGCCATGTGCGCGATCCGGTCCCCGCCAGTTCCTCGACCAACCGCCTCGGGTGCCCCTGCAAAACACTAACAGAGATCCGAAGCGGGGAGGATGGGCGGGTAGTGGAGCACCCACGGGGACACATCTCGAAGAACCACCGTTACTACGGTGAGTAACTTCTCTTTCTTCTTCGAGTGTCCCCATGGGTGCTCCACAATAGGTGACTACCCAGCAGTAACCCAAGATAGGAGGTGGGTAATCGGATTATGTGCAGCTTGTCCCTGAGAGGACCGCTGCAGAGAGACGGGTATCCTCTTGGAATACCCTGTGAAGGGCGTAATGTTTGGCGAAGGTGTCGTAGGATGACCAGGTCGCCGCTCTGCAAATGTCTTGTAACGCAACGCCCTTGAAGAAGGCTGTTGATGCCGCCACCGCCCTAGTGGAATGAGCCCTGGGAGTGGCTGATAAAGGAGTCTTTTTGAGCTCGTAGCACATTTTTATGCAGGGTACAATGTGCTTTCAGATTCTCTGCGAGCAGAGACCTTCTCCTTTCGATTTGGGAGCGAGGGAGACTAGGAGTCTATCCGTTTTCCGGAAGGACTTGGTCCTGTCTACGTAGAAGGCTAGCGCCCTCCTCACATCCAAGAGGTGTAGGCGCGCCTCTTCATTGGAGTTATGAGGCTTTGGATAAAACGAGGGTAGAACAATAGGTTCGTTAACGTGAAACTCGGAAGAAACTTTGCGAACAAAGGCTGGATGCAGCCGTATGGTTACCGCCTCCTTGGAAAAAACAGTGCAGGGTGGCGTTGCCATGACTGCCGCGAGCTTGCTCACCCTACGAGCTGACGTAATTGCAAGAAGAAAGGTCGTCTTTATTGTAAGGAGGCGGAGGGGAACCGTGGCCAAGGGCTCGAACGGTGGTCCCATTAGCGTGGTAAGCACCAGGTCCAAGTTCCACGAAGGTGGAATCGGTTTCCGAGGCGGGTATAGGTTTACCAACCCTTTGAGGAACCTGGTAACCATAGGTTGGGCAAACACCGTGTGCCCTTCCTCCTCATGTCTGAATGCCGAGATGGCGGCAAGGTGGACCTTCAACGAGGATAGCGAGAGTCCTCCTCTCTTGAGGTCCAGTAAATACTCTAGTATTGTAGGAATAGGCACCAAAAGGGGGGCCAGCTGTTTGGTAGAACACCAAGTCGTGAAGCGAGTCCATTTTTGCTTGTAGGTCTTCCTGGTGGAAGTCCTCCTGCTACTTTCTAGGACTTGCTGTACTTCCACTGTGCATGTGCTCTCTAGGGAGCTGAGCCATGGATTAACCACGCTTGCAGTCGCAGGCTTTGGGGGTGCGGGTGCACTATGGACCCCTGGGCTTGCGTGAGCAGATCCGGCGCCACCGGAAGAGGCATCGGTGGATGGTCCGACATGCGCAGGAGTAGGGGGAACCATTGTTGTCGATCCCATGTTGGGACTATCAGGATCATCCGGGCCCTTTCCCTCCTGGCTTTCTGCAAGACTTTGTGGATCAGCACTGTGGGAGGAAACGCATAAAGCAGGGGGCCCCTCCACGGGATCGCGAACGCGTCCCCCAGGGACCCCCATCCCAGTCCTGCCCTGGAGCAGAATTGTGGGCACTTCTTGTTGTGCTGAGTGGCAAACAGGTCTATTTGGGGAAAACCCCATGCGTGGAAAATCGGCCGTAGCAGATCGGGACGGATCTGCCACTCGTGTGTGAGTGCAAAACGCCTGCTCAGCTGGTCTGCCTTCACATTGTGCGCACCCGGCAAGTATGAGGCTTTCAAGATTATATTGTTGGCGATGCACCAGTTCCATAAGCGGATTGCTTCCGCGCATAAGGCACGGGACCGAGCTCCTCCTTGCCTGTTTATATAAAACATGGTGGAGGTATTGTCTGTACTGATCCCAACGACTTTGCCTTGTATGTGGTCTCGAAAGTGTCTGCAGGCGTTGAACACTGCTCTGAGCTCCAGTATATTTATGTGTAGTGACTGTTCCGTGGGTGACCACAGTCCTTGAGTCACCTCTTCGCCCATGTGCGCTCCCCACCCTATGAGGGAGGCATCTGTAGTGAGAAAAAACCGATATTTGCGGCTGGTGGAAGGGTACCCCTGTTAGCAGGTTCCTGGGGTTTACCCACCATTGTAGGGATTTGCGCACCCCGGCTGTGGGCGACACCACCCTGTGAACGGTGTGTACTGCTGGTTTGTATACACTCGCCAGCCAGTGTTGCATGCTGCGCATGTGTAACCTGGCGTTCTGTACTACGAACTTTGCTGCTGCCATGTGGCCCAGCAGCTGCAAGCACGTCAAGACCGGCACTGTAGGGCTGAAGGTGATGACCTGCACGAGGGAACCGATGGCCCGAAAGCGAGCCTCTGGTAGATATACTCTCGCTGTAACCGAGTTTATGCGAGCCCCTATGAACTCTATGTCCTGTGTGGGGTCTATATTTGATTTTGCCAGATTGATAACCAGGCCGAGTGAAGAGAACGTGTTTGCTGTGACGCGTATCATGCGCAGAACCTCCCCCTTCGAGGCCCCTTTGAGCAGGCAGTCGTCCAGATACGGGAAAATAAATACCCCCTGTCTGTGCAGGTAGGCTGACACCACTGCCAAGGTCTTGGTGAAGACTCTGGGGGCCGAGGAGAGGCCAAACGGTAGGACCTTGTATTGGAAGTGTTCGTTGCCTACCATGAACCGGAGGAATCGCCGGTGAGCCGGATGGATAGTTATGTGGAAGTACGCGTCTTGTAAATCGAGGGCTGCGAACCAGTCTCCATTGTCCAGTGCTGTAAGGATGGAGGCGATTGTGGTCATCCGAAAACGTTGCTTGCGCAGGTACCTGTTGAGGCCGCGAAGGTCTAAGATGGGCCTCCAGCCTCCTGTCTTTTTGTCCGTGAAGAAGTACCTGGAGTAGAACCCTTTCCCTTGCAGTTGCTCTGGCACTCTTTCCACTGCCTGTATGAGCATGAGATGGTCCACCTCCTGCCTGAGCCTCGCTACATGGGAGGCATCCTGGAGGTGGGGCTTGGGTGGAGGTCGTGACGGTGGGAGCGACTGGAAGGGGATGGCGTACACCGTGGCTATGATCTCCAGCACCCATTTGTCTGTGGTGATCCTTTGCCACTGGTCGTAGAATGGTCGGAGGCGATGGTGGAATAGTCGCTTCGGATGACCTTGTGCGATGGTAGTGATGGCGCAGCCCTGGATCTGTATGTCAAACTTGTGGCCCTTGAATCTTTACTGGAATGAAGGACCGAGTCAGTTGATTCAGCAAACAGCTTCTGCGAGTCAAAGGGAAGGTCAACTATCTTCGCCTGCAGATCCCTCGGTATACCCGAAGTCTGGAGCCAGGACTCCCTTCGCATCACCACTGCCGTTGCTGTGGAACGTGCTGCTGTGTCCGCAACGTCCAGGGCGATCTGAACTCCCGTCCTCGAGGCTGCGTAGCCTTCTTGCACTATGGCCTTAAGCACCGGCTTTTTGTCCTCTGGAAGCGAGTCCATGAGGGAGGTTAACCTGGAATAGTTGCCGAAATTATGGTTCGCTAAGTGCGCTGCGTAATTTGCCATTTGCAACGTTAAAGTGGAGGAGGAGCAGACCTTTCTGCCGAACGGCTCTAGCTTCTTGGCATCTTTGTCTGTTCCCCCTGTTCTGAATTGAGATGTCTTTGATGTTTGTTGCGACGACTCCACCACCAAGGAATTTGGCTGTGGGTGGCTGAACAGGAACTCCATGCCCTTCGCCGGCACGAAGTATTTCTTATCCGCTCTCTTTTGGACAGGCGGAATAGTCGCAGGGGTCTGCCATATCGTAGTGGCGGACTCTAAGATCGCTTCATCAAGCGGTATTGCTACTCTGGAGGAGGCCGGAGGTCTCAAATTTTTGAGGAGCTTATGGTGTTTCTCTTGCACCTCTGCTGTCTGGATGCCTTGCGTGAAGGCCACCCTCTGAAACAGCTCTTGAAACTGTTTGAGATCGTCCGGAGGATGGACGTCCCCCGGGGCCGTAGCCTCGTCCGGGGAGGAGAGCGAGGAACCGCTGGGGTACGTCTCTCTGGACCCTTCCGGTTCCTGCTGGTGATGGTACACCCTCTCACTAGAGGTTTGCGAGGGAAAATCTCGGGGCTCCATAACCAGTCCCCCCTGAGATGCTTGAGTCTCTGTCCCCGGTCGCAATTGCCCTCGGGGGTACGAGATCGTCTGTGGGGATCTTTCCCTAGTAGATAGCCGATGGTGTCTATGCCCCGCGTGGTAGGGGCGACCATGGCAGTATAGGCACTGTTCTTGGGAAGGTGACCTAGACCACTCCCTTGGTGCATACCCTCTGCGCCTGGGGGAGGGAGATCGTCGAGACACTGGAGAGAGCGATTTTGCATAATAGTCCAGCGGTTCAAACCCCAGGAAGGGTGAAGGTGGTCCCAGCCAGGGTGAGGCTGGTTGCAAAAATGGAGAAGGGGGCTCCGGGCAGGCTAGGGGGGACCCCTGCCTTCTGGTTGGAGTCTGCAACGTAAGCGGAGGGCTGTGAGAAAGCAACTCCACAGCCCTGTCCGGAGAGGGGCTGCAATGCCTCCTCTTGTGTGCAGCCTTCCCCCTCCCTGGAGGAGGTAACTCCGCCCCCTGACGCACAGGGGATCCCGGCCCCGTCCGCACCGTGCTCGGCACGCTCAAAGGCGGTGTCCTTCGGTGCCTGCAGGCTGCGTGCCTGCGCGCTCTGCACCGCCGGTTCTCCGGGGGTCGGTGCCGCTGCCTGCGGTGCCGCCGGCACCGGCGCTTGTTTAGCCGCCGCCCTGCCTGCGGTGCGGGGCGGCTGGCTGATTATCGGAGGCTGAGCCGCCGCCGATCAGCTGTTGCTGCGGCTGGGGGCTGCTCGCTCCTCCCGTCCCGCTCGCTGTTGCTGTCAGCAGGGATCGGGCTGGGGAGGCTTTCCTCCATTTTTGCGCTGATGGGGTGAGGGAGGCAGCTTTCCTTTTATGGGCCCCAGAGGGTCCCTCCTGCTGCGGCTGCTCCGGCACGTCTGGCTGGAGGGCCTTATCAAAAAGCAGCATTTTAAGCCGCATCTCCCTGTCTCTCCTTGCTCTGGCTGTTAATTTAGCACAGAAGGAGCAGTTCTGTGCAACATGGGACTCCCCAAGGCACCTTATGCATAGACTGTGCCCATCGGACGCTGGCATCGCCTCTCGGCAGGACTCACATTTTTTAAATCCTGAAGAGGACATTGTTGGTGAGTCTTTCAGTTGTTAAACGGGTACTTAGCACCTTCTCTGTGCTGTTTTCCCCTTCCGATGGCCTGCCGCAGCAGGAGGGCTGATGGCCCTATGCTCCTGGCCTCCGGCGCTTGTTACTGGGACTGGATTGAAGCTGTCCCGCTTGTAGTTTGTTTGTTGCTTTTGTTTTTTTTTTTGCAAAAATAACAACCGGCTAACTTGCAGTAGCCTAAGTACTTGAAAAACTTTAAAGAAAAACAGTTAAAGTCATTGAATACGCTACTTGGCCTTAGCCTAGTTCGGATTCCGTCTGCAGCCGACGGCGGTTAAGAGGAACTGGCGGGGACCGGATCGCGCACATGGCCAGGAGCGCGCAAGGGAGCGGCGCGCGCCGGCGCATGCGCGGTCCTGCAGAAACTGCTTGGAAGATCCGATCTGCGGCGCCGGGCAAGCCCGACACCTATTGTGGAGCACCCACGGGGACACTCGAAGAAGAACTAGGGGTTATGGGGATGAAAGGCTGGATATGAGTAAACAGTGTGCCCTTGTAGCCAAGAAGGCTAACGGCATACTAGGGTGCATGAGGAGGAGCATTTCGGGCAGATCTAGAGAAGTCGTTATTCCTCTTTATTCGGCACTGGTGAGGCCACATCTGGAATATTGTGTCCAGTTTTGGGCCCCCCAGTATAAAAAGGATGTGGATTTGCTGGAGCAGGTTGAGTGAAGGGCAACAAAAATGATTAAGGGTCTGGAGCACAAGACTTATGAGGATAGGCTGAGGGATTTGGGCTTGTTTAGTTTACAGAAGAGAAGACTTAGAGGTGATTTAATAGCAGCCTTCAACTTGTTGAAGGGGAGCTCTAAAAAGGAGGGTGAGAAACTGTTCTCAGTGGTGTCAGATGGCAGAACAAGGAGTAATGGTCTGAAGTTGAAGAGGGAGAGGTGTAGATTAGATATTAGGAAAAACTACTTCACCAGGAGGGTGGTGAAGCACTGGAATGCAGTGCCTAGAGAGGTGGTGGTTTCTCCATCCCTTGAGGTTTTTAACTCCCGGCTGGACAAGGTCCTGGCTGGTATGACTTAATGGGGGTTGATCCTGCTCAAAGCAGGGGGCTGGACTAGATGACCTCCTGAGGTCCCTCCCAGCCCTGTGATTCTGTGAAACGCTAAGCAAGTGCCATTAATTGGAGCTGGTGTTTTAAAAGTCTACAAACGCAGTTATGACAGAACAATACAAACCTCTAGGGAGGCAGCCTCATTTGTTAGGGGGTTGGAAGAAGGATGCAGCCCCTTTCACCTTCATGCCACAGATTCAATTCAAATGACAGTCTGAAGTGAAGTGAACTCAACTCAATTCCATGTAAGCAGGTGCAGTCGAACACCAGTGATGGAACTGGCAGTCTTGCTGGAGAAAGGAGAAGGACAAAGGGCTAAATGGACACAGGGGCTGTACTACCCTCTCAGTTCTAGGCATGCCACTTGTATGTCAGGGAGGTACGCAGGAGCCAGACCCGTTTGCACTGCAGCTGCATCTGTTACATAGATAAAGAGGACTTCAGTCCCCAGAACTTGCTATCAGGCACCTCTCCTCAGTCATAAGGCCTAGATAGGATTACAGCTGCAACATTCTTTGGCCCTATGTGAGAAAGTCTCCACAACATCCTCTGGCAGTGAGTTCCACAGGTTGACTGTATGCTGAGTGAAGAAAAAGTTACTTTTGTTCTAAATGTGTGCCAGGAGATCAGTCAGGATATGCGCCAGTGTTCTCGCAGCCAGAAATACATGCGCCAGGAACCCTCAAACTAATCAGGGAAGATTCTCTTCAGGAACCCCGATGTATGTATTGAGATTTTTTCCCTGCTAAAACAGGGCAGAGTAGCAAAGTCTAACTAGATCTCCGTCCCAGAGAATATAGTCATAGCTATTTGCCAACAAAAAAGGATGTGGCCAACTCTCACAGCTTTATTGCGAGTCTTGTGATACTTGGTAGCCTTGATAAGAATGGCCACACTAGGTCTGACCAAAGGTCCCTCTAGCCAGCATCCTGTTTTCTGACAGTGGCCAATGCCAGCTGCTCCAGAGGGAGTGAACAGAGCATGCAATCATTGCATGATCCCCCTCCTGACATTCATTTCCAGCCTCTGACAAACAGAGACCAGGGACGCCACTGATGGGTCTCACCTCCATGAAACCATCTAGTTCTTTTTTGAACCCTTTTAAAGTCCTGGTCCTCACAACCTCCTCTGGCCGTGAGTTCCACAGGTTGACTATGCGCTGTGTGAAGAAAAACTTGCTCTTATTTTAAACCTGCTGTCTACTCCACATCATCTGCCTCAGATGGCCCCCCTCACTGGGCACCAAGGGACCAGTGCAACCCCCTCTCGCTGAGGTATTACCAGGTGGAGAATCCCTGTTCCTAACTGAATGGCAAAACTGCCTCAGTAGTGGCAGCAGCTGCTCACCAGCAGGGATCTGAGGGGCATTCTGTCACAGCTCTCTCCCCACAGCACAACGGTTCTGCGCAGCAGGTTTGGCTCCCCCTGCCATACTCTAATTCCACTAAGTCAGACTCATTTTAATTAGATAAGGGTTAACCTTGAGGTTCCCTTCATTCCTCTCTGAATGCCCCACAAGTTCCCACATGCCAGAGAGGAGTTGCTCTGATTGACTGCAGGGAGGAAAGACCTGAGGTGGCCACAACCCCCAGTCTAAAAGGAGTAGCTGCCATTAATGAGATGGGGAGGAGCAGGAGAAGGCCATACCAGAGGAGTCAAGCCTTAATGAAATATTAGTACTGCTACAGGTTGAACCTCTCTAGTCCGGCACCCTCTCATCCAGCAACACCCGCAATCCAACATAAGTTTAGCTGGCCGGACGACTGCTTATCATGGCTACAGCCCAGTTTCCCCGTGGTCCCATCAAGTTTGTTTACAGCCACCTGTCCTGGCTCTCAAGTGTTCTGTGTAACTAGCCCAGATCAACTTACTCCTCCCAGCAACTTCCACAATGCTCTCAGAGTCAGTGGAGGCAGGAGAGGCAAGACCTAGGATCCAACAAGCTTAATCACCGATGGAGATACACACCTAAGCGATACTCAGAAGCACCCAGCAGATCTTCATTTAGCAGCCAGAATTTCCATGCCTCATTCCAAAAGTGGTGTGCTTTCAATTATTTCTGCGCGGTTGCTAGTTTCCTTCCCAAGGATGTATTTGTTCCAGTTGTACGAGCGTGACACAAAAACATTTTGCATCCCTCCTGGACAGTGCTCACAGCTTGACATTTTTCTTCAAGTGCCTCTGTTGTCAGTTCCGAGTCAGAACCTCAACCGCTTGTAAAGCAGCTGAGCCCCACCGAAATCAAGGGAGGAACATGAATTCACACTGGCTCAGGCCCTGACCCTATCTCTGAAATTCTTGGAGTACTGGGAAATATTTCTATTTCCATGAGAGTGTCAAAAATGGAGGTAAAGTGATTCTCCTGCACTAGCGTCTGCCTATAAGTAGAGCCCCGTGAGGATATACATTTATACCCGTGGATGTGGCTATCAATCTGTATCCACAGAAATGCAAAGCTCTCCCAGGTACTGCTGGTGTGTGGAAGGGCCAAGGGCAGTACAGCTGCGCCAGAGAGGCTGCTGTTGCAGGTTGCTGGCTCCTGGGAGCAGCAACCCCATGTTCTGGTCCTTTGACCACCCCGTGGCTCCACGTATGACAATTTATATCCACGAATATCAATTTGTATCTACACAGGGCTCTTCTAAGACTCTGCTGTCAACTTGCCAGGCTGTGATGGGAACATGTACCTGCCGATAGCTATTAATACTTGAGTAGCCCAGAGAGGCTCCCACCACAATCGGGGCCCCACTGCTCTAAGTGCTGCATGAACCGTGCACCGCTGCGAAGAGCTTTCCATCTAAATGGACAAGACAAAGACTGGACGGGAGGAAAGGCGTGAGGTAACATGCCCAAAGGCCATGCTGTAGGACAATGGCAGAGCCAGGAACTGAACACCATTTTTCAGAGCCCCAGGCCAGGGCTGAGTCCAGTAGAACACACCGCACACTTCTTTTGTCCTACCCGAGTCAGGCTCGAGAGAAGTCTCCGCAAAGTGTTGTCAGCAGGAGGACTGATTCACCCCAGTCCTTGGGGTCAACTTATCGACAGTCCTCCCCAAAAGAAATGACAGCATCTGTCCGGCACACTCTGCCGTCTGCCTGGTCTGCTGGGCAAGTGATAGCCTAGGCTGTTTTGGAAGACACGTCGGAGGCCTGCCTGGGTAAAGTGGTTGGTTGAAGGGGAATTCATGGCCTGCCTCTGGAGGGCAAGAGCTCTGACTCATCAGGGTGTTTGTGTGTAGTGATTATGTCAGGCCCCCCAGTAGGTACAGAAAGGGCAGAGTGGTGCACAGTGGAATAGTGTTATTTATGGACCGTATTTGGAAAATACAGCCTGGTAAAGAAGCAGCGGTGGCTCAAGCCTGGGACTGCACCACAGAAGCCCCATGTTCCAGGTCTGAGATGGTTCTACAGCATGGCCTTCATTAAGTCATTTATGCACACTGTACCTCAGCTTTCCCATCTACTCCCCTTCCATCACAAGGGAGGCAGCCATGCTGTTTCTAGAGCCCCTTGAAAAGCGTGGCTGAAAGGCAGGACAGACAATCCACGTTAGATTCCTTGTTCTCTGACAAAACCCTTTCCAGCATCCCTCCAGTTCTGCCCCGCACTCGCCTTGGATTGGTTTGTGAGAGGAGTCACCTGAAGCTTGAGGATTTCAACATCCTGTCAGTGCTCTCTCTCTCCAGATTGATGGATAGCCTCAGCTCCCTTTGCTAAAAGGTCTCTCCATCCATTTTTTCCCAGCCTCTACTGTTGGACAGAGGGCAGCCCTTCCACCGCTCAGTCACCAGAGAACAAGATTCCTAAAAGTCTCACGCAACTTCTAACTTTGTGGGCTAGTTCCTTCCTCTGTCAGCAGGAGACAACGGCAACAGGTACTTTGTATCGTGAACAAACAAGCCCTCCATCCTACTGAAACTGCAACTACCCCACCACAGAGCTCAGAAAACCAGCCTGAATAAAGCAACAAGCATGGTCCTCCCTCTAGGCCAGTGTTTCTTAAACTAAGTTCTGCAGAACAAGGGTGGCTCCATGAACAACTCACAGGTGTGCCGTGAGCCTCTGACACCTTTTTGTTCACTGATGGTGTATATTTTCTGTTATTATAATCAGATATGATGCTACTTCCTGATTGCTATGATACCTGATTAAATTACTTCATTTTGTTTTTGCTGTCTATGTTGCTTTTTTTTTTTTTTTTAAAGTCTAGTAATATTTTTAAAGAAAATTTTCATGTGTGCTCCGCACAGAAAATATTATTGTTTGATATTCCACAGTCTTAAAAAGTTTATGGAAAACTGGTCTAGACAATGCTGCTAAACATGAAAAGAGCGCTGGATGTACGAACCCAAACAAAAATCTGTCTAAGGGAAAACATTTCGTATTGCTCACACAGACTGTGCCAAGAAATATGTTACAAGCCCATTTTTTCCTGTTGCGTCAAGGTGTGCAGATACAACAGTGAATAGTGTGTGGGGTTCACCTGGAAGCCTAGATAGACCTATTTGCAAAGTTAATTACAAAACTGCATTGTGGTCTTTATGCAACTCTATAATAACTAATCACTACATCCACTCTCCAATGTTTACAAGCAACTCCATGACAAATTAATGTACAGGCAACAAACGGATGTATCTATTGAGGAGCGAGCTTTCAATTGTGCCTTATTAAGGGTTTATGGCAAAAATCTTACCATTCTTCCAAAACCTGTCAGCTATGACAGACAGTTCTATGACAGTGAAGACAACTTTGTTTGCCCAGTTGCTGAGACAGCTGCCCTGCTTTACTCATGCGCTCCTGGGCAGGTTTGGGGTTGGATTCTGGGCTGGGCTTTGCTTCTTCTGGGCACATTGGCTCACTGTTTACACCCCCACACTGGGCACCGTGTCAACCATAAGCATTTTCAAGCCAACTTTTCAACAGCTGCAATTTAGAAACACTTTTCAAAAACACTGAGGAAATTCTACAAGGCGTTTTTCAGGCCCAATCCTGCCAGGACCAAAGTTCCTCTGACACCAGTGAAGTTAGCAGGAGTTGAGAATGCTCAGCCTCTTGCAGAACTGGGCCCACAGTCCTCATGCTGCTGTTATCAGTACTGATAATAAGTAAATCAAAGTTTAGTCAAAATCCAAGCACAACTCCATACCTTTTACATATAAAATACAGACTAGAGATATTGACACATAGAGAGGAAAGGTAACAGATCATCTTAAAGCCTAATTTGGGAGGTGATTCAATATATAATAATCCACATCGAAATCATTTGGGGGGCATAACGCTTTGGTGTCAGCAGCCATCCGCAAACAAGTAATTGTCCTGCAATCATTTACCCCTGAAACAAAGGTTTGCGAACTTACCTTCTGACTCTGCCCTTCAGCCGTGGAAATGAACCATGTTGCTAAGAAGGGAAACAGCAACCCTGGAGGATGCATTTTCATGCTTTTAGAGACGGGACCCTTTTCTTGAAGCGGGTGGGAGTGTGGAGGATGAAATTTCTGCAAGATATGGACCGCCTACTAAGAAGCAGATCCAAGAAAATACAGAGGTTAAACAAACAGCGAGAAAAACACTTCGGCACTCTGGATCTCCTACTCCAAAGTATACAGAAGTGATTCTGCTACTTTTTATGTCAAACATGAGTCAACAACAGTTTTTTTCCTCTCTCTCCTTTTTTAAACACACACACACAAAATCCTGTGAGTAGCAGGTTTACTGAAAACAGGAACATCTACGGATTTCCTCCCACATATCAGTTCAAAACAGATGGAAGGAAATCCTTAGTTTGCAACTGATTGGAATGAAATATGTTAACTGCATCCTTAACTGGAGGCAAACCCAAAAGACAAAAGATACACTGTGGAACCTGGATGGCAATGAATTTCAATTAATTCCTGATAACACAACCAAGCCAACTAAAAAATGTCCATCTCTTGCACGGGGCAGCAGATATTTTTCTTTACAGTAACTGCAGATGGTCTATATGGTACTTAAGATAACAAATATAAACCCACCATTGGTCCCGTTGTTGGGGTTTGATGTTTAGTTAAAGTGCATGATTCGCTCCACAAGAAGAGTGTTACGTTACCAAACCAGTTACTCCGTGGGTGGCGGCAAAATATGTAAGTTATTTTCTAAACACATTACTGGTAGCTAAATTAATTCCCAAGGGAGGTGGCATAATGAAGCCCTGACATTTAAGGGACGGGGCTGGTCTTGCACAGAGTTTGCCACTGAATCTCTCTTGCTGGGGGCAATGTAGGATATCGAGAAGATTCACAACATGCTTGTTGGTCACTTTATCTACAAATGCTGCCAATAGCATGCAGTTTGTTTAGCTGTTTAAGGATTTGCCCAAATAGCACTTCACTGTATATGCCATTATGCTACGGTAACAGTGACTATGTATAGTCACCTTTTTTAGCCATATCAAAATGTGAGTATAAAAGCAAACTGGCCACTTTTAGAACGGGCGTACATATCAATGAACACTTGCAGTGTGTTTAGTTGTAATACTTAACATAGTATTTGGCACATACACATTCACAGAGCATCTATTACTATACAGTACACATGGCCTACACGTACCTGACCCCAGCCCCGAGTACATTAAAACATAAAAACTTAGATACGTTACTTACTAATGCTGTTAATTATTGTCTACCTCCTCTCCCTCCAACAGACACATAGCCAGGCCGACGAAGAGTGGTACTACATATCTCACTGCAACAGGATGCAAACAAGATGAAAATTCATCCACAAGGCCTGTATAAAAAGTCCCAGCCCCTCAATTCACTTCCAGCTTTATCAGTCGGTTCAGCCCATCTGCCCCAGGGGGCTTTGTGATGTCACTGTGCCCTAGGAAAAGGGCCACACAGGCTGCTCAGTGCAGAGAGCCAGGCCGGTCAGGTCCACAACAGTGTGAAGCATAGATCAGAGGAGCGGAATCAGGGGCCAGCAGAGACACCATGGGGCCTGACATTCAGAGGGGGTTGTGTGGGGATAGAGTCTGACAGGAGAAGGAGGCAAAAGACAAACTGATATTCAGGAGAGGGACGGGAGTGAGGGGTCAGGTGTCTGTGTTCTCCTCTTCTAAACATCTGTATCTCCCACCCCTGCTTCCTTTCAGTCATCAACTCTCCGGCTCTATCCCCATCCCAATGCAGCCACCTTCCTGACAGCCACTCCTTCCTGGGCCTCCACCTATCCCCAGCGAAAAGGACCAGCAACCAGAAGAGCTTCCCAAATGGGAATTCCTGCCTTATCTTTCTTTCCCAGTGAAAACCCATCCCCCTCTGGCCCCCCATGGTGACCATCCTCCCAGGCTCCCGTGTTCCCCAGCTGACAGACACCCTGATTTGATTACTCCTCCCTTGGTCAAAGAGGAACAAGCATCCCACTTTACTCTGCAAACAGCCCACCTACTCTACCCCAAACTCACTGTAGATGACATGCCTGTTCAGGCTGTAGAGCAGAGCAATATGATAGGTAGAGTCTCTCAGCATAAGATAACAGCATCTGCTAAACTACATTTCCTTTGTTTAGTGCCACGCTACTCCAATATGGCAGCCAATAAACGAAAGCACTAAACCTAGTTATGTCACTAGTCTCTCGTCACGTGCACATACTTCTCCTTAGAATTAGCACTTCTCAGGAGAGTAAGGTTTCAATGAACAAGGCCAAAGCTGAACTCACTCTCACAGCAAATAAAAATCACCAAAAAGGTTGACTGCACAAATGATCATTCAAAAATCCAGCACCCATGACTGAAGCCACTATGGGTCATTAAGAATGAGGACGTTAGCCATTATAAACAAATCAAGGCACCGTGGGAAGGAAATTTACATATTCAAATTGCTGTTAAACTGCCCAGGAGTTGGACAGCAACATTCTTCTGCCTTTGATTTGAGATTTAGACTCAATGCAGCTGTTGGAACTGCAGGGTGGCTAAGGCTAACCTGCTACCAGCATTCTGGAACTGTGCTTATTACATTCACAGGTGTTGAGAGTGGGAGGATGAGAACAATGCAATAATAGAAGGTAATCTTGCTGGATCTTACACTTTAAGATGTTAACATGCATCTGAAGAAGTGAGTTAACTCACGAAAGCTCATGCTCTTAACTTTCCTGTTAGTCTATAAGGTGCCACAGGACCCTTCGTTGCTGCGACAGATCCAGACTAACACGGCTACCCCTCTGACACTCATCTACAGCTGGTGACAGATTTTCAAGAGTGGCCAGCTCTTACTGAGGGACCTAAAGAAGGGATGGACAGCAAACAGTAGCTCCTAATAAACAATGGCCAGGTTTTCAGAAGTGTGCAGCACCCAAAGTGTCAAGGATGCAAAAGGGGGAAACAAGGACTATTCTCAGGGTTATATATTGCTGCCTATAATTGTAGCATTGACCTACTGTAGGGAATTTCCCTTCTGAGTTCCTGATATCATTGCCATGGTGCTCTCAAGAGGCCAGTGGTTATGTCATCTTATCAGAGCAAATTTCAGTTAAGACAAACATGTTAGTGGAACAAATAGCAAGCAGTCCTATAGCACCTTAAAGACTAACACATTTATTAGGCAATGAGCTTTTGCGGGTAAGACCCACTTTGTTAGATTTTGGCACAGACAATTAGAATCCAGGGTTTAAATAGTCGGGGGAGGGGAGGGACGAGGGAAAAGATGAATATCCAGAAGTCACCTACTTCACGATAGGCCCACCAAGGAAAACAGAGCACAGCTTGTCCTGACCTATAGCCCTCAGCTTAAACCCCTCCAGCACACCCTTAACAATCTCCACATCCTGGACTGGAACATGATCCCTCACTCTCTCAGGCCTTGGCTGACAGGCCTGTCTTCTCCTACAGACAGCCGCCCAACCTCAAGGAAATACTGACCAGCAGCCACCCACAGAAACACTAACCAAGAGACCTATCCTTGCAACAAACCTCCTTGCCAGTTCTGTCCCTATATCTATGCTAGTGACACCATCACTGGACCTAACCACATCAGCCACACAATCAGAGGCTCATTCACCTGCACATCCATTAAGGCGATATATGTCATCATGTGCCAGCAATGCGCCTCTGCCATGTACATTGGACAAACCTGACAGTCTCTGCACGAACGGATGATGAATGGACATAAACCCGATATCAGGAATGTGAATGCACATAAACCCATAGAACACTTCAACCTCCCTGGACATTCAGTAGAGGGTTTAAAAGTAGCCATTGTCCTACAAAATGATTTTAGCACAAGATTAAGAGGGAGACATCTGAATAGGAATTCACTTGCAAATCTGACTCTGAAAATAGGCTTTAACAGAGATCTCAATTACCTTATACAATACGAGGACAATTTCCCCACCTTTGAAATTTGCAGGAATGGGACACACCCTACTTAATTTGCTTCTTCTAGGCATCCTACTAGTCAGCAGTAACCCCCTTTTATCACCTCCTTCCTCCTCCCATGCCTGGCTATATAAACCCTAGATTCTAACTGTCTACTTCAACAGTCTGGAGAAGTGTTTGTTGCAGTGTGTGTGTGTTTGTTAGTCTTTAAGGTGCCACGGGACAGCTTACTATTACTGAAGCTACAAACATACACAGCTCCCCCCTAAGTACGTTAATGGAAGATGATACACAATTTAAAATGGACACAGTAGCTCCACTTGAGAGAGGCAGGACTTAATATAAGAGATTAAAATGTTTTTTTTAAACTCACTAAAAGGGTCAGACATCTTTTGCCCTGGGTTGCTGGGTGACCAGCAGTAATTACTATCAGGCAGCGGTCTTGTCCCCAGACCATCGTGGATAGATTTCAAGATCACTCACAGTGCTCTCTTACCTCTCACTCCCGTGGGCAGTCTCACGAGCGAGGTCAACAACCGACTAAAATATTGGCAAATCAGAGGAAATTTGCACCACGGTGGCAGGTATCGTTCCTTTGATACAGGTAAATAAAAGTCTCTGCCTGTAGTAATTTCTATGCGGCACCTTTCCCAGGGACTGAACTGAGAATGCCGGCAAAAAGCATTTCAATATAACTAACTCATCAACCAGTCATGGGAGACATCCTTTGCCCCCTTCAGCTTGGGAGACTGCAAGTGGATTCTGGTGGCATGAAGACAGTAACGTGTGTTAGCTAACGCTTAACAATAGCCAACACAATCAGTGCTACCTTTGTTGGATACATTAAAAAAATCCAAAGGTCTGGACAGCTACCGAGATGTCTGCAAGCCCCAGGAAATGCAAGGCATTAATGCCTGGGACACGTGCTAAGAAAGAAATCAGACCACCTGCCATGAGTGACCTGACTTCGTGCAGCTGAAGGAACTCATAGAAAGGGCCAACTGCAAGAACCTGTCCATCAAACAAAATGTAGAAAGGAAAAAATGTATGCGACTTGACCTCAACGACACTGAATAGCCCATTAAAGACAATCCTAGCACATTATTTGTGTCCTAAAAGATGTTTGAGAGCACTAGAAGGCTTCAGATATTGAGATTAAATAAAACCACACTCCCAAAAAGTTCACTGTCCTCATTCAAACATTTCTAAATCCTCCTCCACACGTTACTTTTAGAAAGGGCGTATGTGTTCTTTTAGGTAAGCCTGGCTTTCCTGGAAGTTGAAGAAAGAGAATTGTTAGTCAAGGGGTTAGAGTAGCATGCCTAGTGAGTTAATCACCCAACTAGGAATTGGGCGAGCTGGGTTCAATATCAGTCTTTGCCACACACTTCCTGTACAGGTCACTAAATTGACTTAGTGGCTCAGCTCTCACTTATACAATAGGGTAACACTTCCTACTGCCCAAGGGAATTGCAAGCCTAAAATAGGAGTTAAGCACCTAAATTAATGAGAATCTTGTCCTTAAGTGTCAGGTGCTTAAATAAGAGTGGTGAGAATCGCACAAACACATTAACAGATGGCTCTCACCAACTTAACAACGGCCATTACTGGGTCAGACGAAAGGTCCATCGAACCTAGCATCCCGTCTGCCAACAGTGGCCAGCACCAGGTGCCCCAGAGGGGGTGAACCGAAGACAATGATCAAGCGACTTGTCTCCTGCCATCCGTCTCCAGCCTCCAACAAACAGAGGCCAGGAACACCATTCCTACCCCCTGGCTAATAGCCTTTTATGGACCTAACCTCTGAATTTATCTAGCTCTTCTTTGAACTCTCATAGCCCTAGGCTTCACAGCCTCCTCTGGCAAGGAGTTCCACAGGCTGACTGGGTGCTGTGTGAAAAAAAAAACTTTCTTTTATTGCAGTTTTAAACCTGCTACCCATTAATTTCATTTGGTGTCCTCTAGTTCTTATGTTATGGGAACAAGTAAATAACTTTTTATTCACTCTCCCCACACTGGTTATGATTTTATATACCTCTGTCATATCCCCCATCAGTCTCCTCTTTTCTACACTGAAAAGTCCCAGTCTCTTTACCCTCTCCTCATATGGGACCCATTCCAAACCCCTAATCCTTTTAGTTGCCCTTTTCTGACCATTTTCTCATGTCAAAATATCTTTTTTGAGGTGAGGAGACCACATCTGTACTTCAGCGGGAGACCAGAATGCTCAACTCCGTTAGGACTATAGACAGCTAGATTAAGGAGCCCTTTGATATTTGTCCTACAGGCTCTCAGCCACCCAACTCATCTGTCCTACCCATAACAGCACAAATCAAACTGAAAGCAACTGCTGCTGACATTTGTGTTGTACATACAATATATGTGGAGTTCACGGATTTTAGTCAAATGCCTGAATGCAAGCCAGCTGGAAAATATATTTCGCTAGCAAAGGCAAGGTATGTACCTACATTTGCAAACTCTCCAC
Source organism: Carettochelys insculpta (assembly GCF_033958435.1). Taxonomy (NCBI): domain Eukaryota; kingdom Metazoa; phylum Chordata; order Testudines; family Carettochelyidae; genus Carettochelys; species Carettochelys insculpta. The sequence goes on along the minus strand of NC_134147.1, from coordinate 5,660,100 downwards.
ACACTCATCCACCTGTATTTTAAAACACTGGGTCACCAGCCTTCTTTCTAGAGGGTTTACAGTCCCAACTAGCTTGGGCAATTTCCTGCTATTGAAATCTTTTGTTTACACAATCTTGACTGAAATTACAGAAAGCCAAGAGAAACGAGTTACCATCCACTCTATCATACCATGGGGCTTTTGTGGGGCTTGCAAATTCATTTGAATTGTGGAAAGAAAAACACCTCTGTTACGCTCTTTGGAAAAGCAAGTTCTATTTGTTCAGAATTTATGAATGCCTAGATGCCCATGGAACTGAAAGATGCTGTTAAGGGTACAACCCACCAAGCCACATGTACTGTATAAGATAACTGGGCCTATGCTATCATAGAAGCAGCATAAAATTTCTAGAGGCAGCAACATTCCCTTGTGGCTGCTGGGTTGCCAGATCAGAATGTGATTCTGCAAGGGACTCATTTTCCCTTTTGGCAGATTGGAAAGGGGTAGGCGCTCAACGGTCTGCTTAGGACAGCAAAACACAGAGGTCAGAGAGTGAATTGGAGAGAGGGTTTATCACAGACATGCACACACAACTGCCATGTCCCAAGTGGCTGAGTTGCGCCTCTGTTGAGCAGAGCAGAAAGCTGCTGAGTGACTCAAGAGGAAATTATCTACATTCATGTCCTGGAAATTCAGGTCGTCCAGGAACAGCATGACATTTGCAGTAGAAATATTGGCAAATAACTGCTGTCTATTCCAGTCTAGCTCTTCCCATGGTCTGCATCCATGTCTTTTCCACATTAAAACCTCTCTCTGCTCTGGTGAGCGCCAGCTACATGTTCCCTTCTAACAGCTTCACTTTGCTGCCTTTCTAACCCACTGTCACTAGGCAATATCGTGAAGCTGGGATTTTCAAAGGCTCCAAGAGAGAGAAAGAAAGGTTACTCACCGTAGTAACGGTGGTTCTTCGAGATGTCTCCCCGTGGGTGCTCCACATTAGGTGTCGGGCTCGCCCGGCGCCGCAGATCGGATCTTCCAAGCAGTTTCTGCCGGACCGCGCATGCGCCGGTGCGCACCACTCCCCCGCGCGCTCCCGGCCACGTGCGCGATCCGGTCCCCGCCAGTTCCTTGACCAACCGCCTCGGATGCTCCTGCAAAACACTAAACAGAGATCCGGAGCGGGGAGGATGGGCGGGTAGTGGAGCACCCACAGGGACACATCTCGAAGAACCACCGTTACTACGGTGAGTAACCTTTCTTTTTTCTTCGAGTGTCCCCGTGGGTGCTCCACATTAGGTGACTACCCAGCAGTAACCCAAGATAGGAGGTGGGTAATCGGATTATGTGCAGCTTGTCCCCGAGAGGACCGCTGTCGAGAGACGGGTATCCTCTTGGAATACCCTGTGAAGGGTGTAATGTTTGGCGAAGGTGTCACAGGATGACCAGGTCGCCACTCTGCAAATGTCTTTTAGCGCAACGCCCTTGAAAAAGGGCTGTTGATACTGCCACCGCCCTAGTGGAATGAGCCCTGGGCATGGCCAGGAAAGGAGTCTTTTTGAGTTTGTAGCACAATTTTATGCAAGATACGATGTGCTTCGAGATTCTCTGCGAAGAGAGACATTCTCCTTTTGATTTGGGAGCGATAGAGACTAGGAGTCTATCCGTTCTCTGGAAGGACTTGGTCCTGTCTATATAGAAAGCTAGCGCCTCCTCACGTCCAGGAGGTGTAGGCACGCCTCTTTGTTAGAGTTATGAGGCTTTGGATAAAACGAGGGTAAACAATAGGTTCGTTAGTATGAAACTCAGAAAGAAACTTTAGGAACAAAGGCTGGATGCAGCCGTATGGTTACCGCCTCCTTGGAAAAAACAGCGCAGGGTGGCATTGCCATAACTGCCGCAAGCTCGCTCACCCTGCGAGCTGACGTGATTGCGAGAAGAAAGATCGTCTTTATCATAAGGAGGCAGAGGGAAACCGTGGCCAAAGGCTTGAACGGTGGTCCCCTTTTTGCATTAAGCACCAGGTCCAAGTTCCACGAAAGTGGAAGCGGTTTCCGAGGGGGGTATAGGTTTACCAGCCCTTTAAGGAACCTGGTAACCATGGGATGGGCGAACACCATGTGCCCTGTCTCTCCGTGTCTGAATGCCAAAAAGGCGGCAAGGTGGACCTTAAACGAGGATAGCGAGAGTCCTCCTCTCTTGAGGTCCAGTAAATACTCTAATATCACAGCCATAGGCACCGAAAAGGGGGGCTAGCTGTTTGGTAGAACACCATGCCGTAAAGCGAGTCCATTTCTGCTTGTAGGTCTTCCTGGTGGAAGTCCTCCTGCTACTTTCTAGGACTTGCTGCACTTCCTCCGTACATGTGCTCTCTAGGGAGCTGAGCCATGGATTAACCACGTTTGTAGTCGCAGGCCTTGGGGGTGCGGATGCACTATGGACCCCTGGGCTTGCGTGAGCAGATCCGGCGCCACCGGAAGGGGCATCGGTGGCCGGTCCGACATGCACAGGAGTAGGGGGAACCATTGCTGTCGATCCCACGTTGGGACTATCGGGATCATTCAGGCTCCTTCCCTCCTGGCTTTCTGCAACACTTTGTGGATGAGCACTGTGGGAGGGAAAGCGTAAAGCAGGGGGCCCCTCCATGAGATCGCGAAGGCGTCCCCCAGGGACCCCCGTCCCAGTCCTGCCCTGGAGCAGAATCGTGGGCACTTCTTGTTGTGCTGAGTAGCAAACAGGTCTATCTGGGGAAAAACCCCATGCATGAAAAATCGGTTGCAGCAGATCGGGACGGATCTCTGCCACTCGTGCGTGAGTGCGAAACGCGTGCTCAGCTGGTCTGCCTTCACATTGTGAGCGACTGGGAAGTACGAGGCTTTCAAGGTTATATTGTTGGCGATGCAGCAGTTTCACGACCGGACTGCTTCTGCACATAAGGCACGGGACCGAGCTCCTCCTTGCCGATTTACATAAAACATGGTGGAGGTATTGTCTATACTGATCCCGACTACTTTGCCTTTTATATGGTCTCGAAAGTGTCTGCAGGCGTTGAACACTGCTCTGAGCTCCAGTATATTTGTGTGCAGTGACTGCTCCGTGGAGGACCACAGCCCTTGCGTCACCTCTTCGCCCATGTGTGCTCCCCACCCTATGAGGGAGGCATCTGTAGTAAGAAAAACCAGTATGTGTGGTTGGTGGAAGGGTACCCCTGTTAGCAGGTTCTCGGGGTTTACCCACCATTACAGGGATTTGCGCACCTCTGTTGTGGGCGACGCCACCCTGTGAACAGTGTGTGCTGCCGGGTTGTATACGCTCGCCAGCCAGTGCTGCATGCTGCACATGTGTAACCTGGCGTTCTGTTCTACGAACGTCGCTGCTGCCATGTGGCCCCGCAGCTGTAAGCACGTCAGAACCAGCACCGTAGGGCTGAAGGTGAAGACTTGCACGAGGGAGCCGACGGCCCGAAAGCGAGTCTCTGTTAGATACGCCCTCGATGTAATAGAATTTATGCGTGCCCCTACGAACTCTATGTCCTGTGTGGGGTCTATCTTTGATTTTGTCAGATTGATAACCAAGCCGAGCGAAGAGAACGTGCCTGCTGTGACGCATATCATGCGTAGTACCTCCTCCTTCGAGGCCCCTTTGAGTAGGCAGTCATCCGGATACTGGAATATAAATACCCCGTCTGTGCAGGTAGGCTGACACCACTGCCAAGGGCTTGGTGAAGACTCTGGGGGCCGAGGAGAGGCCAAACGGTAGGACCTTGTATTGAAAATGTTCTTTGCCTACCATGAAAAACCAGAGGAATCGTAGGTGAGCTGGATGAATAGTTATGTGAAAATACGCGTCTTATAAGTCGAGGGCTGCGAACCAATCTCCATCGTCTAGTGCCGTAAGGATGGAGGCGATCGTGATCATCCGAAAGCGTTGCTTGCGCAGGTACCGGTTGAGGCCTCGAAAATCTAAGATGGACCTCCCGCCTCCTGTCTTTTTCCCCGTGAGGAAGTACCTCGAGTAGAACCCTCTCCCTTGCAGTTGCTCTGGCACTCTTTCCACTGCCCCTATGAGCATGAGATGGTCTACCTCCTGCTTGAGCCTCGCTACGTGGGAGGCCTCCTGGAGGTGGGGCCTGGGTGGAGGTCATGGCGGTGGGAGCGACTGGAAGGGGATGGCGTACCCCATGGCTATGATCTCCAGCACCCATTTGTCTGTGGTGATCCTTTGCCACTGGTTATAGAATGGTCGGAGGCGATGGTGGAATAACCGCTTCGGATGACCTTGCGATGGTAGTGATGGCGCAGCCCAGGATCTGTGTGTCAAACTTGTGGCCTTTGGCCCTGCCCCGAGGACGCACGGCTGTGTTGGGAATGACGCCTGGGAGTTCTGTACTGCTGGTGCTGTTGATGTCGCCCTTGCTCGTAACCCCTGTGGTACTGGGGACGCTGTTGCTGGTACTGGTACCATCTTTGTTGAGGGTAGTACTTTTCTTTCTGTATGGAGGGGTATAAATCCCCAGGGTCCTAAGTGTGGCTCTTAAATCTTTACTGGAATGAAGGACCGAGTCAGTTAATTCAGCAAACAGCTTCTGCGAGTCGAAGGGAAGATCGACTATCTCTGTCTGCAGGCCCTTGGTATACCCGGAGTCTGGAGCCAGGACTCCCTTAGCATCACCACTGCCGTAGCTGTGGAGCGTGCTGCTGTGTCCGCAACATCCAGGGTGATCTGAACTCCCGTCCTCGAGGCCGCGTAGCCTTCTTGCATGATGGCCTTGAGCACTGGTTTCTTGCCCTCTGGAAGCGAGTCCATGAGGGAGGTTAACCTAATGTGGTTGTCGAAATTATGGTTCGCTAGATGCGCTGCGTAATTTGCCATTTGCAACAGTAGAGTGGAGGAGGAGTAGACCTTTCTGCCCAACAGCTCTAGCTTTTTGGCATGTTTGTCTGTTCCCCCACATTGCGACGACTCCACCACCAAGGAATTTGGTTGTGGTGGCTGAACAGGAACTCCGTGCCCTTTGTCGGCACGAAGTTTTTTTTTTTTTTTCTTTTTTTTTTTTTCCCCGCTCTCTTGTGGACAGGCGGAATAGTCGCAGGAGTCTGCCATATCATAGTGGCAGACTCCAAGATTGCGTCATCAAGCGGTATTGCTATTTTGGAGGAGGCCGGAGGTCTCAGATTTTTGAGGAGCTTATGGTGTTTCTCTTGCACCTTAGCTGTCTGGATGCCTTGCGTGAAGGCCACCCTCGTAAAACAGCTCTTGGAACTGTTTGAGATCGTCCGGAGGATGGACGTCCCCCGGGGCCATAGCCTCATCCAGGGAGGAGAGCGAGGAACCGCTGGGGTACGTCTCTCTGGACCCTTCCGGTTCCTGCTGGTGATGGTACACCCTCTCACTAGAGGTTTGCGAGGGAAAATCTCGGGGTTCCATAACCAGTCCCCCCTGAGATGCTTGAGTCTCTGTCCCCGGTCGCAATTGCCCTCGGGGGTACGAGATCGTTTGTGGGGATCTTTCCCTAGTAGATAGCCGATGGTGTCTATGCCCCGCGTGGTAGGGGCGACCATGGCAGTATAGGCACTGCTCTTGGGAAGGTGACCTAGACCACTCCCTTGGTGCATACCCTCTGCGTCTGGGGGAGGGCTGGAGACAGCGATTTTGCACAATAGTCCAGCGGTTCAAACCCCAGGAAGGGTGAAGGTGGTCCCAGCCAGGGTGAGGCTGGTTGCAAAAAATAGAGAAGGGGGCTCTGGGTAGGCTAGGGGGGACCCCTGCCTTCTGGTTGGAGTCTGCAACATAAGCGGAGGGCTGTGAGAAAGCAACTCCACAGCCCTGTGCGGAGAGGGGCTGCAATGCCTCCTCTTGTGTGCAGCCTTCCCCCTCCCTTGAGGAGGTAACTCCGCCCCCTGACGTACAGGGGATCCCGGCCCCGTCCGCACCGAGCTCGGCACGCTCGAGGGCGGTGCCGCACGTGCGGTGTCCTCCGGTGCCTACAGGCTGTGTGCCTGCGCGCTCTGCACCGCCGGTTCCCCGGGGGTCGGTGCCGCTGCCTGCGGTGCCGCCGGTACCGGCGCTTGTTTAGCCGCCGCCCTGCCTGCGGTGCAGGGCGGCTGGCTGATTATCGGAGGCTGAGCCGCTTCCACGTGGCTCTCCGTGCTGCCGCCGATCAGCTGTTGCTGCGGCTGGGGGCTGCTCGCTCCTCCCGTCCTGCTCGCTATTGTTGCCGGCAGGGATCGGGCTGGGGAGACTTTCCTCCGTTTTTGCGCTGATGGGGTGAGGGAGGCAGCTTTCCTTTTATGGGCCCCGGAGGGACCCTCCTGCTGCGGCCGCTCCAGCACGTCTGGCTGGAGGGCCTTGTCGAAAAGCAGCATTTCAAGCCGCATCTCCCTGTCTCTCCTTGCTCTGGCTGTTAATTTAGCACAGAAGGAGCATTTCTGTGCAACACGGGACTCCCCACGGCACCTTATGCATAGACTGTGCCCATCGGACGCTGGCAGCACCTCTCGGCAGGACTCACATTTTTTAAATCCTGAAGAGGACATTGTTGGTGAGTCTTTCAGTTGTTAAACAGGTACTTAGCACCTTGTCTGTGCTGTTTTCCCCTTCTGATGGCCTGCTACAGCAGGAGGGCTGATGGCCCTATGCTCCTGGCCTCCGGCGCTTGTTACTGGGACTGGATTGAAGCTGTCCCGCTTGTAGTTTGTTTGTTGTTTTGTTTTTTTTTTTGAAAAATAACAACCGGCTAACTTGCAGTAGCCTAAGTACTTGAAAAACTTTAAAGAAAAAACAGTTAAAGCCATTGAATACGCTACTTGGCCTTAGCCTAGTTCGGATTCCGTCTGCAGCCGACGGCGGTTAAGAGGAACTGGCGGGGACCGGATCGTGCACGTGGCCGGGAGCGCGCGGGGGAGTGGCGCGCACCGGCGCATGCGCGGTCCGGCAGAAACTGCTTGGAAGATCCGATCTGCGGCGCCGGGCGAGCCCGACACCTAATGTGGAGCACCCACGGGGACACTCGAAGAAGAAACACCCAGCTCCCATTGAAAGTCAAAGGACTCCCTTAGGCTGCTTTGCAAACCCGAGCTCACGTAACCACCAGCACTATGTTACTCTGCTCGCTTGCAGTGGTGCAGCTCCTACAGTCACTCAGCAGCCTTCTGGTCTGCTCAACACAGGCGCAACTCAGCCACATGGGACATGGCAGTTGTGTGCGCCTGTGTGATAAATGCTCTCTCCAATTCACTCTGTGACCTCTGTTTTGCTGTCCTAAGCAGACTGTGCAACATGATAACAATTTGGCATGGAGAGAGCTGATGATATAGCTGACTAAAGTGGCTGCAAGTGCTTTGCCATGGACTTAGCTGCTCAGCTAAGGCTAGATGTGCAATTGACAACAGCACTGCTGAATGGAAACACTGTAATTTCCAAGAGAACACTTCTACCCTGCAATCTTAGTTTGAACAGGTCAACAGAGAAGGGATGAGAAATGTCACATTTAACACTGATGTTTTCAAAAGCTCTTGCTATGGGCTTGCTGGCTCACCTTGGGAGATACTGCAAAGCCCCTTTGATCCCTGCCCTGCATTTTTTAGTTCTCCTTTTTGCTCATCCGTTACAGTAACCTCCTAAGCAGGCAGCTTTACCTCGCTGTCACACCAGGCACGTACTCAAGGCCTCAGCTGTTGCCAGGTGATAAACACAGTGCTCCCTCAGACTCAACCTACTTTGAAGCATCCTAGCTAGTATTTGAGACATTTGAAAAAACAGGCTTTTCGATACGAAAGAATTACCTTATGGGATCAGACCAGAAGTCCATGTGGCCCAGCATTCTGCCTCCTGACAGTGGCCAGTAGAATGTGAAAGAACCTCACAAGACGCAGGTGTGTGAGATACACCACCTCTCACGGACATTTTGACCTCTTGTAGAAATTGCCTTAAACCCAGAAGCATGAGTTTTAGATCCCGTCCTAAATTTTCATCAAGACTTCTCTAGATACTCTTATTACTCATATAAATGTTCATCCCTTTATGAATCTTCCTAAGTTTGCAGCTTCAGTAACTTCCTGTGGTGAGGCTCCACGTTCTAGTATTCATCTGCTTTGAATATGCCACCTATTAATTTGCCAGCCCTCTTTTTTGTATTATGAGGCACAACAGATGCTGCTAATGCCTTCATCTAGACCAGTGGTTCCCAACCTGGGGTCTGTGAGGGTACTGCAGGGAGTCCATGGAAAAACATAAAAAAGAAAAATGATCATAGAAAATAGAACTGGCTTTGATGGGGGTCTGTGAACACTTTGTGGGGGAGCGACAAAGTCTGCAGTAGTGAAAAGGTTGAGAACCACTGCTTTCAGACCGTTATTTTATGTATTTTTTCATATCCCCTCAATTCATTTTATTTCTGAGGTAAACAACTGAAGATGAATTAACTGAGTCTTTAGTATTAATCAGATATTTAAAGAAAAAGGCACGGGGCTGAAGTTTTATTTTAATTCCCTCCAACAGTTTTACAGAAATCTGTATCTAAGTCAACAAGAACAGGAAAAAAGTAAAAGACGGGCCAATTATTACACAGCACATATACCCAGGCAGAATGGTGAACTAGTAGGGTGCAGACACGCTGTAAAAGTGACTCGTGCACAGACGGGAAGCTATGGGGGACAGAACTAGAACTATAAAATTTCATCCCGAAAAAAGGGAGATAAAGTTCAGATCAGCAGAGTATAGATTATTTTCCTTCATTCATTAACATATTTTCTAAAGAAGATTCATTCAGATTCATCCTTACACAATTATAACAAATATAGAATGTTAAAAATGTAGAGCTAAAGCCTCACTTGGTGTAAACCACTGTGGCTTGCCTGAACTGACGGGGGCTACTTCAATTTACACTGTGGGGACCCAGCCAGTTTAAATTAGGGAAGATGGCCTTGGGAAGCTATTTTCCTTTATAATTATGTGATGTTCTTTTACTTACATTTGTGCTCTGATAGTACTAACCTAAAAACTGTCTCAACTGCCTAGCAAGGGGTGCATATTATAGAATTAAAATAGAGAAAAAAAATCACAAACTTTTGCAGAAGAATTTAAGTTGTTTTCAATGCATCTTAAGCTTTAAGAAGCTTAGTCCTCAGAATTTCATCTCTAATTCTCCTCTTGTGAAACAGGAATTCTTTTTGTCTTGGGGCAGCAAAGTTTAGAAGAGAACTATTGACGTTTAACTATGAACGTTCAGTATATATTTATTTCTGAGTTAACTAGGAGAGATGTCTCGAAGAGCTGGAAGCCAGAGGGCAGTCTTCTTTGGTGGAAGGTTCACACCTGCAATTGGTTAGTCAGTCTATAGTTGAGTTTAAGAGCATTCCTGGGCTGTTCACTGGTGCAAAGCCCTGACATGACAGCCAGTTACACTTCCCAGTTGGCTAGGGGTATACGATGACCTGGCCTCCATTACACACATCTTTGTCACCCTCTCTGCTGCACTAGGCATTGCCTTATACCTGGGAACGAGGACTTCGGTGCTTAGGAAGCTCCAGCTAGAACACATTTCCACAGGAACATGGGTTACTCCAAATACATCAGACTTGTCCTCTGCTCTTGGTACAGGCATCACATCGAACATCACAGCGACATTAACGTCATGATCATTGCCTTCAAGGCATTCAACAGTCTGAGCCCAGGATATCTAAAAGAGTGACTGAAGTTCTGAGATGAAAACTGGGGTTGACAAATTAGCTCCTCTGGCACAGTGGAATTTTCTACAGTAAGGGTAAAGCTCATCTGTTCAGTAGGGGATGGCTCTCTTGGGGGTGCGGGGGGTGGGTGGAGAAGAGGGCAGTCCAAGGCTGTAGAATTAACTCCCACTGGAAAAAACCTCACCACTTTTGTCCTAAGTACAAGACACACTTCCTTCATCTATACACATAGCAATGCATGTTCATATAATACAACATATTCCAAATCAAAATTATCCTCTTACCACATGACAGATGCTAGTAAAGTAATTCACTACAGGAAAGCACTCAGATACTACAGTGATGAGTGTAATATAAGAATGTATGCAAAACCATCTCAGTATAAATCAGTACTTACTTACAATCATCACAACTGTTTATACCTCTAGACTTAGTGCCAGAGACTCAGTTGGTTTAAACTTTATAGCACTTTAGCAGTCACTGCAATCTGGCAAATACTTGAAAAAATCAGTGTGAATATAGATCTATAAAAAACAGGCCAGGGAAACTCAAATTTCATTTTATTTGCATTGAGAAAGAAGGGAACAGAAAACACTGGGTACTCAGAGGTACAAAGTCACCATTATTTGCTGGCAAAATGTTAGTATAATCAATGCTGGGCACTTTTCATTTCCATGATGGCAGCAAACTGATTTCATCATTTTTACTAACTGATAATGAATGAGAGTGCCATGGAACTATAATTTCAGATGAAGATGTAGCATTTAGCTGTGGTTCGTCCAGTTGACTTTTGCCACTAGGTTCGTGATTAGCAGCAAATGTGACCTCCAAAAGACAAAAATGTGAAAGTGTTTGTAAAGTCATTAAATAAGCGTTAGCAGCATACCCATTAAAATACATCTTTGTACAAATACCATTGCACTTTTAACATATCACAAGCATTTTTCTTATTATTTACATCGTATAGTTTGTATAGAACATCTAGACTGTTATATATTGAAAAAGAATGGAAATGTTTACAGCCCTAGACAATGTCTAGTGTTAACTCCTTTTGCTCCATACAGTTTCCCAGGATGCTTCATTAAAATTGCGTATACATACCAGTGCATAAAAATAAAATGTACAAAAAACTTAATTCCCAGTTAACACTTCAGCAGGTTACACTGTATTACTATATGAAATTGTTTGCTGTGCAAGGGCACTATAATGACAAGAGAGTGCAGTATCGGCCGCTGATTTAAGATTTGAGAAGATACCAGAAGTCCTGCTCATTCAAACACTGTGCTTTGCTTTGCATGCCAATCACCGAGCTGTGGGACCATTACCCAGTGAGTTCCAAAGGCAGCTCCCTACCACACAAGATCTCCCACTGTCTTGCAAGCAGTGAGATTAGTTTTTCACGGCTTTCTGCACTTGGGATAAAGATGTACCACTGTATCTCTCCATTCCCACCACCTTTATGTTTAGTATTTGTTTTTGGGGCACTAACAGTATCTCCAAAGTGATCCAGGGTTAGGTTCTGCATGAGATCTTGGTTCTGAACGTCATCGAACACAAATGTGAGGGCCTGTGGGTATGTCTGATAGCCCATAAGCACTCTGTCTAAATCCCGGATTCGTCTTCCGTCTGTGAGTTGATACTTGTCTTTCTTTGGTGGTTCCTTTGCAAATTCAGGTAGTGGGTAACTGACATAATCCTCATTGAAAAGGAACAAATCAGAGCTGGTTAAAATGAGAGTTTTAGCCTGCAGTGAACTATTGGCTTGAGCTGTTCCTTCCATATGATTCACTTGAAATGCCAACACATACAGAAGGATATTTAGAGACTGGAGATTAGCCAAACTGTCCATCTTCTCTGCAGCTAGAAAAGCTAGGTCCCCAATTTCTTCTTCATTGGGATATATAAACTTCACTCTACTAGAGTGAATCAGTTCATAATTCTCCATTTTTCCTGCAAACACAAATATAAATGAATACTTTAAGTTCAGTAGTGTACAATGCTTCCCTGACGCATAGGTCTAAACATTAGATCCTTTGACATAGTTTGTTGCAGCAGGAATAACTCAAGTTTAGTAATTATTTATACACAGTTTTTACTTCTATAAAATATATGAAAAATTTATTTGGATCGCATGTCCTTACCAGATTTCTCATCTGCCTCTTCCAACAAACAACTTTCAGCTCATTTGCAGCTACCAAACCTTTTAATTAGTGGTGGTGGCAAAAGAAGCATGAAAAAAAAAATAGCTTGATTCTCAGTTCATAGAATTTGCCTTACTAGTACTCGGGGGGTTGGGAAACCAAATCAACTTTTGAGTTCTAAACAAACTGAATCCAATATGGAATCATCAAGAACATAAATAAGAAATCCCTTAACACCACCACAGAAGATGAACACAGGTCTTTCAGAGGTCCCTCTAACAAGACCTCTCTCTCAAGTTGTGATGTCTAATGTAGTATAATGATATACACATTGTTCTCTAAAGAACAAGCCGCTGGCATGGCAGAAGGCTACACCACACTTCGTATTGCTTCACTTATTGGTCTACCATTAATGGCTGTATGAAAAATGCTTCAGACCAGACAAACAATAATTTCCTCAAAGGCTTTCTTAAAAGAATCAAATACCTTCGAAGAATTCAGGTTTATTTAAAGAACCCTCTTCTAAGTTTAGAAATCTAGCAAAAAAAGTTATGACATCTTAATGGCTGAAGATAAGAATTTAACACATCTTTTAAAAAATCACTTAAACCTAATTGGACATTGCTATCGGTCCAAGAACTTACAACCTTTAGAGACCCTCTGTTTGCAGGTGTTAAGAGAACTGTTCATCTAAAAGCTTTAAGTTTAAGTCTAATCCATAAATACAAGCTACAGCAGTAGATGGCGCAAAAGATTATGTATGGGCTGCTATTTAATGGATTCTATTAAAAGAGGTATATTTTGTCTCCCACATGTGCAAAACTTTCTAAAATTGAACATTTTTGTTACAACAGGAAAGTTGAGGGTAAATCCACACAGGACTTCAAGTGGAAGTGGACCTGAGTTAATAGGAAGCACACAATCAATGCGTAGTACTTTTCACTCACGCTTTTTTAAAGAATATGTTACACTGCATTTTAAATACTAAACTCAGAGTGCAGAATGAACCATTTACCTGTATTTTTATTCCCAAATTCAGAGTAGAAGTCCTTATCTACTGGTTCTGGTGAAGGTGTGCGTGCCAGCAATGACAGCACAGCCATGAGGTGCTGTATAAAGGCATGAGTACTGTAACTGTCTCTGGTTAGGCAGGTTACTATATGATCTGCAGAATGTCCTGGTGAAAAGAAAACAAAAACTACTTACCTATTTATTTGAGGCTTTACTACAACTTCAGCAGATGTCCATTCACCATCATTGAAAATTTCCTGTAGTGACTAACTCAAGATGCAATTTGTTTGGTTAATTAGTTAGAACAGATCCTCTGACCAAAAGAGGATCCCTCCAAAACCTACTGAACAATTAGCACATGCACATTCACAAGGTACCTTATTTCAGAACGCTGGGTGTGACCATGTCTGAATGCAGACATTTAACTGCATGACTGTGCATTACTCTGTAAATTTACTTTCAAAAGAAGTCTATCAATTTAATTTCTGAAAATATTTTACTTACTGATGTCATAAGTGAACATTAAAGAAACACCCTGCTTTGTCAGTTTAATTGTGCACTTACACTTTGTATAAGGTCACCTACAGCATCTCCTTTTTATGGTCAGTTTCTGCATTAGGATCTCATTGTCATAGGAGAGAACATAAGAACATACACATAGACATACTGGGTCACACCAATTGTCCATCTAGTCCAGTTTCCTGTCTTCCAATAGTAACAATGCCGGACGCTTCAGAGGAAATGAACAGAAGGAAAATAACTGAGTGATCCATCCTGTGATTTGGTCCCAGCACCTGACAGACGAAGGCAAGTTGTAATACTTGAATTCATCTGAAACGCCCAGATTTCAAGACGACACAATCCCTTTAACCAAAGTCATGACTGGGTGTCAGTCTTAAAGTCTTGCCAAAAAATATGCAGTCGAAAATGTGCTGTCAATCACTACCTTGCACAACAGGTAAATATAAAGACAGAATTGACAGCTTTATAAACTACACATCTGGCCTTAGTGATGGAAAATGCTATGATAAGATCTAGCCTTTATTACTCTCTGATAGGGTTTATTTTAAAGAGAGCTAGGCTAGGATGCATTTTTCTACAGCTCCTAAGCTACCTGTCACTTGAGTCCCTTGGACTTAGTCATCTAACTACTTCTGTCACTGTTCAAAATGGGCCAGATGCTTTTAGAAATGTTACCTTTGGCCAGATAGAAGTTTAGTGTCTACTTCTGGTGGAGGTCTCTGTTGGCCTCAAACCACTGAGAGGTGACAATAGGACATAGCATGCAATTTTAAAAATTGGTTAGAAGAATGGAACAGAGGCTTTGAGGCATAAATATTTACAATAATTTCTAGAAGTCAAATGAAAAATGCCAGGAAATGACATTTTAACATGATTTGAATAAATTCACTTTAAAAATGGAAGGTGCCACACACTATTAAGAATGAACAAAGAGGGGAGAATAGTTTATATTTCCATTGTTTAATAGCCTTATGTATCTGGGAAGCGTGTTCAAGCAATGTCCCACTTAAAACTGGCAGAATCCTCTCTTGGCAAGAGACACTAACTCTGAGAACAGAGGAAGAGTCAGGCAATGTTTGCATCTATTTCAAAAGATGCTGGGAAATCTGAATTTGTTCAAATCTAGATTAAAGACTGGATGATTTTTTTCAGCAAGCCTGCCAAATAAACCATTAAGACATAATTATATTCAGTCTTCAGAGTTCATCAGTGTCTTCATTTCTTACCATTCAAGTCCTGAGGCAATAGCCAAATACCTTTATTAAACCATCATAAAATCATTTTCTGCTTTTTGCTTGAATGAAGCTATAAGCCAAGGATTTAATAAGCATCATTTTATACTAATTCATTGTTATCTCTGCCTGCACATCCTTAACTGCAGAGGCAATAGTGAAATATTTCCACTACTGCATAACAAGGCTACAAGTTTCAATGTGAACATTACATAAACACAAGTGTTTTCCACTTGAGCAGAGCCACCTCTATACACACAAATTGGAAGGAAAACAAAACAAAAAACAAAACAAAACACCCATACAACATTCAGAAGACACCGTTTTCATTCACTGATATGACACCAGTGACAGAGATAGTTCACCAGCAACCACAGGCTATACCACAATACTACTAATCCTCGAACTTTTCCTTGCAACAGACCCCGTTGCCAACTTTGTCCACGTATCTATTGTGGAAATACCATCCCTGAACCTAACCATTTTAATTACAGGATCACGGGAACATTCTTCTGTTCCTCAACTAACTTCATATATGACATCACCTGCCAACAATGCCCACACACCATTCATATAGGACAGACTGCAAACGCTCTGACAAAGAATGGATGGAACTAGAGCAGACATCAAAAGCCTCCAAATACACAAACCTGTCATCCAGCACTTTGATGGAGTGCGCCATCAAAACCTTAGAGTTTGAGTTCTTCAGAAAAGAGACTAACAACTGTCTATAGAGAGAATGTTCGGAACTAACATTCATATTCAAATTTGACACATTAACACATGGTTTGAACAAGGACAGCAATTACCTGACCCATTGTAAGGACTCTTTTACATACTTGGATGTTTTATGTAACTCAACTTCCTCACCCTGGCCGCTCTTCTGATTTGTCAACCTTGATAACAATTTTTGGACCTCTGTGCTTTATGTATTGAGTCTGTTCTGGTAAGGCTGTGATGAACAAGTGGGTCTATCCCACGAAAGTTCATCCCCTAATAAATTATTTTGTTAGTTTTTAACGTGCTACAGGACTGCTTTTTTGTTTTGATATGGCACCAAAGAGGGCCACTTCCGTGAAGATCCTTTTGATTTGGAGGACAGACTGCAAAGGGGCTGGTGAGCCTTTGCATGAAGTGGGTTGTTGCACTGAGTCTGAGGCCAGTCTGAGGGATTTTTCCATAGGGATAAGTTTCAGCCTCAGATCCCTGTCTTGTCTCGCTCTGGCTTTAAAAGCTTACTGCAGTGGGTCTTACACAGGCAGTGAACACGCACTGAGAATGTCCATCTGAGACTGGCACTGCATCCCTGCAGCATTTAAAGCCCCATGAGCTGGGCATAGTGAGGGCTGATCATTGAAAGAATATATATATATTTTTTTAAACACAACTGGCATTTGAAAGTACTAACATTAATGACATACTAAACTATTAACACTACTATAACTATGGTTTGTTTCCCTTATCAATTTACTAGGTCCATCAGGACTGCAGAGTTCTGTCTCATGGATACAGTTGAGATGGTGCTGAGGAATCCAGGGCCACGCACACAACACTTCAACAAACAACAGCGTGAGGCAAGCGCCGCACATTTGTGGTCTGTATGGACACTGCCATGAAGCTCTCCGAGTGAAGGCAAAGCGACACATCAACACCTGGAATGGAGGACCCCTGAGGACATCTCTTAAAGAAAGAAAAGATATGGAACATTTACTTGGAAAAAGTTCACTCCTGCTTTCCATGAATACCTTACATGTGGCTGAAGAGATTATTTTTTCCAGATTTTACTACATTTAAGATGAGGAAAGTGTAGAATTTCGCACCACAAAATTATTGTCTGGACAACATAAGTGGACACCATTTTCAGCCATGTGTATTTATACACTGGCACCAGTGTGACATGATCAGTGATACCATACTGGAAATATGTTAGTTTTGAAAATAAGGCAGGATAAAAATGGTCCTCATACGAAGTGAAGATGGGATGAACTCCAGATGACAGCATTACTGGTAACTATGAAAAATCTACAGCATGAAATGTTACTCACCAGCAATTCGAAAATATTGATCAAAAAGTCCAACGTTCACTGACTGCAGATCGTTAAGTTTTAGCACAAAGCAGCAAGAGAGGTGAAAAGAGCTATCTTCACAATCGGAGTTTTCCTGGTTCCAAACATCTAATGAATGAAGAATAAAATATTATGAAAAAGACCAAGTCACAAAAAGGAAAGATTTTAACTTTAGGCTACAAACATAAAAATTAAATTCAGCTCTTAGATTGATCTTTATTTATCAAGTTATATAAATGGATCCACTGTTGTGCTTGAAACAAACTCATCCCCTCCTGTAAAGTGTTTTTCTTTAATGACTGCTCATTTAATAGTGGATGCTTTGCTTATGCAGACACATTTCAGAAACTCAGAAAAGAGAAATGACACTGGCTCCAGGGAAAACATTTCACCTTGCAGATACATTGCAGAAACTCAAAGGAGAAATGATACTGCTTCCAGTGAAAAATGTTCACCCTGCCACCATCTAGAAGTATGATATAACTTGCTTTCGGACTTCCTTAGAGTGCCAAGTACATTGCAAAGGTGCAGGAGCCCTAAACACAGGGACACAGACTAAACTTAAAAGATAACACCAATCCTAAGATATCACACTTTCAGAAAAATAGCTAATAACGGCCTTCTTGGGTCAAACTACAGCTCTGAACAACTTCTCTAGTCACGTATCTAAAAGGACTGTCTGGTTATGTGGACTCTCTCCTCAGACCCTATGTCACCAACACCCCCAGCTACCTCCGCGACACCACTGACTTCCTGAGAAGACTGCAATACGTTGGTGACCTACCAGAAAACACTATCCTAGCAACCATGGATGTAGAGGCTCTGTATACCAACATCCCACACAAAGATGGAATAAATGCTGTCTGGAACAGTATCCCTGATGGTGCTACAGCACATCTGGCGGCTGAGCTCTGCAACTTTATACTCACACACAACTATTTCAGATTCGGTGACAATATATACCTTCAAATCAGCGGCACAGCTATGGGTACCTGCATGGCCCCTCAATATGCCAATATTTTCATGGCTGATCTAGAACAAGGCTTCCTCAACTCTCGTCCACTAACACCCCGGCTCTATTTATGCTACATTGACGACATCTTCATCATCTGGACCCATGGGAAGGAGACTCTGGAGGAATTCCACCGGGACTTCAACAACTTCCACCCCAACATCAAGCTCAGCCTGGACCAATCTACACAGGAGATCCACTTCCTTGACACTACCGTGCTTATACACAATGGACACATCAGTACCACCCTGTACCGTAAACCCACTGACCACTACGCCTACCTTCAAGCCTCCAGCTTCCATCCCAGACACACCACACGATCCATCGTTTACAGCCAAGCACTTAGATATAACTGCATTTGTTCCAACCCCTCCGACAGAGACAAACGCCTACAGGATCTGCACCAAGCATTCTTGAGTCTGCAATACCCACCTGAGGAAGTGAGAAAACAAATCAACAGAGCCAGACGTGTGCCACGAAGCCTCCTGCTACAGGACAAGCCCAAGAGAGAAACCAACAGACCACCACTAGCCATCACCTACAGTCCTCAGCTAAAACCTCTACAGCGCATCATCAGGGATCTACAACCCATCCTGGACAATGATCCCACACTTTCACAGGCCTTGGGAGGCAGACCTATCATTGCTCACAGACAACCTGCCAACCTAAAACAAATCCTAACAAGCAACTATACACCGCACCACAGTCACTCTAACTCAGGGACCCATCCATGCAACAAACCTCGTTGCCAGCTCTGTCCACATATACACACCAGCAACATCATTACAGGACCCAACCAGATCAGCCACACCATCGTGGGTTCATTCAGCTGCACATCTACCAATGTAATTTATGCCATCATGTGCCAGCAATGCCCCTCTGCCATATACATCGGACAAACTGGACAGTCTCTACGTAAAAGAATAAATGCACACAAATCAGACATCAGAAATGGCAATATACAAAAACCCATAGGAGAGCACTTCAATCTCCCAGGACACACAGTAGCAGATTTAAAAGTAGCTATCCTGCAGCAAAGAAATTTCAAGACCAGACTCCAAAGAGAAATTGCTGAGCTACAATTCGTCTGCAAATTCAATACCCTCAGCTCAGGATTAAACAAAGACTGTGAATGGCTGGCTAAATACAAAAGCAGCTTCCCCTCTCTTGGAGTTCACACCTCCAGATCTACTGATGACAATACAACTCAGCCTTCCTGACTGAGCTGACCTCGTTATCCCCAGCCTTGCTCTGGCCTATTTATACCTGGCCTTGCAGATTTCCAGGACCAGCATCTGAAGAAGTGAGTTAACTCACGAAAGCTCATGCTCTAAACTTTTCTGTTAGTCTATAAGGTGCCACAGGACCCTTCGTTGCTGTATCTAAAATAAGAATCCAGCCCAAAATGCACTTGCCAGAGCAAACAGAGGAATGTTAAGAGGAAATAGGCTTGTAAAGTCTTATTCTTGCCCAAATCAGGAAAGAAAATATAAACACCACAATTCCCACTGACCTACAACAAGCCAAAATATGATCATGTTGGGAGATCTCTATGTGCTGGATGAGCTCTACACTTAGCAAACATGCCAGATAAGGTATTCAAACATATCCTAGTTATATTCAGTGGTTAAGAGTTCATTACTGTCTCCGCTTCTGCCCTGGCTTTGGCAGAACATGCACTTAGCCTCTGAAGATGAGCATGTTGAAGGAATGGGTTACATGCAACCAGAATAAAGTCAGGCATCCTCAATCTAAAAATATTAAGCCTCACTTCTGTGATGATCATGATGCGGCAAACTGTTAGTGAGGACCCTAACAGCTGAGCGGTTTTGTTCCGCAAGTGGGCAAATAAGGCTGGCAGCATATCACAGTTACAGGGAACACTGTATCCATGAACCACATGTAAATCCCATTGACAAGTATGTCAATAAGATACTCTCATAAAACAGGGGGACAAGTCAAGCCTTAGGTCAAGCACATGTTGCTGCAGGCATGGAACGTGTCATTTTGATTGCACAGAAGTTGCTTGCAGACTCCCTAAGTAAAATCAGAAAAACCTGCACAGATGTCATGGAGAGGTGGCTATTCGAGAGAGAGTCTTGGATTAGACCCAAATCCCTTCTTGCAAAGTAAAGGTCCAGGTAACGTGCATAGTGCAAAGAGTGAGCCTTGAAAAATCATGATGGGATATTTAGAGTCCTTCGATGTAAAAAGGATGTCAAACCTACCCTGAATATAAAGGAAGAACAGCAGGAAGAGAGAAGCTCACTTGCAAATTAACCCAACAACTTCAGAGATTCAAAATTAAGACTTTTTGTCTTACCCAACAGGTGCTCATTAGTTTGAGTTATAGAATCATCCAAGAGAAAGTAAATAGCTTTTGTTGAGAGCAACACACAAGCCGTCACTTCCGCATCAGGAGTTTTATAAAATAAAACAGAAGACCACATAAGATGCTTTAGCTCTTCATTTTCCACCTACAAGACAAATGGTGTTGCTTAATTTTGCGCATCTTCATCTCTGACTTGCTAGAACTTCTGGGAATGGCTTTTCCTAGTAAACCAATGTGCAACTAACATCTGCATACAAATTCAAGTGTGATAATGTTTTCCCCAAAGTTTCCGAGTTCAACTATCTCAGAAGAGTTCTCCATGAAACTATTCTAGTGTGCATGAAATAGTGAAAGGATGACAGGAAAATTATGTTGTGGTCTAGCTTGTCACACTTCTCAACTCCTAGTTTCATAGAGTTGCCAGGGAAGTACAAAAAAACTAAACCAGTAAATCTGACAGAGCTACAGAAACAAAATCTAGTTAAGGAGCTTCTGTAAGTAAATGACTGTCACACCTCAAAGATCAAAACAAACTTTGAAATACTGCTGAGGTGATTGGTTCAAAACAGCTTTATGAAAAAGGGAGGAAGCATCACCAGCAATTAAATCAAGTATTTGCACTACACAGCCTGGCTTCTAGTCTAAGTTATCCAAAACTGATTCTATGGCCTCAGGCGAGTCACTGAACTTCTGTACCATCTTACCCAGGCAAAAACTGCTCATCTTACTTTGAAGTAAAGATGGTATGTATTACATGCCTCAGACACACACTGTACTGGGAAGTAGAATTAGACTGCATTTTACTATATTAACTTAGGGGCATAGTTTGTTAGATATTATGCCCAAAACACTTAACACCCATTGAAACTATGCAACTGGCTTTCCCAAATTCAATAATTGAGCAAATTCACAAATCCTTTATCCAACATTTGCAAAAGTGTAGCTGTTCCAATTTCCTAAATTAGGGCTTCTGGGCCCCCTTTTGTGATAACCCCAAACCCAAAGTGAGAGCGAATTAGCACATGTACTCATAGCAGCATACTCACCTTATTGCCACCCTTATTTCTCAGCTGCTCCTTGTGACCAAGCTGCCTTTAGAGCCGGGCAGCCAGAGAATAGTTGTGTACCCTCCTTTCCCCTCCTGCTCTCCTCCTCCCATCATTATTTTTTGTGATCTTGCAACAACCCCCTACAATAGCCTTGCAACCACCTTTTGGGTCAGGACCCCCAGTCTGAGAAACACTGTTTTAAATCATTATTTTAATAGCTCCTTTATCATCTCATTCCATAAAGAGCCTCTACGTCCTCAACTGAAACCATTTCCCTAAGATTTATGAACTGCAGAACTGAATTAGCTCTACTGAAATCTAGTTAACTGCACTTTAAACTAGTCAGGAAAAAAGCTGTGGTGTTCTGTGTGTGTCTGAACAGCTCTTCAGCTGGTATTTTCAGTCTGCTCATGGTGAGTTCTCTTTCAAATGCTGGCAAAGCGACTTCAGCTATGAGATGTATTTTCAAGCTTGACATCCAGCCCATTTAACACCCCAGCTAATACTCGCTTGGCCATGGGATTTGTCCGCTCACAGAGAGACCGTCTTTTTGGCATTGCAGTAGGTATGCCTACGGAGCTCAGTATCTGTTCACAAACATCACCTAAGGAGCCCTAAGACAGTAGTTCTCAATCAGGGTCCAGAGCCTCTTGGCAGGGCAGTGAGCAAGTTTCAGGGGTCCACCAAGCAGGGACATCATTAGACTTGTTGGGGTCAGGGCAGAAAGCTAAAGACCCATCACCAGGGATTGAAACTTGGAGCCCTAAGCTCTGCCACCTTGAGCTGAAGCCAAATCCTGAGCAATTTGGCTTTGTGTGGCCCCCTGTAGCATGTGGAAATGAGCAACTGCCTTGCCTGCTACTCCCTAATACCAGCCATGGATTTTATATGCAGCTGTGTCACAGGAGGGCTGTGGAACTTTTATAGCATGTGGGCAGAGGGAGATCTCAAAGAAAAAGGCTGAGAACCTCTGCCTTAAGACACCATTCCAGTAATATCTGAATGGCACCCCAGTAAACTCCCCCCAGCCCATCCTGCTAATTATTTGTAACTTCCTAACCTTTGTGGAAATAAAGAGTTGCATCCCTGGAGAAACACATGACATTAATTCAGGGATTAATCATGCACTGAGGACCTTGTTGCCAGACTCAGAGGTTTGCAGGGCCCCAACAACTTCCAGGAGGCTCAATGTAGGGGGCTCTCCCAGCTGGAATCAGTTACAGGTTTGGGGCCTTGATTAGCAACTTCCAGATTTCATCTCTATTAAGCACATGATTTCAGGTTGAACAAGAAAGGTATTCCTTGTTTGTACACAATACCTCAGCAACACTGTTATGGAAAAACTCCACAATGGCATTTCCTTTTAGCCCAGCCACATACTGAAGAGACGACGAAATCGGAAGATAAACTGGAATTTGGTTATCATCCGTAATTTTCTGCATCAGAAATTCAGATGGATATAAAGATGACAGCGTCAAACAAGGCTTGCAAAAGCTAGGAGGCAGAATAGAGCAAGAAACATCTAGGTCAGAATGAACCCACAAATGTAAACCAACAAGGAAAGATGAAGTTTTTCCCTACAGAAGCAACATTCATATGCCAAACTCCATTCAGTAATTCAGAACAGAGATCTGTGGTTTTAGAAGCAGTGCACAACAGCATGTCTCAACCAACTTCCTGTGCACTGAGTAAATTATTTTACTTTAAGGCCTTTGTCATTCACTGTCGTCCTACTACGTTTCAGCAAAATGCAAAGATGACTTTCACACGAGCATACAATAGTTTATGAATATAAAGCTAAGTGTGAACTGTCAACACTGTATAACCCTCAAAACGAAAAAGCAGTCCAGTAGCACTTTAAAGACTAACAAAATCATTTATTAGGTGATGAGCTGTCTGTCCCACGAAAGCTCATCACCTAATAAATTATTTTGTAATCTTTGAAGTGCTACTGGACTGCTTTGTTGCTTTGATAGTATATAGTCTAGCA
This sequence comes from Carettochelys insculpta, assembly GCF_033958435.1. NCBI lineage: Eukaryota > Metazoa > Chordata > Testudines > Carettochelyidae > Carettochelys > Carettochelys insculpta. The sequence goes on along the minus strand of NC_134147.1, from coordinate 5,637,080 downwards.
CAGCTCTCTCTGTTACTATTGTACAACCCTGTATCCAGAGGGAAAGGAAAGACACTACAAATGCTAGGGGCCTGATTCTCAATTACCAAGACCCTACTGCTCTACTAAATGTAAGTTTCCAGTAACGTTGTGCTGGTTAGGACGCGTTAATTTCACTGCTGCATCACATGTATTTTAAGGGACGCAATTACCTTGCTGTCTGGCTGTGTCTGTTTTTTGAATCCAAGAGGTGATTTCTTACTGATTCCAAATTGTTAGGAGCCTTCAATATAATTATTGTTTTCACATCTTGAAGAAGTGTCCTCAAAAGACTGTAGATTCTTAGAAAATGGAATTTTTCATGAGGTAGAACAAATACTGCTGTAATAAATTTGTATCCGATGAGTAACTCAAGCACATGCCCATCTGAGAATGACCCTTTCTGGTGGATGTGATGACTGGTTGGATGCAACACAACAGAAGCCAGTGGAATCCTGCTCAGCTTGAATATATTTCTAGCATCTTCTGAGTCTGCACATTTAGCTGGCATTACATGAAAGTCAACCTTTACTATATGCAAATGCTGGGGTGTCAGAAATACCCAACAGGGATGAAATGCATAGTGGCTCTGTTCAGTGGACTTATACAATGTAGAGCAAAGCGCAGAACACAAGGCATGGTCAGTCCATGCTCTGTTATCACCCACTGATTCTGGTAAATGAGTGGCCTTCTGAACATCAGTTTTATTACTGTAAACAAGATATGCTGGAAAGCAACCTTTTATCTCAATGTCATCTGGTGACAGGTGATAAAATCCCATCAGCTGGTAGACAAATTCCTGCAAGCTTGCTTTGCCACAGTACAACGTGGAACTTGACAACACAGATGTGCAACATTGAGAGCAGCAGGCTTGTAAACAGGAATAGAAGTCCTGAAGATTTTGGGAGTCTGAAACAACAAACAGGCAGTTGTCATCTCTCACCTTGATCGTTAAACATATTTCTGGCATGAGAAAGCCAAACTCTGTAAGATCTGTATATGGAACACACAGTGCTAGTTTCAACACAGATGGGATAGGTGGGCAGGTGCCTTTTGAATCTGAACGAGGAATCTCAAACACAGCTATTACACTGCCAGTCAAAACCAAACAAGAGGCAAACTGCTTGAGTCCTCCTTTATGAACCTGAATAGAAAAACTCCAGAGAATTTTGATGATGTCAATGCTCTCTGCTCTTATGCCATCAGGAGCTGGAGGAGCAGTATTTGAAGTAGCACTGAACTCAAAAGTCCGGTCTCCAAGTCCCATTTCAAAATAGCCATCTTCAGTATCTGTGGCACTGGAATCATTCAAAGGGCTCCCTTTGTATTCTGTTTCAATAGAGGAAGGGGGAGATTTCTGCAAAGACTGTGCTATCATGGTGGATATGTGCTGGGTAAAATCCTGGTTGGTGGTGGTATAGGACATACAGGTAAAAGGCAAGATGACAGTGTTATGAGGGTCAGGCAATGCACCATGTCCATCTGCATGAGCCAAACTTCAGAGACAGAAAAAACAACAGTAAGTGTAAGGTTAAGTTTAAGAGGAGTCATAGCTATCCAAGACCTCTTCTACTACATATCAAGACACTGATACTCAAAACCTACACAATCATCGCAAGGGAAAGTATACCACAGCCTAATTTGTACAGCACCTTTTGTGTTCTTCAGCCACCAATTTTAAACATCAGATAGATATCACTTAATCATTAGAGCACTAAGTGCAGAGGAACTGAGTGTTCATTTACCTTCTCTTCCTCATCCTTAATAAATTTAATCACCCCAGGTGTAATGATAATTTAATCAGTTTAAAATACTGAAGTACCCCCTTATCATTTGACTGTTCCCCTAAACAGCCCGAGGCAGTTCTTGATTTTCAAATACATCCCACAGTTCAAAAGAGAACTCTGATAAAACTTCACGAAGAAATTTTCAAGCTGAGAAAAATTTTCAAGCAGAGTTCCAGAAATGGGATCACATTCTGACTTGTGTCCAGCGAGAGAGAAATATTGTCTGCAGAAAATAGCCAACTATTATAAGCATATCTACATTAGAAGTCAGTTATTTTGCCTCACCAAATATGATGACTTTTTCCATATTCTTTTGATAAATGCAACAGCGAAGCAGGCGCCTAAGGAGAAGAGAGGAAGGTCAGGGAGCTGTGCGTATTGTATTTAACAAATAGAAATGCACACAAATTTCAATAAACATGAGTTTAGCCATAGAATAGTATTAATCGATACCAGGTTCTTGAGATGTTTACAGGCCATCAGATCAACAAGTGGTTGAATCCAAAGGTCTGTCTAATACACCTGTTGCACTACTTGGTAATTAACTTTAGAGAACCTCCTCAAAGGCCTTTAAAATGTTTTACCAATATCATTTCAGCAGCCAAAGCACAACATGAGTTAGGCAGATATAGGTTCTATTACTGGCTCTAGTCCTGCACCCTTGTGTCACCCACCTGTCTCAATTTCCCCACTGGTAAAATGGTCATTTAGCCACCTGGCTGGGCTGCTGCGACACTGTGTATGAACAGCAGTCAGAGATTTTTGTATGCAGAATGCTACACAGTGTAAAACTTTCCTGAGGATGGGTAAAGGGAAGCATACAGCAAGCAGCAGAGTGTCTCGCTGAAGGTCACATTAGGCCAGTGGCAGATCCAAGGATCCAGCTGACTCAGCTCCCTACTAAGAAAGGCTCCCAACATTGCTTAATATATGCAAATAGCTTAAAACTAATGAAGTAGTGGAAAGGACCCATCATGAACCTGGATTCTGGATGCAGAATACCGAAGCCACCCTGATTTTCCCTATCAGCACCAAAGAGACACTTTTCCCACCCACCCCACATGTATCCTGTCTCCAGGCAACCAGACAGAAGTGGCAGAAAGAGGAAGCCCCCACTCCAATCTTAGCAACTAGGTGGATGGTAGTGACAGTAATGGGATACTGACATTGTGTCAATCTGCAATGACACTCAACAACATCTCAATGCAGGTACTGCAAAGCAAGCTTAAGGCATGGCAATTCTGTCCTCTGCAATTTCTTCACTACTTGAGTGGTTCTAAAATATCAGAAGATGGACCAAGCACCCTAGTGCTACAGAAAAGGTTACATTCAGTTCAAGTGGAAGAAAACTCCTGAATGTCAATATTATGAGTCCACAGGAACAAAAGCTGTCAGTTTAGAGGCCGTATTAGATAAAAGTTGAAAACTGATTTTATACCCAATTATAAAAGCAAAAAAAAAATTAGTTTGAATATTTCTCAAACTGTAATCTAACAGGTAAGTAATTTGCAGCTAACTTTTCTTTGTTCATTACAGCAATTCACATAGTACAGAAACAATCAGATTAATAAGAACATTCTGCTTCAGACAATTTTAACATGAAGAGATTGTGCTCTTGGAAAAAAAAATAAAAAACAGTTTTGAAACCGAAGAGGCATTGGTGGAGAACTGCAGTTACCTGATTTCTGTATCTAGTGGCTAGTATTTCAGAGCATCTCTGGGTAACTGTATGGTCTGTAGGAGCCGAACTACTGGATGGAGATAAACTGCTGGCTAGGGCTGTTTTTCTACAAATTATTTCTAAAACAAATACAAATCGCTCTTAAAGAATGCTGAAACAAAACCAAAACACATTATCTAACTGCAACTGTTTGACAAGTATTCTCAAAATATCTAAGCAAAACTTGACAAGTAGTCATTAACATAACAGAAGATACCTTCACATAACATAGTGAACCAATCAAAGAAAGTAAGTTTATATAGATAGTGAAATTAAGTCTAACTATAACGGCATCATTAGCTGCATAGAGGTCTGTACTTAGAGCAGGACTTTCAAACAAATTATTTAATTTAGCCTCCTCCTATGGTACAGTAAACTCAGCAGTTAGCTAAAGAGTAACATTTCAAACATTGATTGGCTGAGAGAACAATGCTGGAAAATATGTTTCTTTTCAGATTTTGTGCATTTTCTGTCAGATCATTGTATTCTACTAAATTTACACTCACAAAATCCCATCAACTCTAAACCCTTCCCATACACACCTACTCAGCTCAAAGGTGGCTGGTAGCTACAATACTAATCCTATACAGTTATTTCACCTGATCTCAGAATAATTGATATGAGTTAAACAAAGATGAGCTATCCAAACTATAGTGCCTGAGTGTTTTTAAGCAAGGATTATATGGGAAGTCTGATGTAATATTAATGTAGTTAATACACGATACAGTGAATCAACGTTACCAATTCTAAGTATTGTTTTATCTCAGTACTTCATATAAATGCTTTAATTATTAGAAACAAGTGTTCTCGGCCCATTTATTGATAACAATAACTCATAATGTGAAGTGCAAGACTTGTACATAAGCTATAGACTGGCTTTAAAAGCTCACTAAGTCCAATCAAATATTCTTTTCCAATGCAAATGAACAAAGCTACTTCCTCAAAGGAAACACTGCTTTAACTATGGAGGGAATAAAACAAGCTAAGAGCCACTAAAGAATTATTTCTGGTATATTGCTTCCTGTCTATCTACTTACGTCTCTCCCATAAGTAATTTACTACAACATTTAATCTTATTCATACATCATGGAAACCAATGTTGCCTTGAAAAAGAAAGAACACAGCTCACAGAAACAGCAAGTCAGGGAGCGCATTGTTCCTGCTAGTTCAAAATAACACCAAAAGTGATAAACAGATGCATATTTCAATATTTCTAACTAGAATTCTTAAAATCAAGCGAGACTTTAAAAATACCTTACTAGAATGCCCAAATATTTACAATGATTAAGTCTTATAAATTGACCTCAATAGTAGCAGCTGTGTCACTGGACTTTTTTCACCCACTTTTTTTTTAATTTTGGCTTTTCCTATCTGTTACTAAAACAATTTACCAATGATCCAAGGTAAGAAAAAAAAATCTTAATCCTTTTCCTACCTTTCTTGCAGCAAAATTTTACAAGATGCCTGAGCACTTCAGTCAGTAAGTCTCCTGTTCTTTGATGCCACTATTTAATATACTCCCAAATATTTAGAACAGAAGAAAAACCCATCCTCTCTACATTTCCCAGAAATATTTAAATTCCAATTTTTGCAGTAATTTGTCAGCTATTTCCTCACTTTCCTTTCACTTCTGCATGGATCCCCATCTAAAGCTACGTGTTGATATTTTATTAAAAAAAGCTCTACTCTCAACCAATGACTAAGAATACGAAACACTTTAGTACTCAGAAAAGTAATTACAGAATCAAGACACCTAACACAAATTAAGTAGCAGCTTCCCAAAGTTTGAAAAAAAAACCTACTACATTTTATCTGTAGATTACAAGAGACATCCAACATAGAATTAAAATTGGACAAAGTACATAAAAATAACAGTCATTCTGTTCTGAGATGTTAGTTCCTGTGTTGGTCATGTACAAATAATCATGTGAGTGCTACCATAACACTCTGTTTTCTCATAGAGGAAGATGCTGGGGAAGCCTTGTAAGATTTTTGCAGAAATACTGGTACCGCGTTCTCTCTCAGAATAGGAACATGAGCTCTGGACATTTCCAACTCCCCCACCCAAGTTCCCATGTTTACCCAAAACATTATCAATTGCATCCCATCCCAAACCATACAACTTACCTAACACACCCTTGTTTGCAATATCCTTTTAAGGAACCAGAAGGAGTCTTAATCCTTACCATTTGCTTCCATTTTTTATTTAATCCTTTTCATCTAACTCCACTTACAGCAAACAATCTCAGACATGCATCAGCACTCCTGTAGATTAGCAGCAATGGGCACAGCTCTATAAATAGCATTAATGGCTGCTGCAAAAGGAGATGCAGAGCACAAAGCCTTTTTTGTGCATGCCCCATATATGCAATGGGTTTGCTTTTATGAACATTTGTCACAAGGATTTTGGCCAAACAGGTATACCGGGATCACAGGGTTGGAATCGGTGTGATAACTCAAGTTAATATTGCTATTACATACTTCTTTTTCTCTGCTGCCCCGCTTTGACGTTTCCTGACTCAACCATGTCTCTTGTCAAAAAGCAGTAAGGGAACCAGCAACCTCCTTTAAAGAGCCAAACACCAAACAGGGAAGAAAAGCCATTTGAAAGCATGGCTCTACACAACATTTGCCGCTAGGTCTTTATATATATTAGGAAAAGCAGGAGTAAATACAGCGATAAACAAATTTGCACCAGGTTTATGCTACAGCTACCACAGTTATTGCCACCAGAGGAAAAGTATGGGTCAGAATTTGACTGGTAGAAGCACAGCTTGGCTGTCTGGGACAACACCCTTTCACCTTTACACTTCAAGTGATGCTGACAAAACTTTATATTCTATAATACACTTCATGTATATCAATGCAGCCTAGAAAACCAGGACCAAGAGGCCCAGCCCAGCAGCATGATACATACATGATTACCTTGGCTGGAGCTGACAGGACGAGGCAGAGAAGGAGAGGAAGGATGAACACTAAGAGAACAGTTTGATTTGGAGCTGGCAGCAGTGAGCCTGGAGTCCTCACTGATCTAACAAAGAAAGTATGTGGTGGTTAAAGAAACAAGTATCTAGCACCTTTGATAATAAACATACAGGCAATTATCCGATCCAAGATTTAAAACAAATCCACAGTGTCACATGGCTTGTTTTCTGTGAAAGTGCTGCCATTATTAATAATCTTCAGTTCACTTCCATTCAAGCTGATATTATAACGGGCACCAAACTGCCTGAAATATTCTTTAACTGCAGCTGAGGGGAACTCTGGATATGTGTACGCTACAAGAGAGGGATGTTTATGTCCCTAAGTCTCACTAGCTCTTATGGAGGACCAATGGCACTGTAGCAACAGTAGCACGGTTGGTAGAAGCACAGTTGATATGTTCCAAGAACATAAGAGCAGATAGCTGGTGGGTATGCACTCTGCTGCTACCAATGTTACGCTGCTATTTACACTTACACCAGCTCAGTGCCAACTAGTCAGTGTGAGTACCTGAGCAGGGGAATCACACTCCTAACTAACAGTACAGGCACAGTCTCACCTGATCTTGTTTCTCAGAGGAGAAAAAAAAAAATCAAAGAAATCCCTACCAGTGCCAACAGGGAGGGACTTCTAAAAATTATTTTAATACTTGACTGCATAATCAGTGGAATTTGTTTTAGTGATCCTCTTTGAATTAGCTTTACAAATGACAACATGGATCAGCACAGCTGGACTTCTCATCAAGTTAGCCAGTCTGTATATTGTGAAGTCATTCTATCCATTCCTCCTTCTCCTTATCTGCCAGACCACCACAGAAAAGAAGGCCAAGAAGATGTTACTGAAGTTAAAGGAATACAACAGGAAAAATTAGAAAAATTGCTGCATTTAAAGTGGATCAGACTTTAAACCGGCAAGCAAAGAATGGTTGGTAGAAGTTGTTACAATACAGATGCTTCAACAGTATGTGAAATAGGTCCAAGCATAATTTGAGACATTATCTTAACTTCTACCTTTTTTTTGCCCCCCAACCATCACTATTGCCCATGCTCTACTTACATGGTTTCTAGCCCTTGACACACCCCCTTTTAAATCCTCACCTTCTTATCAGAGTTATTCAGTTTGTACTTAACCTCCTTTGCTTTCTGAATGGCTTTCAACACCTCTACAGTGTCAAGTTCCTTTTCTGTGGTACGGATATTATCCAAACAAACCTGAAGAAAATCCATAAAGACAAACTGCTCGGTTAAGACGCAATAGCAATACTGAAAGACGCAAGACACCACCTCTATTTTGAGATGACCACAGACTATGATAATACAAACATTTGAAGTAATCTGGCACCATAACGGCAAACTAAGAACATAAGTAGGGCTACTCTGCATAGAAAACCAGACCTTCTAACTTGCAAAGAACTGACACAACTTGAAACGCAAGTTCAAAAAAAGCCAGAGAAATTGCCATCACAGCTTTCTAGCAAAAAGTGTTTTGAGGAATACACGTACTGCTTCCCTACCCACACAGGGCCTCAAGTTTTATTACCATAACTGACCTTGTCTAGTGTAATTTGGTTTCCTTCGTTGAAACAGAAAAAAGACAGTTACAGACCTTCTTGTAACTGTTGTTCTTGTCTATTCCAATTAGGTGTATGTGCACGCGTTCACAGTGGCCAGAAATTTTTCCCATAACAGCGCCTGTAGGGTTAGTCTGGGTGCTCAATACACTGCCCCACTGGGTGGGTATTGGAAGAGACACTGACAATACACCTCAGAGAACAACAGTTACAAGGTAAATAACCATCTTTTCTTCTTCAAGTGCTTGTTCATGTGTATTACAATTAGGTGACTCACAAGCAAAAAGGTTATGTGGTAGGGTTGATGCCAAAAGCTGACTGCAACACTTCTCTGCCAAAGGCCACATCTCTGGCATGCTGAGTAATGGCATAGCGGGGCAGTAAACGTATGCCTTGAAGACCACGTAGCAGCCCTACAGATTTCGTGACTACGGACCTGAGCTAAAAAGGTTAGTAGGATGCTAGTGCTCTACTGGAATGTGCTAGGATGGGCAGATTAGGAACCCCAGCTACACCATAGCATTCTCTAATACAAGATGTTACCCGGAAGGAGACAGGCTGAGCTGATACTGGTTGACCTTTCATTCTTTCTGCCACTGTCATGAACAACAGGACAGATTTCAGAAATGGTCTAGTCGTGTCTTTGTAGAACACTAACGGCCTATGTACATTTAAAGTATGCAAGCTTTGTTCCCTGGAGATGCAGTGGGGCCTAGAATAAAACACTGGAGGGAATATAACCCGGTTAAAGTGAAATTGGGACACCGTATCTGGGAGAAAAGCCAGGTGTGTCTAAGTTGTACCTTATCTGTAAAGAAAACAGTATACGCTGGTTCTGATGTGAAGGTGCTCAACTCGGACACCCTTCTAGCTGACGTAAAGGCTACCAAAATGCTACTTTATGAGAGAGAGACAACAACGAGCAACTTGCTAGTGGTTCAAAGGGGGGACCCATAAGTTTACTGAGGACTAAGTTAAGGTCCAAAGGTGGGATAGGTTGATGCACATGTGGATAGTGTCTATCCAGTCCTTTGAGGAATCGAGTAACTAGAAGGAAATATGCGTCTGTGTAGCAACAGTTCTCCATTTGGGCTATCTTACGAGGTATGTGGCTCTGGAGGAAGGCTTTCTGCTGCCAAGGAGGATCACATTCACAAGTCGACAACACTGGGTCTACACTCGAGATTTGTTGCAAGGGCACTGCAGGAGAGGTCAACAAAGTTGCAGGTGTAGCTCCCAACACCACTGGGGTGGAGGAGGGTTAAGTACTGGTGCCAGTGTTAGAACCATTGTCAAAATAGCTTCTGAGGGCACTGGCACTGCAGTGGTTGGCGACTTGGAGGGGTAGAGCTCTGAGGTTGCACTTCTGTTGATGAAGAGGAAGAATGACCATCTGGTCTCCTTTTCTGTGACACTGGTGATAGAGAACAGTGCCTACCAGATGATCCTTTTGAGGATGTGCAGTGGTGTGTCTTCAGGCATCTTGCCTCAGTGCTGAGGACGACAGAATTGTAACACTGTAGAGGATGTGCTTGGTGCCAGGTCCCTAAGGCCCAAGGTCAGACTGTGGGCACAGAGCCTCTTCCAAGAGCAGGATGTTAAGCCACTGTTCTCTAACTATCTTTTAGAGTTCTTGGTTGAAATTCTTGACAAACGCAGCAGTGATTTTTTTGGTGACTCTCTCCCAGACAATATAGGCATGAAGAGTGTGGTCACTTTCTGGCATGCACCTAGCACAGTGCTGGCAGGTCTTAAATCCCGGTGACTGCAACGTACTATGGCTCTGAGGGCAATGGAGACAAAGACCTCCCAGGGGAAAAAGACGCCCAGTAAAGCTAAGGAACTACTAAATAACTAATACAGCTACATATACTACCTAATTAAAAGGAAAATTATGTACCGCAAAGGAAAAAGTGGCACATTTGCAAAGCAAGTGCTAGGGAAGTTCCAGCCTACTGGCACCGGTGGTAATAAAACTGAGAAAAGGAGGGGTTAGTGGGACACTATACTGGATGCCATGAAGATATCACTCCAGATAGTGCCCAGACTAGCACCACAGGCACTGCTATGGGAAAAGTTTCCAGCCACCATGCACCTCTAATTGGAACGCACATGAACGAGCAGTTGAAGAATAACCTCTATGACATGCTAAACATTTTAGGGATGTTAACAGGCTAACTGGTAAGCCTACCAGTAAGCATGAGGCTTACTGGTAGGCTTACCAATTAACTGGCCCTTGCCAGTTAAGTCTAGTGGTGACCAGCCATGTGGCACCTGAGCAGCCCCAGCTTCAGTTGGGCCAGTGGTGGGACCCCATCCCTGCAGCCAGGTGGTGGGACCAAAGGTAAAATGGTTAACAGTTTTAATATCTGAAACTTTCAACAAAATTTTTGCAATCTAGTTTGACAGCTGCATAAAAGAAAAAAAAAGCTGAGCTAACCATTTGTTTTCTCTACAGATTTTAAAAAAATAAGCTTTTCCAGTACCGAATTCCAATAAAAATTCCATATGGCTTACCTCGGAGGCTCTGTCCCCAAACTGGGCTAGCACTTTGGTCCTGTAATCAGGAATGATGCTCAAAGGATTGTTGGATAAGACCACCCTTTCCAAACATGGAAGGCTTCCTATGTTTCTTATTTCATCGATCTGAAAGTATTTGCACATAAATAGACGTGTCACTCAAATCTGCATTATTTCAAATTGAGTGTGTATAGACAAGGGTGGGGAACTGTTTTTGGGTCAGGGGCCTATGACCCACAGAAAAATCAGCCAGGAGCCAAACAAAAGTGGGAAGCAGAAAAAAACAACCCCTCACTGATGTGGCTCCTAACTGAGACACCTCTTTCTCCTCACACTCCAGCCCCAAAGGCTGGGGGGGGCATGGAGAAGAGGGGACTACAGTCCAGGGCTTCCTCCAGGCCAGAGTAACTCTTCTGCGGTGACACCAATAATGCAGGGGAGGGTTCATGATTCAGTGCGTGGGAGGGGGCTGCCAGGGAGCAGGTGTGTAGTCTGCGCCAGAGGGAGGGTGCAAGACCAGGCTGTGAGCAGGTTTCTGGGGTCTGGGTGGGAGGGCAGGTACAGGAACAAGGCTGGGGGGCTAGGTGGGAGGGGTGTGAAGGAACAGGCAGAGGGTGGGTGGTCTGAGTGAGCAACATGGGGTATAGGACTGACAGGCAGAGGGAGGATGGTCTGGGCAGGAGGGAGGGTACAGGAAAGGGCAGAGAGTGGGAGGGATCTGGGTGGGAGGGGTTGCAGGAGTAGGGAGAAGAGCTGAGCAACGGTGGGGAGTGCTTACCTTCAAGTGCTGCTGCCACTGCGCCTTCCCCCAGCTGGGGAATGGCAGAGCAGAAAAATGCTACCTTGGGAGACTTTCCCCACCCCACCACTCTGATTAGCCAGGACTGTGGCCAATCAGAGAGGTGGCGGGGGGCGGGTGGGAAGCCTCCAGGCAGCACTGCACTGACATTCCCCCAGTCATAGGAGAGGAAGGGGAAGTGGCAGCAACAATGCACAGAGCTGCTTCTTGCCCCCGCCATGCAGAGCCCATGGACTGGACCCAACCCTGGCTTGCCTGAGTCCAGCCTGTGAGACTTGGGGCTCTAATCCTCCCCTAAGCAGGCCCGAATACTGTGGGGAAGGGAACCTCAAACCTGGGAGGAGTGGGAAGGGGAGGCAGAATCAGGCAAGCCACAGGCCACATCTCGACCATGGACTGGAGATTCCCCACCCCAGTGTAGACTAAAGCATATGGTCAATAAAACAGGAAAAAAACAATAATGATGCAAACAAAAAACAATTACATCTGTATTTTAACTTATTTATCTGAAGCCACTCACTCTGAAATGTACTGTCCACAACCTGATGAACAATTTTTAAAAAGTTCATTTTTTTGTTCAAATGAAACTAAGAAGTTACCTGATCTATTTTGTTGTTGCTAAGGTCCAGGTTGACTAGTGAGTACAGTCTGTTAAGGCCACATAGCCTTTCCAGGAGGTTTCCAGCTAAATTCAGAGTTTTGATGTTCCCAATTTTTGCGTGAACACCTTCCAACAATGCAAGTTTGTTGTACGATAGGTCCAGATGAATGAGGTTGTAAAGATGCTGCAATAGAAGAATGCAGCAAAATCACAATCAGCTCAGTCAAGTTAAACAACATCTTTTGCTAATGCTCACCCCTGATGTGTACAAGATTACACTCCACACTCAGCAGCACTGATTAAAATATATACGCGTAGTATCATTCATCCATGTGGGCCTGATGCAGGGAGGGAGAGATCCTCCTGACTCAAAACTGCAGACCCACACTGCCAGCTAGCTGTTGTGCAAAGCAATAAAAGCTGCAGAAAAGCTGGTGAAACAAGAAAAATATAGGAAGGGAAAACAAAAGACTGAAAGTAGTATATGGTGGAGCATGGACATGGAAGAAGCTAGCTCAAACTGTTCTTAACTATGTTCTGATGTGATCTTTACAGATGATGCATTATTTATGGAAATGCCAGTCAACACCAAGTCCAAAGGAAGCAGTCTTTACCATCACGTTCCAAGGTCTGAGACAAAATTCAGTCTTCAAAAACATCACTGACCTGTAAATTCTCTATGAGCGACACATCATTGTGACTCAATTCTAGGAATTCAATCTTTGGAATTAGTTTCTGGAAGAAAAGAAATTGTTTTATTCAGTACAATGTCCTTCAGTTTTTGTCAATCTGTCCACATTTCCCAGACTGTCAGATGATTAACAATTAAGAAAAAGGCATATATCATTGTCCCAAGTCTCTAAGGTTTAAAAAAATTTAAAAAAAAAACAACACCTCACTCATCCACCCACCCAATGTGGTATTTCTACAACTTAAGTGGTACCGCGAACTTCTTCAAAAAATCGTTATCTCTACTTTGAGAAGTGAGGTCAAGATCTAATTAGAAATGTTGGTTTCATACTCAGTGTTAGGGGCCTGTCTCCCACTTAAGCCATTCATCATAACCCAAATTCATTTGAGATGTTTCACCTTAGCAGGATGGATATTTAGATCATATGGAAACCCAGATAAAGGCAAGGATCACAAGAATCACATCACCTTGAGTTCCTTCTTATGTCTACTATTCATGCATCAACTTGGTATCTCGTGGAAGCATTTATAAGGCCACAATAAACTCAAGATCCCATATACACCCTAATATCAGATTGATTCATATTGGACAATGAAAGTCTCATTCAGAGACTTGTTATACTGCCTGCATTCTATCCTTGCTATGGTTTTGATCTCCCCAAAGATCACTCTTTGCAAAAATTAGTCAAGGGAGGATGGACTGCACTGGGGATAAGGCTCTGGATTTGGACACAGCAGACCTAGATTCTTTTCTGTCTATGTCACAGAATTCATGACCTTGGACAATTCATTTAATCTGTGTTCTAGTTCTCGGTCTGTATAATGAGAACAACTTTGTAATCTCACATATGGGTTGAGGAAAAATTTGTTAGCGTTTTGTGAGGTGCACAGACATGACAGCAGTGACTAATATAAAAACATAGCTTACTTTACTATGTTTAATTTGGGAGATACAGAAGCAGCATGGAAAGAAAAATACAGGAAGCAATGATTTGACTGAATACTTAGTATCATAGAACAATAGAGCTGGAAGAGACCTAAAAAACCCATCAAGTCCAGCCCCCTGCTCTAAGCAGGACCAAACCCATCAGATCAGATCAGATCAGCCCAGCCAGGGCTTTGTCGAGGTGAGACAAACACCTCCAGGGATGGAGACTCCATTAATTCCCTGGCTAAACCATTCCAATGCTTCACCACTCTCCTTGTGAAAAAGTTTTTCCTAATGTTCAACCTGGACCTTCCCAACTGCAACCTGAGACTATTGTTCCGTGTTCTGACATCCGTGACCACCGTGAGCAGCCTCTCTCCAGCCTCTTTGCAACCTCCCTTCAGTAAGTTGAAGGCTGTTATCAAGTCCCCCTTCAGTCTTCTCTTCTGCAGACTAAACAGTCCCAATTCCCTCAACCTTTCTTCATAAGCCATATGCTCCAGCCCCCTAATTATGTGGTTTTCTCTTTCAGAAGACATTTGATGCTGAATCCCTGTCAACTGTGCTAATATAATTGGCAGGATTCAAAACTGCCTTTAAACACTGGTAATAGCAAAGATTCAACCAAAAGATCACTTTCAAAGCCCATTCCAGAACAGGATTTTATTTTTTTATAACTAGGTTAAAAATAAGACTAGTTTGAACAGCTAAAGTTTCAGATGACCTGCAGTATTTTTTTAAAATTCACCTCATCATATACACAAAATGGTGCATACAAAAACTGCATTTGACAGTGCCCTTGCTTTGCCCGAGGGCAGAAACTACTGAAGTAAAACAAGCAAACCTGCAATTTCACTGCTTCAGTAGCTTCCAAAATTAATGATTTTAGGGCTGTCAAGCAATTAAAAAACTAATTGTGATTAACTATGTGATTAAAAAATAATTGTGATTAATCACATTGTTAAACAGATTACAATTTATTTATTCTAGATGTCTTCTATATTTTCAAAGATACTGATTGAAATTACAACAGAACAGAAAGTATCTGCTTCTTGTTTACAGTCTCACCTGAAAGTGAGAAGCACCATTCTCATGACACTGTTGTAGCTGGCACTGCAAGGTATTTATGTACTAAATGTGATAAGGATATATATGTCCCTACACACTTCAGCCACCATTCCAGAGGATACATATCCATACTGATAATGGGTTCTGCTCAATAACAACCCAGAGCAGCGCAAACCAACACATGTCCATTTTCATCATTTGAGTCAGATGCCACCAGCAGAAGAGGGAGATGTTCTTTGGTGGTTCAGATTCCATCTTTTCCGCGTTAGAGTGCTGCTCTTTTAAGACTTCTGAAAGAATGTTACCCTCTAAGATTCTGGAAGGCACATAAGGTTCTAGTACATTGGGTAGAGTGCTGCAGCTATCTTCAGAAATATAACATTGGCACCTTCTTCGCATTGTCAAATCTACAGTGAAAATGTTCTTACAACGAACACATGCTGGGTGATCATCTGAGACTGCTATACCATGAAACACAGAAGGAGGGGGTAGAATTAAGCAGGAGACATACAATTCTCCAAGGAGTTCAGTCACAAATTTATTTAACTTTTTTTTTAAATGAGCGTCATCAGCACTGAAGAATATCCTCTAGAATGGTGGCCAAAGCATGATCGAACTACTGTATCTCGCATGTAAATACCCTGCAATGCCAGCTACAAAAGTATTATACAAACACCTGTTTGTCCCTTTCAGATGCCAATGTAGATAAAAAGCAAACAGCATTATTTCCTATAAATGCAAGTAAATGAGTGAACAAGAAATAGGACTGAGTGGACTTGTAAGCTAACATTTTACATTATTTTGTTTTTGAGTACAATTACTTAACAAAAAAATCTGTATCTGTAGCAGCACTTTCATAGTAGAGATTTCACTACAGTATTTACACGAGGTATATTGAAAAATACTATATCTTTCATAATTTTTATAGTGCAAATATTTGCAATAAAAATAATAGAAAGTGAGCAATGTATACGTTGTCTTCTGTTATAACAAACCATTGTTTGAAAACAGAAAATTACCCAAAATATTTAACCAATTTCAACTGATATTCTATTTTTAACAGTGTGATTAAAACTATGATTAACGACAATTTTTAAATTGCCATTAATTTAATTGTGTGAGTTTACTGTGATTAGGCAATGTCCCTAACTGCTTCTTCTGTGATTCAGATTGTCAATGTACATTAGTCAGTGCAAACAAAACATAGACAAATGGAATTTTCTAATATAAATTTCAAGCCCTGTTGCCTATCTAGATTGTTCCACGGAATGCTCGTCATACATTTTTTCCAAACAAGAAAATGTCTTAATGACTAAGCTCATTGAAGTCTTACCACTGAATCATCAATCTGAGATATGCGATTGTGACTCATATCTAAGGTTGTTAAAGTCCTCCAAGTTGGGATAACTGCTGTCACAGGACAACTTGAAAGAGCACCCTCTGGCTCCCAGTGGTCAAATTCAGAGGCCTCAGGCACTAGAATTTCCTGTTTAAGACAGACATTAAAAACTTTTAAAGCATTCTGCCTATGCCTTCAGGGAAAACTAATCGTTCTCAAGTCTTTCAATAGTTTAGTCAAGAACCTTTGGCAAGTGTTAAAACACATTCAGACTAAATTTAATATACCTTAATATCTACAGTGTCAGGATTGAAACCCCAAGAACCATGCTACTTTTGGGCATATGGATGGGAAATTCTCCTAGCAGTAGCTGGAGAATGGAGAAAAATCTGCATGAACACACTGATTACTTAGAAATGACATCATTGTCATGAACACCAGACACCCTGAGCCAAGGAGAGGGCAGGGAACAGTATAAGCAAGTAAAATATAGTTATGCATTGTAATTATAATTTCCTCTGATAAGAATATTTTTAAATCTTTCAATATTTTATTTGTAAAAACAATTGTTAAGGAGTTGGCACACAGACAGTAAACACTTCCTTCCAATTTATAAAAGTGACATTATCCCTTAAGGTACTATATGACCCTTCAGTTATATGGCTCACACAGTAAAATTTGACACATAATGAAATGACTTCAAATAAATGCTCCTGCAACTGCAATGCTTTTGGACAAGCTTTGAACCATTGCCAGTCTTAGAAAATTACACTTACTTTCATGGAGGTTGCTGAAAACCGAACACTCATCGTGGTTAAAGTTGGCTTTGATGAAGTCAGCCCTTTAATAAGATTTGCACCACAGTGATTTATCTGTTTAAAGTGAAAATACAGCCTTATAAATAAGTCACACGTACATTAGTTTTAGAACATTAGGAATAAGAGGCTAGCGTGTTCAAAGGCGCAGGTGTTCAAACCTATCCACAGAAAGAGCATGTATAAACTTTCCTTTAAGGATAAAATAAGCAACAGGACCAACCAAGAGAGGATCTAGTCTTGTGCACTGGAACTTGGTCAGGCCAAAACAAAAGCAAACAATGAAATCAGTGGGGCAATTCCGAAGCAGTGAAATTCAAAGCTATTTCAATAAACCAGCCAGCACAACTGAACGTTATCATGCTGAAACTACCCAGGCAGCTTAACGGGGAACAATGCTTCACTCTTACCAACTGGAAAAGATTCTTACAAATAAGTTTAACTGTATTTGTAGCAATAGATATTTGATCATATTGACAACCCATGTGCATTCTCAACATTAAGTAGCATCATAAGAAATGGAAGAGACTAGGCTGAATGACAAATTTTCCAGTGACTTCATTATATGCGACAAATTAAAGAATATTGGTCTTTTTACTTGGAGGTTTTTAGGCTCCAGTCTGCACCTCTTTGGAAGTGAAGAACACCACTGTCACCTGAAGTGTTTAGCAGACTCAGACTAGTTGGTTCCTAGTAGATAAAAGGCTACAACGCACGAACACCGCTACAAATGACACCATTGTGGGCAGTATCAGAGACAAGCTTGACGGGGTATAGAAATTGAGATGTGTATAAGTGGGGTCCTTCCAGGACAGAACTGATACCGCACTGGGGGATGTCAATCCAGAGGTTTCCAGTTACAAAACCCTTCATGTTAAATCACTTTTCCTTTTCTGTGGTCTTTTTTAAAAAAGTGATCAGCCCCATATGAAATTCAAAGCACGTTTTAGTTGGTGTAGCCTTCTGGATCCCCTCAAAGGGTTACTGATTTACTTCCTTCCCATATTATAACATTTATTTAAAATAGCTTTAGTAAATAAATGCCATCAAGAGAGGAAGCTAATAAAGGAGTTTTGGAAGGAGTAGCTGCAGACTCTGTGCTTGAAAGTAGTGGGGCCTGGTAAGTGGAACACTTGGTCCATCTGTGGACTATATGGCTAACTGTTCTCTGTGTATGGGCTGCCTAGCTGACCCAGGGGCCCATGAATAAGCAGGATACCTCACCAAAGGCTGCAAGGTTCCAGGCCTTGAAACTTTGATCAGTGCCTTGGCAAACATGGTAAGGCTCCAGACAATACAGGCAACTAACAGGGGTGTTCCAGCTTTCCTGTAAGGTTCAGCACGGTGTGATATCAGTCAGCAATGGAATAGTGATGCCAACTTGCAATAGATATGTCATGTTCTTTCCTGCCAGTAGACAGAAGAGCTTGCCTGTGTATTAAGTGCAAGCTGGTAACTGTGCTGGAGGAAAAGATTCTAGGATTGGTGGGACAGGTTGAGAGGTTACTGAGAATCAGAGAAGCCATGGAAACAACCAGGTTTGGAAAACACCAATATCCCAAATCCAAGGAAGAATGACACTGGTCTGAAACCCAGAAATTTTAAGGCGAGCAGAATCAGGATCATCTAGCTGACCCCCCAAGAAATCAGAGTGAGAGGAAGTCATAGAAGGTCTGCTCATTTGTAACCACCAGAGGCAAGAGGTCATAGCAGCTTTTTACATAGCTGGAGACAGATAAGGATGGGCAATCTGTGGCCAACAGAGAGAAGATGACCAGCAAGAATTACGTAGCTACAAGGTTTCTGATACAATGTGCTTAATGTGAACACTATAGAAGATACTTCTGTAGATCCACAAGGCCTAAGAGAACAGAAAGAAGTACAGGACATATGTGGATGTCAGTTGGGCCCAATCTATACGAGAATAAAGTTTTCCTGCAAAAAGTTCCCCAACCATCCAAGGAACACAGACAAGCCTTATTGTAAGTTCAATATTCAGACAAATCAAAGGCAAGGTACAGGTGGACAACAGGACAGTGTGTTACCTTCCCAGAGGTATGACAAGAGATGTCACTCTAACACTCAATAGGTTTTCTGAAGTCAATGGTCTAAGATCCACTGGGGATGGTTTCCTATCAGCAGTAATGAAACCATTGCAGGATACCTCACACATAGTAGATGACTTCAGGGAACTTGGAAAAATTCTGAAGAAAAATGTTCGAGTAATTTCTTCTGACATCCTTCTTGTCCCATTAATGATGGGAGACAGAAGGCCAAAGATTGAGGAAGTGAATCACTGATTAGGTAAGTGGTGTAAGGGTAAAGGATTTTGGTTTTGTATAACACTGGTCTACCTTCAATGAGGCAAGAGAGCTGTATATTTTGAATGGTTTCCACCTCAGCAGAAGGGGAATGAATCTCCTTGGAGATCGGCTGGCTAGAATAATGAGGAGAGGTTTAAACTAACAGCAAAAGGAAAGGGTTAAAATAGGGAAGATATGAGCAATGAGCTCAAAATCAAGATGATGAGAAAAAAAATTAATCAAGGAACCAAAGGACATGAAGAGAAGAAATTTCTGCATTGTCTCTATACCACTGCTAGGAGCATCAGTTAAAAACTTCAAGAGGAATTGGAAATGCTCATTTATTACCATATATTAGGCCTAGTGGATAGTACTGAAACCTGGCGATGTAATTTGCATCACTGGAATATTAAAATGGTTATAATGTATTTAGAAAAAACAAAGAGGGCAAAAGGCAGGAGGAGATACACTACCTGCTTCTGAAAAAACAAAAAGTCCTGTGGCACCTTAGAGACTAACAAATTTTGGAGCATAAGCTTTCGTGGGCAAAGACCCACCTCATCAGATGCACGTCACCTGCTTCTGAGTCCTGGATAACTCTAAAGAAAAGCAGACTGAAAGCTTAGGGTAAACTTGCTAAGTGAAAAACACAAGGTGGAGTACTAGTTGATATTGGCTACAGACCACCAAACTACACTAGAGAACAAGATGACCACCTCCTCATGCATCAATCTACACAGGTTAGAAAGAAAAGGTGCATGACTATGGGGGACTTAAGTACAGTGACCCATGCTGGAGGTCTCATGCTCCCAGGACTAAAACCTCCTTGTAATTTTGTAAACATTACAGGTGATTTCCTAAGGCAAAAAGCAGTGCAGCGAACACTGGGGAATTCTTTATTTGACTATGTCCTAACAGATAAAGAACAACCAATCATTGAACTTAAAACAAAGAAGATAAGCTGAAAGTGACGAGAATAAATAAGAAAGCAGGATATGTAGAAAATAAATAAGGTAAGTCAAAGGCAAACAAGGAGAAATCTATCACTAGCAAGAGTTAAGGACAAGAAAGAATTTTTTTATACATATATTAGTAAAACTGAATCCTGACAATGGTAGTAGTCAATGACAACGCAAACAACAGAGGTGTTCAGTATTTCTGTTTCGTATTTGGGGAGAAAACAAATATATCTCACCTTATGATATGGTTAACCAGAAGCTATTAAAGTTAAACTTCTTTACTATCAGTAGATCTGAGTAATTTGCGTCCAAGAGTTTTAGAAGAGCTCGCTGATGAGTTCGCTGAACTGTCAATGCTGATTTTCAAGAAGCCTTGGAACACTGGGGAAGTTCCATAAGACCAGGAGAAAGCTATTGTGCCAATTTTCGAAGAGAATAAGCAGCATTAACCTGACCACAGAGCTCTTCCCTTACAGAGATCTGAAGAAGAGCTTTTGTAAGCCTGAAAGCTTGTTTCTTTCACCAACAGAAATTGGTCCAAAAAAAGATATTACCTCACCCACCTGCCTTTATAAAATAAACATGGCACACAGAAAACTGATTACAAGCTGGCTAACTGATAGGTACCAAAATGTAACTGTAAATAGGGACTCATCGAGGGATATATTTCCAGTAGAATCCTACAGGGATCAGTTTGTGACCCTATGCTGTTTAACGTTATTAATTGCATGGAAAAAATCATCACTAAGGAAGCAGCAAGTAATGAAGACAGGTCACTAATGATCACATGAGCCAAACTGCTCTGAAACTTGGTACCATCAACAGTACATGTTTTAATATAGCTTAATATAAATGGACACGTGAGAACAACGAACAGAGGTCATATTTATATGATGCATATCTGTTAGTCTGTAAGTTGCCACAGGACTTCTTGTTGTTTTTGAAGATACAGACTAACTCAGCTATCTCTCTCTCACTTAATGGGGAGATTAATCAACCACTGGAACAATTTACACAGAATTGTGCTGGATTCTCTATCACTGACAATTTTTAAATCAAGGCTGCTACTGTTGCAAAAGATAGGTTCTAAGAATTGTTTTGGAGAAGTTCTATGACATATGTCATAGAGGAAGTCAGAATATACGATCACCATGATCCCTTCCAGCCCTGTAATTTATGAACCTATACGAATTGATCTGAGCTCTTCTAGAGGATTCTACGCCTCTGGTGTATTTACCATTATATTATCATTTGCTGTACTCCTAAAATGGAAATTTGTTATTTCTTTATATTTCATAACAAAGTACAGATATTGGCAGGTCTCTATAACAAGTATATAGTATGGTAAGCAAGCTATGATGTAATCCATGAAATAAATGACTGAAGTTTTAACAGTCTCAAAGGGTAGCCATGTTCGTCTGTAGCTTCACCAAAAAAACCAAGCAGTCTTCTAGCACCTTAAAGACTACAAATTTTATTCATTAGGCAATGAGCTTTCGTAGGTAAGACCCACCTAATCAGATTTTTTTTTGTGTGTGAACTTTTTACAGAAACTTGCTAGGCTGCACTAATGAATGCCAGACCAATTGTAAATAAATGTTTTGCAATTTAACAAGTGAACAAACAGAAGTGCTGCACCACAAAGTGTACTATAAGAAAACATGTTATTTCATGCTATATTTGTAAATATTTGGTATTTCAGCAAATAAAGATGTTTTAGTAATAGGAGATCATGCTAAAACTTTGTTATTAGATCTTTTCTAAGAAGCAAGATCATTGCAAATTCATTTGATTTTTATATCTAAGAAAAAAATCTACTATAATTCTATTAGGAATCTTGCTCTTTAAGCAGAAAATGCAAAATAAGCTGTTCTAAATATCTAGTCTAGCATTCATTTTTTAGAGCCTAGAGAAAGTAGTACTTGTCTCCCTTATAAGCAATAGATATAAAACATTGTAATTACTTCAGGTGCCAAGCCAAAGTAAATGTAAACTCACCAATATTAAGTAATACACTGCAATATCGGTACTGCAAAACTGCTTTTGAACAGACATTAGAAAATTAGGGAACAAAGAGTATGTTAGGCATACCTCTATCTGATGAAGAGATTTAAATATTGACAAATCAAAAGGCAAAAGATGCTCCTGAATGTTGCTGGTTCCAAAAGGTCCCTCTGTGCCAGTTACCTAGTAGGCCAGATTAAAGATAGAATTAATAAATAAATAAATCAATCACATACCTGTTTATCAATGTCTGTTGCAAATTACAGAGACTAAACCATATAAATATAATGGAGAACCTTACAAAGTGACAGCCAAAAAGTTGAAGGGTTCCACTGTTAATGATCCTTGAATAAAATTCAGCATTTAAAAACAGAGGGGAAAAACTTCCAGGAAAAAGCCAAACATACAGAAAGCAAAGAGGTGAACTTGAAAGCAGGCTCACACTTAAAACACCATAGCTGTTTGCTTCAGGAAAAATGCTACCCTGCCAACAGAAAAGCTTCTCTCATCAGCAGTGGCTATGTCAATGTGAAAACCCTTCTATTGATGCAGTGCAGCCTATTTGGGGTATAGGTCAGTATAACTGTGTGGCTCAGGGATTTATGGAAGTTTATAGTACTGTCCGGGCCTATGGCTGCTATTTTGTGCTCATACATTGTAGCATCTGGAGTTTCAGCAAAGACTTCATCGTTAAGACTGTAATTAGTTTTCCATTCTAAGCTAATGGACATTCTAATTCCCACGTACCAATATAAACTCTCTTCTTGCAGTGAAATCAGAAAAGTACACATTTTTCCATCTCAGAGTTACAAGTATGGCAAAGCACTTCCAACCTGACAGCCTTTAAAAAGAGTTGAATTTCTGCAAACTTCAGAGCGAATCTAGTTAAGTCCAAATCGGTATTATTGGATTGTCTTCAATTAATATTACTTACTATCAGTACAGAAAGTTGGGAAACACTTCCCATGAACATCTGAATTTGAGAAGCCTATAGGATATCTTGCTTGAACTCATCTGAGGTTTACAAGCTGTGGAAGAGCTGACACATTCTAGCAAAAGCTATCACAGAGCTTACAGGATCGGAAAACACCATTGAGGCCAAAGAACACCCAAGCCTGGGCAAGCTCTGCTGCACTGGAGCAAGGCAGGGGAACTGAAAAGCTCCACAGAAATGGAACTGCAGGTGCATCTTTGCTTCCATAGAGCACCATAGCTTGACACCTTCTATATTCTTGCTAGCTGTTCATTTTTTGCCTCGTAAGGGACTATACTCCCTGTCTACTGCTCTGTGACACTAATTATTCTAATCCCAAACAAAAATAACATTTAATGTGATTAATAGGGTTTAGATTAATATTTAATTCGATAAATTGTATTAAGGGTTCAAGCATGTAACATGCGTGCTTTAACTTTTAAGTACTCCTGAAAGGTCATCTTTATAATTAGACTTCAGAAGTTGTATGTTCAGTTGGATAGATTTAAATCAGAAGACAGTTAAGACACAGGGAAGCTCTTTTTAATTATGATACCCATTTAATTTTGTTACTTCAGAAAGGAGGAAAACCTTTCTTATTCACTTCAAATTTGGTAGAAAAAATCTGCTTTGGCTAAAAACTAAACTTATCAGTGTTGACACTGCCATACAAATTTTATTTTTAAGATTATAATGGGCTAAAACTGTTCTTTTGACAGACAGCTGCAGAAAAAATGACTATTTACAATTACAGCTACAAAAACTATGAAGTGAAGATGATGGAGTGGACAAAGGTTTTATAAAATTTACCTAAAACAGCCAGTAGTATCGAGTTACGTGCCAACAAATGCTCAGAGAGATGACACGCCTGTACGACTGCACACAGTACCTACAATGGGGCTCTGGTGAGGCCACGTACTGCAGGAAAGTATCAGCTGCTATGTTGCTTTTAGGAACAATAACATGAAGATTCTAGGCCACCTAATCAGCCTTAATATTGGTGTTTCTATGCTGTCAAAGGATTGAGTGGCACTGACAGCACACTACGAAGTTCTAGAGGATACAAATGAAGACTACAAAAGAACCGAAGGAAAAATATCAACATTATTTACATCAACATATTCTACCTTTAAATATTTGAGTCTACATGTGAAATCCAGAATATGACCTAGATCTGTTTTGGCATCTCCATTAGCACACGTAGGTTTCCCCCGTTGCAATTGTTGAGTGATAGCATATAACTGCAGTGGTCTGATACTGAAGACCTCTCCAGCCATTAGTAACTGCTCGCCTGAAAAAACAAAACAAAAGCGACGTTAAAGATAGAGCCATAATAGTTTAAGATTTCACCCAAAGGGTGAAACAGCTGATTCCCACCACTGTTCTGGGGAAGGAGCAAGAGAGGAGTATTATGGTGGTGGTGGGAGCCTCAGGTGGGAGGGAGCTTTAACTGGTCACTCTTTGTTTACTCTAACACTGACTAAAGTACTTAAATAACATCCATTTTTTTTGCAATTTTAAACAGTATTTGAAAAACAAACTGTGGACTTCTCGCATCAAAATATAAATGCTTAAAATAAGCCTTCAGTCACAACTGGCCTAAAACTCCTAATGAAGTTAAAGGCCTACTCACGTTACCTTTAATAGAAGCAGGATCAGACATACTGAAGCCCATTTACCTAAGGTAAAAGACCATACTTTCCTCTCCAAGCTGCCCTTACATAAATTCATAATTAACACCAACAATGACATATGCAGAACAATTGTTCCTTTTAAAACAAAATATTTGCAGACTTCCTAGCATTTGCAGTATATTATGGAGAATTACAGAAAACATTTATAACGGCTATACAGTAGGGTCCCTACATTCGTGAACTTGAGGTTCACGAATTCAATTATTTGTGAGAGGCTGCTTCCCCCAGGGCTCCAGGGTGGGGAGCGCTGGTGGCTGCTGCCTCATTAGGGCTCTGGGCAGGAGCCCCAGCAGCTGGGCTCCAGATGGGGAGTGCCGGTGGCTGCCATATTTGCAAAATGCAACATTCGTTGAGGATTCTCAACATGGAACCCTCACAAATGTTGAGACCCTACTGTACTAGTAGGCTTGAGGGCTCCCACTGTACAGCAGACAACAACTTACCTGGAGGTTGCATTCTTGGACAACCCCTCCTAAGTCAAATTTCACGTAACTCAGGGGAGCCAGGCAACTGATCGGTGCAGCACTGTGAGTGGTGGCCAGCTGAAAGCCTGCCTCAGGGCGGCCCGCTGTTCACAGAAGAGGGAAAACTGATCAGTGCCGCTGCACTGATCAGTTTCCCAGCTCCCCTGAATGGCAGGCAGCCCAGAGCCAGGCACCAGTCACATTAACCCAGCCACTCCGTCGTGTTAACCCGAGATACATGCAACTCGAGTGTGTGTATCTTAGGGTTTGACTGTATTCTCAATATCCAAATGAGTGCTAACTATCTGAAGTACAACATGTGTCCTACATATCCTGACTTTATGCCAAATTTTCTTCAATCCCTTCTCATGCCAGTATGCTTATGTACGACTGGTTTTCAAATAGTACAAAATAGCTTCAGCTTGTCAGCCCTCATGCACATCTGAACATTCTACTTCGATTATAACAGATAAATCACAAATAGATTGATCTGGAATTGTTAGCATTTTCCCTCTCACTCAGAGGAGGCAATTAGACATTAGGGACAGAAGAGGCATCAGTTTTTGTAACACGCTTCATAAATTATGGATGGCATTTCCAAAAGCACTCTGATTCTTACCCCATGCTACCTTACTGGAAGCAGAGGAAGGCCTGCTGCAGAGGACTTTGGAAATCTCATCCTCAGTGCTGAAATTACAAATACCAGGATCTGCCTTGCTCTTGCACACCAGTGTAAATCCAGAGCAACTCTGTGGGTGCTAATGATGTATGTATTATAAATCAGGATGGAATTTTGTCCTGTAAATATTATTTTAAGGAGTTCCACAATTTTCTGAATAGTCCCTTTGAAATGGTTTCACAATTACACAAATTACAATTGCTAACATACAGATCAGCTCCATCGGCAGCAAGACCAAGGGAAGTGACTGTACTAAAGGAGAAGGAATTCTGTCTCCAAATCTTGGGAACAAATGCCTTTTAACAAGCTGACTGGAATGCATTCAGAAGACTAATTAGGAGGTTAATTAAACTATGAAGTTAGAAGTAAAAAATTGCCACAAATCTATGTACAGTGAACAAATAAAGTTTTAACTCAGCTTACACTAAAACAACTGGAATTAATGTGACAAGGTATGTGTAAGTTACAAGAGGAAATGTTGGAATATGCCACATCAAATTTTGAAGGAAGTTTCCTGGTGAGTGCTCCCCGGAGTCATCGTATGAAAGTTCTGAGTTTTGGAGACGTTTCAGTAAGTCCATTCCAAGAGCCAGAGACTGAATACTCATGTGATATCTATTTACTACATTTCCACGTAGCTGTTCAGAGCATCTTTATAAGCCAGCATTGACAAGGGCCCAGTCTTGTTCAAACCAAAATACATCTGTCCAAATGGAGCATCCATCCAGTAAGGAAGAGTGGATTGCAAGAGACAGAAGGGAGGAAAGCAAAAAAAGCACCACACAAAACAAAACATAGCATTCAAAGGGAAAATCTCTACTTGGCTGCCTGGAGACACCTCACCCCATGTATATTCATATACAACTATGTTCAGAACACTTGCTTACTGAAAGCATGCTATTACTCTCTGTTAAACTCTAGGCAATTTGTTACAGTACCTCTGTGAAACAGATCCTCAGCCAATGCAGCTGTGATCCCATTGATTTCCTGCAAAGAACAAGCCACTGTAACTGACTAATTTAAAAATGTTGCATTCTTCAAATGTTAACATATCTGACACATACCAAAAATCTCCCTTACTTACCATAGTACAAGACCTTTAGAAATACCTTACAAACGAACTACTGAGGCCATAATTATATCTTACAGATTTTAATACTAAAGTCACTAAGAATACAACCTACAATAATTTTGAAAATTAAATTATCTAAAGTTAAATAAAGGCAGAATTAGACTAGATATAAATTTAACAGTTAGTAGAGCAAATACAACCAAGAATACTAGCACTACTTGAAAGTAAGTTTATTCCTTCAACAAACTCTTACTCATTGCTGAGAAACAATAAGTCTGGCGCTGGGGCAAACCTGAGCCTGGGCACCTTCCACTTTTTCCCTCCCACACAAACCCAGAGGGCAGGAGCTTCACAGAAGTGAAGTGAGTGCCTTTTTTTTCCTGCTTCTCAGTTTTCTGGAGGAAACATGAGAGTTTTTTTCTCCTTTCCTTCTCACTGGCAGGGATGAGGTCAGTGAGAGTTGTTTTTTTTGTTTGCTTTTGCTCTCACTTGTGTGTGACTCCAGCTGATTTTTCTGTGTGTCAGTTGCCCCTTGTCCAAAAAAGGCCCCCCGACTGCAATTTAAAAGTATTCTAGAAAAGGGCTTCTTAAACTTCTAGAGACCACAGAACACCAAACAATAATATTTTGTATGTGGAACACTTAACCTTTTTCTTTTAAACAAAAAACAAACAAACAAAAAAGCCACAAAACCAAAACCAAACAGCAACACACACTGCAAAAAACAAAAAAATAAATTTAACCATGTATCAGAGCAATGAAGTATCACTATCTGGTTTTAATAACAGAAAACATATACATGTGCTGAACATCACTGCTAGTTGCTATGCCACTGTGGAATGCCTGTGAGCTGTTCACAGATCACCAGTGCTCCAGGGAACACAGTTTAAGAAACACTGTTCTAGAACATCCAAGCAAACAGAGTTAATGAGGTCATACATCAACCCAGATTTGCCCATTAGGAAAAGAGGTATAATTTAAGCAACACTGCAGTTTGCTAACACACAAGGACTATCTAAACACCAACCCTGTGTCCACACGAGCCCCTTCCTTTCGAAAGCGGCATGTTAATGAGCAGGTTCGAAAGATGCTAATGAGGTGCTGCAATGAATATGCAGCACCTCATTAGCATAATGGCAGCTGCAGCGATTTGAAAGTGTGGCTTTTCGAATCACACACCGCCCATGGAGAAGGGACGTTCCAAAAGGACCCCCCCCCCCCCCCCGTTTTCAAAAGCACTTCTCCCTAACACCAGATAGGAAGAAGGGCTTTCAAAAACCGTGGGGGGTCCTTTCGGAAGGTCCCATCTTCAGGGGCGGTGTGCGATTTGAAAAGCCGCACTTTCAAATCGCCATGGCCATCGTTATGCTAATGAGGCGCTGCATATTCATTGAAGCACCTCATTAGCATCTTTCAAACCTGCTCATTAACATGCCTCTTTTGAAAGGAAGGAGCTTGTGTAGAGACCCAGCCCAAATGAGTGTCTATGGCTTGCTAACAGCAACGAAGGGTCCTGTGGCACCTTATAGACTAACAAAAAAGTTTTGAGCATGAGCTTTCGTGAGCACAGACTCACTTCATCACTCACGAAAGCTCATGCTCAAAACTTTTCTGTTAGTCTATAAGGTGCCCCAGGACCCTTCGTTGCTGTTACAGATCCAGACTAACACGGCTACCCCTCTGATATGTGGCTTGCTAGTTAACTACAGCGCTAATATTTTTTATATATGTTTTAATGAGCAGGGTTTGGACACATTCCCAGACAAAAGGTAATCTAGAATAAGAGCAGAGGGTTTGGGATTCCAAATCTCATCTCTGCCACTGACTTGTGAGATGGTCATTAGAAAGTCTCAACCTCTGTCCCTGAGTTTGCATAATTGTAAAATATTATATGCCTTTCTCATTAGGTATACTTAACCATGGAACAATTAGATTGTTATTGGTGAATGTCAATTAAGTGCTCATTTCAGCATATGTATAGAAACTGTGGAAAAACTACTACCCCAGATATTAATCAAAATTTACAGACAAGAAATGTGCTGCTAGAGAACTCATTACAGTTTGATCAAAGGATGTTTACTTGGCATATTTTGACATCTTATTCATAATTAGTGTCTTAACAGCTCTAAAGACTTGAAACTTTTTGCATCTACTTGTCATTAAATTGTCACACCCCTTTTACCGGTTTCCCTCCATATTTTCTCAGAACTGTGAAAATTTAAACAGAAAACAATACTTAAATAAACATTCTTATTATGTCAAATTTATAACAAAAATAATTTATTTCTTGCAAATACAGGTATATCACAGCAAAACAAAAAGCAGTCAAGTAGCACTTTAAAGACTAGCAAAATAGTTTATTAGGTGAGCTTTCGTGGGACAGACCCACTTCTTCAGACCATAGCCAGACCAGAACAGACTTAATATTTAAGACAGAAAGAACCAAAAACAGTAAGCAAGGAGGACAAATCAGCAAAAGATAATTAAGGTGAGCAAATCAGAGGGTGGAGGGGGGAGATCAAGAATTAGATTGAGCCAAGTATGCAGACGAGCCCCGATAATGACTCAGAAAGTTCCCATCACGATTTAAACCATGCGCTAATGTGCCGAATTTGAATATAAAAGTCAGCTCGTCCACTTCTCTTTCTAAAATGGTACGATAATAATTTTAGAGAGAGAAGTGGACGAGCTGACTTTTATATTCAAATTCGGCACAGTAACGCATGGTTTAAATCGTGATGGGAACTTTCTGAGTCACTATAGGGGCTCGTCTGCATACTTGGCTCAATCTAATTCTTGATCTTCCCCCCTCACCCCTCTGATTTGCTCACCTTGATTATCTTTTGCTGATTTGTCCTCCTTGCTTACTGTTTTTGGTTCTCTGTGTCTTAAATATTGAGTCTGTTCTGGTCTGGCTATGGTCTGAAGAAGTGGGTCTGTCCCACGAAAGTTCACCTAATAAACTATTTTGCTAGTCTTTAAAGTGCTACTTGACTGCTTTTTGTTTTGATAGTGTATAGACCAGCACGGCTTCCTCTCTATTAGGTATATCATGGGTTTGTAAATCACTCTGAATCCTGAAATACTCTGAATTAAATTATTAACTTGCACGATAAAGCCAAAAATCAACTTAAATAGTATTACACAGGCTGTTACAGTTTAGATAGTCAAAGTCAGATGTGTAGGGTTGATTTTCAGAGGCATGGGGCCAGCAGCTGAGGGTATACAGCACCTCTGAAAGTCACATCTCCACTTACATCAAATTGGGCAGCCACAGTCAAGGAACAAAAACAGCATATATTTGAAAATTCAGATCTAGATATCTGCCTAAATCTGCTATTTTCCAAGTACATACTTTTTGAAGGGGGAGAATACAGATTAAGCAGCCTACCCAATAATGCTTTTCATATCCACTGTAAAACTACTTTCACTTAAAATTAAACACTTTCCAAAACGTTTACCCACCCTCCATTATACATTTAGGGAAACTAAAGGAAAAGGATGTTAAACGACTTATTCATGGTCACACAAAAAGCCTTTACATAGTCACACTAGAACTCAGACTTCTCTTAATCCAGTATTTTAAACACTCTGGCTGCGTCTATACTAGAAGGTTTTGTCGACAGAAGGGGCATTCTTTTGACATAACTCAGGAATGCACTATGCAGAATCTCAACAGAACCCTGCATTTTCCTCAAAAATTTGAGGCATAACAATCCCTGGACAGAGTACTGTTGACAGAAGTGCAGTGTAGACACTTCTGTCAACAAAGAGGGCTTCCACTTGCCAGGCAGCCCTCTGTGCAGAGCTGCCATTCTGCTTTCTGGCACCAGAGGGCAGTGCAGCCTGGCAGCTCTCTGTCCACAGAGCAAGTTGCGCGTAGATGCACATCTGTTGACAGAGGTTCCCTTCTACATATACTTCTGTTGACAGATGCTTCTAGCGTAGACACAGACTATATCACGTTACTATGCACATTTATATTTTCTGAATGCTAATCATCATTTTAATTTACCAGGATACAAATTAATGCCTGTGGTCAAAAATTACATATTCATCCATTAAAAGCAATCGCTACTTTTCTTTCCTGCTCAAACCCCAATGCATATTCCCCTCTTTAACGCCTCCTTCTCCTTACTATGGGACAACAGGCTACAAAAAGAAAAAAATCCAATCACAAGAGATGACCTATTTTCACACTGTGAACCACAATAACAAGTCATTGCTTCTTATTTCAACCATCTTCTGCAATGATATTTTACCTGATGGTAGAGATATTTCTCTAGAGGATACTCCACCAACATGTCTTCCTGAAGAGAGAGAATTTTTCTTCATCTGGCCTACTGGAAGCTGTCTACAGTAACAGTTCTAACTCTTAATCATTAAGTACAGGTTGAGTTCAATTACATAATGTTCCTTTTGAGACCTCACAATATCGATTTCAGCCCAACAATTAATGGCACTACAGATTCATTTAGAGCATTAGAGTATCCCTCCAACATATTTTTTCATGCCAAAGGCCCTGTCCTCATTATTTGAGAGCAGCTTCAATAGCAGTAGGGACAGCATGAAAGATTTAATTGAAGATGTTCATTCTATGGCCTTTTATGTTGTCCAAAACCTGCAAAGAGTGATTTTAAAACCACTTTGTTTAATCAAGTAAAAAAAAAAAAGAAATAGCTACTCAAAATGAGGGTGTAAACATCACTGGACTCCTGCTCTGCTCATTGACTCAAATGGACAAGATACAACACCAAGAGGACACGTTATCAATTCCGAGATAGCTAAGATGTGACTTACATACAAATGAAAGTGTAAAAAGTGTGACAACACTTTGGGTGCAGCAATGGGGAACTTGGACAGAAGCATTTGCAGGTAAACTTCTAATTCCTTCTCTCTTTTCTCCACCAGAGTTCTGGAATTTTTCCCAATAATCTTCTTGGGAGGCAGCAGGTTTTTATCTATCTTCTTTTCTGAAACAAGCTGTAGAAATGGCATTATTGTAAGTTATTCCCTGAAGTAGCTTTTGCTCTTGAAAGAAGCAAAAAGTATTATACAACTTAAGGTATTAAGAAAATGTTCTCTTTTTTTCCTGTACCATTCTCCGAAACTTTAGTTACTTAAAAAGGTATGGCTACAATTTCACGAAGTTATTTTTTGGGGGGAGATGAGACTATTAAAACATGAAAACAATTAATAACAGGTTTCCAATAATAGATATATTTTGTTTTGTCAGTGTCTGAAAATTGGAACCCTATGCTTTCTCAGCCTCCCCAGAAATGTTAAGTACAACCATCAGAATTCTTCCACAAGATCAGGGTAGTCAACAGGCAGACCACAGGCCAAATCTGGACTGCAAGATGCTTTTGAATGGACCTCAAACTTTTCATTTATTTATCTGTCATTATTGTTATTGAAGTCTAAAAAATATTTCTCTGGAATCTGGACCTTGACTGTACCTTCACCAAGGAATTTGAACCTTGACCAAAAAACTGGCTAATCCTCCACAAGATGCTCAGATACTACAATGATGAATGCCATATAAATACTTAAAACAACATGAAGAAATGACTAACCGCTGGCTGCTCATGGTCCTGTCAATGAGGGAAAGGGGACACCTGTTCTAGGGCTGGGGCTCCTGACCACTGCTAAGGGCAGCAACAAGGAACAGTGCCTGCAGGGAATGCTTCTAAGCAGAATGCAGAGGCACCTCCCCCTGCTGCCAAGCAGAGCCTGTGGGCTGAATCTGGCCCACAGCTAGCCTTGATCTTGTCTGAGACTCAGGCCTCCTCTCTCCCCCACACAGCTGTGGAGGAGCCTAGACCCGTGTTGGCTGGATCGAGGCAAGCCATAGGCTACCCATCCCTGGTGCAAAAACTCATGTCTGCAGGCTTGGTTCAAGGGTTTAGTGATGGGCAGATACCAACTTCCAGGACGTACAATACTGCTTTTGCTTGCTTTTGCTTTGCATTAATTAAGCTGCATTCTGCCCCCTCCCCCCACTGGATAGCTGTGGTTGATTGTGGGGGTTTCTTTTGGCTCAGTCAGGGGAGACGATAAAAACATTCCTAACCCGAGCAAGCCCAATGGCGTTGGTCCCTTCTAATGCCTGAATTACCTTCTTATTGGCTGACATGGTCCATCCAAGGCAGTATAAAAGGGAAAGACCATATTGCTGGTGGAAGGAGAACTTAATTTTGCAGCTCAATGAATCTTATCTCTTTCATTAACACCGCATCCAAAAGGCCTAATATTCCTCACTTTATATCTTTTAAAAGGATACAGTAAGCTTGTGCCACACAGCAGGATTTGACAAGGTTTTAAAGATAGTTTGCAAGAGCTCAGCATCACAGAGTTACCCTCTTTACCTTTTCATGCAGGTCATGGAAGTCACTGTAACGATGTTTGACTGTCCACTGATGACTCCCGACATTGACTTGAATAATATATACCTAAAGAAAGCCAACAGCAGAGTAAGGCACATGAAGAGCTTTAATGATAAAGAAAAGCTGGCAATAACAATATGTCTATGTTAATACAGTATAACATTGAAAAGTGATCCAGCAAGGGTAGTTTGTTTCATGTACAAAGGTTAAGGAAACCCTAGGACAGGGGTCAAACACAATTTACCTTAGGGCAGTGCCAATACTCAAATACTCCAAGCAGGCCAGTGCTGCTGCCACTGCCACCCACCCCTCCACCCCCACTGGAAGGACTATGCACCCCCCCCCCCCCCCGCCCCGCACACATCTTCCTGCAAACCTTCCAATGGGAGCTGTAAAATTTTGCTGGGGGTGGGGGCAGTGCATAAAGCCGCTCCCCACCCCAGACCAGCAGCATCCAGATTGCTGCTCTGAGTGCAGAGTGGCAGGGGGCAGACAGGGAGCCTGACAGCAGGCTCCTGCAGGCCAGATCCAGCAGCTTGGTGGGCCGGATGTAACCTGTAGGTCATATTTTGCCCACCCCTGAATTAGGTCACACAAGGAATTACAGGCTTATATGAGTACTATGGATGCCAGAATTTGTGGTCCATGAGAAACTGCAAAGCCTATGGACAGGTCTCCACTTGCACCTGTGCCAGTGAACTCTGAAGTGAAGATGCTCCTATGCTAATGAAGAGCTTCTCTCATTGGCAGTTAATTCCCCTCCACTAGGGTGGTAGCTATGTTCACAGGAAAAGTTCTCCAGATGACACAGCACCGTTTCCACTGAGGTTAGTCTGGTATAACTATGCTGCTCATGGGTTTGTACTTTTCACACCCCTGAGCAATCTAGTTATACCCATGTAATTCTGTAGGGTATACACAGCCTAGGAGTCTTCAACAAAAGCAAGTTGTAGAGTGTGAATTATTAAGTGAATGACGAAAGCTACCAGCCCCCTCCCTACATCTGCTCCCACATAAAAGCAAGGGAAAGACTTAATGTTAATGAAAGGAAAGGGTATTGCACTAGAACTAACAACAGGAAATATATAATGCAGCAAAATCTGCTTCATGATTTACCTGTTCCTGTTATAGAGGCTAACCACTGTGGCTATATGCAAAACACCAACTAGATAATATACGATCAAAAGTACCTCAAAGTAGGCAAGCTACAGTGAAGATACAATTTAATTAAAACTCATTGTTCATAATACAAACTGATAACCTGCAGCAAGGAGGAAGGAATTTTCTCACCTAACATAATCAATGCTGAACAATTAATTTAGCTGCACTATGGAGGGTTCATACCTTCTGCCAAAGCAACAAATATCATCCACTTGTTAAAAGCAAATGGAGAAGGACCAGTGATATAATCAGCAATGGATCTGGCCAAAAAAACATTTTTAGGTATATTGACAGGAGTCACAAAATGTTATTTTAAAATTATTGCAATAGGATTCCTATGTATAGGCCTATAGTGTACTAATACAAATAGGCATGCTCCTAAAAGGATAGCAATCAGTGTATTGGTGAATCACTCCTCATTAATCCAAACATACATATTTTATTCAGTAAATAAAAATACAGCCTTGGCTCTCCTGCAAAGCTGTTTTGCAAAGTGATACAGAACCAGCAAATTTTTAAGCAAAAAATCTGATTAGTCTGACAAATCTTTTAATGTTTAAAAATATTCCTAACAGATTCTGTGTGATCCCACTAATACAACAGGGCTGACTGTGCTTCCTAAATTAAGAGTTTTCATGGTTTGTCTACCGAGCCATCTGCTGGATGGCTATAAACAAAGTGAAAAAGATGATGAAACTGCATCACTAACTTTTTGCTCACAAAAATCAACTTACTGCAAGAGATCTCTACGTGCATTTTGACTGTACACAGGTTTTCCATTAAAGCTCAGAACTGTTTTCGACTGTTCACTAGCTTGCCCCTCTCCAAGCACAAATCTCCATTTTGCAGGCTGGTGTTCTGCACCCTTCAGCATATACTACTTATCTTAAACAGGTTAGATCCTCCCTTGTAGATTCTTCAGCCTATTTCTAGACAGGTCTTTTTTTCCATGCTAATATTCTTACAATACTGAGCATGCGTAGCTCGTCTGTCTTGACATGAAATTAAGTCTAATGCCTTCAAGACACATATTTCTTTGAAATGCTTGTACCAGAGAAAGACTTACATTTAGTATACATAACGAATAGCTGATAAGAATTTTGATTTTTTTAAGGTTGATGTTTAGTTAGAAATTTACTTCCTAGATAGAATTTCTCAAGCACATGCAGAAAATGTTATATTTGTTATTTTAAAAAGGGCAGCATAACTTTTGACACCTTTTGCTAAAGTGAACGCCAGCACTACCACCTGATTCCAGTCCACTTGCACTATATGCAAGGAAGAGAGCTACCAGTCTCGCATTAAACGTCCATGTTTTGTACTTCTGTAGCTACTTCTACCTGAGGATCTCAAAACACAGTACACATTAGCAAATATAATAAGAATGTAAGAATGGCCATATTGGGTCTGACCAAAGGTCCATCTAGCCCAACATCCTGTCTTCTGAGAGGGACCAATGACAGATGCCCCAGAGGGATTGAACAGAACAGGTAATCATGAAAGTGATCCCTCTCCTATCATCCAATTGTAGCCTCTAACAGACAGAGGCTAGGGATACCATCCTATTCATCCTGGCTGTTAGCCATTGACGGACCTAACCTCCATTGCCTTAAACAATGGTGAAAATGGTAAGTACCTCCATTTTACAGATGAAGAAACTGGGATTTGCTCAATGTCTGGGGCAGAGATGCACACACCACCCATAACTTCCAAATTCAGGACCTATGATATAACCACAAAATCATACTCCCACCCTAATAAAGCTACACATAGGTGAAAACACTATCTCTTCAAGAAACTATAATATCCTTTAAATATATCAAGGTAAGTATTTAGAATTAAAATGTTTGCAACTGCCAGGAAATGCTGGAGCACATAACTGAGGTGCATGTGTGGGAGAGAAAAATGCAGCGCTAGTGGAACAAATCTCCTTTCTTTAACCAGACAACCTTCACTGAGTATTTAATAGCAATGGTGTGATTAGGAAGGGCAAAGCAGTGGTATGGCTAAAGATTAAGCTGCAAGCAGAATGGTACAAGGCTAGTTAAAAAAATAGATAGCAAAAGTCCAGATTTCATGTTTTCTTTAAAAAACGTTTTCAAAGGCAGAGACTGGATAGCAAGTTTTAGTTTCTTCCAGGTTAGTTTAATACATAAACCTTCCTTCCATTCTTCAGTACTTATAACAATCTGTAGTATTTGTTTAGGAATTAGCATCTCCAAAGCTGCCTTCTCCCAATAACCATTTTATAGGGTAATGGCATCATGAAAATACAGGCATTAAAATGGCTCTTGAATTTTTTTTCTAGTCTGTGTAATCTTCTTGAATTCCATAGTACATGAGTAAAGCTAAGATTTTTATCAGTTATTGTTTGTAAAAGTCATGGACAGGTCACACACAAACAAAAACTCATAGAGGTTATGACCTGTCTGTGACCTAACTAAAATATATCCAAGGAGGCAGAGCTAGGTAAGGTGCAGGAATGGAGTCCCACAGGGAGGCAGGTGGGAATGATTGAGGGGCAGAGCCCCCCACTATGATGGGGGGCGCATAGCCTCCATTCCAGACCCGGAGGCAGGTGAAGGACAAAGCTGCGCTGCAAAGTTATCTCGAAATTTTGCAACCACACAGCAGCCACTCAGCATACTTGAAGCAGCAAGGAGAATCTCGGTCACTGACAAAGAGTTTTTCATGCTCACCTCCTGACCCATGACACACTTGTGGTGCTGTTGTTTTCACCTTATTTTCAGTGTGTGTTATTTTAGGGTTTTGACTGGTCTGTGCATTTCATAATTTTTCTCTCTCTCTTGTGCTCAATTGAACACTTTGAGTAGCGAGTTCTAAAAACGCCTAATCTGTCCTCACTGGAGTAATCATCCCCATGGTAATTTTTAAAAAATATACATTGCATCTAGAATTTTAGTTTCTAACGGTAGTGCACATACTGCCGGCCAGGAGTCTCCTGGAATTGGGTGCAATCTCCCAGAGGCTTCTGGAACCAAATCAGGAGACTGACTGTTAACAGATTGGCAATGCAGCGGAGCTAAGGCAGGATCCCCACTGCTCAAGCCTTGTGCTGGTCCTGGGAGTGGCTGGTATGCGTCTATGGCACCTGAGAGAGGTATGGCAGTGGCTCTCGGCTCCCACTGACCAGGTACGAGAAAGCACGTCTAGACGGAGATATGGGGGTAGTGCTTGTTGACTGGGGCTCGTGGGGGAAATGCACACAGAGCCACCTGCCTCTCCATCCCCAAGAACAGCTGCTGGATACGCCAGCCACTTTCGAGAATGATACACCACCTGAGAGATCCCTGAAAAAAAAAACATCTAACTAGACCCAACCTGAGAAAAGTGCGTGAGGATGAGGGATGGAGGCAGGACAGAGTGGGACAGAGCCTCTGAGCAGAGGCAGGGAAGGAGGCTGGGCAAGGCTATTTGGGCTTGAGGCAGATCCTAGATTGCGCTTATATTCAAAATTTGGTCTTGTGCTTAAAAGGTTGGAGACCACTGATCTACAATTTGGCTCAATGACTCAGCAGCCACACTACACAAATTTTTGTTATCAGAGGTAACGTTTACTGGAAATGAGATTGAGCTGATGAAGTGGGTCTGTTCCACAAAAGCTCATCACCAAATAAATCATTTTGTTCGTCTTCCAAGTGCTACACTTCTGCTGTTTTGTTTAGTAAGCTTAAATGTTACACATAACAGCAGATAAAGATCTCAAAGTGCCATTTTGGGCACATCTTCACAACAGGGAAGACTGATCCTGACACAGGTGATCTTCTGGACTTTGAATTAGAGCACCTAGCAGGGAGCTACTATAGTAGGGTCTCAACATTCGCAAGGGTTCCCTGTTGAGAACCCTCACGAATGTTGAATTTCGTGAATATGGCAGCCACTCCTGCCTGGAGCCCCAGGGGAAGCGGTGGCTGCTGGCGCTTCGTGTCCCAGAGCAGCAGCCACTAGCAAATACTTGAATTTATGAACCTTAAGTTCACAAATGTTGATACCCTACTGTAAATCAAACAGAGTACACCTGCAACAGCATCGGTACTTCTACCCCTCATTAGAAGTAAGGGGAGTCTACAGAAGTGAATGCTCCCATTCACCTCCCTCAGTGGAGGAAGAGCAGAAGCCCGAAATTAAGGTATGTTGATTCTAGCTACATAATTAATGTAGCTGAAATTGCATACCTTAATTTGACCCTTTGCTGTAGTGTAAATTTGCCCTTAAAGACAACCAGATCCCTTCAAATGTTTTAAGCATTTTCCAAGCACTTTATTCTGCTCAAGGTGCAGAAAAGTTTGCACACCCATAATGGATTCAGTGAGAAAGGTTATTCTCATCATAATATACTAGGAAAAGGAAGAGAACAAAATTTTAGTTAGAGAAAATATCTGTCAAATCACTCTTTATATGAATAATTACTTAATTATTTTAAACAGCTTCTTCTTGAAAAACAGAACAAGGAACTACCTTATATGAATCCTATACACATGGTTTAAAAACAGAATTTGCATGTGATTGCTTTTTTAATTCCTCACCAAGTAAAATAAACTCAAACATGTGCTGAAAACTTTAACACCAATCATCTGGCTTCTCCCAAGAAAACCCTCAAAACTTTTCAACTAGAATACAGAATTAAAATATTTCCATTGTCTCAACCATTAAAATATTTAATCTTGTCTAGGTTTAAAAGTTATCTGTCCTTGATGATAAAGTCTGATAGAAAACAGATGCTCAGCACGTAACAGCCGCTCATACAAATCCTGCCTAAATAAAAGGCATTGCGTTGCTCCACCCACTGGAACGGATATTGAAGAGCTGCAGGACTAAATTTTCAAGGGCTTCACAGCAGCACCAACAATTCGGGCCAGATTTTGAAGAGCGCTCACGACAGTCCCTCAGACAGGGGCTCATCCTCAGCGTGCTGCTCAAGCTGCCCCCACCCGTCCCCAGGCCGGAGGGAGGGAAGACAAGAGGACCCCAGCCACCCACTAGCACCGCTCTTCCGAGCCAGCACGCAGGCAACTCAGCAGCCCGCCACGGCCAGAGAGCAGACCCTGAACTCGATACTATCACCTGGGGGTGCCCGGCTCCCCGCACCGCTAGGACACGTGGGCAACCGGCTCCCTCCCTCCCCGCCACACTCCATTTCTCCCCACACGCGCTGCTCCACACCCGCTTGCAGCCTCACCCCCCGCCGCGGCCCCCCGAACATCCAGCCTCACCCTCACTGGTCCCAGGCCTCCACTCCCCACTTCCAATGGCTCCCCATGTTCCCAGCCTCACCTCGCAGCCCCCTGGGTTCGCTGGACCACCAACCTCAGTCGCCCCGGAACCCTCAGCCTCAACCCCGCTTCCTCCCGCTCACTCCCACCCCGCTCGATCACCCCAATTCCTCCCGCCTCACCCCCACTGCCCCGGCCCCCCTCAGCTCCCCCCCATTCCTCCCGCCTCACTCCCTCTGCCCCGACCCCCCTCCACTCCCCCCATTCCTCCCGCCTCACCCCCACTAACCCCGACCCCCTCAGTTCCCCCCATTCCTCCCGCCTCACCCCCACTGCCCTGACCCCCCTCAGCTCCCCCATTCCTCCCGCCTCACCCCCACTGCCCCGGCCCCCCTCAGCTCCCCCCCATTTCTCCCGCCTCACCCCCTCTGCCCCGGCCCCCCTCAACTCCCCCCATTCCTCCCGCCTCACCCCCACTAACCCCCGACCCCCTCAATCACCCCATTCCTCCCACCTCACCCCCACTAACCCCCGACCCCCTCAGTTCCCCCCATTCCTCCCGCCTCACCCCCACTAACCCCCGACCCCCTCAGTTCCCCCCATTCCTCCCGCCTCACCCCCACTAACCCCCGACCCCCCTCAGCTCCCCCATTCCTCCCGCCTCACCCCCACTAACCCCCGACCCCCCTCAGCTCCCCCATTCCTCCCGCCTCACCCCCACTGCCCCGACCCCCCTCAGCTCCCCCATTCCTCCCGCCTCAACCCCACTAACCCCCGACCCCCCCAGTTCCCCCCATTCCTCCCGCGTCACCCCCACTGCCCCGGCCCCCCTCAATCACCCCATTCCTCCCGCCTCACCCCCACTAACCCCCGACCCCCCCAGTTCCCCCCATTCCTCCCGCGTCACCCCCACTGCCCCGGCCCCCCTCAACTCCCCCCATTCCTCCCGCCTCAACCCCACTGCCCCGACCCCCCTCAGCCCCCCCATTCCTCCCGCCTCACCCCCACTAACCCCCGACCCCCCTCAGCTCCCCCATTCCTCCCGCCTCACCCTCACTAACCCCCGACCCCCCTCAGCTCCCCCATTCCTCCCGCCTCACCCCCACTGCCCCCGACCCCCTCAGTTCCCCCCCATTCCTCCCGCCTCACCCCCACTAACCCCCGACCCCCCTCAGCTCCCCCCATTCCTCCCGCCTCACCCCCACTGCCCCCCGACCCCCCTCAGCCCCCCTACCCCCCCAATTCCTCCCACCTCACCTCCCTCCCCGCCTCACCGTGTAGCTCTCCACCAGCTCGGAGCCGAGTATCCGGGCCTCCTTCGGCGGCTCCTCACCCTCCTCCCCGGCCCCCGCCGCCTCCATGCCGCCTGGGCCAGTCTCCGGCTGCGCGGTCCTCACTGCGCCGCTCTCCTCACCCCGGCCCTGCTGGCGGCGCCTCCTCCCGCCGCCCCAGCCGCCGCCATGTTGGTTTGCCTCCCGCCCCCTCCCCCAGGCCGCGGCTGCCGCCACCGCGGCAACTTTATTGGGAGCCCGCGCCGCGAGCAGGGACACGGGAGGGGCGGGGCTGTGCGCCGAGGGGCGGGGCTTAGCGGCATCGGAGAGGCGGCGCCCTCGCGGGCAAGTAGCCGTGAGGGGCGGGGCCTGAGGCTCAGGGGTGTGGCTAAGGCTGGAGAGGGGGCGGGCTTTCAGTGGAGGGGCGGGGCTCTGGCTCAGGCCGGAGGGGTGATTCATGCACTATACCTCCAGGAGTGGCCCTCCCTGGGCCACAGGGCTGGAAACAGTGATCCTTACTGTCAGGGCCGTCCTTAGGCAGGCGCAGAATATGCAGCAGTGCAGGTCACCTCTACTTTTGAGGCACCAGGAACCCAAAATTTAGTGGCACCCGAGGCAGCTGCAGGAGTCTAGGGCAAGGGGCAGGTGGCAGACTCTGGGTGGCAGCAAGGACATCAGAGCCAGCTGCAGAGTCCCATACGGCGACCAGAATCCCAGCCAGGAACAGGTCTGCCAGCGAAGGCCCATGCAAGAGCTGGGACATGGGGCTGGCAGTGGAGGCCTGGGCAGCAGCCAGGATCCCAGGCACGGTGCTGGCAGCAGTTGGGAACACATGTAAAATGTGGGTGCTGCAGCAACCCCACCCCAGTTCCCACACCTGTGCCTTCTTGCCTTGCTCATGCATCTCCTCTCCTGCAGCTCTGAGTGCAGCACTTGCTCCTCTATTGGCTGCCTCTCCCTCACAGGGCACCATAAACCAGAAGGACAGCCCTGTTTACTGTTGTAATAGCCAGCTGAGGTCTTACTCATCTCATGGGAGCTGCCCTGCCTTTTAGGAAGATGACAGCGTAAAGAATATGGTAATGGCTGCTTTTGCAAGCAGCTCAACAGAACAGTTGCATGAGGAAATCTTGCTCCATAGTGTTCCTTTCTGACATGGGCAGGCCTTTAATCAGAAGACTGCCAAAATCAGAAGGTACTAGAGTAGCTGGAAATGGCAACTGAAGCTGAACAGAGCGGGTGCAACAGTTTCCAACTTCAGGGACACCAGTCCACCAGTGTAAATTGGCAGTAATTCTCTGATATCATTAAAGCCACTTTGTTAATTCCAGTTACACCGGTCAGAATCGGGTCCATTAACTACTGGACTGCTTTTTTGTTTTGATACTGTACTCTTAATTATTCCAAAATTACACCAGTGTCATTGAGATCAGAATCTAGCCTGGGATGCAGACATTAGAGAAGAAAGGAGACAATCTAAAGATGTTAGCCAAAAAAAACCCCCAAAAAACAAAGAAATCAAAGGAGCAAATTATGCCCTCAGTTATACCCACACAATCAATGACTGCATTAGGCTCAACATTAGCAAAATAAAGAAGATAGAAATAACAAATATAGGGGAGAGAAAGAGCGAGAAATAGAAACACAAGTGATAGAAGAATTAATTAAAATTAAGGATTAGAATTAGGTATTAATTATAACAGACCTTTAGAGAACTATGGAGCAAATTCTGATCCAAGATATGCCCCATGAAATGGGGTTGCATGCGGTATAATTCAAAATAGACTTTGGACCATGTAGAAACAGAATCTTCATACAGGATAGTCTAAATTCTATCTTCACTTACACTATAGGTCTTGTCTACACTTACTGGGAGATCAATGCTGTGGAGATTGATCTCCTCGGGGTTGATTTAGTGAGTCTACTAAAGACCCACTAAATCAATGGCTGATTGAGTTCCTGTCCACTGCAGTTCTCCAGTGGAGCAAGAAGAGTAAGGGGAGTCAATGGGAGACTTTCTCCCCATTGACCCCCCCACATTGGGGATGCACTTGCAACTGGATCTAAGGTATGTGGACTGTTCATGTAGCTGGAGTTGCGTACCTTAGGTCAACATTGACCCCTCGTGTAGACTTGGTCTAGGTTTTGTAAGTGACAGTAGAACATTTCTTTAATCACTAATATTGTCTAGCTTTTATGTACAGAGCCCTGCAAATCCATTCCTTATATCTGCAGCTATTCACATCTGCGGAGGTGGATATTCATGGCTTATTTTTGAAGCTGTAGATAGAAATTTTGCATCTGGAACCCTGAAAGTTTGTGGATATCCGCTTCATATCCATGGATATCTGCATCCATGAATGTCAATGAGGATATCTGCAGTTCATTATTGCAGACACAGAAATGAATACAAATATTGTGTCCACTCAAGCAGAGGCGAGTGGTGCAGGGATTCCAGGGGGGCACCACACACATGCCCCTTGCACCCCTGCCTGTCCACGCTCCACCTCCCCGTCCACGTCCCACGCTCTTCCTGCCCCTGCCCCTGCCCCTGCTCCACCCCTCCCCTATTCCGCCCGGTCCCTCTCTTCCTGCGGAACTGTCGCACCACTTCTGGTGAGTGTGGGGGCAGCCTCTGCCCCTCCCCGGAGCAGCATGGCCCAAGAGCAGCAGGAGCTAGGAAGCTTGCACGGGTCTCAGGCTGCACTGCTCCAGGGAGAGGCGGGACTGCTCCTGCACTTACCAGAAGTGCATGGTGTTGCAGTGAGTCAGGGAAGGGCTGATGCCAGGGTGAAGTGCATGTGAGCTCCAATGACCCCCAGGTCACCTCTGTGCACAGGGCTCTACTTATGTAGCTCTTTTCAGCAGCAGAGTTCAAAGTGCTTTTCCGAGGAGGTATAATTATCTCCACTTACAGTATGTTGCATTTTTCATCCATAGATCTCAGAGCATTTTACAATGGTGTTATTCCCATTTTACAGATTGGAAAACTGAATCACAGATAGATTAAGTGTTGACATTCTCCATGT
Organism: Carettochelys insculpta; assembly: GCF_033958435.1. Lineage (NCBI taxonomy): Eukaryota > Metazoa > Chordata > Testudines > Carettochelyidae > Carettochelys > Carettochelys insculpta. Next base: position 5,593,014 of record NC_134147.1, on the reverse strand, counting down.
CTTGAGAACAGATAGGAGCACCTTAGGACTGGACAGTAAACAAGTAGGATGTCTCCCACCTAGGAGCAAGTGCCAGCTTGATAAACGTGTACTCTTTTTTTGCACTGAGTGTGGGAGCCGTGCCCTTCCCTCACTCAGCTTGTGACTTGAAAAGGGATTATGTCTTTTCAAAGACAAAGTTTATGCTGAGTACATTCCAGGAAGAAGGTCTTCTGCCACCACCATCATGTCCACAGGAGCTGCTGCCAAGCTATGTCTCATAATGAGGTAATAAGTATTTTTAGAGAGCAATTTTAATTAAGATCCCTCTAATGTTCCATCTTCAGAAGTGAATAACAATTTACTGCAATGGCATGTTTGTCATCTTGTCTGATCCTGTTCTCCGGTACCTAATGAAGTCTCAACTGTGTGTGGGTGGCAGGATCCCATCAGCCATTTCGCTTATCACTGTCAAGGGATTCATTACACAAGGATGTCATTCTCAGAAAAGAGATGACTAAGGGGGAAGCATGAGAAAGGCCTATCAAGTCATGAATGGTGGTGAGAAAGTTCATAAAAATGTGCTAATTAGTTAACACAAGAACCAGGGGTCACCCAGTGAAATTAACAGGCAGCAGGTTTAAAGCAAACATAAGGACACACAATGAACAGTCAACTTGTAGAACTCATTGCCAGAGGATACTGTGAAGGTCAGAAGTAAAACTGGGGCCTGGCCTGCACTAAGGAACAAAGTCAATCCCAGATACGCAATTCTAGCTACACCATTAGTGTAGCTAGAACTGACGTATCAGGATCAGCTTTGTTCCCTGGCGTAGATCGGGGCTTTTCAGGTTCACACGGACATTCCTTACCCCAGGTGACAGCATGGAGTACCATGGTTGACAGCCGAGTCCAGATGTGTCAAAATCAAACTCAGGAGGATCAACTCCGGTGCGCTGAACATGCTGTAATATAGACATACCCTGGATCAAACACAAATCAAGCTTTGTCTACACTACACAGCTGTGAGCTTTGCAAATGCTGTTTGTTATTTTTGCTGATAAAATGCTTCCAGGCTCTGTGAGTGGGATTGCCTGGCAGACAGGAGAGCACTCCTGCAACAAAGCACTGATTACACTGCCATTTACCACAGCAAAACTTTTGTCTTGGGTGTGCTTGTGTGTGTATTTAAGCACCTGGAAATTACAAAATAAGTTCACAGAGGATAGGAGCATCAATGGCCATTACCCAAGATGTGCAGGGATGCAGCCCCAAGCTGTGCATGTCTCTAAACCTCTGACTGCTGGAAACTGGGACTGGACCACAGGAGATGATCACCACCTGATGATGACCCCAGTTTGGTTCATTTTTTCTGAAGCACCTGGCACTGACCACAGTGGGAAGATGGGATACTAGACTAGGTGGTCCGTTAATTTGATCCTGGATCAATCAACAACATCATCAAGAACAACCATGGGTTCAGCGCCCATTGGTATCTAATCCCACCCTCACTATTCCCTTCCATCTTTCCCTCTCCAGTGCGGAGTGGCTTAGTATCTGTATATTAGCTCTGCACCAATCTACTATATCGTCTACCCATTCTCCTATTTGAACTGTCCGTTATGCCAAATACCGGGCTCTGGATTTTTTGTTCTTCGTTCATTCTGTAGATATGCCCGAATAACTGTAACTTCTGTTGTATAACCTTCTGCAGTAGGTTCTCTTTTGGCTGTATCTTCCTATATATTTCCTCATTGGTGACCTTCTGCATCCATCCTTTTCTCAGGAGCTTTCTATAACAAATCCTCTCGAATGCCAATATCCTTCTCTTCGAATCTTTTGTTATCACCCATGTCTCACATCCGTACAACATGCTGCTGAACACACACGTTTGCAAGATGCTCAGCTTTGTTCTTAAGCTAATCGCTTTGCTTTTCCAAATCTTATCCATTGCCTTCAAACTCGCTCTTGCTTTGGCTATTCTAGTCACGATCTCTTTCTTACAGTCTAGATCGTATGTTATGTTGCTCCCAGATACGTGAACTTCTCTACGTTCTCTAGTTCGATCCCGTCTACGCTGATCTTCCTTCCTGTTTCCTTATCTCCAAATAACATTGTGTTTTATCAATGTTCATAATCAGTCCATACCACTTCCCTTCCTCATTTAGCACTTGCACCATTCTCGCTAGCTTCTCTTCATCTTCTTCAATGACAACTATATCATTCGTGAACGTCAAGTTGTTGATTCTCATCCCATGCAGAAATATCCCTTCTACCTCTTCCTTGATCTTGTCCATTGCTCTCTCTACGTTTGTGATGAAGATAATCGGACATATCAGATCTCCTTGTCTCATACCTCTACTCATTCTAAACCAACTTCCCAGGTTTCCACATGTTCTCACCACTGCCTCTGCATTTTCCAAGAGGGCAGAACAGCAATATAGAGTGAAATGCAATGAAGTAAGGAAAGTGGCCAGAAAAGACAAGGCGAAATTGTTAGAGGAGCAGCGTGAAGATACAGAGAGATATAATGGCGAGTGTAAGACGAGGAAGGTGTGTAAGAGGATTGGGACTATTAATAGGAAGTGGCAGCCAAAGCAGATGGCGATCAAAGACGAGACCAACGGGGTGCTCATGAACAAAGAGAAGGTTGTGCAGCGATGGACGAAATATCGCGCCAATCTGTACAAAGCACAGTTGGACCCGAGTGTCTCAGAGGGACCGATCAAAGAACTAAAAGAGATATCTCTGCCGAGCATCGAGAGGGAGACTGATATTTCAAAGGATGAAGTAGAAAGAGAAGCGAAACAACTAAAGAACAACAAGAGCCCTGGAAATGATAAGATTACGGAAGAGGTGATCTAATACGGTGGAGAAAGTATGATTCAGGAACTACACCGACTACGTACTGTAACATGGAAAGAAGGGAAGGCGCCTAAGGAATGAACAAGATCTGTGCTGGTGACAATACACAAGAAAGGAAGTACATTGGAGTGCAAGAACTACAGAACGATTGCCCGAACGAGTCATCTAGGCAAGGTGCTGCTAATGATACTGACGGAGAGGCTCAGATCACAGACTAAAGAACGTCTACTGGACGAGCAAGCGGGATTCAGGAAAGAGAGAAGTACCGTGCCACAGATATTGGCACTAAGATTGACAGCGGAGAAAGCTCGACGAAAGAACAAGAACATCTACAATTGCTTTGTTGATTTTCAGAAGGCATTTGACAGTATAGATCAGAAAGTGATCCTGGATGGCCTTTCTTATATACTGCCTCTGCCTTGAGCGCTGATTCCAAAGCTCCCATTGGCCAGGAACTGCAGCCAGCGTGCAGGAGCAGAGCCTGCAGGCAAGGGCAGCTTGCAGAGCCCCCTGTTCTTCTCCCGGACAGGAGCTGTGGGAACGTGCTGGCCATGTCTAGTAGTGACACGGGGATAAGGAACCTGGCTTGGCTCTGCTGTGCCACTGTCTAGGAGACACCTGAGGTAAGTGCCGCCTGGCAGGACCCCACACTCCCTCTCGCACCCTGAACCCCTGCCCCAGTTTGGACCCCGCACTTCCTTCTGCAGCGCACATCCTTCAAACCCTGCTGCACCCAACCTCCTGTCAGCCCTGAACCGCCTTCTCAGAGCCTGCACCTTCTCACAGCCTCTTGCCCCGGCTCAGCCCCAGAGCATCATCCACACCCCAGTCCCCTCGGCCTCAGTCCAGAGCCTGCACCCCAAGCCCGTGCTCCATCCTGGTGACAGTCAGTGAGGATGAGTCAGACTGAAGAAAGAGGGAGGTGGAATGGCAGTTGTGGGGGTGTAGCCTCAGGAAAGGGGCAGGGCAAGGGGGTTGAGTTTGTAACAACCCTAAAGTCGGCAGGAGCTTGTCTTCCAGGAGGACAGCAGGATCAGACTGGATATTGATTTTCTGTATCTGTATTACTAATACTGTTTCAGATTATTCAGAATGAAAGGGTTCACATTTCCCCATTCCTCCTGTTTGTTCAGATTTTGTGGTTCATTCTGTCTGGACTGTGAACTAATCTGATTAATTTCACTTCCTGTTTGCAGTTTCCTTTTTAGCTATAACCATAAGCCACCAAAGAGATGAACTACAACATGCAACAGTAATTGTACAAAGCTCTGGAACTTATAACACCACAATGATTACAGATATGATTGTACTAGTGTTGTCCTTTTAAACATGGGAAAGCTTTTGAGGCTGATCTTCCAAAAGAGTCTCGGGGGTAGCTGTGCTTGTCTGTATCTTCGCAAAACAAAGCAGGCAATCCTGGAAAATTGTTAGTCTTAAAGGTGCTACAGGACTTCTTGCTTTATTTTCCCAAACAGATTAGTTTTTAAAGGGACACTTGCAAATAATTCCATTTTTTTAAAAAATTGTTTCAAGGGGTTTCAACTTCTCCAACTGCCTCTGCCCTCTGCAGCTTCTGTGGTTCATGGATTTTTTTCTGTTTCCATCACTGTAACACTGCAGCACTTATTTACAACTCTTCCCCCAACAGATGGTGCAGCCACTCCTGGAAATGTAGCCCTCGGCCAACAGCCCCACAGAAACACAGGCTGGTTTGAGGATCACCTTTCTTCTCAGCAACCAAGAGGCTGGGACAGAGAGGGGAGAATCTCCCTCCAGCTGCCCAGAGGATGGAAGAGGAAAGACAAGTTTTCTACCTGAAGCAGCCAAAAGGCAGCTTCCCCATCATTCAAGAGGCAGGGAGGGGAGGGAGCTCCGTATTTATCACATCCACTTGCTAAGGACCAAGGGAAAGAGTGTGGCACAGGGCAGGGCCTTGGACTGTATGGGACTCCCAGTGACCCCTTCTGATCTGCCAGGGCTGGGGAACTTTGTGGCTGGCTTCTAACTATGTCATGCTACTGATCCTTCCACACGGACAGGAAACCAACTTCCCCTTCTGGCTAAAAGGCTTTGGCCTCTGGGTATAGGGATTTTCAATACTTTTTACACACTCTCCCCATCAGCCAGTCTAATCAGCGCTTATATTTTTAGAGGAGCGTGTTTTTTTTCTCTCTGTGTAATTCCACATACACAGTGATGGCACTTTTCACTCAGGGGAGACAAATACTAGTAAGGAGCAACAGGGATTTTGTTCCCAGAGGAGAGGCACAGTGCTGCTTACAGCAAGGATGGGTGAGCAGAACTTCATCATCATCAACAACCTTGGGCTCTGCACCCTTTGGTGTCTGATGCCTCTCTCACTATTTCCTTCCATCTTTCTCTCTCCAGTGCGGAGTGGCTTAGTGTGTGTAGACTAGCTCCACACCAACCTACTATATCATCTACCCATTCTCTGTGGGGTCTGCCTCTCCTATTCAAACCGTCCATTATGCTGAACACCAGGGTCTTGATTTTTCATTCATTGTTCATTCTGCAAATATGCCCCAATAGCTGTAACTTCCATTGTATAACCTTCTGCAGTATGAGCAGAACTTCCTTTCTGCCTTCTCAATACCGCATAGACTGAGATGCTGTGTTACAGCTTTGTGACTTTTGTACACCCTAATTAAATCACCATTTGAGTTTTCTAAGGGCCTGATCAAAAGCCAAAGCCTTCCAAGGGCTTTGGACCAGGCACTAAAGATACTATGAGGCATCCCACGGTCTGCACACAGGGGAACGACTCATTGTGATCACCTCCCAGAGTGGCAGGAACTGGTGGTCAGTCTCTAAATAACACCCGCCGTGGGTTTGCCTCACAATGGAGCTTCAAGGCTGCTCTGGAGTCATGAACAGCCTTGCACACCTGAGTGCCCTGACATGAGTAGGGCATTATTCAGCTCAGAAAAAATATATTGCTTGCCCGGGAAACAAAAGTGGACAAAATAAACTGTCATATGTGACTAGAACCCATCTGACAAAGAATTGTTATTGTGTGGGGCTGCTGCAGTACACATCAATCAGATCAAATTAAAAGGCTGAACCTCTCTAATCTGGAACTCTCTAGTCTGGCAACATCCATAATCCAGCATGATTTTAACCAGGTGACCACTTATCATGGATGTGGCCAAGTTTCCCACAGTCCCATAAAGTTTGTTTCCAGCCACTAGTCCTGGCTCTCAGTGTTCTGGGCTGTTATTTACCTGTAATTTACCCCTAAATGTCTTCTAAAAGCCCAGGAAGCAGTGGAAGTGTTGGTAACGTGCTAGACAATATTGACCACCTGTGGTCTGGCAAATTCTTTTGTCCGGCACCTGTCAGGTCCCAGAAGAGAGTGGTTCAACCTGAACCCCACGCTACTGATTATAAAGCCCTAATGATATTCATTAGGTCAATCAAAGTATTAGCCAGAGAGAAGTGCAGTGAGAGTTTAGAACAGGTGGACTGGAAGGCATGATTCCTGGGTTTTGTCCATTGAATGCCCCTGGACAAATTAAACTCTTTGTGCTTCAGATTCCCTTGACATAGCAAAGCCTTGAAAAGTGGCTCTAACTCACAGCCACAAAGCAGTTTGTTGTATAATGACCTTGTGAGTCCAAAGCACTGACCCATAAAATAATACAGGTCAACGACCGTTACTGGACGAGAGGGTTCCCGATTAGAGAGGTTCAAACTGTAGTAAGAACAAATTCCAAAGGCTAATACACTCTGAAAAGGAAAATATAACCTTGTCTTTTCATTTCTCTGTTGGGCTGATTCTCAGGAGAGGCTGGTTGCGTGTTGCAGGAACCCACAGAACCAATAAGGCAGAGGCCAGCTGCACATGTTTCTCCTCCAGAGTTGCAGCAACATCATCCATCCTGACCTGGAAGGACCCCTGGAAGGCTACTTCTCAGGGGTGTGTGTTCCTGGGGGCCATTTCCTTCTTCACCTCCCTGCGAACATGAGCAAGGATGACACTTAATGCTAATTCCAGTATGCATTCGAAAGGGTCAAAATGCTTTGTCCAAAACGTCCCCCTCTCCAAATAAGTTACCCTTTTGCAAACTATTGTTCACATGAAACAAAGGTTCCTTTTTTGTCTGAAACATTTTTGGTTACTGGAAACCCATCTTTTCTTGCTGAAAATCAGGTTGTCAGTAAATGAAAAATACCGCATTTCAGCAAATAATATCACTTTTTTTTAAGAAAAACAGAGAACAGGTTCATTTCTACGCCTGCAAAACCAAAAAACAAAAATCCTTTGACAACTGTTCACAAAGTTGTTTTCCCATTCCTTGACCAGCTGCAGGGTGGCTTCCTGTCCAAAGGGAAGTGTACAAAGACCATTTCACATGGACCATTTTCAGCCTCATTTTCAAAGGTGCAGGGCCCTCAAAACTTGCAGGTACATAGGTGTTCAGCACCTGTGGAAATTAGGCCATTAATGATCATTACTAACCTGAGCTTTACATTACGTTACCAGTCCTTGGAGCTACCCATTCCCCAATAGAACATCACTTTTCTCAGGAGAGGAGAGACAGCTGTTCCTTTTGGTATCGGTTAATTAGTAAAACAGCCCAAGAACCATACCGACCTCCTATTTGCAATTTTTGCTACTTTTTCTTGCTCTCTGCAACTCATGTGGACACAAGAGGGAGCCCTGGATTAGGGAAGGGAAAGACCTCGCCACAGATCCAATACATGTGGATTCAGCTCTTTAACAATGTGCCAAACATGGTTCATGTATTTATGTAGCCCAATTAATTATGATAATCTTGTTCCTGCTGAGAGAGATTCTGCTCTCAGCTGTGCTGAAGTAAATCCAGAGTCAGTCTACCTCCATGGATGGATTTGCACTGGCCAATATTTGTGAGTGCATAGGGAGTTATAAAGTCATGAACATCAAAAAGGCAACTGAGAATTTACAATACAGTAAAATAGCTATGACACTTAATAGCCTTTTCTTTAATGTGTCAAGCTGGCTTACGAAGGTGGGTAGGCATGACATATCCCCATTCTTCAAAGTAATTGAAGTGCTAAGGAGATAAGTGACTCACCTAAGGGCACTGGCTGAGTCAGTGGCAGGGATCACAAACTCATAAGAGATAGCTGCGTGGTGAGATAGAAACAGCACAAACTGAAGTGACAGCCTTTTCTGCTTACTGCTGAAGAGGAGAAATGTCCTCTACAAAAAAAATAAAAATAAAAATAAAAAAAAGGCAGAGACAGACCCAACTTAGAAATGTTGGATTCTGATTCACACTATTCTAGTGAGCATTGGAAGTGTTTGCATTCAGGATTTGGATCCAGCCTGTTATAAAGGAAGGGACCAGCTGCCCAGACATTCCCAACATTTACTTCCAGGCTACCCTTCTGTTCTCACTGACTTCAAAGGGACGTTCCCCAGAGAATTCCAGAGGATCAGACCCCTAGTCTGACACCAATGGCTGCCAGTACTCACTTGAGGTTTTAAGCCCACTGACTTCAATGAGTGCTGGATCGGGCCCTTGGATTGCCAGCTGTAAGCCTTGCACAGGGCCCCTTCCCTCCCCTTCTCACTGGGGTGAAGAATTCTCACTACAGGAGTGGGTATCATTGATAGATATTAGGTTGCTGATGTGCTGAGTGACTGCTCCAGAGTGACACATTTAGGGCTGGCACCTTGCTATATTAGCAGAGACAGAAGGAGGGGACAGCTGACAGAGACTTGAAGTTTGTATTGTGTGCCCTCTCTGTCCAGCTCCTGCCCAGCAGTAACTAACCATGGATGATATTTACAAAGCAGCAGTAAGTAATATGTTTAAGCTTACTATGGGTGCCTTTGTTGTATTAGAAAGACATCTCGAAGAGTTTTTGCTGGTCTTCTGACTCCACAGTAAGGCCCAGCAATGATTCTCTAGGAGTACTGAACGTAACAATGAAACACACTTAGGAATGTTAGTTGAAGTGAGGCACCTTCTAGTGCAGAACCTAGAAATTTTCATGCAATGTCAATTCTAGTTAATCTTCTTCTAAGCAGAATCTTGTACAAAGAAGCTACTAAATTATGTAGATTATTCCTGTCTTGGTTCCGTACTTAGAAGGAGTGGAAGTGTAATTTTAAATACAGTTTGAAAAATCTCCTGCTGTATCAGGTGTGGCAATTGCTTTATCCAGAACTGGACAGATCATGGATTTCCGTGGGGAACTGAAGAGAATTTGCATAAGATGCAAGTGAAGCATTTTATTTTCTTGTACTAAAATTCTGCCGTTTCCAAGTTTTTTTCCCAAGGTCATTTTTTTTTCTGTGAAATAGATTTTAAAAATCCCTTTTGATAAAGCCCTAGGAAATACATGATCTGATTTGCAATTTGTTTCCTTGCTCTTGGCAACTACACTGAAAAAAATTATAATGCGAAATCTGCTGGTTGAGTTTTGTAAAGAAGACAAGAGAAAGCAGTTTTGCCGTTAACCGTTGAGTATCAAATTTCCTTTACAAACACAAGTCATTTTGTACTCCAACCAATAAAAGTGCAGCATTTTTTGGACCTTGAACAGCTGATGACAGGGAGGCAGAACAACATGTGAGTGGTAGCTTCCTGGAATCCGTAACGTGTGAATGAATCCCTTTACCTTGAATTTTTTGTTAACGTGTCCTATATGTGACTCTGGTGGTTACAGGATTATGTATGGTGTCGTAGATAGTTAACAAGAACACAAAGATAAATCAGAGGGGGATATTGCTTTCAAAATGTCAGTATGTCCTGAAGGAAGAGGGATTATGGTTGATGCTTGGCAGCTAAACCAATTGTCCTTAGAGTAATCTATGATCCCTACATGACTGAGCTGGGACTCCATTTAAAAGACCCCAGTCCTCCTGGGTTCTGTGAGCACAAAGTCCAGGTCTCCAAAACAGAATGAAACAAAAAAGTGACACGTAGAAGTAAATAAAATTCATACCTCTGCAACTGGCTCGTCAATTAGACTCATGTGCCACAGTGTTTAGAGGGATCACACACACTGTTATGAAGAAAGTTTGAAACATATTTTGAAAACCAGCAATGCTAACTATTAGCCACATGGATCTGTCAGTCAGGTGGATGGAATGCATTCTTCAGCTCCAAGAAAGAATTAGACTCAAGAGATGGATAACAGAGTGTTTTCCTTGCACTTCTTTCAGCTTCCTTCATACCTCTCAACCTGCTGAGCCCCCTGAGGGTCTAGAACAAAATTAATCCCTAATCTAACATTTTAGATTTCAGTGGTGTTAGACTAGAGATTAGATTAATTTACTCAAGGACCACAAACACAAAAAATTCTATCCCCAATAACCAACTTACTTCTGACTCCAAGTGTTGCATTATATAGCCAAGAAAAGGAGCAGACCGGAAGACTCCATGAAGTCCAATTTTTGACCTGGGGCAGATGCAGACACCATGTGTTGATAAGAACCAGTAAAAAAAAAACCCTGTAACATTGATAATTTCATGTAGGAGTCCTGGCTTGAGCACATTAAGATAGCTCCCTTTATATTGTGATTAATTTGCAAAGACAAAATGATTGTTTTGGGACAAGCACATAGTTCTAAAATGCAGTAGAACAGAGGGTGAAGGGTATTTTCTTGGATCAGTCCATAGAAAAACCTAAATATATGTACTGTAACAAACACTCAGCAGCAAAATTTCAGATGGAAACAGTGAATAACAATGAATAACAAAGCCAAAACAAGGAATAACCAAGACAGCATCTTTTGGTACCACTTATATATCCTCACACCATCTTCAGCATTTACACACCCAGTCTGTACTGAAAGAAGTCAACTCCAAAACTAGAAGATACAGAACATAGAAGAAAAAGGCCACAAATACATCATTGAGTCTTGGAGGTGATCAGAAGCCATTTTATGTTCATCTCATGGCTTATTATGTTATTACCAGAGCCTTGCAATGGATTTATCTTGCTAGCATTATTGTTACCCAACCTTTAATTTATGTACAGTACATTCTTATGTCTATGAATTTATGCACAGGAAGAAAGGCACTAGTTAAACAGGCTTAGCTTGATTCAAAGGTATTGACCATTGGTGGTTTGCTACGAGCTGACGACATGTTTTAATAAGGCATTGAATTAATTCCCATCAATTCTTTCTTCTTAAATGCACCAACAGAGGCTAGCGGAGTTTCCTCTTCACTACTCATGTCTAGATAAGGTTATATTGAGGCAGAGCTATTTTGGTAACACTTTCAGACTCCACTGAATCATGCTCCGAACAGTGCCAAGGACAAGTGTCCAGATAAAGGGCCCAAGGATAAATACCAATGCCATTCAGCTCCTGGGAACAATCAGAAGGTTTATCTTTATTGCCAGCACCTCAATCATTGAGGCTTATAAATAGCTAACATGCCAAAAGAGTTGAGTTACATGGAAGGCAGGAAAGTGTCAATAGGCATAAATTTATTGGGCATAGCTCATACCTTTAAAGTCCCAGACTATCCTATTTTACTGCCAAAACAATGAAAGAGCAGCCTGCAGCTGCTTACCTTCCATCATGGGTGGCTGGACAAAAGGGTTCAGATTTCGTGATGCAATGCTGAAGAGGAATCCTGCTACTATTGTTATCTGCACCTGATACGATGGATCAAGTTTCGGGGTCTGTCCTGTGGCTTGTTTAAGAAAAACAAAACCCCAAGGTTTCTCAGTAAGGAATGCAGGTCATTTTTGCCTCAGCCCCCACAACAGGCTTGGCCGTTTTCTAACAAACGGTCACGAGGCTACAATCAACAAAAGCCCAAGGCTGAGATAGCAGACGAGGCACTGAAGTTCCAGATTATGGGACAACATTGATAACGCTGGGTCAGGGCCCAAGACTCCAATATAGATTGTGATACAGCTGAGGAACAGAGTGTGTTAGGGAAACTGCTGGTAATGACTGGGGTTGATTGGCACCATGTTATGGGGTGGTGAAGTGGTTGCAGATTTGGGTCCCATTTACATAGGCTAGTTTCACAAAGCGGGTAGGGCAATGTTCTGATGGCAGGACCAAAGAGAGAACCCTGTAAGCCTCACAGTACAGCTGCCTAGTGACAGGGGCGTGTGGGTGGCAACAGATGTAGCAGGTGAGTTGCTGCTGGAGGAAAAGACCCAGGAAGGTGAAAGTGCCACGGAATTCTGCAGGCCAGCTGGAAAGGAGGATGTCGTAGTCTGTGGTAGGATATGAAACATTAACATCCAGAAGGAACGAACTGAGATGGGGAATTAAGTTCAGATAAGAGGAGAGGTGCTAACGTTGTCCAGACCAGCGGTCCTCAATCTTACCAGATTACTGGGCCCCTTTCAAGAGGCTGTTTTGTCTGGTGTCCGTCACTTAAAAATGACTTGCTTACAAAATCAGACATAACAGTACCAAAAATACTACTGACAAAATGTCGACTTCCTCATTTTTACCATACAATAGATTGACTGGACTATAACTAGTGTACTGACACTTCAATGCCATACTTCAGCCCGTTTCTCACATCTGAGCCTTGTCTGAAGCCAAAGCCATGCTTGCCACTTTCTAATGCTGGCCCTGCATCTGTGATCCCCCATAACCCATCCCATGACCCTCCTGGGGCTGGTTGAGACACGCTTCTCTAGATGAGTTGAATATACTTGAAAGACCTCTGAGCACTCCCAGAAATACACATACCCCTGGTTGAGACTCACTGGTCCAGAACACTAGCACATGACTCATAACACATAACATCTAATGTGTTGTTCCTGTAAATGTATCGCATTAACTCCAATTTTGACTACGGCCCCACAATTTGTTTGCTCTTGATAAGCAGCAAAGGAGATGGAAATGATCTTACACTCCACCATTAATTCAGTACTTGAGTAGATGAACTCATTTACATATGAAAAGGCAGTCCTGTAGTGCTTTAAAAACTAACAAACTGATTTATTAGGTGGTGAGCTTTCGTGGGACGGACCCTGCGATCTGAGGAAGTGCATGGCAGGAGTGCTGGGAATATCACTCTCCCTAACGTGGCAGAGTAGGGTGCTCCTCCAACCCCCAAAGGCCATGGGTGTGTAGAGTTTGGGGAGTGGATCTACAGCATGACAAGCCAGGGCCACTAGTTCTGGGATTTCCCATGGACTTCAACACACTGGAAGGGCTGCAGAGCTGTCCTCTCCCCTGTCCACAGATGCAGGTGTCCATTCCCACCCGAGTGCAAAGGCTACTTAGCCAAGGACCTGCCAGGTTGAATTTTCCACTAAATTTTTCACAGTAGCGTAACTTCATTCTGTTACCTTGATTTACTTAATCTTCAGACTCTTTATCACCTCCAATTTCTGAGCATCGTGATCTAAGACTAAAATAGAAACGGGAAGAACAGAAGTTCCTCCATTCTTCTGGTAATCAATGCAATGGAAAAAAACCAGGAGTCCCCATTATTCTTTAAGAGACCAGCTCTGTTCCATTGAAATCATGTGGGACTGGGCCCTAAAATTCTCATCCTGCGGTTCTCCAAGGAAGATGAAGACTAGGAGACAGGTCAAAAAACTTCATCCCAAATCAGAGTTTATAAATGACCCGCAATCAGTGGACTAGAGAGCTCAGTAAATTCATCCATTCTAACAGCCATTCTAATGGGTCTGTTATAATCATGTAATCTGACCTCCTGCATAGAACAGGCTTAGCAACTGTCACATGGAACCCAACCATCTGAAACCGCATTAGACCATCTTTCAGACAGACATCCAGTCTTGGTGTAAAGACTCCCGGTGATACAATTAACCACAGAGTCGATATGTTGCTCTGAAGACTTGGAGATCGTTGCTTAAAGACCAGTCGCTAGGTTGAGGGCATTAGTCTTGATTTCTCATGTAACAGAATGGGCCACATGAAGGCTGCCATCTTCTATCCACTCCTGAAGATGGTAACTACCCAGATGAAGACCAGGGTCAATCCGGTCCAGAAACCAGAAGGCACAAGCTGGGGGGGCATCACTGCTTTTGTCTACTCCATAGTCGAGTCCCGTGTGCTGGTACGGACCAGAGATAGCCACACTTGACTTGTCAGTGTCCAGCTGACTCCTGCAAGACAGAGGAGCGCAGGAACCCTAAAGCTGATCCCAGCACAATGGCTGCCTGTGCTGTCACACATCGCATGCCCAACCACGCACCACAATGCTGCAACCTCAAGGAAGTCTAGTGAGAAATGTAGGCCTTGAAGAAGAGTAACATTTCCTTATCAACTGGGATCTCAGTGACAACCCCCACCACTGCCTGAAGATGCACAAGCCCTTTTTGACCCACGTGTTTACTCTCACAAAATATGACTTCAATCCTGATGAAGCTGCATAGAATTCACAAGAAGTCACAAAAATCTTGTGGAAGACGAAATGTGGAAGGTCTCAGAATTCTTCAGAGCTTATGGGCAACCTTAAACCTCATGCACACAAACCACGGTGGAGGCAGATGCTTGATTCACAAACAGAAAATTAAAAACTCTGCAGTGGGTGACTCTGGTCACCCAGAACAGACCTTGAAACATACAGTGACTCAGTGTCAGATTCACAGATATGAAGGTGTCTGGCGATGCACTCTGCTACTCCTGACACAATTATCTAGCTTAAGCTAATTGTAAAATTAAAGTTGTTGCTCTACATTTCCATCAGCCAGAGGAAGAACCATCACACAGTAGCGCTTCAGGTGTGACAAATACTCCTCCCGCTCTGGTCCCTGGTTTTGTGTAATTAAATGCTGCTCGGACTATCTAAAAGACAATTACTCCATGTGCCAGAGACTCACGCTCTGATTAAAGATAATGTTAACTCCAGAAGAGTATAAAATATATTTAAAAGATGAGCAGAATAATGCCATATACAAAATAAAAGTGACTGTGTCAAAATTATTTAGAGGAAAAAAAGAACTTTTATTCCACAAGGAAGGCTGTTGTGAGAATTAGACCAGGTCTACACTAGACCTGAGAGTTGATGCTAGATATGCAATTCTAGCTACAGCAATTGCATAGCTGGACTCAACGTATCTATGATCGACTTATCTGGCCATCCTCACTGGGGGGAGGTCAATGGAAGAAACTCTCTCACCGACCTCCCTTACTGCTCATGATAATGAGGATTGCCGGGACTGACTGTCGAGCCCAGATAGTTTGATTTTGCGCATCTCCACTAAGCATGCAAAACTGAACCCTGGAAGATCGACCCTGACCAGGTCACTCTGCCAGTAAGTAGAGCTGTACCCTTAACAAAGAGGTGCAAAGATTTTGAATAGTGCCCAGTATAAGTGGTATCAGAGGGGTAGCCGAGTTAGTCTGCATCTTCAAAAACACCAAGAAGTCCTGTGGCACCTTATAAACTAACATATTTTGCAGCATAAGCTTTCGTGGGCAAAGACCCACTTTGTCAGATGCGTGAGTGGGCAGGTTTCAGAGGGGGATTTAAAAAGGGAGTCTCAGTCAAGGGGAGGGACAGAGCTGACAAGCTCTATTCAGTCCGGGTGGATGTGGCCCATTATCAGCAGTTAACGTGAAGTTGTGAACATCAAGAGAGGAGAAATCAAGCCAGTTCAGTCAGGGAGGATGTGGCCCATTATCAGTAGCTAATGCGGAGGTGAGAACATGTAGAGCGGAGAAACTGCTTTTGTAATGGGCCAACCACTCCCAGTCTCTGTTCAATCCTTGGTTGATGGAGTCAAGTTTGCAAATAAATTGCAGCTCAGAAGTTTCTCTTTGCAGTTTATTTTTGAATTTTTGTTGTTGTTGTAGGACTGCTACTTTTCAATCTGCTACTGAGTGTCCACAGAGACTGCAGTGTTCTCTGACAGGTTTTTGTATGTTACCGTTCCTGACAGCTGATTTAGGTCCAATTATTCTTTTACATAGAGACTGTCCAGTATAAGTGGTATTATCAATGAATGACAATGATCAGGTTTAATAAAAGTGAATTTCTTCTCGCTTTCTATTTTCATCACAGGTTGAGCAGTTGACAGAAGAACAGAAAAATGGTAGGTGTGCTGTTACTCTGACACCATTGTGGACAGAAGATACCCCCTGCAATGGCTAGTCAATCCGCTATCAACCCGTGGTGTTAGCCTGTGGCTCTGAGACCTCAGAGTCAACAATTGCTGCTACAAGGGAAATGCCGCCTCTCCAGCTGCCAACGTAAACGCCCAGCAAATGACTCCTCATCCCCCAGGTTTAGATGCTGGCAGTGGAGTTGCTACAATAGTATTTCTGGTCTTAATGCCCTTTGGGACAAGTACAGGATCTTTTTGTGTGTCTGACCAACACCTAGCACAATGGTTTTCAGACTTTTGAGGCTGTGTACCCCTTTCCAAATACAGGTTGAACCTCTCTGACCGGTGCCGAATGAGAGAATTTGCTGTTGTCTGGCACATTACCAACGTGTCCACTGCTTACTGGGCTCTTAGAAGCCACTGAGGGGTAAATTACAGCTAAATCACCATGCAGAACACTGACAGCCAGGACTGGTGGCTGTCACCAAACTTTATGGGACCATGAGAAACTTGGCCACACCCATGACCCGTGGTCGTCCGGCTAACTACAATCATGCTGGATTACGGATGTTGCCAGATGAGACAGTGATGGACTAGAGAGGTTCAACCTGTAATGTACTCTACTGCGTACCCTCATCCGACAGAGGGTCGTAATATACCTATAATTAGTTCGTCAGACAAGCTTGCTATATGCAATAGTGTGTTTTCTGCTTTTACAGGCTTTTTTTTGGTACTCCTGATGGGAGCTCACGTACCCCAGTTTGAAAACCAACGCAGTTCTGCTCTCATTAGGGGACGCTGGGCAGTTATGTGCCAAAAGCCTTGTACAATCACAAGGAAAGGCAGGAGAAATCCTGTTGCAAAGCCTGCTCTTGGGAGAGCTCCAGCCTGATTTCATAGAGCTAAGATGTCTGGAAAATTCACTGGTGGATAAGTTGGATCCAGGGGCTGTTCTAGCTATAGGCAAAGTAGGAAGCTGCCTGCAGGGGCAGCCCCGAGATTTCTGGGAGAAGTGAGTTTCTTTTGAATACTCGTGTTTGCCTTCGTTGTGCTGCAGCCTGGTTTACAGGGGTGGGAACTGCAAAGCTCTCTAACATACTGGACTCCAATGGTGCCATGTAGTCTCTGTTGGACTGAGCAAGGAGAGGGACGGGCAATGAGCAGCCCAGACATGGTTCGCCCTGGCAGGCCTCCAGAGGCATTGTTTACCTCAGCATCTGCAGGCACAGCTGCTTGTAGCTCCCAGTGGCTGAGGTCCACAGTTCCCAGCTACTGGACTGGACTACAACAACATGCACTAGGCCCACTTTAGTCGTGCCAGAGGTCTAGAAAGGGCTGTTACAGTGCAACATATTCGCGCACTCTATGATTCCCACTCAGAGATTGGTCTGTGGCAGGACGTGGGGTAGCACATGGAAGCATTTCCTAGGGCAGCAGAGTGTCGTGAACAGCGTGGGGGCGGAACTTCTGTGTACTCAATCCACACTTTGAACCACGAAGCTCTACTTACCCTGGACTCTCCAGCTGCACTTCCTAATGGCCAACATAGAATCATCAAATCATAGAATCCCAGGGCTGGAAGAGACCTCAGGAGGGCTCACAAAGAAGCCTTCACAACCCCCTCCGACTAACTCAGTGGTTTCCACTGGGCTGGATTAGCCTTTGTCAAACTGGATGTTGAGTGGAGCTGAGTGACTGATTTCACACCAGTGCAGGGAAGGTGGAGGGAACTAATTTGGACTTCGGTTGACACACCTCAAACGCCTGCAGACGCACCTTTGAAATCTGTGTGTTTCTGGATCACCACAGCCATGAACCTCCCCAGTGGCCTGCGTGGTGGCTTGTGTCACAAGGCTCATGCCTCTCCGTTTCTCCTCTTCCTTTCTAGAATTCAAGGCTGCCTTTGACATCTTCGTCCTGGGGGCTGAGGATGGCTGCATCAGCACCAAGGAGCTGGGGAAGGTGATGAGGATGCTGGGGCAGAATCCAACCCCCGAGGAGCTGCAGGAGATGATAGATGAGGTGGATGAAGATGGTGAGCTATTCTCTTAAATCAGCTAGGTGTCTCAGGGCACAGCAGTTATTGGCTGGACCTTAGATACTATGCAGTTAGTGGGCAGTCAAGCTTGCCAGGTGCAAGATTCACAGGAAAGAAAATAGATTGCACTCTACTGCCCCCAGAGAAAGTATCCCAGCATCCCACGTATCCGGAATGCTGAGCCATCCTGGAAACAAAGAACCCAAAGTCTGGTAGCTTTTAGCTGTTCCTTCCTATTTCTGGAACCAGACAAAACTGAGAAAGCGCACTGATTAATGCAGGTGGAGCACTTCTGGTAATACAGGTTGGACTTCCCTGGTCCAGCATCCTTGGCACCTGACTGGTCCTGAACCAGGGAAGTTGCTGGACCAGGGAAGTCAATGCTGTCCCCTCTGCTGTCACCAGCTGTGGAGCTCCACACTGGTGAAAGAAGAAGGGCTGGAATTCCTGGAGCGGGGATAGGAAGGCACTTGGGGGCTGCAGAGCCCTGCGGCTGAGGGTTGAGACTGCAGCCCCATGGCCAGTAGTGAAGTCCTGTGGCAGCTGGGCTGCAAACCTGGCCTCCACTGCCAGGCACCAGGCTTTTCTCCTTCCGCCTGGACTCAGGAATCCACAGCCCTGACCCACTTTCCCAGAGTACCCCCTGTGCATTCTCCCCACGCACCCAAGCTTTGACCCTGCAAATCAGCTGCAGTAACCTCTTTCACGTCCACAGCCCCGGGGACCAGGAGGTTGCCAGATATTCAGATGTTCTGGATAATAGAGAGTTATACCTAGCGATGCACAACACTAAAGAAACACAAGATTAGATATTAAGAAACAAACAAAAATGCATGCAGAGGACTTCATTTCCCAAGAGCAGCAGCACTGATGGTGGACCCTGGGTGTTGCTGGATGAGAAAAGTCCATATTATACAGGTTCAACCTGTACCGCAGACCCAAAGCTCTGTGAGGCGCAGGCAGTAAAGCCGCAGTGCCATTTTGTGTAAGGTCTTTGGCCACAGCTGCATCGCTCCTAGCTTGGCAGGTTACCAAGCACCGCTGGGGCTATTCCGCACCACAGCAATGCAGGGCTGCTGGGAGCGCATATGGCCCAGGGCTATAAACTGCAGCCGTCCACCTCTGTGGAAGTCTAAAGCTGCGTCTACACCTGCCAGCCGCTTCTTCTGGAAGCGGCATGGTAATGAGCCATCCGGAAGATGCTAATGACGCACGGATGTAAATTTCCTGCACCTCATTAGCATATGGCCATGTGATGCCGAGTCCGGGAGAAGCTCTTCCGGACTCCAAAATACACGGTGCAGACATGCGCTCCGCGGGGCTCATCCAGAAGGAAACTCTCCTTGCAGAAGCCCCCTCTTCCTCAAAATAGGAGATTGTCCTGAGATTATAGTTGTCATGGCTCCAAGCTGGAGGTTATAAAGATGCACACTCATTGGCTGCAGAGCTCTGCCCATCAGCAAGAAGCAGCAGAATTGAGGCTGTAGGTTATAATATGCTAAAGCTGAAATTTTCAAAGCTCCCCAGACACCCACTGAATTGGCATGAGTTCTTACATATCTCCGATGCCTTTGCATATTCCAGTGTAACAGACAAAAGGTGCTATAAGGGATGCAGACAGCTTTCTCACACCTTTTATGAGAGACACAGGAGATGTAGGTACAGGTTTCATCACTTGCAAAAGACTATCGTGATGAGGGCAGTAGCCGCATGCACATAGAATAGGCCATGTCAAGTATTACAGGCTGAAAATGTGATCCACCATATCCTTCTTCAGTGTTTGCAGATTCCAAGGAATTATAGATGCACAGCGTTTGATCTCAAATCAAATGCCTCAGTGTACGGACTTGTACACACCCACCCACGTACCACAACAATATACCCACAAACAACTTCACAGTAACAAACCAGCATGAGCAGACTGGTGGAAAACAAGCAAGGAAAGCAACGTGATAAAAGATTTCCATCCCAAGCTTGTTAAACAAAAATGCAAGGAAAATTATGCTAAGAAACAAGGAGAATATCCCCTCAGTGTCATTTAAACAACAGATAACATACCCTCTGCTTTAAAAAAATACAATGCTTGGTTTTTCACTGTCTTGCACCTTCCATAGCAATTTAACTCAGCAACGAGGAAGTCAAATGCTAACAGATCAGGATTTTCCATACAGTAGTTGTATGTTATGTTCAGTTTGCACTTGTGTAAATGACTACATACGGTGAAAATCAATGGTGAATCCATCCCGTAATCTCTGACTGACTCCCGACAGCTACAATGAGGAAGCCTGTGGCTGGATTATGAAATAAAAGTTTAATGTTTGTTTTATGTATATGCCTGTTTGTCCAAAAGCAAAAAGACATCGAAGGCTGCCTTCTAGATTCCAGTGTAATCGAAACCTTGTTTATTCCACCTTCAGGCAGCGGCACTGTAGACTTTGATGAGTTCTTAGTTATGATGGTCCGATGTATGAAAGATGACAGCAAAGGAAAATCAGAAGAGGAACTCTCAGATCTCTTCAGAATGTTTGATAAGTAAGAGACTAGAATGCAATACACTAACATTAGCCCAATGATTTTCAGACTTTTAAGGCTGTGTACCCCTTTCCAAATTCAAGTTAAACCTCTGTAATCCAGCACCCTCAGGACCCGACTGGTGCTGGGTGAGAGAATTCGCTGGACCACGAGAGGTCAATATTGTCCTGCAGTATTACTGACACTTTCACTGCTTCCTGGGCACTTAAAGACATTTTGGGGTAAATCACAGCAAAATAACAGCCCAGAACACTGAGAGCCAAGACTGGTGGCTGGAAACAAACTTTGTGGGACTGCAGGAAACGTGGCCACTCCCACAGTAAGTGGTAGTCTGGCTAACTAAAATCATGCCAGATTGTGGATGTTGCTGGACGAGAGAGTTCCAGATTAGAGAGGTTCAGCCTGTACACTGCTAGGTATTATGGTGCTGCTGAATAAGTCCCCATGGTTCCCATTACATTAGGTTTTGTGCTGAAAGCAGCAACTAGCCACTTTGTGATAACTGAGGAACACAAAATAACAGCACTTATTATACAAGCACCAATGTTGGCTCTAATTTTTTCCAGCCGTGTGCAAAATAATTTTTGTTATGTGCATTGGGGCGTGTTCAGAGGTGCATTAACAGTGGAAACGCATGCTGCCGGCTGTGGGTGATGTGGCCACCCTGCTAATAAGCTGGGCGGCATTCGAATCTCTCCTGGGTGGCCGCCCAAACGCTCATCTTACAGCAGACACTGATGAGCACAGAATTAGTTTACTGAGAAAAATATTCTGAGTAAAGCCATTCTTCAGTTTATAAAGTAAGATTAATCGTAAAATGGCTCCTTTTAGAAAGCTAGCTTTGTGTCCAACCCTTTCCATCCCAAGTGACGTTAACTCTTCATTTTCCCTTAGTCACGACTCACTGAAATCTTAGCATAAGCTCTCGTCAAGGAAAGTAAGTTGTAATTGAGTTTTGATGATCCTGTAGACGACCCTCAGACGTTATCCAGCTGCACAAGAATTGTAAGAAATGTGAATCTTGAGGAGCTCTGGTGCCACAAGGAGTTTTGAAAGAAAAATAGTTCGTATTAAGGGTTGTCTTTTGATATGACTCTGCGCAAGTTAAAGTTGCCCCTTTAGCCGAGATTGGCACCTAAAAATGTCTCCTCCAGGGAAACTCAAGGAATTTTCTTCTTTCCAAATGGATCCAAGCACATTCTTCAGCAGTTTGCTGAATAATTCTTCATCACTTGCCAGACTTTTACTTCTCCAGGTACTCTTTGTCCAGGAAGACTCTCTCTTAATTCATTAGCAGAAGAAAATAGTATTCTCTGCTTTCTTTGTCTCAAGAGGCATACAAATCCTCTAGGCTTCTCCTCAGGATTCTCCAGATCTGAAGAAGTGGGTCTGTTCCATGAGAGCTCATCATATATAAAATAAAATTGTTAGTCTTTAACGTGCTACAGGACTGCTTTTTTGTTTGGTGAAACCCTACAGGGTTCCTCCACCAGAGACCCACAGAAAGGGGAGGAGTTGATGTCCCTGCATTTATTTGTCTTACCAATTCAAGACAGGAAACTCAAGAGAATGAGTTACGAATGGGCTGTTTGCTGATAAAAACAGATGGGAAACCAAGTGGGAGTGATGTGACATGGGGGGCAGGAGTCCATCCATTTGCAGTATTTTTGGTTTTATCTTTGAGACATTCTGTCATTGCACAGAAATGCTGATGGATACATTGACCTCGACGAACTGAAGATCATGCTCCAGGCTACAGGAGAGACCATCACTGAAGATGACATAGAGGAACTGATGAGGGATGGAGACAAAAACAATGATGGCAAGATTGACTATGATGGTAGGTGTGATTTTGTGCACAACTTGGTTAAAAGTTACACTGGGATCTCCATTGCCCTCAGGAACTTGGGACAGTTGTATATATTAGAGACAGGTCTCAGAGTCACATTTCAGATCCAGGTTTTCATTCCCACAAAGCCTGAGAGGGTACAAGTATGGGATCAGGGTTTGGTCTTGTATAGATGTATGGGCCAGCATCAAAATTAGGCTGCAGATCTAGGTACAGGTTTACATCCTTTGCCCTTAGTCTTGAGGGATGTTCAGATGCAGGTATTGGTTTCCACCCACTACGGAGGCAATGAACCTGTGCAAAACCAAGATCTGGATCCACTCCTTCCTTGCCAAATTCCAGACGGCTTGTGGTTCAGGCTTGGAAATGCGACATTTGATAATCCCACACTTTCAGAGTAGCTTGCAATATTTAGGGGGAACAAAAACCTGAACTGGCTTGTGTGAGAGCTAGTTTGGTTGGTGAGAGGTATCCCAAGGGCCTCCTTAGCTGATATAGGTGCAGTTTATTATGCGTTATAAAGCTAGAGGTACAAATTAGGGGAGTTGGACAGGGTTTTCCCCAAACCATACAAAGAACATCGATTTTGTAAAGAGAACGGTATTTAGTATTTGCTAACTGCCCCTGCCACTTCTGTATTATCATCATTGCCAGAACTCGCAGTGTATTTCTGCGACATGTAGAACTATAATGAAGGGCAGGCATGATGCGTATATGCATCCCAGACTGAGGAGAGTCATCACTTCCCTTGCTGTGGGCTCAGTGGCCTGTGAGCAACAGTGGAAAAAAACCTGCAAGCCAGACAGAATAGGGTGGATGTGGGAGAGGCTGGGAGCTGTCACAGGGACACTCCGCAGCATCAGAGGGGGCAGGAAGATCAACATCCAGACAGAAGAGTGCTTCAACAAACGCCCCTGACTGCTTCATACTTGGACCGACAGCCCTAAGAGAAGACTTTTGGATTTTTATTTGTTTCTGTGTTAGCTTCACTTGCTCCTTCTCTGGTAAGAAAAGGGAGAGAGAGATATTGGCCTATGGGCAGGTGACCCCTTTACCTCTCAGAAGAGGTGAGCTTCCAGTGACACAGACTAAGGAGCCCTTAGCCACATTTCAGACTAGCAAAAGGGAAACTGAGGCAGGGTTGCCATTAGCTGTCACTGTGCTGAAACGCGCTAGTACAGTGTTTCTTAAACTTATGTTCTGTGGGCCACTGGTGTTCCATGAACAACCCACAGGTGTGCCGTGAGCGGTTGGAAAAATAATTCCAAGTTTTACAATAAGACTATATTTTCTGTTATTGAAACCAGATCCAATGTTACTTCTTCACTGCTATGATACCTGATTAAATTACTTCATTTTAGTTTTGCTGTAGATGTTGCTGTTGGTTTGTTGGTTTTTGTTTTGGTCTGACGGCAATTTTTTTGATATAATTTTCATAGGTGCTCCCCATAAAAATATCATTGTTTGGCGTTCTGGGGTCTCAAAAAGTTTAAGAAATACCATTTTAGTGGAACTTCAAGAAGGAGTAACAAACCCTTCTACATCTGGAGCATAGCTAGCTACGGGGTTAGGCACTTAGAACTGTGAAGGGGAGAAAACGGCCGACAGAAGGGTGATTCTGGAGATACCCAGGAAATGCTAAAGACGACACGCTGACTCTCTGGGGGCGTGTCTACACTAGGAACTAACTTTGAAGTTAGGCACTAGTTTGAAGTAATCACCAGAGAGTCTACACACATTTTTCCCTTACTTCGAAGTTCGGGAGCCCAACTTTGAAGTCCTTACTCCATTCCCGGGAACGGAGTAGAGCCCTACTTCAAAGCATAACTTCGGAGTAGGGTGTGCGCAGACTCTCAACTTCGAAGTAAGCAGCGTCACCATTCTTTTTGTAGTGTAGACACGGCCTGGTTGTCATTAAAACACGTGTCTTTGATTTCCCTTCCTTGGCAGAATTCCTGGAGTTCATGAAGGGAGTTGAATAAATCAGAAATAAGACGCGCAGCCTTGACTTCTAAAGCCCTCTGATTCCTCGTCTCGTCTATGTGGTTGTATCTCCTGGGTTGCTAGCATGACGACTAAGCGCTGAACAGGGTGGCCATCAAGATAATACACTGTGTTTGTTGTTAGGTGCCTCAGACAGTCACTCTATGGCTATTTAAGTAAGAGAACTATTATCGCTATCCAAGATGTTGTTAGCAGACGTGAGACAGCAGAGTCTTGAGTCCCTTGACAAACTCTGGAGCAGATAACCTAGTGAATATGTCATTACATCTGTAAAGAATACTTTTCCTGTAGTCTAGTAAGAACCAATCCGCTGTAAAAAGCAAAACCAGTGACTGCCAGTCAGCTGCAGGACACTGAACTCACGTGACCCCGCTAGGAGTTGCTCAATCCCTGCATATTCCTTACGGTTACACACTGAATCCAGCATGTGGAGCAAACTCCTGTTCCCAGTGAAGCTGCTAGGAGTTTGCCATTGGATCTGATGCTGCCACATAGAACATATTACAACAAAACTATTAGCATTTGAACCTTCAACTGAATGCTAATTTAAGACACTCAAAACTGTCACTGAACATTTTGATTTAACCGGGACAAGCTCTTCTCTTCCCCCACCTCCCACCATTGATTTCAAGTGTGATGCAAAGCCGGGATGTGTACAGAAATACAATTCCGTTTTGAAATGCTAATAAAATAATTCACAGGCTATCATCGTTGTTACTTCATTTCTGCTTGTTTCACAGAAGTAATCTGTAATCACAGCTGGTAAGACCAGCACAGGGAAATTCCAGATGCAACACACTCAGTGAAGTGTCAGGTTTGATAGAAACCACACAGAACTGGAAGAAGGCCAAGGGAGAGGGGTTTCACAGGATGAAAGCTTTTCACTTCCAGATGTCACTGTGACTGTGTCACAAGGGATTAACAAACACTGAGTACGGCACATCCACGGCCCTGAGAAACTTTGGATTTGAGTGAGTCAAAATTTTACTGCCATATAGTTGATTTGCTGAAAAAGGCACTTTTGTGGTGAATTCAGGTTGCACTCAAAAATAGTTTTGGTTGAATAAAAAACAAAAGTCAACAGGATATCAGAGGGGTGGCCACGTGAGTCATTGGAAGAAGAGGGTTTTATCCAGGAAGCTTGTGACCTAATACATTTGTTAGTCCCTCAGGTGCTACGGGGCTGCTTGGTATTTGAAACGTCAAAATGCCTTGTTCAGACATTTTCCAAATGAAACACTGATCTTTCGTTTCACACTTGTGGTGTGGAGCCAAGTTTATAGTGAGCCATGCTTAATGTTTCTTCCCAAGTACTAAAACCACCCAAAAGAAAGTTTTCGGCTTCTTTGTTTCAGCGCCAAACACGAATAAGCCCTTGGCTCTACATATGATGTAACAGAGATGGGATATGGCACTAGAGTTCAGCGAGGGAAGATTATTGGTGCGGAAAACAAGGTATAAACGATCCCTGGAGGAAGCAGGCTTAAGAAGGGAGGTGAAGGAGGCGTATGAGGGAGCTTGCTGGCAGCATGATGGGAAAGTGCTCCAAGACTAACGCAACGCATGGCAAAACATGCAAACCTGAGAGGCGCTGATTCAGCACAGCTTCAGGAATGTCTACGTCACGGGTACAAGGCAATGGCCCTACTGCCCACAGCTGTGCAGCCACAACCCCATAGTGAGACGTGAGAAACCGCAGTGCAAGGGGCTTTTCCATTGCAGTAAGAACTCCACCTCCCTGGGGGACAGGAGCTGGGCGGGTGGAAGCAATTTGCCATCAGCTTAGCTGCATCTGCGCCAGGGAGTTCGTCAGCCCAGCTACACGCCCCCAGGCACCAGAGACGCAGCAGTCTTAAGTGTAGACCAAGCCCAAGTCACGTTGGCTTAAGCACAACGTCTGTGCTGAGTCAGAGCCTGAATGCATAGAATGACAGTAAGGGAAGAGAACCCAGTGGGGGTCAGAGGGTAAGAGGAACCGAGAAGGGAATGAGGAAAGGGATCTAGTCATGGGAAGCTATGCAGGGGCTGCCTGAGCAGGACAAAGAGCTAAGAGCAGGGATGTGAAGATATGGCCAGAGCAACAAGAGAGGAAGAGTAAGGGGACTACAGGATGAACCTCCCTCGTCCGGCACCCTCGGGACCTGACCAGTGCCAAACCATGGGAGAGGTCAATATTGTCTATCTAGCACGTTACCAACGCTTCCACTGGTCACTGGGCTCTTAGCCGACATTTAGGGGTAAATTACAGCTAAATAACAGCCCAGAACACTGAGAGCCAGGACTGGTGGCTGGAAACAAACTTTATGGGACCACAGGAAACTTGGCCCCACCCATGATAAGTGGTTGTCTGGCTAACTAAAATCATTCCGGATTACGGATGTTGCCGGATGAGAGAGTGTCCGATTGGAAAGGTTCAGCCTGTACTTCTTTAGGAATACTTCATCTCCTTTACAACCCCTATTTCTCTTTAATGATGGCCCCAAGGAATATCCTTCCCCCCTCACTCCTCCGAAGATGATTACCACATTCCTGTAGCATTAACAGTTTCTCCTATGCGGCACCCAGACCTGTTGTTTCTCTCAATTGAATTAACATTCACAGATCAGCTCTGACATCGCTTCCATGTTGTTAAAAATCAAACCTTTACCCAAGCAAAGCAAACACCCACAGACTGAGAGAGCTGCATGGCTCAGTCAGTGCCTTAAATACTGACCATGAGACAGACCACTGCTGGAGGAACGACCTACTGAGCCTGCCTTGTGACTTTGATCCTGGGGAGAAAGAACTCCTGGCATCTTCAACGTGCACGGGATGTTTTTATTCCAGCCAAGAACAAAACCGCATTTCAATAATTAGCCATTTGAAATTAAAAATGTAAGAGAAACTGAGCCGCCAACGTCCCACTCTAGGCACGTTCCCTCCTTTGAGCGAATTGCCACTTATTCAATTTGAGGTGGGCCGAGAGTTTGAAAGGTGATCTGCAGAGCTCGGGTCCTGTTTTGCTTCTTCTGAGGCATGAAGAAGTCTGCAAATATTTCCTGCCTGGTTGGCTGTTCTTCCGCTGGCAATTCAGGCCCTGTCTACTGTTTCACTTGCATGGCCCAGTTGACTGACTGGAGACCCAGGAGAGCACCTCATCCGTTACAATCCAAACAAGTGTGGCTTAGCTCACAGCACTGTATGAGAAGCTCGGCAGAGCTGCCCTGGCCAGAGGACGAGGTGGGGCAGCTGCCCCAGCCCCTGCACTTTTGGGCGCCCCGTGACAGCCACCCCAGCCACCCTGTGGATGAGAAGGGAAAGAGTTACCTGGGACGGGGTACAGCTCCCCTCGCCCTCACACCTACCGCACGGGTAACAGCCTGCTCTGCCCTGCTCCTGCTCCCCCTCCTCACACCCTCCCAGCCCACTGGGCCCCACTTCTCTGTGGTGGTGAGAAGCAACCGTCCGCTCCCCCTCAGCCCATGGAGAAGTGGGGCTCAGTGAGCCAGGAGCGGAGGCAGGATGCTGCCAGAGCTGCATGATGAATGTGGGGAGAGGGGCCTGAAGGGAGGTGACCCCTGTCACTGCCCCTTCCCCCAAGTAATCCCTGGCCCCGGTGGTCAGGGAGAGGGTAAGGAGGCAGGATGAGGTGGGGCCTGAGGCATGGGGAGGTTGCCTGGGGCCCTGCACCTGGAGCTCTGGGGAGGGGGGCCTGCCCCATCTCCCACCTGCCCCCAGACAGCCCCGAAGCTCAGGATTTAATTTTGCCAGGGCTGAGCCACAGCAATTCTGGGCTTGGCAGCTGGTAGCTCCTGCACCTCTGGGCTTGCTGCACCAGTCACTGACATAACAAAATTGCTTGAGCCCCAGAATCTTTCACTACAAATTAAGCCCCGGTTGAGCGTGAGTAGACCTCGCAGGATCTCCGTCTTGGCGTGCAGGAGCAGGGAAGCCAAGCAAGTAAAACGGGGTTAACTGAGGTGGGGAGAGGCGTTCATTCAGACTGGTTTCCATTCAAGTAAACCAAGGTGGCTAGGGCAATGTGTTTCATTAGACCAGCTTCCGAGAGAGACACAGAGCTTGTCTTAAGACAGGGGAAGGGTATTCAGTGGGACAGCTCAACAAGAAGTGGAACAAAGTGGTTCGGCTGATGTATTGAACACATGTTCTAGGGACCAATCAAGGTGAAGTGGCTGGTCCAAGAACAAACCCGCATGGAAAAATAATCAAGAGCCACAAACACGATCACTCGGGGGCGAACGTTTCCACAAAAGGCTCAGGATCTCTGGCCCCACGGCTGGACTGTGGCTGTGGCTGGCGTGGCTCTGCTCCCAGCTCAGCTCAGACACACGCTGTCTCCTTAGCTCTGCCCCGCTCAGTCTGACCCGGGCAGATCCAGCTCACACGGAGGACGGACTCCCCTGCCCGCTGACCCCCTCATTGGCCTGTCCACCCTGTCAGTCAAGCTGACCTTTGGCCATGACCTCTTCCCATTGTTCCTGGGCACTGTCAGTCTCAGGGTTCTGGGTTCTCATGGACTCGCCCCTTTCTTTTGACACTGGGGTGAGCCAGCCCCTCCTAAAATTAAAAAACAAAACCAAAACAAAACTGAGTTTTAGTAAGGGGCTAACAGTTCCCTCACACCAAGATTAGCCTGGGAGCTTAAAGTCGAACTTCAGTAAACCCTAAAAATCACTGACTTAATAGAGACAATTGGATTATGATTTCTTACAACAATCTCTAACCGACGAAGCCCCCTTTTAGTCCTGTGACTGCAGAGGTGGTCATGGGCCACTTCACCTTGAATGGTCCCTTGGAATATATGGTAAATGCTTGTAAGACTTTGTATTTAGTTGTGACTCTCTGAGTACCTTTTCCAGACCCAAAGAGCAGTACTGTGTAGCCAGATTTCATTCTCTGTCTCTCTCTTACACACACACACACATTTTCCTTTCAAAGTAATTTCAAGAAAGAAGTAGCTCCCCAGTGCAATCACCCCCACCCCCCGTTTTTCTATGAAGAAGGATGCCAGATGCATAAGAGTCTGCTGATAACAACTTCCAGTGACCTCAATAAAAAAAATAGGGAGAGCATTTGCATTTTTCTACCAAACCAGTTTTAGTTAAAAACTGGCCTTTTATTAACATCAGAAAGCTCTGTAATCTTTTAAAATTTATTCAGCAAAACAGGACAACGTAAAAATACTTTAAAATTGGGTTTGGTTGATTCACTTTCTCCTTTCTTTTCCCCAATTCATTGACAAAAGAAAAAAACCAGGGGAGAAGGTCAGGGAGGGGATCCCAAAATTAAGGAAAATGAAAAAAAAAGCGGAAAAAATCCACAAAATATCCAATGAACAAAACTGCTCCCATCTGAAACCTGTGTCACAAAATATCTTTAATACTTCGGTGACAATGCCTCATCTTTTAACCAGCTCAAAAATGATGCTAAAGTTTGTGCCATAAAACTAAATTAGCTTCTGTGAAAGAAACTGAGATCCCATCCAACAGTCAGCGAAGCCAAGGTGAGTCTTCACGCTGACTCCTCTGAATGCTACCTGGTGCCCTCACTGCTTTCAGTCCAACTCTCCAACAAGCCAGAATCCACATCACCGCACCCAGCACCCATCAGAACCTGCACTAACTGACTACCTGGTTGGCAGCGAAACCCAGGACTGAATGCTGTGGAGATGGATCTTGTACCCTTGCAACGGACCCTCAAAGTTGAAGAGAACTGGCAGAGCGCTGCATGGGGAACGTGTGTTCTGTGGCTCAGTGGAGGGCTTCTCTATTCAGAGATGACACTCCAGCATGAGCGTTAAGGGCCTGATTGTCAACGGGGGGTCCCGATGAAGTCAATGGGAGCCGTGCAGAGCTGGCCACGTGGAACATGGGCGCTGACCATACAACATTGAAAGAGATCAACAAAAATGTGGAGTGGCTACAGATACAGGGCCAAATTTGGGGTCAGGATGCTCATTCCTGCACAGCAGACAACACCAGTTGGCAGAAGGCTGCCACTTCCCTTCTGCCAGCTTTAGAGGGCCCTCTGCACATCCCCCGGGAAGAGCAGGAGGTCAAATGGCACAGCCTCAAGGAAGTGGGCATGGACCACATGGACATGTTCAAAGACGTATTGCAGCCATCTGCTCCCTTTGCACAGCCCCCAGAGAGCAAGATGCAGAAGCGGTTGGTCTCAGGCAGAGCGGGTGCAAATTTTCATACTCCTGGCGATAGACGCGTGCCTGTCTGAAGTGGAAAGATCACCCTGCAATTAGCCAAACCTTGGCCCATGCTGTGATATTACTACATTTGAATTTGTGATATGCTTTTGATCTGTATCACTTCCAATGCACGTTGAATTATTCCAGATTATGATGACTCCATCCATATACGTGTAGTTGAGACCTGCCTCCCCTGTATTTCTACCTCTAAGAACACCAGAGGCCGACTTTAAAACATTAAGAATGCAGCGGTGTACCTCGCTTGCATGCGCAGTCAGCTGAACAGCATGCACAAAGCAGGACTATTTGTTCACCGGGGCCAGGTACGATGATTTGTATGTGTAATTACTTGATTTATAAGGACGGCTGCAGCAACTGCAAACTCAAGAGTGGAATGATGCCAGACTCTGGCTCAATCAGCGATGCACTTGTGTTTTCCAGAACATCTGGTCCATAAACTGTCACTTACAAGCACCTCATGCCTGGAACTTTAGCCAGAATAAATTAAAAAGATGCATAATTTACAATAATTAATCCAAATGCCCAGCTGAATCTCCAAGCAGGAAAGAAATCTGATTAAAAAGTCCAACAAATACCCCCAGCGCATTCAAAAACATACAAAAATCAAATGTTTTAAACAGAGCCTTGAATTTTACTTGAAGAATGCCACTTGTGGACTTTTTAAACATCAAGAAAGAGCACATGTCATTGGAGAGGATACAGACTAATACAGCTACCCCTCTGTTACTATTCATTGGAGAAGTTAATGGTTAATCATCATAACCTTTCCCAATTCATGACATCAACAATTCTTCACACTTTCATCCATCAAAGTGAGCATTATTGTCGTCATCTTAGAGATGGGGAACTGAGGCACAGGGAAGCAATGGGATCTGCCCACTGTTTCGTCTACATCACACTGCAGGAGAAAGAAACTCGGCTCTCCTGATGCCTGGTCCATGACACTGTCTGCTGCTGGGCCACATTGCCTCAATTAAATGCTGATGGGCACATTGTCAAAAATGCACTCATGGGGTTATATGCCCGTGGATGAAAAGCTATGGGCTCACATTGCAGCAAGGAAAGTTTAGGTTGGACATCGGGAATTAGGAAATCAGGGCGGCTGGCTGGTGGTTAAACACCGGGATAAAATTATCGAGGGTGGAAGCAGAATCTCCATCGTTGGAGACATTCAAGAACAGGTTCGATAAATATCTCACAAGGATGACCCAGACGGCGCTTGGTCCTGCCAGGAGGGCAGGGGACTGGACTTGATGATCTCCCGAGGTCCCTTCCAGCTCTAGTGCTCTTTGATTTTATGCCTACAAAACACACAGACATACACGTCCATGCATTTTTGTGGGCAAAAATTGGTACATGCACAGGGTACCCTCCCCACAACCTGTGTACTCAAATGACTCTCTCTGGCCTCATACTCACGCACTAAACAAAAGAACAACACCCAGCTACACAGTTCCCCCTTTGCTATGAAAGCACCTCTCAGCAGAAGGTCTGAACTTAACAGATGAGTTTTTAAGCAGCTGGATGCCTATCTGCACTACCTAGACTAGAGAAGACCCCCAATAGCCCTCCAGACCACCTCACGGACCTCCAGCTCACCCCCCCAAAGCCATTCACGGACCCCCCATCAAAGCCGATTCTAGCTGCTATGTCCACTGCGTTGAATGAAAAAGGAAACCACAGGCTGGCTTTTTGGACAGCAATTAATAACATGATTGGAAGAGATTTAATTTAAAATCATAATTGATTGTAACTTTGCAACCTATTTAAAACTTATTTTCTATGATCATTTTTATCTTTTTTTTCACAGACCCCTGCAATACCCAGGCAGACCCCCAGGGGTCCACAGACCCCAGGTTGGGAACGTAGATCTTGGGATGCTCCATTGCCCTCTGGATGAGTGCCAGCTCCCCCGCCCCCCCAACCCCCCAGCCAAACAGAGCTCCCTTGGGGATGTGAGTCACATGACAGGCTCCTTGCTGGACCCCGGACCGCTGCTCTGCATGCATTTCCTGAGCTCTGGGGCTCCTGTGAGCCAACGTGGACTGAATGCTGGCAGATCTCGTGTACGGGATGGAAATCTGACACAGAGCAGTGTGTCCTGCTGACTGACAGAGGTGGGGCTCAGTCTGGGATTCCGCTCCTTGAACTGCAGGGGAATTCAGATCCGAACCCGTCTGCTAACTGGGCCAAAATTGAAACTCCTCATGCAAGCCCAGGGGGCTCCCAGACCCACTGCTAACATACGCTTGGTCTTTCTACAGTGCCGTCTCCTTTGCTACCTTGGGTTGCAGCACTGCGTGATTAATTTTACCACGTGCCTTACTAACTGTGCCTTGGAATCTGCTTCCATGTCATTTCCTTCCTCTGCCTTTCCCCAGGGCCGATGGGAGAGTTTTCTAAAGACATGCAGGCCGGTCATAGCCAGCCACTTTCAGAAGAACCACCCGGTGCTGACTTGCCTGTTCGTCTGGTTGTAGCACTGCATTTGCTGCTTCCTGATTCCCTGGATACTTACTCTTTTGTCCTACAGCAATGTCATTTTCACCCAAAGAAACGAAAACCTCCTCAGCCCAAAGGGAACTTTTTATGCTGAAGATACGTTACTTTGCACTGACTGGGGATCTAAGAGCGCTTTCCAGGAGGAGAGAAGTGTTATCTTCATTTTACAATAGGGCAAACCGAGGCACAGAACGGCACTGGGATTTGCCTACGGTAACTGAGACCGAAGAGCATCTACAAGGTGCTGAGTGCCTCCCTGGAGTCCAGGGCATTCAGCACCTGGCAGAAGGGAGTCCGGAAGGATTTGAAAAGCATCTCAAAAGTCTGTCTGCGCTACTTGTGTTTCCCCCCAGGACTCTCTGCTATTCATGGGTGTTTTAAGGGCAGGAAATGACTTTCTAAGACAGCTGTGCAAACACACTCGCATATGCTTCAAACTCACCTAATAGTCTCAAAACCCAAAACCAGGTTGCCAGAAGGTCTGAGGGCCCTTTGAGGGCACCTGGGGCAATCCACAGTTGTGGTACTTATGCAGCGGGTACCACCGGGCATCATGGGAAGAAATTAAGAAAGGGAGAATCTAGACAAGCATCGAAGACATCTTCCTGACAGGGAGATGAATGATGCAGTGAGAGGCCTCCCGATGGAAATGCATTGGTGAGGCATCTTAAGGGAAGCTGGGTAAAGCCCTGGAACACACCTCAGGCTGTTGTCAAGGAGGCGGGCTGGAATGAGGGAGACACAAGGGGTTATTGTCCCATTATTCAGGCAGAACACCGACCAACCCCCCGGGTTCCTGCTGAGCTCAGCCGTTCTGGGTTGGCTGGATGCTGCCTGCATGTGCCCATGGGGCTCTGGGAATGTGGGAAAACCCCCCATGAAACGATTCCAGCTGGGTATGTCCTACGCCAGCACCAGTGTTTATTTCTAGCTGCGTTATTCCCAACAGGCTGGGAATACTTGACGCAGGGGCTGCCCAGGCAGCTGTCAGCTTGTTCGGTGTCTGGCCGCCATCCAAGCGCCTGCGTCTCTGTCAGGGTTTAGTCGGAGCATCTGTGAGGTGGGGAGAGGGGGGAACGGCTCGTTGGCACTACACGAGCTGCTGCCAACAAGTCACGTCGGGTCTCAGCCCTTCGAAAGGACCATGAATACCCCTGAGAGCCATGAAAAATGAGCTGCACTCACAGAGGGGCAGATCTGGGCCCTGCCGAAGTCAATGGCCATATTCCAACAGGGATTCAGCCCAATGGGAGCATGACTAGCCTGGCTTTCACTGAGATCTATGCATGGAAGACCCCCTTCCTCCTCCCCACATGTGCATCTAACCCTTCACAGGCACAGGAGGGGATCTCAGAGTTCTCTGTGGAGATACGGATCCACACCAGGTGAGGTGCAACCTGGGTACTGGTGGGAAACTTCCTGCCATCTCAAGCTATGTGTCCAAGGGCCACCGTTGGCAGGAGAAGCCCTGTGAGCAGCTCCATGTTGGTGGGAAGCGAGAAAGGGCAGACCAGGCACCAGGGCTCTGCAGGGATGGTCCTGTCTCCTGTGGATCCAGCGGATGTCCAAGATCTACATTTGTGGGGCGTGGTGGGTCTCACTTCCCTGTTTCTCCCACTGGGTTGTAGGGCAAACCCCGCCCCTACACAGATAGCAGAGATTCATCTACCTGGTGCCCCCTTCCACAAGTTTCCTGCATGCGAGTTGACCTGGGCTAAGGAGAAGCTGGCTATTGTAATTGTGAGAGTTTGGAAGTCTCAGAAGCCTTACAGGGGCCTGGAGGAAGCCCAGAACTCGGATGCAGAGAGCGGAGCCTTTGGAGGTCCTGCAAAGCCCCATCTCCTACTCCCCGCCGGGGGGCTTGAGGGTGTTCATCACCTCACTGAGGGGTGGCAAATGCTCCGTGGATGTAGCCAAGCAGTTTACCGGCTAAAGGAGTTCTCCACGTGGACCCCAACCAAAAAACATCTATGGGATCTCCAGGCAAGTGTGTCCTTGTGCTGTGCGTGTCTGTGGAAGAGGGTCCGGGCATCCTTCCCAGACCTGAGGCGGAGCTCTGTGCAAAGTCAGCAGCTTTCTCGCTCTCACCAACAGACACTGGCCCAACAGAAGATAGCACTTCACCCCTCTGGTCTCTCTAATCACCCCGGACCCACACTGCCACAACCACACCCGCAATCCAGACGCCAGACCGCACACGTTAAAAGAGTAAAAACCCTTTGAACCGACAACAGCGCGTCCTTTACTTTCTAACGTGTTCAGCGTGCCACCATCGACGTGTAACCCCAGCGAAGAAAATGAGCTGTTTGCCAACAGACAGCAGCAGCCCACGGCGGTAATCCAGTCACTGGGACAGCCCTACAATCAGCATGGCACAAAGCACTAAAAACCCTTGCAATGTTTGCTTGACTTGCCTATGGCAGGTGGGGACTGCATTCCTACCACGGCATATCATACATTCAGCTGTCACGTCGCTCAGAGCTGAGCGCAATGCTTTTGGTTATGCATTAAATCCGAGGGCCCCCAACAGTGGGGTGTACACCTTGGTGTGGAGGAATGGGCTGCGGTGGTTCCAGTCTTGGATAGGGCGAGATAGGGGAGTGTCCCTCAAAAGTTTGGGGGCCACGAGATTAAATCAGCCAAGCTACTTCCTACGCGTCTTGTCCAAGGCGAAGACGAAAGGGTTCTGACCAAGACATTGATAACTGGTTTTGAATCGGTCGTATGCTGGGGTTCACTAGCAATGCAAATGTTTCACCAGGGGAAAATGTCGTTCACGCAGACACGGGCTTGAGCTCCGTAGAACCTCCCCACAACCGGGATATAGACCAGTTCATGTCCAAGACCGGGGAGCATGTGTGTGTAACTGGAGCCCCAGGGACCCATGAGCCCTGTGAACAAAGCGTCACATATTAGACCTGCTTGTGGCCTTGTTTTTGGTTGTCACCAAAGCCCGATTCTGCGCAAAACATTTCAACTGAACTGACTGCATATGGCACTAAATTCTGACGCGGACACAAGGCTTTGCATGAGGACTTACTCCATAAGCAACTATTTTCCTACGTGCTTTGTTCAGAGAGGGGCCAAGCCCAGAATCTGGACTCTGAGCTGAACCGCTTTACATTTCAGGGTGGGGAGCTGGGAAGATACTTGTGATCCGAATCTATTGTGTTATCCTGAGCAATTCACTTCACCTCTCGGTCCCTCCTGCCAGTTCAGATTGTAAGTGCTTTGGGGAAAGACAGGTTCTCGCCATATGTACAGCTCCTAGCACAGTCGGCATCGATCTTATAGGGCCTCTAGGTGTACTATGAACAGTTAACGACAACACACCAGGACTGGATCACCCCCAGACGGGTTTCCGATTCTGGCTGTGATGCAGCCAGCCTGGTAAGACATTCATCCCTGAATACTGAAAATCTCCAAGGCGTATTATTTTGAGGCCAAAATCTTGCACGAGCAGCTTCTGCTATTTCTGCACCACAGAATCTGATCCCCAAACACAAGAGCTGACCCACATTCAGCCTCAGGCCAGATCCTGGCCCCCACCTAAACTAATCCAGATCCATTCCACATTGCGCTCTCAGCCTCATCCAGCGGGATGAGCAATTTCATATGCCCAGAGCTCAGACCCCTGAGGACATTCAGTGTGGCAAGCCCGTTCCATAACCTCATGTGCAAGAGAGACTTCCATGGTGGTTAAAGCTAACCGAAGGATCAGCACAGACTTTAAGCAGAGCACAAGACGTATTTTGGTCTTACATATTCAGCTGCAGCTGCATCACTTTCACTTGCTTCCAGGCACATCCATATCCACTGTACCAGCTATCCAGGATGTTTAACTGTTTCAACAATTAACTAGCAGTCCCGTGGCACCTTAGAGATTAACAAAATTATTAGGTCAGGAGCTTTCTTCGGTGAAATCCACCTCATCAGCTGAAAATGGAGAGGATGGGACAGCTTGTTATTTGAGAAGCTACAGACCAACATAGCCACACCTCTGAAACTGTTTAGACAAGGTATTTCTGCTGCTGCGGGGGATTCAGACATCTTCTGACGTGTGACAGCACAATAGTGTCAATATATGACATCACGCTGATGTCATAAACACAGTTATGATGTCATGACAGCAGCAGGCATATGAAGGCATATGGTGAGGGAGAAAGGTGAATTTAAACTCTTATCTACAGTACAGGAAAAAGCGTAGAAACTATCTCACAAAGCTGACTGGTACCCATCAAAGGAAGCGGCTCTCAACTTTTCCAGGCTATTGTACTCCTTTAAGGAGCCTGACTTGTTTTGCGCATCCCCTAGTTACACCTCTCTTAACAACTATTTGCTTAGAAAATCAGATGTGAAGTGCAAAAGTCTCATGGAAAAACTGCTGGCACTCTCATTTTTACCATTTAAAATAAGGAATAGAAATACCGTACTCACATCTCCATGTACGTTAGATAGTGCATTACAAACTAGTCATTGTCTGTATGAAATCTCTGTACTGACATTGCCAGTGCTTTTAATGTGGTCTGTTGTACAGAAGGGAACTATCTTGGTAAGTTGTTGTATGTGTACCCCAGGCTAAAGGGTCTCCTGCTGACAAAGCCATCCCTGTCTGAGTCTCTGGTAAGCTGATAAGCTAGGGTTTGTTCCTAGGGCTCCTAAAATAAACATTAGGGACAGAAAGAGCATTTTGGTGTGTTGAATCCAGAGGGCAATCAGCTGCACCAAGGGCTTGAATCTAAATTTCTGGTACCTGCACTCATTTCAGTGGGGAGATTTCCATGCAGAAGAGTAAGTAACAGCTCTCTGTAATGCGGAGCAACTGCCCCACATGTAGATGAAAGCCAAGGTTCCAGTTGCAGGACTTCTAGGCAACCCATAATGTTTTGTGACACAGAACACTGCTAGGTGCCTTGCCTTAAAAATCATCTAAAAAGAGCTCCTGAAACATCCCTGAAAGGTACCACCAGCCTCCGCTTACTATTGGGAAAATGACAGCAGGGTGTTTAAACAATTTGACCAAGGCCACAGAGGCAGTCAGTGTCAGCCCTGAACTCCGCACACAAACTCATCATAGGCCAGGTCACCACAGATCCTCCCATCAGAGATGACCTGGCCTGTGATGGGTCTGAGTTCTAACCTCCATGCAGCTCCCTGGGGCAGGGACCAGCTTTGTGTGGTGCTGGTACAGGTAGGTAGGAAGGCATCCTTCAGTCTGCATAGACTATGGATTGCGCCCTTTAAAGTTTCAATTGAGGACTTCATTTACAGCGTCTATTGTGACTATAAAGACCCACACGAGAGTGACAGTCCTTGTTGCATCTCTTGCAGATGTAGTGGGTGTCTGGCAAGTCCTTATTGTGCTTTCTGTGCGCTCGCTTCTCCCCTGCTAGCTGTCTAATCTTCAACTCGCCCTTCTGAAGGCCCTTGTGTAACCCCTGCCTCCATCTGCTGCGGTCGTCTGCTAGATCTTCCCAGTTGTCCAGCTCGATGTCTACCTCTCTGAGGTCTCTCTTGCAGACATCTTTGTAACGCAACTGGGGGCGTCCGGGAGGTCTTTTGCCAGAGGCTAGCTCACCATACAGGATGTCTTTTGGAATCGTTCCATCGTTCATCCTGTGGACGTGGCCAAGCCAGCGGAGTCGACGCTGCCTGAGGAGGGTGTGCATGGTTGGCATTCCAGCTTGCTCAAGGACGGCTGTGTTGGTCACTCTGTCCTTCCATGATATTCCAAGGATGCGCCTGAGGCAGCGCAAGTGGAACATGTTCAGCCTCTTTTCCTGTCGGGCATACAGGGTCCAAGTCTCGCTGCCATAAAGGAGGGTGCTGAGGATGCAGGCTCTGTAGACTTGCATTTTGGTGTGAGTGTACAACTTGTTGTTATTCCACACTCTCTTGATGAGTCTGGACAGAGTTGTGGCCGCTTTTCCGATCCTCCTATTTAGCTCAGTGTCCAACGACAGGGTGTCAGTGATGGTGGACCCGAGATAAACGAACTCGTGGACGACCTCTAACGTATAGTTGTCAATGCTGATTGATGGGGATTCAGCAACATCCTGACCGAGTACGTTTGTCTTCTTTAGGCTGATGGTAAGCCCAAAGTCCTTGCACGCTTTGGAGAACCGATCCAGCAGTTTTTGAAGCTGGTCTTCTGTGTGAGACACTACAGCAGCATCGTCTGCGAACAGCATGTCTCTGATGAGGACTTCTCACACCTTAGACTTAGCTTTCAGCCTTGCAAGGTTAAACAGTTTCCCATCAGATCTTGTGTGCAGCAAGATGCCCTCTGTTGAAGATCCAAAGGCATGCTTCAGGAGGAGTGCGAAGAAGATCCCGAACAATGTCGGAGCAAGCACGCATCCTTGTTTGACGCCGCTCCTGATTCTGAAAGCATCCGATAATGCGCCGTCGTATTGGATGGTTCCTCTCATGTCTTCGTGGAACGACTGACACAAGTGTGGGACTCCGAATCACAGAAAAGGGAAAGAGAATAAGACAGAGAATATCTCGTTGCCTCTATATAAATTCACGGTACGCCCAGATCTTGAATACGCCATATAGATGTGGTTGCCTCATTTAAAAAATGATACATTGGCATTGGAAAAGGTTCAGAAGAGGGCGACAAAGTGAGGAGGGGTTTGGAAGGGGTGCCGTATGAAGAAATATTAAAGACTGAGACTTTTCAGCTTAGAAAAGAGGCGACTAAGGTGGACTATGATAGAGGTCTATAAAATCACGACTGGTGTCAAAAAAATGGACCAAGGAAAAGTTATTTACTTCTTCCCATCACACAAGAACTAGGGGGTCCCCAAACGAAAGGAACAGGCAGCAGGTTTAAAACTACCAAAAGGAAGCTTTTCTCCATGCAGCGCACTGCAGGACTGTGAAACTCTGGGCCTGAGGAGGTTGTGAAGAACAAGGTTTAGACTGGATTCAAAGAGGAGCTAGATGAATTCATGGAGGTCAGGTCCCTCAGTGGCTACGCCCCAGGATGGGTCGGAATGGTGTCTCAAACCTGTTTGTCAGTGGCTGGAAATGGGCAACGGGAGAGGGATCGCTCGACTACCTTTTCTGTTCACTCCCTCGGGGGCATCTGGCATTGGCTACCATTGGAAGACAGGACACTGGGTTAGATGGACCTTCGGTCTGACACAGCACGGCCGTTCTTATGTACGACCCAGGTGTTACTGTGACACGAGTAATACATAATAGTGACCGCAACCAAGCTGCAGCACGGGCTTGCCTTTAGCAGATGCCTGGGAAGACAGCGAAGCAGAAAAGGACAGCTGTGTGAGGTCCGGGGCCCCAGGTGAATCTGCCATTAGCTGCCTGGTTGAGGAATCAAATGCCTTGTTCGTGCCAAGGCTTCTCTGGGGGGCAGCCAAGTGCGTATAGTGAAGAGTCAAAATGGCACGCAGACAATAGCAAACCCGACACTGAGCAGCCGGGAAAGTTCAAGGGTCTTTCTGCACAACGAAGAGCCGGATTAGGGTTACATTATTCCGCACGGCATTGTGTCACACCGGCTATTTCGGTTGCAAGCAGCTGTGCCCATATTTGGGAAAGTCTCTCGCACTGAAGGGCAGGCTGAAGGGCAGCAATGGGAGACGGCTCCTCACAAAGGCGGCGTTATTGCTGGAGGCAAAGGATCAGAAATTCTCCCCATTAACACCAGCCAGGGCTGCAAGTGCCTCTCCTGTGGCTGCTACACAATGTACTCAAGCTGCGGACGCCGCTGGGGAGAGAAAACACAGAGGGCACAAGGGAAAGCAGAACTCGCCGTCCGGGAGTCAGTGCCTCAGAGATTTAATGCGAAGTTTGGCGCACGCAAAGTCTCAGCAAAAAGATTATACAGCCCCCGGCCACAGTAGCTCTGCCCCCCGGCAATCTGTTCTCCCAACTGCACAAAGCCTTGTAACTGCAGTGTCTTACTAGATGGCATGACAGGCCTATGGAGGGATCAGCAGCTTTGCCACCTGCAACTCCCTGCAGAGCCCTAGAGGATGTTCATGAAGGGCCCAGCTCCGTTCTCAAAAGGCATCCAGGCCTGAAGGGTATTTAGATGCTGATCTCCTGCTGAAAAGAACAGGAGAGGTACCTGACTGCTGCTGCAGGTCTGGGCCCAGGGCGCTAGATTACCGCCAGGGCATTTGTTTAAAAACAGACTTTCCAGAAGGGTTAAAACTAACTGGGCTCTCTCCAGCCAGCTGAGCCCTAGCTTCAGAGGGCAGAGAACGCAGGCCCTCCCCCCCCGCCTCCTGAACGAGCCGTTAACAACTCTGAATCAGGGCTCAGAATCCCCTCCTCTCATGCCCTCCCTCTCTTGCAGGGCTTGGGCCCATTTCGTTCAAAGCAGAAAACCTGGGCCCAGACCCTCAGCTCTATTTAGGTGCCTCTTCCTCACTCTCAGCTTCTTAACAGGTGACTTGCGGAAGTGCTACACACCCACAATATCAAAACAAAAAGCAGTCAAGTAGCACTTTAAAGACTAGCAAAATAGTTTATTAAGTGAGCTTTCATGGGACAGACCCACTTCTTCAGACATGGTCCTTCAGACGTAATGCCAGCTACAGGAATCGTGTAGCTGGAACAGAGCCATCTTCCATCGACGTATCTGGCCGTCTTGCTGAGGGACGGCAATTACTCTCAATGCTGAGTACAGGAGTTGACTGTCGATCCCCGATAATTCGGTTTAGGCGCATGAAATTGAACCCTGCAAGACCGACTCTGACCGGGTGACTCTCCCGGCTAGCGTAGCTGTACCTAAGGCTCCTGTTCCCACACCTGTTATTTCTTGCTCTGCTACCCTTTGATACCTACTGTGCCTTCCCCTTTTCTCACCCCAGCCCTGCTCTGCTCTCCCCTCATTCATCCATCTCCCTCCCCACACCCGGGAGGCGGGGGCTCGCTTATGGGGAAACGTTCAGAGCGCTAACCAGGACAAGGTGTCCACTGCTGAGGGAGGAAGAAGATAAGAACCTATGAACAACTG
Source organism: Carettochelys insculpta (assembly GCF_033958435.1). NCBI lineage: Eukaryota > Metazoa > Chordata > Testudines > Carettochelyidae > Carettochelys > Carettochelys insculpta. Next base: position 5,551,007 of record NC_134147.1, on the reverse strand, counting down.
ATGGGTCTAGGCCCAGATGAGGGGGCCAGTCAGTGCAGCACAAAAGGCTAGGACTGGCCCTAGGGCTTAGGGGGCAAAACTAAGAGAAGGAATATTGAGGCTCAACAGGAGAAAAATCTGCCTCCCAGGGGATGTGTTGGACTGGGGACGTTTCCCCCGGGAAGGGCCTGTCTCACCAGGATATTCCTGACAAGGCCAGAAAACAAACAACCCCCCACTGAGGGAGGACAGAGAAGAAGCTTTCACCCCTCATCTTTTACTCTGGTTGCCAAAGCAACACCATCCCCAGGCTCTCTGGTGCAGAGAAGTGGGGGGGAACAAACACCCACAAACTCTGTCTCCCCTTCACGCATGCCAGCTCTTTAACAAGCCAGCGCTGACTGACAGCCCCAGGAGCTTCTCTCTTCAGTGTCTTTTCTGCCTGGAAGCAGAGGTGCACACACCCTTTCCTTGGGCCCAAAGGACAGGACACTCATGCTCTATCTAGAAGTTTTTCCAGGCCCAGCTCCCAGGACTGTCTAGTTACAGAGGAGCAGCAGAAGAAGAGGGAGCAGGTGCCAGCCTTGAATATATGTATACAAAAAAAAAAAAAATCCATTTTCCCTCCCACTAAGCGACCCATTTGCACCCTCTGGTGGTGAAGTGCCACTACAGCAACCCGACACCAACCCCGTGGCAGCTCTTTTGGTTGTTTCTATCTTTGAAATACCACATTCAAAGATAAAAACAACCTCAAGAGCTCCCATGGGGTGGCGTCAGCCCTCTCACTGTCACAACTTGCTCTGCTAGGTTGCACGCTAGCAGGAGACAGCATGAGGGGATGGTGTCCTGTCTCCTCTTCCAGGGAGCAGCAGTATCCCTCAAGCTCCAGGACTGTCAGGTAAGCAACAAGTCTGAGGGATAGGCGTGTTAGTCTGTATCTGTACTAACAGCAAGGAGCCCTGTAGCTCCTTAGAGAGTAACGTAAAAGTAATAGTAGCAAGTCACCGGGACCAGACAGCATTCACCCGAGTTCTGAAAGAACTTAAGTGTGAAATCACGGAACTGTTAACTGTGGTTTGTAACCTATCCTCTAAATCAGCTTCTGCACCCAATGACTGAAGGACAGCTAATGTGATACCAGTATTTAGAAAGGGCTCTAGAGGTGATCATAGCAATGACAGACTGGCAAATCTAACATTAGCACTGGACAAATTAGTTGAAACTATAATAAAGAATAAAATAGGCACATAGATGAACTTAATGAACTTCCCAACTTTTTTGGGGAAAAGTCAACATGGTTTCTGTAAAGAGAAATACCTTACTAATCTGCTAGACTCAAAAAGGTAGCACTATAAGTCTGTAACTTCGCAAAACAAAGCAAACCAATTACCATGTGGACAAGGAGGTTCCAGTAGATATATAGCGTACTTAGACTTCCAGAAAGCCTTTGACAAGGTTCCTCACCAAAGGCGCTTAAGTAAAGTAAGCTGTCATGGAGTAAGGTGGAAGGTCCTCTCATGGACTGAGAGCTGGTTAAAAGACAGGAAAAGAAGGGTAGGAATAAATGATAAGTTTTCAGAATGGAGAGTGGTAACCGGTGGCGTCCCCCTCCAGGGGCTGTAGTGGAACCAATCTTTTTCAACCTATTTATAAATGATCTGGAGAAAGGCGTAAACACTGACACGGCAAAATTTGCAGATACTCAACGGCTCAAGATCATGAAGAACAAAGACGACTGTGAAGAGCTTCAAAAAGATGGTCATTCAAGAAATTTGATGTTGATAAATGTAAAGTAATGCATACTGGAAAAAAAATAATGCCAACTATACATTCAAAACGAAAGGAATTAATTTAGCTTATAACCACTCGAGTCATTGAGGACAGTTCTCTGAAAACGTCCACTCCATGCGCAGCAGGAGCAGTCACAAAAAAAAAAAAAAGCAAACAATGTTAGGAATCATTAAAAAGGAGATATAGAATAAGAGAATAATCCATGGCACACCCACATCTTAAATATTGCATATAGATGTGGTCACCTCATCTCAAAAAAGATACACTGGTGCTGGGAAAAGATTCATAAAAGGGCAACAAAAATAATTAGAGGTTTGGAACAGGTGCCATTGCAGTGAGATTACAAAGACAGGAACTTTCCAGGTTAGAAAAGAGGAGACTAAGGTGGGATATGATCGAGCTCTGTAACATCATGACTGGTGTGGAAAAAGGCAATACAGAAGTTATTTACTTGTTCCTGTAACGTAAGAACTAGGGGTCGCCAAGTGAAATGAATGGGCAGCTGGGTTAAAACTACCTGTTCTGTTCACTCCCTCTTGGGCATCTGGCAGTAGTCACTGTCAGAAGATAGGCCACTGGGCTAGATGGACCTTTGATCTGATCCAGTATGGCTGCTCTGATGTTCTTCACAGATTCATTAGGGTAAAAGCTTTCGTGGGTAAAAAACCACTTCATCAGTGGGAATGATGAAGTTGCCTCTGCTGAACCGGAGCTTATTTGCAAATTCAATCCTACACAATTACACCACAATAAGGAACTTAATGGGTTAACACTCTACAGAGGCAACTTCCCCTTGATGGAGTCACATCTCTCTACCAGCTACATTGAACAGACACAACCGCCCCAGTTAATTCACAATGGATAGCAACTTTTTGCAGACTTTCTTACATATATACCTACCTTTGTATTTCCGCTCTGTTCAACTCAAGTGGGTTTTACCCACAAAATCTGGTAGGGTAGGTCTACACTGTAAAGCTATTTTGAAACAGCAATCCTAGCATCTCCACAATGCAACTGCTATTCCGAAATAATTTTGAAATAGCAGCTGGCTTCTTTCAAAACCGGTAAACCTCATTCTATGCAGAACAGTGCTTATTTCAAAATAGCTATTTTGAAATAGGGGCTGTGTAGACACCTACCAGTGGAAAATAAACCAGTGCAGCTTTTAGTTGTAGGCGAGTCCTTAGACCTCTTCACTGCACTCCGGTAGCGTTCAAAGCCTTAAGTGGGTGGCAGCCACCTCATTTCACAGCCCCTTTACACTAGAGGTGGCTTAAGTGAAGAAAAAGATCACTGGTCTCCAGCTGCCCATTTGGAGGCAGTGTGACTCTGGTGTCCATTGGCTATCCCAGACCTGTTCTAAGCATTCCTGGTATGGCTAGAGGAGAAAGCTTCTGTATTGCCCAGAAAGGGGCCACAAAGCCCATTGCTTCAGAAGGCAACCCCTCCTCCCTAATTCCCCCGTATACGTGGGCACACGCACATGCATTCGTTTGCTTTCTGAGGAGATAAAGTAATAAAAATAGGAGCAGAACTATACTACAGACTATTTATGACATGGAGTAAGTCGTGTGTGGTCATTTATAGTAGGGGTCACTAAAATGCTTGAAAAATGACGGGTAGCTGGTTGGAAGCTCAGGTCTGGCTACTGTCTTCCCCGTAATTCTGGATTCTGTCAGTGGCTCTCCTGCTACAAATGTGATCCTTGTTTGTAGGGCCATGTAAAATTACCAGACTTGAAGCAGTTCCTGATGGCTTCACAGAGTTGCTTTGTTAAAATACATTTTTACTGTCACTAATGAACTTGTTTGCTGACTTGGGAGGGAAGGATCCCATAGCGCCTTAGAGATTACGGGTATGTCTGCATAGCCGCCTTATTTCTAAATAAGTTGTTTGGGAATAGTTTAGTTTATTTACAAATAACAATCCTGTGCACAAAAATACATTTTGAAATAGTACTTAGCTATTTCAAACCGCAGTGTCTACACACGCAGATCCTATTTGAAATAGAGCCATTGGACACCGGCTACATCTACACTACAGAGATCTTTTCAGAGAGTGCCTCCACGCACAAAAAAGTGAATCCAAGGAGTGATCTGCTCGTTCTGTCCACACAGCCCCAGCTCTTATGAAAGAGTGGGCCAGGGATTGAAACATCAGGTGCCATGAGGACTGCTCTTTCGAAAGAAGGGCCCTCCAGAGCATCCATACACGTCTTATTTTGAAAGAAGTTTTCAAAAGGGCACGCGCTCCCTGGAACGGGGGTGGAAGAGCACTTTCGAAAGGAGCAGCTCATTCTTTTGATTTACTTCTGAGACCACTTTGTGTGTAGACACTCCACGAGATCTTTCAAAAGAGCCTCCTTTCAAAAAAATCTTTTGAAAGGACTTGTTTGTGTAGACGCAGCCACTAATGGCTTATTTTGCAATAGTACAACATTCCCCCCCAGCCCCGCCACCAGTGGACAGATATGCAAGGCCTGGCCTACAGGACAGTTAGATCAATACACCAAGGTGCTTTACATCAGCATGTGTAAGTGCTTACGCTAAAACGTAGCTGCCACTGATGTAATTTCCCTTCTGTGCAGATTTAACTAAACCTCTGAGAGAGGTGTAACATTTAGGTCAAAGTGGTTAGGTCAACTGTGTCGGCCTAGACACTGTTGCTGCCTTTCAGAACCTGTCCCACGGTGCCCCAACTTATCATTACATCTGTGCAAACATTCCCAGTAACGATGCCCACTGACAGAAGGATCATAGTGTGACCATGCAAGTGATTTAATTACTGTGGTGACTATACAGTGACGTAACTTCGGTCAGCTTAGTTTAGTAATGTAGACTTGGTCCAAGTTTGGCTAATTCTCATAGCCAATAGTGTATCTATTGCAATAAAATAAATCACATTCCCAGCAGTCTTGACTGGTGTGAAAACCGTGTGTAGACTGGGCCAAATGAGAAGCAGGCCTGATTGTTTAAACGGTGTCTCTTATGCTGGCTTTATTGGCATCTTTACTACAGCCAAGAAACATCTGGTGCCAGTCATGTTAAAAGGGGTCATACAAAGGTAGCCCAGAGTCACTGACTACTAATGTGAGGATGCACACAGCCCATAGGTCAGAGGTGGAAAAAGTACCCCAAAAGTTACTTGAGTAAAAGCGCAGCGGCTTTCACTTCTGGATACTTGAGCACAATAAAGATGTGGGGCAAGCGTACTTTTGCTCAGGCAGTTTTCCAGGACACAGGTGACTTGTACTTAATACACCCGCAAAGCAGCTGTACTTTTACTCAAGTAACTTTTTGGGTACTCTTCCCTCCTCTGCCATTGGTGATGTTTTTACCTTAAGGGCATCAGACAAGAAGCTACAGCTATAGTGTCCCTCCCCAGCATGCTTAGAACTGTCAACTATCCCTTTTTACACATAATCCCTTGGCATTAGATAAACTGTCATTGACCTGAGTGACCGGATAACATTGACCTCAGCAATCAGTATGGCAGAAATACCTAAGCAGAATATGGTTATGCAGTTAGACAGTCCGCTGACAACTACGCTACCTTACCTATAGTAGAAGCAACCACCGCTAGAGCACGGACTTTGGTGCATGAAACCTAGTTTTAAAATTGCAGGTTCTGTAGAAGGAAGCCAGTCCTTTAGCAAATGCTGACTCACGCAGAAAAAAAAAACATTTTGCTGGACTATAGTTTCCTCAAAGTAATGTGACAGCAGATTCCTCAGGTTTATTTCTATATAAAATGTAGAGTTTACTGGATTACCTTTTGATACCAGGAGATAGTGTTTTCACAAGTTTACTCCATCAGAAGGTATTCAACACAAACAGCCATACGCTTTACATGTGAAGAAACTCAGTGCTCCCTTTCCAGGTTTACTTTTAGAATTACAGCAAAAAACTTATTTGGCAACTGAAAAATAGACTAGCGTGAAACGTGCCAAATCCAAACACAGTTACATCAATAATATGTTAAGCTAAAAAAGCACTGCTGGGGAACAGTCATTTCAATTGCCTTTGAGGATAACAGACATCAGCTGACAAATCTGCCTGAACTCCACTAAATCTGAATTGCCATAGAACAACACACCCACCCACGTGACTATAAAGAGACTCTAAGATGGCTCAATGATATTTAATACAGCATTCAAACAAGACATGTTGAGAATTCAACAGTTCAAAGGCTCCCGTTCAAACTGAGAAGGTCACGACGCTTGCTCTTGAATTACTTACTTCTCATTTTATTTGTATAAAAATGCTTTGAGCAAAACAAATGCCAACAGAAAAAACTGTGTTTCGGGTTCAAAACAAATCAGTCCTTTCACTGCAGAGAGGCAAGCTGGTTACTTGGCATTGTTGGCCCGCATTTTTTTCAGCCCCTTCTTGTTGTGCTTCTTTGCAAATCGCATGTTCCTTAGAAACTTGGGATCAACCTACAAAACAAGGCAAAAATATACCAAATTGAGAGAGAGAACTACAGGTCATTTGAAGTGTACAACCAAGCCAGGAAGGGGGTCAGCTATTTCCCCATTTGGAACAGACACATTACACATCAGTGGAGGCACTGAAATCAAACTACTTCAGAATTAAGAGTTTTAAACACCAGGTGTAGAACGCAGCTGGTATTTTCCCCTCTGTTTTAGAAACAGTAACAAAGACCACTTTGGAGTAGAAATTAAGATAATAATGCTCATACGGCAAATTTTATTTCCACGCCACAAGAGCAAAAGGTGATGTAACACTTTATTCTAGATCCAAAGTCACCACCACCAAACGCTGCTCTGATTTTGTTGGGTCATCCACAGTATTTCCAGGTCAATATCAACCGTGCCCTTGTCCTCACTAGGTTAAACAGTGTGTTCTTTCTCACCACATTAGCTACCTGGGGGTAAGAACATACTTTCTCCCCCTTTCCACCTAGAGAGTATAAAGGCAAAATAACTATGTGCTTCTTGGAGCTCTCTATGCCACAGTACCTGTGCAGCATAATTAGCAAGTGAGGACAGCACACCACAGCAAACTAAAGATAACGCATGACCCTAGTTCAAACAGCCAAACACTATTAAGTGATCACCTTGCAGATAAACACAAATTGCTATTTACTAGAGTCACCCAAACCCTGTTCTCACTAATCAAAGGCATCTGATGGTATACAATAAAAGGATCTACCGCTACAAAGGTTACTTGAACAATGCTTATTCAGAGTAACCCCAAAGAAGTTAATAGGATGTCACATGAGTGCAGGATTAGGCCCTAACTGCGGTATTAAACAAAACAAAAACATTTACGCAAGCTTTAAAAAGAGTGGTTGCATATATCAAGGTTACAAGACTTCAAAAGAGAACAGATAATTCCATTAACAAAGGGAATGTCTTAAGTTCTTATTCATTTATGAGTTCAAGTAAGCTTTATCTCCCGAAAATGAGAGGCACCTTTAAAACAGCTGTCTCATTTCACAGGTAGAAGTAGGGATAAGATAAGTGGAGATATGCATCTCCTAGAACTGGAAGGGACCACAGGAGGTCATCTAGCCCAGTCCCCTACCCTTTTGGCAGGCCAAGCACCATCCCTGACATCTATTTGCCCCAATCCCTAAATGGCCTCCTCAAGGACTGAGCTCACAACCCTGGAGTTGGCAGGCCAATGCTCAAACCACTGAGCTATGCCTCCCCCACATTTAGAGCCACTTCTGTCCTCTAGCAAGGGGAACTTCTCAACATAAATAAAGGCAGAGAAATACTACAAAGGGAATTCGTGAAGTTAAAAGCAGGCAGAAAACCATTCAAAATGGAAAGTAATTATTCAAGCCATGTATTTTATTGAGGGGGAGAAGCATGAGAAATAAATAAAAATGATCCTCATCCAACGCAGAATCTGAAAGCTGTGCCTAGTGTAGATAAGACAGGATGCCATTACCGAGGAGGTTCTCAAACTTCTGTATTGGTGAACCATTTAACACAGCAGGCCTCTGAGTTATCCCTCCCCTCCACCCCGTCAATTAAAAACACATTTTAATATTAACACTACTGTAAGTGATGGAGCCAAAGGGGATTTGCAAGTAGATGCTGACAGCTTGCAAAGTCATGAGGGGGTTACAATTAGCGCTGCTCTGTACTCCCAGGAGACATTGTGGCCAAAGGGGATGAGCGTGGTACTGCCATTCCCAGGAACCAAGGCTCTGGGCCGGCAGCTCCTGCCAGCTCTGTCTGTACCACCCTCAACCCTGCTGCCAGTGGGGCTGAAAAACCCCAGACAACAAAAGAAAGGGAGGACGATGGTACAGCCTCTCAGCTGGGAGCTGCCAGTACAGGGTACTGGCTCCCAGGAGTGTGTCAGCAGGTACTGATGTCTAGCTGCAGATATATACACATCCATGGGTAAACATTTCTATCCATGTAGGGCTCTTGTCATGACCAACAGCTTTCACAGGTGTTAAGCCAGTACAGTTAGAGCGGAGTCTAGACCAGGCCAAGATCAAGCCCTGTCTGTGGATGATTATAGCTAGACAAATCTGAACCACAGTATATGACTTCAGGAAAGGCAAGTGGAAAACAGTGACAAGAGAAATATTTTTTGTGCAGTAAAATTTAAACCCAGACACTGGGTAATGAGACAACCGTTTTTAAAGAGAGGAGTGGAAAATAAGTGTAGAAGTACTGATGCTGAGTGCCTACAGCTTGTGTGCAAGCCTCCAGAGCCCGACAGCAAAAGTATAAAAAGAGAAATATTCACCCCCTTCAGAGATTCATATCTTTGGGACCTGGGTTTCTTGATACCATTTCTGTGCCATTTGCGAGCTGTTGACAAATAAAATTTACAGATCAAAAATGGGATATTATCAAACATTCATTCTATTATACTATTTTTGTCCACTGCTTATCCTATAAGAAACCCACTTAATAAAACACATCTAACATTTTATAATGCAGTCAAGAATTTAAAAGAAACAAAGTGCCTGCTCTCTACAGCCCCTTCCCATTGCTTTACATGAAGACTAATAGCTACTGGAACAGTTATTATTGTAGCAAAGTTTTGATGAGGAAAAAGCAACAAGAATATTGTTTTTGAATGGCACAACTGATTTTCAAGAAGCCACAGAAAGCAGTTTTCCATTCTTTTTGAGGTACCCCTTCTGAGCTGCTATATACCAACTCTAGACCAGGGTTTCTTCAACTATGTCCCATGGAACAAGAACTCGCAGGTGTGCTGCAAGCGTTTGGAAAACTAATTCAAAGTATATATTTTCTGTTATTAAAACCATACTCTTCTTCATTGCTATGATTCCTGATTAAGTTACTTCATTTTGTTTTTGCTGTACACGTGGCCTTTTTTTGGACTGTCAATTTTTTCACGATAATTTTCATAGGTGTTCCACACAGAAAATATTATTGTTTGATGTCCCGTGGTGCCAAAAAGCACAAGAAACACTGCTGTAGACCATTCACATTTTATTTTTGGTTGTTTGCAATCACATCCTTCAACTTTAGGCACCCTAAGCCACAAGAAGGGTGTGAATGCTCTCTTGTCGAGAAGCATAAACGGGTAAAATAACGCACCAGGTAAGTTGGTTGTCTTCTGAAGAAAAAGGGAAAAAGAGGAGGACTCTTTATCTGAACTAGATGTCTAGAAGAACATGCCTGGTATTCGTACAAGGCTGGCAAAAACATTCACCTATCCCAAACCCATGCTCATTATTCATGTAAAATGGCAGTTTTTATATTATATCTCAACCGTACTGAATCAAGCAGCATTTTAAAAATCTCAAGAATCAGACACAAACTTACACTGGTTGTGAGTGGTGTGATTCTTGGACTTGGCCATGATTAAACCTGTGATGGGGGGAAAGAAACACACGTCTCAGAATGGGTAGGAACAGAGGCACCACTCTCCTCCACACCCAAATGCTCTGTGATGCTTCCAAGGGAATAATGCCAAAAACACAAACCTACTACATTTAGAGCCCTACAAAAGTGTGGATTCTTTTTATGGAAGACGGACACAAATGCTGTTCCCAGAGCCCTGAAAACCCACGGAGCCTCTCTATAGGTTGGATGGGGGTACAGACGCACATAAGTGCTCCAGCTATTTAACCCCGCCCTAAAATGACCCTCAGCCTTCCCCCTGCAATCACAGAGCCGCCCTCCCCCAGACCACAAATCCTGTCCCAGTTTCTCCTGCCTCTAGTCCCACACATCTCCCATGCCAATCCTAAACCCAGTGAGACCCAGACTTGCCCCATGCGCCATCCTAACACCCCCTCCGCCGGCAGCCCCCGTCCTGGCGCAGGCCACCCTACGCCGATGCCAGTAACCCCCAGGGCCGAACCCAGTGCACCCCACCTCCCTCCCTTCCCGGGACCCGGCCAGCTGCCGTCCGGCAAAGGAGCGTGCGCCGCGCCCCTCGGCGGACAGCGGGGGCCTCGCCCAGCGCAGCCCATCCGCCACAGGCCCCGCCAGCGGCTGCTGCGGGCAGGATGGGGCCGGATTGCGGAGAGACGCTCACCGGTGCTTTGCCACCGCGGGGGACGAGCCGGAAGAGAAGGAACCGCCGCAAAGTCTTCTGGGAAATTGGCCGGGGAAGGGGGGAGCGGAAAACAGACGGACCGGAAGCCAGCGGTTCCCTCACGTCCGTGCGGAAACAGGTCCCGCGAACAGGAAGGTTCCCGCGAGCCCCGCCCTTGTCCGGTCCCTGACACTGGCTCGCGATGTGCACCACCAGCCCCGCGGCTGGTTACCTGTTCTGGGCGCTTAGGGGGCCAGCATGTGTCCCCTCCAGCTTCCGCGTCCGGGGGTGCACGTGTGTCGCTCTCACACTCCCTGCCCCCAGCCCCCTTGCCCTGGGGATGCTTCTCTTCCCCCTCTCCGCCCCCTTTCCAAATGGAGCACGAGAGCTGCCCCTAATTAGGCACACACTGGCATGTCCTTAAGTCACATGCTAAAGGGTCAGATTCTCCTCTGCCTCGTACTGGTGTATTTTAAGAGTAAATCCATTGACATCACTAGTGGAAGAAAAGACTTCATAAAATGAAATGTCAGCCAGTGCTGCTTCCACTGACGAGCAGGAAGAGTCAATCCTTGGTCACCCCCTGCGGTAACTGGAGAAAACCATAACCATCCTCCCAAGCAGCGACAAACACTAGCCAAACAGCCTGCGCGGCCAGGTCAGAAAAGCAACTCTGAGAGCTGGTCTATAGAGCAAATTACCTAGCCAGGCTGATGCCCACAGGGAAAACTGTTTCTGGTGTTTCAGGGTTCAAATCTCGGGCAATAATTCTGTGAGGATTAGATTAGGTTAGGGGGCCCATTGAGAATGCAACAGCTCTAACTTGTCTTCAGTTCCGCTTCCCCAGAAAAGCTTAAAGGAAGAAATCACCCACCTGTTTCAACACTGCCCAAGACCTCCTTACCTTAAAACTGCAGGTTGACCCTGTCTAATCCAGCACTCTTGCCTGGCAACATACGTAGTCTGGCGTGATTTTAGTTAGGGCAACCATCTCCCAAACCCAGGACAGGGAGACTTGGGGGAGGGAAAGATTGCTCTGTCCAGCTCCACCAAGCCCTGGGGAGCCGGGAAGGAGGTGGCAGCTGCTGGCAGCCCCCAGTGTGCCCCAAGGAAGTGTCAGACGCCATCGCTCCCTGAGCCGCGGGGAAGTGGCAGGGATGAGGCAGCTGCCTACACTCTCCCCCTCTTCCCTGAGGCTCGGGGAAGTGACTCCTGCCAGCAGCTGCGCCTGCACAGCTGCTGATGGAAAGGTCGGGGTGGGGGGCAAACACAGGACAATTAGTCTCTTTTAAAAAATAAGTTGGGATGCCTTTTTGTTATCCCAAATATGGGACTGTCCCACCTAATACAGGACAGATGGTCACCCTAATTTTAGTCGGCTGGCTGTCCATTTATATGTGTGGCCAAGTTTCCTGTGGTCCCATAAAATTTGTTTACAGACACCAGCCATGGATCTCCATGTTCTGTGCTGTTATTTAGCTGTAATTTACCGTTAAATGTCTTCTAAGAGCCCAGGAAGCAGTGGAAGTGTTGATAATGCCGCTAGACATTATTGACCTCTCATCCTTCAGTAAATTCTCTTGTTTGGCTCTAGTTAAGGCCTGAGGGTGCGAGACTACAGAACTGCAGCCTGTACTACTTATGGCTTTATATTTCTCAAGCAACCCTTTTTTTCCAGCCTTCTGCCACATAGTACTTCCTATTTTGATAATTTGGCATGTATGAACAATGAGATGCAAACTGCTCCAAGGCAGCTGAATGTGGAAGAGTAGGCCATATTTTCACTTAAGAAATAAATAAGGACTCAGATTTGATGCACCAACGTCATGTGATAGTTTAGTTAATAAGCCTTTTCATAAGTCTTTTCATTGAGAATCCAAAGCACAGATCATGTAAAGTGGATTCCGGATGTAAAGTAGAGATTCGTGTTTCTCTCGCTTGGTGGCACTGTTTGATCATAGAAGCAGAACATGTAAAATAAAAGTGTTTAGACCAGACAAATTTATCTGCATTTGTACATTATATAATTTTATCAGCAATTTTGTTTTCAAATTATTAATTCAAATGTTACCCATTTAGTAACTCTTCATTAAGAATAGCTTTATTTTCATTAAGTTTAGGCCTTTTTCAAATGGCTGTCAAATACTCTTTTGATTCTTGGAGATACTGCCCATCACTCCCTTTGTAATATCACATCAATGTCCAGCTAAAATGACAAATAAAGGCTTCAGTAGTGTAAGCACTTACGTACATGGTTATCTTCAAGAACAAAGATGTTTCAAAGTAGTCTATGCAGAAGAAATAGTGAATGTGACTAGCCACATAGTTCTGTCGAATGTATCACATAAAGACGCTAACAAACAGATAACCTTTTCCCCCTGTCATCTCTTTCTGGCTGTACAGACTAGAAAATTAAGAGTGAAAATCGCAGAGTGAAGTTGTGTAGACACACTTGCTTAGGACTAGTCGGAAAAGTAGCTTCACATTTGACTGAGACCCTAAACCAGTGGATAACGACCTGAGTTTTTACCATGCCATGCGCATTTTGAACTTCTCCACAAGTTCAAAGGACAAGAGTAACAGGAGGGAGGAGAGACTGTCATACTTGGACATATCTGTCCTCACTGTAATAAAACTTGTGGTTCAGGCATATCAGCCACCTGAGGATCCACAACTCCGATGGAAGATGATCATGCTCGGCAATGAGCGATCACCATCATCATCATTTTTTAATAAGCCAGGTGATGTCTTCAGTTATTGTGTTGTCATGAATAGCTGGACATCTTGACAACAATAATTTTAACCATTACAGTCTTCATTACTCAGTGTCATCTGTTAAACAGTGGTGTTTGTAACTGGGGTGGTAATTACTCTGACTTTAAAGGATTTTAAAAATCCATTGGTTAAAATGAAAATCACAAAATGCCTCTGAAATGAGAGGAACAGTGTTATACCAGGCAATGCAGCAGAGAGATAGCCGTGCGAGTCTGTATTCTATCAAAACAAAAAAGCATTCCAGTAGCGTTTTAAAGACTAACAAAATAACTTATTAGGTGATGAGTTTTCGTGTGACAGACCCACTTCTTCAGACCAAGTGGGTCTGTCCCACGAAGGCTCATCACCTAATAAATTATTTTGTTAGTCTTTAAAATGCTACTGGAATGCTTTTTTGTTTTGTACCAGGAAATGGTGTTACATATTGGAACACTATTTCTATACACCTCAGCCATATCATTTCTTTTCGCATTGTTGTTCCTACATCCCAAAAGCAATTTTTAATTTCATTGCTGAACCCACTCCCCTTTAGCTCATATTTATATTTGGGCAGTGACTTAACACAAGCAGTCCTTCATTCGTTCATGTCACTGATTGTCAAGGAAATACAGCCACGGGGCAATTCTCAGCTGCTGTAAATCACTGACAGCAGCACTCCGCTGAATTGCACAGCTGACGATCAGATCCGAATCTCTTTAGGATGCATTTAACAGCCACTGGAACTTTTCAGAGGCAGGTATGAAGGAAACCTTTGCACAGGATGAAAAAGAGCTAAGACTTTGTGGAGGTCAGTCAGTCAATCATTTATTGTAGGAGCAGACTGAGTTGTACTTGGTTATTAGACTCATTTATCAGCTACCACTGCCAAATTATGCTGGAGTTACGGCAGAGGTTGCCTGAACAGGGCCATGTATGGTGAGACACAGCTAGGCAGTAACCCTTGTTAAATGGGCCTCCAGCCTGCAATCTGGTAGATAGCCTTACACTTACAACAGCCAGTTTATATGCAGATATGCCAGGGTTTGGCAACCAGAAGATCAAGGAGAGCCATTTTTTTTTCAAATTTGGTAAAAACTCAATAATCCAAGAGCCGCAGTGCAGGTGAATACAAACAAGACAGTCATTAATAAATAATGTCAAACCATACTTTTTGTAACCCCTAGTTTAAGAATAGCCTAGACACACAAACACCCGCAAATAACCTTACTTAGCAGAGGATGGTAAAGACACAGTGATATCTCGGGTACTAAGTATTGCTTTCATGTTCGCTGCAGGAGCAGAGCTCCCTAGATCCAGCCAGAGGCTTGGGGGATATTGGTACCAAGTAAAGGGGAGGAAGGGGATTTGGATCCCTTTGGCCTAGTTTGCATTCTTTTGATCTCAAGCCCTTTGAACCTGCATTTGTACATGTCCTCGTCCCTCTCTTTCCTTTGTGCCTGACATGCATGACCAGGGAGCACGGAGTCACGTGGTAACCAGGGAATCACTCACAAAGCACCCAGCTCTCTGTACCCCCTGTCCTAGAACTGTGTTACCCCCAGGGTGGAGCATAGGTGGGATGGTCCGGGAAGACCAGAGAGATGAAAGGAAGCCAGTTGGGGAGCAAAACCAAGATATTAGGTAACACCCCCCCAATAAAAGATACCACCCACTGCTGGTATGAGATGTGACAAGTCTGAGAGGCGATGTTTCCTACTGATTGTGCACCTTTAAACAGCATTACATCCCTCATATTAGGTGTACTATAGAAACACACAAGCACTAGTGGAAATCAGGGCCCCTGTTGTCTATGTCAGCGGTTCCCAACCTTTTCACTAGTGTGGACACCAAACCAGTGCCCCACCCTCAGCCCCAAAACCATCCGCGGACCCCCAGTCACCCACCAAACCGTTTGTGGACCCTCATCCAAGCCAATTCTAGACACTGTGTACATTTCATTAAATGAAAAAGGAAACCACAGCATAGATTTTTCAGGCAGCAATTAATAACATTATCAGAAGATATTCAGTTTTAAAATAATCGATTGTAACTTTGCAATTTTTTTAAAATTGATTTGCTATGAACATTTTTATTCATCTTTTATTTTTTTCATGGACCCCTTGCAATACATCCACAGACCCCAGGTTAGGAACCCCCATTCTAAGGAGCTGAAATAAACCATACAGACAAAAGGTGGAAGCGGGGACAGAAGGCCCAAGAAGTGGAAATTTGCCCAAGCTCACGCAGCACAGCTCAAGTGAGACTGCAGCTCTCCTGAACCCCCAGTCCAGTGTCCTCCCTGCTCTCCTCATGTGCTAAGGCTATCCTTTAAATGAAGCTCCTATGCTTGGAGACCCAGGCCCTGTGCTTGTGCAGCCATTTCCTCCTGTGCAAAGTGCTTGTAAAATGCTGCCATCTCCAAAGGGGAGCGTTTTACCCCCATGTTGTGCAGAGCTAAAGAATAACCCAAAAGCCAGGAATCAGGAAATCTAGGTTCTTGCATTGTTAAAGGCAAGCCCAGGAAAAAAGAAAGGAAAGAGTTAAACTAAACGCTCAGTTGCATGAAACCTTCCCACAAACGAGGCCTTTCATTTCTAAATAAATGGAATTAATAAGCACAACGTATTAGAGATACGGAGAGGGTTCCTGGTACCTAAGTGGCGCAGGAGGACTGCTGCATAAAATAAAATGGGGGGCTTTTTGCTGTGTGTCTAAGAAGTCATTTAAAAAGGCAAAAGTTTCCCTGTGCAAACTTTCACCCTCTTGTTCTGTGCTCATCCCCATGACTGTGTCTTTCAGCAAGACTTCTAACAGAAGTGGTGGGAGCATCAGTCTTTGTAAGACTCCTTGTGCTGTTGCTCAGCAAGAGGCAGGCTGGCCTGGGAATCGGATCCGGGTACAGTTCCCTGTCTGCCACTGACTTCCTGTGCAACGCGTGCTGGGATTTCAAAAGGGTACATAAGGGAATAAGGTGCCACTTCATGTCCATGAGACTCCTCCAGAGCCGTGTTTCCCAAATAATTTGGCCATGGAACACTTTTGGTCTTGGAATACATTGATGGAACACAGACATGCTGGCTGGCGGTGGGGATGGAGATTTCATACCGAAAAACTGCTGCACATACTGCGCAAAAGTTCATTTAAAAGAGCTTGCTTTTTAGATGTCTTTTATTTTACAAGCATATTACCCAGAGGCTCTCAGCCAAGTGTAAGACCAACAGACCCATGTTGCCAGCACCAGGAATTGAACCTGGCCCCTATCAGGGGAGGTGAAGGCCAACCACCTCTCAGCCCAGGCTGTAGAGCAGGGACTTCACTCATCCTCGTATGAGGTCTCTGTGCCTCTGGGTACTACGCAAGGAACAAAAAAATTACAGGAGAAAATCATCTGAACGAACAACTAATGTCCTTCTGATAGGAGGACGGTTAGCAACCCCATAATTAAGTATAAAAATTAAAAATTAAATACAAACCCAAAACAAAATATCAATATAACAGCCGAAAGAAAGATAGTTAGTATCATTCTTTTGTACAAAAATAGAAAGTACAATGTTGTTCAAAAAAGGACTGTCCTTCCTTAAAGGTTAAAAACATTTTTATGAAAAAGAAACGCACAACAATACTATTCAAATACCTTAGTGTGTTTGTTACATGCATAATTCGTTGCTTAATATTGTAGAAGGAGAAATATCACTCGCACTGAAAATTTTTCACGGAACGCCTATTCCCATTGTGCGGAACGCAGTTTGGGAAATGCTGGAGGATCCTCTGTGCCTCACTACCCCTCTGCAAAATGGGAGCAAGAAACCCCCGTCTGTCTGCCTTGCCTAGTCACAGGGCAAAGTTTTCAGACCAGGGCCTCTTACGATGTGTATGTACAATGCATAACAAATACTAATAAATCTCCAAGCAGATGGAGATTAAACTGTCAGATTCCTCTGTCCATATGCTTGGAATCACATACCCTACAGGTTGTGCTATGGTTGGATTAATTTAATTCTTCCATTTTAATATAGCTTTTTATATGATGATGTGCCAGACTTTCCTTCAGCATTTCCGGAGCCCTTTATAATGTATGTTACACTTTAATGATGGCAGTTTACAGCATACCTGCTTATGCCAAAATGTATCCTGGCCTTAAAAGAGAAAACAAATCCGCCTTTCCTGTCCACAGCCTGTTTTGAAACAACAGGCTGGAGGCATTTACAGACAGGCGTTGCCAATTACACAAGACCAACCAGAGACAGGAACTACCCAACACTTCATTTTACAAGGCAGGCCCATGTTGGGCCTAATGCTAACCATTTCCAATGTTTGCCACTGGGAACAAGAGAGCGGGGATAGGGGATTATATATTTAGGATGCTGGGCACACAGAGACAGTGTAGCTCCCCAAATCCACAGGCCAGACATCCTCTGCTGCACAATGTCATCACACCAGGGCTCTCACAGTCTGCATTCTTTACAGCTCAGGATGGGGCAGGTGGGATGCACAGGTGACTTTAATGTATCTTCACACAGTCCTTCCCCGGTGCTGTTAGAATCTGCCAGCAGAGAAATCCAAAGGCTGCTATAATTTGTAAGGCTTGCAGACTGCATCAATGAGGCCATTCTGTCCAATAGGGGATAACCTGTGTAGAAGTATACCTTGACCTCCTTCGTCCTCTCATCGCCAACCCACCCTGCCTGCTCTATGGGTCGAGGGTGGTGGTGGTTTTGTAGGTGCAATGTTACTGGTCATTTCCCTAATCCGAAAGAAAACCATTGGCTGGTGATGCTGGGAGAGGGGCCATTTTGCAGCACTACAGAATTGTTCCATCCCAAAAGGTGGTTGGACCTAGAATCCACCTAAACCGTAACCCAGATTTAGCCAATCGCAGCGTGAATGGGTGTCTCCACCCTTAGAGCAAAAAAAAAAGACAAGCTCGGCAATTCTAACACAGAAGGCAAGAAGAGTGGCTAAAATAAGCCATAAAACGAAGCAGTCCTGTAACACCTTAAAGACTAATGGATTTATTTATTAGGTCATGAGCTTTCCTTACCCACAAACGTTCATGACTTAAGAAATAAATTTGTGAGTCTTTAAGGTGCCACAGGACTGCTTGTTTTTCATGATGCTGTGGAGTAACACCGTCCCCCCTCTAAAATAAGCAAGTATGCCAGGAAAGGCAGCCACTAGAAGGAGCCCTAGGCTACGTCTACACGTGAAGCCAACATCGAAATAGCTTATTTCGACATAGCAACATCGAAATAGGCTATTTCGATGAATAACGTCTACACGTCCTCCAGGGCTGGCAACGTCGATGTTCAACTTCAATGTTACGCGGCACCACATCGAAATAGGCGCTGCGAGGGAACGTCTACACGCCAAAGTAGCACACATCGAAATAAGGGTGCCAGGCACAGCTGCAGACAAGGTCACAGGGCGGACTCAACAGCAAGCCGCTCCCTTAAAGGGCCCCTTCCAGACACAGTTGCACTAAACAACACAAGATACACAGAGCCGACAACTGGTTGCAGACCCCGTGCCTGCAGCATGGATCCCCAGCTGCCGCAGCAGCAGCCAGAAGCCCTGGGCTAAGGGCTGCTGCCCACGGTGACCATAGAGCCCCGCAGGGGCTGGAGAGAGAGCATCTCTCAACCCCCCAGCTGATGGCTGCCATGAAGGACCCGGCAATTTCGACGTTGCGGGACGCGGATCGTCTACACGGTCCCTACTTCGACGTTCAACGTCGAAGTAGGGCGCTATTCCGATCCCCTCATGAGGTTAGCAACTTCGACGTCTCGCCGCCTAACATCGAAGTTAACTTCGAAATAGCGCCCGACGCGTGTAGCCGCGACGGGCGCTATTTCGAAGTTAGTGCCGCTACTTCAAAGTAGTGTGCACGTGTAGACACAGCTCTAGTGTACTAGGAGGACTGCACGGTCACATTGCAAAGTAGAATCATTAGGCACAATCAGGGAGATCAGACATCTCTGGGGAATGCTGGCAAAATATGCAGGAATTTCTCATTTTCGTTGCTGTTCTATTTGGCCGCGGCTCTTCCGTTTTGATACCTGTTAGGTTATTTTTAAGACCGAGGAAAGTCATGAGAAAGATGTTTTAGCTGATTGAAAGTGACTGATGGCCTCAGGAGAACAGGTTGGCTTGGGGGATTGGTAAGGAGGTCAGGAGTCTTCTGACACCAATTCTAATCTGGCCCATGTCAGCAGTGCCTGATACCAGACCTTCTGGTAGTCTTTCTCAGTGGCCTGTGTTTAAAGGAGTTGCATTACTCATTGCAGTTCAGTGGCTGGACTCATTTGTCACAACAATCACAACTTTGTTAGTCTTTAAAGTGCTACATGACTGCTGTTATGTTTTATCACAACTGGTGCCAACTAGCAGGAGTGAATGTGAAAGACCAGCTATACAGTTTAAAGGAATAAGGTTTCTTGGAGGTAAAGGTGGTCCAGAGGAACAACGGAAATGCAAATGCACAGAAGTGTTAATTCGAAGGAAAGAGAGCACCCCGAGGGGAGCAGCAAAGAAGTCGTGCTGCACGTGGCATCCTTCGTGCAGCCCCTCCTGCTGAGATGGAGAAGACAGGAAAGAGGATGTGTCAGATCCAGATCCCCAACTGGTGTAAACTGGCTGAGGTGTTGCACTCATGGGTTCCGAGGCCAGAAGGTACCATCGCAGAATCATAGAACACTGGAACTGGAAGGGACCTCAGGAGGTCATCAGGTCCAGCTCCCAGACTTCACAGCAGGACCAAGCACCATCTCTACCTGAGTTTCCCAAACATTTTTGTACCCCTTTCAGGACTTCATTGGTGTAATGCCCTCTCCCAGTGCTTATCTCCTGATTCTTCGTCCTTTATTTTCTGCTGCGTACCCCTTGAAATCCTTTCATGTACCACCAGTGGTACACAACCACTCTTTGGGCAACACTATTTGGGAAATACCATCTCTGTTAGACATTTATCTAACCTGTTCTTAAATCTCTCCTATGATGGCAATTCTATAATGTCCCTCAGCAACTTATTCCAGTGTTTAACCACCGGTCAGGATTTTTTTTCCTAATGTCCAACCCAAACCTCCCTTGCTGTAATTTAAGACAATTGCTTCTTGTCATCATCGGAGGCTCAGGAGAATAATTTTTAATCATGATCATGTAGTCTGACTTTCTGCACATTGTAGGCCCCGCAACCTCACTCACTCTCTCCTGTAATGGACCCCTAACCTCTGGCTGAGTTACCAAGTCCCAAAATCATCATTTAAAAGTGTCAGGTTACAGAAACCCACCGTTCACACTGGTGAGAATGGCAAGAGGCCCAGGCTGCCTGTTGCGGAGGAAAATGCTCCCATCCCCGTTGTCTCTGCCAAAATTCCTTCCTGGCTGAAGATATGTTGAACCCTGAGATCAGTTGAACCCTGAGATCAGAGGGTCTGTGCTGGCATTGACACTAGGTGGAAGTTGGGAGGAAGCAATCTCTTCTGCAGTCCCCTGCTATGTTATGAAGATTTGCGGGCCGTGCCTGTGCTCTGGCTTGGTGTATTGCCATGTTTGCTCCCGTTGTTGTTGCCTGTGTTTTCAACTGCATTTACCTTGGCCAAGGCATCCTGCTGTCTAAGCCGTCCCCGTAAATGACTCTGAATCTCATGCAAGTAGTAGTAAGCCTCTTCCACTCCTATGTCTTGGAGCACGGGCCATTGACAGCCATTCGCCAGAATACCCTGTCCTAGGTGATCCTTTCACATCTGACCAGGTGTATCCCGTCTGTCTTCAGGTGTTCCTTGCGCACCCTCTTTTCCCTTTTCCTTGTGGGTTCCAGCATAAGGCTTGCCTTGCGATGGTGGTGGTTGTTTTTCTGAGGGTATGTACAATTCATCACCATCTAGTACAAAGGTGACCATAAAGCGCCCCCTGAGCTGCTCTTTTACAGTTGAAGTGCAGCTCCCAGAGCCCCTTGAGAGCTCCCACCTTCTCCGCCTGCCAGACTAGATGGCGAGAGCTCAGGCCTTCTACTCTGTGGTGGGTTGGTGGAGTGAGGGACTTCTGGCCCCCAGGGAGGAGGGGTCTAGGGCTGCCAACTTTCTAACACCAGAAAACCAAATTCCCTTCCCCGCACTTTGCTGAGGCCCTGTTCCTGCCCTACCTCCGGCAACTCACATTGGATGCAGTTCCTGGCCAATGGGAGCTGCGGAGTTGGTGCTCAGGGTGGGGGCAGTGTTTGAGCCCTGTGGCCCCCCTACGCCTGGAGCTGGAGATGCTGGCAGCTGGCTGGCATGCTGCTTTCACTGCCAACCAGACTTTTAATGGCCCATTCAGCATATAACTGGAGATGCCAGGGTTCCTTTTGACCCAATGTTCCATTTGAAAACTGGACACTTGGCAACCCCAGGGGGCGGGGGTGAATGGCCTCAGGCTTTTAGTCCCTTGCCCTGGCACCAGCGTTCCCTGTAAGCTGAGTGCTTGAGCGGCCGCCCAGGAGAGATTCAGGTGCTGCCCGGCTGATTAGCGGAGTACCCACAGCCGGCAGCAGGGGTTTTGATGGTGGTGCACACCCGTACATACCTCAGCGCACGTAAAATTTATTCCACCCAAAGATGGAAAAAGTTAGCAGGACCCCTGCCCAGCTGGCCCCACCCCACAGGAAAGGGTGTGCACATCTTGTGGCACTCATAGTTTATGATGATTGTATGAGGTGCGGAGGGTCAATGCGTTTGCCCGCTCCTTCTAAAACCTGCCTTCAAATCCATCTCCAAGCTGAAGGCTACCACCATGCAGAAGAACGTCAGGCTCCCTGGGCTAAGTCCAGAGGCATCGGCATAGGGCACGCAGCTGCCATAAAGACAGGCTCCAGCCCCAGCCACCAGAACAGAGAGTTTGGCTTTGGGAAAGGGCTATCGAGCAGTGTAAATTGGTGTTCCCTCTGAGGTCCTGATTGTGCTGTCAGGCACCCACAGTGCTATGGGAACTGGGACCAGTGGAAGGGCAGAAACCAGCCCTGAACTGACAGGAGTAGAAAGCGAAGCTGGTAAAGCAACTTCCATGAGGAGGTGAGAGAGCAGCTCCCTTCTTCCTCACACCAGTATTTCTTACCATTTTTGAGGCCCTGGAACCCCAAACAATAATATTTTTCATGAAGAATGCCTCTGAAAATTTTCTTCAAAAACCAAACCAAAACGAACCAGCAACGTGCGCAGCAAAACCAAACTGAAGGAACTTAGCAGAACAATAACAGAAAATATAGATGTGCGCCGCACATTGTTGCTAGTTGATGTGCCACCGGACAGATAGGGAGAAGAAGCTTAGAAGAAAAAGAGTAGCACGATGTTAGTCAGCCGCGCTCTGTTGGCAGACTACTACCGTTCTCACGAGATGTACAAATAAAATTATGTTCCAGGGTGTCCTGTTGCCGACCTCGTCACGAAATGGTTATTTACTGTGAAACTTCGAATTCTTGTCCCAAGTGCTCGCCACACACCTGTGAGTTGTTCACAGAACACCAGTGTTTGGTGGAACCGTTTAAGAAACACTGGGATACACCACAGGCCCTGGAGACCACCATCTGCATTCGCCCTGGATTGGGTTCTGATTGCTAACAGCCATCCCAGTCCAGATCCTCAGAGGTATTTAAGGCCCTGCCTCCTACTGCTTTCAATGGGACAGGGACACCTAACTCCCTCTGAGGACCCGGGCCCACATTCCTGAGGAGCAGGCAGCAGCCTGCAGCTCGAGTCTGATGCTTCATTCCCTTTCCTGCTGCCTCCTCCAGCCCTGCCTGTGCTGGCATGACTGACACTGTTTTCCTCTTGTTGTTTTTCCACCTCCGCTCCTTCCTCCTCAGGGGAAATCAGCATTGGTGACCCACGTATGAGTGACTCACAGCCTGGGGCCTGCGAGGAATCAGCTGAGCTACCAAACTTAGTAACTTATTATTTTCCACTGCCTGTTCTTAGGGCATTTGCTTTGTTGCACTGTTCTGCTGGAATATCTTCTACAGCTGGCTGACAAGTCAGGGGAGAGCTTCCCAAGGATTAATTAAATTGTATTCCCTCGAAGTCTTGGCAAACAGTGACCTGCTGTGAGAATGAGGCAGATAAATTGCTCGGCAATGAATGTTCTGCCCAACTTTGCTGGTAGAGGTTCGACCTCTCTAATCCGGAACTCTCTAGTTGAGCAATATCCGTAATCCGGTAGGAGCTTAGTTACTGGATGAGCACATCATGAGCATGACCAAGTTTTCTGCGGGCCCATATAGTTTGTTTCCAGCCATCAGCCCTGGCTCTCAGTGTTCTGAGCTGTTATTTAGCTTTAATTTACCCCCAGAAATGTCCTGTAAGAGCCCAGGAAGCAGCAGAAATGTTGGTAATGCTGCTAGACAATACTGACCTTCCATGGTCCAGCAAATTCTCTCGCCTGGCAATGGTCAAGTCCTGAGGGTGCCAGACGAGAGAGGTTCAACCTGTATCTACAAACCGCAATTTCTCCAGGACAGCAAAGAGGAACTTCTGGCCTGGGGTGGGCAGGGGGTGAGGGGGCTTGTAAACAAAAGAGACAAAGCTTGAGTTAAGGGAAAGGCTTGGGAGGCTTCCCAGCCCCTGATTCTCTGTGTGACTACGGACACCTCACTTTGGCCTGGATCTTCAAAGGGATGTTGGCATCCAACTCCCACTGAGTAGCTGGATCTTGATCTTTACACCACCTTTATATTCCTCTCATCCTGGTGGAAAATGAGGGCTGCTTCAGTCTAGTTTAGAGCTCCTCTAACTTCCAGCAGCTGGTAAGAGCCCTCCGGGGAGAGTGCCAGAGCCATAGCATGTTCCAGCAACTCCCTCACCTCATAGAACGGCTCCGCGTGGGTGGCACTCCCCCACTATTTCTGCCAGCTTTCTGGCCGTGGTGCCCTCCAAAGGGGCCTGAGTGGGAGCTAGAATATAATTTAATGTGTGACCTACTCTCACCAATACTCTGAAAGGAGGCTCATGCGTCTAGGGGAGCATTTACTCAGCACTCCGCTCCCTCATTTAAAGCTGAGGCAGAGCATTTTCTATTTTCAGTTACCCCAAGCTATATCACACCTGGGGCTTCTTTTCCCAAACCAACAATTACTTGCAATCAGCACCACACAGAAGTGGTTTAGAGCAATGACTTGCTTCTCTCTTCTGCGAAAAGGCACCTCACCTGCGCAGGGATTATTTCAGCTGGAGACAGGGAGGTCTCAAAACTCACCCTGGTCGCTGGCATCCTGCACGCTTACAGACCTCATGCCAATCGCTGCTTTCAGCAGAGCAGGGGAAGCTTGTTTGGTTCGGGGTAGTGGAACTAACATGGCCTACGTCAGGCAAAAGGACATACTAATTTCAGGATGAAGATTTACAGCAGAAGTTCCCAGCCTGGGCTCAGTGAGGGTCTAGCCGGGGGTCCATGAAAAAAGAAAAGAGAAATAAAGATGATCCTAGAAAATAAGTTTTAAATAAATTGCAACATTACAATCAAATATTATTTTTAAGTTAACTCTCTTCTAACAATGTTATTAATTAATCTCCGAAAGTCTATGTTGCAGCTTCCCTTTTCGTTTAATGAAATGTACATAGCGGCTAGAATTGGCTCTGATGGGGGACCCACAAACAGTTTGGGGGAGTGATTGGGGGTCAGCGAATGGTTTGGGGAGTGATTGGGAAAAGCTTGGCAGGAACCACTATGTTTGAGGGAACATGACCCTTGAGGCCCTGGTCCCGATCCCCAGAGGGTGTACATCACCAGCTCTCTACCGATCTCAGGTTTCATCAGTTCCAATTTCCAAACCCAAACAAGCACCAACAGCCAGTGTTGCTGTCCCCAAGGATTTGCACCCATGTCTGCCTCCAAAATCCTGCCATCAGCTTAAGCCCCCCCCAGTCCCTGAGGTATTTTTCTATTTTAAAACCTCATGCATGTTGGTTTCTGTCCTTCCCTTCCAGCTTCTGAGCCTGCAGGGTGCACTTGCTCCATGTTTGCAGGCTTTACTCTGCAACCATGAGCACACGAAGCAAATTGGCTTTTATTTAAACAAAAAAAAGTCGGGGGCCGGGTGGGCGGGAAACACAGATCATCATGCCCATGCTGAGATCCAGCAGTTGGACTTGCAATGAAAGTGACAAGAGTTGGCCCCGCAGCGGAAACATTTGACAAAGAAATTTCCCCTTTGATAGTGTTATAGTTGCTGTGTGAGCACAGTTCGAATCTGGATGCCTGTAAGCACTTCAGAGAAAGGATCCCAGTTCTGTTCCTGATCTCTGCATAGAGATCCCTGCCACACAGAGAATTTCCCTGCGACGGAATTACGCTAACGGGAAGATGTGGCAGTTAAGAAGAAATCACCGTTTACTCTGCTCAGGGCTTGTCTGTATTACAGGAAAGACTGACCTGTTCAGAGTTGATCTTCTGGAGTTCAGTTTCACGTGCCTGCTAGAGATGCGCAAAATCGAACTCTCTGGGATTGGCAGTTGACTCCTGTTCACCTCAATAACGCAAGGAGTAAGGGAGGTCGACAGGAGAATTTCTCCCGTCAACCTCCCTGTGCGAAGACAGCCAGATAAGTTGACTGCAGATAAATCGATTCTAGCTCGCAATGGCCATAGCTAGAATTGTGTATCTGCAGTTGACTTACCTGCCTAGTGTACACCAAGCCTGAGTGTTAAAGCCTCCTCCTTTGTTTAAAGAAAATGGGAGAGAGGGGCTCGGCGGGGTTTTGGCTCACCAAGCTGCCTGCTCCCATAAGATGTCTCCTGCCTGAGTTTGTTCTGAGCTGGATGCTAAGTTCTGCTCACAGGTTAAAACGAGGACAGCCTCTGCTGATTGGTTTCCACAGCACAGTGGAGTGGCGCTAGCTAGCCACTAACAGATGGAAGGCTGTGGCTTGACCAGGCAGGAATAAATAGATGGAACCCATTTACTATAGGGCCCCAAAAAGAGCACTGGCCCTCTCTGAAAGGAACAGAGCCACTGAAGGTGTGATTGGACTGGTCTGTGCAGCTATACGAGCCTTAGGCCAGGTCTACACGAGACCTAAAAGTCAATCGTAGATATACAATTGTGGCTACTACAATCGCATAGCTGGAATCGACGTATCGATGATCGATTTATCTGGCCGTCCACACCGAGGGAGGTTGACGAGAGAAACTCTCCCGTTGACCTCCCTTACTCATCGCGAGAATGAGGAGTACAAGGGCTGACGGGTGAGCCCTGATGGCTCTAGTTAGTGCGTCCCCATGCGGTGCACTAAATCAAACCCCGGAAGATTGACCCTGAATGAGCTGATCCCCCAGTAAGCATAGAGGCACCCTCAGTTATTTATAGCAGCAAGGATATGGAGGGGGAAGGTAATAGTGTTCCCTCTCATTTTTCCCATCCATGGGAGGAGTACATTTTGTTACGTGCACTGAGACATGCGTGGATGTGCCCCACCAGTAGAAACACAGGCTGCCGGGTGTGGGTGGTTATGGGGGCTCGCTAATCCGCTGGGTGGCCCCTGAATCTTTCCTGGGTGGCTGCCCAAGTGCTCAGCTCACAGGGAACGCTGGTGGCCAAAAGAAGAGGTCTGAGCTAAACCGATGCTGAGCTGGGCTATGCCCTGCTTATCTGCGAAGGTGGCAACGATGGTTGAGGAGCATTTGGTGAAACGCAAAGGACACAGGCAGACAGATTGGCCCTCCAAGGAGGTAACCTGAACACACAGTGCTCACCGGAAGGCCCCGGAGCTGGTGGTTAAGACAGGCAGAGCACCCCTGCCTTTGGCTAGTCACTTTTAACTTCTCTGCAAGGGTGCCTCTCAGAGCCGGGCTCCACAGGGTTTGGGCTGTAGCTCAGAAATAAATAGGTGGATGGTTGGGAGCTCTGAAGCCCACCTCCGTCAGCTTGGGAGCCTGGGCTGCCATGGCTGCACAGCGGCTCTTAGTGCCACAGAGGTGGCAGGTTTGTATGATTTTTGGTGGTGCCCAGAGTGGGTGCAAATCCCTCCCCCTGCACCTGCCTTGTAATTGTGGGTGGGGGAGTGGGACTGGGGATGAAGGGTTTGGGGTGTGGGAGGGTTCAGGACTTGGGCAGAGGGTTGGGGTGCAGATGAGGGGTTTGGTGTGGGGCTGTGGCAGGAGCCCCTCTCCTCTCCTGGCATCACATACACTCAAGCCCCCAGGCAGGAAGGGTGCCACAGTGAGTTGCAGGGAGAGGGGAGGGGAAGGGGGGATGTCATGTGCCTCCTCTCCTCAGCAGAGGCAGCAGTCAGCCTGCTGTGGGGGCTGCTCCCTATAGACAGGCTGCAGCAGGGTGAGCACTCCCACGCCAGTTCTCCAAGGGCAGGCAGGCAGCCAGCAGAGATGCTGGGAGGAGGGTTGGCCGGTAGGCCCAGGGGAGAGACCCGGCCTGACATCGATGCTGTGGTCTCCAGAGCTCTGAGACTGGTGGAGCCCTGGCGCCATGGGCCCATACATCTCACCGCCCATGAGCACGAGCCCTCTTCTCTTATCCTAGGCTGTGAGACTCGCTGGCTGTGCGGATGTAGAACCACAGAATGCTCAAACTGGAAGGGACCTCGAGAGGTCCTCAAGTCCAGTCCCCAGCCCTCATGGCAGGACCAAGCACCATCTATCCACACATACACGTGGACCTTCTGTGCCTAACCTTGCCCATCTCCTCATTAAATCCTGTGCAATGTGAGTGAAAACCACACCCCTGTTCACAGCTCGTCCCTCTGCTTGCTCAGGGATTGGCCACATCCACAAAGTCCTCTTCCAGAATCCACAGCACTCACTTAGAAGAACCCCAGGACAGATTACTGGGGATGGTCACTCCCACGACTTTGTCAGGAACTTGGAGAGGATGCCCCCATGGGACATTACAATGATCTCATGGAGGCTCTCGCGACCTTTCCAACCCATAAGTTGGGGTTTGGTGGTAAGGAAGAGGGAACGGAATTTCAAACAAACGTTTGCTTTCATCGTAAGTAAAGGCACTGTTAAGGCTGCACCTTCAGGGTGTGCTGTGAGTGTGACATCCTGAGCAGGTGGAAATAATTCCTCCTTATTGTAAATTTAAGGGCTTTTCCCTTCACCCTTTACAGCTGGATGAGGCCCAGAACATTGACTAGTTTTTTCTTGGGAAGAGAAATCCCCATCACTGCATTAGTTAGCTGGTGAAAGGCTTTGTTGCTCCTCCAGCACGAAGCAGACTTCAGCTTCTGGGCTCATTATCTTCTTTTGGGCAGCATGCCAAATGAGATTGAAGCGCTGCGGCACAGGTTTTTCAAGGATAAACCGTGAGCCTGTTTCACTAACAGGCAGGTTCCTTTGGCTCGCTGCAGTTCTGGCGCTGAAATAAAAACGAATCCCCAAATTCTTTGTCTGGAAGAAATTTATTGTAGTCTTCTGTGAGAGACAGGATTCCTGAGCCCTTAGGTGTGATGTCTTGCACTCAGGTTTTACTTATATTGCAGCTTATCCTGTATGCGGCGCATGTAGATTTCAAAGCTGTAACATGATGCATCCTGATTTGTTGGCTGGAGGGAGCAGTTTTAGAGGTGAGCGGAGTGGTGGATGGCTGGACCCACAGGTCTTTCAAAACATGTGACCTTTCAAAATGTGTGACCTTTCCTGGGTCTTTCAAACCAATGGCCACTATTTCAGAATAACTTTGCTAGCATCTACACAATGCAATTGCAATAACGGACACCTTATTTCGAATTAGATAAACCTCATTTTAGGAGGAATAGTGCCTATTTTGAAATAAAAAGCAGTCAAGTAGCACTTTAAAGACTAGCAAAATAGTTTATTAGGTGAGCTTTTGTGGGACAGACCCACTTCTTCAGACCATAGCCAGACCAGAACAGCTGTTCTGCTGTTGCTGTTCTGGTCTGGCTATGGTCTGAAGAAATGGGTCTGTCCCACGAAAGCTCACCTAATAAACTATTTTGCTAGTCTTTAAAGTGCTACTTGTCTGCTTTTTGTTTTGATAGTGTATAGACTAGCACGGCTTCCTCTCCGTTACTATTTAGAAATAGGGGCTCTGTAGACAGGGAATAGAGCCAATTTCAAAATAAGCCACAGTGCACCCAGTGGCTCTATTTTGAAACAGGTTCTGGTGTGTGTAGATGCTCTATTTCGAATTAAGGTTCACTCAATCCTATAGGCTGTGTCTACACTTGCATTCCTCTTTCGAAAGAGGAATGCAAATGAGGGAAATTGAAAATGCAAATGAGGCACTGATTTACATTTCTTGTGTTTCGTTTGCATAATCTATTTTCAGACGAGAGTCTTTCGAAAGGAAAAAGCACTGTAGATGGGGCTTTTTTGAAAATAAATCCCGTCTGAGAAAAAACCCTTCTTCCTAATTTGTTTCAGGAAGAAGGGTTCTTTCAAAGATGGGGTTTATTTTCAAAAGAGTCCTGTCTACATTGCTTTTTTCCTTTCGAAAGACTCTCTTCCAAGAAGAGATTATGCAAACAAAGCACAAGATATGTAAACCAATGCCTCATTTGCATTTTCGATTTCCCTCATTTGCATCCCTCTTTCAAAAGAGGGATGCAAATGTAGACACAGCCCCATAGTGTAGACGCATTATTCTGGCATAGTTTATTTTGGAATAATAACTCCAGAATAAGATATTCCGGAATAATTTTGCTGCGTAGACATACCCTGCATGTCCCTGCACAAGTCAAATACAATGGACTTTGCACAGCAGAATACGGGATGGTACTTGTTCTTTGCAAACGTGTTGGCCAAGTGAGTGGGGGCCCAGTCTGTGGAATGTTCAAAGCCTCATTGCTGTCTGATGCTCAACCTGTAGAGAAAAGTTAGCCCTTGCTGGAGGTTGGGGGAGAAAAAGGAAGACAGGCACCATCACCAGACACCAGCCTTGGCGTCCTATCCCAGCAGCACACCAAGCTGCCAAAGAGACTTTCAGCCACTTTGGGTACCAGGCAGCCTACCATGACATGAAGATCTGTGGCTGGACTTGATCCAGGCTATGTCCATGCAGCCTAGTCAATTAGTTAATGGGAGAGTGTTTTATGGGCTTCCCGGCCTTTTGTCCAAGCCGTTGGCAACTGATGGTGTGGTCCCAAAGATGGAGGAAGGGAGAGAGAAGAGAGTGTGCGCACAGGCCCGCCAACCAGGAGGGAGGGCCAAGAGGGGTAACTGCACAGGGGTCTGGCATTTCACAGGGGCTTGGAGGCCCCGGCAACAGTGGCAGCCAGGCGTTCCAAGCTCCTTTAAAATGCTGTGTGAGTGTCACTCCGCCCCCCTGTGCAGCTGCTGAGGGCTGCCAGGGAACTCAATGCCACGCTCTCAGACGTGCTCAGGGCTGGCTGTCCTTGGTCCCGATCCTTCTGCCTGAGGCCCCATCCCTTCTGGGGAGCATGGAGCCGGGCCACCCCACACCTGGCCCCCATGCCCGCCACGGCTGTCTGTCCCACTGTGTATATATAAAGGCTGGATGGTTCTCAGAATGGGCTATGCCGTGCCTTTCATTCCAGGATGACCTCATCTCAGGCCGTGTCCCATGCAGCATTGGTCCAGTGTCACGAACAACCCTACCATCACAAAGTGCACTCTCAGAGTGGCCGCCTCCAGATGTTCAGAGACCATAATTTGGGACCCCTTCAAATCAGGAGATTATCTTAACAATTAAGCAACTTCTAAAAAAACAGAACAAAACAAAACATATTCTTTGCATTTGCCTTTGGGTGTCAGAGCCTTTAGTGGATGATGTCAAGCTTTTCTCCAAGAAAATAAGCAAGCGGCGACTTTCATGTAACAGGAATCCAGGAGCTGAGGCCTTAAGAAACCAACATCCAATATCACAAGAATCTACAACAAATACCATCCTTGCTAGCATTTTCCACTGGTAACAGACCCCACAGCATCCATTTCAAGGTGTGCTATCCAGTTCAGAGATCAGACGTCATCGGGGAAGCTTGTGCCAATGAGGCATGTTATGCTGCTCTTCTGGTGGATTTTTTTTTAGGGCTATTAACACAGCACCCTTCACCACTGCTGGGTTTTTAAAGATACCAGCCTGGGGACTAAATGTACACATATGTCTTTTCCCTCAAAGGTGATCTCACTTTCTTACCCTCCGCACTCCAAAGAGGTGTAAGATAGTAATTCAGTGCTAGGTCACTTCTGAAAACTACAATCACACAGCAGTTCTGAGCTCCGAATATCAAACTTCTTCCGTGTGTGTTTCCCAAACTCACTGAATTTTGTTTTTAATTGTGGTCCCTGGTAGGTCTAAATGCTGCCAAGAAAATTCTCAAGCAGCTTCATTGTAATTAAAAAAACCAAAACAGAACCCCGAGGTTTTTAATGAATTGAACATCCCATTCAATCCAGATCAGTACAGAAGGCCTGACATTTGTTTGCTAGAGAGTTCCATTTATACTACTCTGCCTGCACAGCTCCCGTTTTTGACACGTCAAACATTTTTCTATTAATACAGACCTGGAGTGAAGAAGTTGTCAGGGGAAAAAGCAGCAGCAGAGAAGGAGACAGCTAGGGATTTTGACACATTTTGGGATGGAGATCAATGCGGTTGTTGGCTGTCTTGGCTAAAACAAGAAGTGAAGCAGTTAACAGCACCGTTGTTTACATCATCATCATGAAATCATAGAATTCACAATTCTAAGGACTGGTAGGAGGGAAAATAGCAAAATAGAGATGATGGATTTCAGGAAGGCAGATTTTGGTAAACTCAGAGAGCTGGTAGGTAAGATCCCATGGGAGGAAAAACTGAGGGGAAAAACAACTGAGGAGAGTTGGCAGTTTTTCAAAGAGACATTATTAAGGGTCCAAAAACAAGCTATTCCCCTATGTAGGAAAGATAGTAAATATGGGCAAAGACCGCCTTGGCTTAACAAGGAGATTCTGCATGATCTCAAACTAAAAAAGGAATCCTATAAAAAATGGAAACTAGGACAAATTACAAAGAATGAACATAGGCAAATAACACAGGAATGCAGGAGTAAAATTAGAAAGGCTAAGGCACAAAATGAGCTCCAACTAGCTACAGACATAAAGGGTAACAAGAAGGCCTTTTACAAATATATTAGAAACAAGAGGAAGACCAAGGACAGGGTAGGGCCATTGCTCAGTGAGGAGGGAGAAACAGTAACGGGGAATTTGGAAATGACAGAGATGCTTAATGACTTCTTTGTTTCGGTCTTCACAGAGAAGTCTGAAAGAATGCCTGACATAGTGAATGCTGGTGGAAAAGGGGTAGAGTTAGTTTTTGAAATAAAAAAGAACAAGTCAGAAACCATTTGGAAAAATTAGATGTCTGCAAGTCACCAGGGCCTGATGAAATGCATCCTAGAATCCTCCAGGAGCTGATAGAAGAGGTAGCTGAGCCGTTAGCTCTCATTTTTGGAAAGTCATGGGAGACAGGAGAGATTCCAGAAGACTGGAAGAGGGCAAATATAGTGCCCATCTACAAAAAGGGGAATAAGGACAACCCAGGAAATTACAGGCCAGTCAGCTTAACTTCTGTGCCAGGAAAGGTAATGGAGCAGGTAGTTAAGGAAGTCACCTGCAAGCACTTGGAAGGTAGTAAAGTGATAGGGAACAGCCAGCATGGTTTTGTAAAAAACAAATCATGTCAAACCAACCTGATAGCTTTTTTTGACACGATAACGAGACTCGTAGATAAGGGAGAAGCAGTGGATGTGGTATACCTAGACTTTAGTAAAGCATTTGATACGGTCTCGCATAATATTCTTATCGACAAACTAGGCAAGTCCAACTTAAATGGGGCTGCAATAAGGTGGGTGCAGAACTGGCTAGCTAATCGTACCCAGAGAGTAGTTGTTAATGGTGCTCAATCCTGCTGGAAAAGCATAACAAGTGGGGTTCCGCAGGGGTCTGTTTTGGGACCAGTTCTGTTCAATATCTTCATTAATGATTTGGATATTGGCATAGAAAGTACGCTTATTAAGTTTGCAGATGATACCAAGCTGGGAGGGGTTGCAACTACCTTGGAGGATAGGGTCATAATTCAGAATGATCTAGATAAATTGGAGAAATGGTCTGAAGTAAACAGGATGAAGTTTAATAAAGATAAATGTAAGGCGCTGCACTTAGGAAGGAATAATCTGTTTCACACATACAGAATGGGAAAAGACTGCCTAAGAAGGAGTACAGCAGAAAGGGATCTAGGGGTTCTAGTAGATCACAAGTTAAATATGAGTCAACAGTGTGATGCTGTTGCAAAAAAAGCAAACATGATTCTGGGATGCATTAGCAGGTGTGTTGTGAACAAGACATGAGAAATCATTCTACCACTCTACTCTGCGCTGGTTAGGCCTCAGCTGGAATATTGTGTCCAGTTCTGGGCACCCCAGTTCAAGAAAGATGTGGAGAAATTAGAGAAGGTCCAGAGAAGAGCAACTAGAATGATAAAAGGTCTGGAGAACATGACTTATGAAGAAAGGCTGAAAGAATTGGGCTTGTTTAGCTTGGAAAAAAGAAGATTGAGGGGGGACATGATAGCGGTTTTCAGATATCTTAAAGGGTATCATAAGGAGGAGGGAGAAAACTTGTTCTTCTTGACCTCTGAGGAGAGAACAAGAGGCAATGGACTTAAGCTGCAGCAAGGGAAGTTTAGGTTGGACATTAGGAAAAAGTTCCTAACTGTCAGGGTGGTCAAGTACTGGAATAAGTTGCCAAGGGAGGCTGTGGAATCTCCCTCTCTGGAGATATTTAAGAACAGATTAGATAGATGTCTATCAGGGATGGTGTAGATAGTGGTCGGTCCTGCCGTTGGGGCAGGGGACTGGACTCAATGGCCTCTCGAGGCCCCTTCCGGTCCTAGTGTTCTATGATTCTATGATTCTATGCTCAGCGTAATGTATAAAAAAACTGTGCTACAGTTGTCAGCTACCACTTCCAATTAGAAGGTTTTCTCCTGGTCCCAATGTCACAAAGAATCAAGAGCACTAGAACTGGAAGGGAGCTTGAAATGTCATCGAGTCCAGTCCCCTGTCCTCCATGCAGGACCAAGCACCATCTAGATCATCCCTGGAAATGTCTATCTAACCTGCTCCTAAGTATCTCCAAGGATGGAGATTCCACAGCCTCCCTAGGCAATTCATTCCAGTGCTTAACTACTCTGACAGTTAGGAAGTTTTTCTGAATGTCCAACCTAAACCTCCCTTGCTGCAGTTTAAGTCCATTGCTTCTTGTCCTATCCTCAGAAGTCAAGGAAAACAAATTTTCTCCTTCCTCCCTGAAACCTTCTTTTAGGTACTTGAAGGAAACATCCGGTCTGTGTCTACCAGCCTTCGCTCCCCTGAGACTCAGCCCAGAATGAGGCAGGTTAAGTTGTCCCATTTTATCTGACATGTCTGTCTCTCTATAAGCTGTGAGCAGAACAACTGGGTTTCAGGCCCCAAAGCCTACTGAGACAAATAGGTCAGGACCTATCTTTCTGAGCTACTGCTTCTGGCTGTCTGCACATTCAGACAGACAAAATGGTGTGGTTTACACTTGATCCTGTCTGGAGAATGATCTTTGCTAGACACATCCCAGAATGTTCGGCCTTGTGTGTCAGGCAGTTGCGTTAGTTTTACTGAACGTAAGTATGAACTTAACCTCCATTGACCTGAGGCTTGTGTGCACAGAAATAAAGAGTGCCTGTGTAGGGTTAGGTATCTATGATTAAAACAAACAAACACCTCTTCAATTGAATTGGCACAAAGCCGTATGTGGACAAGGCCTTCAATTTTTTAAAAGACAAACAGATATTTTGGCAAACCGAATAGGCCATGTAGCCCACTGTTTCTCAACCTTTGTTTTTCACAGAGTACCTCTTTCAAAAGAATTATAAGTATTCCCAGACTTCTCTCACACACCTCTAAGGGGATGAGTACCACCTGTTGAGAAACATGGTCCTAAGGTAATCTTAGGTCTTGAAAGAAGTGCCATTGTAACTGCCTACAGGCTTGACCTTGGGACCTCTGAAGCTTAGTGTAGGTGGCTATACAACATGAGCTAAAGGACAGGTGGTTCTCAGTTTAGGAGATAGAGAACACTTATTCTTTTGCTGTGAAGTTGTCTAGGTACCACTGCATGGGACAGTTAACCACACCTAGGTGTGTGGGTTACACCATTCAACCTTTCCAGATTACTGTCTCCTTGGCAGGAATCAGATTTGTTTTGCATACTACCAAGTTACACTTCACTTAAAAACGGCTTACAAAAACATGCAAAAATATTTCAGAAGACCGTTCCTGAAAACTTGCTGACTTTCTACTGTCTTATTATCAAGTCAGTGAATTGGAACAGAAATATTGTACTTACCTTTCAGCGTAAGGCCTATGAAGCAGTAGAAATGGGTCATTGTCTGAATGAACTCTTAGATTGTACTGACTTTACTAGTGTTTTTCATGTAGCCTGCTGTAAAACTGGACACATCTCTAGAGGAGCTGATGGGACCTCAGAGTATCCGCAAGGGTGCACATACCCCTGGGTGAGAAACACTGATGTAGCCCACCTGAAGGGATGAAGGGGACTGAATATGACCTAGGGCAAGTATATGATGTTTCTGTCTTATTTTTAAATTCGGTGTAAGTGGTCCTGTGCTTCCCAGAGAGATGACATTTGTATGTTTGTGAATTCTGGCTTCAGGGTTACGCTCCAAGGTTATTCTCTCTGATTTGTTGGCCACATAGGGAGTTTGCAAAGGTCGAATCACAAGGAAGTTAAGGAAGATCCAATTTCTCGCTAGGATATAAGATCAGAGTCACATGGGCATAACTTCTACTTCTCCACAGCATGTGGGGCTACAGGGTAGAGGAGAACCCTTTTGTGAATGGGATAAAATTTCAGAACACGCACTGAGCCAATGTTTTTTTTTTCGCCAGCTTCAAAGAATCTTGGAACCCATTTGGCTGCTGGATTTTCCTGACCCGGGAGAAGGGGATTAGTGAAAAGCCATGTGGACAAATGCTGTTTCTGTACAAAGACAGGCTGATTGTGCTACCTGGGGTAGACATGCTGACATTCTGAACCACGCTTACCTGCGACTCCTCTCAGACACATGCCGAACCCTTTCATTTGTAGCTACATAATCCAAGATTTTATTTCCACTCAGCAGGGGAAAATCAGTCGTGCTAAGCAGAGGTAGGAGGGGGGCCGGGGACGGTCTTGTGAGGAGCTGAGCACCCTCAACTTCCTTTGAATGCAGGATCAAGCCCTTTGGCCTCATGCTCATTTTAGGCATAAGGAACAGCAGATGCTGATTTTGATGGGAGGTCAGTCTGTGTATTAAGCAAAGGTGCTTGCATGTGCTATTGAACTCAGTCCAGAATTGCCATTAGGATGAACAACCGAGAAAGGCATTTAAGGTGGTCTGGGATCACTGTGCACTTGGGTGGACGCCCAGGAGAGATTAGGGTGCTGCCCAGCTGATTAGCAGAGCGTCCGCAGCCGGCAGTGTGTGTTTCTATTGGTGGTGCGCATCCACATATGCCTCAGCGGATGGAAAAATTAGAGGGAACCTTGCTAGGACCCCTACACATTCCATTGCTGCAATCCTCCTTATGTAATATTGAGGTCCTGAAACCAAGGCATTCAATACTATTGCTTAACCTGAATGAAGCACATTCCATCTTCCATGTGGTTTAGGTACCAGTGTTACTGTGGCCAGGAGCCACACAAAGCAGGGATGTGTATGCTGATCCTGTCACAGATGAGACGTACAGGTTGGACCTCTAAAACCTGGGATTTTCCGGTCTGGCAGGACCACGGATGGTCCTGGACCAGAGAACCCCAGGCTGGGGCCTGGAGCAGTAGGGTTGGAGCCCTGGCTGGGGGCTGAAGTGGCCGCAGCCAGCGCTGGAGTCCTCAGCATGGGACACAGCCAGGCTGGAACTCTCAACGTGGGCTGGGGCTCAGACCAGAATTCTCTGCAAGGGCAGCAGAGCCACAGCAGGGCCAGACCCTGAGGCAGCGGAGCTGGATCCAGGGCCATTGGCAGTAGGGCTGGCGGCCGGGGGTTGCAGCAGGCAGCGTCGAGGCTGGAGGTAGTGGGGCTGGAATTGGGACAGAGGCAGGCTTGGGGCCACTGGCAGGGGAGCGCCACTGATCCGGCAAATCCCTCCGTTTGGGACCAGCAGATGTAAAACCCACCCGGGCCCCTGCCATCAGCAGCAGCAGCGGGGCTAGCGGGGTTCTGGCTGCTAGCTCCACAGTGCTGCTGGCAGGTCCCTGTGGCCCGGGGGAGGTGAGTGCAGAGCCGTCCCCTCCACAGGCATAAGCTGTGAAACTATTAACCCATCTTGTGAAACGGACCAGCCGTCAGTGATGCCGACCCCGCTGATTTGATCACAGGCGTCTGGATCGCTGGGGGGGGGGGGCTTTTTTTCTTTTCTGGAAAGCCCCCAGCCTCATTGTTCGAATTAAGCCGGAGCTGGGAATTTCACTGCCTGTTACTATCAGCTGCGATGGCTCTGGCTCAGAGGATTAGGCTTGTTTGTTGGTTCAGGGTATTAGGAGAGAATCCCAGCTCCCTTTGTCTTTTCTTTTTTTTTTTAGGTCTCAGTTGAGTTTGAGACCTTTGCTCTAGGGCTATCACACCCTCACTGTGCTATCAGCACTTCACAAAAAATACCTTATAGGCTGAGATAAAAAGACCTGTGAATAGCTGACTCCACTGCCGGGCTAAAGGCTCTGTGATGTCTCCCAGTGCAGTGGATTCTTGGATGCTCAAGTCTACCATCTCCGCACACTCCTGCAGGTGTGTTGATGTTCTGGTTACACTTCCATGCAGCTGGCACCTTCCTCTGTTGGAGCACCTGTTGCCCAGGCCTGGCACTGCTCTAGTCTCTCCCTGAGCCCTGCCAGGTTTCTGACTTCAGCGTCCAACTTAAATTTCATGTCTTCTGTTTGCTTCAAGAGCCTTTTCAGCTCAACTTTCTGAGCCTATCCCCACTCGCCAACCTCTCTCAGAGGAGGGGCCGCTTTGTCCTGCCTTTGGGCTTCCACCAGCAGGTTATGACATTTCCCTAACTTCACCTCCATCTGGAGCCTCGTTTCCCTTTGTCTTTCAGGGCAGACCCTTCTGATATGCCTCAGTGTTCTGCATCTGGAAACCGTACACCTCCAGTTCCTGGCCTTTCGGTGCCTCTGCTTCCCCTGTCTCCCTGATGTACCTCCTCCCCGAGCCCATACCCAGCGTGCCGCCTACAGCATTCATCTCATCTGGGGCTGAATTTCTTTGCTGGAAGCACCAATGTGACCTTCCGTCCTGCTGGTAACATTGGTCTCCGGCCATCACTGCTGGGCTGGCAGGAACTCCGGCCATGTCTTCTGCTGAGCCACTCAGTGAACCACCTGGTGCTTCTGTCAGTACCCCAGCAGGTGCGGAACATCCTCTATCCCTCAGGCCACACCATCAGCACCCCCCTGTGACGGGGGGTGGGACCTGGTTATCTTGCTGACTATGCCAATGTCACAGCATGTCACCTCCAGAACACCCCCACATGGGTGGTAGCCCCCCTGTTTTCTCTTGTTTGGAGCGCTTCAAAACCTGCACAGGCTGTTCTGGCTGATGCACTTCCAGTTAAGTCAAAACCGGAAGTCTACTGCTCCCAGTTAACCAAGCCTCTGTGTCCAAGTTCAAACCCAACAAAACAGAGTCTTTGTCCCAGTGCCAAAACTAGGGCCAGATCAGCTGTCCCAAGGGCTTTGTCTTCTCTCCTCTAGTTCTCCTACACTAGGTTCAGTTTTTGACCTCCCTTGGCTCCTGTTGTCTCTCCCTTCGGCCCCTCCTAGGTCCAATGGGTTTATTCCCTATTCATTCCCAAGCAGGTACTTCTACGCTTTCCTATCTGGGGTCTTCCAGCCCAGCCCCAAATGTCTCCACAGCATTTTTTCCCCCAGCCTTGTATCCCATGGCAGCTGATCCGAGCCAGCTGTGGGCTTTATATGCCTGTGTAGACGTAATTTACAGATTGATCTCTCCCCTGTGAAAGACAGAGAATTTTTCAAATGTGTCCAAAACTTTTCATATAGACTAGAAACCTTAGACGCCAAACTGTGCTTGCTCTTTTTATGAGATTATTCCCACTAATTTAACTGGGACCGCCCCATCTGAGTAAGCAGTCAATGCCTTGGCTGGACCAGATGTGGAGAATATGCCACTTCCTCTTCTACTGCAACTTTAGCGGCATAAGAGGAAATTTGCCCTTGAACTTATTTAACTTGTCACTTGACTGGCCACCAACAACAGGGATGGACACAAAGTGTAGCTCCTACATGCCAACACAAGAGCTCTGTTGCCCATTCAATAAAAGCATTAAGTTATTTGTACAATATGTGAATGGTGGAAAGTGAAAATTTGTAGGTTAAGGCCAAGTCTACACTAGACATTGAAGTCAATTGTAGATCTGCAATTCTACCGATGGCAATTGTGTAGCTAGAATCGACTTATCTGCAATTGACTTACCTGGCCATCCTCACAGACGGAGGTCAATGGGAGAAATTGTCCTGTTGACTTGCCTTACTCCTTGCCAGATTGAGGAGCACAGGTGTCAACTGTCGACCCCGGGTGGCTTGATTCCATGCATCCCTACTACGCTGGGTTGATTTTCTGGGTAGTGGAGACACCCTAAGTCTCCTCAGCTCTGACTACAGTGTTATATTGTGGTCCAGTCCTATATGTTTTCCTTCCTCTCCAGCCAAGAAGCGCAGGGACCAAAGCAGATCTGGTCACCTGGATGCAAACCCTCACATCGCCAATTTGGTGGTCTGAATCCCAATGGCTTCAGTATGGCTACGATGTGGCCAGTGGGGATATTTTAACAAGCCATTGCAGATTCCCTCATTCGCTTAGTGGAAAGTATGTGTTTACTCAGCAGAGCATACATTGCCAAAACATCTTCTCTTGCACCCTTCCTGTTTTAACTCAGGCATGGGCAGGTGGGATTTCAGAAACCATTCGGTGGGAGGGTGTGAAGTTTGTTTTTGTAATGATTTGTGCTAAGCTGGTGTGAGCAGGACAATGGTTCAAAGCAACCTGTGAGAAGTTTGCGGGTGAATAGAATAGAACAGAACTGGAAGGGACATGGTGAGGTCATCAGCTCCAGCCTGCTACACTCACACCAGGACCTAGCACCACCTACCTACCCCTAGGTACTTGAAAGCTGTTACCATGAAATACATTTTAGGCCCCAGTAAGGATGGCATTCACAAACCCTGGTTTACAAGACCAGTGCTCGAACTGCTGAGCTATCCTTTGGGTGGTCTACACAGAAGCTGCTGGCACACCTAGGACTCGTATAGCCTCATGGGACTTAAATGGTACATACACCAAGTTACAGCAGCTGATGGTTAGATAAACATCTGTCAGGGGTGGTCTAGATGCTGCTTGGCCCTTCTGTGAGGCAGGGGATGGGACTCGATGGCCTCTCGAGGTCCCTTCTTGTTCTAGTGTTCTCCGATTCTGTGAATCCTCACGTTCGCAGGGAAGGCAGAAGTCAGCAAGAGGGAGCAAAGTTTGAACTAGAGATTAGCCTGACCCAGGAAGCCAAGATATAACCACCCCTCAAGGCGGGAGAGAATTGGATCTGGTCTGTACCACGGGACTAACCAGGTCTGGGACATCAACTCATATCTGCCAGGGCCAAGGGTAACTATGGGAAAGTTCCACTTCAGACCTGAGCCTTGCGACTTGGGCCTATTGCCCACTGATGCACATTGTGAATCTTCAGGGCTCCTGCTCCACGCTGGAGCATCGAAACAAAGGTCCTGCTTTACTGTCCTGATCTCTAGGAAAATCCAAGTGCCCTAAATTCCCAACACTGTAACCCCTAATGCACCACCTGCATTAACCTGCTACACAGGTGTTGCTCTTGAGTCATGTTTGCTGAGAGAAGTGTTTTTTATGTTTGGAGTCAATTGTGAGCCCTGGATCCAAACTCCTTTGGATTTTGGCACTTCTTTGGCCAGGACCAAACTCTGGTTTTAGAGTGTCTCCACCGCACAAGAATGGAAAGCAAATCTGGCTTCTGTTCTGCCTCACATGCCATTTGCAGATCTAGCAGCTAAGTTTTCAGAATATAGAAATTGTTCTTGATGGTGCAAGAGGAAGAATGAATTTCAGATCCCAGGCTGAGCTTTTGGGGGTAGGGGGAAATCTTTATTTATCTTGTAGGTTGTCTGGAAATCATTGACAAAGCACAAAGAATAAACATGGAACAGGGAGTACAGAGGAAGTGACTACCGAGACGTGGAACTACAGTGTCACTGTTGCTGAGTAATGTTCTGACTGTAACCATGACATAAGTATGTTGGCAAGCTTGTATTTTACCTGCCTGTTTGTTCTCCTTTCCAGTAATTATCCACCCGAACAAAAGCTCACTGTCACCTTCCCTGGCCTCTCCTTATCTGCTCTCATTGTCATGCTCAGCACCGTCTCTCCGCGACAACATGCATTTCATGCCCGCACACACCTTCGTCCCAAGCAAAATCAGTTTTAATCTCCTTTCTACTTAACCAAATATATGGATAAGCTTCCCCTTGTCACAGTCCGTGCGTCGGGGGTGTTGATTATTGCACTTAATGGCAGCACAGATGGAACGCTCCTTTCCCTGGTCATTGAAATAACTATGAAATAGAGCCTAATAAGGAGACCCCAGCGATGTGCCTGACGTGCAGTCTGGCCTGCTCACATCTTCACAAGAAGGGTGATAGGAAAGACTTTGTTCCCTGTTGGAAGACGAGCTGTTGAAGGACAAACAGGTCCATCACCACAAGTCCTACATTTCAGTTCTCCTCCCACAGTCTCAAGGACACAGATTTCAGCTTCTTTGATCAGCATTGAGACAAAGAACTAAGTCCAGCCCCAAGAACTCTCGCCTTCTGGGTTACTAACTTCCCTTTCCTTCTCTCAACGGCTCTACTGCCTTCAGGCCTTTAGGGTCTGATCCAAATGAACGGGAGCCTTTCTGTGGGCTTGGCTCTGACCTATCCTTCACCAGCTGTCTCAGGGACACACTTTCTCTCCTCTAAACTGTGTCTCTTTCAGTAGTTCTCCACCCCGAGTATCTGGAGTTTCTCACAAGCTCCTTTAACGAGCCTGTAAATCCCATTTTTCACCTCTAAAGGCCCCCACCTCACACTTGCTGTTGTATTTTACACGAAGAACCATGAGTGGTTTCCTTATTTTCCCCTTATATTTTGCTAATACTTTTTCTTCCCCTGTTCCCCACTTATTGTGTGTTTCCATTTAAAATCCCCAAATCAGAAATCAGACCAAAGACAACACTCCAGAATCCCTCAGACCTCCATTTTCTATCACATTCTCTGTGTTACTTAGAACACCAATTGTTTGATATAATAATTTTACATTATTTACATTAAAGTCAGAGTGATCATCTCATCCAGCCTCCTACATGTTGCAGGCCCCAGAACCTCACCTCTACCCCACTCCTGTAATAGATGCCTAACCTCTTGCTGAATAGTCTCAGAGAGGTAGGTGTGTTAGTCTGTACCTTCACAAAACAAGAAAAGCAGTCCCCTTGGGTTGTCCTTGGGTGTCTTATCATGCCACTCAAACGTCGCCTTTCTCCCTAGAAGAGGAAGGTGGGGGCCAGTAGCATGATCAGTACACCAGGGGACAGCTACAAGGGGTGTCTCTGGTTCACCCCATCACAGTTTCCATTCCTGAGAGCTGGAAGTGTTTGATCCCACATATCGAACACGCATTTGGTCATCAGTCTGGTCCTGTGCTATGGCTGGGTGATTTTGACACGTTTCATATTTCACGTTCACCTGGGACCAGTGCATGCTGGGAGTTCTGTGGTGGGGACAGACTCAGAGCCTGAAGGGGAAGGAGCAGCAGACAGTGCCAACAGCCTCATACGGATCCCGTTTTAAATTATTTTCTTCCAGTCTTCTCCCTGCCTCTTTTAACCTCAGGCTTTTCTGGAAGTGGTCCGGAGAGGAATGGGCCAGTCAGGATGTTGGTCACCCTCTCCCATGTGCCACTACTGGCCTGATCTTGTGTATCGATCAGTATTACTGATGCTGAGGCTCTCAGCTGTGTGGAGGCCCCATTGTTCCATTGGAATTCTGTGGCAGCACAGGCATCCATGCCGTTGCAACGGTTTGTAGGAGTGATACCTTCACATAGACCTGTCCAGTCCTACAGCCTGGCACTGACCGGTTCTTCATACTTCTTCTCTGGGGTTTAGGTATAAAGAGACAGAGAACCTGCTGCTACATGGGATGATTCTCCCTGTTGGAGGTCTGGGAAATGGGAGTGATGTAGGGAAGAGACTGGCAATGACTTCCCGTAGGAATCAAAGTAATTACTTCATGAAGAGTTGGGTCAAGGATCAGAGGAACTATGTGGATCAGATCCAAACCCCACTCAAGTCTATGCAGACTCCCTCTGATCTGACCTCAATGGGCTTTGGATCAGGCCCCATGGGATGTCTCTGATACTGTAGAAGGCAAGTAATTGATTCCATGGGCAGCCAGGCACTAAGGATGCAAAATCCTTCAGCCATTCAAACAAGGAGGGTTCGCTATGGTCCTGAGTGCCTCAAGGACAGTGAAGTCAGAAGGAAAAATGCAGGGGCCTATCAGTGTGCAGGGTGTGAAGCAAGCATCTCTTGGGAATGATGTGGCCATAACAAGCGGCACTCACTCCTCAGCAAGGTGGATCACTACTTCTCCTACTTCTGCCATTGTTGAAACACTTCAAGTAGGCTCCTGCCAGGTGGAGCACT
Organism: Carettochelys insculpta; assembly: GCF_033958435.1. NCBI lineage: Eukaryota > Metazoa > Chordata > Testudines > Carettochelyidae > Carettochelys > Carettochelys insculpta. The sequence goes on along the minus strand of NC_134147.1, from coordinate 5,507,222 downwards.
GAGGACCAACCTCTACTTTTGTACAGTCTTGTTTACTTGAAGCAAAGAGCCATGACTAAAGCATAATAACACTGTTAACATCAAGCAAAAGACACACGTTGCTTGGACCTCCCAGTGATGGAGGACTACCACCTGTAACTCCGATTCAGCTTCCCATTCATACTCAGCTGAGCTGGAATAGGTAATAGAGTTGGCAGAGGCTGAGTAGGAATCTGGCACCTCAGCCTTCGGTTCTGTGCTTCCCTGGGATTTACCATAGAACTCTAGAGCTGGATGGGACCTTGAGAGGTCATTGAGTCCAGTCCCCTGCCTCACAGCGGGACCAAGTACCAGCTAGACCATCCCTGATAGGTGTCTATCTAACCTGCTCTTAAATATCTCCACTGATGGAGATTCCACATGTTATGCTCACATTAACAGGCCCGTGCTTATATGCTTGCTAAAGGCATTTCCTACAGGCTGGAATGTTTTTCTGAATCAGGGCCCACAGGAGCAAAAGGGAACTCGAGTGATCTCTGGAATGGATGGCGGGAACACACACACACACACACGAGTATCTGCCCCACCCAGCAGCCTGTGAAGGAGGGGAAGCAGTACTCAATAATCATGCTTTTAGGTCCAAAGGGGAAAAAAAATGCAGCCAAGGTAGCCAAAGTGCAGCTGGGAAGAACTTGTTAATTGCCCCAGAAGTTCTGAAATAGATGAAGCATCCATTAAAATAAATGCTGCCATTATGTCACCCGCTTCCAGTAAGTAAAGAACATAAATACAGATCTCATCAGCTTAATGAAGCCTGAGGTAATGCCCCCTGCTATGTCAGTTAAGATGGGCTGAGCAGGGTTTACTATTGCATCTGGAAATGCAAAGTCAGAACTTTCTCTGTGTTTTCAATGTCCTCTGCCAGTTCTCACAGTGCAGGACACATGACATAAGGCACGTTTCGTTTAGGTATTGGATGGCCCTTTGGTCTCTGATGAGCTTTCTGGCAAGTGCAGCAGAGGTTTTGGTTAACAGCACCAATGGTCGGTGGCTATGCAAGTTGTCCCCATTAACACCACAAATTATTTGAAGGTAGGAAGATGACCCAACTCCTATTGCCTTTCATTGACAAATGGCTTCCTTTCATGCCTTCTAGATGAGCCCTTCCATAACTAGGCATTTCATTGCCATGAGAACAGGTGCTCTTAACAATTTAGGACCAGAGCCTTTTACCTTTGCAGCGAGTAAGAGAAGAGTAATCCCATTCACTTAACTCTTCACCTGAGTGATTTGAATGGGGTTACTGGTGAAGTAGAGGTATTACTCAGTGTGACTGAGGGATTAAAATTTAGCCCTCAGCAATGTACTCACTCCATTGCCGCTGTAACCTTAGGAAACCCCATTTCATTAGAATCAGTCAGTAGCAAATGGAGCTGCAGCAGGATGTCAAGTAGACAATGGAAACTCTGCCAAGGCAATCGGGTTGGACCTGCTATGGTACATGTGCATTGCTTCTCACAAGACAATACAGCTGCCGTACAGATTAGAGAGATGGGAATTGGATCAATTCTCTCACTCGAATGGATGAACTGCTTTGGGATTCCTGAGGAATAACTAAACGAGAATGGAGTCATTAAGGCTCTAAAACATTTAGTTAAAGCTCTTCTTTTCTTCCCTCTCCATCGTGTCTTCGGTGCAGAGACCTACTTGTTCTCAATCTAGATGTGCCCACCACTCTAGGAGAGGTGCAGATGCCTGTGGTACATCCTTTGCATCAATGGCAAGACTTTGTTACAAATACAGAGCTTTAGAACACAGCAGGACAAGAACAACTTGACATTCAAATCAAGAGAAGAAAGTGGGGATGGCTAGGCCACACTCAGAAAACCATCATCCAGCATACTCTGTCAATCTCTCAAATGGAACCCTCAAGGAAAACACAAAAGAGGAAGACCTCAGACAAAGTGGAGATGATCTACTGAGGTTGAAGGACAACAACTGGGATACTTTTGGGGTCAGTTAGAAGTTTTGTTCCAAGACAGAGTGAAGTGGAGGAGACTTGTAGATTACCTATGCTCCACCTGGAGAACAAGGGTTTGAGTCAACTAAGTCAACTACAGGAAACCAGACAGAGCACGGGATTTCACAAACATACAAAAACCACCAGAACAACGTCATGAGGTGGGTTTGACGTCTTACTTCTCCCTCTAAATATGAGTCAAGAGTGTGACACTGTCGTAAAAAAAGCAAACATGGTTCTGGGATGCACTAACAGTAGTGTTGTGAGAAAGCACAAGAAATCATTCTTCTGTACTACTCTGCTATGATTAGGCCTCAATTGGAGTATTGAGTCCTGTTCTGGGAACCACATTTAAAGAAAGTTCCAGGTCCAGAGAAGAGCGTCAAGAATGATTAAATGTCTAGGGAACATGAGCTATGAGGGAAGACTGAAAGAATTGAGATTGTTTAGTTTAGAAAAGAGAAGACCGAGAGGGGACATGACAGTGGCTCACAAGTACCTAAAAGAGTGTTACAAGGAGGAGGGAGAAAAATTGTTCTCATTGGCCTCTGAGGATGCAATGGGCTTAAAGTGCAGCAAGGGAGGTCTAGGTTGGACATTAGGAAAAACTTCCTAACTGTCAGGGTGGTCAAACACTGGAATAAATGGCCTAGGGAAGTTGTGGAATCTCCATCACTGGAGATATTTAATATCAGGTTAGGTAGACATATCTCAGGGATGGTCCAGATGGTGTTTGGGTCTGCCGTGAGGGCAGGGGACCAGACTCGAGATCCCTTCTAGTTCTAGTGTTCTATCATTCTCTAGCTTCTCTCTTCTCTTGTATCTTCCCTAGAACCTGGTTAAACTTCGTAGGAACCCAAGAGGGCAATTGAGAAGGGCAGAAGAACTGGGGGAAAGCCTTCCTCTCCCTGCCGATCAGAGACGAGTACCTTGTTTCAGGCTGAATTTAGAGCTGGGTCCAAGATCCTGGCTGACCTATTTGACTCCCAGGATGCTGAGGAAAACCCACAGACAGCTCCTGTCACACAGGTGAGATTGGACCGCCCCCAGGTTGGAGGGGCAGGTCCCAAAAGAAACTGGGTCAGCTGTTTATTTGGGACAACAGACAAGCTTAGGCTCAGAAATGGAGGACAAGAGCGCCAAAAAAAGCACCAGCCTAGAGACACCAAATAGAACCTTGGGCAGTGCCAAAGAGGCCAACAGATACTGCTCCCCATGGAGCTCTACCTGAGTAAGTAAGCGTGGGGCTCAGGGCTTGTCTGCTCTTCTGGGAAGATCAGCTCACTCAGGGTTAATCTTCTGGCGTTTGATTTTGCATGCCTGGAAGAGAGGTGTGAAATCAAACTATCTGGGGTTGGCAGTTGACCCCTGAACTCCTTGCCATCCGCGAGGAATAAGGAAGGTCGACAAGAGAAACTCTCCATTTGACCTCCAGCTGTGTGGACGGTCAGGCAAGTTGATTTCAGATAAGTCTATTCTAGTTACCCAAGTGCCATAGCTGGAATGGTGTATCTGCAATTGACTTACCAGCCTAGTGTAGCCCAAGCCTAAGGAAAACAATCCCACAGCCACAGAAACCCTCCCTCCTCTTGGCCTTTTGGATCTCGGCCCTCTTGGATGAAGGCAGGACAGTGTAAAGACTCGGACAGACTTTGGCATTAGCAGGTGGATTAGCACTTGAGCCAAAGTTACTTGTTAATTCCCATCGTAACTGCTCAAACCTCGTTTGGTCTAACCCACGTGGGCTCTCCTCACACAAGGTCAGGGTGCGTTGTTAAAGCCCCACGCCGTTTATTTCCCAGAGTCTGGAGGGGAAGAAGCCAGCTTTCTAGAGTCTGCTGCTTCACTCTGGTAGCATTCTCTTACTAAGCTCTAGTCAGACGGTGATGTTCCTGAGGCGATCATATCCCTGTCAAAACCACTAATGCAAATGTATTTCTGAGTGCCTCACGCATGCTACGAGACTCGCTGCAGTTCGACAGTCTCTGTTGTTGGAAGGCTGCTTAATAACCTGGATCCCAGCAATAGGAAATTCTGCAAACACTATGCTTCTATATTAAGGGCAAAAATTGTTAAACAGTCTGGTGGCACTGCACTTTAGAAAGTCAAGGTGGATAAGTGGCTGATACAGTCCTTGCACATAACGACTTTTTAAAAACCCTTAATTACCCAGGGGCTGTATTGGAAAAAAAAAAAAAAGTAAGTACGGGCCAGCAGGCAGCTCTCTTACTGGAAAGTCTGAGCTCTTTTGCAGATCCTTCAGTCTGCCAACATTTTAACTCCATCTGTATGTTTTAGAACTGATTCCCAGAGCTAAAGGAATCAATACCATGTGGCCATGTCTGGGACTTAGTATCAAAGAGGTAACTGTATTAGTCTGTATCTGAAAAACAACAAGATGTCCTGTGGCACCTTACAGACTAACAGATTTTTTGGGCAAAGACCCACTTCATCAGGTACACCTGACAAACTTATGCTCCAGAAAACCTGTTGGTCTATAAGCCATCACAGGACTTCTCATTGTTTTTGTCTGGGGCTTGTGTTTCGAGGCCCAAAGTCAGGAAAACACTTAAACAGTTCTTAAGTCCATCCCTGGTCTGGAAAGCACTAAGAAAAGTGCTCGAGGCCCATTGACTTCACAGTTACATCAGCAAAAGTACAGCTGAGTGGGACTTAAAAGCATGAGACTCTGGGGCCTGGCGAAACATCCATTAAATAATGCTCACTTGACATTACATGGGTTCCAGTAAGTAAAGCACATAAATAGCCCTCTGCTTAAATCTGATGTTATGGCATGCGTACCTTGAAGGCCACTAATCCTATAACCCTGCAATACCAGCTCAGGTGATGGGCTCAGATGGAAAGTGCATGGAATGGTTGCCTGCGATCTCCGGTTAGGAAAATGTTGGTTCTTTTCCTATGTGAATTCTGAGATTTATTTCCTAAGGTGGTAGTGCAGAGTTCCCTCTAATGAGGCTAACCTTGAACAATTCTAGCAAAGCATAGTTCTTGCAAAGCAACATAGAGTCAATATTAGTTGCTTTAGGGCAGGTCTGTGCGAGGGTAAAGTTGAACTAAGTTATGCATCTCCAGCTACATGAATACCATAGCTGGAGTCAAGGTAACTAAGGTTACTTCTACTCTTTGCAAAGTAAGTTGACCACTGATACACAGTTCTAGCTATGGCAATTGTGTAATTATAATCAACCGATATGCACTCAACTAACTTGGTTTCTCTCTTTGACCTCCCTTACTCCTTGCATCTCGCAGGGAGTACAGGGGTTGACTGAGACCCCTGAGAGCTGATTTCACGTGTCCATACTAGACGTGAGAAATGAAATCCTGGATGATCGACTCTGAGCAAGTCGATCTCCTAGGGTAACGTAGAGGTAGCCTTAGTTCAACTTACCGCGGCATCCCCACTGTTGGGGGGTCGACGGGAGAAACCATCCCATCAATTTCCTTTACTTCTTGCGACCACGTGGAGACCGGAGTTGACGGGAGCACGAGCAGCAGTCGATTTAGCACATTCCTACTAGACCTGATAAATTGATCCCGGGAGATCCATCTCTGGAGTGTGGATCTAGCCATAGGTGTAGACGAGCCCTGACTCTAGGGGCAGACAAGCTATGGCCTACAGGCCAGATCTGGCCTTCATAACACTTGGATCTGGCCCACTTGCTGCATCCGGCTCCCCATACTATTTATATCCCGCTGTTAGGGTAGCAGCGGGGGCTGGGAACTGTGGACTTTTTGAAGAGCTGCAGGAATCTCAGCACCAGGGGCTGGGATCCTTTTAAACAGCACCCATTTAAAGGGCTCCGGGGTCAGCTCCCAGCCCCCGCAGGTACTTCACTTCCTGGCTGCTGCCTGGAGTTTCTGCAGCTATTTAAGAAGCCCCCGGCTCCCAGCCCCCATCACTACCCCGGCAATGGGATATAAATAGCACGCTGGCCCACTGCAGACCATGGGCCTTGCTTACTGCACCCCTGCAATAGATAGTGAGTTTTTCACTAATAAAAAGGTGGAGCCACTGAAATCTTTCCAAAATTTGTGGTGTGGTCCCCAGCGAAAATGATTGTCCACCCTTGCCTGATCCATGTGTTTTGGCCAGGATTCGAGCATTTTCACTTCCGTAACGGCCCTCGAAACACATTGTAATTCAGACAATGCCCCTTGCAAGGCAGAACCTCTTAACCTCATTAGGCAGGTTTAAAAATCGAAGCCTCAGTTTCCCTAGTACTTCAGAAGTGCCCGCGGATGTGGGGAATGTCTGATGTAGAGTGGTGCTGAGCGCACGTGACAGTCAGTGAAATCGGTGGGGATTGCAGATGCTCAGGACGTAGGGAAAAAATCAGGTCAGTGGGTTAAGTCTGGGTCCCAAAAAGTGAGGATACTCTCAAAATCTTTGGTTTAAGTCACTCACGTAAGGTGACAGGCAGTAACAGGTCCAGGCATAGGGTGACTACATTGCACTATGGCAAGTACAGGACACTGGCCTCCAGGGATGGGGATGGGGCTGCTGTCCCATGTCAGGGCTCCTTGGCAATGGAGGCTGCTGCTCCAGGGTGAGGTACCAGGGATGGCTGTCCTGCAGCACCAGGGATGAAGGGGAGTGGAGGATGGGGCTCTAGAGCCCCCAATGGGGGGCGTGTTCCAAAGCCTCCCACTGGGGGTGGGGAAGGTAACGAAGCAGGAACTGCTTCGCTGAGGAGTGGGAGGCCGGGGAACAAGGCAGCCGACCCATGGAGTTGCTCCCTGGCAGCGAGAGTTGACTCTCCTAAGCGTAGGGCACCAGGGAATGAAGCAGCCACCCCATTGTGGAGGTTGCTGGCAGCAGGAGCTGCTACTGCAGGGTGCCAGGGAAGGGGGCAGCTGCCTCACAGAGGAGCTCTCTTGCAGCAGGAGCTGGTGCTACAAGGCGCAGAGCTCCAGGGAACAGGGCAGCCACCCAGGAGAGGCTGCAAGTGCAACCCACAGGGTGCCAGGGAACAGGAACCCTGCAAAATTTGGGACAATTTGTCTATTAAAGAAGTCAGGACACCTGTGAGACAGCTTAAATAAGGGCCTGTCCCAGTAAAAACGGGACGGATGGTCACCCTTCCAGGCATGGCCTCTTGGAGTCCTCCTCACCCCTGCAGTCCCACCCACTGGACAAATACCAACACCTCATACACCTGTCCGGCTTGTTCTTCACCATTGCGAATGTCATCTGTGGGGAACAGGATGGACGTGTCATTTTTTTGGGTGCTTGTACTGAAAATTAGAGAGTCTGACCATGTGCACAGGTCTGGCCTTAAGGCGAAGGGGCCTTTTGCGAAATAAGAGTGGAGCTCTCTGCCTGCACCCCAATCAGACCTCCAATAGTTGCCACATCCCCATTACATCCCTCCATCCCACACCCCACAGAGTGCACAAGCTGCTGTGGTACATGCAGCAGAGTGGTGGTATGCAGTGAATACAGGAAACACAGGAGGGTGAGAATGGGCCTGGAGCCTTTCTAGCCTGCAGGACGGGAGCCTGGGAAAGGAACAGAATCAAGGGAACTGAGTAACGAGAGGAAGCCAGCAGTCTGCCAGCAGCTTTCCTGCTGGAGCTTCCTCCTGGTTAGCAGTGGGGCGCAGGGCACCTCAGGGGAGGGAGCAAGGCCCTAAGGAACAGGCTAGCTGTGTGGGGAAGCAGCATGGTCCTGTGTGTTGGTCATGACCGTGGGAATCAGGAGACCTGCTTTCTAGTCCTAGCTTGGTCACACATTTGCTGTGCAGGCCCGTGTGGGTATGTGTGCAAACACTCTCCTTCGACCATATCTGGTTTCTCTCCTTTCCTCCCTGAGGTGCTGTGCAGGGGGAGTCTGCAAGGCATGATGGGGGAACCCAAGGCAGCCTGGGAGTTCTAGTTCCTTGGCCACATACCTGCCCAGAGAGCTGGCCCTGGAGCAGGGAAGGGACTACAGTCTCCTGCCCTCGCAGCAGGACCAAGCCACCATCTAGACCATCCCAGATAGACGTCTGTCTAACCTGCTGTTGAATATCTCCAGTGATGGAGATTCCACAACCTCCCTAGGCCATTTATTCCAGTGTTTAACCACCCTGACAGTGAAGCTTTTCCCAATGTCCAACCTCAACCCCCCTTGCTGTAGTTTAAGCTCATTGCTTCTTGTCCTATCCTCACAGGTCAAGGAGAACAATTTTTCTCCCCCTCCCTGTAGCCCTCTTTTAGGTACTTGTGAACTTCCATGATGTCCCCTCTCAGCCTTCTCTTTTCTAAACTAAACTAGCCCAGTTCTTTCAGTCTTCCCTCATAGCTCATGTTCTCTAGACCTTTAATCATTCTTGTTGCTCTTCTCTGGACCTTCTTTAATTTCTCCACATCTTTCCTGAAAGGTGGTACATGGGGGTCATTACTGATTAGTTCCAATGGGGCCACAGACGGCCAGCTCTGTAGGGGAAATTCAGAGTCTGTGTATGCATTGCTATGATCCTGGAGGAATAATTAAGACTACAATTTACCCCAAAAGCAAAGTCCTGGACAGACCCACCTTGGAGAAGCCCTGCATGAAGATGGAACAGAGTAGGACAAAGGACAATGTCACTGTCCTGGAGACAAGGCTCAGATATGACCCCATTCCTCCGATGCAACCCAGAGCATCCTCATTTTTCCCACCCCTTCACTGCTACCAGCATAATACTTCACCAGAGAACACCCCCAGCTCCTCTCTGGCTGCCCACACTTGCAATAAGCACAGGACTCCAAAGCCTCTGCCTTTCACCCAGCAAGATATTTTGGCTTTTCCAGGGCCTTCTGCAAATGAAAACAACTTTCTGTTTGCAGGGAAGCCGTGAAGCATTCCTTAACATGAGACTTCCTCTCATGATGAAGTATTTAGGCTACAGTCTGCGGGGAGGGGCTGTGTGCAGGGGAGCCATTTACTGAGGAGGACTAGCACAGAGTTAGGAGACATGGAGAGCCAAGTTTAAATAGTAATGAGACAGCAGGCACCTGCAGATCTCCAGCCTCCTTGGCCAAACCGCCTCAGAGTTACGCTCACTGAGATGTACAGCTTGTGACAGCTGGCGCACCGGCCCTGCTGGCTGAACATGGTGGGCCTCCAGAGACCGGCGCGGGAGATTGCTCCAGGGAGAGGGGCAGTGTGGGGTCTTCCCTGGGCTGCAGATGCAGGGGCTGAAATCCTGTTGGTTGTCCTAGGAACCGAAGTGCCTGTCAGTACCTGTCAGAGAGGGAAAGTTGCCTTGGCCGATGAGGGCGGTGGTCACCCAGCCCCAGTGAGAGCCAGCGAAGGAAAGGCCAGCAGGCAAGCTGCCTGGCCTTTCACGCTGCCTGCAGCCCTGCTTTGTAGCGTGTGCGAGCGCGTGTGTGTGTGTGTGGGGGGGGGGTGCGTTTGTGACTTGTTCTTCTCTCCAATTTGTGGTTTCCATAGCAACTGGGCTGCGTGTTAGCAAGCTGCCCGTTTCCCCCCTAATCCGGGTGCATACAGTTTTTCACTCTCTGAGGGAAGGCCTGGGGCCTGGTCCGAGGAAAGGGCATGGGAGTCTCACCTCCAGGGTGAGCCGTGTTGGAACAGGCAAGCCACAGCACCTGTCTCCCCGCCCTCACCCAGCTCTGTGCCCTTCCCCGTCTTGTCAAGAAGAAGCTTCACACGTAGCTGTGAAGGCGAGGTGAGTTTCTGCGTGTGTCAGGCCATGTTCCTCCTTGCCCCTCTTCTCACACCAGGACGCCAGTCAAGATTCCTCATTCATCCCCTTCCCCAACAGACACCCCCTGGCTCTCTTTCCCTCCACCCCTCTGCATGGAGAGCCCTTCCCAAGTGGGACGGAAATCCCCCTGCGCTGCTGTAGCCATTTCTGCTAGGTTCCTGCAGCATGGGACCAATGACCCCTCTGTCCCGTGCTTTCTCGCTTGGCTGTGTTGCTCTTTCGGGAAGCAAGTGCCGCATCCTGCCTCCGCATTCGTGCAGTGCCTGAGACGCTTGGAAAGCTGCTGTCAAACCCTAACCGTAAGTCAGGAGCAGCTGGGCGCTTTTGCCTGTACAAATACTTTGGGTGGCCTCAGGCCAGCGCTTAGCAGGAGCATCATCTAACCAACAATGGCACATTTGGCATGTGCCCTCCTCTTGCAAGCAGGTTCAGTGCAGGGGCATCAAGATGCCCTTATAACCAGGTGCATCTCAGGTCACAGTGTAGGCACACGGGGAGAGCAGAGAACCTCTACTGCTAACCCCTTGATCTTAAGCTCTCACCTCTCCTCAAGGCTAGACAGATACAGGGAAAATGAAGCCAGTCCCATGATGGTTGGATCAGCCGTCCAGCAAAGGGAAAGACTCTAATTGATTCAGGGGGTTTTGAATCAGGCCCCGGTCCTTAACTATGACCTTTCCCTCCCACTGCCTGATGTCACTGCACTGAGTTAGTCTCATCTGCTGGTGTGCGTGCAATGCTGTACCACCATCTCCCTGCCTCCTTTCCACCCTCCTTTGGGATGGCAAAGGCCAGTTGCCACAGAGAGTCCAGACTGCAGCCCTGGTGCCCTTTACACTGGAGGGCGTGAGGATGGGAGTTCTTTGTAAACCCCCCAACCTCAGTCATTTGCCCCTTTGCCTGCAAGCACCATGAGGCAGGATCTTGCTTTTATTTATGTCTGCAATGCCCCATGCACTGCCTTGATGCCGTGTAAATAAATCATCCTCCATCTGCAAAACTCTGTATCTGGGGCCATTCTTGAGCTCTCAATTTCCAATGCTGCTCTGTTCTGTAAATGCTGCTGCCTGGGGCTTCTGTGGTCAAACAGAAGGTTTGTTAACAGCACGGTTGGTGGACGTTCCAGCATTACTATCCAATCTGGGACAATTTCCCTTTTTCTTTGGGCTAAACCAAAGGACAGTCAACAGCTCACAGCACAAGTCTCAGAGGGGAAGCTGTGTTAGCCTGTACCTGCAAAACCAGCGAGGAATCCTGTGGTCCCTTAAAGAGACCTTGCATCTGACAAAGTGGGGTTTTTGCCCATGAAAGCTTGTGTCCAAATAAATCTTTAAGGTGCCCCAGGACTGCTAACAACACAGGGACCTGAGTCCAGCTGAGCCGACAGCCTCGCCACGCTTCTGGGTGAGGTGTGGGGGGCCCCCTGGCTCCATGCTCCTGGAAGGATCGGGGCTTCTGGCAGAAGGGGCAGAGCCAGGCAGCTGGCTTTCAGCACTGCTCGGACTGCACCCTACCCCTCATCTGGAGCACGCCACTCAGCGCTCTGCGGTGCTCTGGTGATGGCTTCATAGCATTGAAAAATCCTAGGACTGGAAGAGCCCTCAGAAAGTTATCAAGTCCAGCCCCCTCCCCAAAGCAGGACCAATCCCAACTGAATCATCCCAGCCAGGGCTTGGTCAAGCCACGACGTAAAAGCTTCTAGGGATGGAGATTCCACCACCTCTCTAGGTAACACATTGCAGTGCTCCACCACACTATTAGTGATATAATTTTTCCTAATATCTGACCTAGACCTCTCCCACTGCAACTTTAGACCTTTGCTCCTTGTTCTGCCATCAGCCGTCAGTCATCAGTCACTCTTGAGAACAGCCCATCTCCATCCTCTTTAGAACCCTCCATCAGGAAGTCGAAGGCTGCTGTCATATCCCCCCCTCACTCTTCTCTTCTGCAAACTATATAATCCCAGATCCCTCAACCTCTCCTTGTAGGTCATGTGCTCCAACCTCCTAATCATTTTGGGTGCTCTCCACCGAACCTGCTCCAATGCAGCCACATCCTGTCTATAATGGGGTCCCCAGAACTGGATGCACTACTCCAGATGTGCCCTCACCTGTGCTGATTGAAAGACCTTGGGGCTCGGGGAACAGCTCCCAGGGCAGCTGCCCCATCAGTGGGCCTGAAAGTTTCAGATGTGAGCTTTGGCATCTGTGGACATCTGACTCAGAAGACATTTCCCATCCCTGGAGCCCTGCAGGATGTTCCACACCATCCTCCCCAAGCTCTTTAAAACACTGGTAAAAACAGTTCCTTCATCCACTGACCAAGGTTGTGTATTATTTTGCATGCCAAATAGGGAGAGTGCCAAAAAGAGCTTTATTGGTTTCCATCTGTGGCATATTGTGGAGGGCTTTTCCATAACTACATTCAAAATCTGAATGTCTCCTTTCTAATTTGGTCCAGTCTTCTGGATGACATCGGAATTAATTGCACTGAAAACTTTTATTAGTGACTGAAAGAAAAAACCTCATCATAGTCTGGGCAGCAATCACCAATGGTATTGGCACCTCCCTTCAACCTCGTCTTGTTCAGCTCCCTTTAACCATGGTCTGAGCCAAGAACAGTGACGTGCAAACCTAAAGACCTAGGCAGACATTGGCTGGAGCCAAATCAAGACAGTAAGTCGGGGATCTGTCTATGCAGGCTAGTAGATGCTCCTGCTATTCCTGAGTGGGCATTTCCAGTCCTGCCCAAGGCAACAGTTATTTACAATGTTACCATCTGGAAAATGGGGATGTGGACAAGGTTCCCTCTAATTTTTTCCATCTGGGGTGGAATAAATTTTGTTATGTGCTCGGTGGCATACGGGAATGTTCACCACCAACAGAAACACACTCTACTGGCTGTGGGTGCCTCATGTACTTTGCTAATCGGCTGGGTGGCACCTGATTCTGTCCTGGGCAGCCCCCCAAGTGCTTATCTTATGGGGAACACGGGGTGTGGAGGCAGATAAACCAGGACTGTATAAGAGGGCAAGATCCTGGACTGAATGGCTGCAGCGACTGAATCCACATCGATTTATAATGAATGAAGAGATTTCACGCAGATGACATAGAGACTCCCTAGAGGGCCGTAAGACTCATCTCTTGGTTACTAGGTCTTTGATTCATGAAGGATTTAGCATCAATCTGTTGTTTCCTGCACAACAAGAGTCAGGGCCTCACAAGCTTGTTTCAACTAATACTGACCCGTATCGGGGATAGCCGTGTTCGTCTGTATCTGCAGAAACAACGAGAAGTCTTGTGGCTCCTTAGGGACTAACAGATTCTTTGGAGCATAAGCTTTCATGGGCAAAGACCTGCTTCTGTATCTGACGAAGTGGGTTTTTGCCCAGGAAATCTTACGCTCCAAAAAAATCTGTTAGTCTATAAGGTGCCACAGGGCTTCTCATTGTTTCTACTAATACATTGCAGTCTTTGTCTTCCCGGCATCCCCCTGTTGGGTAACTGCCATGAACATGGCCATCCTACCACTCTGCAGGCAGCCGAAGAGCCAAACCCCATTGCTGTTCTCACCTCACGACCCTGAATTCCCTAGGTTAAACACCAGCCCAGCTGGGACGGGAAACCCGCCGTCCACGTTGTGACATCTCAGGAAGCTGCACGCCACCACAGGAGTCACTACGGACACAACTGCAGGGAGGTGATGCCACTAACATTTATCCACCTCCCCTCAGTTCACCAACTGTTCCTTTCGAAACAGGAAGGGTGCAAGCTACTGGAATTTGCGGTCCATGACACACACTGGGCCTTGCCACCTACAGGATGTCATTGTTCGGTAGCTACTATTCTATCCACCCCTGTTCACTTCCCACATAGATGTTAATGAATCATAATCCTACTTTGTGCTTTTTGTTTCACCAGTGCTCTTGTTGTACCAAACATTCCAAATGCTCTTTCCTACAAGCCCTACTGAGCTAGCCCAGCTGTCCCCAGGAGCCATGTAACCACCGCAGTAAGTTTATTAAAAATGAAGTCTTACAGCTGGACATGTTTATTCCCTCCAAACCTCCAACCTGGGTGCACTTACTGCCTGGGGCATGCAGTAACCATCAAGAGTGTGGTGATAACAGCTGATAACATCTGCTGCTGCAAACTCAGCAAATACCTACTTTGCTTCAAAGTGAAGATTTCTTTGATGGAACAGAGTTGCTGCTGTTATTTCAAACTCTTTAGCTCCAACCCGGTTAGAAAATCCCTCACTGGTTAAGGCAACTGAGACTCACTTATCTGCTGTGAACAGATTGTTAGAAAATTAGCCACAGACTTGGGCAGAAAGGACAGCATAACCCCAGTGGCTGGGATGTTCACCTAGGAATGGGGAGAGCCAGATACAGTTCCTTGCTGTTGTGTAAACGTGGGCGAGGTACGGAGTTCCCTCTAGTTTTTTCCATCTGTGGACAGAATAAATTTTGTTATGTGCACCAAGATGTGTGGATGTGCACCACGAATAGAAACACAGGCTGCCCATTGGGGGTGACTCTGGGAGCTCTGCTGATCAGCCAGGCAGCACCTGAATCTCTCCTGGACAGCTGCCCCAGCATTCAGCGTACAGGGCACGCTGGTGAGCTACCTACTTTCTCTGCACTTTGGGTCTCGATCTCTAAAATGGGAACTACCGCTGCCTGCTACCTCCCAAGGGTGGAAGATAAATATGTAGGCGAATGCAAGGTGCTGAGATAATGGGGGGGTTGGAGGTGCTAAGAGCAAGAGGATTGCCAACTTTTGGGGTGGGAGGGGGTTCAGGAGTTTTCTGGGGGTGTGGAGTCTGGGTGATGGGGATGCAGCTTAGCTGGGTAGAATCCCACCCCAGAAACCCATGGCTCTGCATCCCCTCCCCTGGTCTCACTGGCTGCAATTCCGGCCGCTCGGAGCAACGGGATGAGGCTCTGGGCAGCACTGCTGGCTGCCTCTCGCCCCTCCAACCTCCCCTTGCCCACGCGGTGAAGCCGGCCCCAGCTTGCTCGATCCAGCCCATGAGGCTCAGGTCTCCAGATGCCAGGGAGGGAGAGCTCTGAGCCACAGGGGTTTGCCAAGCCCTTAAACCTGTGCTCAGCGTTCGTACCGCTCAGACTGCCTGGCCCTGTTTGCAGGGTTGAGCCGGACCCTTTGTGATTCTCCAGCCAAAGGCTCTGTCCAAGGGCAGCGTTATAGTCATACACTGGTGGCATAACCAGCAGTGAAAGTCTGGGTGGCCCCAGCGTCTGGTGGACAGGCAATGAGCACAGGTCTGCAGTCGCTGCTAATTGTCTATGTTGTACATCAGCACTGCATGCTGGGCAGGAGGAAAGGCTGCAGAGGTGATTTGAGTGAAGGAGGACCGGGCTGGCGAGTGGAGCTGGGTAATCCCTGAGGCCCCGTTGGCAGGCGGGGTCAAGCTGGAGTGGGGCCTGGCTCCCACTGAAGTTTGCGGTGCTAGATGGAGGCAGGGGTGGAGGCAGCCAGGCAACTTCACACCATTTCCTGATGCAGACAGGGCAAGAGCCGGCAGAGTTCCTGATCCACAACCCCATGGCCATCACCTCCTGCATTCCCACAGGCTTTGGTGTTGGTAGCTCTGGGTACTAACAGGGGGGCTACGACCCACCTGTGGCTGCACCCGATATTCACCTCCCCCAAAGCATGGTTTACTGTTCTTTCTACACAGAAGGAGGTTCACTTTTGCTTGAGCAAGTCTATGGCTGGCAGCATCCCAGTGCTGATGTGTAGAGCCAACCCAACGGACCTGATTCTCTTCCCATTAACCAATGGAACCAGTGTAACTCCATCGACAGCTCCAGAGTTAGTCCTGACTTTCAAGGGTGAGTGCTCTCTGCTGCCAATGCCAGGGCCCCCCGTACGAGGCAAATCAGGCAAGTCACCCCTTCAAGTTCCTTTCACATCACTAGGTAGAGTCTGAAACTCTGGTGCTGCTAGGCTATTGGCTTTCCAGTCCTGATGTTTACAGGAAGTTCCATCTGAGAGCATGGAATTAGAACGACCACAAGGAAGTGAGAAATTATTTGCTGGAGATTAAAGGACGCAGCAAAACCACAGGAGAAGTCAGTAGGGCCTAAGAAAGACTAAAATAGCAGCTCTCCGTTCAGCTGCTGGCATTTTTACCAGTCATGCTGCAACAGGAAAACAATTTGATATGGAGTGAATGGGACAGGACAGAGCATTTCTCTGTCGTTTGCCAAGCCAGGCGTGACAGTAGCAGGAAACCTGCGAAAAAGGTCGAACATCAGCTGGCGGGAGGGAAATGGAGCCTAAGCTACCGCCCCAGCTACCACCCCCCACCTCTGAAAGCCCCTCTGTGTGATTTGTGCGGGAGATGGCTGGGAAGGGAGGAGGTTACAACTGGACCTTTGCTCTACAGTTTCATGGCAGCCCCAATGGAGACAGCCCATAGGCTTCAACCCTCTGCCAGCAAATTCCACTGGACAAGGGGCTAAGGGGAGGGGGAAGGGGCTAGCAGGCAGGGTTCCCTGTAAGCACAGCTCTTGGGCTGCCACCCAGGAGAGATTCAGGTGCCTCACAGGTGATTAGCAGACCCCCACAGCCCCCACACATACCATGTATTTCTATGGGTGGTGCACATTTATTCCACCCATGGATGGAAAAAAAAATAGAAGGAACCCTGCTAGCAGCACAACGCAAGACCTAGCCTGCTGCCAGTGCAGCCCAGGGAATTCGAGATACATCCTGGAGCTTCCATGGGGCTGGAGGACCAGGCCCTGTTTCACTCTGGGCAAAGGCAAGTCCCGGTTCCCCAACCTACCCCTAATGTGTGTGTGGTGGGCAGGGGAAGTTTGCCTGAAGCAACACAACACACTGTCAACCTCTCTCCCTCTGGCGCATCAAGAGGCAGCCAGTGTGGGGCCCAACTGAACGGGGAGGGTGTGGGGTCAAGGTGCCTGGGTTCTGAGAGTCCAGCTGGTGTGTGCCCGCCGATGGTGGGAGGGGCAAAGGGGCGGTTGTCTTGGGGTCCAGTGCTCCAGAAGGGCTTGTGGCTCCAGGCTGCCACTACCGCAGGAAGCTAGGGGGTCTGGGCCCTTTCAGTTGTCACTGGAGCCCCACACAGCACACTGCAGGAGACTTGGTGGGCTGAGGGCAGCGTTGTTGGCCGCTGCCGCAGGCCCTAGGACAAGGTGGGAGGGAGGCCCAGCTCTGTGCCCGGGAGGAGGCAGTGCCAAGAGCAGAAGGGGCAGGGCAAGGCAGTCAGCCCTCAGTGTCACTGGGACCCCCGATCTCCATGAGCAGGCTGGTCTCAGTGGTGACAGAACAAAGAGCAATGGTCTTGAGGGAGGTCTAGGTTGGACATTGGGAAAAACTCTTTCACTAGCAGAGCGGTGAAGCTCTGGACTGGGTTGTCTAGTGAGCTGGTGGAATCTCCGTCCCCAAAGGTTTTTAAGACCCGGCTTGACCAAGCCCTGGCTGGGATGATTTAGTTGGGGTTGGCCCTGCTGTGGGCAGTGGGTTGGACTCAATTACCTCCTGAGGTCTCTTCCAACCCAGTGATTCTATGTAGCCAAAGCAACATGCTCCAAGACAAACTCAGTAACAGAGGCAAATATGGGAGCCAAATCTCCTGCTGAGTGTCTTGGAATTATTTCCTTAGTAGCTTGCAGGCCTCCTGCTCTCACTGGAATATAGAATAGTTCACCACAGCCCCTGGCCCTGCTATGTTCCTTCCCACCCTCTGATTTCTTTTCACTCGTACAAGCTTCCTGGAAAAAACACACAACCACGGCAACTGCCCATCTCTTTTCCAGACCAGGGGATTCAGATGGCTTCAGTGTGTTTCTCTTTTACCAAAAAAGAGTGGATTTCTTCTGACGCCATCCAAAAGTGAGGCAGCAACAGAGCACTAGGAATACATGAGCCGGCTCCACGCCCGTGATGGGGTCAGCATTACAAAAGGCTAACATCACCATCATAAGGCAGGGGTCAGTGTTCCCCACCAGCTGGGGATGTTGTGGCAGCCTCAGAAAGCTACCACCTCCAGCCACATGGTGTGTTGATTCAGTCGTGACTCAGTGGGAACAGGGCCACCTACAGAAACCCCAACACCACTTCCTGCCGTACTCTAGGTTTAGCGGTTAGTATTCTTTCGTTGTGTTTTATGGAGCCTGCCAAGCAGCAGGAGAGAAAGTGGCTCCATTTAGAAAGGAAAAGCCCACAAGAGAGGGTATTGCGAAACATTCCTTTGGCCGTCTCCTCCATTCCCTGTGTCCATGGGGCTGAACATAAAGGGCTCTCTGCCTGCACATTTGAGTCAGTGCAGAATTTGGCAGGGGTGCATCACCCCCAGCTTGGTTTGGGAGAAAAACCAGATGCTAATTTTTTTGTTGTTGTTCTTACAGAGAAAGGAGAAGGGAGGTTATTTCATAGGTTCAGTGGAGTACCCAAATCCTCTTAGCAATTCTCATTCCAAAGCTCTGAGAAGTAACATCCGAGATAAAGGTGGAGTAAAGAATAACCCTCTCTCTCCTCTTGGTGGTCACTCAGTAACGAGTAGGACATCTTCATGTCAGCCTTCTATTTGTGAATCCGTTGATGGCTGACTAGCCCAATTCTGAAGCCACAGATCTTATCACAGAAGAGGCAGGTGCTGGTAGCTGTTGGAGTGGCAAGGGGCAGTTTTTGCTGCTTTTTTCTTCTTCTCCGCCTCTCCTTGTCTGCACTGCGGCAGGATCTGTCAAACTGCGCCAGCCCTCACAGATTACCGTTCTTCACTGGGGACAGTCCCAGGCGAGGTTCTCCCAAGTGTTGACACCGTTGCTGCCCTTTTTCATGTGTGCCTTCAGCATGGCCTTAAATCGCTTCCTCTGGCCCCCAACACACCGCCGGAAAGAATAACCCCTCCATGAAATGACAACCCATTTTTAATCAAACTAGGAGCCTCTTCGAAAGCTTTAGCTAAGTCAGAGCAGAGACTCTCATCGACTGAGGACTTGACACCATGTCTGATGCACATTGTGGAAGACAAGAGAACGCCAAAGTGATGAGTGATGGGGTCGGATTCCAAGCCCAAAGTCAGTGAAGACTCGTGTTGAGGCAACAGCCCCCTGAACTTACCACAGAGGCTGTAGATGGAGAACTTCGTGACAGCCCAGCAGCCTAGGTGGTGAATGACTGGCGGAGCGTGGGCACTGCACTGACAATATATTCAGGAGTGTGGGCCAGCTCCACCAGTGCTTGGCTTTGTAGCAAAGATAAGAGAGCGTCAAAGTGGTACAGCACAAGAACTGTGCAAGCTAGGAAGTTCAGGCTGGCCTAGGACTGCGTAAGTCCAGGGGAGGGATGGGACTGTCACTGCACTCACCAGAAGCTGGGTAGCACTGACGGTGAGTGTGGGGTGTGTGTGTAGACACTGGGGAGCAGATGACTTCCTCTGCACACACCCCTCCCCATGTTGCCCCTGTTTGTAGCTTCACTTATTTTTGGTTGATAATAGAAACCAGTTTACGTAATTTCTGACTGGGGAGAGGCAGAAGGCTGTGCTTAACTTCCTCCACACTGAGAGAGGGGCAAATTCCCTGTAACTTTGGGTTTGTACTGCAAAGGAGTTGGATGTTGGGATGTTGCGGCTAAGCCCTGAAACTGAGCCCTCGCAGAGCTCATCTCATCTCATCTCATCTCATCTCATCTCAGTGTTGGGATCTATCTGCAGTTGGACATGGCCCTACCTGTGTTACGTGCTGGAGGAGGCTGGAAAGCCTGGCTCAGCAAGACAGGGTTAAAGGGTCCCGAGGGTGGCAGAAAAAGCAGTGGTATCCCACCACAGCAGCTGACATTCAGGGGGTCCAACCCATCCCAATTACATAAAAACATCTCTATTTAAATTATGATCAAAATTAGGAGATGCCAAATTTACACTTGCCCATGTGACTTTCATTCTGTCCTCTAAAACATTCATGTAAATCCCAAGTCTATTCTTCCCATCTCCCACAGAAGTCCTGTCTCATTCAGCACACACTGTGGATGCAAAAAGGAAATTAAAAGCTGTCTGGTTGTGTCCATGGTGACACACTGCCATTCACCCAACCTCTGACAACACAAAGAAGAGACGTAGGCTTGCTCAAATGTGACATAGACCCTAGACTGCAATAGCGGGCCTTTATAGTGGGGAGAGAGCCTCCTCCCTTTTCCAATGAGGTTGTTCCCCATCTGTCGGTTGCACCCGACTGATTTAAAAAAACAAGTGATACTTAAAAAGGGGTCTAAAATAAATCGGCCAGATTCTCAGCTGGCAAAAATAATCAATGGAGTCGAAGAGCTATGTAGATTTCTACTATCTGAGAATCTGGTGCAGAAACTTGCAGCGGGGAGAGCTAGAGAGGAAGTCAATAAAGATGAACAGGGATGGAGCGTCTGTGTGTGCCCATATGGTATATTCCTCGCGCTGAAGTTAAGATATTTTTTTGCCGTAAAAGGGTTAATAAAGAACACATTACAATGAAGAACAAAGAGGGGATTTTGTTTGGTCCTGGAGATCTTTTCTGACTTTTAAAAGCTTTGGCTATTTTATGCCCTATTTTGCAATGCATCAAGAAGCTGTTTCCGTCTTAATATCTCCGTTTCTGTGCCACAGAGTTAGTAGTTTCTCCAAGGGGAATAAAAGAGAGATTCTGCAAGGAGAAAGTGGCCTGGTCTGAATTTTACGTTCACTATTTCATTGATTCCCCTCCATGAATGGTGAGTCACATGACTCCCTGCAGCAAGGAAGCTCTTGGAGCGATTCCTAACCCCATTAGACACAGTAGCAGGCAGGCTGCTGGAATAGTGACAGCAGGTTTTGGCTGTTGGAGAGAAAATGGTTTAACAGAAACTGGATCAAACTGGGCTGGCCTTGCAGGTTTGCTTTAACCCTGCAGTTACGAGGCGGGGAATAGTATTCCACAACCTCACATCTGCAGCAGACCCTTCCTCCAACCCCAGACAGTCTCTTTCTTAAACTTTCTCCACCAAATGCCATCCAGGAAACCCAGTTCTCTGGCCCTGTTCCTCTCACTGAAGTACCTGTTCCTGCCCTTACCTCTATATGGCTGTGGGAGACATTTCAGCCCTGTGTCAGAATGTAGTTACTGAATGGCTATTAATGCTAATGGGAGCAGTTATAAGAGATCATATTTCCAACCAGCATCCTGAAACTAGTGTTTTTGGTGACCTCAGTGTTTGGGTTTCCAACCACTTTAAAGGGGATTTAAAAAAAAAATAAGATTCAGGTCCCTTTGAGAAATGTTAGGCTGGGCAACCTAAAGTCACCAGTCCAATCAGGGAGCAGTTCTTGGTCTAAGATCGATGCATTTGGAACAGTTGCGAGTTCTTACCTTAAATACCAAGTTGTAATGCAGTTAATTGTAAGGCTCCTGGTAAACAGAGATACATCTGTGAGCCTAACAGCCCTGAAAATAGACCACTGTCCACAGCTATTTTCTGCCAAGACAAATGCATGTCAGCCGCAGCGAAGGAGATAAAAAGACTCCCACATGCTGAACGTGGGAGGCAGTGAATATTTTAGAGTGGCAGTGGTTTGGCTTTTGCCAATTTGCTATAATAAACTTTGTTTTCAGAACCTTAAAAATATTCTGTGCACACTGGAAGCTGACATGCTAGGTTTGAGGTTGAAGTTATCATATGAGCAAAGGACACTCCATGGCCCATCCCTTGCCATAGTGAGGTGGCTTGTGTGTTTCACTGACCCAGAGAGTTACACCAGTGGCAGCTACAGCTCCTGGAAGGGTCACGCAAACTGGACAGGCCACAGGGTAGAGACCAGACAAATTTGGATCACCTCTCCCTTCGGTAAACGGAGTTGGCTTAGGGTTAACAACCCTATCCATAAAAATCAAAAGTTGCTGAAACATCTACAAAGAAACCTACAGCTACACAAGTCTCAGGAGGAGCTAGCAATCCACACAGACTGGGTGCATGGGAGGAAGAGTAGCCTTGTGCCTTTGATGCTATTATCTTACATTTAAACCATGTCTTTCACCTCAAAGCACATCCCCTGGGCTTGCAGACTCTGAGTCCAATGATCCACACATAGAGTCCTTTCTTCCACGGGTGATTCATTGATCTCAAAAGGGATCACTGCTGGTTTGGCAGGTTCTACAGACTCAGGAGCCCTGGACAGATGGTGTGGAAGATCGGTGGGCTGGCAGCTAACACAAAAGTAGCAAGCTGGGGCATATTGGGCAGCTCAGATGGACTAAACGCTGCTCTTTTGCAAACTGCTTTCAGATCTTCAGTGCCCTGGCAGTACAGGCAGGGCCATAGCTTAAGGTTTGGGCCAAAACTAGATCCCTCCCCTCTCCTCTCCAAACACACAGACTCGCAGTCAACCGAGTGGAACTCAGGGGAGGGTGCTCAGTGCTCAGCCCTGCTGAAAAGTAGGGTGCTTATTTAGGAGACTAATTTTAAGCCTTTATTTTGGGTCTGGAAGGAAGTTTTAGCAGGGTGGGAGGGTCATGGTAAGAGAAGTTTGGTGAGAATTCCAGGACAGGGGAACTTCCATCCAGCTCCCTGGTCACAGATCTTTTACATTGTAGCTGGGTTTAATTTGTCTGCTATTGAATGGAGTGGCTACGAATCAGCAGCTAAAGCCTGGATGCCACTAAGACAGCAACAACCTGGCCCTGTCATGCTACGTCTACACTGGCACGGGCAGGCATCCTTTCTACAGGTTGAACCACTCTCATCCGGGACTCTCTCCTGTGGCAATATCCATAATCTGGCATGATTTTTGTTAACCAGACAACCACTTATCATGTGTGTGGCCAAGTTTCCCTGTGGTCCCCTAACATTTGTTTCTAGCCACCAGTCCTGGCTCTCAGAGTTCTGCGCAGTTATTTAGTTGTAATTTACCCCTAAACGTCTTCTAAGAGCCTAGTGGAAGTGTTGGTAATGTGCTAGACAATATTGACCTCCCATGGTCAGGCATATTCTCCTGTCCGGCACCAGTCAGGTCCAGAGGGTGTCAGACGAGAGAGGTTCAACCTGTAGTTCAAGCAGGCAAAGCTATGCCAGCTTCAGTCAAGATGGCGCAGTAAGGAGGGTGGTTTAGCACCTGATGTTGCCACGGCTACCAGCTCCAAGTAGGTACCTTGGGTCTTGGGTAGGCTCGTACGCAGAGCAGTCAGTGCGTCCTGTTCCCATGATGACACTGCTGCTTTTGTCATGCTAGCTCAGGTATGGGTACTCCACCTTGAAGCTTCGCCTCCAGCACCAATGTAGCCACAAGTGTGATTTATACTGAGCAGGTGGATGCGTGTTTTTACCCATTGTAAGCCATCGAACACCCTTTCTTTACCCCCAGCATAGGGCACATGATGAGCCCCGAGTTGAACTTCACAGCCCCAGCTGGCTGTCTTGATTTCAGCTCAGACGCGCGAGTACAGCCCTAGCTGTCAGTCTTGCTCTGTGGGCAGCAGGTGAAGCGGAAGGCCAGGCGGAGAGGGTCACTCAGTGCAGAAGTAATTGTGCTGTGAAGCTTGGGAAAGGGCCGCACGTTGCCCCAAAGCAGCAAGCCCGGCTGGCTGGAGAGCGAGTCAAACGTCTGTTCAGAGCCGGCCTGGAGGGGGTTGAGGGAAGCACTGTTCTCTCACGCTGAGAAGAGAGGTTTGCTTTCCTACGCCTCCTGATTCACATGCACCATCTGAGTGCTGAGGCCGAGCTGCTGGGGCCCGCCCTGGGAGTCTGTGTTACCACACCAGGCACTACTGTGTCTGCCCCCAGGTACAGGGCGGATTCCCCAGAACCAGCCTGTGACTTTAGCGATCTGACTCGAGCCTTACCCGGAACAATAGGGCCTTACTCGTGCTCAATCACTGCCCGTGTGAGCAATGTTGGAAGACGAGCAGGCACCCCTGGGCTGCTACTACCCCCCTGTAGCGAGAGCAGGGAGGAAAGGACAGGCCTTCGGCTCTACCCTGGCACATATTATCTGAGCCAATACAGAGGGGGTGCCAAGGCCATCGGGGGTGCAGAAGGGGGAAGAGGGTCATAGAGGAAAACGGCCTTAGGCCCTTTAAATCGCTGCTGCAGCATGCACTCTGCAGCCGTGCAGGGCTGGCCAGAGGAGGCTAGGCTGCCCCTCCCAGG
Organism: Carettochelys insculpta; assembly: GCF_033958435.1. Lineage (NCBI taxonomy): Eukaryota > Metazoa > Chordata > Testudines > Carettochelyidae > Carettochelys > Carettochelys insculpta. Next base: position 5,483,364 of record NC_134147.1, on the reverse strand, counting down.
GGCCTGGAGCTGGCTCTCTCCCCAGGCCTCAGCGAAGACTCTTGTCAGCTCTGGGGGAAACAAACCACCCAAGGAGAAATGGACAGGCCCAGCCCAAAGTCCCACATGGAGGAATCAGGGACAGACAGTGGGCAAGACAGCTGCCATGGGCCCGGGAGTAAACGGGGGGCGGAGCCAAGGGCAGAAGGGGCAGAGCTTGGGGCAGTCAGCCTTGGCCCCTCCCCCCCATGCTCCCTCAGAGCTGCATGAACTCTGCAGCGTTTTAAAGGGGCCTGGAGCTCCGGACACCAGTGCTGCTACTTCGGCACTGGTCGGCGCTCTGGGCCCCCTCGAGTTCTCGCCCCGCAGGTTGACAGGCCCGGGGCGAGAACTGCAACTCAGTCACAATTCCTCCCTTAGCCTGCTCCTGGGGCAGCCTTGCTTCATCCTGCCCACTGCTTACCTTGCCACAGCAGAGCCCCAGCTCCTCCTGGCTCCCTGCCTCAGTTATGGAGGTAACACAGCTGGACCCTTAGCAGGACTAGAAATTAGGCACTCGCGTTGCCCTTTACTCAGGGCAGGACAGCAAGATTCCACTCTAGCCCGTCAGTGGCTTACCACAATGACAAACGCCAGTAACTTTCTCCAGGGGCTCAGCCCACCAAGGAGGATGAGAACACAAGGTCCCAGCAATGTTATTACTCAGAGATGGTGCAGTGGTGTTTCCAAATCAAATGCATCTGTTGGTTTAGTTTTCCAAGAAAGAAAAATACCAGCCACCACTAGTTGTGTGTTGGAAATGCAGACAGTACACGGCATGAAGAAGAAGAGAGTTTAGAAGTCTTCAGGTTTCAGGGACCTCCTCTGGTCAGTGCAAAGTTTGGATGAGTTGCAGTGGGGGCCGGCTGAAATCCCCACGTGCAATTTGGAGGCATTTGATTGCGGAGAAGAGCTAGTAGCTGGGAAGATTGCTGCAAATACCACAGCAGAGTGCGCTTGGTTTGCATTAATACCCTTGTACAAGGTTCTCTGGCATTGTTCCTCAGCTGTGCTTGGGGTCTGCTCACCACAGAAAGATGGAGTGAATGAGAGGTGGTTTTAATCTACCTTCTTTAGCTCCCTTGATCCTCCAACATCATACGTCAGTTTCTTTGTTGGGCTACTACCTCTGAGATAAGAGGATCTGTTCAGTCCATGGCATTTTGGCTGAGATATGACTCCACATCACGACCGTCTTGCACAAGCCATATTGGGATCAGTGACTTCATATAGAAAGGGTGTCAAACTCAAAATGGCTACCAGATCAGTCAGACATTTGCTTATTATACAATAAAACACATTGTTTGGAAGTAATCTGTAGCTAGGAGCCAGACAGGACTCCATTGGGAGAAGTGCTGTAAAGACATTAAATGGTCAACCCCAGTCTACTTCAGTCTGAAAATCTGAAGAAGTGGGTCTCACCCTTCAAAGCTCATACATTTATTAGCCTTTAAGGTGCTACAGGACTGCTTGTTTTTTCAGACACTACCTGTTCCATTAGCAATGGAGGGCCGGGTTAAGAAGGCTAAACTCCATTGATTTCAAATGAGCAATATTAACTTTCACCCCTGTTAAGCCTAGCCCCATATTTATAATTTCTGGGCCAACTAGTAAAGGAACTTCTATTGTCAAATCCCCCTAGAAATTTCTTATTGCTACTCCTGGAGAACATGGACAGGGACTTGGCATACAGTACATGGAGATCATGTGATGGCATTATATACTTTATGTTAATCCACCTCTTAGGCAATTTATGCTCTCAGTGTGCACCATTAAAACTAAATAAAAATCTTCATTCCCTAGTCCACAGTGTACTGAGTTGTGGGAAAAATGTGTTTCCTCGCCGATTTAGCAGCAGATTAAAACTGTCACACTTTTGTATTTGCCAGCAAATGACCCTTCAGTGTGCTTTGTCTTATACTTCCGCCACTGAATACCAGGACTGTGAAAGATAAAAGCCTATGAAGCTCTTTTATAGGAAAGCCAACCCACCTTAAAAAAAATCAACTGCTTTAGTTTAAGAGAGATTAGCATGGTGGTGTTACTAGCTCACCTCTACAGTTTGGCAGGTTCATATAGGATTCATAGGAAATAAAAAAGAAAGTTTGATATTCAGTGTAGGATCATCACAATGAAGTATTAGCATATTTATGTAGCTGCTCCAGGTTTGATTCAATAACTTCATTCCTGGGCATAGTACTTGAGTGGTATGAAATTGACCCATTTTACAGAATGCTATGAGGTCCGTGCACTTTCCTTTCACTTCTATTCTGAAACCTCCTTGGGAAGTACCATTGGCTTCAGAATAGCACCGACAGGTGCTCCGCATAATCCAGGGTCTCTCTATACAGTACGTGTTACGGAAGGTGGAGCAAGCAGGGGGATAGATGGCCCATTGATCAGAGTGTTGCCCTTGTTAACCACAGGCTTGTGAATTCAGTTCTTGAGGGGGCCTCTCAAGGATCTGGGGCAGGTTAGATTTAAAGAAGGTGATAGGTCCGGCTGTGAGTGCAGGGGACTGGACTTGACAACCTCTTGAGGTCCCTTCCAGCTCTATGAGATATATGTATACGTCCATATTTTCAAAGGATCTTCTGTTAGAAGGAGAAGAAAAAGTAATGAATTGCACAATTGCTGAGCCACACCGAATGAATTAAGGTGTGCAGTAAATGAAGATACAGTGAAGCAATACAAACGAGACACAGGTTAATTAATAGGCTTCAGGACTAAGCTGAGCTAATTTCAGTTTTCACCTTTGTCACAGGATTCCTGTAGGACCTGGGACAAGTCCTAGAATGCCCTCTGCCTCAGTTCCCCCAATCAGTAAAGCAGATTTGACCTACTGTCTTCCTGCCCCAGTCTGACTGATAGCTCTTCAGGGCAAGGGCTCTCCCTGACTCTGCATCTCCACCCTTTGAAGGTCTCTAGTACTAAAAAGGGATGCGGGAGCAAACACGGGCAGACACTGAGTTAGTGTGTAAGAATGGCTGTCCTAGAATTCAAGTGAAACCCAGGTCCTGCTGCCACGTGCATGAAACAAAATTCTCCTTTTGTTGCTACCTGCTTTCACATTCAAGAGATGACAGGATTAAGTCTTCGCTGCTATACTCTGTCCCAGAATGCACTGGGGCATCAGCCACCCACTCCTAATTAACTTGATGGGTAGCTCAGCAGCGAGCCTCACCTCAAGTTACCTTGGTCACAGAGCTGACAGAATACCACCAGCCTGCAGCAGTGCTGCAGGAATGAGCAGAATCCAAAGCTGCTCCGGACAATCATTTGGTGCAGGCTGGTGCAAGCAGCCATGCGGAGGTAATAACTGAGCGAGGATAATAAATTAATGCTAGACCAAAGCAGTCTCTCTCCATTATCCGGAGAATGGCCGGTTTTGGTTTGCTCCCTGGGGTTCAGAAAGGCAAGTAGTCCTTCGGAGAGGCAGAATATGGATGCCTGGGGAGCACAGGAGGGCAGGTTTTAGGGAAGGGGAAGGGAATAATTTTCCACTTGTACAGTTGCAGGAGGGAGAACCATTTTCCTCCTTTTAACCTTCCCTTGATTCTCAGGCAGCCGATTTGCCAGAGCCCAGAGGTTATAACTCATTCAGGAGAATTATCTGTGTAATGACAGGCCTTTCGAATACCAGCTGACAGTGTTAAAGTGGGCATTGGAATTTGTAAGCCCTTAACCTCCCTGCCTCCTGCCAGGTACAACCTCAGAGACCCAGATATTGGCTGAGGGGAGAGACTTTATACCAAGAGAATAGAGGCAAGGCCCAGCTGCCCCAACAACAGCTCAGATCCACTTATCAACTTGTGTGAGTGCGTTTGGTGGAATACGGCTTCTTGTCCCACTGTGAGGGAGGAGTGTGGTAGTCACCCAGTGACTCAGTTTGGTGTTTGAGATTTGGTCCCTCAGCTCCATAGCATTTAGCTTGCAGACCCCAGGTCAATGCTTATTGAAGCCAACGGCAAGATCCCCTTGAACATCATTGGGCACTGGACCTAGCCTTCCCAGTGCTCTCCTCAACAGCTCAGCCTGTGAAGCTCCTCTTCCTGTGCAAAGGGCATACAAAGAGCCTCAAAGCACCAGCAAATGAAGTGTGCATGGAGCAGCTGACTCCCACATGGTGTGGCTCAGGGTGGCTAAACACTGGAATAAGTTGCCTAGGAGGTTGTGGAACTTCCATCACTGGAGATATTTAAGAGCAGGTTGGGTAGACATCTATCAGGGCTTGGTCCTACCATGAGGGCAGGGGACTGGACTCAATAACCTCTTGAAGTCCCTTACAGGTCTAGTATTCTATGATTCCTCCCCATAGCCGCGTCTACATGAGCCGGCTACTTCGAAGTAGCTGCGCCAACTTCGAAATAGCGCCCGCCACGTCTACACGCACTACATGTCTAGTGGTGAGTGCTATTTTGAAGTTGAAATCGACATAAGGCGGCAAGACGGCGAAGTCGCTATCTCCATTAGGAGATGGGAATAGCGCCCTACTTCGACGTTGAACGTCGAAGTAGGGCATGCGTAGACGATCCGCGTCCCGCAACATCGAAATAGTGGGGTCCACCATGGCGGCCATCAGCTGAGGGGTTGAGAGACGCTCTCTCCAGCCCCTGCGGGGCTCTATGGTCACCGTGTGCAGTAGCCCTTAGCCCAGGGCTTCTGGCTGCTGCTGCTGCTGCAGCTGGGGATCCATGCTGCATGCACAGGGTCTGCAACCAGTTGTTGGCTCTGTGGATCTTGTGCTGTTTAGTGCAAGTGTGTCTGGGAGGGGCCCTTTAAGGGAGTGGCTTGCTGTTGCCCCGGAAGTGCTAGTCTGCCCTGTGACCCTGTCTGCAGCTGTTCCTGGCACCCTTATTTCAATGTGGGCCGCTTTGGTGTGTAGACGCTGCCCTGCAGCGCCTACTTTGATGTAGTGCTGCCCAACATCGACGTTGAATGTCGACAGCACCAGCCCTGGAGGACGTGTAGACGCTATTCATCGAAATAGCTTATTTCGATTTCGCTACATCGAAATAAGCTATTTCGATGTAGCATCCCCGTGTAGACGTAGCTCATATGAGCTACCCCTCACCCAAAGACTCCTCTTTGCCTCTGCATAGGGCATACAGCATATGCCATGTCTTAGTTGAGCTTTGGCAACCATTTTTCAAATGCTAGCACTTCATTCAAACGGTGGTACGTCAGATGGGACAGACTTGGAATGCACCACAAGGGCACAGAAGAACTGGGTTTGCCTTATTTCACTGTAAGTTCCTGGAGTGTCTCATCATTGCATGGGCCTATCCATATAATTCATGAAAATATAGTTAAAATATGAATGACATAACTGAGAATACTTTATGGAAAATACCTCATGTAAGGAGTCATTGAGAGCTTGCAATCTACTGAATAGGATTATCCTATTTGTGTGCATGTACCTTTCCTGTAGTGAAGTTAGGAATACGAACTTCGGTATAAACCTGTGTTAAAGTAATCATGCTAAGCGAGAGCCATTAAGGGTTCTCTAGTATCTCGATGGCCCATTGGAAAGAAAACAATGAATTGTAAATGGACTTATTTTCCTCTGAGCCTGGGAGAAAGGGGCTATGGTCCTACCAAGACATGCGGCCACATCACCCGATGCTCGATTTTTCTACTGCAAGTGAGAAAAAGTTTAAAGTGAACCCAAAGGACTCCTGCTTTTGGCCTCTCACCTCTATATAGATTTTTCCAAGCAATAGAGATAGCTGTCAACTGTCAGGACAGGACATCCCTGCTTATCACCCAGGGTGACTGCTGGAAACAGCTAAGGCTGAACAGTGGGAAGGACCAAGCCCAGACTGAGACGCTGTCCAGTCAGTGAAAGACATTGGTGATTAGAACTACTGCTGGGTAAAGCATTCCATGTAATGAGTTTCTCCATGTATTATGCCGAGCTGGGTGGTTTTGTTTTTATTTTGCTTAGTAACTTACTTTGCTCTTGGTGCTATTACTTATAACCCTGTACATTGTCCGTGCCACTTGGGGGGCAGGAAGGGACTGCCCCTGCACTCACTGGAAGCAGCCTGGTGCTGACCAAGTGTGGCGCTGAGCACTGCGGTGTGTGTGCACCCTACACTCTATATACAAAAGCAGCTTCCCTTCTCTTGGAGTTCACACCTCCAGATCTACTGATGACAATACAACTCAGCCTGCCTGACTGAGCTAACCTCGTTATCCCCAGCCTTACTCTGGCCTATTTATACCTGGCCTTGCAGATTTCCACGACCAGCATCTGAAGAAGTGAGTTAACTCACGAAAGCTCATGCTCTAAACTTTTCTGTTAGTCTATAAGGTGCCACAGGACCCTTCGTTGCTCTACAGATCCAGACTAACACGGCTACCCCTCTGATACACTCTATATGTCACCCAGTTCACTTAGGGTATGTCTACATAGCAATGTTATTTCAAAATAACTTTGCAAGCCTCTAAAAATTGCAATCACAATCAAATAGTGAGTAGCTTGTTTTGAAATTGGTATAAAACTGCTGTGTAGATAAAGCATTTTGGATTAGAGGAAGCACTGCTTATAGGATAATACAGGCTCTACTGTATGTGGACACACTATTTCCAAATCAGTTTTCCTTATTTTGGGCTTTCAAAATAGTGTTGATGCATAATTCTAGAACAGTTTATTCTGGAATAACAACTCTGGAATAACTGTGTAGTGTCGATGTACCCTTATGTCTTAAATAAACCCAGTTTAAAGAACTGTAACCAAGGGCAGAGGAAGCAGCTGTTTGTCTCTTTACATAAGTGTGCCAACAATATGAGCTTTATATAGCGTAAGATGGATTTATCTGGAGTTCAGGCTTTGCACCTGTGATTCTGAGGCAAGTCCCTTTAACTGAGCCTTCCCAGAGCTTGTCTCAGAATCTGTATTACACCATGTAGGGCTGTGTTGGTGTTGGAGGAGGGGAGAGGGCCTGGCTCAGTGAGACAGAGGAAAGTGGGGTGCCCAGGAAGGTTGGTTCAGGGGTATTTCAGCACACCCAGTGACGGTCACAGAGGGGAGCAGGGGCGGGGTGGGGCGGGGGGAAGTCTGAAGTGGGCTAGAAGGGGAAGAGATTCACGGCCCCTTTATTCAGTGAAGAGCAACAATTGGTGTTTGTGCACAGAATCACAGCAAAGCCAGGGCACAAGGACAAGTGCAGGGGTGCTTGATACATCCTCGTCCCTCTTGCACACACTCTTCTCTCCTCACCGAGTGAAGCCAGTCAGTCATCCTCTCATGTCATTATTTTGCTTTGCCAATGGGCAGAAAAACAAGCATTTATTGAGAAAAGGAAAGAAGTATTATTGGTATTACAGTAGCACCTAGCGCCGTGGTTTCCAACTTGCATGCCAGTCAGCACAGAGATGTGGCCTTTGTGATACAGGTAGTGTAGGGTTGCCATAGCTGAGCTTTCAAAAATGAGGACTCCCCAAGGGGGAGTGTATCTGTGTCAGTCTCTACCAACTCATTATATAATGTAATATGTAGGACATTAATACAAGAGGAGCTGGTAAGTGCTGATACAGATACACTCCCCCTCAGGGGTGTCCTCTTTTTGAAAGTTCAGATATGGTATCCCAAGGTAGCGTATATGTAGTGTGGCTACAACCCACGTAATATACAAAGCTATGAAGGTAAATAGGTTGAGAACCGGTGACCCAGAGCCTCCAGAGACCAGCCTCGTCTGTATTAGGTGCTGTACGTTCTTGCAGTATGATACAATACTTGGAAGAAAAGATTGAGGACTTGAGGCCCAAATATCAACTCTCCGGTCCATCAGACAAGATGAAGACTTCCTCGATAGAAGGTAGCATTCAATACTGCAGGCAGAAGAACCAGTGAAGGCAGTACAGAACAAGGGAGAATAAGTCCTGAGCTCCCTTCCAGCCCTAGGATTCTATAAGTACTCGCCCTGGAGCAATTATGGTCAAGTTAAGGGGAGGTGACTTACTCAAGGACACTCAATAAGTTTTTCTCAGCTCTAGCATGGGCTTAAGTCTCCCTAACCCCCACAGTGCCGACTCTTACCCACTAGACCATGCTGCCTCTTTAGGCTCATCATGTTACATTTTGCCTGTTAATTGTGCCTGCCATTTTCAATCAAATCAGTCTCCTCCAGGTGTTTTGCTCCAGAGCCCCAGTCAATTTGTGTGTTTGCTGATGGAGTCTCCTCCCTTTTGCAGTCAGTCAGATTGCCCTGCTTCTGGAAGGCTGCCACAGTGGAGCACCATGAAGTCACACCCACAACCTCAGGCAAAAATTGCAGAGGTTCAGCCCCTCTGGCTTTGTGCTCTCAGAACCAAATGGGCAGGCCAGTGCAAAGAGAAAGCAGTGGGTGGTCAGTAATGAGGGGAAGCAATTTGAGGAAGGTACAGGCCAGTCTAATTGGATTTTAGCTAAATTGATTAGGGCCCAATTGTGCAGAACATTGTAGGCAGTTAGAGCTTGCAAGGCTCCCCCTGCATGTTAGTGAGCATAGCCTTGAAGATAGCCATCTGCGTTGCAGCGGGAACATGCCAATGGGAGACCTGGCAGAACTCCAAAGGCTAAGCACTGCTCATTAAACTGCAAAACAAAACGTGAATGAATCAGATGAATGGATGAATAAATGAATGAAGGAAGAATACGTGAATGAATATTGCATTAGGTGGCGGTGTTCGGCCTGGCATCTCAGAGCCGTGCAGTTCTGCTAATGGGCTGCTGTGGAAATGCATGGGCAGATCAGAGGAAAGGCTACCTGGCATATGTCCTCAAGCTGGTTCTGAAGGAAAGAAAGCGTGTGGGGCTATTACCATTTTAACCCCCCCCCACAAGCTATTCCTAAAACAAAAGGAAGTCAAACCTGATTGATCAGTGAGATTCCTCCCCTTTTGTTATTACAGTTCCAGCCACTAAGCAATTTCCATGGCAACTACCTCCCATTCTGCCCAGGTCTTCTCTTCACTGCTGTCATTTCCTCTCACATCACCCCAGCTCTGCCTGTAAAACACTAATGTCCCCTTTGGGTGTCCTGATAGCAGGAGGGTTACTGAGCTCTACAGGCAGGGAGACATGTTTCATAGACACGCGGTGCTAGAGTCCACGGTGAGCTTCATGCAGCTGCGGATGCTTTCAGAGAGACTGTGGCCTGCACTGGCCAGAAACCCCATCCCTCATGAACTCCTGCCAATGGCTCTTGTGAAAAAACCCAACGCTGGAGGTAAACTGGGGTTGGGGGAAGAAGAGAAGGAATTTAGGGTGGTTTCTGGAAACTGGCCAAAGGGAGCTGAGAGATTTTGCTGGGACAATGAGCAAAGCCCTGCCCTCCCATCAGGGAGAGCCACATGGAACAGCCAGTAGGCTGGGGCTGCTGGCAGGCAGGGGAGCCTGCCTGCCTGCCTGAGTGTGCTGCTGGCTGGGAAGTGCTTAGGTAAGCACACCCTGGCCACAGCCTGACTCTGGCTCTGAACTCCCTCCTACATGCCTCCCCCAAGCCAGAATCCTCTCCAGCACCCTGCCCTGGGTCACAACCTCCTCCTTCACCCAAACTCCCTCAGACCCAACACCCTGTCCTGCATCCCAGTCCCCTACCCCGACCTTCCATCTGTTCCCCATCTCCATCTCACACTCGGCACCTCCTCCATAGGAAGGTGCAGCACTTACTAAACATCCTGGAGGGCTCCCCTCCAATCAAAATTATTGCCCACCCCTGGCTTACAGGCAGCACTGGTCTAAGCCGTTGGAATCAATGAGACTCTTCTTCAACTTCAGTAGGTTTCGGATCAAGTGCCTATAGCTCAGAGCAAAGTGCACACAGGATTTCTGCTTATGAAGTGATGCTGGAATAAAACGCTCACTCCACTACTACTTGGGAAGTATCAGACAAGATGGAGGTGTCGGAAGGGACATCCAGAGCAGAGTCAGTAAAGCCGGAAATGTCTTTGTGAGTCTGAATTATGTATGGAAGTCATCACAGCGTAGCATCCACGCCAAGCTGAAGTTCTACCAGCGCTGTGTCTCATCAACATTATTATATGGATCAGAATGCTGGCAGATGACAGTATGAGACCTTGATAAATTGTCGACCTTTCACACCAGCAGCCTGCGGAGGAACCTCCATATTTTTTGGCCCAAAATAATTCCAAATCAGGACCTGCTTGCTTGGTGCAAGCAAGATGTCATGGCCACCATCGTTATGAGAAGACGCTGGAGATAAATTGGGCCTGTGCTCAGGAAAGATGGAAACTCCATCGCAAAGACTGCTGTGCACTGGACCCCTGAAGAGAAGTGGAAATGAGGATGACTCAAGACCACCTGGTGCTGGACCGTTGAAGTAGAAATGAAGAGCATGAATCACACTCGGGGCACTGTTCAGAGGCTGACCCGTGACAGACAGAAATGGAGGGTCTTTGTTACTACTCTACATGCCAGTGGGCTTACAGGGCAATGATGATGCCACAGCTATTGCCCACACTGGCAGCCTGAGCCTTGAACACGTTGCTTTTCTTTGACCCTCATTCACCACAGAAAGCAGTCTAATGTCTGGCCGCAGAGGGGAAGGGTAGGGAGGCAGGATACAATTACCTGGGTTGTAATTTCCTGACATAAAATCAGCCCTGCTCTCCTGGCCACTTACTGGAATTAGTGGCAAGTATAAATGACTGGAGCAGTTGCTCTTGTTCCTCAGCCAAAAAAACAAACCAAAACAAAAAAACAAAACCGCAGTGAATGTTAGCAAACGGCCTTCTTCCTCGGACTATTGTTAAATCTTGTCCCCCTAGTTGACTGGAGCATGGATTTTGTCTGCACTGCGTAATGGGGCTTTATTGCCAGACGCTTTCAGCCTGCATCTGCCCCACATGCATTTTATATAACCAGCCTTGAATTTCACAGCAGCCCTGCAGCACTACTGGCTTCTGCGAAAAAACAATTTGTTGCAGGTCACATTAACAGAAGTTAATAAGCCACCAAATGTAGGGCCTGGATCCTGCTGCCGCTTCTGTCCAGGGAAGGTTTTGCGATTAGCTTCAATGCTAGCAGGGTGAGGCCCAAACCAAAGCTATCCATTTGCAGAGTTCCGAGCCAGAGGTTCCTTTGAATGGAACCCGGTCAGTTATTTTACTGATGTTAGTGAGTTAGAGGATAAGGAATCATTCTAATGCTTCCTTATAAACCAGGTTTAAAAGAAAAAAAAAAAGGATTAACCCACAACTGATTATTTCATCATGCAGCATGGTCGGGGCGGGTGTACACAAGGCTGGTAATCAGAAGAGCTAGAGAGTTCACTTTTGGCTTGGCTACTGACTCACTGCATGGCTTGGACCAGGCTGTTTGTTTCATGTTCCCATTTTACAGTGGGGGGAAAACACTTATATTCACCACCCTGGGAAGTATTTATTACAATGTGGGCATCACAATGCACGCGAGGGCAAAGGGAAATCTTTCTGTTCTTGTATTCAAAAAGGAGCAGAATGGGGATATATTCATAATCTTAGTGACAATAGAACCCTTTCATAAGGTGCCTAGTTACTGATGGATTAGAAACAGCAGCTATTAAGGTTAAAGATTTTAGAGCGTGTAGAACTGGGCAGCTGGCGGCCAAGAGCATTAGAAGAATTGACTGAGGAGTGCTGAAGATAAAAGTGACCTTAAAAACAAATTTTGAACACTGGGAAACTTTCAGAGGACTAGTGCTGTGCCAATAAACTACAGGGCTATGTGGAATGAACTGGAAATAGATATTCCAGGCAAGCTGACTTTACTGCCAAGCTGAGTCATGGAAAGTCTGACCTGGGACATAGTAATGAATTAGAGGACAGTAGCGAAATTCACATCAGTTATATAGAAAGAGGAGGTTTTGCAAACCATGTGGGTTTGTATTTTTCTTGAGAGCAACCCACTTACCTTTACTAACCAAACATGATCTATTATACAGACTTCCGTCTGACATTCTGAACTAAAACTGCTGACTGTAGTACATGGATTAAAATTGGTTAAGGGACTGATCAAAGCAACCGTAAATGGGGACATACAGTTGTCCAATAGGGGTGCTTGTTGTGGAGTCTCAGTATCAGTTCATTCATAAAGGTACTCAACATTTGGCCAAGAAGATATTAAAAGAGTCACTTGTCAAAATTTGAAGATGATCCCAAAATTGGCAGCATGTTAAACAATGGCGGCCGAAAGTGCTACATGGCTGCTTGTTTTTTTTGTTAGAATATAGACTCACAGGGCTCAATGGTGGCCAGGTCAGTTATAGTGCCTGGATTGCCTGGGAAGATGAGCTCAGTTGTCCAATACAGTATATCGCATTTGTCTTTGTTAAAATGCACATCAAGGAAAAAACCGACATAGGTTGCACCTGTAAGACAGTGGGGAGAGGGACAGTATCCCGGAATGCAGCAACTTTGGAAAGGACAAAGGGGTCATGGTAGACAGACTAAAGCAGCCTGATTAGACTGAACAGGCTTCCATATTTTACAAACAAGAACAAAGATCTCCCCCACTCCCGCAAACCTCCCCCTCCAGCTCCCAAGTTCTTTTCGTGCTCTTTTAAACTCCTTCCCTTCTTTTGGGATATTCACGTGTTGAACCCAGAACTGGACACAGGATTCCAGCAATAGTTTTGCTGCTGCCGTGGAGGAGGGTAATACACCAAATAGGAGTCAGGAGGTGGAGTTTCCTCTGCTACCCATCTGAGGAACACGTTGCCCCTCTTAAGATCCCAGTACGATACTGTAGTTATGTCAGTCCATTAAGAGGCAGAGCTGTCCCATTCATAGTATGAAGCAGGGCTGGGGCCCCACTAAGACTGCCTCAACTGTCCTATGAATGGGAGGGATGCAGAAGATTATGGGACCTGGTGTGGAGGGGCAGCGGGGGTTGCTGTCCCCCTCTCCCACTCACCACATGGGCAGCAGGAACTGGAGCGGCCTGGCAACCTGCCAGCACTTTCTCCTGGCCTGGTGTGTGTGGCTTCTCGGCAGCACAGAGGAGTGGGGTGCAGCAGGCTGGGAAAGCAGCGTGAGGGGGTGGATCAGGATCCCAGACCGCTCGTGTGTGGTGAGTGGGGAGGCGAGGGGGTGACCCTTGGCTGCTGCTGCTCCCCACTAAGTCCCACAATCCTGCTGGCTGTGTTGTTCAGAGGAGGGGACAGTGGAGAGGGGTAGGGCAGGGCACCCAGGCCCATGCACCCCTCAGGACAGCCCTGTTAAGCGGTGACTTGATCATGGCCTACAAGTCCGAACAAGAGAGATTTCTGACAAACAGGCACTTAACCCAGTGGAAAGAGGCCTAATGAGAACCCGGGCCTGGAAGCTGCCGGCAGACAAACTCAGACGTGAAATAAGAGGCATCTTGTTTCAACAGGAATGGTAGTTTGCCACTGGAATGCAGCACAGCCTCTTTCTGAACGATGGGCGAGCACTCAGCTGAAGTTACGGGCTCGAGTCAGGACTCATGGGGCGAAGTCGAGGGCCTGAGCTCTGCAATCACAATTATCCCTTCTGGCCAGAAAAAGCAGCACTTACTCACCAGCACCGACGCACTGCATGCGTCTGGGTTGGTAGCTGAGCTTTTTTGGAGCTGGAACGTGGCTTCCCTCAGCCTACACAAATGCTATTTGGGAGACTAAACGTAGTACCTTAGCCCTCTGGTCCCTCATCTGCCGCTTCCTCCAGACACTCCAGGGGACTGCGAGGGGAATAACTCCCACAGACCAAGCACTAAAATGTCCCTTTTGTTACTGTCATCCCAGGGTCTTCAGTTCTTGCCTGTTCGTGAGGCAGTGCTCTGAGAGCCGGCACCCCCACCATGCCATTTGTCAAAGTGTTAAATAAGCATTTGCTACCTATTAACAGGCATCATTTAAAAATCTCCGTCTGGCTAGGAGCTCTGTAAACTAAGGCTATAGGATCTCCTGCTGCGCTTGAGAGTGCTGCTTATCTCTATCAGAGAGGTCGCCGTGTTAGTCTGTATCTTCGATAAGAAGTCCTGTGGCACCTTATAGACTAACAGATATTTGGGAGCATAAGCTTTCGTGGGCAAAGACCCGCTTCGTCAGACGCATGCGTGGGGGGGTGCGGGTCTTTGCCAACAAAAGCTTATACTCCCAAATATCTGTTAGTCTATAAGGTGCCACAGGCCTTCTTGTTGTTCTGCTTATCTCTGCCTGCTTTGTTAACCCCTCCCCTACCCAGGGAATGGGGCCTGAACTAAGGATCTCGGAGCCTGGCGTACTGGGCCCTTAGGACAGGCCTGAGTTGCAGAAGCACAGACACAAGCTAAATGCCTTATGGGATCAGAAGGGAGATTCCAGAACCCATGAGAGCAGGAGCAGTGACTGCCAGACACACTAACAGCAGGCAGGGCTGGTCCTGGAGATTTCCTTTTTGGAGCATCAGCTGTGACAGAGGAAGCTAAAGAGGTGTCTCCGAGGAGCCTCTGCCAGTGGGTGGCACTACAAACTAGCAGAAGCCAGAGAGTCAGACTGTGGAACAGCCAGTGCCACCTTGTGCCACATGTGGCTTTGTTGACCTGTTCAGCAGGACGCAGAAGAAAGCTTACGTTCAGGATGCCGATTGGAACCAGCAGCAGGACTTGCCCCAGATGGAGAGAACAAGGATTTTGGCAGGGCATCCTGAAGGCTTAAAGGGCCAAGCACAGCAGCAAACACACCCACGCTAAGTGCCTAGGCGATTGCATTGTGTCCATACGGGTACAGAAGTGACGGCTGACCAAAGATTCTTTAAGATGCACATCTCACAGGATTGGGCAGCCAGTAGGATGACTCACATGATTGTCATAAACCTCCAGCTTCCTCCAGCCACCCTGCAATGCCAGTGCTAACACCAGAGAGCCCTGAGTGGTCAGCCCTCACTTGGCAGCGCTAAACAGCCTGTCCCCAGCAGTGGGCCCCCAATGCCTCACCACAGCGAAGCACTTCAAAGCGGGTGTGGTGATAGGAGGCTCGCAGAGCAGGCTTCTTGCCTCTCCGCAAGGTTCCCCATCCATGCAGAGTTACTTGGGTTTGTTTCTCCAGCACATGGAGAGGGGCTGGCAGAGGGATGCAGTGGTCTTAGAGGCGACACTCTTCAGGGGAGACTTTAAGATCCCTTCTGCCTGCGTGAGTAGAAGTGAGAGGTCACCTTGGCCCTTTGAGAAGGCAATCAGGACAGTCCAGCCAGTGATCAAGCAGGCTTCAGTCAGAGGCCACACTTTGACCTGGAGTTTGGGTTTGGTCCCATCACAGTGTGCAAGGCTATGTATGGTCCCTTGTTGAGAGTCTTGTTTGTAGCTCTTTTTGCTCTAGTTCTAAGAGTAACCTCTTCCTCCCACACATAATTAACCCCTTCCTGGTAAAGATCTCATTCGACAATTCACACCAGTTCCAAACCCTCCATCTATGGGCTAATCTTCAGTGGTCAGACCCCAGCGTAGTTTCCTTATAGTGTTCTCCACACCTGGTGTGTAGGCAGCGAGGAGACCTACCTACTCCCATGGTCCAGTCGCTGCAGCATTGTAGCAGAACTGCACCAACCTGAAGGGAAGGCAGCTATCAGACAAGTTGCATTTGCACCAGGGGCCCAGTCCAAAGACCTTTTATATAGGCAGAAGGGTTCTCACTGGTTTCTGATCAGGCCACAGAGGAACAGATGAACATGACACATGGGCCTTGTGGCAGCATTTCAGTCTCTCTGCTATTTACACTAGTGATGTGGTACAGATGGATCTTCCTGGTAGCTTTAGGATGTTGAAGCAGTTGGGTCTCTTTAATCAAAAGGTCACATACAGAAGTGAAAGAGGGTGTGAGAATACCTTGGTGTCTTCATATGTTCCAAAAGGATATGAGAACCGAAACATTCAGTAGGCATGGCCTGTATGCATGGTCTGTGTTTTCTCCTTTGAGTCTCTAAAGAAATTTTAGCATAAACTATTTTGAGGTGACAGGCCCCACTTGAATGTATTGTTGACCACAGGAAGTGGTTTATTCTTGTTGTCAGACATTTTAATCCAAGAGTTGCATCAGTCTGACGGAGGTGAGTGAGATACCATCAAGTCTTGTGCGGTCTTAACTGTCATCTCCTGTAGATTAGATGCGGCCAGTATGAACTCAGGTCAATCAGTCTGCATCACGTTTTCCTCACTGGGGTGAGAGGAAAGAATTCCAATTCCCTGAAGCTCTCTGGAGCCCAAAGCTCCCAGAAAAAAAAAAGAGCCACTACCAAAAAGCTAGAACTCAGGAGCTCCTTGGACAAACATCCTGTCTCCAGTGACCTGGCTCTTTCTGGAAGCACGGCAAATATCTGTGGGTCCTTAGGAGCATCCTGGAAATATTCTGCACAAAAAAGTTTCAAGGAAGAGGATTGAAGGAGCTAAGGCACTTGATTGTTTCCTTCAAAAATATCCTTGTCCCTAGAGCCATGGAGGCTGGAGCTTGAAAGCTGCTCCGTATTGTTGAATTGTTTCTCTTTCAAAAGAAGCCATCTGAAGGGGAGACAGAAAAAGGGCTTCCTTCCAAGAGGTTAGTTTTGGGTCAAATGGTCCCAAGCAGAGTTCATTATTGCTCCTAGCTAAATTTTCTAAATGGGGCACCTGTCCCTTCTCTATGGCAAGCATTTCATCAGATACTACAGGCTCTAAGGGTTTCTTCTTACCTGGAGGAGGTCCTAGTTACAGTAACAGGCCACTCAGCAGAAGATCCCCCTAGCTACAATAGAAAAAAACCCCAAGGGAGCAGGTCTTGAGAGTCCCACTTACAAACTCAGCAGAGGAGAGCAGACCACTCAAATGCGAGAGCAAATGTTCACCTGCAGGGCTGACCAGAGCCCCAGATTCCAGCAGTGAGCACTCAAAAGGCAATTCATGGCTTGATACAGGAAATTAGCACTGAAGGGGACAGTATCCTGCAAAGGTAGTGCCTTAGGAAGGCTAGGGATGTCTGCCAGATTATGCATAGAGGGAGAAGGGGGCTCACTTGGGACAGTCACAGGCAATTTACTTTCTTCCCTTGCAGAGGAAAAGCAAGAAGAGTATTAGGAGTCAATCCACCTTCTGTAGGCTCGGAGGAGAGAGAGGCTCAGAACACATTGGGATTTGAGCCATTTCCAAATAACCAAGAGCTGTGATCCAGGTTTGCTGCTGCAAAGTGAACTGTACTTGATTGTAGTTACAGTACAGCCCACTTAAATAAGGACATGCTTAATTGGGAAATCCACTTACCAGGCTATCACCTAGGGAACCTATTTAAGCTCACTAATAGGTGATAACAAGGCCTGCTGCTTTACAGGGCAAGTAATTCTACCTCAGGGAAATGCCTTTAGGTGGCTGAGTCATGCTAGTGACCCATGAGTCTCCTGTGGTTCCTGTCTACTGGCTCTTGTAACAGGACTTCAGCCCCTTCCTTAACTAGGATACTGCAGGAAGCATATGAATTATTACACACGTGGCAGACAGTCACTTTCTGTTTGCTTCTCTGCACCAGCTATGCAGCACAATGGGGCTTTCCTGTGGAGAAGCCCACAGCTGACCCTTGTTGCATTAGAATATGGAATGAACTTGTTGTGTCAGGAGCGTCTCCTCCCATAACAGGCCCACCACAGTCTTTTCTCTAGCAGCCGATGTGGTGCATGACATGGCTAAGCCATTCATCACAACACAAGGGTAAGTCCACAGTCAAGGAGGAAGGACATACCGAGTATGGTACCACAGGCATCCATTCTGGGTCCAGTTCCATTCGATACCTGTAAAAGGGATTTGGCTAACGGAATAAGCATAAAGTTTGTGCACGACTGTACTCCTGCGTTTACACTACAAGATGAATTCGAATGTATTTCTATCGATTTTCTAATTTTGGAATTAATAAGTTCGATTTTCACCATCCTCACTTCACACCGTGCTCCTCACAAGTCGAGTCGTTGCTGCCACACACACACTGGCTAACATCGACTGTTGCAGCAGTGCATTGCGGGACTCTACCCCACAGTTCCCTCATCCCTGTCGCGTTCTGGGTACGCTCGCTGGTCTTGACGTCATCTTCCCCCATTGCATTTTCCTCATTCCCCTCCCGATCCCTGAAAACATGCCCATCCATTGGAAATAATGCAGAAGACACTCAAAATTACAAGAAAGAATTCTTGGTTTCCCCACATAACGTTGTCAACACGGGTGCAGCAACTGTATTCTCAA
The DNA here is from genome assembly GCF_033958435.1 of Carettochelys insculpta. Lineage (NCBI taxonomy): Eukaryota > Metazoa > Chordata > Testudines > Carettochelyidae > Carettochelys > Carettochelys insculpta. The sequence goes on along the minus strand of NC_134147.1, from coordinate 5,465,165 downwards.
CTGGCCGTCCATCCCACCTTCCATCATTGCAGAAAAAGAATGGTTGGTTTGCCCTGGTAGCAGCAGCAAGCCCAGGAATGGGCCACAAAGGGAGGGAGGTGTTGCTGGAAGAGCAGTTGAAGTATTTCTCCCCCATTGGCAGTAAGCCCCTTAGCTGCTGGGGGAGACTTTTCCCCAGTGGCAGCAGCAAGCCCAGTTATGAGCTAAGGGGGTGTTGCTGTTGCCAGGGGAGAATTCTCCACAGCAGCAGCAAAGCCCTCTCTTTCCCGCGTGACTAGCAGCGTTGCCAGCACCGAACAGCAGGCACCTCCTTTTATTGGGTTGGGTTGGGGGCTACCCACGTGATGTGCCTGAGCTTGGGAAAGAGTCAGAGTGTGTGGCGCCTGTGGGGGAGGGAAGGGGGTTCACACACAAAGGTAAACTGCTGAGAAGAAGTTTCTCCGAGTGTTATGCAACCACGACCCCCAGCACAGCCTTGTGGACACGTGGCACAGCAGGGCAGGGGCTGGCACCGGGCAGTGCAGAAAAAAATAGCGAGTGTGCAGACAGTTGTGAACTCCCTGCAGTGGCTATTTGAATGGATAGATGCACGCACCCTGCTTACAGCACAGAAAAAAAAAGCCATTTCTCAGGCTGTCGTACTTACCTGAGCCCACAGCTAAAGGCTGGCTGCTCCCACTTGGAAATTCAGTCTCTTCCTGTTATTGGAGAGCAGTGGCCAGAGCATAGCAGTGAGTGGGACATTTGTGTGTTACATACTGGACACCTCTGGAGGCTAAAAAAATCGATTTTAAAACATGGCGCTTCCACTCTTGCATTTAATCGAACTTCTATATTTGAGCTTGATGCTGCACCCGTCAGGTACCTGCGATTTTGTAATCTCGAGATTAGTGCACCCAAAATTGAGCTAATGGTCTTTACAGTGAAGACAGTCACGTGGTAAAATCGAGCTAACTGCCTTAAATTTGAATTTATCTTGTAGTATAGACCCAGCCTAAGACAGGCAAGGTTGAATGTACTATGGAGGAGTGGATGAAAATTCAAAATGATCTGAGCAAGCTGGGGAAGTGGTTAGAAATAAATAGGGTGAAATTCAATAGGGACAAAGGCAAAGTACTCCACTTACAAAGGCACGATCAATTGCATACATTCAAAAAAAAAAAAATGGAAATGGATGCCCAAGAAAGAGTACTGCAGAAAGTAATCTGGGGATTACAATGGATCACAGACTCCTGAGTCAGCAATACAAGGTTCTTGAAACAACAAAAACTATCTCCCAGAATGAGGTTTGGGTCATATTAGCAGGAGTGTTGCAAGCAAGACATAGGAAGTAGTTCTTCCCTTCCATTCAGCAGCTGTGGCTTAGGCTGGAGTACTGTGTCCTGTTCTGGGCATTGCACTTCAGAAAAGACATGGACAAACCAGAGAAAGTCTAGAGAAGAGCCACAAAAATGGGTGTAGACAGCATGACCTACAAGAAGAGATTTAAAAATAGCTGGGTTTGTTTAGTCTGGGGAGGAGATGACGGATTACATGCACACAAAAAGAGGGCAATAAATTATTCCCCTCATTCACTGAGGGCTAGACAATAAATAATGGACTTAACTTGCAGCAAAGAGCAATTTGGTACAGACTGCCTAAGTTACCTAAGTAGGCTGTGGAATCGCCATCACCGGAGGTTCTAAAGAACCAGAAAGAAACACCTGTCGGAGTAGATCCTAGTCCTGCCTCAGTGAGGGCGCCTGTACTAGAGGACCTACCAATGTCCCCACACCTGCTGACACAGGGTGTTCTGGGGTGACAGGGGGCAGTTACCCCAGAGCCTGGGGGGAGTTCCCCTTAGTGGGCTATCAACACTGGTTTCTTCGTCATTGCACCTGAAAGTCTGCTTGTGGGTGTTCCCAACTTCACGATATAGTTCAGTAATGCAGAATATCACATACAATAACAGCACATATAGTTTAACAGGATATTTAATATTTAACAGATCAAGACTTTGAAAATGGTACCTCAGAAGGTGCACTGTGCACAAAGTGCATTGTAACTGTATCTCCGTGGTGCATATGGGGAGCTGGGATGTTCCTTTGTAGGTGAGAACCAGACTGTGATTAGCGTTACCCCAGAGCCATAAACCTCCTTTACTGATTTACAGTTGGAAATGGGAAGTTTTCCCACCTTACTTTTGTGGGGAGGGGAGGAGGCCAGCTCACAGTTCCACCTCCTGCCTATATCAGATCCTGGAAGTTGGTGACGTGGCGCAGGGGCTTGGGAATGTTGGGGAGGGGAAGTTAATTTTACCTAAGCCTACTAATCTATCCCTAGTCCTATCCCCAATAATCATATTAGCATAGGACTGTAAGGGACATGCAGTGAGGCTGACAGCCATCACTATGGGCCCAGGCGAAAGGTAGGAGGGAGGCCCAGCTTCATACCCCTTGAGCACTTCCTAGTACTGCCCAGACCTTGGTGTTCACCCCAGGTTCTGGGCTGGCTGGGATCCCAGGCCAGTATCTCCATGGCAGCATACCCCTCATCCAAGGTCCACCCTCATGCCTCAACTTGTGAGCAAGATTCTGAGGGGAATACCACCAGGATGATCAGCCCTGTGCCATCCCTCAGCCCCTCTACGCTGACAGACTAATAATGTGTAGGAGTCAGGTCAGGGACTGTGCAGGAGAAGGGATCTACTCTCCCTTTTCAGGGCTCATCCAGACTACATTAGACTGGCAAAGCCCTTCAGGTTCTCCCCCTCTGTGGTTCCAACTTTGGAATACCTTGCTAGGGAGAAGTCCCAGGTGGGGCTAGATCCCAGATGCAGTATTCATATTTACCTTATACAGTTTGGACTGAGGATGACATTCATTCCCGTACAGATGGCCAGCACTGGGCATATGGGCTCTTATGTCCCCTCTAAGGCCCTGTGGCACCTCTTAACAACACCCAGACTTCGGTGGAGCATAAGCTTTGTGGTGGCCTTCAGGACTCTCTGAAGGAATAGCTCTCTTTCCTCCTGCTAGAGCTGGAGGGGGAAGGGAGAGACTTTCCCAGGAGCAGCGAGACGTGACACAGGATGGGGGAAACAGTTCAGCTGTTTGGATATGTTTTTTAAAATGGGAAATCCTGTTTACATGTTTTATGGAGACGATCCTCCGCCAAGAGGACGATTTAGCTTCTCCCTGGCTGAAATGAAGGCATTCCCTGTGTCAAATTGGAGCTGCGGTTTTGAAAGCTTCCAGGGAGCAAACACAGTGTAAACATGCAGAGGAAATAAAGGGAGTCTTATTAATAGACTCCTGAGACAGCACCTCCTGTTTCAAGGACAAGGCTTTCCTATCTAGCTAAGGTGCTTCCATGGCCATCACAACTGCTGCATATGAGTGCTGGCTGAACTCTAATATTTTTCTCCTCTCCAGACCCTGGAGAGATGAAGTGACTTGCCCGAGGTAACACAGGGAAGTTGTGGCTCAGCAGGAATTGAGCCCATCTGTGCTCCAGGGCCGGAGTACCCACTGAAAAGAATTAGTGGGTGCTAAGCACCCATTGGCAGTCAAGTTCCCCCCGTCCCCAGCACCTCCTGTCCGAGGGCAGCCATGTTGGTCAACTTCCTTCCCCAGCCCTTCCTGCATGTCACAGAACAGCTGCTCCCTCATGTGCCAGAGGAGCAGGGCTGCCTGGGGACAGGAGTAGGAAGGGGTGGGGTGGAGGTGTGGCACTGGTGGATGCAGGGAGTGGGAGTGAGGCTGATCTCCCACTGGGACAACGGGAAGCAGGTGCCCGTGGCTGAAGTTAGGTGCACTTGGCTGGCATCCTGACCACTGGGACACCTTTTCTGCCACCAAGGCTGCTGGGGTAGGATGGAGGGTGCACGTTGAACCTCTGAAGAACAGATTTCCCCTCACCTCACTAGGAAGACACCCTCCCCGCCTGGTAATGAGAGCACTGAATTTGCCTCTAGAGCTTAGCTCAGCTACACAGAGAGCTGCCTGGGAAGGGAGCAGGGATCTGACTAGGTGAGAGTATGGAGCTGTCTCCCTGTGGCTGAGCAGCCCGTTCCCTCCCTGAGGGGTTAAATAGCCCTGGAATGGGATCAGCAGCCAGTCAAAACCCAGCCCCGCTGAAAGAGCCCTTTGAGGCACCAGCAGGTATAACTGACGGGCAGCTCTGATTGCCCCTGTGCTCCCCGCTCAGGGACCCTAACGACGTCAAACTAGGGTTATGTTGTGCCTTTGTGCTGATTTGCTTCAAGCTTTCAATTTCTTTAATGGATCTATTTTCTTTCATCTTTAACCCTCATGCTGCCACCTCAGGCTGAACTTTTCCAACGAGCCCTAGGCCCAACCCTGCCTTAGGTTCCACCAGAGCTTTTAAGGTGAAAATGGGTACTCCAGGTACTACAGCTGGCAGCCCTGTGGCAGTTTGTGGGTTAACCTGGACACAGCTGGAGGTGCAACCTAGATCCCCCTTTTCCAAATGGAGCACCACCCCACGTATCAAAAGGCAGTGAGCCTCCTCTGGTGAGCCAATCCCTCAGGCAGCCTTCAGGGTAGAATTACAGCGGCTGTAGACAGCCAAAAGCCCACCATGGTGCTGGCCTGGGAGAGCTCAGGTCTGAGCTGTGCTCTGCTGGTCTGCATTTTGGTGGGTCTCGTAGCACTGGGGGCAGACCTCCCGCAGGGAACCAGGGGAAAAACACTGGAGCTGTTGGTTTCCATAGACTCACTGCCCAGAAGCCCAGACTGCTCTTCTGGTGCTGAGAGCGCTGATTCCTGGCAAGCTTCTGGGATTTCGTGCAGCCACCTCCAGCCTGTTTTCCTCACCAGGAATGTGAGAGGAGGTTCGGAGGCACAGGCTTAGCTCTCCAACTTCTCTTTATTCTGCAGGCCTGAGTTCACACTGTGTCTCAAAAGCCAACACGGACTTGGCGGGTCTCCTGGTCCCAGCCCAGGTCCTCAGAGGTAGGTGCCTGACTCTCCTGGATGTCAATGGGAATTAGGTGCCTCAGTAGTCCTGGGCTGAAGCCACTGCCAGATTGTCTGGCTCAGTTTCTTTACTGACAGTCCAGAAAAGTCTGGATGAGCAAAGGGCATTTTAGAGCAGGAGAGTAGAGCATTGTCAGAGCTGTTTGTGATGGGGCTCCCGAGTGTCTGAGGAGTTCTGGGAGGGCTGGGAAGGAGATGGTCAAAACCAGAATAGCCGTGTCTGCTTCAGGGGCGTTGGCAGAGCTTGTTGGGCTCAAGAGATCAGTGTCTCACTTCCAAATTCTAAAACAATCCAGACAGAGAGGCTGGGAGCACGCAGAGTGAGTGAGTGCTACAGTGAGAGAACCAACCATACCTCCATGCGGATAAAAGCAAGTCTGTCTCTCAGCCAGCCCAGGTTCAGATGTCAGTCTGACATGTTTTGTGGAAACTCTCTGGAAGTCATTGGAGAAGCGCATGTCATTGGAAGACATCACGCAGAGTGCTGTGTGGTGATGTGCTCAGCCTAAATGAGATACCGACACTTGCAAAGAAAGCCAAAGGGCTGGGGGATGCTGACGAAGTGAGCAAGGAGGCAACTAGGACAAGAAACATGAGCTGGCTCAGCACCTGTGGGTTGTAACTGCTGCAGAAGAGGGAAGAGGCAGTAGCTTGGCTCACCATTTCCCCCTCCACCCAACTGCTGAATACACCCATTGCAAAATATAGTCCCATGCTAGGTGCTTGGGCACTAATTTATGTTAATTGAAATGAACTGCCTCCTCTTAACCTCCTTTCTTTCCTAAGGGTTTGAGTCATCCTTGCCGAAAGGCAGCTGTGTGGAACATGCAAAGACTGCTAGCGGCAAGCTGTAAGGAGCCTTATGGCAGGACAGCATGTCCAAGGGTGTGTGTCACTGGTCCTACCAGGGCAGCCACTGAGGAGCAACAGGGTTTCCATTCTCATTTGGCCCCTAGTGTGCAGGTTGGATAGAAACTCAGCCCTGTTGAATATTTCATGCGGATGGGGTCACTTCATCTCAGAAAGGATATATTGGAAGGGGAAAATGTTCAGAGAAGGGAAACAAAATTGGGGGCACAGCTTCTGTGTGAGGAGAGATTAATATGTTTTCTCTTTTCCATGCTGAAAAGCCCCGACTATATATGATTGACTCTATAAAATTGTGGCTGGCGAAGAGAAAGTAGATTAGCAAGTGCTATTTACTCCTTCTCATAACGCAAGAAGAGACCACCCAATGAAATTAATAGGAAGCAGATTTAAGGGAGTATTCCTTCGCGCAGCGCAAAGTCAATCCATGGAACTTCTTGCCAGAGGATGTTATGGCCAAGACGACTGTAACAGGGTTCAAAAAGGAACTACATCAATTCGTGGAGCCTCATTCTGCTAGGCACTGTACATAGTCATTGGGACAAGGATTCTCTCTAAGAGTTTAAAATTCCCATATATGACTAACGCATTAGATTGCTAATTGGACTTCATGTAGAGATGGGTCTTTAGGCAAGGTTAAAATGGGTTCAAGTGCCCTAACTTCGCCAGCCAGAAGAGGTATTAGTGAGAGATTTCTCAAAAGGCTAGCCATGTTGCCCAAGCTTGGTACAGATTGAACCTCTCTAATCAGGAACTCTCTCAGCCAGCAAACTCTGTAATGCAACATGATTTTAGTTAGCTGGACAATCATTTATCATGGCTGTGGCCAAGTTTCCTGTGGTCCCATAAAATTTGTTTCCTGCCACCGGCCCTGGCTCTGAGTGTTCTGTGATGTTATTTAGCTGTAATTTACCCCTAAATGTCTTCTAAGAGCCCAGTAAGCAGTGGAAGTGTTGGTAATGCTGCCAGACAATACTGAGCTCTCGTGGTCTGGCAAATTCTCTCATTTGGCACTGGTCAGGTCCTAAGAGTGCCAGACTAGAGAGGTTCAACATGTAGTGATTTCAAAGGTGACTAATGCTAATTCATAGAAATGGAGCTGACTTTCTAGAACTGAGGCAGTTCATTCCTTTGCTGTTTTTTATGTGGATGACGTCATAAAAAACCAGTGGCCTCAAGTATATGAAACACTCCCTTCCTCCCTTTCCCGCCCACACTTCCTGCGTTATCAGCTAGCTGACAATTCAACAGCCTATTTGACTGTAGCTGAAGCTGGGTGAATACCAAATGCCAAGATAATCAACAGAACAGCAGGGACACAACCACCCCCTTGTGCAAGAACTGTGTGGGTAATGCAGACTTGACCACTCAGATCCTAGATATGCTTAAGAGAACTCTTGCTCTATGAGCTTGGTAATAGTCTTAACTTCTTAATGCATTATGCTGGGGGTTAGACAGAGCAAAGTTTCACAGCAGGGCAGTACATACATTTTCTTTCCCATGAAAAGAAACAGGGGCTTTAACATTAGTTACTTGTGCCCAAATCTCATTCTTTCTGGGTGAGGGAGTCAAGTGCTTTGGAGGTTATAATAAAATAAGTGTTTTTATGAGCAAGGCAGAAAATAAAGCTTATGTTGCATGTGGCTGCATTGGGCAAGGAGGAAGATCTGATAACAGGGAAAAGGCTTGCAAGGAGGGTACTGCAGGGACCAGCTTCCTCTCCACACCAAGCCAGCAGACATGTTTTTACAACTTGCAGCTGGAGCTTGAGCTGTTGGGAGAACAACGTTTGATTTTTCTATGTATTATATGTATTATTGTCACAATGATAGGCCCAAAGTAGACTCCAGGAGTCTGCCGGGCATTCTACAAACACAGAAAAAACAAAAAAAAAAGATAGCAAGCCCCTGGGGGCCAGGACCATCTAAGTGCAGGCACAGAGGCAACAGATGGATACAGACCCACTGGGGGAGTATAAGGAACTGTAAGACCCTGTTGGCCAGTATGACAGGCAATGGGCGGAAGACGCAAGCACTCTGCCCCTTCTCAGGTTGAATATTGGCATCTCTGCAGAGGACAGCTTGGCAAGTTCTTCCATGTGACTTTGGCCAAATTATCCAGGCCAGATCCTTGTCTGATGTCAATCAGTGTAGCTTCAATGGATTGATTGATGTCAGCTGAAGAGCTGAGATCCGCCCCCCTACCCACCCCCAGTCCATTAAACTATACTGTGTCAGATTTCCCACTGCAAAACAGAGCTTTCTTATCTTATCCATTATCAGGAAGGAGGAGCTGTCACATACCAATAGGAACAGACAATGTAGGACATAACACATTTTCCTCTTCTACAGCATCATTCACCCAAGAACCTGGAAACACTAGACAAATAATAATCAAGCTTCGCAACATCCCTCTCTGGCAGAGAAGTGTTCATTACACAGCATGGGAAATAATCCCGGGTGATTTAGAGACACAATGAGCTGCAGACAGAGGCAATCACTTGGGTAGCCAGGACTGGAACTCTGCTTCTTCACTTTTAACAGCAAGTGAAGTAGAGGGGGTAACTCTTAGATGGCAGGAGTAGTAAGCCTCTTATCTTCCATATAAACTAACCACAAAGGGTCTGTACCAAACTCACCTACACAAAGCCTTTCAACTCAGGCATAACTTCAAGCATGCAGGAAGTCCTGTTGACTTGAGGAAGGACACAAAAAAGTTAAAGCGAGAACTAAGAACAGAACAAGGATTCCTCTCTAACCCAACTTTTGTTGCTAGGCTGATCTTTTCAGGAGAAGGGGAGACTTGCCTACAATGTTAGCAGGAAAGTTCTACTAGGGTGGAAGTGATCAAGAATCACATGCTCCTCGATACCCGTTCTAGCATCATCACCCTCTGCATAGGAAAGGCAGGGCACCTCACCTGGATCCTAGAGTGAATGTTAACACATTGGAGCTAAGAAGATAAAAGTACAAATTGAGACAGAAAAAGAAAAAAGACACCTTTCCCTTGCCCCCAACTGGGTATGCGTGGAAAATCAGACAAACTGGAGAATGTCACAAGAGATATAGTCAATCAAGAATGGGGCCATGAGCATGCAGGTTAGTGCTAGAAGAGAGTTTTCAACATCCGGTAGTCTGCCTCTGTCAGTGAGATGGCCTGTCTTTAGCGTGATGTGAAATCATTTCTTTCCTTGGGGGTCATTTTCTGTCTGCATTGAGGGCAGTAACGACGCCTTATTAAAATTCAGGCTGGGAAACAGATTTAGGCGAATGCCCTCTTTTGCGTTGTTATTTTGCCTGCTAGGTATTGGATTGGTACATATGCAGGATGCTGACAGATACACAGTTACTGAATAAAGTACACTTTGAAGTGTCTCGACAAAAATGCTTCTCCCTCCAGTGCGGTGGGAAAGGCATTAAATTCAATCTGCCCATCTTGTCTGTGTGTTGATGTTGTTCTTCTTTGTCTGTCCCTGAGAGTCAGAAGTAACATGCTACCTAGATGTCCATTGCTTGGATGGAAAGAGTGAAATTCACCCGTTGCAGAGGGAGCACAGACCTAACTGTTAGAGCTGGTCAGGACGTTTTCAAGATCTCAAGAAAGACTTCCTTATCTGAAATTTAGAGAAAGTCAAAAATCTTGAAAGTGTCTGCAAAACAGAAATCCCCTCCCTACCTCCCTCCGTGTCAGTCTAACTGTTTCTTTTTGATTTCAGTCATCTTTAAGACCATTTTTTCTGTAATTAGCCCAGATTTCCAAATGAAGAGTTGCATTTTGAACCAGAAGAGTCGCATTTTTCATTCTGAAAACACCAACGCCAAATATTTAACTTTATTTCCCCTTTCCAAACTTTTTCCAGTCAAAAAAATTCATCAAAGCCAGCTCTGCTGCAGGAAGAGTTTGGGTTTCAACAAGTCAACGTTTTCTGACTGAAAAATATTTGTCAAAAGAGTCCTGATCAGCTCTACCACACTCACCTCCACACACAAAAGAGGGCAGCCATGGATCTTATGTCCTTCATAAGCCTTGACCTGCCTCTGTGCCTAAGCAGGGAGAGAGACAGAGACCAGTAAAACATATAAATTATGTTTTAAAAAGGTTATCTAAAGAGCTGATATTTAACCTGGAACTGTCAAGCAACTTCCTAGTATGCTCTCGGGTCACAATACATTTACACTCCAAGATCTCATAGGTCTGTATCAAGGCTTGGTAAGTACTAGTTTCCCTATCTGTGAAATGACCAATTAAAAAGCAGAGGAGTGGGACTGATTATATGCTCTTGTGACATCTGAGACAATCCACTATTTCCAGCTCTGTGTCTAAGGTCACAGAGAGGTAGAGAAGGCATGCAGGTGAACATACATCTCAGGGTCAGGTGCACACACTAAGGTCAACACAAAGAGATGGGTGTTAAAAATCCAGTAACCCTGCCAGAAAGATTAAGGATTCTTTCTGGGTCCTTCATCTTCTTCTTCCTTCACTTTGGTTTAACACATCATGCTTGATCAAAGCTGGAGCTCTGGCTGCTCAACGTCTCCAATAAACGGGCTTCACCCTGTCCACCCCTGACTTCCGCAAACGTGGCTGGATATTGGTGCTGCTCCATGTACCTCTGGGTCAAGTTCTGTAGGTGCCTTGGGAAAGACTAGCTAGAAAACAATGTTTCTTGTGGATGGCCAACAAGGCTATTCCCTTGAAGAGCAGAGACATTCTCGTCCACTGGCCATGTCTTAGGACGCTGAGTCACCTTGGACCGGCTGTTCTCAGACGCTGGGTTGAGGCCCCAAAGCGGGACACAACCCCCTTTCTGTGGGGTCACTGGGGCTGGCTTACACTTGCTGGAGTCTGAGGCAAAAGCCCAAATCCCAGTATGTGGGGCTGAAGTAGATGTGCCAGGGCTTTAGTACTGGGTTGTGGGGCTCTGATTCCAGGCTCCCTTGGCATATGGTCCCCTGCCCTGATTGGGAGGGCGCAGACTTTTGTCCCCTGCGGTCATCTAGTACATTCTGTTGTCACGTAGTCCTGTTTGTTGTGGTGCAATGAAGTTTGAAGACCCCTGCCTTAAACTTAGGTTCTAAGTGAGGCTGACCATATTTTTCTAAAGGGGCAACTGGCCATCACACAATCCTGGCCTGAGGGTCCCCCCAGGTGATCCACCACCCCCTGAGCCCTTCCTCCCATGCAGGGCTGGTGTTTCTGATTCCTACTGGCCTTTGACCCGGTTCTTCCATGCCCCACTTGTCGTTGCTTTTTGAAAAACTCCATTCGTCCTGTTTGCTCTGATGCTGTTTGCTCTGATACTGATGGTCATCTGGCAAGACCAAATAGGAACAACGCCCAGCTTTGCCAAAAAAATCAGGATGGCTGGGAAATGGCTTAAAAAGGGACTGTCCAGCCAGAACAGAGCATGTGATCAATCATCCTATTTCTAGTCATATTGTCTGGGGATGAAAAATCCAAAGAGGCTGCAGTCTCAAGTTCAGTTGGGGGGGGGGGGCAGGGAAGAAAGAAAGAGGATTCTCACTGGGGAGGGGAAAGATCCAACCAGATGGGAAGTTCAATGTCTCATTGATATCAGCCCTTCTCCTCTGCAATCTGGCTTTTTCAAATCCAGGCCCGCCACTGAGACAAGAAACACCTGCTTTAACTCTGTCCAGGGAATATTGCTGTGGTCTCTCAAATTGCAAGCAGCTGGGGAAGTGCTTATGCAGCTTGGCATTTTCAGAAAGAGGTTTTGTTTTAAATGGATTTTCCATGCCTGTCAGTATGAAACCTGGAGTCTGAGACAGAATTTGCTGGGAGATTGTACAGATCAAAAGGGCTCCTTCTCTTAGGCTTCTCTGCATAATCACCACCGGAATGGTTTCACCGTTTAGGAATGGAGAGGCCCACAGGATAATATTGGCTTGCTTTTTGGCCAGTGAAGTAGGATGCCTGCACAGAACTGGGGCAAGGGGGAAGGGTCTCATTGGTTTCAGCTCACAGGGATTCCCTTCCTCCTGTATAGGTTACACACGCCTAAGTTATGGTCTTTTCTGAGACAGATATAGAAGTTTGTTGCTTATAATCCACCAGGCTTCAGAGGCTGAATCCTCAGAAGGTGTAAATAGATGCCATTTGCAGAAGCTGGCCCTGTAATGAAGCTTCAGAGGCAGACACCCAACTTCTGGGTACAGCTGGTTGGAAAAATTCAAACAAAAGATTTTTGTTGGGATTTGTTGATTCATGAGAATCGAACCATCCCAGGGAGATGGTGGGTTTTTGATGAGAAACCAGGCAGATTCCCAAATCTTGAGCTTCCAGTTCAAACGAGTTCCCAGAACCTCAAGTGCAACTCAGCCAGACCCACTGAGACTGTGATGAAAATGTGGGAAAACAGGAATTTTACATGGGTTGTGGTAAGCCAACACTGGGATCACCCAAGCCAGGTTCTCCGAAGATCTAATCTTGGCCAATTGCTTGAGGGCCCTGGTCTTGTTTTCATCTTTAGAATGACACCCTGAGTTGGTTGAATTTCACTGGATTTCAAGATTTGTTTAGGGATAGGCCTGAGCACAAAATTTGGACCCAGCCCTGGATTCAGAATTCCCTCAGGTTCAGGGATGTGCGCTTCAGTGCTAAGTTCCTTGCAAACATTTCTAGACTGGGAGGAAGAGGCCAAGTTGGAAGAAAAACTTGGGTGGCACTGTTTTGCTAATTGTTGACAGGAACACAGGAATTTCCACTGGGTCCATTCAAAACAAAAAGCGGTCAAGTAGCACTTTAAAGACTAGCAAAATGGTTTATTAGGTGAGCTTTCGTGGGACAGACCGGGTCTGTCCCACGAAAGCTCACCTAATAAACCATTTTGCTAGTCTTTAAAGTGCTACTTGACTGCTTTTTGTTTTGATAGTCTATAGGCTAGCACGGCTTCCTCTTTGTTACTGGGTCCATTCAGAGCAGCAACTTGCCTCTGTCTGTGACCAAAACCAACTGCTTCAGAGAACGGCACCAGGACACCCAGTTTGACAAAGTTGGCATAGCCTCGCACATGGGAAGTGTCTTCCTAGCTTCTATCATTTAATGGCTGGCTTATGCCTGGAAGCATGTGAATCCATTAGCATTTTGGTGGCACATTAGATGCTTGGCTGTTTGCTGGAGTTAAAGTACTGATATGAACAGTTGGATACTGTTGTATCCAGGAGTGGATTAGAAGAATTATGAGGCCTAGGTGTCTCCCCAAAACACGGTTCCAGCCCAGCTGGTGGAAGACAGGGGGTTGCAGGCCAGTTCACATATGCTAAGAAAGACAGCTCCACGTAAGGGTAAGGGGTCCTGATAAAATCACATATTTAAAGAGATACTGAGGAGTACAAGCAAATCTATAAGTAAGCCAGGCTCCCTATCAGAGCACAAGGTTCTCTGGATGGACCAGGAGAGAGCCCCGCTTCAGAGTGCGTCATGGATTCACAGACCCTAAACCCAGAGCAGCCTGATTTTGCCTTTCATCCTCCATCGGTGACATTCCTTTCCCTCACCAACATACTGATCTCATCCCTCATCTGATGTTCCCAGCTGTCCCTCTATACACGCTCCTCCGAAAACTGGGTCAGTGGTGGTGAGGGGAAAGAGCCAAGAACCCCAGCCAGTTAATAAGCCATTGCAAGAAGCTAAGGCACTAGGGTTGCCTCATTCCAGGATTTTCATGATAGCTCCAGAAATTAAAGATTATGTCATCTGATGACACCTCCAGGAATATGTTCAGTCAAAACTGGCAACTCTAAGTCTCAGAACCACAAATGTAATTAGGAGCGTAAATACTTTTGTGCGTCTGGGCCCAGGAGCCCTTCTACAGCCTTTGCAGAAGAGGCTTGTGGCCCTGGGCTCCCTGTTAACTGGCTAATGAACCAATCCCAGTGGTTCCCATTTGCAGTGCAGTGGCAGGGCCGCAGTGGGCCTTGGCATCCCAGCAGATGTTTGGCAGAAAATAACTATGAGAAAGGAATAAACCAATTAGCTGCTGATGGTAAATCCAGCTCCTTCTCCCCGCTGGTAGAAGACATGTGCGTGGATTTGGGGAGCTTGCCTGAAGGGCTGTGGAGTTAGGAGAAGGGAAAATCCTTTCCCACTGCAGCTAAAAAGATAATCTGTCGGAGGTAACGCTCTCTGCGGAACAGGAAAGCTTTTAAGAGGCGGTTAACACTTTAATTCGGGCTTCCTCAGCATCCCCCGAACAAGCCGTGATTAATTACTCAAGCCACCTTGATCTCCCTGGGAAACACTGCTTGGCCTGGCCCTTGGGCAAGAGATTGGGCTCACACATAAGGCTTCCCCCCGGGGAACTAGCTGAGTGCCCTCCTCTTCACCCACCCGCCGGAGGTAAGCTGAAAAGATGGATTTGGAGAATTTGTGCTGGGAATTAATTGTTTCCAAGGGCCTATTCATGCTGGAGGAAGGGATTTAATATCAACCCAGCCAGCTCAGGTCCTTAGTCTTGATCTCTGTGGCCAGCACCTGGAGGAGTGTTACTGTGGCAACAATGGCAAGGCCTGTCTCACAAAGGTCACAGCTAGAAATACAGCCTGGCTGTTTTCCACGTGGATTTCCTCAGCCTTCCCTCCTTTCCCCATCAGCCCCCCTCCCCTGCCCCCAGCCCATTCCTCCCACCTTCCTCCCTCACTGGTGTTATTTGTATTGCAGTAGCTTTTACAGAGCCCTTGTGGGTCAGACTGAACCCGGGTGGTGGAGGATTGAGGTTCAGAGCACCTGGGGTTTGCTGTAACTGTAGAGAAATGCCCTTCCCTGGCATTTCCCCACTCTCCCCCTTGGTGAGCCTTGCAATTAGTTTTAAATGCACTGAAAATGCAGCTCTGGGTTATTAATATTCAGGTATTCTAATTACATCTCCCTCTTTTTTGGCGCTTTGTTTTGTTTTCATGTGTTGTCATTTTTTATTTTTAGTATGGCGGGGGCCTCGGAGGCCGGAAGTGGCCTGGGGCCTCTCTGTACCTCTGAGAGGGCCTGCTGCCCCCTGGATCTATGGGGCATGCCAGCTGGTGATCCTCCGCATCTTGGGAGAAGTCAGAGCTGCCACACAGCCACCTACTGTACTGACCCACTTACTGCTAGTCTCTCTCTAAACCATCCCCATGGAGAAAAATGCACACCGGCTTCCCTTCAAGCCAGGTGCTGTGAATGCCAATAAACCACCTGCCTGGGGCTTTCTGGTGACACTAACATGGGTTCTGCCACCTGAGCCGGGTTATTTGCTGTGCAAACTAACATAGGCTGTGTTTGCACCAGGCTCATACTGCAGGAGGCAGCTGAGTTCCCAAAACAACAGTGTAGTGTAACCTATGGGTCAGTGCGTTAGCATCCCCCAGAGACCCTCACGTTGGCCAAGATGGCTGTTCTCAGTTCCACTCACCACAATGGTGTCTCCTGGTGGCCATCCTGTGGCTTAGCTCTGCTTGTTGGTGGGCCCTCTTCATGTGGGGTCTTCTTCCATCATCCTCCAGAAGCCACACACAGTGTCCTCTTCATGACTCAGCCCTCTGGTAGGGTCACCAACCATGTTTGCCCCATTCAGGGTTACCCAAAGTCTTTCTGTGGAAACAGTCCTAGGCGGTCTTCTGTTGTGCTGCCTTCATGGTATCACTTCCCCAGTGGTCATTAGGGGAACCCAGGCCGGCCCTCTGTTCCAGGTTCCATACAGGGACCCTCAGCAGTTCTGGGCTCTACCCACTTCACCCTCTCTGCTCCTCACCAGGATTGCTTCCTACCACACCTGGTTCCCCTTCTTTCCCTGGGAGTCACTCTTCCCAGACAGTCACTGCAGCTCCCAGGACCACTCCCTCTGGTCTCCACTCCTGCCTATTCCTAGCCAGCTGTGCCTCCTTTAATCAACCCATTGCTCCTTGGCTACAGCTACCAGTGCAGCCTGGGCAGTTAACTGGCCTGCCAAACCACCTTTGCTCCCTCTGATCCCATGTGGAGTGTTCACAGGCAGCCATCACAGTAGAGCATCCTGTCAGAGAACACCATACAAAGAGCCTGGCTTGCTGCTAGGATGTTTTCCTCAGGGGATCTCTTCCAAAGGGCAGCCTGGCTTCTGCCTCTCTGGGCTGAAATACTTCAGACAGGCCCCAGCCCCAGCCTAGCACACTAACATCACTAGTCTCTGGAAACAGAGTCATAAATGATAACAGATCCCCCCCCAGCAGAGATAGCTCAGTGGTTTGAGCATTGGCCTACTAAATTCAAGGCTGTAAGCTCAAATCCTTGACAGGGCAAATTAGGGAGCTGGGGCAAATAAAAGGAGGGGGAAAAAATCTGTCAGAGCTGGTGCTTGGTCCTGCCTAGGGGGCTGGATTTGATGACCTCCTGAGGTCCCTTCTTGCTCTATGAGGTGCATATCTCCTTTGATTCTGTCTCCCTGCTACAATCTAAGCTGTATCCTTTGTTTCTCTGTAGAAGACAGGTTGTTCGAGGTTAATATTGCTACAGCTCCATCCAGCCAGGGGCTGGGAGTTACAGCACTGTCCAAACACCAGTGAATGAGGCCTTAATCCCCCTGCACCTTCTGTTGCCTCAGCTCACATGTGTAGGAGAGGAAGCTGTATCCACAGGACAACCTCATTGGTAAAGAGTTTGCTAACAGCCAAGATAATAGAGGCTGTTTTAAAATATGTTTAAATACAGGTATTCTGTAGCTATAATCACATTCAAAATGGAGTTGTACCACCTGACTAAGATTCCATTTTGGGCTCAGCCTTCTAAAATTGTCAGTCACTGACAGCTGGGAGCCAGAACTAACTGGTTTTTCCCGCCTTTTCTCTGAGCATTCCATTTACCTCAGAACCGTTTCCCCACCAAGGGATCATGAGGTACAGGTTTTCCCGCCTAAGTCTGGCCCTATCCACCACAGCAGCGGCACGCTGTCTGTCCATCTGTGCCATCTGCTGCCTGCCAAGGAAGGAGAAGAAGGAGGTCATCATCCCATCCATTCGTCACATTGCATACCATCTGTATGCCTGGAAGCTTTTCATAAAATCATAGAGTCATAGGGCTGGAAGGGACCTCAGGAGGTCATCTCGTCCAGGTCCCTGCTTCAAGCAGGATCAACCCCATCTAAGTCATCCCAGCCAGGACCTTGTCAAGCCGGGACTTAAAAACCCCCAGGGATGGAGACTCCACCACCTCTCTAGGCAACGCATTCCAGTGCGTCACCCCCCGCCTGGTGAACTAGTTTTTTCTAATATCCAACCTACTCCTCTCCCTCTGTAACTTCAGCCCATTAGTCCTTGTTCTGCCATCTAACACCGCTGAGAACAGTTTCTCTCCATTCTCTTTAGAGCTCCCCTTCAGGAAGCTGAAGGCTGCTATTAAACCACCCCTCGATGTTTTCTTCTGGAAGCTAAACAAGCCCAGATCCCCAGCCTCTCTTCATAGGTCCATTAGCTGTTCTTTTTTAGTGAAGCCATCAATGAGGGGCTCCTCAGTGAGCCGCTCTGAGGACTCCACGGAGTCTAAAGTTTGTAGGCTCTGAGGACCCACCCTCCTGACAGAAGCCACATATCAGCCTGCAGGATCAGGTCTCTGCATTCAGGTGTACTCACATGGGCTGTCCAGGGTAACTGGGCTGGGTCTGGAAGAATGGATTTGCTTCTTTGTGTGTGTGTGTGTTAACACGTTCATACACACACATCAAACTCCTTAGCCTCCTCGCTAACAAGGAGAGTTTTCAGCTTGGCTAAGTGGGGACACTTCCGTCCCCTGGGGGCACGTGGGGGCACATTCAATGCCGGGTACGTTACCGTGCAAGTCTCAAGGCCAGGAGAGCAGCCCAGGGCTGGGGTGGGGGGTAGGAGGGGAGGGGGAAGGCGCCCATATTATTGGACTTCATTGTTTGTATTATTGCAAAACCAAGGATCCCCTGAGCTGGCCCAGGACCCCTGTGCTGCTCCAAGTCCAGGCTGCTGCTCTGGCCCCAGGCACAAGTCAGAGCAGCCTTTGCATAGCATGCAGTGTCATGATTATTCCCTTCTCACGCCCCTGGTACGCCGCAGCTCCCCAGCTGGCAAGCCTGTGCAAGGCCTAGTGCACCAGAGACATTCCCCTGGCACATGGGGCTCATCTTCAGCCCATCTCTGCTGTGGGAACAGTGCACAAAGGCCAGAAATGTCTGCTCAGTCTAGAACCTATTGTTGGCATCCCTTACCTGAGCGTGCTGGTTTGTGTTCCTATGGCTCAGGTGAGGTTCCAATCCAGCGGAACAACAGACTCCAACCGAGATATAAAGAGCAACATGTTCTGATGTCCTCAGAACCAAACTACAGACGCTGGTGCAGTCATTTCCCCATTAGCTCCTGCCACCCCAGCTCAGCCCCCTTGAGGCCCACGCTGCCTCTGGGGCACAGGGCTCAGGGGGCTGACATGAAGAAGCCGACAAGGGTGTGTTACCAGCACACCCATAGCTAGTGGGCCCCAGGATCAAGGGCTGTAAAAGTGGATTAAACCCACTTTCTTCAAGGGCTGTAAAAGTGGATTAAACCCACTTTCTCCTTGAAGCTGCAAAAAGCACAGCTCAGCCACAGTGCAGGATTGCAGCCCTGTATCAGCAAGAGACTGCATAAAACTTGAGGTGGTCTTTGCTTTGGCTCTTCCTGCTAGTTCAGAATCCCTAGTACCAGGTATACTGGATTACTTGGGATGGATCCGCTTCTGGTAGCAAGTCCTGGCCAGGCCCACCAAGGTACAGAGGCAAAGGAGGGCAGTTGCCCTTGTGATTCAAAAGGTCCCAGGACTCCTAGCTGCTGCTGCAGTGATGGCTAGAGCCCTGGGCCCTTTAAATTGCTGCTGGAGCACCTTGTGGTGCGCTCTGGGTGGCGCTGAGAGCTGGTGGGGAGACATGTGGCATGCTCAGAGTGGCACTGAGGACTAGGTGCCCCAGCTCTGCCCCTTCTGCCTGAGGTCCCCCACCTTCCAGGAGCACAGACCTGCCCTCCAACCTTGCCCAGAGTCCCTGCAATTCTGCCAGCTCTCCTGGTTCTGGCTGGCTGGCGCTGGCTGGCTGGTCAGCACCATAGGCAGAGCCATCCCAAGCATAGGCTGAGGCGGGGCGGCTGCCCAAGACCCTGCACTTTTGGGGGCCCTGCAGCCGGGAGGGAGGGGGAATTGCCTGGAGCCGGGCGCAGGTGGCGGGGGCAGGTGGCAGCAGCAGTATTTGCAAGGGGTCACCTCTCTCTGCGCTCACCAGGTAACACAAGTGGCAGCCTGTTCCCCGCTCTGCCCTGTGCTCTCCCAGCCCTCTGAGCTCTGGGCAACTGAAAGGCCTCTGCTCCCAGGCACCTGTGGAGGAGCTGGGCTCAGCGGGCTGGCAGGGCATGGCAGAGCTACACAGTGGTGAGTCCAGGGAGGCTGTGGGAGAGGTGACTCTCTGTGCCTGCCACCCGCTGCCCTAGGTAATCCCTGGCCAGACTTGTTGGGGTGGGGGGCCAGTTGTCAGAATGGGGATGGAGTGGTGAAGGGGCAGGGCCTGCAGAGTGGGGGGCTCGCCTGGGGCCCCACAGCTGGGGCACTGGTGTATGTGTGGGGTTTCCCCAGGCCCCACCACCCCCTCGGGACAGCCCTGAGTGTAGTGCATCCCCAGGAGATGAACAGGGAGTGTTTACTTATGGCTGGCTGCTTGGTGAGGTGAAAGAGAGAAGAAACTAACAAAGGGGGGTTATTTTGCGCCACGTGGTCAGTCCATTTTTCTGCCCTTGAGGTCTTCCTTGTAAGCACTAAGAAGCAGAAGACTCTCTAACAAAGCTGGAGTCTATTTGCCAGTGACAGACTAACTACGGCCCCGAATCCACGTATAGTGTGAGAGGAGACGCTGATTGAAATATGGAGGCCTTTATGCTGGAGGAATTATTTTGGGGTCCTGGTCCCTGCAACAGATGGTGGGCCAAAGATCAGAGTGCTGGGATCTCCAGCCTCCCAAAGCTGGGCAGCAGTTCTAACGATCTGCGGAAGTGACGACAGTGTTCATTTTCATTTTAAGAAGCAGCCAGACAAGTTTCTGGAAATAATGCCATGCTGGTGGAAGACAGCAACCGGCTACAAGGCCCTAAATGTTCGCCAGCTGAGCTAGTCGTGATAAGGAGTTGTGAACTAACTAGCTCCAGTAGGTGCCACTATGCAGCAGGGAAATGTCATAGCTTTCTCCACCACCTCCTGCAAGCACATTGCACATTGCACATTGCTAGGAATGCCAGACTCCAGACAGGGCTATTCCTTCAGCCCGCATTTCACCGGGACTCTTCAGTAAGGATGAAGCAAAGCCCAGGAGCTCTTTTGGTCTTGCCATCCTGTTCTGCAGTGCCAGTGTTTTCACAGGGGTCTAGTCATTATTTGGATAGGCAGCTTCCAAGCAACCCTCCAGGTCCTGCAGAAAGCAGCTTGGGTGATTTAGAAGGTGGCATTCTTTCCTCGGACTTAGCAAACTCCCCAGCATCAGGAGGGGGCACCGCACAGGTACCATCTGAACAGCATCAGAAGCAGACTCTTCATGGTCAGTTGAGAGCCCACTTTCTTGCAAAAACAGCGGTGTTTGTGCCAGTGTCCTGATTGGTGTGGAATGCATGTTGTTATGCATGCCCAGGCACATGTGGATGGGCACCACCAATAGAAACACATGCTGATGGCTTGTGGGTGCTGTGGGTGCCCTGCTACTCAGCTGGGGGACATAGGAATGTCTCCTGGGTGGCTGCCTACGTGCTCAGCTTACAGGGAACACTGGACTCTGGTGTGGGTGATTCCACTCAACCTGACTCTGCCCACAGGAATTTTAGCTGGACAAGCTATTCTTCATCTTTCCTTCCCATCCCAATTACCCTTCAGTGCTCCCATAGCTGAACAACTGATTCACAGAGAAAACATTGTCTTTGCCATTAAAATCTTTTGCATTTAGCCCCACACCACTAACCTATCAAGAAGTCGATTCCCACTATGGTGCCAGCACTGACTGCTTTCTTGGCTTCTCTGTCAGATAGCATCACACTCGCCCTATGCTCAAAAGGTGCGTCTACACATGCAAAAAACTTTAAAAAAGGGGCCCTTTTTGGAAAGAGAGGGAGGAGCGTCTACACGCATAAACCCGTCTTTCGAAAGAAAATCGAAAGTATGGGGCTCGGAAATCGAAATCCGAACCCCGATCCCGTATCAGGAAGATCTCTCCCTTTCGAAATAATAAATTGAAAGAGTACACGTGTAGACGCTCCACAGCCCACTCTTTCGAAATACAGGTCCGCCATGGCGCCGATCACCTGGAGTGCGGGGCTGCTCCAGCCGGCAGCAGCGGGACTCTGTGGTCCCTGCGTTCGGCTGCTTTAAAGCTGCAAGCACACAGAAAACCCGTGGCAGGAAGCTGACAGCGTGCTAGGAGCAGCGTGTGCATGAGCTCCAGCCGCACGCTCCAGCCATGGCCAGCAGCCAGACCCCCTCGCGAGCCCCACGGCCCCGCCTCCAAGCCCTCTCCAGCCTCCCAGGGCTCCCAGGGGGAGAAAAAAAAAAGAGCCCCCTCCTGGACGGAGCGGGAGCTCCGGGACCTCCTAGGCCTCTGGCAGGATGAGGAGGTCCTGCGCCACATGGGCTTCAAGTGGCACAATGCCGCAGCCTTTGGCCCCCTGGTAACGGGCCTCCGCACCAGGGGCCACCCAGAGCGTACCCCAGACCAGGTATGCTCCAAAGCAAAAGAGCTCCGGCAGGGATAAGCCCGGCCAGGGTCCAGGTTGGACACTCTGGGGCAGGTCCAGCGACATGCCCCTTCTACCAGGAGCTCCGGAGCATCCTGGGGCCCCAGTAGAATTCCCCCCCGAGGCCTTCCTGGACACCTCCGGGGAGGAGCTGCAGCCGGTGGAGGCGGAGAGGCAGCCCGGATCAGGGACCCCAGAGGGTGAGGGGACCACCGAGTGGTTGAGCGAGGATGGGGAGCTGACCATTCTCATCCCCTCCCACTCCTCCAGCTGGACGACTGAGGGCCGGATATATCCGGACGTTGCCGGGGGAGCCTCTGGTACGTACAGGGAGGGGCGCACACCTACTCCAAGGGTGGGGGTGACGCAAGGGCTAGGCACCCGCACATGGGACTGGTGCTCCCGGGCCGTACACAGGCCAGCCCCCACATGGGATGTGGCACCCCGCGGTGGCACATCAGCCATGCCCAGCACCCGCCCTTAGTGGACAGCACTGTAAGCCGCACGGGGTGGCGGCTGGTTGGTGCTGGATGGCGCCCAGGGCCCACATACAACAGGCAGAGAAGGGCCACCTGCAGGAGAGACCCCTGGAATCACACCCACGCTGGGAGGCCTGGTCTCGAGGGAGGGTGGGGGGCGGGTCGGTGCTCCCTGGGAGGTCAGGGTTCCTTGTGGGGGTGGGGGCCCCATGGGGCGGGCCCGGGCAGGTCCACAACAGCCGGGTCCCCTCCGTTCGGGGCACACTACTAACATGCGCTCCTCCTCTCCACACAGCCACACCATCTGGGGGCTGGGAGAGCCCTGTGCTGTCCCTCGTACCGTGGGGGCCGTGGCTGGAGGGCCCCCTGGAGGGCTGGGGAAGATGCAGCCACCCAGCGTCAGGCCGAGGTGGCTGAGGAGCACCTCCAGCTAGCCTGGGCTGACATGGAGTGGCAGAGGGCGGCCTGGGACGGGATGCTGGACACTCTCCAGGGCATTGGCCAGGCCGTGTGGGAGCACACAGCCACTATGGCCCGCCTCCTGGCCCCCCAGGCGACTCCCCCTGCTGCCCCCACTGAGCCTGCCCCCGCCACCGCCACCAGGCTCACCCGCCGCCGCTACTTGCTGGTGCTACCAGCACCTTGACCCCCACACCAGGGACCCCGCACCCAGGGGAACAGGGGCTCTCGCGGCCTACCACCCCTGCCCCGGAATGAGTGCCCCCCTCCCGGCTCCAGGTTACATGCCCCCCTCCCCCCTCTAAGTTAGATGCCCCCCTTCAAGTTAGGTCCCCCCTGTACATATTTACCAACACTCAGTTTGACATAAAGTTTGTTTATTGTTCACCACCCCACGCTGTGCTCCATGGTGGGTGGTAGATGTGCGGGTGCGGTGCTGGTGGGGGTGGGGGTGGGGGTTGGCAGGGAGAGTGGGTGATGGATGTGCGTGGGATGTGGGCGTGCGTGCCGGTCAGAGGTGGCCATCGGCAAAAGCCTGCCTGAGGGCCTCCTGGATGCGGTGGCCGTCCTGGTGGTCCTCACAGATGGTGGGCAGTGCTCGGCTGCTCATAGAGCGCGCCGTCCAGAGGGCCCCCCCCCCAGGGACATAGGTGTCCCTTTCCCTTCACACTGTTGTGGAGGACGCAACAGGCGCCCACCACCTGGGGTACACTGGGGACCCCGACCGCCAGGCGTGTGAGGAGGCACCTCCACTGCCCCTTTAGGCACCCGAAGGCCTGCTCCACCACATTGCGGGCATGGTTGAGGCGCTCATTGAATGCCTCCTGGGTGGGGTCAAGGTGTCCCGTGTAGGGCCTCATGAGCCACAGCTGCAGGGGTACGCTGCATCTGCCACCATGCAAAGCGGCATGGTGACGTCCTCAGCCACTGGGATCTCCCTCTGGGGGACAAATGTGCCAGCCCCCATGTGGCAGCAGAGTCTGGAGTTCCAGAAGACCTGGGCATCGTGGGTGCGGCCAGCCCAGCCCATGTAGAGGTCAGTGAACTCTCCCCTCGCATCCACCAGCGCCTGGAGCACCACCGAATGGTAGCTCTTCTGGTTGATGTACTGGCTGGCGCTGTGTGGCGGGGTGCGGATGGGGAAGTGTGTGCCATCCAAAGCGCCGATGCAGTTCAGGAAGCCCAGGTCCAGGAAGCCGGCGACCGTGTTGTCCACATCCCTCAGGCGGACAACCCTATGGAGCAGCATCGCGTTGATGGCCCTGACGGCCTGCAGAGGGGGAAGGGGGACACATGCTCTAGTGCGGGTGTGGGCTGTCGCCCCTCACCTCGGGTCCATTCTGCCCCCCTCCCGTCCAGCCCCTGGCCTGTGCAGCCCCCGCCCCCCTCCCATTCAGCCCCTTGCAGAGGAGGGTTACACTTGCCCCAGCCCCACTCCCAGCCCCACCTTACCTCCATAAGGATAGCCCTGACGGTGGCCTTGCCCACCCCGAACTGCTGTCCCACAGAGCGGTAGGAGTCCGGGGTGGCCAGCTTCCAGATGGCGACTACGACCCATTTCTCCAGGGTGAGGGCTGGCTGCATGCAGGTGTCCTGGTGCCGGAGTGCAGGGGCGAGCCAGTGGCAGATCTCCTCGAAGGTCCGCAGCCACCTTTCCTCACCCCAGTCCCGTAGCACCACGCGCTCCCACCAGTCGGTGCTGCTGGGGTGGGTCCAGAGGCATCGGGGCACCCGGGGAGGTGCCCGGCTGTGGCCCAGGGGGGAAGCCCCACGGCCCCAGGGGGACCTTGCAGCCACCCGATGAGCTCGGGTGCAGCTGTGGAGAGGGTGCACGGCACTGCCAGCAGGGCGTCCATAATGAGGGCGTCTGCCTGCAGGAGCTGTCGCTGGGCTTCCATGAGCATGAGTGAGTGGGCTCTGCTGGGCAGGGACAGGCTGGGCAGCACTTGGCTCATGCGGAGGGGAGGGCGGAGGGAGGGGCCCTTTAAAGGAGGCGGCTGGCTGCAGCCCCGGAAGGGCTCGTCGGCCATGGGACCCCGTCTGCAGCGTTTCCTGCCTCCTTTCTTTCGAAAGAGGGCTTGGAGCCGCGTGGACGCTCTCTTTCGAAAGAGGGCTTGGAGCCGCGTGCACGCTCTCTTTCGAAAGAGGGCTTGGAGCCGTGTGCACGCTCTCTTTCGAAAGAGGGCTTGGAGCCGCGTGGACGCTCTCTTTCGAAAGAGGGCTTGGAGCCGCGTGGGCGCTCTCTTTCGAAAGAGGGCTTGGAGCCGTGTGCGCGCTCTCTTTCGAAAGAGGGCTTGGAGCCGCGTGCGCGCTCTCTTTCGAAAGAGGGCTTGGAGCCGCGTGCACGCTCTCTTTCGAAAGAGGGCTTGGAGCCGCGTGCACGCTCTCATTCGAAAGAGGGCTTGGAGCTGTGTGGACGCTCTCTTTCGAAAGAGGGCTTGGAGCCGCGTGGACGCTCTCTTTCGAAAGAGGGCTTGGCGCCGCGTGGACGCTCTCTTTCGAAAGAGGGCTTGGAGCCGCGTGCGCGCTCTCTTTCGAAAGAGGGCTTGGAGCCGCGTGCGCGCTCTCTTTCGAAAGAGGGCTTGGCGCCGCGTGGACGCTCTCTTTCGAAAGAGGGCTTGGAGCCGCGTGGACGCTCTCTTTCGAAAGAGGGCTTGGAGCCGCGTGGACGCTCTCTTTCGAAAGAGGGCTTGGAGCCGCGTGGACGCTCTCTTTCGAAAGAGGGCTTGGAGCCGCGTGCGCGCTCTCTTTCGAAAGAGGGCTTGGAGCCGCGTGCGCGCTCTCTTTCGAAAGAGGGCTTGGAGCCGCGTGCGCGCTCTCTTTCGAAAGAGGGCTTGGAGCTGTGTGGACGCTCTCTTTCGAAAGAGGGCTTGGAGCCGCGTGCACGCTCTCTTTCGAAAGAGGGCTTGGAGCCGCGTGGACGCTCTCTTTCGAAAGAGGGCTTGGAGCCGCGTGCACGCTCTCTTTCGAAAGAGGGCTTGGAGCCGCGTGGACGCTCTCTTTCGAAAGAGGGCTTGGAGCCGTGTGCGCGCTCTCTTTCGAAAGAGGGCTTGGAGCTGTGTGGACGCTCTCTTTCGAAAGAGGGCTTGGAGCCGCGTGCACGCTCTCTTTCAAAAGAGGGCTTGGAGCCGCGTGGACGCTCTCTTTCGAAAGAGGGCTTGGAGCCGCGTGCACGCTCTCTTTCGAAAGAGGGCTTGGAGCCGCGTGGACGCTCTCTTTCGAAAGAGGGCTTGGAGCCGTGTGGACGCTCTCTTTCGAAAGAGGGCTTGGAGCCGCGTGCGCGCTCTCTTTCGAAAGAGGGCTTGGAGCCGCGTGCGCGCTCTCTTTCGAAAGAGGGCTTGGAGCCGCGTGCGCTCTCTCTTTCGAAAGAGGGCTTGGAGCCGCGTGCACGCTCTCTTTCGAAAGAGGGCTTGGAGCCGCGTGCGCGCTCTCTTTCGAAAGAGGGCTTGGAGCCGCGTGGACGCTCTCTTTCGAAAGAGGGCTTGGAGCCGCGTGCGCGCTCTCTTTCGAAAAAGGGCTTGGAGCCGCGTGCACGCTCTCTTTCGAAAGAGGGCTTGGAGCCGTGTGGGCGCTCTCTTTCGAAAGAGGGCTTGGAGCTGCGTGCGCGCTCTCTTTCGAAAGAGGGCTTGGAGCCGCGTGCACGCTCTCTTTCGAAAGAGGGCTTGGAGCCGCGTGGACGCTCTCTTTCGAAAGAGGGCTTGGAGCCGTGTGCACCCTCTCTTTCGAAAGACCAGGGCGGCACTTGGAAGGAGCGGATCGGAACGCCGATGTGAAAAATGGCGGCGGGGGCTCTCTTTCGATGGCCGCTTTTTAGAGAGCCGAACTTCGATTTTCGCCCTTTCGAAAGGGCACTTATGTGTAGATGCAGCTAAAATGTGTAGAGCCACCATCTCGTCCTTCTTTAAATCCATCCTTGCCCCCACACCCCCGCCATGGGTTAGCCAAATACTTCACTACTCAATTCTGCTTATCACTCTCGCCTCACTGTATGGCCCTCCCTTCCCCAACCCTAGTCTTGCCTGTTTGATCCACTTGTTCCTTATTGTCCAACTCCTAAACTGTGAGCAAGCTCCTGTGTCTTTGTTCTTTCTCTGTCCAGTGCCTACCACACAGAGACCTTTATTCCTGATTATGAGCCCTGTGATCCTAATAATTAATAATAATCCCTAATAATTATTATGAATAATATTAACTCTAATAATTAGTAATAAAGCCTACAGTAAGTTACGGTTAAGATTTCAATTTTAGACAGACAAGAGTCATGGCAAGTGAGAAAATGGTTCAGTGCCATTATTTTAGTATGGAAGTTTAGAGGTGGCTTCACCTTCCTTTAATTCATCTCAGGAAGTAAAGTCCTGTAGCTCCAAAACTGATAGGTAGGACTGCCTGGAAGGTGAAGTTTCTGTTCCATAGGAAGTTCCGGCATTTTGAAAATTTTGTTTTAGTTTCTGATGAGTAAAGTTGAAATTTTGAAGTTTTCCATGGAATGGAAATTCCAAAGGTTTTTGATCCAGAACCATTAAAATGTTGCATTTGGATACTTGAAACAATATAATATAAACTATGAAATATAAGAGCGCAATAACATTATATGAAAATATTAAAAGTAGAAACATAATGAATCAAAGCAGTAAAAGCAGAACTAGAAAGTCTTAACAATTCAGTGTCTTTCCTGTGAATCCCTTTCAAGCTGAGAATTTCAAAGCTCCCTATGATATTTGAGAACCCAATTCTGGTTCCCTTCAGCAAGAAATGGATATTCAAATCTCAGCCTGAATCTCTTTTAAGACGGGATCCATACTGATCTCATTTAAGTCTCTCTTGCCACCAAAACTGAAACCCGCCCTCAACTCAGGCACATTGCAGAACATTGAATGACTCATGGTATACATTCAGACCTAATGAGCGCAGTTGGTTGGTATCTGAAATCTCTTCAGTTCCTGATTGCATGCTCTCATTTATAATCTCCTGACCCTGGTAACAAGCCTGTGTGAATGCTGAAGAAAAGGCCAACATTTAAGACACTCCACATCGTGTTTGACTTTGGATATTGCTGACATGGACCTGTCCTCCATGTCTGAGAGCATCTTCCACAGCACCTCCAAATAAGCCAGTGTGGGACCCCAATAAAGCTGATTGGGAGCGACTGTACTGCAGTGAGCTCTTACATGACGTTCCATTAGAGGGGCTGAGGAGGAAGGAATGGTTGGAGGCTCACTGGCTCCTGCCCTGGGCTATCTGCCTTTAACTAATAACAAGAAAGGTGGGGGAGGCAGTGGCCCTGATAGCCACCGTGGTCCTGAGGTAAGGTAGGAGGAGGGTCTGGCTCTGTGCCCCACAAGGGGCATGGCCAAGAGTTGAAGGGACGAGGCCAAGGACAGTCAGGCCGCAGTAGCAGGGCCTCTCCTCATATTCTCACAGCCACGCATAGCCGGAGTAGCCCCTTTGAAGTGACAGGCCCAGGGACAACTGCCCTCTTTGTCCCCACCGTGGGTGGGCCTGGGGGGAGGTAACCTTTTATTTAACTCACTTCTGTGACCTTTCCACTTTATACTTATCTCACTCACCAACAGAAGTGGGTCCAAAAAAAAATATGACCTCCTTTATCCAGTCTTTCTAATAGCATGGGACCGACACAGCTACAACACTTTACTTAGACAGCCATGCTCATTCTGTGGAGCTTAATATGAACTATTTTTAGTTTGGATGGAGCCAGGCTGTTCTCAGTGGTAATAGATGACAAAACATGGAGCCAGGGTCTCAAGGTGTAATGCAAGAGGTCTAGTTTGGATATTAGGAAAAACTATTCCACTAGGAGGCTGGTGAAGCACTGGACTGCGTTGCCTAGAGAGGTGGTGGAGTCTCCATCCCTAGAGGTTTTTTAAGTCCTGGCTTGACAAAGGCCTGGCTGGATGATTTAGTGGGGTTGGTCCTGCTTTGAGCAGGGGGTTGGACTTGATGATCTCCTGAGGTCTCCTTTAGTCACTTCTGCCCTGGGCCCTGCACCCCTCAGGAAGGTCCCATAGACCTCCTTACGTTTAAAACACAATAAAATAGTCAATATGGTCATTTAGGGGGAAATGTCCAGTCCCCCAGCTCCTTGTCACTATCATCCCAACCTCCCAACCCGTCCTCTACACTTCCATCTGTTCTCAGTCACTCCATATTTACCTACCTCTCCTTGGCCATGAGAACTGGCCTCTTTGTCACTGCATTCTAATCCACATGGCTGTGTCTTCTTAGGGCAAACAGATCATTTTGCAAATAAGTCTCCATTAGGCTCAAATTCCAAACCTGAATAAAGAGCAACATTTGGAAATTCACATAGCCCGAATCACCCTTTCAAATGGCCTGGGTCAGGCCTGTGGTTATACCATTTTCTAGGCCACATCAAATCCCAGACTGGCACCTTGGCATGGAGCTATCGGGGGTTACTCAAGAAACCCACGTCAGCTCCTATGAGCCTGTGGAAGAAGGAATGTCATCTATGCAATTATTTCAAATTTATCTCACCAATTAAGTGCAATTACATTCCCACTGCAGAGTTTATAGATGTAATTTTTATTGGCAATTAATCTAAAATTAGCTTAAGAAGCCATTAAGAATGTTGCCCTGGTTTATCAAGAAGGTTGGTGTGTCTCAACCAAAAGGACAGCTGCAATTACGTCTAGAGGACCAGTTGTTAGGGAACACCATCCCCTTTGAAGGCTATGGAGCCATGCTCTCTGCACAGGACATGGTGCATTATGGGCAGTGGGAAAAAATCGCAGAAGTAGAGTGGATAGATGACTCACGCCCAGCCCTGGCCACTGGCTCCAAACCACCATACAGCCTCTCCCCCAGAAAGCACTGGCAGCACACTATGGAGAGGAGGTGGCCAGCCCTCCATAGTGAAAAAACAAGTTAAGAACTTTTTAGAAACACTGGATGTGCACAGGTTGATGGGGCTGGATCTAATGCTTCTGAGTGTTCTGAGTTGGTTGATGGGATTACAGAATCATTGGCCACTGTCTTTGAAAACTTGTGGTGATTTGGAACAGTCCCAGATGGCTGGAAGAAGGCAAATGTGGTGCCCATGTTTAAAGAAGGGAAGAAGTAGGATTTGACAGACTGACCGGTCAGCCTTACCTCAGTCCCTGGTAACATCCCGGAGCAGGTTTTCAAGGAATTCATTTTGAAGCACTTGGAGAAGAAGGTGATTAGGAACAGTCAATGTGGATTTAACAAGGGCAAGTCATGCCTGAATAATCTGCTTGCCTTCTATGATGGGATAACTGTCCCTGTGGATATGGAGAAAGTGGTAGATGTGACATATCTTGACTTTAGAAAAGCTTTTGATATGGTCTTCTATAGTATTCTTGCTGGCAAGTTAAAGGCGTATGGATTGAATAAATGGACCATAAGGTGGAGAAAAAGCTGGCTAGCTCACTGGGCTCAACAGGTAGTGATCAACAACTCCCTATTTAGTTGGCAGCTGGTATGAAGCAGAGCGTGGCAGGGCTCAGTCCTGGTGCCAGTTTTGTTCAACGTTTTCATTAATGATCTGGATGAGGAGATGGATTGCACCCTCAGAGCGTTCGTAGATGACGTTAAGCTGTGGGGGAGAGTTAGATACAATGGGCGATAGGGATAGGGTCCAAACAGATCTAGACATATTGGAGGATAAGCTCAAAAGAAATCTGATGAGGTTCAATAAGGACTTGTGCAGAGTCCTGCAGTTAGGATAGAAGAATCCCAAGCACTGCTATAGGCTGGGAACTGAGTGGCTAACCAGTAGGTAAGCAGAAAAGGACCTTGGAATTATGGTGGATGAGAAGCTGACCATGAGTTAACAGTATGCCCCTGTAGCCAAGAAGGCATATTGGGCTGCATTAGTAGGAGCATTGTCAACAGACTGAAGGAAGTGATTATTCACCTTCTTGTGGCACTGGTGAGGCCACATCTGGAGTACTGTATCCAGTTTTGGCCCCCAAAAGAACGGACATGGACAAATTGTCGAGCACAGTGGAGAGCAACAAAATGATTAAGGGACTTGGGCACATGACTGATGAGGAAAGGTGCAGAGAAATAGGTTTATTTAGTCTGCAGAAGAGAAGAATGAAGGGTGATTTGATAACAGTCTTCAACTACTTGAAAGGAGGTTCCAAAGACTTTGAGGCCAGGCTGTTCTCAGTAGTGACGTGATAGAACACAGAGCAACAGTCTCAAGCTGTGCTGCGGGAGGTCTACGTTGGGTATTAGGAAAAGCTATTTTACTGGGAGAGTGGTCCCTTACAGTTTTTAAAGCCCAGCTTGACAAAAGCCTCGCTGGATGATTTAGTTGGAGTTGGTCCTGCTTCCCGGGAAGCATGAGCTGGTAAAAATTCAGAACATTTTCAGTACTAGTCTTCTGTGACATTGTTGCATATGTTTGTAAGTAAGTAATTTTAAGGTGAGGTGTAACTTGGTGGTATGCAAAACAATTCTGACTCTTGAAAAGGGTACAGTAATCTGGAAATGTTGAATGGCACTTGTTTCAGGATCTCAGATCACTTACAGACAGCCTGAGAACCTTAAACAAATTCTCTCCAGCAGCTATAGAACACACCACAGTAACTGTAACCCTGCAACCAATCCCTGCAGCAAACCTCGGTGCCAACTCTGCTCACATATCTACACCAGAGGTATCATCACAGGACCTAACATCAACCACACCATCAGAGGCTCTTTCACCTGCACATCTACTAATATAATATATGCCATCACGTGTCAGCAGTGCCCCACAGTAATATACGTTGACCAAACTGAACAGTTTCTATGTAAAAGAATAAATGGACACAAATCAGATATCAGGAACGGAAACATACGAAAACCTGTAGGAGAACACTTCAATCTCCCTGGACTCTCAGTAACAGATTTAAAAGTAGTAGTCCAATAACAACAACAACAACAACAAAAACCCCTTCAAAATTAAACTGCAAAGAGAAACTGCAGAGCTGCAATTCATTTGTAAATTTGAAACCATCAACCCAGGATTGAACAGAGGCTGGGAGTGGTTGTCCCATTACAAAAGCAGTTTGTCTTCTCTTGATGTTCACACCTCCACATTAACTGCTGGTAATGGGCCACATCCTCTGTGACTGAACTGACCTTGTCAACCCTGGCCCTCCCCTTGACTGAGACTCCCTCTTTAAACCCTCTAAATCTGTCCCCCCCCACACTCACGCATCTGATGAAGTGGGTCTTTGCCCACGAAAGTTTATGCTACAGAATATCTGTTAGTCTACAAGGTGCCACAGGGCTTCTTGTTGTTTTTGAAGATACAGACTAACTCAGCTACCCCTTGGCTACGTCTACACTAGCCCCAAACTTCGAAATGGCCATGCAAATGGCCATTTCGAAGTTTACTAATGAAGCGCTGAAATGCATATTCAGCGCTTCATTAGCATGCGGGCGGCCGCGGCACTGGACGCGCCTCACCTCCGCACGGCTCGTCCCGACGGGGCTCCTTTTTGAAAGGATCCCGCCTACTTCGAAGTCCCCTTACTCCCATGAGCTCACAGGAATATGGGGACTTCGAAGTAGGCGGGGTCCTTTCGAAAAGGAGCCCTGTTGGGATGAGCCGCGCGGCGGCGAGGGGTGTCAATTTCGAAGTGCCGCGGCCGCCCGCATGCTAATGAAGCGCTGAATATGCATTTCAGCACTTCATTAGTAAACTTCGAAATGGCCATTTGTGTGGCCATTTTAAAATTTGGGGCTAGTGTAGACACGGCCCTTGATACTTAGGAACACATTTCTCAGCTGGTGGTATTTCTACCCTTATGGGTACACAAGAAAGTCTGGGGGTACTTATACTTTTTTTTTTTTTAAAGAAAAAGGGGTACTTTATAAAAGAAGTTTGAGAAACACTGGCATAAGGCAGTTTTTCTCAACCTTTTTTTATAATGTACCCCTTTGTTTAAAAGAAAATTAAAAGTACCCCCAGTATCCAAATTTTTAAGACATGCAATTTTTTTTTCTACCATTGCAACACATTTGTTTAAATGACTTAATTGTAACTAGTTGGATTGAAGAAATTACCTATAAACCTGCCATTGTACTTATGATTGTGCAAAGAAGATAAATTAAAAAATAATAGATGAACATAAAATTAGTCCATTTTTTATTCATGCATACATATATACGTATATATGCAAACATCAACGAAGAGTGATCAATGAATTTACAAGAAAAATTAACTTATAATTAATTTAATGCAAAATTTGAGCTTGTTTGGATGACATCAAATGTTCAAAGCTAGGTTGCAAACTGCCGAGGGCCACAATTAAATCAATGTTTCTCATATGGTTTCCTGTGTATGACCTTCCTCCAAATCTGCAGTTTTATTCCTTGTTTTCACAAGGAATCAGACCATTTTAAACCCCTTAAGTTGTAATTATAAATACTGAACTAAAATTGTACAAATAGCAGTTTTATCACTTACTTCAGATAACAAGTATAATATTCCAGAGCCAGGCATCGCCAACTCCCCACTTTAACCCAATCCCCCTCCTCCAGAGCCGCCGCTGCGACATGCTTCTCCCTCCAAGCTGCCTACGGCTGCAGCACACGTTCCCCCTGGACTTCTCTCACCTAACCCTAAGGGTGCGCGTGCCATGCGTTGAGAAACACTGGAGTAAGCTATTAGCTACTGGGAATCAGCATGGAATCATGTAACATCAGCCTGACTCTTTAATAAGTTTCCTGAACCACAAAGATCTGTTCAAATCCATGGAGCCCTGGAAATCAGGTGGAGTTGTATGGACTTCTTTGCTGCCCATCTATGTAACATAAAGCTCACATGTGATGTGCTTAGGGAAGTCACTTACTATTATGTTTTCCATCTGTGAGTGCAGTTAAATTCTCAGCCCTAGTGCAGGCCGCACCCATGGCTTATGGCTGTGGTCAGCACCAGGTAATTTTCCTGCTTGGATCATGCATCTGACTGTATCTGCAATGGAAGGAGATTTCCAAAGCTGCTGTTGCACATTCAGTGGAAATCTAGCAGTCCAGCTTCCTGTGCAGTGTGGAGGCTGGGCTAGCAGACTCACAGGTGTCTTTGTTTTCCCACCAGCGGGCGAGAGCATTAAAAAAGGCTGTTACAGAGGAGGCAAGAAAATGACTATGACAGTGTGAACCATTGCTAAGGAAGGCCACAGTACACACGAGTTCAAGGAATTAGCAATGGAGGCAGACCGAGGCTGCGTGGGCTAGACATGGTGGAGAATGACAAAAAGAACCGACAGAGACAAGATGGATGGAGCTGTCCTTCTAATACCCTGGGACCCACACGGCTACAACTACACTGCATACAAAGAACAGAAAGGCTTAAAGATTAGTGAAGTTGGACCAAGATTGCAAGCCATGGAAAGACTTCTCCCAGCTGTATTGTAGCTGATGGATGGAACTCAAAGACGGGATGATAATGGTGGGTGGGAAGGAGAGGTGGGTACAGATCTTTTCCATCCCCATGTCAAACAGCTTCTTGTAACGATGAGTCAGAGTTTGACTTTTATTTTAAATTCACACCCAGCAAAGCTGAAAGGGGCACCTGGGGGAGTGTCTATGGCATTAAGGTGGCAAAGTGTTGGAGACTTTGCTTACCTCTAAGCATACAAATTGTCCCCTGGAGCCCCAAGGCCGGATTCTGGATACGCAAAGTCAATGGCATTTGCATCCAGGCTTTTTGGTTTGGTCCATTGTTTAAACAGGGGTGAGTTGTGAAATTTGGAACGGGATTTGGAGGCTGGCCCTTCCACACCAAATCCAGAAGTGGGGCGTATTTTGATTGGTGTTTTGGTTTGTGCCAATTTCTGAATGGACATAGAGTTTACTTTTATACCATCTATTTAGATGCTATTAAAACAGCTGATCCCCAGCCTCTGCTTTTGAAACTTCATGCAGCGCAGTAGCTTCACTTCCTATCTCTCAACATGGACAGTTGTGTGCCTGCATTTTCTTTGTCACTTTGCTTTCTCCGAAGCGATGCTGCTGCAGTAACTCCAGGCTGCTCTGTGGGCTGGCGTGGCCTCTTGTGTAAGTGAAAGCACCTGGGGGGCTATTCTGATGGATAACAGCCTTTGTGATGGCTTCTGAGCAGCTACACAATGGGAACATGCAGC
The DNA here is from genome assembly GCF_033958435.1 of Carettochelys insculpta. Lineage (NCBI taxonomy): Eukaryota > Metazoa > Chordata > Testudines > Carettochelyidae > Carettochelys > Carettochelys insculpta. The sequence continues at coordinate 5,430,522 of NC_134147.1, read as the reverse complement.
TCCTGCTGTGTAGCTGCTCACAAGCAACCAGACAGGGCTGGTGAGTTTCTGCTCGAATAGACAAACACAGAGAAAACACACCCAAAACAAAAACAACAGTGAAAGAAGGTGGTGTTTATCCAATATATAATGGAAAAACACCCGAGTGGTTATTTGTAATTAAGCGCGAGTCCTTACACACAACAGCAATGAGGGCTAACATGGACACATGTATCGCATGTTAATTAGCTTGGGTAGACCCTGCCGGCGCACACTAAATGTTTCCAGTGTGATTTAATGTACGGCTGCTATAAACAGAACTCTACTGAAGCTCACGAGGGGAACAATACAAGAGATAATCGACTATGGTGTCTACAGAGAGGCCAGGAAACCGGACTTTTGAACAGCTACATGAAACTCAATAATGACTAAAGTGAAATCCCCCCAACTTATGGGCTTGTAGATCCAGCCTACGTACATCGCACCCGCAGGCCTGCAACAGTGCGCTCTTGTCATTCTCTGCAGCACAGAATCACTGGAGCACAGAGAACTCTGACCAGTTCTCCTTCCCTCGGTCCCATCCCCAGCATGCGTCTAGAGAGAGGCGGCACAGGCCTTGGGCCTGGTTAAAGAGTTTGTGGGACCCAAGGCTGCACGTTGACAGAGGGACCTGCCCAGTGGGTGGGGCGTAAGGTGGCATGCGGACGGAGGGGCCCAGCCAGTGGGCAGGGCCCAAGGTGGAATACTGATAGTGAGGCCTGGCTGCCAGGCAGTGGAAGCAATAGTCAAATGGAACATGGGGCCCCAAAGGCGTGACACCCAAGTCAACCACCTTGCTTGGCTTGCCCGGAGGCTCGGCCTCAGTCTGCCAATCCATCGAGTCCTTCCACCAGGGTTCCCTCTAATTTTTTCCATCCGTGGGTAGAATAAATATTGTTATGTGCACCAAGGTATGTGAAGATGTGTCCCACCAGTAGAAACACAGGCTGCCGTGTGTGGGTGGTTATGGGGGCTCTGCTAACCTGCTGGGTGGCACCTGAATCTCTCCTGGGCAGCTGCCCAAGTGCTCAGCTTACAGGGAACACTGCCTCCTACTGTGCCCTCTTTGAAGCCCTAGTGTACTGCTGCTCTGGTGTAAAGGGACTGTAATGGTGGCTGGAATCTGGCTCCAGATTTTCAGGGATTATAGCTGATGGAGCAATTTTACCGAGCTGAATATGGCTCTCAGCAGCACCTGTTGTAAAGATGGCTCTTTGAGGACAGATATCACAGCAAACAGGACCCCTGCACATTCTCAGCACCTGGAGAATAAAAATACACAGCACACCTCAAAGCAAATAGGATTCTCAAACTGTTAATAGTTCCCATGCAGATGTCTGGGCAGGTGTGATCTTTCCTCACCAGCCTCTACCTAGCACTATGACCTTCATCTCTGCCTGTTCTCCTCCTTCTCATATACTATCTCCCCTTCATCCATTCCAGCCACACCTTCCACTTGTTCTCTGCTCAGACCCCTTCGTTTAAGCTCTCCCGCTGCTACCTCCACCTGCTGCTTCTCCCAGTGAGATGAGGAGCCTCTGGCTTGGTCTACACTAGGCAGGTAAGCCAATTGCAGATACACAATTCTAGCTACAGCAATTGTGTAGCTAGAATCAAGTTATCTGCAATTGGCTTACTTGGCCATCTTCACAGAGGGAGGTTGACGGGAGAAACTTTCTCATAGACCTCCCTTACGCCTCATGATATTGAGGAGTACAGGGTTGACTGCTGACCCCTGGTAGTTCAACTTCTTGCATCTCTACCAGGTGCGTGAAATCATACTCTGCAAGATTGACCCTAACAATCGATAATCAATGGTGCTGCTAAGGCTGTAGGGAGCTGCTCCTGAGGCTGGGCAACCTTGTTCATTTGTGTGTGTGTGTGAGAAAGATGCAGCCTCAGAGACAGTGACACATTCTGCACATTCAGACAGATTTGGCCAGCTTGTTCACTTCAGAAAAAGTCAACCCTCCCCTAAAACTGAAATGATTCCTGTTGACATTTTCAAACTGAAGTGTTCGGGTTCTGACTGAAATTTTTGTTTAACATTTTCCCTTCAATTTTAGTTTTTTTTATCAATAATGTTTAATATTGGTTGAACTGGAACAACTGATTTTTTTAAAACCCCCTTTGAACATTTCCAAAGTTTTTGAGCTGATCCAAAAAATGAGTTTTTTTTTCTACTCTTCACAATTGTTGATGACTCAAAATTCCATTATGTGTCCAACTCTAATTGCAACGGTGTTGGATGGGCATAAAGGCTGCTTCAAGAGTAGGAGTCGGAGGGGAGTGGCCGTCTCTCTTCCCACAACAATCCCCCCGCCCATTTTTGACTGGGAGGTAGGAAAGGCAAAGTGAACCTGGGATTGTGTAGCTTTCCGCATCACCTTGCGCTACCCCGTGTCCTAATCCAGCACCTCCATCCCCTGACCAGGCTCTGGGTGGGGAAGCACCACTAAAGCTAGGAAACTTGGCCTCTCAAATCCACTCCTTAAATTGCTATTAAACAATTTCCTTTTACAGCTATAGCTGCTGCGAGTGCACAGATTAAAAAAAAAAGCAGCCTCCAAACCTTTAAATATTTCATTTTAATCAATGGCTTTCAGTAAGTGCCTGCTGAAGCATTCAGGGGAACATTCTCTCTCTGACACACAGATACATTCAGTGATGAAAGATGCCTAAAAATAAAAGAAAATTACACCATTCAGGCTTCTCTGGAGGTGGAAACAGAAGGGATGAGGGTGGGGGGAAACGACAAGGGAGAGCCAGGGAAGACACAAGGAAAGGCCACTTATTTTTAACCAAAGAAAATGTCAAGAGGAAGCCTGAGCTGATTATCTGGAATCTGCCATTCACCTTCTCTATTAATACTTCTGCCGCAGCTCTCTGACACATTTAGGGCCTGATCCAATAGCTGATGAAGACAAGAATTGTTTTTTCTTTGCCCCTCTGGCTGTAAAACCCTTAAATTGTACTAACCACGGGGAAATTTGTTCAAGTTTTGCTTTAAAAACAAGCGTTTCTCATGTTGAGTGAATGATTAAAATTCTGTTAAAAAGTGCATTGGTTGGGTGTGGGGGGCTGATAATATAGGGTTTATTACATACACAAACACACACACACGCTATGGGCTGGCCAGAATGGTGAACCACAGTCAATGGGAGCTGTGGGGTGCGTGTGTGTGTGTGTGTGTGAGGGGGCTGTGACTGCAGACACTCAACATAAACAAATTCTCTGCTGGCCCACCAGTGGCTTAGGCTGATGGGCCACGGCTGCAGAATGTGCGCCACTGGTCTAGATGAACCCTTAGGTAGTCCTTCAGTCTGTGAGGGCAAGCTACGCGTAGGTCTGACCCACACTCATTAATAATGCTGGGGGGAGGATCTGGGACAAGCTACCAGATAGGAGAGAAGGGAAATGCCTTGTTGATTGAATCCCCAACAAGCATGGCATGATTTTTAATGTGTAACCGTTGGCCTCCAAGGGTACATCTACACTCCCGGTTCGATCGACCCGGTCAGGGTCAATCTTTCAGGGTTCGAATTTGTGCGCCTAGCGGGGATTAGCAAAATCGAACTATTGGGTCAGCAGTTGACACCTGTACTTGTCTGTCTTGTGAGGCATAAGGAGGTCTGGAGAATTTCCCCCGTTGACCTTCCTCAGTGAGGACGGCCAGATAAACAGACCTCAGGTAAGTTGATTCCAGCTATGCAATTGCCATAGCTAGAAGTGGGTATCTGTGAATGACTTTAAGGCCTAGTGTAGACCTGACCCGATATCCTCACTTGCTAGCATGCTGAGCTCTGTTTGTTGATGCTAAACATTCCTGTTTTCACTCTGTTATCCAAGTGCTGTGTGGTAAGGGGGTGGGTGGGTAGAATCCTGTGTTCAGTCTCACATGCTGGATGGTACTCTTCCTTTGGGAATAGCAAGTCTGAGAGGTCTGTGAGTCACTAGAAGAGGGGCTGAGCACTGCAGGGGATGTTTGGCCATCCATGGAACCAGACAGGACCTGGAAAGCAGCGCTCGTGTTGCAAGAGGCTGAAAGCTTCAGGGAGCCCATCAATTTTAGCAGAGCACAGACCTTGTTCTAGGCCACAGCACAGTGTGGATTGTTTGCTCATGTATGTGATGTCAGCTGAAACACCTTGTTACTCTCCGCTCTACGGGACTTAATGTAAATTTCTCTAATAAGTCATACAAGCGGAAAAGAAGCAGAGATGCACAAATTATACGCACTGCAGCTGATATTTAAAGAATTAAGCGTGTGTATTATCTTTTTATTTTCCACCGCAGATTATAGAGAAATAGTATTAAAATTGCCTTGGAAGGGTAACATTTTACTGTGCAGATTGTAGGTAAAAAGCCAGCAAGGTTCCTCTCCAGAACACCTGTTTCGCATGTGCCCGTCGCAAGGAGCTCAGGGTTAATTGGATTGTGTTCTCTGTGCCACACGTGCTAAGTTTAATGAACACTCTTAATTAGCTACAGTTTTCCTTGCACTTTAAGTGGGCTTTTCTTCCTTCCCCTTTACGATCTTGCGCGCACACTGTGCGTTTGGAGCATGTTGCTATGTAACACCACTAGGGAACAACCTCCGATATTGGAGATCTCCTAATAAGTTTTCTACCAATTATCATTGAACAGCTAAATGAATCAGATGATCCCTGATGCAACATCTTACTTTAGAGGATGCATTTTGCCTGAGGAGTTTGGCTGGTATTAGATCCTGTTAGTAGATGCAACTTTCCACCCTCCTGCATGGATCTGTACAGTCCGGATCCAGCCCATGGCTTGCCAGGATCTGCACTCTGGGGCTCAGGGCTCCACCCCTGCAGCATCCAGTCTGCAGCAGAGTGGAGGGCATTGGATCAGGCAAGCCAGTGCCTGTGCCTCTAACTCTGTGCCTGCTGCCACCATTACTCCTTTCCCTCCCCCAGCTGGGAGAACGGCAGCACAGAGCTTCCTGGAGGCTGCCTCTTTCACCACTCTGATTGGTCAGAATTCCAACCCATCAGAGCACTGGCGGTGGGGGAGCTGGGACAAAAGCCTTCCCAGAGTGCTTTTCTTCCCACTGCTGTTGCTCCAGCCAGGGAGGGGGGTGGCGGTGGTGTATGGAGGTAAATTCCCCTCCAACAACACCCTGTCCCCTCCTCCCACCCAGACGCCCACCATCAGCCTGTTCCTGCACATTTCTTCCTGCCCACCTCCCTTATCTCCAGCCTGCGCCTGAACCCGCACCCACTGCTGCCCCCAGCTGACTTATTTATCTTTCCTCCCACTTAGATTCCCCAACCCCGGCCCACTCCTGCACCCTTCCTCCCATCCAGATCCCAAACACCAACCTGGCTGGCTCCTGCACCCTCCCTCCCACCCAGGGTTTTGTGGGTGGTCTTTTTTGCTTCTCACTTTTATGTGGCCCCTGACTTATTTTTCTGTGGGTCAGTGGCCCCTGACCCAAAAAAGGTTTCCCCACCTCTGTTCTAGCTGGTTGTTTGAAGCCTATACCCGTTAACAACTGGTCTTTCAACATAAGCTTTCCATGGGCTAGGAAATACTTTTCCGTGAGCCCACTCTGCATGGCCAACATTGTTAGATTGAGAAATGAGGTCTGAATTATATCTATCAGAGGGGACCCAGACTATGGAAATGCCTCCTGTATTTCTCTAGTTCTCTTGTGGGTGTGGCAAATGAATCTGGACCCTTTATGATCATTGATCTTCGAGATAGCTTAGGTATGTGTAAGACTGCAATACTATAGCATCTGAGCACTTCATGATCTTCAGTGCATTTATCCTCAAAGGCAGGGCGGTGCCATTGTCTCCACAATAGCGATGAGAACTGAGGCACAGAGAGTCTAAATGACTTGCCCAGGGCCACACATGAAGTCCAAAGGAACTGCCAAGAGTTACAAAAGGATCTCTCAGAACTGGGTGACTGGGTTACACAATGGCAGATGAAATTCAATGCTGATACGTGCAAAACGATGGCACTTACTTGTTGCCCACCATGATCGTCTTCCATGGGATTTGGGGATCCTCGGATTGCTGATAAGGCCTATTCTGGAACCACAAGTTTTATTACAGTGAGGAGAGCTATTTCCAGGTACAGCTATTTCACCGTGACTGGAAGCCAGTAGTCTTTTCTTCCTCCTGTGCCTCTTGTCCTCCTCATCTTGTTGGTGGGCAAGTTTAAAATGCAGAGGACCATCGTGTAGGACTTCTCTCCATATTGAGCAATCCTAGGTGAGTGTCCTCTTCCACCAAGTGTCAATGTTAATATTGCACTTATTTAAGCTATCCTTCAACAAGTCCCTTTAAAGCTTCCATTCTTCTCCCACGTTATGGCACCCTTCTTTCAGCTGAGAGACCAGGACCAGTTTTGGGAGGCGATGGTCTGGCACCCAGACAACACAACCAGTCCAGTGGAGTTGCTGATGGACGATCATTGCCTCATCACCAATGCTACCTCCACAAGATCTTGATGAGCCTATGGCTATCGCTGGGAAGCTTAACCACAGCAGATACATTTCTGGAGTTGGCCCATGGCAGGCTGGTGGTGGGATGAGATTCTCCATATAAAGAGCCTAGGGGAGGAGATGTATAAACAGGAGCCGTGTAAAGCAGCACTGTGATGTCAAGGATTCCCTTACCTCCCTTTTATTTTCCTCCTACACCCCTTTGTTTCCACAGGAGAGTGAGTTTTGATAATATTTCATCCACCTTCATTAGTCATATATGCAATTACGTTAAAGAACTTAAGAACATGTGTTAATTTTAAGTTCATGCTTAAGAGCTTTGCTGAACTGGGGACTTGGAGGAGATTTTGCCAGCCTCTGAGAAAGACCCAGTGCAGAGGAATGACTCAAGAATCTCCGTGTTCAGTCCAACACCAGCAGTTCATCCAGGGGGCTGGTCTTTGTAGGGGGTTGCCTTGTGGAATCAACTGAAGCAGCAGTACAGCTGTGAGAAATGAACCACCTCAGCTCGTCAAATGAAGAGCAAGGATTGAAGACGACAGATCCTGCTAGGACAAAGGGAGAGTGCAACCAAACTGAGAAGAAAGGGAGGCGGATTACTTCAAGAGGACAGACTCTAAACCTGCCAGACAGCGGAAGGAGGCCTCAGGGATTTTAACGTGTTGTTAAGCTTCTGGGGAGCAGAGTTTTGCAGCTAGCTATGCCAGTGGGGCTAGAAGAGGTCACTGGGGCCTGTTGCCAGCTCCGTGTGAATAGCTGGTAGTGAAGGAAGGGCAGATACTTATGCTCAAGACTTGATGCTCTGGGACAAGGACCATTTTTGGTTCAGTGTTTGGATATCTTCTAGCACAATGGAGTCTGGTCCACAACTGGAGCCCAGAGAAATTTCCACTAATACACATTCTTTCTCACTCCCCTCCAACACCTTCCTGGGGCACAGAGAATCAGTACAAGATGTGCAGTGTACCCTCAACAGAACAAGCCATGCTGCAATTATCAGAGACGTGCTTGGAAGCCAGGCAGCACCGTAACCTGAAGCAGAGATGCGAGAGTGGAAAGCGCCTGCCAATAAATTCCACATTCCTTATTACTGACTGGACTTTGCTGGTTGTCATGATCTACCCATTCATTATTAGAGACACAACAAAGCTGCTGGGGCTCCCTGTTAGTGAGCTGTACTGGCAGCTTGCAAAGAATGAGAGGTCATCAGTTCAAGGTTTTCTGCCTTTTTTTTTTTCACTTCCATGCAGCGGAGGGACTTGCCAGGTAACTTTCTTTCTTTCATTGCAAGTGACTTCGACATTCATACTGGGGAAGAACTCCAGCTACTGATAAGCTTTTCCCAATGGGCAGTAAGACTGGACAATAAGGGAACTCAGGTGACTCAACTCTGGAATGGTGCTCCCCAGTGAGCACTTCTGTACTAACATGACAACCAGCATCTTTGCTTCCAGCAGAGCACCCTCATGCTGGACACCCCTGTACTAGATGCTGCAAAGAAGCTTCACCGACTCCCAGTGACTCAGTGTTGCTAACTGTTATTTTATTGCCAGGTCTTGCAAGAGAGGGTGAAGTCCTGGGTGCTTTGCATTAGGTTATTAGCAAAGAATCAAACCTTTCATTTAAAGGAAAAGGAATTTTCTATTCTGCTGGGCTGCAGAGAACACTTTGAAAATGTAGAGACTGCAGCAGAAGGAGGAGAATAAAGAGAACACTTTTAAAATCCCGTGCATATTTGCAACCCATTCCGTGATCTTCTGGTGTTGACAATCAACCCAATAGAAATCCCCACCAATGCTAGCGCTGGTCCCCACCTCACCCTACTCAGTGCAGGAATGATTGAAGAACATGATCCTCATTTTACTAGGATCCTGGTTCAGGAAACCATCCCCCTTCAGGACATTTAATCATGCACTGAAGTGCTGTCCTGAAGAGGGTTGGTCTTAAGCACATGCTTTCCTGAACTGAACCTTTAGAGATCTCAGCCCAGGTCTACCCTAGACCTTTAAGTTGGCTGTAGATACACAATTCCACCTGTGGCAATTGTGTAGCTGGAATCTACTTATCTACGATCAACTTACCTGGCTGTCCTCACTGTGGGAGGTCGATGGGAGAAACTTGACTTCCCTCAGACATATGAAAAGAAGGCTGTGGTGAGGTGGGCCACACGAAGGAGGGTTTCTGTGGGAGACTAAATTGTTACGGAAACCAGCGAGTGGCTAAAAGCAATGCGGAGCTGGAACAGTTCAGCAGTCAGCGTCAAGCTCTTTCAGAGTGCATCTGTATATCAGGGTGAATTCACTTTCTGTCCACCAGCCACCCATGCACAGCAGAATCCACCTGCATTCATGAATTGCTATGAGATGATGTGCACTTTTCATGGGCTGAGCCTGGGAGACATGAGATGATTCATTTAGGAATGAAGACTAGGCTGGGGACTCCAAGTTGGAGACCGGGGGAGTAAGAATGCCTCTCCTCACCACTGAGTTACCCTGTGTCTCTGAGCTTCTCACTCAAGGGTTGATCTTCAGTGGTCCAGATCACCCAACATGCCAGTGAAAGACAGCAGGGACTGGATGAGCCAATCACCTCTGAAAAAAGAAATCAGGCCTTGACAGTAACATCAACAAAGACGGGTGTTGATAATCAGCCTGATTTGAGGCTCCCAAATGCTGAAGTAGGCAAATAGGGTGAGATTTTCCACAGCATCTGAACAGTTTAGGAGCACAAATCCAACTGGCTTTCAATAGTGCTTGTGAGCCGAAGGGTATGTCTATGCTTACAGGAAGATCAGCTCCTTCAGGGTCAATCTGCCAGAGTTCGATTGAGCATGCCTACTGGGGACATGCTCAATGGAACCATCAGGGCTCTACAGTTGGCCCTGGTAATCCTCATTCTCATGAGAAGTAAGGGAGGTTGACGGGAGAGTCTCTCCAAATGACCTCCCCATACAGACAGCCAGAAAAATTGATTTTTGATATGTCGAATCCAGCTACGCAATTGTCGCAGCTGGAACTGTGACCTTAGATCGATTTTTTTGTTCTGCTGTAGTCCTGGCCTTAGTCTCTGAGGGTATGTTGACACAGCAGCCTTATTCCAACATAAACTATTCTGGAATAGCTATTTCAAAATAACACCGGTACAAACAAAAACTCATTTTGAAATAGCATTTTGCTATTTCAAAACACATTGTCTGCACACACGGGCTACATCTACACTAGCCCCTTCCTTTCGAAAGGGGCATGCAAACTGGCAGATCGAAAATGTAAACGAAGCACTAATTTGCATATTCAGCACCTCCTTTGCAGAACGACGGCCACTCGCAGTTCTGGAACAATTGCTTTTACGATGCGAAGCAGCCATGTAGACTGGGTTCCTTCAAAAGGAAGTCTGCTTTCGAAAGTACCCTTCTTCCAGAAAAATATTAGGAAGAAGGCTGCTTTTGAAAGCGGGGGTTCCTTTTGTAGGACCCCTGTCTTCGTGGTGTTTTGTGTTTCGAAAGCAGCTCTTCTGTAATGGTGAGTGGCCATCATTATGCAAATGAGCTGACGAATATGTGAATTAGTGCCTCATTTGCATTTTTGATCCGCTGCTTTTGCATGCCCCTTTTGAAAGGGAGAGGCCAGTGCAGACGTAGCCATAGCGCCTATTTCAAAATAGTGACTATTTCAAAATAGCTATTTTGAAACAGACGCTATTAAGACAAGGAATAGCATGTTTCAGAACAAGTACTATTACCTGGCTTAACAGCGCCTGTTTCGAAATAGCTATTCCAAAATAAGCACGTTCCTCATAGAATGAGGCTTATCAATTTCAAGATAACTCAACTGCTATTTTCAAATTTATTTCAAAATAGCGGTTGAATCGTGTTGACGCAAAGGATAGTTACTTTGACATAACAGCTGTTATTTTGAAGTAACTTTGCTGTGTAGACCTACCCTAAGAGAAAGCATACCTCCCATATTCAGGTATGAAAACTTGGATTTAGGGCCTAGCTGCGTTTTGTTCCATGACACCTACAATGTGGCACTGTTGCAATGCAAATAATAAAGAACCATTCGACTGGAAATGAAAGGTTTCCCCAGATACTGGGGGGTGATCTCTTGCTGTGAAGAAGAAGAAGCATCATGCATGAAAGTCTGTAACAGGGCAAACAGGGCAGGAGGGAAAAAGGAAAGTGTCTTGTGTTTTTTACATTTCTAACTTCATTCCACATCTCACGTATGTTTCTCTCTCTTCCGGTTTAACTAATAACTCTGTCCCCCTTCTGGAGTTTGGACAAAAGATCAATAGCAAATGTATTTCACTTCTGTGAGTACCAGAGGAAATAAAGCAATCTCTTTAACGTTTCAAAGCCTAATTAGGAAGCTCTGGCACTTACTCCAAAACTGTTCTCTGCTAGAAAGGAGACCAGCAGTTTTCTCAGAAGGTCACTTGAAAGCTGGGCTAGAAAAATATTTAAAATAAAGATTCAAATTGATTGTTGGGAGAATTGTAATGAAAAAAAGAACCTGAACAGTGTCTAGAGACCACATTTTTATGCAAGGCTGCTGCTTTCCTTTAGGCTGGTTCATTCCATCTGGTGGGGCAAATGGGAGCCACTGCTCCCAGCCAGAAAAAAGGCTACTTCAAAAGAGCCGCGTCTACACGTGCACGCTACTTCGAAGTAGCGGCGCCAACTTCGAAATAGCGCCCGTCACGGCTACATGTGTCGGGCGCTATTTCGAAGTTAACATCGACGTTAGGCGGCGAGACGTCGAAGTCGCTAACCCCATGTGGGGATGGGAATAACGCCCTACTTCGACATTGAACGTCAAAGTAGGGAACGTGTAGTCGTTGCGCGTCCCTCAACATCGAAATTGCAGGGTCCTCCATGGCGGCCATCAGCTGAGTGGTTGAGAGACGCTCTCTCCAGCCCCTGAGCTTGATGGTGGCCGCGTGAAGCGGCCCCTTAAAGCTCCCTGCCCCCTCCCTTTCTGTGCAGGAAGCTGAGAGAACGTGCAGGCGGCAGCCCAGACACGCGGCCAGCCTGCACGTCCCTCAGCCGCCACAGACACCCACCCCCAGCTGCGATGGCCGCACGCCAGCCCCCTAAGCGCCCCGAGGGGACCACCCCCGAGGGGAGCCAGGGCTTCCAGCCCAGCAGCCAGGTGGGGAAGTGGCAGGGGGGCCCCTCCTGGACGGAGGCCGAGCTTCGGGACCTGCTGGGGCTCTGGAGCAAGGAGGAGGTGCACCAGGTAATGGGGAGCAAGAGGCAGAATGCGGATGCGTTCGCTCGGCTGGCTGAGGGCCTGGCCGCCCGGGGTCACCCTGTCTGCACTCTGGATCATGTCCGGAGTAAAGTGAAGGAGCTGCGGCAGGGTTACACCCGGGCCCGGGATGCGGCCGGCCGATCTGGGGCCGCCCCCGTCACTTGCCCCTTTTACAGGAAGCTCAGGGACATCCTGGGCCCCCGGCACACCTCCTCCCCTCCGGCCACCCTTGATACTTCGGCCGAGGAGCCCCAGCAGGCCCCGGAGGCGGAGTCCGCCCCAGAGGCAGGCCCCGCACCCCTGGGGCCCCCCCAGGAGCCCACCCCCGGGGCACCAGAGGAGGAGGAGGAGGAGGGGGAGTCTTCCTCCAGCGACGCCGGCCTGAGGATCGCCATCCCATCGCGGAGCTCCAGTCAGGCGTCTGCCCCCTGGGTGTCCCCCGACCGTGGGAGTGGACCGTCAGGTATGTACGCCCCCGGTGAACACCCCCGGCGTTGAGGGGCAGGGGTAATAGATATGACCAGGGCCCTCCACATGCCCAGATGACCATGGCCCCAAGAACAGCAGTGGTATGTCCCTCACAGGAGTGCATCAGCCCCTGCCCCCCCAGCACGACAGTGCTATGTCCCATCCCCGGAGCTGGGGGGAGCGGAACCTCTAGGGTCCCCCGGGGGGAGGGGGTGGGACACCCAGCAGCAGCAGCAGCAGCAGCACCAGCATGTGATGGAGTGGGGGGAGTGCAAATGCGAGACTCAGGCTAGATATGGGCAACAAGCTGAATAGCTCCCAGTGGCTAAGGATGACCCTGGGGCTACAACTGGCAGGTTACACCTCTGCCCTGAACAAAGAGGAGGGAGGAGCCGAGCTGGCTTTGAATCGGGGGCGGCAGTTAGAGGCTAGGGGAATGGAGAACTAGAAGGCAGCCAGCCTGAGGAGGGGGAAAGCTACACCCCAGAGGGGCACCCCTTGGGGTCTTCTTCCCAGGATGGGTTGGAAGGACTGTCTCTGACTGCTGTACTGTCGCTTCTGTGAGAAACTGGGCATCTGTTGCCTAATAAACCTCCTGTTGTACCTGATGAGTGAGAGTCACTCCTGCCAGTGGACGGGGTGCAGTGCAGGGGGACCCCTGAACCCCATCACAGCAGCATCTCCCGGGGACGGGGATGGGGAACCTGCAGCAGAGGGGTCGGGGGACAAGGGCCACGGCTCGGGGCCCACACTAACGGCTGTCTCCACTCTTCTTCCCCTGCTCCTGTGTTCCGCAGCTGCACCATCGGAAGGACCGGAGAGCGCCGGTGAGGCGTCAGTGGTCCCAGACAGCCCTCCGGGGCCATCACTCCAGGCCAGCCCCTCGGTGGAGGACCGACCAGCCCCACGGCGGGGAAGACGGCGGACTCAGCACCACCAGCTGACGGCGACGGACCCCCAGCTGCTGGCCCTCCACCGTCGGCAGCTGGAGGTCTCCGAGCAGCGGCTGAGGGTGGAGGAACGCCGCCTCCAGCTGCAGAAGCGGGCACTGGCCTGGCGCAAGGAGGCATGGGGGGCCTTCATGTGGACCTTCAACCGTATCGCAGACTACCTGGCCCCCCATGCCGCGCCGGCCGCCGCAGCGCCCGCCCTGCCTGCTCTACCTGCTGATCCACCCGCTGCTCCAGCCGCTGCTCCAGCCACTGTGCCGGCCGCCGTCGCACTGCCACCCGCCACCGAGGGCCCTTCCGCCGAGGGGGACCTGGGGCCAGCTGACACTCGCTGGCTGTATCTCCCGGTCCGCCTGGCCCCCAGCCAGCCCCGGCCAGGGCTGAGGCCGAGGCGGGGATCCCGGCCTCCCACTCCCAGCACTGGACTTTAGGGGCGTGGGGCCCAGGACGTGGCCCCCCCCTTTGTATATATTCCCCCCAGTTTTAAGTTAGTTTGCTGTAAATAATTTGTATATTTGACCCCTGTTACAATGCTGATCCTTACCCCCCCATGTAAACAGTTCTCCCCTTCCTTGTCTTCCCCTTTCATGTTATCCCTATTTTTATAATATATATTACATAGGTTAGATTTTCACTGTAAATAGTTAGTCTGGTTGATAATAATAATAAGAGTTCTAAAGATATTTGAGCTGACGAACAACTGTCTGCTTTTATTTTTACAAGAAAAGTTGGGGGGGTGCTCTTGGGTGCTCTGTGGTGTGGGCGTAGGGGCAGGGAGTGTTGTGGAGGATGGGGGGGGAAGTGGGGGGCCTGCCAGCGTTCACCGCGCGGCCTCATCGAACTGGGCCCGCAGGGCCTCCCAGACCTGGGTCCCTTCGGGGTCCACCTGGCGACTGGGGGCAGCGGGAGGCTGCACATCGGCCCTGCCGGCCTCCACAGCCCAACCCTGAAAGAAGGCCTCCCCCTTGCTCTCAACGAGGTTGTGTAGGGCGCTGCACACACCCACAATCTGGGGGATATTGGTGGGGCCCGCATCGAGGCGGGTGAGGAGAGACCTCCAGCACCCTTTGAGGCACCCAAATGTGCGCTCCACCACCTGGCATGCGTGGTTCAGGCGCTGGTTGAAGCGCTCCTGGCTGGCAGACAGATGGCCCATGTACGGGTGCATGAGCCAGGGCCGGAGGGGCTATGCCGCATCTGTGATGACGCAGAGGGGCATGGTGGTGTCCCCCACAGGGATCTCCCGCTGGGGGATGTAGGTCCCTGCCTCCAGCCGGCGGCACAGGCCTGAGTTCCGGAATACCCGGGCATCATGGGTGCTGCCAGGCCAGCCCACATAAGTGTCCAGGAAATGGCCCCAGCTGTCCACCAAGGCCTGGAGGACCACTGAGTAGTAGCCCTTCCTGTTTAGGTAGCGTCCTCCACTGTGTTCCGGGGCGCAGATGGGGATGTGAGTCCCATCCAGAGCCCCAAAGCAATTGGGGAAGCCCAGGGTGGCAAAGCCCGCGATGGCGGCATCCGGGTCCCCCAGCCTCACGAGCCTGTGAAGGAGCATGGCGTTGATGGCACGGATGACCTGCAGGGGAAGCACATGGGAGAGCACCAATGAGGGGTGTGCAGGGTGTGTGTGGCCTCCCCTGCCAGGGTCCCCCTCCCCTCTCCTCCCCTGCCAGGCCCCCCCTCCCCCCCGCTCCCCTGCCTGGGCTATCTCCCCCTCCCCCTGTGGGTCCTCTTACCTCCATGAGGACAGCCCCGATGGTGGCCTTTCCGACACCAAACTGCTGTCCCACGGATCGGTAGCTGTCTGGAGTGGCCAGCTTCCAGCCAGCGATGCCGACCCGTTTCTCCATGCTGAGGGCACACCGCATGGTGGTGTCCTGGTGCCTGAGTGCGGGGGTGAGCCACTGGCATAGCTCCAGGAATGTCCGCCGGCTCATGAGAAAGTTCTGGAGCCAGCAGTTGTCGTCCCACTCTCCGAGCACCAGCCGCTCCCACCAGTCGGTGCTGGGGGTGTAGCTCCACAGCCGGCGGCGTGTGCAGCGGGGCGGGGAGGGTGCTGCAGGGTTGGGGGTTGTGTCCTCTTTCCCTGTGGGCAGCTCCTCATCTGTGGCAAGGAGGTGCTCAGCTGCCTCCTGCATGGCATGGAGCAGGGCGAGCACTGCTCCTGCAGGGGTGGCTGGGTGGACCTCTGGCTGCTGCTGCTGCTGCTGCTGGGGGTCCATGACTGCGTCGCCCGAGGTCTGCGTGCCTATGGCTCTGCAGACCGCGTGCTGTGCAGGCTGAGTGTGTCTGGGAGGGGCCCTTTAAGGGAGCGGCTAGCTGTTGCCCCGGAAGCGCTAGTCTGCCCTGTGACCCTGTCTGCAGCTGTTCCTGGCACCCTTATTTCGATGTGTGCTACTTTGGCATGTAGACATTCCCTCGCAGCGCCTATTTCGATGTGGTGCTGCGCAACATCGACATTGAACGTCGACGTTGCCAGCCCTGGAGGACGTGTAGACGTTATTCATCGAAATAGGCTATTTCGATGTTGCTACATCGAAATAAGCTACTTTGATGTAGCGTTCATGTGTAGACGTAGCCAAGGACACCAGGAAGGAATCTCAGGAGGGTTTTTTTGATCAGCCCCCAAGAAGAGAAGGTTGTCAGTGCCAGCTTCTAGCGGAAGTATGAAAACTGGTGATGTTGTAGCATATTGGCCATCCATGTCACATTCTAGAGGTTGTACCTACTATTGCTGCCAGCAATGGGAGCCGTGTGGCTCCAGTGGATAATTGCATAGCTGGTGGGCCCACAATTATGACTTTATATCCCAACGGGCTAGGGCTAAGTCTACACTAGTCCAGAAGATCAACCTGCTTAGGGTTGATCTTCTGGAGTTCTATTTCATGCATCTGATAGGGATGCACAAAATCGACCAATCAGGTGTCAGCATCAACACCCCTGGATCCCTCATGAGGTGTGAGGAATGAGAAAACTCGGCGGCAGATATTCTCTCATTGACCTTCTTCAGCAAGGATGGCCAGGTAAGTTGATTGCAGATACATTTATTCTATCTGTGCAATTTCTGGAACTAAAATCATGTATCTGCAATTGACTTTCTTTCCTTAGCATAGATTTGAGTTATCTGATTGTTCCCTTTAACACACTGTATGGAGTACAATACAGCTGGACTTTCAGTCCCTCCTTCGGCCACTCCCATGCTCTTCTGCCTTTCCGTTCGAAAAAGAAAAACAACTTCAGTAGCACTAGTGAGAACTGGATAACATGTTTTGGATTAAACTTACCTTTAAAAAAAAACACTGATTTAGACTGGAAACTGTTTTGCAAATATATTTCAAATGTGCCCAATTGTTTCACTTGAGTTGACCCCTTCCCCCACACTTCCACCCTGTCCCAAGTCTATGGCTGTGTCTACACTACAAAAATAACTTTGAAGTGGTAAGCCACACACCCTACTTCGAAGTTAAACTTTGACATAGGGCACTGCTCCATTCACGGGAATGGAGTAAGGATTTCAAAGTTGGGAAAGCTAACTTCAGAGTAAGGGAAAGTGTGCGTAGACACTCTGAATGCTACTTTGAAGTTAATGCTGAAGGAAGTTTGTAGTGTAGACACAGCCTATATATTTCATTTTGGCATTTTCAAAACATGACATTTCAAATGGCTGCATTTGGAATTTTTAAAATGCTATTTACTGAAATGCAGTAAAAGGTTAAAAATCCCTGGAAAATGAAACACATTTTGTTTCGTGTTCTGTTTTGTTTGACCTGGAACTTACTTTTTTTCAGATTCTTGGCACCACACTGCAAAGTTGGTTCTTCATATCGATAAAGTAAAGCTGACACTGTCAGTGAAGTGTAGCTGCAATATGCACCTGAGAACATTACAGGGTGTGAATCCAAAACAAGTGGAAGGAAGTCCTATTCTGTGGCTCAATTTAAGTTTTAAATCCAAATTTAATCCATCTGAGCTGACTTCTGCCAAACTGCAAGATGATACTAGGTGGTAGCTGACTTCCCACTGATTTAGACTTTCACACTTTGCTGATCATTGGGTATCAGACTATGTGTCTGTATCTGTTGTGATGCTCAAAGATGGGTGGTCTACGGGGACAGAAGACCAGGCTTTGTGGATCCAAAAGCAGATGCATCTACTGTCAGAGCAAAAGGAAATATTAACTGAATGAGGGGAAGAGTCAGTTATTAAGCTCCTGTTTAAGGAAGCTTTGTGGAAGGAGCGAATACCACTGTAGTATGTTTCTGTCTTACATACAATAAAGTTGTCACAGCCAGTCAGGGTTATTATTTTTCTGTATAGGCAGATAAGAAGATACTGCTTCCCCTAATTACATCAGACCTGGAAGTCAGGAGTTCAAGATTCTCAACCATGTCATAACCAGTTCATGGTGATAAAAGAAAAAGAACAACTGAAGTCCAGGAAAGCTGCTCCAGGAAGAGATGTCCCCCCTAAGTCGATATTTTGCAAAGAAAATGATAAAAATATCAATTCCCCCATTATTTTGAGCCCGTCTGGAGTCAGCTATTGAAACTTTTATGTGGATTAAACAGTCAGTAGGACCAGATATCAAATTAGGGAGTAGCCTCTGAAGGGGACAGCTGTGAAACCTGGAGCGGAGGTTTTGTAATGGCTTTAGAGACAGGACTGTGCTCCAGAGTTCCAGAGCAAAGTCCTTGCCCAGGTCTGGGTACACAATGCACAATCTGGGCCCATCAGCCTACGGTATGTGGAAAAGACTGTTTCCATTTGCTGGTTCATAGTCAGAGCCATTGGGAAGTGATTTTTTTTTCCTCAGGGAGAGGGAAAAAACTTTTTGTTGAAAATTTTCTTCCAATTTTTCTGGGGTTGGATTTAAAGGCCAAACCCACAAAGTCTTTCATTTAAAATAAAAGAATAGTTTTTATTGTCAAAATAATTCTTTCTTTCAGTTTTTGATGCCCACTCCCCTTCCAGAATCTTAAAAAAAAGGATGTATGTGTGTATGCAGGAAAGACCCATTTGAAGCAGGCGTGGGGACAAACTGAAGAGATGAGCAGGTACAAACACACTAGTTCTTATGCCTGTGGTCCAGAGAGCTGTGCATTGTGCAATAGGCACAACAATCTACAGAGCCTAGACAACTGTAGAGCGGATGGAATGGATACACACTGTTTTGTGGCCGCCTGAAAAGGGTTTTCCTCATTTTATCCTAGTGGTGTAGATGGCAACAATGCAATGTAAATACAATCTCAAAAACTCCTGCTTGGCTACCAGGCAGGGCCTTTTCCAAGCAAAACCTGAAGAGTTTCCCACTGTGCATTTGGAGTTTGAGCAAATTACAGCTTGTCAAATGAATGGCATCCCATTTGCATTCAGAGTACAGCAGGTGAAATTTGCCCACAAAGAATCTTTACGAATCCCATTAGTCTGATGTGTGTACTTTCCAAACAATGGGAATGGAGAGAGAAATTGAGAAACTTCAGAATCAGCCAGGGGAAGGAGACAAATGGCAATGACTTTTTAATGGCTTTTACACATGTGTGAGCTCAGGAAAAGTAGAAAGGCATAAAGAAGCGTAGCCATGCCTTGAATCATAGAATCACAGGGAGATCTCAGGAAGTCATTGAGTCCAACTCCCTTGTCTTGATGCAAAAACCTGTTTGTCTCAAGATCTCCTAGCATTTTTCAAACTTTGGTAAGTATTTTCATTATACAGACAGGGAGAGCATGAAGAATAAGGGACCCATTCTTGGTCACACAGCAAACTAGTGGCAGAGTCTGTAACAGTCTTGTGCTCTAACTGCAAAATGACAGGTGTACACTAAGCAGATAAGTTGACCGTACATATGCAGTTCTAGCTATGGCAATTGCATAACTAGAATAGACTTATCTGCAATCGACTTATCTGGTTGTCTTAACAGAGGGAGGTGATGACAGAAAATCTCCCATCAACTGCCTTTATTCCTCATCATATTGAGGAACCTACTGCCGACCACAGATAGTTCGATTTCACCTGTCTCTACCAGTCACACAAATCAAATTCCGGAAGATTGACCCTAACCAGGTCAATCTTCCATGTAGTCTAGATGTACCCTAAAGCCCAAGAGCTCTGACTGCTTCTCCCACAGAGAACTTCAATTCTGACTAGCAGCCCCTTCACTGCATTCCATTCATGGCATGTGCAGCAGAAAGTGCCTCTTGGGATGGTTTGTGATGAGATGCGCCAAACACATTAGAATGTGAATACAAGTCTCAAGTGGCAAAAGGATAAGTCCATCAATCTGTTGAACAGCAAGGCCATGTCTACAGTAGCCCCAAACTTTGAAATGGCCACGCAAATGGCCATTTCGAAGTTTACTAATGAAGTGCTGAAATGCATATTCAGTGCTTCATTAGCATGTGGGCGGCCTCAGCACTTCAAAAATGATGCGCCTCGCTGCCGCGCGGCTTGTCCCAATGGGGCTCCTTTTCGAAAGGACCCCGCCTACTTCGAAGTCCCCTTGTTCCCATGAGCTGATGGGAATAAGGGGACTTCGAAGTAGGCGGGGTCCTTTCGAAAAGGAGCCCCGTTGGGACGAGCCACGCGGCGGCGAGGCACGTCAATTTCGAAGTGCTGTGGCTGCCTGCATGCTAATGAAGCGCTGAATATGCATTTCAGCGCTTCATTAGTAAACTTCGAAATGGCCATTTGCGTGGCCATTTCGAAGTTTGGGGCTAGTGTAGACATAGCCCAAGGGTCTAGAACACGAATCTAATTAGGGAGCAAGTATCAGAAAGCACTCAATGTGAGTATGGCAACTAAAGGAGAAGTCACGTTCTTGAGAACACTTCAAGGGGAAAATAAGTGATAGATGCATCTGTCTTTTTAGATCTCATTAGTAGTGAACAGTGAACCTCAAAAGGTTCGTGTATCTGTTCAGCTCTTGATGAGAATAATCTATAAGTTACTGATGAGACCAAACTGCGCCAGACCCTTTGAACACTTGTCGGCAAGTTAAAGGAATGTGGATTGGATAAATGGACTGTAAGATGGATAGAAAGCTGGCTAGAAAGTTGGGCCCAGAGGGTAGTGATCAACGGCTCGATGTTGGGGTGGTGGTCGGTTTCTAGTGGAGTGCCTGAAGGTTTGGTTCTGGGTCCTGTTCTGTTCAACATATTTATCAATGACCTGGATGAGGGATTGGATTGCACCCTCAGCAAGTTTGCGGATGACACTAAGCTAGGGGGAGAGGTAGGTATGCTGGAGGGTAGGGATAGGGTCCAGACTGACTTAGACAAATTGGAAGACTGGGCTGCAAGAAATCTGATGAGGTTCAATAAGGGCAAGTGCAGAGTCCTGCACTTGGGCCGGAAGAATCCCAAGCATTGTTACAGGCTGGGGTCCAATTGGCTCGGTAGTAGTTTTGCAGAAAAGGATCTGGGAATTGTAGCGGATGAGAAGCTGGACATGAGTCAACAGTGTGCCGTTGTAGCCAAGAAAGCTAATGGCATATTAGGTTGCATCAAGAGGAGCGTTGCCAGTAGATCCAGAGAAGAGATTGTTCCTCTTTATTCGGCTTTGGTGAGGCCGCATCTGGAGTGCTGTGTCCAGTTCTGGGCCCCCATTTATAGGCAGGATGTGGATGCACTGGAGACGGTTCAGCGGACGGCGACCAAAATAATTAGGGAGCGAGAGCATATGGCTTATGAAGAAAGGTTGAGGGAATTGGGACTGTTTAGTTTGCAGAAGAGAAGACTGACAGGGGACTTGATAACAGCCTTCAACTTACTGAAGGGAGGCTGCAAAGAGGCTGGAGAGAGGCAGTTCACAGTGGTTATGGATGGCAGAACATGGAACAATGGTCTCAAGTTGCGGTTGGAAAGGTCCAGGTTGAACATTAGGAAAAACTTTTTCCCTAGGAGGGTGGTGAAGCATTGGAATGGTCTACCCGGGGAAGCTGTGGATTCACCTGGAGGTGTTTAAGTCTCACCTCGACAAAGCCCTGGCGGGGCTGATCTAATGGGTTTGGTCCTGCTTAGAGCAGGGGGCTGGATGCGATGGCTTTTTTAGGTCTCTTCCAGCTCTATTGTCCTATGGTTCTATGATAACACTGTAGTGAAGCTGATCGAACTCCTGGGGTGGATGTAGTGAGGCTGACAGTAGGCTGAAACAGAATAACTGACAACAGGAAAAAGTAGTTGTACAAGCGTTGGCCTGACTCTTGAAATGAACGCTCTGCTTCCATATTTTCCCCCATTTGTAGTTGCTTACCTCACACACTTGCATGACTGAATATCCATATGACTGTTCCCAGGAAGCAAGTTTCAAAATCCTGTTCAGGAACTACAGAAAACTGTCTTCTGAATCTGGATGCCAGAAGGACACATATACTTTTCTGATCAGAGGATTGAAACAGCGACTTGACTGTCCAATCACAACTCAAATATCAAGTGTTTGCTGAGAAATATTTATGAGAAAGCCACAGAATTAGCCAAAAAGCTGCCATACATTCAAGGAAAAGAGACTATGACAGTGCCCCTCCTGTCATAACCCTCGCAGAAGTCAAGAATAGCCAGAGGCAGGTCCAACTGTATTACCTCCTGCTGCGGGCCTGGCCATATGCCAGGGGCTGTAAGGCAACCGCAGCATAAAGCCCTTCTGCCAGCATTATGGTGGTGCTGGAGGCATTCCTGGAGCTGGTTCTGCCTCTTTAATGGCCTCTTCGTGTGGCTAACAGGGTCAGAAAGCGCTTGAAGGGAATGAAAGAATCCATCTCAGTAAAGGCCTGATCCTGTTTTCTCATCGAGGTCTATGGAAAGACTCCTACCATCTTGGGCTTGGTCTACGCTAGGTGGGTAAATGGATTGCAGATACCGAATTCTAGTTTCTCCTGTCGACCTCACGATAGCGAGGAGTACGGCGGTCAACTGCCGGCACCTGATAGGGTGGCTTCATGCGTCCCTGCCAGCATGCGAAATTGAACCCTGGAAGATTGACCTTTAGTGATTTGATTTTCTGGGTACTGTAATCATGGCCTTAGACTTCAATGTGCTTTGGACTGGGCGTCGAGAGAAGGAGAGTATCCCATTCAAGAGAGAAATTCACCTCCTCTAATGGAAATTCACTTATGAAAGGCTATTGGGTTCCACTGGAGCTTTTGCTGGAAATTTGGCAAAAAAAGAATTTTATCTAAGCCACTTCTGCTTTTCTCGCATTTTATTCTTTTTACCAGAGCTTGCTTATGATCTCTTGGGCCACCACTGCAGTTCTTTATACCCTATACCCACCGCACCCTGGATACCTCTTTTGTAAAAACAACTCACCAGACAAGCTCAGCCTCTTTGTTTTGCTTTCAGTTTGTTTGGACACTCCCTGTAGCTATTCCAGGTTGGGGCATACCATGGCAATTCCATTGTAAACATCCTGAAACACGCACCGGATTACAGCTGGAGTTGGATTAGTTTGGCATGAGATCAGTATACAGGAAAAAGCAGCCTGCCACGGAGAGAAAGTTTCAACTTTTGTTTGTTCTTAGGCCGCTGGGCCTCTTGTCAGCTCCAAGCCCTGAAAACTATAAATCAGAAAGTGGGAGGGGCCACTTGCCACATTTAACCCTTGCCACAGAGCCATGTGGGAAGTTCATAATAAAAGCAAAATTCATGGAGCAGTCCCTCGGTGAAAATTATTGCTCACCCTTGCGCTAGGCGTTAGTGTGCAGGGAGAGTCAGTATAGGAGCTGGTTATCCTTCTAGATACCATTTGAGAGTAGCCTGAGCAGGATGTGAACCATCAGTTGCTCAGACAATGATGTACCAAGTATATAAATACATCTGGTCTCACAAACGAGGGTCAGGCTGCCCCAGTCATCCAGCAGCACAACCCCATCCCTCTGAAAAAACTCCGCCAAAAAGAGATGGGATAACAATCAAACCTGGTTTGCTAAAGATGTAACAATCAAAGAAGACTCTTCAGCTTGATTTGATTCCTCAGCTACAATGCGTGCAAGATGAAATTACTGCTGGACAGACATTCACCACCTGTGTCCCGTACCTGCACCAGAAGTGTTCAAGCGGACGAGATGGTAGAGAACAATGATATTGAACGGGATGTGCTTGGTAGATGCTGGCAGAGAAGACAGCTTCAGCTGAACAAGGTCATAATTAATCCTGAGCAATGCTTGGTCCATCTGCTCATTTCTAAGTAAAGCCAAACCCAAAGAAAGGGGCTTCTGAGAATAGGCTGGGGAAAGCCCCCTCCATATGCCACACATCATGAATTTTTTATACAGTAAACCCTTGAAAAACGATTTCGATTTGCACTTAACTCACATTAACGCAAGTTAAGTGCAAATCAAAACCACCCTCTTTCCAGCCCCCACCTCCTCCAGCTGGGAGAACCTGTGCTGCAAGCAGCTGTTTGGCCCCCAGCTGGGAGAAGCCGGCAGCTGGAGCTGGCAGCCACGGCTGCTTCTCCCAGCCAGGGCAAGTGGACGATGGAACCACGGTGGACCACTGCTGCTTCCTGGCTTCCACCAGCTGGGGGAAGCTAGGGAGCACCAGAGATCTGCGGATGCTCCAGCTGCCCATTCTCCCAGACAGGGGAATTCTGGGGATCTCCCCTGACTTCCCCTAATTTACATTAAATTTGATGTATGCAGAGGTTGCCCAGGACGCAACCTCCACGTAAACCGAGGGATTACTGTACATGCCACGAGTCCTGCTGTAATTGTGTGGCCACGCTCCTTATGGCACAGCAGGGACTCTGCCTCTGTTTCCCTTCTGTTCTTCAGGTGATTGACCCAGCCTTCAGCATCTGCAGGGCTGGAGTGACTTAGTTGTCCAGCTGGGACACACGAGGCTACCAATCTTTTCACCCAAACAATCACATTTTCCCATCCCACTTGGGCTTCACCCTTAGCAGACTGTTCTCCCCTCCTGGGAGTTGCAGTGTACCAAGAAAACAAAAGCTTTAACCCTTCTAAAATCATAGAATCATAGACTCATAGGGCCGGAAGGGACCTCAGGAGGTCATCAAGTCCAGCCCCCTGCCTAAAGTATCCCAGCCATGACTTTGTCAGCCACGACTTAAAAACCTCTAGGGATGGAGATTCCACCACCTCTCTAGATAACACATTCCAGTGCTTCACCACCCTCCTAGTGAAGCAGTTTTTCCTAATATCCAATCTGGACCTCCTCCATTGTAACTTGAGACTATTGCTCCTTGTTCTGCCATCCGTCACGACTGAGAACAGCCTCTCTCCACCTTCTTTAGAACCCCCCTTCAGGAAGTTGAAGGCTGCTATCAAATCGCCCCTCACTCTGCTCTTCTGCAAACTAAATGAGCCGGAATCCATCAGCTTCTCCTTATAGGTCATATGCTCCAGCCCCTTAATCATGTTTGTTGCCCTCCACTGGACTCTCTCCAATGCATCTATATCTTTTCTATACTGGCGTTGGGGTGCAGAACTGGACGCAGCACTCCAGATGCAGCCTAAAGAGTGCTGAACAGAGGGGAATAATAACTTTAGATCTGCTGGAAACGCTTCTCTTAATGCACCCCAATATGCCATTAGCCTTCTTGGCTACAAGGACACACTGTTGACTCATATCCAGCCTCTCGTCCACTGTAATTCCCAGGTCTTTTCTGTGGCACTGCTTCTTAGCCAGTTGGTTCCCAGAGTGTAACAATGCTTGGGATTCTTCCCTCCCATGTGCAGAACTTTGCACTTGTCTTTGTTGAACCTCATTAGATTCATTTTTGACCAATCCTCCAATTTATCTAGGTCACTTTAGACCTTATCCCCACTCTCCAGTTTATCCACCTCTCCCCCATCTTAGTGTCATGTCTCCTGGGCTCATGCAAACTGAAGTAAGTCACTGGTAGCCAAACAAGGCAATCACTCCAGACCATGCCTATGTCCCAGGAGGGTTTCATAAACAGAAATCTTCCCCCAACCAGAGTTCTCTCCCAAAGCAAAGGTCTGCCGTCCTGGCCAGCCAGCCACCAACTGAGCTGGGCTTTTCCCTTTTAGCTCCTTCCTTGAAACCTGACACATGTAGCAGGTGTCACAGGTCATGGCCTGATTAGGCCTCCATCCACCCATTAATCCTTTCCTGACTCATGCGGCTTTCATGTATCCAGTCACCAAGAGAGAGCTCAAGGAGGAAGAGGCTGTGTGTATATTCATCAGTCCAGATCCCCACACACTCCTGAGAGTTTCCATCGTTATGGAGAGTAAGGAGGCTTGAGAGAAATCCAGTTGGCTGTTATGGAGACCACGCTGGGCATTAAGGAATAACTCAGTAGGAATGACTCCATTCTGTTCTGCTGTGCACAGGCTAGCGGTTCTTTCAGGTGCTTCGCATTAGGCACTCCCAGAAGTGTGACAGCCACGGTGCCCACTGACACACTGTTCTTCCAGGAGAGACACGTTCGGAGACAGAGCACATCACCCATCGCAGTCATCTCATCGCTCGGCCCTATGGACCAAGCTTGGGAAACGGTGAATGCTTCCAGGAATGTTTCAAGAGTGACTGTTTCCCAAAGGACAAAGGTCCCCTGCTGTTGTAACAGGCTCACCCTCCGGACATACAAACGAACACAAAAGGCACCGCAGCAGCCTGGCACAGAGAATTCTCCACCTTCCACCCTATTTATCTCTTACAGCTCCACAGCGAATCCGATTGTACCCCCAGCTCTCATAAGGCTGCCAGAACCAGTGCTCAAGGGCGTATCAGAACACATTCAGTAGCTCTCCTGCCCCAGTGGCTCGCTGCTTGCCAGTCTAAATTCTCCTAGGTTCCCTTCACAAGTCAAGGAGACTCAAGTAGTATGAAATTTGCTCATTCTGTATTCTCCCCTGTCAGTGGCTGTGAGACTGCACTTCTATTGCACTCAGGGATTTCAGCTACAGATATCTGCCCTGACCAGAAGTTCCTCACACTCCTTCCCAATCTACGCTGTCTACTTCCACGGTCTGTCGCCATCATTCATACCGTCCAACACAACTGTCCCTTCAAACCACTCCGGCACGTCTTCAAGCAACTCACGAGATGGCTCAGCAGGCAGTGTTTGGGTAAGTTTTGCAAGGCATCCTAAGCGGCAGGCACCTGGCTTTCACAAAGACAACATGAAATGGGGCACCTCCCTTCCTGAAGCCTCAAACCGGAGAGCTGGACTCACATTTTGTACTGAAAACAAGCTATCATGACTAACTCCTCAGCTCATCATTGCGATTTCAGGGGCCTTAGAACAACCCTCTCTACTTAATTTGTCCCATGTATCTAGAAGCAAAGTGGCGCTTGAACAGTTCGAAACCCAAAAGCGAAAGCACCAACTTCAGGCTTTTCATATATCATTTTAAATGGCTTCTCAGCAAGTCATCACAGCATTAATAACTGCATGTAGCTTATGACGAATGGCTTATTGGACAATTATAGCTTGTTAGAAACCAATCTAAAATAGCTGTTTTCTAAAGGCTGGGAAATCCTGAGAAAAGACTTTTCAGGCGCGTCTGCAGCCCGAGTGCTTAGTCATATTCTTTTCTTAGCTCCTGAACAGCGGCAGCACAAGCAAACATTGTGAATAGTGCACCTACTCATGACTCCATTCTCACTCAGGCTTTGATTTTCAATGGAAAACATTTTGTTCAATGCCTTTGAAAGGAGCCTCCCCAGCTTGGTCACAGTTCACTATTCAGCCTTTGAAAAACAGGCCACTCCGATGTGCCCTGTACAATGTTATTTGTTGGGAACAGTATTGACAAGCATTTAGTCAGGGAGTTTCTAACCTCTTCCTATGGAAGGAGCGTGTCTAAATCCCTTAGGCCCCCTTTGAAAAATCTGAGACTTCATTAAACAGAAGTGCTGTAACTCCATTATGACCTCATTGTCCATATTTCTTTGGTTCTTTCTTTAAAGGGTTATGACCTTGTTGATCCAAAGCCCACTGAAGTCAATGGAATAAAGTCTGATGGATTTCAACAAGTGTTGGATCAAGCTTTATTGGAAAGGTCATCATTTTTGCCACCGGTCACATTCTAGGTCCTCCTTCCCATAACGTGCATGAGACACGCCACCTTTATTTGAAACCTATCATGCTGACAAAGTAAGAAGAACTTTCCATAGCTTCTCTGGAATTGTCTTTTAATTTTTGGCCATCATGTGGTACACTGGATACCTCTGCTCTCACAGAGGAAACTTCCAGCCTGATCAATAAAGACTGGAAACGCACCTTCTTATGTGGAGTCACAGTGGGAAGCCAAGAGGTGCTGCTGCAGCCTGGGATTTTGTTTTGTTCCTTAAAAAAGGTGAGATAATTAGAGTGGTACCATTACAAAGATGACTGTTTACCACCCACGATAACACAGATATCTGAGAAATCACACATCCCCCCTCCCCTCGCTCTTGTTCCTTACCACATGGAATCTGTGCCCAAATGTTCATTTTTTAATGGCAATCACTGTACTTCTTACATCTCCAGGATCAACATACCCTTAAATTCCCAACTAATTTCTTCCCTTCTCAGTGACATGTGATGCTAAAGAGCTTCTCCAGGCTCACAGAACCATGTCAGTTTTTATCAGTGATCACTTAAATGAGAAAAATTGCCTCCTGACACAAAATTTGCTTTTACAAATAATTTATTAGCACTAGGATAAACTGGGTTCTAATTTCCTCATTCAACATTAGCTTTGGCCCTCCCTGAAACGCCAGGTGACACATCCATCTTTTCCACTGTCAGATCAGACCCATTCTATTTCTGAGCAAATGGTTCTTACTCTACACCAGGGGGCATGGATCCGTGTTCATGGTGTGTTCCCAGTCAGTACCTGGCTTGGGGAATCTAATGAGCCAATCAATGGCCCCCATCTGGTGCAGAATGCTGGTCATGTGCCACATTAGACATGCAGCATATACACATAGAAGACTCCACATCTCCCTTTTAGCTTGGGTACTGGGACACCTAACCCACAGTCTCGTCTGTGTTTGGGGAGTTGCATGAACCTGCTCCCATTGTTGGGCTCTGAGCGTTCTGCCTTACAAGTAACAGAGCGTTCTGCTGGCTCATCTTCCTCCAGTCCTAAAGAGTTCCTGTGAACCAATGTGCTGCTTCCCACAGGGCACTGACTGAAGTGCTCTAAGAAAGAGAAAGAGAGAGAGAGAGAGAGGTCTTTCTTTGCTTCTAACAGTAGACAAGGAAGGATGATCCTGTTGTGACCTAGGAGGCCAAACCTCTGCTCTGCTACAGACTCCCTGTGTGACTTGAACACGTCTCTTTGTGCTTCAGTTCCCATTTGCAGTACAGGGAACACTAGCACATCCTGGCTACGTCTACACGTGAAGCCAACATCGAAATAGCTTATTTCGATGTAGCAACATCGAAATAGGCTATTTCGATGAATAACGTCTACACGTCCTCCAGGGCTGGCAACGTCAATGTTCAACATCGACGTTGCGCAGCACCACATCGAAATAGGCGCTGCGAGGGAACGTCTACACGCCACAGTACCACACATCGAAATAAGGGTGCCAGGCACAGCTGCAGACAGGGTCACAGGGCGGACTCAACAGCCAGCCGCTCCCTTAAAGGGCCCCTCCCAGACACACTTGCACTAAACAGCACAAGATACACAGAGCCGACAACGAGTTGCAGACCCTGTGCATGCAGCATGAATCCCCCGCTGCAGCAGCAGCAGCCAGAAGCCCTGGGCCAAAGGGTGCTGCACACGGTGACCATACAGCCCTGCAGGGGCTAGAGAGACAGCGTCTCTCAACCCCCCAGCTGATGGCTGCCATGGAGGACCCCACAATTTCGACGTTGTGGGATGCGGATCGTCTACACGGTCCCTACTTCAACGTTGAACGTCGAAGTAGGGCGCTATTCCGATCCCCTCATGAGGTTAGCGACTTCGACGTCTCACCGCCTAACGTCGAAGTTAACTTCGAAATAGCGCCCAACGCGTGTAGCCGCGACGGGCGCTATTTTGAAGTTAGTGCCGCTACTTCGAAGTAGCGTGCACGTGTAGACACAGCCTTAGTGTGTTGTGAGGCTGAATACATTACACGTGGGAAGTTTGCCGATACTCTGGTGATTGGGGGCCATTTCAGGATGTACTCCTTGTGCCTTTGTGCCATGCCAGGAACAGGTTGGGAATGAGCGGTGACAGCTGACTGAGTTTAGCCCTAGTGAAAGAAATTGGTGATTCACAAGTCCTGGAAGCTGATGACATCTCTCCTGACAGAGTGCACAAGACGTGTTCAGAAGCAGGTTCTTTTATTGAGCAACATATTCACACTGTAAAATCGCAGGGTGCTTTCCAATGAAGAACCATTTGTTTACAGGAGGATTTATGTATATAGCAGTGGCGGATGTGGAGGAAGAAGAAAAAGTGGAAAAAGAGGGGGGAAAAGCACCTATCGTTAAGACTTCCCTACTTTCCCCTCTTTTCCCCCATCTTCCTCCTTTCCCCCATATATATATATATATATCCACTATTCTCATTTTTGCTCCAAAATCAGATGAAGTGGATCTGACCCAAAAAAACTCATTGCCAAATAAATTGTTTTCTTCAAGGTGCTACACAAGTGTTTGCTTTTGTGTGTGTGTGTGATGCTACAGACTAACACCCTCTGAGGCTATTTACCATTATTCCTAGCTTGCAATCATCATAGTTGTCTCACGATGACATCATATAGTCTTTCCAATGGATTGTTATGATGTCATGAACACAGAAATAGGACTTGGAGTGAGGAATGAACAGCAGGAGCAGGTGAAAATCGTAGCTATAAGGAAAATGTGCCAGGCAAATTCATTGGGGTTGTGTCAGTTTAACTGTAACCACCATTTGGCCTCCTGTGCTCAGGCAGAGGACTGGACTTGATGGCTTCTTGAGGTCCCTTCTAGTTCTAGTGTTCCATGACTCATGCAGTCATCACTAGTAAAATTAAACAGAAATATGGAACTTTCTCACTATGACAACAGAATGTCCCAGACCTTAGGCATTGCCCAGCTGCTCTATTCATTCTTTTCAGAACATGATGAATTCAGAAGTCCAACCTTTCTAGAGTCTCTAGGTGGGACCTCTCTCTTTGGTATGATGGGCTGTGACAAAGAGTTGTCTCACTACTGCTGACTGTTGCTTCCCCAGGCCATGGTCTTATAAGCTTGAGGGGGAATAAATGTACTACGATGGTTACAGGAAGTTGTGGAAATAAATTACTAGAGGGGGAAAATCAGCGGCTGTTGGATTTTCAGTGCATGTTAATGAATTAGGCTCTGACAGAAATAAAACCTAGCCATACTGCTCATAGCACAAGCCGGGCATGTGTAGGGAAAAAAAATGTCACACACATTTGTAAAATTCACTCCTGCCAGGACACACCTGTATTGTTCTGTTTTCTTTCCCCTTTCCGTACTTGAGTGACATGGAGGTCAAATGTTTGTTAAAATTTAATCATCGTGTGCATGAGCAAATATCCAGGTTCCTTGCTCCATGGGCCACGTAATCTTCACCTGCCCTGTTCCTGAAGCAGCTCGGCTTGCTGGGGAAGACAGCTGGAGTGGGAGCAGCATTTCCATGGAGCCTGCTCTCCTGTTATACTGTTACCATAGATACGATAGGGTTGACTCAGGGGATCTAGGCAAGCACTTGATATCTCTGAGTAGGTGCTTGAGGTCATCTGGCCTCAAAGGTGCACGGAGTGATTTGACATTACAGCAGCACCAAGGTTCCACCTCTGCTATTACACTAAATGGTTAACCTAAGATTGTTTACTGGTAAATATCCAGCAATTACAGCCCTCCTGCTGGATCTTGTGCAATTACACTGAGTACATCCACAAGAAATTCCCAAGGCCCCTATAAGCTTTTTACGATGGATGAAAAGTATTACTGTTTATACTGTCCTAATGAAGGACTTCCAGGAAGAGGCAGATGAGATGCTGTGTATAAGACTGCCTCTGCAGCAGGGGATATTTTTTTTCTCATACAGTTTAACCTTGAATAGCACACACATCCCTTCAAACCAAGGATGAACAGATGACTCTCTAATTAAAAGGCGCTGAATTCATATTATTTGTAATGCATGGTTTGATGACGAGCGCTCTTCGTTATACAGATTAGCAAGGATGAAGACAGAGCGCAAATGGAGCAATGAGCATCTAGACGAAGTGAAAGTCAAATGGAGAATGACAAAAATGAAGGCAAATACAAGACTTTCATCTTAGAGCAATTGACGACAACAGTAATGTTTCTATTAACATTAATGGTCTTTGGATCACTTATTAAGAAGATATGAATGGGTTGTTTAGCAGCACAAGTAGCTTGTGCCTGGCTAACAAAGGAAGACAATCAAATACTAGAACTGGAAGGGACCTCAAGAGGTCATCGAGTCCAGTCCTCTGCCATTATGGCAGGACCAAGCACCACCTCAAACATCCGTCATAGATGTCTATCTAACCTGCTCTTAAATATATCTAGCGATGGAGAGTCTGCAACCTCTCTGGGCAATCTATTCCAGTGTTTAACCACCCTGGCAGCTAGGAAGTTTGTCCCAATGTCCAACCTCAACTGCCCTTGCTGCAGTTTAAGCCCATTGCTTCTCATCCTCAGAGGTGAAGGAGAATAGTTCTTTTCCCTCCTCCTTGTAATATTCTTTTAGGTACTTGAAAATTGCTATCATGTCCCCTCTCAGTCTTCTCTTTTCTAAGCCAAACAAGCCCAACTCTTTCAGTCTTCCCTCAGAGCGCACGTTCTCTAGACCATTAATCATTCTTATTGTTCTTCTTTGGACCCTCTCCAATTTTCCCACATCTCTCTGGAAATGTGGTGCCCAGAAGTGGCCACAATACTACAACTGAGGCCTAATCAGCAGAGTCAAGCAGAAGAATGACATATTGCATATGTTCTTCTTGCCTGTTACTCAAAAACTTTTCCATTCCAAGAACATCCCAGATCTTCATCTTCTCCGCTCTTCCAAAAAATTCTGCAGTACTGTACCCTCTTATCATTCTTCCTTGTAGAGATGGAACCCCTTTTCTCTAGTTCCAACTAAGTTTCCAGACTTCCCTTATCCCTGTCTCATATGTTTCCCATTCATGTGTTTTGTTCCTCAGAGTTTCCTCATACTGAGGCATAAGCATTGCTTTTCTCCATGTTGTATCTATTTCTTTAAGGCCAGGCATTTTAATCTCTCCATGTATTTTCTTTATATTGCTCCCTTCACTCTCGTCCCCATTTGTTTCTTGTTTAAAGCTACAGCTTGGGGCAAGGGGACATAGGCTATTTTTCCTATTTATTTCTTTTAAATCCAAAAAATAGCTTTACAAAAAAGTCAAATCATGTACCGAAAGTAAAACAAAATTCCCGGGAACTCAAGGAAGCAACTCTGTTCTCAGTTTATGTGCTAGTTACATATGAAATGGTTGAAGATCAAGTAAAAATGCAAGGAAATGAAGGCTGGCAGATACTTATCTCTAATAGTTAACAAATTAATTGCACCGTTGGGAGGGAGAGTACATGCTAGAGGGTGAAGGGGGCTGTGTGAGGTGCTGTACTTGGGGTGGGGCAGTGGGGAAGGGTGCAGGACGGTGGGGGTGGGAGGCAGTAGGAGGATCTGTGTAGGATACTGAGGAGTTACGGAGGGATGGAAGATGGGGAGCTGCTGGGCCGTGGTGGTGGTCTTCAGGGCATTGTGACTTTGTGTGGGGTGTGCTTGGTGGGGAGGCTGTGTGACACATCATGGGCCTACTCCCATGGGCACGCTGGCAGCACAGGTCTGGGTGGGCCAGTGTGTAGCTGGTGACTGCCAGTTTGTATTCAGTACCTTCACACAGGGCAGAGTGGGGCTGCCCCGGTGTGCCATGGTGCCTTTGTGCCTGGCCTGCGCCTCCCTCCAAGAATCAACCTCCCCATACCATATTCCCTGGCCCTCATGGGGGCCCACAGACGTGTGTGGAGCCAGGGCCACACAGTTAATCTGGCCCTGCCGCCTGGTTGTCTTTTGCGCTGGGGATGCTTAGAGATGCGTTCCAGCGGTGGGACTCAGAACTGCACGTCAAGGCCTTTGGCTTCAGTGGTTTTGATTCAAGTCCATTTGAGTCTGAACCAGCTGCCTAGGTCTATCTTGACTGCGGCAATATGAGGAGACGCACTCAGCGCCTGTTCAGGCTTGACCTGAGGTCCTGCTGATTTGCCTTTATCTGCTCTAAAAACCGGCCACTATCCCTGAGATTCTGCAAGAGCCACCCACTCTGAGGGTTTGCCCCTGAAGCCTCAGTCCCTTTAGTGTTTAAATCCTTAGATTTCCCTCTTAGCACAAAGCAATGGCCATGTGATTGATGACTCCTCCTTGGCCCATGCCACCCTGGCCTAACTCCAGCCTGTTGCAGCTGATGTCTGCAGAGGAGGCTATTCACTCCCTGCGCTGAAGAGGTTTGAAACCCTCACACACATTTGTTTTCCCCCTTTTGTCTTAGAGCTTTTCTGGCTTGCATTCTTGCCTCCCTTTTCAAAGTGAGCTGAACTCAAGGACGGCTAACCCATTGTGAAGGCTTAGGAAATCTGTTTATACGAGGGTGCAGGCAGCTTCAAAGGCTCCTGGAAAGATGGGGCAGGCCTTTCTATAGCTCAGCTGGGGCATGCCAACCCTCCCAGCAGAACCCTGTCAGACGTGCCCATCAGCCAGACTAATTGAGAGCAGCTTTAATGAATTCCTTAACGGGAAGGCAGCAAAGGCTTTGTGAAAACAAACCAACCTGAAAACCCACACAACAAATCCTAATCCAAGCCCAGAAAAGCTTGCACATAAAATTCTGGCAGGAGGAGGAGTTAAGGGGCAGTCAGGAAACCACACAGTCCTCTGTATCACACTTTAGCCGTGTCTACACGTGCACGCTACTTCGAAGTAGCGGCACTAACTTCGAAATAGCGCCCGTCATGGCTACACGCGCCGGGCGCTATTTCGAAGTTAACTTCGACTTTAGGCGGCGAGACGTCGAAGTCGCTAAGCCCATGAAGGGATCGGAATAGTGCCCTACTTCGACGTTCAACGTCGAAGTAGGGACCGTGTAGTCGTTGCGCGTCCCGCAACTTTGAAATAGCGGGGTCCGCCATGGCGGCCATCAGCTGAGGGGTTGAGAGACGCTCTCTCTCCAGCCCCTGCGGGGCTCTATGGTCACCGTGGGCAGCAGCCCTTAGCCCAGGGCTTCTGGCTGCTGCTGCGGCAGCTGGGGATCCATGCTGCAGGCACAGGGTCTGCAACCAGTTGTAGGCTCTGTGTATCTTGTGTTGTTTAGTGCAACTGTGTCTGGGAGGGGCCCTTTAAGGGAGCGGCTTGCTGTTGAGTCCGCCCTGTGACCCTGTCTGCAGCTGTGCCTGGCACCCTTATTTCGATGTGTGCTACTTTGGCGTGTAGACGTTCCCTCGCAGCGCCTATTTCGATGTGGTGCCGCGCAACGTCGAAGTTGAACATCGACGTTGCCAGCCCTGGAGGACGGGTAGACGTTACTCATCGAAATAGCCTATTTCAATGTTGCTACATCGAAATAAGCTATTTCGATGTTGGCTTCATGTGTAGACGTAGCCTTTGATATCAAACTAATACTCAATTTGGCTATGTTTACGCTACAGCGATCTTTTGAAAGAAGTTCTTCCAGAATGTCCCTTCTGAAAGAACTTCTTTTGGAAGAGTGCATCCAAGCACAAAAAAATGGATGGAAAAAATCAATCCTCTGTTTCAACAGAGAGCATCCACCCCGCTCCCACTCTGTCAAAAGAAAGGACCGGGGATCAAAGACTCTGATGCCAGGAGGACCGCTCTTTCGGGCTCCCCGGTGTCTACACATGTTTTTTTCCTGAAAGACTCTTTTGGAAAAAGGTGCTCTTCCACATCTAGGAGAGAAAGAGGGTGGCCAGGAAAAGTGCTGCTTTCTTTCAATTTCAGAGCAAAAGAGCGTATTTTGTATGGAGCTGCTCCGCGGGTTCTTTTGGAAAAGGCCTGTTTTTTTAAAAGAACTTGCTAGTGTAGACACAGCCTTGAAGAGAACAGTCTCCTTCTGTAGCTGCAGCCTTGATGACAAGTGTCCTGCCCTCTTTAAAAGTTTGACTCACACTTCACCGGTGAAGAAGTATCAACATGTGCCAGGGGAGATGCGGAAGTGCAGCCTGTGACAGTTACTTGGCTTAATCTAATTCTTGACTCCCCCTGCCCCCCTTCTGCCTCTCTACTCTCTGATTTGCTCACCTTGATAATATTTTTCTGATTTGTCAACCTTGATTCCTATTTTTGGTTCCCTGTGCCTTAAATATTGAGTCCGTTCTGGTCTGGCTATGGTCTGAAGAAGTGGGTCTGTCCTACAAAAGCTCATCACCTAATAAATTATTCTGTTAGTCTTTAAAGTGCTACTGGACTGCTTTTTTGCTTTAATTGACAATGTGCTTTGAAGTGCAATGAATGGGTCTTTCTGTGTATTACCACTGAAAGTATACTTTCGATGGGCACATGGGTTATTAAGGATGGGACAGTAAGTGTGTATTTCACAATACCTCACTTGCCATCACTTATCCAGCACATGGCTTTGTGGACACGGGAAGTTATAAGCAATTGTCCTCTTTTGGTGGGAATGGGAAGGTCTGCAAAGCAGGGGCAGCCGCCAGGTGTCCTTTCCAGGTGTCCTGTGTCAGTGACAAATGGACAGCTGTGTGTGGGGGTTAGATGTACAATTAAAAATAACGTAAAGAAAAAACTAATCCAAAGAGAGGCTGGATATAAAGGAACATTGGAGGAGAAAAGCACATCAGAGCCTGGCAGCTGTGTGGCGCCTGGGAGTCCTTCAAAATCCAAAGAAACTCTGGGGGAAGTGGGATCAGAAGGGGAAATGCCCAGCAGAGCCGGGCAGCAGTGTGGCACAGGGATGCGGGAATGAAAAATGAAAAGAAATGCTGCTTGGAAAGGGACATGCAGGGGGAAGCCCCCCAGAACCTGCAAACTGCATTGTGGGACAGGGAACGAAGTGTCCAGCAGCTGCTGCAGGCGAATGCAAAGGGGCAGAAGGCGTGTTGAAAAAAAACCAGATGTCAAATCCCATGCTTCTGCAGATTGCCAAAGAAGACCTCACCCTCCTAAAACGAAGAGATATGGAGAAAAAGCAGCTACTCCAGCTATGTGATGAAAAACCTGGAAAATTTGCTAAAATGCAGTGTGGTGCCATGACAGCAGATGGCTCTCTGGCTGCCTGGCATGGCAAGGTGTGCTACAAGAGTGCCTGGATGAGGCCTGTGAGGAGATCTCCAAAAAGGAGAAACGCTCCATCCCAAGAAACATGAACACGCCGTTCTGAGAGGCACAGAAGCGCAGCTAGCAAACCTGTACCTATGCAAAACCCTATAGCTAAACCCACCAGTAACCTGCTTCTAGAATGCAGAATAAAGACTCACCCAAACCGCTTGCTCCAGATGGCTCGGGGACCGGTGTGGAGGATCCCAGCACGGAGGGAACTGCCATGGAGGGGCCCACCATGGAGGGGACTGGTTCCAAGTCTATGGTGAAAAGCTCTGGGCTGTCCTGAACAAATTTCTCTGTCCCCTGCTCGTTGCTCCTTTCCTCCTCTCTATTGTCCTCTTCCTCAGGGCCACTCTGCTCCTCCAGGCTCACCCCAAACTCCATAGCAGGGCTTCCACAAGTGTCATAATTGAGTCTGGGTTCTGTGGTGGGGTTGCTCCCCAAAAGTATGTGGAGCTCTTGATAATAGCAGCAAGCCCGTGGAGCTGCCCCTGGCCGCTGGTTGGCTTCCTGGACTTTTTGATAGGCTTGACGGAGTTCTTTGACCTTCACCCAGCATTGCATAGAGTCCTGTGAGTAACCTCAGGTGGCCATCTCGCTTGCCATCTGATCATAGATGACCGTGTTTCTCTTGGACACCTGATGTCGCTTCGCCACTGATTGGTCTTCCCAAATGGCAATGAGATCCAAAATCTCCTGGTAGGGCCAGGCTGGGGCTCTCTTGAGAGCCTGGGAAGTGCTAGTCAGATCACTACCCTGAATGCTCACGATTGCAGTTCAGGGCTACTGAAAATTGTTACCAACGCAGTGCGATGCGATGGGCAAAGGGATTTTTTCATAATGGGCACCCTTTTTATTTGCAGGGCTGGGCTGCTAAATTCCAATTCAAATTTTTATTCAAACTCAAATTCAATCCGAACTTTGCGGGCTTACTTTGACCTTCTTCCTGCACACTTGACAGCACGGCACAACGAAGCGGCCATGCTTGGAAGGTCACTGCGTAGCTTTGTGGGATACATACGGAACACTTCTGGAGGCTAAGGAATTCGAATTCCACACTAGCTTCGATTCGAGATTTTAAATGCGAAATATATGCTATATCCATCCTGTGATGTCAATAGTCTGCAATCGCCATTATGGCTCAATAAATCGAGTTAACAGGATTACGTGCGAAGACAGTCATGTTTCAGCATCAGGCTAAAGCCTTGAAATTCAAATTTATCTTACAGTGTAGACGCAGCCCCAGAAAGGACCAGTGTACGAGGGTAGATGAGCAGTTGACATTTACACCAGCCCGATGGGTTGCCCTAACTTCTAATCTGGGAAATTGTGTGTGTGTGGCAGTTGAGGGGTGATAACTCTTCTTTCTCCCACATTTTGCCTGTCTTGCCTGTTTAGCTAGTTATAGATCAGGGCAGGATCAGGCTTTCCGGGTCTGTCTGTGAATCAGCAGAAAGGTGTAAATCACACCACTGGGGGCCAGACGCTGCCTAGGACTAGCATTGTGCCTGTGTCACTGAACCTTAGGCTCACTGTCCAAATACACAGCCAGGAGTGGTCAGGGATTGTACTTCAGTGGCTAGCCTGAGCCACTGCCCATGTTGCTATGACCATGCTGCTTGTTACAGGCAACTAGGTTGACCGTAGCTAGTGCAGGTGATGGGTTTTACAGCTCCTCACTGCTGTGTAGACATAGCCTCAAGGAGATCTAATTTCCCACAGCGACGGGGCAGGTCAGCTACCCAAGTGTCCACCTAGGGCTTCAGAGGAGATCATACTTAGGGGTGGCTACGGAAGCCTGCTGCGTACATTACACTGTTATATTTAGTGTGCTGCCTTGGTCAGAGCTAGCACGGGTATGTCTGCCTGAGCTGGAAGTTACACCTCCAGGGCCGGCAGAGATATGTCTGTAGTGTGGGTAGGTACAGTGCCTCATGTCAAGGGGCTCCACTGGTGTCTGGCACTGCTTTAGTAGAAAGCAGAAACACGTCACGCAGTACGCACGGCCGTACTTGTGAAACCTGAGTAAAAAGATAACACACTGGCCTAATTAATCTATTTAAGAAAACAACAGTAATGATGTGCGGATAGGGGCCTTGTCAGATAAGTGCTAAATTTGCCGCTGAAAATATCATCTCAGGTTTAATTCTCTTTCACCCTTTCCAAAAATAAACAAACAACCCACCCCCCTACTGGCTGAGACATTTGGTTCTCACTCAAGAATCTGGTCTGAATTTTATAAAGCTTTCCTGGAAGCCGCAATCAAGAGGCTGGTTTGGGGCTCAGCAAAAGCCCCTGTGGCAGCATAAAGATGAGAAGTCTGCCAAAGACCGAGACTGATATTTTGTCATTAATTTATTGGGAGTGTTTCTCAGGACTGTTCATGATGATTAAAAACAGCGGTGAACAAAGCTCATTTGCAAGGACTGGATTTTAGCCAAACATCTGTAGAAAGAGGAGGAAATTAGCTCATAAAAATCATGAAATGGCCTTCAAACACAGGTTTTATAACTCCCTCTCACGCCTTCTCTCTGTGGCCCTCCAACTACCGCATTTCACATTAAAGGCGGGAATGGGCTCCCATCCACATCGGGGGTGGGGTGCTGGCATCCTGGAACGCACGGAGAGGCATCAAGAAAATCCCTATCTTGTTGTCCACTGTAAAAGTTCAAGCACGTTCAAGCCACAGCATCAACTCCAGCCAAACATTACAGCTCTGTCTACACAGTAGTGTTATTTTGAAATAGGCTATTCTAGAAGAGATTTTGCAATAACGCTGCTACCAACAAACTGCATTTTCAAACAGCTGAGCGCTGTTTTGAAGTACAGCATCCAGACACAATAGAATCTAAATCAACACAGAGCCTTTGAATGCACTATGGCTATTTAGAAGCTGCCCCGTCTCTTGCCTACACAGCCCCTATTTTGAAATTATTTTGAAATAGCGGTTGTGTCACTTAGGCTACGTCTACATGTGAAGCTAACATCGAAATAGGCTATTTCGATGAATAACGTCTACACGTCCTCCAGGGCTGGCAACGTCGATGTTCAACTTCGACGTTGCGCAGCACCACATCAAAATAGGCGCAGCGAGGGAACGTCTACACGCCAAAGTAGCACACATCGAAATAAGGGTGCCAGGCACAGCTGCAGACAGGGTCACAGGGTGGACTCAACAGCAAGCCGCTCCCTTAAAGGGCCCCTCCCAGACACAGTTGCACTAAACAACACAAGATACACAGAGCCGACAACTGGTTGCAGACCCTGTGCCTGCAGCATGGATCCCCAGCTGCCGCAGCAGCAGCCAGAAGCCCTGGGCTAAGGGCTGCTGCCCACGGTGACCATAGAGCCCCGCAGGGGCTGGAGAGAGAGCATCTCTCAACCCCCCAGCTGATGGCCGCCATGGAGGACCCGGCAATTTCGACGTTGCGGGACGCGGATCGTCTACACGGTCCCTACTTCAACGTTGAACGTCAAAGTAGGGCGCTATTCCGATCCCTTTATGAGGTTAGCGACTTCGACATCTCACCGCCTAACATCGAAGTTAACTTTGAAATAGCGCCCGATGCGTGTAGCCGCGACGGGCGCTATTTCGAAGTTAGTGCCGCTACTTCGAAGTAGCGTGCACGTGTAGACACAGCTTTAGATGCTCATAAAGTTATTTCAGAATAACGGCCATTCTTTCAAAATAACTTTGCTGTGTAGACACACCCTACCTGTGCTAAGAGCGCTGAGGACTGTAACCCGATCCCTCATTCTTGCTTAGGCAAAACTCCGATGAGAACTTACTCAGATAAAATTTCCATTGAAAGCAATTGCCAAGGTGAGGACTGCTGGATCTAACCCCTGATTGGAAGAAGGAGTTCCACCACATATTAACAAATGTGCAGATCACAGAGCTGAAGAACCCTCTGGGAAACAAAGGAGAGAGCCTAAGCCCAACTCATCATGCAAATGCATCAATTTAGATGTCATTACCAACTGCACTGGTAGCTCCTTTCATGCCAGGTGACGAGCTTTCCCACATAACCCGAGTGTGGTGATGTGCAGAAGGTTGTGAAGCTGCTGCCCATATTTCATTGGCTGCAGCTAATGAAGTATCACTGAAGGTTTCTAGAGCGTGCTTAAGCCAGGGATGGGCCGAATAGGGCCTGTGGGCTAGATCCAATCGGCCACGCATTTCCATCTGGCCTGCAGTGACCCTCCGGGCTTCTAAAAGTCCCACGTTATCTTCTGCAGGGACAGTGCTTGTGGGCATGGGCAGTGCATAGACACCTGCTGCCTCCTACCCCCTGAGGCACACAGAGACACTTTTTCCAGCAGGAGCCAGCTGGTTTGAGTGGCACGGGGCTACCCTGGCATGAGTGCCCTGCTGTGATGCCAGCCGGGAGCCCCCTTTGGTAAGTCCCTTCTTGACCAGAGCCTTAATCTTTCACTCTCCTCCTCCCCCTGCCCCAGGTCAGAACTCCCTCCTACACCTAAACTCCCTCCCAGATTGTACCCCCTTCTGCACCCCAATCCCTTCCCTGGAGCTCCCTCCTGCCCCCAACCTCCCAGACCCCACACCTTCTTCCTTTGTAGAGCAGGAAAGTGAAGCCACGGCCTGCTTGCCAAATTCTTGGTGTGGTCCCCATGTGAAAATTATTGCCCAACCCGGCCTGCATGGGGAGTTTTAAATTTACCATTATAGTTATCCCAGGGTACCTTTACTGGTAAAATATTGCCATGTAGACAAACCTAAGAGGTCTTTATTCTCTAGGGCTAGCCAGTTGGTGTACCTCAGTAGCACCAAAACCTGCTTGATAAAAGGAATCCCCATACAAAGAACTGACGTGATAACCCAGCGATTGAAATCATCCCATCTTCTTTACTGCACTAT
Organism: Carettochelys insculpta; assembly: GCF_033958435.1. Lineage (NCBI taxonomy): Eukaryota > Metazoa > Chordata > Testudines > Carettochelyidae > Carettochelys > Carettochelys insculpta. Next base: position 5,389,219 of record NC_134147.1, on the reverse strand, counting down.
TTGGTTGGAATCAAAGCCTGAATTACCTAATTTACTCTAAGCAGCAACAAGCTAATCACACTGGTTTTGTTTTCTCAGCGCGGTCAGTCTAAACAGCTGCTTAAAGCCTAATGTACCAAGCCCCCAGCCTGTGTTTAAGCCTGGTTCTTTTAGTTGTTGCTTTCGCAAAATGAGTGCAAAGCTCTTTCAAACCAAGGTGATTGATTCAGAGCCTGCCAACACCATGTCGTGGCTGGGATACAGGCTAAATCAGGCGTCAGCCGCCTTTCCGAGGCAGAGTGCGGAAATCTGACCTCTCCGTACGGTCTGAGTGCTGGTGATACTTTTTAAGTCACTAGTAGTCCTGCTTACAATTGGCAGAGCAGCCTTCTTGTGAGCCCAGCATAGTTTTTCATAGAATCAGAGAATCCCAGGGATAAGAGAGACCTCAGGAAGGTCACCTAGTCCAGCCCCGTGCCTAAAGCAGGATCAACCCCAACTAAATCATCCCACCCAGGACTTTGTCAAGCCAGGACTTAAAAATCTCTAGGGATGGAGAATCCACCACTTCTCTTGGTAACACCTTCCAGTGCTTCACCACCCTCCTGGTGAAATAGATTTTACTAATATCCAACCTTCACCTCCACCTCTATAACTTCAGACCATTGCTTCTTGTTCTGCCATCTGTCACTACTGAGAACAGCCTCTCTCCATCCTCTGTAGAGTCCTCCCTTCAGGAAGTCGAAGGCTACTATCAAATCCCGCCTCACTCATCTCTTCTGCAAACTAAATGAGCCCAAATCCCTCATCCTCTCCTTTTAGGCCATGTTTTTATTTTGTTAAAAAGTATAAGGGGCCATTTCTTGCTGAGATTTGAAATATGTATTCCCTCCACTATTATGCAAAAGTACTGACACCAGCCCCTAGCTCTGGCCCATGCTCTGGTGGGGGCCCCAGTCCCCTCCCATGGGGCTGAGCTCCTGTTGCATGCTGATCTAAATTGGCTTGCATGCTAAGAGTGCCAGGGGTTGCTGACCCCTGGGGTGTAGTCTTCATTGAAAGAGTGCAAGCACTTTTCTTCAGCTAGATCGCTAGCTCAAAAAACAAGCACCCCTGTAGCACCTGAAAGACTAAGCTCCTTTATTTATTAGGTAAGGCACTTCTGTGGATCAGACCCACTTCCTCAGATCTGGAGCATTTCAGCACGGACCATCCATCCAGCTGCCAGAAGACACACAAGGATCTCCTTCTTAGCTCTTAGCTGCTGACCTCTCCTGTATTGATATTGGTCCACAGGAATTGCTTCTGCGGTCATTGAAATGTGGCACTAAGAACTCCAGTACGGGGCCCGTTCCTCACACACCGCTCTAACTGTTCCCCTCAGCCACTTGCCATTCTGGTCTTGGGCCTTCACGTTGCTCTGTCAGTAAACCTGACCACCAAAGGACCAGCACTGGCAAACCTGTCTCTCTGTTTACTTGGCATGAAGCAGAGCTTGCTGATCATACTGACTTGTGGGAGGCTCTTTAAAGCAAACAAACAGGGCTAGGATGAGATGCAACCCACTGACATTCCCGAGGGAAGGAGGGAGGATTTGAACTCTAACTCACCAGCGGTGAAGAGCCAGGCAATTACCCAGGGTGTCATTTGCCACTCTTCAGTCAAAGGGGGACAATCAGTGGGAATTGCAGCTGCTCAGCCGCCATCAAGCCCAAGCCACCACCTCTGTGCTTTCAGATGAGGTCAACAGTGATTTTTGCTGGGTGAATTGTAGAGGTGAGAAAGAGTGTCTGTTTAAGGTCTATGCTGCAGAGCATCTCTAACGCACGCCTGACATGCTGGAATTTGCTCTCTCCTTTCATTGACTTGCTCACACTTGGACTGCCCCCATCTCAATCACAGCCTGCATTTAAGAAGACTCAAGAGACAAATCAGCGTCTGTAGGAAGCACCATTACTTCACAGCACACTGGAGAAAGATGCCAATGCTTCCCAGCTCCAAAAATCTGAATGCCTTTCCCGGACATTTTGCTTTAACTCAAAGCTACAACTAAACACAGATTCACATCCCCCTTCTGCGTGCTTCCCCTCGCTGGTAGGTGGAAATCAACCACATTAAAAAAACCCACAGTCAGTGCATATAAAATAAGGTCGACTGTAGTACTATTCTCATGCCTGAACGCTGCTGCAAAGTGGGAAGCCGGGGCCCTGGGGTTCTGTTTCCACTGCCTTGCTGAATGGCCTCTTGGCTGGGATGATATTTACAAAATATGTTCTGTTACATTGACCTTTCACTGCTTCATTTTACCCTTCTCTTAAGCAGGGCTTACAATACTTGCCTACATCTGAGGCCTGCCGTGATCCCATCTGCAAGGTGCTTGGAGAATCTCAGACCAAAAGACAGTTCTAAGGGTCTTTAGTATCTTGTGTTAAGTAGCTCCCAGAAGCGTCAGAGAAGACAAGGTTCCTATTGTCTTAGGCATTATACAGATACATAGCAACCTATAGCCCCTGCCCAAATGAGCTTTCTCTTGTTCTGAACAGACATAACCCGGGAAACTACAGGCCAGTCAGCTTAACTTCTGTGCCAGGAAAGATAATGGAGCAGTTAATTAAAGAAATCATCTGCAAGCAATTGGAAGCTGGTAAGGTGATAGGGAACAGCCAGCATGGTTTTGTTAAAAACAGATCATGTCAAACCAATCTAATAGCTTTCTTTGATAGAATAACGAGCCTTGTGGATAAGGGAGAAGCGGTGGATGTGATATACCTAGACTTCAGTAAAGCATTTGACACGGTCTCACATAATATACTTATCAATAAACTAGGCAAATACAACTTAGATGGGGCTACTATAAGGTGGGTGAACAACTGGCTGGATAACCGTACCCAGAGTGTAGTTATTAATGGTTTTCAATCCTGCTGGAAAAGTATAACTAGTGGGGTTCTGCAGGGGTCTGTTTTAGGACCGGTTCTGTTCAATATCTTCATTAACGATTTAGATATTGACATAGAAAGTACACTGATTAAGTTTGCAGATGATACCAAGCTGGGAGGGGTTGCAACTGCTTTGGAGGATAGGGTCATAATTCAAAAGGATCTGGATAAACTGGAGAAATGGGCTGAGGTAAACAGGATGAAGTTTAATAAGGACAAAGTTCTTATTAATAAGTTCCTCCACTTAGGAAGGAACAATCAGTGTCACACATACAGAATGGGAAAGGAATGAGTACAGCAGAAAGGGATCTAGGGGTTATTGTGGACCACAAGCTAAATATGAGTCAACAGTGTGATGCTGTTGCGAAAAAGGCAAACATGATTCTAGGATGCATTAACAGGTGTGTTGTGAACAAGACATGAGAAGTCATTCTCCCGCTCTACTCTGCTCTGGTTAGGACTCAGCTGGAGTATTGTGTCCAGTTCTGGGCACCGCAGTTCAGGAAGGATGTGGAGAAATTGGAGAGGGTCCAGAGAAGAGCAACGAGAATGATCAAAGGTCTAGAGAACATGACCTATGAAGAAAGGCTGAAAGAATTGGGCTTGTTTAGTTTGGAAAAGAGAAGGTTGACGGAGGGACATGATAGCAGTTTTCAGGTATCTAAAAGGGTGTCATAAGGCAGAGGGAGGGAACTTGTTCTTCCTTGCCTCTGAGGATAGAACAAGAGGCAATAGACTGAAATTGCAGCAGGAGAGGTTCAGGTTGGACATTAGGAAAAAGCTCCTAACTGTCAGGATGATCAAACACTGGAACGAATTGCCAAGGGAGGTGGTAGAATCTCCATCACTGGAGATATTTAAGAAGAGGTTAGATAGATGGCTTTCAGGGATGGTCTAGAAAGTGCTTGGTCCTGCCATGAGGGCAGGGGGCTGGACTCGATGGCCTCTCGAGGTCCCTTCCAGTCCTACTCTTCTATGATTCTATGAATGGGGTGAAAGGAAGAAAATATTTTCATTTTTACAGGTGGGGGGACTGTGCCACAGACCATCAAATCTAGAACCGAGCTTCAAACCAATGGGAAGACTCCCATTGACCTCAATGGGCCTTAGAGCAGCCCTAGAGAGACCAAATGATGAAATGATTTGCCCAAAGTCAGGCAGGAAGTTTGTGGCAAAAATTGTAACCAGACTCCCTAAGTGCCATGCCACTGCCTCAATGCTACCCCTGCCCCACCCCAAGTTAAATTAAGAGACTTGAGTATAATTACAGGACAGACACAGTTTGTGGCATCAAACAGCTTTCTGGCAGGATGATGCTGGTCTGCAGGCAGCTCTGCTCAGTCTGACATATTCTCACTGACGCACTAGGCAGTGTGGCTTTGAAAAGTTTTGTTCTGTAGACTCTAAGGTCTGGGAGGTCACTGACAGCTGGTACAATGCAAAGTGAAAAGTTTTGCCTGCCCAGTTCTTGTAATGCTTTAGTTCCCGGTGTTACTGCGTTCAACAGCAAATGCACTTCCTTGGGTCATACATGGCCTATTCCTGTCTCAGTCAGAAAGGCCAGAAACTCAAAGCGCCCTGAAATCTGCACGTATCTGTAGCTCCCTCAAGCACCAAAGCTGTGCCAGGCCAGCCATGACCACCTTTCATACGCCACCCTCCCACAGTGATCTCTGTCTCTGGACACAGTCCCATCAGCTATTCGTAGTCCTGCCTAGGGAATGTATCTGTAACATGACATGAGCAGTAGACTGAACTATAGGGGTGCGTCTACACTTGCATTCTTCTTTCGAAAGAGGTATGCAACTGAGGCATAAATTTGCATATTTGACACCTCATTTGCATATTCCTATTTCAAAAGAGCTTCTTTTGAAAGAAGAAAGCCAGTGTAGATGCTGCTCTTTCGAAAGTAAACCCCATCTTCGAAAGAATCCTTCTTTCCATTAAATAAAGGGAAGAAGGATTCTTTTGAAGGTGGGGTTTTCTTCCGAAAGACCAACGTCTACACTGGCTTTCTTCTTTCGAAAGAAGCTCTGTCAAAATAAGAATATGCAAACGAGGCATCAAATATGCAAATTTATACCTCACTTGCATTTTTGATTTACCTCATTCGCATACCTCTTTCGAAAGAGGAATGCAACAGTAGACGCACCTCAGGTGTTGGGGACGGGTGTGACAAGTTGTGGGCAGTACTGTGATTATTAAAGATAAATAAGCAGTGGTGGGAAAAGTACCCAAAAAGTTACTTAAGTACAACTGCAGCTTCTTTGGTGGGTTGGGAAATTGCTTAAGTACAAGTCTCTAGTATCCCTCTGGAAAATTACTTGAGTAAAAGTACATACATGCACACACAAATGTCACATCTTGATTGTACTCAAGTATCCAGACATGAAAGCAGCTGCACTTTTACTCAAGTACCCATTTTGGGTACTTCTTCCACTTCTGTAAATAAGGTAGGGCAGTTTGTGACAGTGAATAGCATTTCCAGTTCTTCAAATATCAAGGCATTATATGGCGTCATTTAGCTTCACACTCCTAATATAGATAGACTTTTTACTGACTCAGAAAGAACAGTCACTGCCCTGAATTTGCTTTCCTGGAATTGTGCAATCCCCAGGCCCCACTGCATGACAGTGAGTATAGAAGTCTGACATCTCGCCCTGAAGCCACTAGCAGAAAGTGCTTCTGAGGCTCAGACTGAACAGAGGAACTACCAACCCCAAAAGAAAGGTGTATGCACATCCGCAAGCATGTGAAACCAACTGGGCAGAGCTCTTTCCACCCACAATGGCAGAGAAGAGAGCGCTTGTAAACCTGAAAACAGTCATAGAATCATAGAAGCCTAGGGCTGGAAGAGACCTCAGGAGGTCATCAAGTCCAGCCCCCTGCCTAAAGCAGGATCAACCCCAACTAAGTCATCCCAGCCAGGGCTTTGTCAAGCCAGGACTTGAAAACCTCTAGGGATGGAAATTCCACCACCTCTCAAGGTAAGGGATTCCAGTGTTTCACCACCCTCTTAGTGAAATAATTCCAGTGCTTCAACACTCTCTTAGTGCAATAGTTTTTCCTAATATCCAACCTAGGAAGTGAGAACATGACACCTGCCCAAGGTTGTCAAATGACCAGCAGGGGGCTTGAATCAACCACCTTAGCCACGTCTACACTAGCCGGCTATTTTGAAGTAGCCGTGCCAACTTCGAAATAGCGCCCGCTGCGTCTACACACGCCGAGCGCTAATTTGAAGTTGAAATCGACGTAAGGTGGCAAGACGTCAAAGTCGCTATCCTCATCAGGAGATGGGAATAGCGTCCTACTTCGACATTGAACGTCAAAGTAGGGCACGTGTAGACAAGTGGCCGAGGACCTGGCTGCCGGGGGTCACCCTGCCCACACTCCTGACCACGTCAGGAGTAAGGTAAAGGAGCTGCGGCAGGGTTACTCCCCGGCCCAGAACTCAGCCAGCCGATCTGGGGCCGCCCCTGCCGCTAGCCCCTTTTACAGGGAGGTCAGGAACATCCTGGGCCCACCTCCTCCCCCCTGCCCCGGCCACCCTTGACACATCTGCCAGTGAACCCCAACAGGACCCGGAGACGAAGTCCACCCCGGAGGCCAGCCCTGCACCCCAGGGGCCCCCCCAAGAGCCCACCCCTGGGACACCGGAGGAGGAGGAGGAGGAGGAGGAGCGGGCCTCCAGCAATGGGGGGCTCCAAATCGACCTCCCCTCCTGCAGCTCCAGCAGGGCGTCTGCCTGATGGGTGTCCCCCGACCGTGGGAGCAGAGCGTCAGGTACGTACCCCCTGGTGCACACCCCCGGGGTTAAGGGGCGGGGACAAGAGACATGACCAGGGCCCTCCACACACCCGGATGACCATGGTCCCGAGGACAGCAGTGGCATGTCCCTCAGAAGAGTCCATCAGCCCCTGCCCCCCAGCAGGACAGCGCCATGCCCCATCCCTGGGGATGGGGAGAGCGGAACCTAGGGTCCCGCGGAGGGGGGGGGGTTGGACACCCATCAGCAGCAGCAGCATCTCCGGGGGACGGGGATGGGGAACCAGCAGCAGAGGGGTGGGAGGACAAGGGCCACGGGTCAGGCCCCACACTAACGGCTGTCTCCATTCTTCTTCCCCCCTCTGTTCCGCAGCTGCACCATCGGAGGGCCCGGAGAGCACCGGCGTGTCGTCTGTGGTCCCAGAGAGCCCACCAGGGCCATCCCAGCAGGCCAGCCCCTTGGCGGAGCACGGACCAGCCCCAGGACGAGCCTGACAGCGGCGGAGCCATCTGCGGGAGTCCACGGACCCCCAGCTGCTCGCCACCCTCTGCCGTCAGCTGGAGGTGTCCGAGTGGCGCCTGCAGGTGGAGGAGCAGCAGCTCCACCTCCAGGAGCGAGCACTGGCCTGGCGCCAGGAGGCTTGGGGGGCCTTCATGAGCACCTTCGAGGACATCGCGCGGCACTTGGCCCCCCCTGCCGCTCTGCCCATCGTTCCACCCGCCGTCCCTCCACCATCAGCCGTCCTGGGGCCTGCCACCGAGGGGGACTATGGGCCTCTGAACTCCGCCCAGCCCTATCTGCCGGTTCTCCCGGCCCCCAAGCAGCCTCGACCGGGCTTCTCTCTGAGACGTGGGTCGCGCCCCCCAGCACCAGGCGCAGGACAATAGGGGGTGTGCGGCCGAGGACGTTGCCACCCAAGGCCCCCTCCTTTGGACATATTCCCCCCATCTTTGTAAATAGTTTTTGTTCTACCCCTGTTTTGTACCTGCCCCCCATGTACATAGTTCCCCCCTTCTTCTGTTTTAATAATACAAGGTTGCAGGGTTTTGTTTAAAATAATTCCATTTATTGCACAGACATGTGCGTTGGGGGGTGTGCTCTCAGGTGCTCTGTGGTGTGGGTGTGGGGGCAGGGAGTGTTGTGGAGGATGGGGGGGGTGCAGTGGGTGGCTAACCCACAGCTGGCCCTGCCAGCGTTCACCCCGCAGCCTGGTCAAAATGGGCCTGCAGGGCCTCCCGGACCCAGATCCCCTCAGGGTCGACCTGGTGACTGGGGGCAGCGGGTGGCTGGACGTCGGCCCTGCCAGCCTCCACAGCCCAGCCCTGGAAGAAGGCCTCCCCCTTGCTCTCCACCAGGTTGTGGAGTGCACTGCACGCGCCCACAACCTGGGGGATGTTGGTGAGCCCTGCATCCAGGCAGGTGAGGAGACACCTCCAGCGCCCTTTGAGGCGGCCGAAAGTGCGCTCAACCACCTGGCGCGCATGGTTCAAGCGCGTGTTGAACCGCCCCTGGCTGGCTGTGACATGGCTCGTGTAAGGGTGCATGAGCCAGGGCCGGAGGGGGTACGCCCCATCTGCGACGACACAGAGGGGCAGGGTGGTGTCCCCCACAGGGATCTCCTGCTGGGGGATTTAGGTTCCCGCCTCCAGCTGGCAGCACAGGCCTGAATTTCTGAACACCTGGGCATCGTGGGTGCTGCCAGGCCAGCCAACATAAATGTCCAAGAGGCGGCCCCGGCTGTCCACCAAGGCCTGGAGGACCACGGAATGTTATCCCTTCCTATTCAGGAAGCGTCCTCCACTGTGCTCTGGGGCACGGATGGGGATATGGGTCCCATCCAGAGCCCCAAAGCAATTTGGGAAGCCTAGGCTGGCAAACTCCGCAATGGCAGCATCCAGGTCCCAGAGCCGCACGAGCCTGTGGAGGAGCACGGCATTGATTGCGTGGACCACCTGCAGGGGAAGGACATGAGAGAGCACCGGTGAGGGGTGTGCAGGGTGTGTCTGGCCCTCCCCCCCGGGCGCCCCCCCCCCAGGGCTCCCCCCCATGCTCCCCCCCTCCCTCTGGGTCCTCTTACCTCCATGAGGACAGCCCCGACAGTGGCCTTGCCCACGCCGAGCTGCTGCCCTACAGATCGGTAGCTGTCTGGAGTGGCCAGCTTCCAGACAGCGATGCCGACCCGTTTCTCTACAGTGAGGGCACATCGCATGGGGGTGTCCTGGTGCCGTAAGGCAGGGGTGAGCCACTGGCAGAGCTCCAGGAATGTCTGCCGGCTCATCCGGAAGTTCTGCAGCCAGCGGTCGTTGTCCCACTCGCCGAGCACCCGCCGCTCCCACCAGTCCGTGCTCGTGGGGTAGCTCCACAGCCGGCGGTGTGTGCGGCGGGGGGGACTGGGAGGGCAGCAAGGTCTGGGGCTGCTTCCTCATCCCTTGAGGACACCTCATTTTCCTCAAGTAAAAGATGGTCAGCTGCCTCCTGCATGGTACTGAGCAGGGCAGCCACTGCTCCTCCAGGGGCGGGTGTGTGGGCCTCTGGCTGCTGCTGCTGCTGGGGGTCCATGCTGCTCACATGGGGTGTGCGTGCTTGTGGCTCTGCAGACCGCGTGCTGTGCAGGCTGAGTGTGTCTGGGAGGGGCCCTTTAAGGGAGCGGCTAGCTGTTGCCCCGGAAATGCTAGTCCACGCTGTGACCCTGTCTGCAGCTGTTCCTGGCACCCTCATTTCAATTTGGGCCGCTTTGGTGTGTAGATGCTCCCCTGCAGCACCTACTTTGATGTAGTGCTGCCCAACGTCGACGTTGAACGTCGACGGCACCAGCCCTGGAGGACGTGTAGACGCTATTCATTGAAATAGCTTATTTCGATTTCGCTACATCGAAATAAGCTATTTCGATGTAGCGTCCCAGTGTCGATGTAGCTCTTGTGTGTTATTAGCACCACACGCTAACCAGCAGAGGTAGCTGGCCTCAGCTGTGCTTTTAAGCAGACAAGAAAATGCAGATTATGTCACGCACTTCATGCAAGGTGGTCTTCCAGGCCACATTTCAGAAGTGAAGTTCAGGCTGGTGTAGCTGGTACCCGCTGATCAGTGATCTCAGCAAATAATACGTCATTCTGAGGCAGCGCTTTTTGGTAGCGGATCTCAAAAGAAGTCAGTATCAGTATCCTGTGCATACATGTGGGGAAACTGAGGCACATAGCGGTTAAGTAAATGGCAGAATGGGGAGTACAATCCAGGTCTCTGAAGTCCCAGCTGTGTATTCTGTTACCTAGGCCACACAGTTGGTCTGCACCCTCTTGGACAAAAGTAAGACTCTGATCCTCCAAAGACTGTTGTACATGAGGAACAGTAAGCATCCTTTAGTTGTAGCCCAACTGGGGGCGTCCGGGAGGTCTTTTGCCAGAGGCTAGCTCACCATACAGGATGTCTTTTGGAATACTTCTATCATTCATCCTGTGGACATGGCCAAGCCAGCGGAGTCGACGCTGCCTGAGGGGGGTGTGCATGGCTGGCATTCCAGCTTGCTCGAGGACGGCTGTGTTGGTCACTCTGTCCTTCCATGATATTCCAAGGATGCGCCTGAGGCAGCGCAAGTTGAAGACATTCAGCCTCTTTTCCTGACGGGCATACAGGGTCCAAGTCTCGCTGCCATAAAGGAGGGTGCTGAGGATGCAGGCTCTGTAGACTTGCATTTTGGTGTGAGTGTACAGCTTGTTGTTATTCCACACTCTCTTGCTGAGTCTGGACAGAGTTGTGGTCGCTTTTCCGATCCTCCTATTTAGCTCAGTGTCCAATGACAGGGTGTCAGTGATGGTGGATCCGACGTAAACGAACTCGTGGACGACCTCTAACGTATAGTTGTCAATGCTGATTGATGGGGATTCAGCAGCATCCTGACCGAGTACGTTTGTCTTCTTTAGGCTGATGGTAAGCCCAAAGTCCTTGCACGCTTTGTCAATAGAAGATACATGAGATTTTCCCACTTGCGAAGGCTGGTGGAGCACCTTGGATTTTGTGATGTTCAGCGTGAGGCCGAGATTGTGATATGCTTTAGCCAAAGCACTTAAGATGGTCTGAAGGGCTGTGGGAGAAAAAGCAGCAACCATATTGTCATCCACATGCTGGAGCTCTATGATCAAGGTTGTGGAAGTCTTGATTTTAGCCTTCATCCCCTTCACCTGGAAATAACCACGGGCCACATGGAGATGACAGAATACTGGCACCATGTGCACATCATGGCAAGAAACTCTGGCTCGTGAACTGGCCGCAGTCTGCTGGGCTAACTGCATTTTCCCAATGGTAGCAACATGGAGACCGTGGAGAATGCTAGTCTCCAGGGGACCGAGGTCTGGACAGGAGTGTTGTGAGCAAGACACAAGAAGCAATTCTTCTGCCCTACTCTGCACTGATTAGGCCTCAACTGGAGTACTGTGTCCAGTTCCAGGCCCCACATTTTAAGAAAGATGTGGACAAATTGGAAAGGGTTCAGAGGAGAACAATTAAAATGGTTAAAGGTCTAGAAAATATGACCTATGAGAGAAGATTAAACTAATTGGGTTAGTTTCGTTTGGAAAAGAGAAGGCTGAGAGGGGACATGACAGTAATTTTCAAATGCCTAAAAGGGTGTTACAATGAGGAGGGAGAAAAATTGTTCTCCTTTGACTATAAAAATCGGACAAGAAGCAATGGGCTTTCATTGCTGCAAGGAAGGTTTAGATTGGACGGACATTAGGAAAAAATTCCTAACTGTCAAGGTGGTTAATTACTGGCATAAATTGCCTAGGGTGGTTATAGCATCTCCATCATGGGAGATATTAAAGAACAGGTTAGATAAATATCTAACAGGGATCATCTAGATTGTGCTTGGTCCTGCTGTGAAGGCAGGAGTCTGGACTTGATGACCTCTGGAGATCCCTTCCAGTTCTAGTGATCTATGATTCTGTGGAGAAAGCAAGCAGATCCCATTTCTGAAATAAATGGTTGTGGATTTGAATCTGAGGCACCTGAGCACGCCTGGCCTTGGGTGCAGAGCAGCTCCCAGTGAGATTAATGGGCCTGGGGGTGCAGCGCTTCTGGAAAATCATGTCAGCCATTTAGGGATGTGAATATAGATGTTTATGGAGCTTGCGTTTGAAAAGTTAATTCCTGTGGCGTGGCGTGCAGCCTGGTCTAATCTCTTGTCAACCCACCTCAAAATACTGACCTGGAAAACCAAAATCACAGATCTCTTGTACATCCTTCAGAACAACAGCCACAGAAAGAAAAGTGGCATTAAAACTGACAAGCCAACTCACCAATGCTAGCTACAAGAGCAGTTAATAATCAAAGCACGGAAGAGCTTCTAAAAAATAATCGGTGCACAGCTGGCTCTAGACAAACTATGAGAGAGGGAAAAAGGGAAATGGAATTGAAATAAGAGCCTCTCTCCCAATAATCTCATTCTTGACATTTGAGAAAGTAATTCTGAAAAAAAGACAAAATAGTATTTACAAGACGAAGAGCTCAATACCTGATTTCAGGGGCAAATATGTCAGATCTTCTCCAAGAATAGGAAACGAGGCAAGTGGTTACTTGCACGAATTAGAAATAGTCATTTTATTATTACTGTTTGCGGTGGGGCAAAGGCCCGACTCCTGCAGGGGAGGGGTTAACGCAGGCGGGAGAGAGCCTGCACAGCACCCCAGCCAATGAGGAAAGGGCTGCTAAGGGAGCCAATTGGAGGGCACCTTGCTGGAGCATCCCTGTATATAAGGAGTGGCCCAGCAGTGCAGTCAGATGGGTCCTGACTCTGGAAGATGCAGGACTGGTTCCCAGCAAGAGAGGATTCATTTGAGAAGAGCAGGGCTGGGCAACCTCAGAGGAGCAGGAGAGTGGCTCCAGCCTGACACCTACCAGAGTGCAGGTCCTGATAATAGGAGCAGAAAGGTGCAAGAGGTCCTGGGGAAGTGGCTCAGGGAGTGAGGGGCAGTCAAGGGACAGAGGAGGAGGGCAGGATAAGGCTGCCACCAGAGGGTCCCTGGGGTGGGACTCAGAGCCATGGGCAGGCCTGAGTCCCTCCCCTTCCCCCTTCTACAACATCTAGCCACACTGAGGAGTGGCCTATGTGGACTGGGGCTTGCCCCTGAGGAGAGGGGCTAGACTGAGGCTGCAGTGGGCCACGGTGTTGGGTGTATGGAGGCAGGACTGCTGTTACCCCCAGAAAGGGGCAAGATACAGCAGTGGGCACGGCCAGAGGGCAGCATCCTGAAGGGGACGCCGCAAGCTGGGGAGCGACCCGGGTCCAGAGACCTGAGTGTGATGCAAGAAGTGAGCAATGATGGTGTACACACCAGTCAGGAGAGGGTGCCCTGCTGACAAGGAGCTAATTCCGGACCGACCAGCAGGAGGCACTACCTCTGCGAGTCCCACCCGCCACACTATTGTTTATTTTTTGTACAGGTTGCACCTCCCTGATCAGGAGCTCTCTGGTCTGGCAACATCCATGGGCCGACATGATTTATGCAGTCAGATGTTTGCTTGTCATGGGTGTGGCCAAATTTTCCTGCAGTCCCATAAAGTTTGGTTACAGCCACCTGTCCTAGTTCTCAGTAGTGTGTGTTATTTAGCTGTAATTTACCCTTAAATGTCTTCTACGAGCCCAGTAAGCAGGGGAAGTGTTGGCAATGTGCTAGACTATATAGACCTCCAGTGGTCCTGAAAATTCTACAATCCAGCACCAGTCAGGTCCCAAGGGTGCTGGGCTAGAGAGGTTCAACCTGTATTGTGCTAATACCTGGCAGCCCTAATCAGGGACTAGGACCTTATTGAGCTAGTCCCTGTACAAACACAGAACTGAACGGTTTCTACCACAAGGTTTTGTCCTTGAAGAACAATAGCAGTGATGCCATGCCAGCAGCCTGAGGAGTACAACCCCACCTGCGACACTGGGCAGGCACGTAAGCAACCAGAAACCCAGGTCATTTTTTGATCTAAGCTAGCTGAAGTAAGCAGCAGTCAGACCTGTGATTCCGGAGTACACAATGTCTAGGTCTTCACACAGTGCCCAACACATCAGGGTCTTTAGGTGCCGTTGTTATAACGATGAGTAAGTGCTCATGATGGGACATGGAGACAGCTGAAGTTTTTAGGTCTACTTTAGTGACCTTAGCCAGGCTGCAGTGCATTTCACTTAACATGGTGGAGGCAGCGTTTCATTGCTGTGCAGTTTTGCCTATTCATTGGCCACCAGGTGTGCTTGTTGGCAGCTGGGAATTGACCAACCAAATCTATTAATTTTAAATGCACTGACCCCAGTTTGCAGTGCCATGGGCTCATGACGCAGAGGAAGTATTTGTCAAGCAACTGAGAACATTCAGGCTAAAGTCTTCTCATGGGTATTTCCTTCTCGTGGGTATGTTTGATGGGTCTGACCAACCTTCCATCCAATATGGAAATGTCTTCTTATGGTAAATACAACAAGAAGTCCTGTGGCATCTTATAGACTAACACATATTTTGGAGCATAAAATTTCGAGGGCAAAGACCCGCTTCAACAGACGCATCTGACAAAGCAGGTCCTTGCTCACGAAAGCTTATGCTCCAAAATATCTGTTAGTCTATAAGGTGCCACAAGACTTCTTCTTATTTTTGAAGATACAGACTAACTCTTCTACCCCTCTGATACTTGTCTTCTTATGGTATCAGACATGTGCTCTTGCCCTGAACCTCTAACACTTACGGGTAATAACACTCAATGAAACTTATTATTGCAATGAACATGGATTCTGGTGGTTATTAATGAAGGTGCCATTCATTCTTGCACCAAATCCATGATGTTGGAGTCTTATGTTGACTTCAAAATGAGGATTCAGCAAACACTGTAGGAGAATATAGCTATGTGAGACCAGCCCAACAAAAGAACTGAAAACATGGGACAGATACGAATGTCCATGACCACTTTGGGCTGTTTTACCCTTGCTTTGCACTGTTCCTGTTTTTCATAAAGTGTTCGCGTCTTGGTTCAAAACAGTTAGTGGTAAGGTGGTAAATTTGCTGGCCACCTTACACCATCACGTCCCATTTGCTGGGGTCACTTTGATGTGCTCTCAAGTTAGATTTCAGGGTGTCTTTATATTGTTCACACCAGCTGCCATCTGAAGGGCTGCTTGCTTTAGCTGACCACGTAATGCGGCATGGGAGATTCTTGAATCAGGCATGAATACAAGGTGCCCAGACCAGCACAACACAGCCTTTATAAGCTTGCTTTGAATGCCACATGTTGCGGGTGATAATCTCATTCCACCCTTTGATACTGCTAAGAGACCGAAAACACCGTATCCATTCATGTATGGTCCATGCTACCGTAAGGCTGAAGAACCCAGGTAGTCAGCAGGAGGGAATGAACCTGCAATCTTAGGGGCTAAAGGCACATGTGTTCCTGCAGAGCAGAGATGTCACTCTCTCGTCGGTGGTCTCAGTGCCTTTGGGGTTACATGACATTTCCCTGACTCTGTCACCATAACTGATCACCTGCTTCTGCATTGGCCTCCTTCATCTCCACCCCAGCTATCAGAGCTGACCAGCTGTGTTGGCCCAAGCTCACATTTAGCCCCTTAACGAGGGGGACTGCAGAGAGCGTAGAACCCTCTGGATGCTTGGAGGCCTTGGTATAACGCCTTCTGGAGCTCCCGAGGAGGGGGTGTAGCAGGACAAAACTCCCCTCCCCACATTTGGGTTTGTGCCTTACAGACGCCCCGAGCCTTACTTAGCTGGGAGGATTAACCTGCCGGAGGAACTGATCGTGGCAGTATAGTCCCACACTGTTCTACTACAGTGCTGTACCGTGTGCCTCCTGAATTTGCACGGTGCCAAAGAAAGGGCAAAGATAAAGATGTTTGGCTACCATCCAAAGAGGAAGAGTGTAGAGCAGCAGTGGGCAACCAGTGGCCTAAAGGCCTCATGTGGCCCATCGAGGTTCTCTGTGCAATTAGCAAATACACCTTAAGCTGGGAGACCATCTTGATTATGACAATCTTGCGGCCCACTGTGATGAAGGAGGGCCACTCATGCATCCTGCTCACTAGCCTAGGTTGCCCATCACTGATGTGCAGGGAAAGATTCGAACACAGCCTCATTCAACAGCAGTCCAGAACTGAGCTTCATTGCTCTGGAACTGCTGGGCACTCAGTAAAGACAAGAAATATTATTAGACTGCATTGTGAGGGTTGGCTTTCTGTTGTATCCATGTAGGAGAGGCTGTAAAGTAGAAGATGCAGCTCACAGTGAATTAAGGATGCCCTAGGAAGAAAGCTTCTGCTTAATATTACTACAGGTTGAACCTTTCTTGTCTGGCCTGACTCTCAAGAACTGACCGGTGCAGAACGAGAGAATTTGCTGGACCACAGGAGGTCAATATTGTCTGGCAGCATTAACAACACTTCCACTGCTTATTGGGCTCTTAGAAGACAATTAGGAGTAAATTACAACTAAATAACATTGAGAGCCAGGACTGGTGGCTGGAAACAAACTTTATGGGACCACGGGAAACTTGCCCACACCCATGATAAGTGGTCGTCCAGCTAACTAAAATCATGCCTGATTATGGATATTGCCAGCTGAGAGGGCTCCAGACTAGAGAGGTTCAGCCTGTAGTATGTGTGTTAATACTAACGTTAGATGGACATTTAAAAGAAGAGTCACAATGTGAGCAACAAACAAGGTGCTGATGTAACCTACATACCTACCAGGTGGGTTGACTGTCTCAGGTAGTGGCACCTAGACCACTTACAGCACAAAAGACCAAGTTTCCTCTACAGCTTTCACTGAGAAGATGCTTTCAGCTCAAACTGTAGTTGTTCCTGCAGTTAAGCCCCAGAGGGTCCAAGTTCAATTCTACCTGTGGGTGGTTAGTGTGGGCTAGCTTTACTTCTATTTGTGGTCATTAATGGGTAGTCAGAAAAATGCCAAAGGCTTGTGAAAGCATTCACAAGTTTGTGCAAAAACCATCATTCCTCCAGCCATCTCAACAACAAGCTTTTTTTTTTTCGTTATGCATCATTTCTAGCTTTTAAAAGCTTCATTCATTAAGTGGAAATACTATCATGCAACCTCAGTGGCCAATCCTGGCACCAATTGTAACAATTAACTATAATTAAACACGTTGGCAGGTAGCAGTTGTCTAACCTATTAAGTTGAAACAAATCCACTGACAGAGATCAAGGTCTATTCACACACAAGTCAGTATGCATTTCAAGGTATGTCTACAGTGCTAGCGGAGTTATGATTGCAGGGCTTGTGGGCACATCTCTACTATGTTTAAACAGCAGTGTAGATGCGGTGGCATGGGCTAATCACCCAATTATACCTAGGGTTCCTGGCCGGCTTGTTCTCAGGTTCCTAGCCCATGCTGAAACCTGTGCCACCATGTCTTCACTTCTGCAGTTACCATTAAACAGCCATGAGTGCTTTGGACACATTTTCTCTCGTCCTTTATTAACCATGAAACCCTCAAAGAAAAACTATGTGGTACAGAATAGAAAAGTGTCACTTGACTATAATGTTTAAGCCCTACTGCAGAATTCCTTTGCAAAGGTATCTGTGACATTGATTTACACTTGCTGGGGGTCTGGCCCAGGATCATCTAATTGTAACTCTTAATTTCAACAAAGCTAAACTGCCTCGTTCCTGCTGGGAATCTGGCACAGACTGCTTGTATAATGTCTACAACACCCTGTTAAAAGTCATGTGTAACTTCCCTAACGAGAAATCCAACTAAATCAAAGCCAATCTACTAGAAACCTAACATCTTTAAGGGTAACGTGCACACCGAGGGGGAGAACGTCAGCTTACCTACAGTTCCCTGGCCTAGAGTCCCCTCAGTGTATTTGGAATCCTGTCTGAATCTAGTCTTACTCTGGAAGACCCTGGCACTAATCAAATATGTAAGGTTTGCAGGACTGGGCCCCAGTCAGGAGCAGGAGATTCCCAGATTGGAGCGGTCCAATTTCCTTGGAGTGGGTGTCTCCGTAGCCAGCTCTGCAGCAGTAAAGAGCTCGAATGAGTCCATGTTTAGGGGAAAAACATGTGCAGAGAAACTGACTTGAAGGTTATTGCTGAGGTGTGGGGGAGGAGAGGGCTTCAGGCACCCAATATAAGACCCACAGAGGACATGAGTTGCTGCCGTCACAGATCAAGGGGTTTGCAGCTATGATTTTCAAAGGGGCTTATGAGCACGTCTGTACTGTAGTCACAGCGTGAGGTTGCAGCTTAGGTAGAAATGCCTGAGCTAGCTTTAACCCAGGTAGCTTGAGTCTCAGAGAAACCAGTGTGAGACAGGCCTCAGTGCAGGCAAGCTGTCCGAAAAATTACCCAGGGGAACTGCTGACTTTCATGTAGTAAATAAGCAGCCCAACTTTCATAATCCAGTTTTGAAAACAAGGCCAAAACAAGCCAGACGCGTTTTGATTGGCACCTACCCCCTACCAACAAACAAGCCACACGCTGCAAAGGGGGTGTTTGTAGAACAGTCTGCTTTTAGCATTCAAGAGCACATAACCAAAAAGGCCTGTTGTAACGTGTAGCCATTCTGCCAGATAGGGACCACAGCAAACTAGCTGTCAGCCCCCAAGGCTGAGTCTCAGGGCCTGGGATTGTGCTCAGGCTTCACTAAGTCCATGTCCTGGTGCTGAGTAAGACATCAAACAAGAAAAGATTCACTGCAGAATCATTAGGCCTGGGCCCTGGCTCCAGGCGGGCAACAAACACACAGTTCCGGGCAAGGTCCGCACAAGGCAGAGGGCCGGACGGCTCAGGCATGTGCCTGTAATGGCGAGAGGAGGAGGCTGCCACCCCCTAGGCTTGGGGTGGCGAGGTGGGGGAGGCGCAGGCCTGCCCACTCCACTGCGGCCTGGTGCAGGGCCGTATTAGTAGCAGAGCGGTCTGTGCCTTCCCACAACCTCTGCCCCCACGGCACACGCCAGCTGTGGCAGGCAGGTAGTCTGGGGCAGAAAACTGAGCCCAGATCTCCAACCGCTCTGCACTGCCAGGGTCATCCTTCAACTCTGTGTAAAAACCTCTTCCCACAAACAGGTGTCAGCTTCCAAGACAGGACAGTAAAGGCCCTGAGCGACAGTCAAGCTGTTTAACCCCTTCCTCAAACCTACAGCTAAAAGACCCATTACACACTACATGTAGTAGCAAAACAAAAAGCAGTCAAGTAGCACTTTAAAGACTAGCAAAATGGTTTATTAGGTGAGCTTCCGTGGGACAGACCCACTTCTTCAGACCATAGCCAGACCAGAACAGACTTACTCTCTGTTACTATTCTACATGTAGTAGAGGTAGTAAGCCTCTTCCACTCCTACATCTTGGACCATAGGCCGTTGACGACCATTCTCCAGCATCCCCTGTCCTGGGCGATCTTTTCCAGTTCCGACCAGGTGTGCCCCATGTCTTTAGTGTCTGCCTTCAGGTCTCTATGCCAAGTGTTTCTTGGGCATCCTCTTTTCCTTCTTCCTTGTGGGTTCCAACTTAAGGCTTGCCATGGGGTGGGGCTGCGGGTATGCCCAACAGACCCACTCCATGTGAGGCCGCAATTCTGCCCATCTACTTATTTGCATATGCAATAGTATGAAAAAGGTCACACTGAGGTTCCTTTAAAAATGGGACCCTTTCTGCCTAAGTCTAGGGTAGTAGGCATCCTTCAGTCTGCAGAGACTACGGATCGCGCCCTTTAAAGTTTCAATTGAGGACTTCATTTACAGCGTCTATTGTGACTATAAAGACCCACACGAGAGTGACAGTCCTTGCTGCATCTCTTGCAGATGTAGTGGGTGTCTGGCAAGTCCTTATTGTGCTTTCTGTGCACTCGCTTCTCCTCTGCTAGCTGTCTGATCTTCAACTCGCCCTTCTGAAGGCCCTTGTGTAACCCCTGCCTCCATCTGCTGCGGTCGTCTGCTAGTTCTTCCCAGTTGTCCAGCTCGATGTCTACCTCTCTGAGGTCTCTCTTGCAGACATCTTTGTAAGGCAACTGGGGGCGTCCGGGGGGTCTTTTGCCAGAGGCTAGCTCACCATACAGGATGTCTTTTGGAATCCTTCCATGGTTCATCCTGTGGACGTGGCCAAGCCAGCGGAGTCGACGCTGCCTGAGGAGGGTGTGCATGGTTGGCATTCCAGCTTGCTCGAGGACGGCTGTGTTGGTAACTCTGTCCTTCCATGATATTCCAAGGATGCGCCTGAGGCAGCGCAAGTGGAAGATGTTCAGCCTCTTTTCCTGATGGGCATACAGGGTCCAAGTCTCGCTGCCATAAAGGAGGGTGCTGAGGATGCAGGCTCTGTAGACTTGCATTTTGGTGTGAGTGTACAGTTTGTTGTTATTCCACACTCTCTTGCTGAGTCTGGACAGAGTTGTGGCCGCTTTTCTGATCCTCCTATTTAGCTCAGTGTCCAACGACAGGGTGTCAGTGATGGTGGACCCGAGGTAAACGTACTCGTGGACGACCTCTAACGTATAGTTGTCAATGCTGATTGATGGGGATTTAGCAACATCTTGACCAAGTATGTTTGTCTTCTTTAGGCTGATGGTAAGCCCAAAGTCCTTGCATGCTTTGGAGAACCGATCCAGCAGTTTTTGAAGCTGGTCTTCTGCGTGAGACACTACAGCAGCATCGTCTGCGAACAGCATGTCTCTGATGAGGACTTCTCGCACCTTAGTCTTAGCTCTCAGCCTTGCAAGGTTAAATAGTTTCCCATCAGATCTTGTGTGCAGCAAGATGCCCTCTGTTGAAGATCCAAAGGCATGCTTCAGGAGGAGTGCGAAGAAGATCCCAAACAATGTCGGAGCAAGCACGCATCCTTGTTTGATGCCGCTCCTGATTCTGAAAGCATCCGATAATGCGCCATCATATTGGATGGTTCCTCTCATGTTTTCGTGGAACGACTGGATCATCTTGAGTAACCGTGGAGGACAGCCTATCTTGTGGAGCAGCTTGAACAGACCATCCCTGCTGACCAAGTCAAAAGCCTTGGTCAAGTCGATGAAGGCTATGTAGAGTGGCTTTCTCTGCTCCCTGTACTTCTCCTGCAGCCGCCTTAGAGAGAAGACCATGTCAACGGTAGACCTCTCTGCATGGAATCCGCACTACGATTCGGGGTACACCCTCTCAGCAATCTTCTGGAGTCTGCCAAGGATGACGCGAGCGAACAGTTTACCAGTGACGCTTAGGAGGGAGATTCCACGGTAGTTGTTGCAGTCGCTTCTGTCTCCTTTGCTCTTATACAACGTTACAATGTTAGCATCGCGCATATCCTGTGGAACCTCACCCTCTTTCCAGCACAGGCACAGTAGCTCATGCAGGGGTTCCAGGAGTGTGTCCGCGGCACATTTGATTACCTCTGGCGGTTTACCATCCTGACCAGGGGCCTTTCCTGCTGCAATGCTGTCGATGGCTGAACTGAAGGCAGCCTTGAAGTCTACGGAACACTTAATATGATGTCGCCTAAAGGTTAGAGCAGCACGCTGGTTCTAGCTCTCTGTGCCACTGATTCATCGGATTTCCGCAGACAAGTCATTATTCTCCCTGAGCCGCATTCAATGGTACATTGTGTTCCCATTGATCCCCATTCCTCTGCCAATTTCCCATCATCCCTGCCCACCTCTAAGGCTCCCCCAGCCAGGCCCCTGTCCTCCCCACCTCTGCTCTGCCCCTCAGCCGTCCTATGCCCGACTTCTAGCAGTGAAGAGCTTTACATTGTTTAACTCTCAGTCCAGACGCACGTTACTCACAGTGTGTCTCTCTTCCCACCCACCTGCCCACCCACACACATTGTCTTAAAACAAGCGTAAGCAGACGCAGCTTGTAAGTTCTTGGAGGCACTTGTTGCTTGGTTTTGGCGTTTTCTGGCTCTTTATCTGGCTTGTTGGAGCTGTTGTTTGTTTGGGCTCCCTGAGCGGCTTCTGCTTTTTTAAAAATTCGCCATCGGAGAGTGTGATTGATCCAAGAGAAAGGATCCAGAGGAGACAGTTAGATTGACAGGCTTGAAGACCAGCTCCCGGTCAGCCTGATTGACAGGGCACCACCAGCCAATGAGGGAAGGCATTCAGGGAACGAGTAGAAGGCAGCACGGAATTCCATGGTTCCCACTGGGTGTTGTCACGTGGCAACGGATGAGGCTCATTTTGGGCTTGTTTTGAAATGGGACAGGCTTGATTTCTTGGGCTTGTTGTACTTTTTTATCTCAAGAGGGCGACAACCATGTTTAGGCTAACAAATCCCCCCAAATTAGCTGACACACGAGCCGAGTAAGCCTAAATTAAGCCAATTTTCTGCCTTGTTTTGCGTGGCTATTGACACACCCAGATCCAGGATACAAGATAACTCAGACCCATCTGTGCTGCAGTCTCACGCCACGCTTGCGGCGTAGACAAACTCTGTTAGGGCAAGCGCTCAGCTCCCACTGGAATGCAAGGAGAAGCATCAGCTTCATCTCCTCTGGCTCCTGTGAAAATCCCAGTCTTGCTCTTGACTGTACATTTTGTGACCCTCCTTTGCAGGGCCACCGATTCATTCCAGCAGGCCAAGCTAGGAGGCTAGGTCTATAACTTCCACCCTCACACAAGGTATCTGCCCCGACTTCTTAAAAAGGCAGTCTCAAGCCTAGGTGCTGGAATTTAGGGTGCAAGGGAGAGATGTGCTGCTGTATCCCCTGGCTTGGAGTGATTTTCATTCATACACAAGATTTACAGTTTGCTTCAATAGCTCTCAGTATGCACATTGTTCCAGAGCCCCTGGTCTCCAGGAACTAGAGACTTTTTGCCTTTCTACAAACCACACTGAAAGTAGCTTCTGAAAGTGACCTGTACAGCAAAACAAAAGGAAAACAAAAGATCTTTTGTATTTTAGGCGGGGAATCTGATGCCATGAAAACTGAACGCCCTGAAAGGATAGGAAATACAGCCCTACCATTCTTTGATGATAAACCAGGAAGAGGAAACAAAGAAAAAGCCAGCCTTGCTTCCAAGCTGGCTCAGGACAAACGAGACTCCATTTGTTTCCTGAATGATACAAACCAGCAGCCAAAGAGATGCTGTTTCTGTTGTTTATATACTGAAACGGGATTTTTGCTTTGGCTTATTTATCTCCCTCTTATAGAGGTTTGTTGTTTTCTTTTTTTCCCCCTTGGCTCCAGCGCTTTCCTGCCAAACTTCAAAACTGCAAGCACCAGAATCCACTTTCAGTTACCCTAATGTGAAATCTGGACTAGCTCAACTGAAGTCAATGAACAGGCTCTGGATTTATGCTCTGGTGTCATGGAGCAAATCCGTCCCCACGGTCTCTTCAATTTAGGTCGCCAAAATTAAAAAAAAAAAAAAAGGTATAGTGAATAGATCACGTCCTCCAAGACCATAACAGAATAGTTGCTGAACAGCTGCTGCATTTGATTTCAGGAGTTATTTTCAGCAACCATCTCTTCAGAGGTACTCCGGCCCGAACAGGGGCTCAGGGGGATGTGTTGTTTTTTTTTTTTTTCTTGGACTCCCTTTCCCATTTTTCTGCCATAATTCCACAAGACAACAATTGTTTTCAAAATAGGAACCACTAGAGAAAGGAAACCAACAAAACTGAGCTTGTGCCCCTTACAGTTGCTGAGTTTGATACCCTGCCCCCTAAAAACAAATATAAATATCATAAAAAGAGCTGCCGGCTGGCACTTTGGGTGCCAGATCTCTAACCATGACTTGGGTGCCAGGAAGAGCAAGCAATGCCAGTAAAGGGAATCTAAAGTTGCTGCAGATTCAGTTACAAACTGGCATTGCAGAAGGCATTTTCAGACCAACTTTTTGGGTTCTCACACTTACACACACAAATATCAAAGAACCTCCCAGACGGGTTTTATTTATTTAACACCTGGGCAAAACCACGGAGGGTGATTTTGGTTTGGCAAAGGCTCCCCAAGGAGCGTTCTGATGTAGGTCCCAGTTTACCCAAATCCTTAGACTTTGATGGATGGCTTTCGATAAATGGACTGCCCGAGCTTAGGACCATTTTACCCCAAACCAAAGTTTGTTTTCATTTGTAAAACCTTCCTGATTAAGATTCTGATTCAAAGCCCAAAGCAGAGACTCTTGCTTGGGTCTGGGGTCTGTTTTGTCACAATCCTGAAATTCATAGGGTGGGCTGCAGGATAACAGAGCTTGTTTTGGACTGCCTTGTATACGTTGCTTTAGTTTCTGTAACTCTCCTCTGCACACAGGTGGGATGCCACACCATTTGAAACAGAACTGCTCCCTGTGAGCGAAACATCTAATTATGCCGGGACAACCAAACAAAATGAAAAAGAAAATCATCATCATAAAAAAAAAGTAGTCGAAAACACAGGAAGGAGACACTGAGTGTGCAGGTGGAAACACTGAACTTTTGCCCTCAATCAAATATGTACTGTGCTTGGCAAGTTCCTTCCAATTCCCATAAGACTAGATAGATAGATGCACCATTTACAGCTCTCTGTGGCCTCCCCTACAGCCATGGAAACCAGGACCGGGAGCACTTGGGTGGAGAGGAGCCAGGGAGATAGCCTAACGCTGCTGTGCAGACCTTTGCAGTAGGAGGAGATCTTCCTTCCAGGATGTATTGTGTTTTCTTCTCGGTCAGATCCGCTATTGTCTCCATGATCCTGTCAATCTCTGTTCGGCCACTTCTCCACCCTCCATGGTTAGTTCCTTCCACCCATCCTTGCTCCTGCTCCCCTCTTCCCAGGCCTCAGCCTTCCAAAATAACCCCATGTGAAGGCATGTCATGAGGTGCACAACTCACCTGGTGGGGCTTTTCCTGGCCGCTCTGGGGATTACTTCAGGAGCTTGACAATTACTTCAGGAGCTTGACAACCCTTTCTGAAGTTACACGCTGTCTCTCTCCCTGGCCTGCAGACCCTCTCTCATGCCCTGTTCATGATTCAGTCCTCCGGCCAGATCACTCGGCATTCCCCCTTTCTAGGGAATAGTCCTTCCTACTCTCTCACTCCCACAGTGACCTGGGCCTTCATCCTTGTCAGTGCCACCTCCCCAGTGGCAGGTTGGAGCACCCACGCTCACCTTCTACTGCGGGTTCCAGTCAAGTGACCCTCAACCCAGCAGTACTGGGCTCCACCCTTAGCCCTCACTGCTCTTTCCTACTCTTCTTGTTTTCTCCCTTTCCTCCTCTGGGTGTACCAGCTCCAAACCTTCTCCTCATGGAGCGTCTGCTGCCCCTACCTCTTGACAGCTTCCCGCCTTTATTGGCCCTGTCTCTTCCTGCCCAGCTGAACCTGCTTGCAATCAGCTGTCCTCTCTCTGACTCTTTCTCATGATGATGCAGCCTGTGGAGTTAATAGGCTTACTAGGACACTTTAACTCCTTCCAGCTCTATGTGAAGGGGCACCCCAATCACAGCACATAAGCAATTAAACACATCTTCTAGTATTGGATTGGGGCACTGCATGAGTCTTCATCCAAGTTGTTCTTGTTGACCGTCTTTTTGGCCCGGCAGGGGCATCTTCCCATCTCTGAGTCTTTCAAGATCTGGCTATGGCTAGACAGAGGTTTTCTCAGGAGCTTGGAGCAACTTCTGAGCTCCCCAGTAGTTACCATGGAGGGGAGGCTGGGGGATGGAGGATTGTTCAATGAGCCAGACCCCATTCATTCCACAGTCACTGGCTCCACCCTGTGGTTCTCTCCAGGCCCCCTTCACCAGGCCTGGTCCAAGAGCAAGAAAGGAAAGTCTCTTCTCCGCTGAGTGTTCCCCCACCTGATATAGTCTGTCCTGACCCTCTCACAGCTAGGCTCAATAATTATAGTTCAATTGCCAGATCAGGACAAGATAGGAACTTGCTACCGGGGCACAGGTTAGACAGTGCCTAATTTCTTTGAAAAGGCCTTTGGGACATGAGCCCATCATGTGAGTCATTAAAAACTGGGAAAGGCCTTAGAACATATACTGTATTGGCCATGGACTAGGTGTCCTCATGGCTCTTTCCACATTCAGATCTGGAAGCCAGATCCTTCCATATTCAGGCAGGTTGGTATCCAGGGTTTCACTATTGGTCCCAGTCCATCTCTGAGTCACTGTCCTACCATGAGGTCACTAAATGGCAGAAAAGTGGTGCAACGTTGACAGAACTCAGGGTCTCCTGGCATTCACAACCAGCAGCCCCCTGGGTAGTTATATCAAAGACATGACAAAACAAACCAACTTAATTACTCATGAAATAAAATAATTAGTTGATCAGCTTTCTGCCAAGTCTCTGATGTTGCTTTCCGGACACATCCCTACAATTAACCAGGAAGCTAATCAAGCCAACAATCAAGAGCAGAAATTGTCTCCCTCTTGTTAATATTCCCAGGAAAGGTCACACAGAGCAACACATTGTGAGACCCAGCTCATTGCAAACCTTCACCTCAAAGCGCAGCACTGGCTGCTGCTGGTTCAGGAGTATCACCACCCAGCAACGGGAACCTTCCATCTGGGGACAATTCTGCTGCCAAACAGAATTCTACAGCCAAGTTCTAGTGGCCACCAACAGTGCTCACAGATACAGGCTCTGATTACTGGGTTAGCCTGGCCTTCAGATGTGGCGAGACACCCCAGCAGCAAAGGCTGAAGATCAGAAGGACGTGCCAGGCTCTCAGTGCGTTAATAGAGAGCTTCTGGCAGCTTTCCTTTGGAAATCGCTTTGCTTCGTGGAGGGAAAGAGTGTATCGTGGGGAAGAGAATGGGAGTGAGAACTTTGGTTTTAAAAATTCCTATCTGTTTATTTTCCATGTAGTTTGTAAAGGGATGGTGGTGGAGGGGCTAGTATGTGAGAACCAAGGAGTATTTCCAAAACTAAAGTGGGAAAGAATGAAGGAAGACACAAACCCAGGGATTTTTAGAATGATGTTATGTCTCAGCCTCCTTCCTGGGCATGTCACCTGGGTAAGGCAGGATAGGTGCGTGTTGCAAAGACCCTGAGAGCTACGTTGGCAGGAACTTTAACTTGGGCAGGGCCTCCCAACCCAGACCGGCCGAAGGGTGAGGAGAGGAGTCTATGAAAAGCAGTTCACTCCTTTCGAAAGCTCTTCATCACTGGCAGCTGTCACAGCAAATGGCACAGGAGGGAGGGGATCCTAACTGAGGTCTGGAAGTCCTGGAAAGGTTCTGATTCAAGGGTCACGGCGTAGCCAGATAGACCTGTGAAAAGGAACCATGAAGACAGGACAAGGCACTCCTCTTTCACCTTATTCCCACTTGGGTGAAACCTGTCTAGGTTCCCCCTGAGGTAAGTGGGGAAGGAGGAGGGAACAATCAAGTGGGTTTTCTGGGTGAAGAGGAGAAAGTGGGGCAAATCGGCCCCTTCTCTAAGATGCTTGTACACTAATGCCAGAAGCCTGGGGAACAAACAGGAAGAATTAGAGGCTCTGGCACAGTCACACAAGTCTGAGGTGGTTGGAATAACGGAGACTTGGTGGGACGAATCACATAACTAGAGCACGGTCATGGAAGGTTATAAATTGTTTAGGAAGGACAGACGGGAGAAGGAAGGAAGAGGAGTTGTGCTCTATGTGAGGGAGCAGTATGTGAGGAAGGCAAAAATCCAGTTGAGTGTCTTTGGGTTAAGCTTAGACGTGGAAGTAACAGAGGTGGTGTTGTAGTTGGTGTCTGTTATAGACCGCCAGATCAGGGAGATAGATAAGAACATAAGAACATAAGAACGGCCATACTGGGTCAGACCAAAGGTCCATCCAGCCCAGTATCCTGTCTGACGACAGTGGCCAATGCCAGGTGCCCCAGAGAAGGAGAACAGAAGACAATGATCAAGTGATTTATCTCCTGCCATCCATCTCCTGCCCTTGTACTGAAGGCTAGGGCACCATACTTTACCCCTGGCTAATAGCCATTTATGGACCTAACCTGCAAAAATTTATCGAGCTCTTTTTTAAACCCTAATAGAGTCCTGGCCTTCACAGCCTCCTCTGGCAAGGAGTTCCACAGGTTGACTGTGCGCTGTGTGAAGAAAAATTTCCTTTTATTAGTTTTGAACCTACTACCCATCAATTTCATTTGGTGTCCCCTAGTTCTTGTATTATGGGAAAAGGTAAATAATTTTTCTATATTCAATTTCTCCACACCATTCATGATTTTATATACCTCTATCATATCGCCCCTCAATCGCCTCTTTTCCAGACTGAAAAGTCCCAGTCTGTCTAGCCTCTCCCCATATGGGACCCATTCCAAACCCCTAATCATCTTAGTCGCCCTTTTCTGAACCTTTTCTAATGCCAATATATCTTTTTTGAGGTGAGGAGACCACATCTGCACGCAGTACTCAAGATGTGGGCGTACCATAGTTTTATATAGGGGAAGTATGATATCTTTTGTCTTATTATCTATCCCTTTTTTAATAATTCCTAACATCCTATTTGCTTTACTAACTGCCGCTGCACACTGCGTGGATGTCTTCAGAGAACTATCCACTATAACTCCAAGATCCCTTTCCTGATCTGTCGTATCTAGATTTGAGCCCATCATGTTGTACGTGTAATTTGGGTTATTTTTTCCAATGTGCATTACCTTACACTTACCCACATTAAATTTCATTTGCCATTTTGCTGCCCAATCACTCAGTTTGCTGAGATCTTTTTGTAGTTCTTCACAATCCCTTTTGCTTTTGACTGTCCTGAACAACTTGGTGTCATCTGCAAACTTGGCCACCTCACTGCTTACCTCATTTTCTAGATCATTGATGAACAAGTTGAACAGGATCGGTCCCAGGACTGACCCCTGGGGAACACCACTAGTTACCCTCCTCCATTGTGAAAATTTACCATTTATTCCAACCCTTTGTTTTCTGCCTTTTAACCAATTCCCGATCCATGAAAGGATCTTTCCTCCTATCCCATGACTGCCTAATTTACATAAAAGCCTTTGGTGTGGGACCGTGTCAAAGGCTTTCTGGAAATCTAGGTATATTATGTCCACTGGGTGCCCCTTGTCCGCATGTCTATTAACCCCTTCAAAGAATTCTAATAGATTAGTTAGACACGACTTCCCTCTGCAGAAACCATGCTGACTTTTGCCCAACAATTCGTGCTCTTCTACGTGCCTTGCAATTTTATTCTTTACTATTGTTTCTACTAATTTACCTGGTACTGATGTTAAACTCATCGGTCTATAATTGCCAGGGTCTCCTCTGGAGCCTTTTTAAAATATTGGCGTTATATTGGCCGTCTTCCAGTCATTGGGTACCGAAGCGGATTTAAAGGATAGGTTACAAACCACTGTTAATAACTCCGCAATTTCACTTTTGAGTTCTTTCAGAACCCTTGGGTGAATGCCGTCTGGTCCTGGAGACTTGTTACTATTCAGCTTATCAATTAACTCCAAAACCTCCTCTAATGTCACTTCAATCTGGGAGAGTTCCTCAGATTTGTCACCTAAAAAGGCTGGCTCAGATTTAGGAACCTCTGTAACATCCTCAGCCGTGAAGAGGCTTTCTTCAGGCAGCTAAGTGAAGCTTCCAGATCACAGGCCCTGGTTCTCATGGGAGACTTTAATCATCCAGACATTTGTTGGGAGACCAATACAGCAGCACACAGACAATCCAGGAAGTTTTTGGAGAATGTTGGGGATAACTTCTTGGTACAAGTGCTGAAGGAACCAAGCAGGGATCGTGCACAACTTGACCTGCTGCTCACAAACAGGGAAGAACTAGTAGAAGAAATAGAAGTGGGAGGGAACCTGGGCTGCAGCGACCATGAGATCGTAGATTTCATGATCCGGACAAAAGTCAGAAAGGTGAGTAGTAACATACAGACCCTTGATTTCAGAAGAGCAGACTTTGACTCTCTGAGAGAACGGATGAGCAGGATCCCTTGGGAAATGAAGATGAAGGGGAAAAGGGTTGAAGAGAACTGGCAGTATTTTAAAGACGTCTTACTGAAGGCACAGGAACAAACAATCCCGCTGCGTAGTAAGAAATGCAAGCATGGTAGGCAACCAGCTTGGCTTAACAGGGAAATTCTTAGTCAGCTTAAATTCAAAAAGGATGCATACAAGAAATGGAAGTGTGGACAGTTGACTAAGGAGGAGTATAAACATACTGCTGGAGAATGTCAGGCAGTAATCAGGAAAGTGAAAGCACAATTGGAACTGCAGCTGGCAAGGGATGTGAAGAGTAACAAGAAGGATTTCTACAGGCATGTGAACAATAAACAGGTTATCAGAGAAGGTGTGGGGCCATTACTGGATGAGGGAGGTAACCTAGTGACAGATGATGCAGGAAAAGCTGAAGTATTCAGCGCTTTTTTTGCCTCAGTCTTCACGGACAGAGTCAACTTCCACATGACAGTCCTAGACGATGCAGTAGGGGAAGGTGGAGGGCAGCCATCTGTGGGGAAGGAACAAGTTCTGAGCTATCTAGAAAAACTAGATGTGCACAAGTCCATGGGTCTGGATTTAATGTACCCCACAGTACTGAGGGAATCGGCAGAGGTCCTTGCTGAACCTTTGGCCATTATCCTTGAAGACTCTGGGAGATCAGGGGAGATACAGGATGACTGGAAGAAGGCAAACGTAGTGTTCATCTTTAAAAAGGGAAAGAAGGACATTGCAGGGAACTATAGACCCATCAGCCTTACCTCAATCCCTGGGAAAACAAAGGAGGGAATCCTCAAGGAATCCGTTTTGGAGCACTTGGAAGAGGGGAAAGTAGTCAACATGGATTCACAAGGGGCAAGTCCTGCCTGACCAATCTGATTAGCTTCTATGACGAGGTAACAAGCTCTGTGGACATGGGGAAGTCAGTGGATGTGATACACCTTGACTTCAGCAAGGCTTTTGATACGGTATCCCACAACATTCTTGTCCATAAGTTAAGGAAATATGGATTGGATCCTTGGACTATAAGATGGATAGAAAGCTGGCTTGATGGTTGGGCCCAACGGGTAGTGGTCAGTGGCTCAATATGTGGATGGTGGTCTGTTTCAAGTGGAGTGCTGCAAGGCTCGGTTCTGGGGCCGGTGTTATTCAACATCTTTATTAATGACCTGGATGAGGGACTGGATTGCACCCTCAGCAAGTTTGTGGATGACACAAAACTAGGGGGAGGGGTAGATTCGTTGAAGGGTAGAGAGAGAATCCAGAGGGACCTGGATAAATTGGAGGACTGGGCCAAAAGAAATCTGATGCGGTTCAATAAGGAGAAGTGTAGAGTCCTGCACCTTGGGCAGAAGAAGTCCAAGCATTGTTACAGGCTGGGGACCGACTGGCTCAGCAGCAGTATGATGGAAAGGGACTTAGGGGTTATGGTGGATGAAAGGCTGGATATGAATAAACAGTGTGCCCTTGTAGCCAAGAAGGCTAATGGCATACTAGGGTGCATGAGGAGGAGCATTTCGAGCAGATCTAGAGAAGTAGTTATTCCTCTTTATTCAGCACTGGTGAGGCCACATCTGGAATATTGCATCCAGTTTTGAGCCGCCCAGTATAAAAAGGATGTGGATTTGCTGGAGCGGGTTCAGCGAAGGGCAACAAAAATGGTTAAGGGTCTGGAGCACACGACCTATGAGGATAGGCTGAGGGATTTGGGCCTGTTTAGTTTACAGAAGAGAAGACTTAGAGGTGATTTAATAGCAGCCTTCAACTTCCTGAAGGGGAGCGCTAAAAAGGAGGGTGAGAAACTGTTCTCAGTGGTGTCAGATGGCAGAACAAAGAGTAATGGTCTGAAGTTGAAGAGGGAGAGGTGTAGATTAGATATTAGGAAAAACTACTTCACCAGGAGGGTGGTGAAGCATTGGAATGTGTTGCCTAGAGAGGTGGTGGATTCGCCATTCCTTGAGGTTTTTAAGTCCTGGCTGGACAAGGTCCTGGCTGGGATGACTTAGTGGGGGTTGATTCTGCTTGAAGCAGGGGGCTGGATTAGATGACCTCCTGAGGTCCCTTGCAGCCCTGTGAGTCTGTGATTCTGTGGTAGTAGCGAACAACAGTCCTGTGCTGGTTGAGGGAGTGAGTCTGATTTCTCTCTTAGCGAATGTCCAGACGACGCGGAAAATTCACCCAATGGGGGTTGATCTTCCAGAGTTTGATTTTGTGAACCAGGTGGAGAAGCACAAAATCGAACTATCTGGATCGGCAGTTGACCTCTCTACTCCTCAATATCGCAAGGAGTAAGGAGGTCGATGGGAGAGTTTCTCTGTCGACCTCCATTTGTAAAGAGAGCCAGGTTAGTCGATTACCGATAAGTTGATCCTAGCCACACAACTGCCATAGCTAGAACTGCGTATCTGCAATTGACTTACCTGCCCAGTGTAGACCTGCCCTTAGGTTTACAATGGGCCAGCGCCGCAGCTAGAGTTATTGGCCTACCTCTATAGATTTCAACGCTGAAGAACCAGCTTGTTTTGTGTTTTATTACCACGTGTAGGAGAGTATTGTAGACAAGATGTGATGTAATACCTTCAGACCACGGATTTGATCCTGCAAGCCCATGAAATAGCTCAGGTAGATGCAACAGACAGAGGCATACCTGCCCAGCAACCCCTGACCCCTCAGCAGGTGCACGCCACCAACATCGGAGGTGGTGAATGCCACACACAAAGAGGGACGTTGTTCCAAAGTGCCCTAGCTCTGCCTCAGGGTTCACTAGAACAGGGACCACCTTCAACACACTCACACAATGGAAGGGAAATGGGGGTCACCTGGAAGCCCCTGTGGATCATTGGTAGGAAAGCGGTAGGCTAGGTAAGTAGACAGGCTCCCATTGGTGCTGTCTGTACCATGACTGACTCACTCATGTTCAGCTGTCAGGGAGAGGCTGAAAATAGCAATTGCTAGTGGAATAGGCCCCATTAGCAGATGTTCTCACAAAAGAGAGTAAGTCCAAATCACAGCCAGTAGCCCATTTGCATGTGGTTTAAGTGGCACATCAGCTGGCAGATCCATTGGACCAAGAGAGCATAATGCCGCAATAATCTACGCTGCAATCAGCACTGTTCAGCAGATTCCTGGACTCTGGGGAGTCCAGAACTTCAGCAGTGGTTAGGGGAACAGTCCCCAACCCACTAGGAGTGGGATGGAAGCCCAGCCCCTGTCAACTACGTATGGAGTTGGAGGCCAGTTAGGAAGGGAGAGAGATGAGATTCTAGAGTAAATTAAAAAAACAAAAACAAAAACAAAAAACAGATTCGGGATGTCACGTTTTTGGCAGTGGCTTCAGGAGGGTCCATGTGATGAGCTACCTGCGCATTAGAGTACAGAATTTGCCAAACGCTCTCCAGCACCTGATGAAGCGGGTCTTTGCCCATGAAAGCTTATGCTCCAAAATATCCGTTAGACTATAAGGTGCCACAGGACTTCTTGTTGTTCTCCAGCTATGATGACTCTCCGTTGCAGTGTGCTTGGGAAACTGACGTGCCCCAAATGTGTAATCCCGTTCACATATAAAGTCGCACTCAGAACGGGGAGCGAGAGACCACGTGAAAAGGGAAGGATGTTGTTCTGGGAGATTTTTTTGTTGACTTGAATAAACATTCCCTCTGGGCCAGGGTGGGCAATATGCAGCCTGGGTCTGGAGGCAGGTCACCAGGGCTATCCCCTGAGCCTCCAGACTGCTGTATTTACCTGCACATCTACAGGTATGGCTGCTCACAGTTCCCATTGGCTGGGAATGGTAAACTGCTGCCAATGGGAGCTGTGAGGTGCGGTACCTATGCAAATGCATGCAAATAATGCATCTGGTGGCCCACCACTGGCTAACCCTGGCAAACTGAATGTTTACTGCCCACCTCATGATAGGCTGCAGGTTTTGAATGGTTGGGAGAGAGGGAGAGACCCTAAACAATCAAGTTTAATCATGGTCTTATATTTAGCTATTCTATTCCAAGCTACAGCTTGGTTGACACCTACACTGTGAGCAGCGTTCAGCTCTCCCAGATCTTGGGTACATCCTCATGTTCACACTCACCCAGTTAGCGTGAGTATAAACAGCGGCGTCGCCATGGCAGCACTGGTTGCATCCACAATGGCACTAGTTTCAGGGAATCACCTGGACAAGTTGTAGCTTGGTACTCCTGAAGCTCTCAGATTCCCTTCACCCTGGTCAACCTTACTGGAGGCAAGGGCATCACACAGGGATGGGAACTCCTCCAGAGACAGTGACCAATCACTTCACCTAGATATGAAGAGCATGTTTCTCTGCTGATTTTGTTAGGCTTTTGGGTACCCTGTGATGCAACTGCCCATGAAGTAGTAACAGAGAGATAGCCACGTTAGTCTATATTCCATCAAAACAAAAAAGCGGTCCATTAGCACTTTAAAGACTAACAAAATAATTTATTAGGTGGTGAGCTTTTGTGGGATAGACTAATGGACCGCTTTTTTGTTTTGCCCATGAAGTTTAATTGACACAGGTGCAATCACTGGTCACAGACTCACAGAATACTAGGGTTGGAAGAGACCTCAGGAGGTCATCAAGTCAAGCCCACCGCCCAAAGCAGGATCGACCTTACCTAAATCATTCCAGCCAGGACATTGTCACAGAGGGACTTATAAACCTCTAAGAATGGAGATTCCACCACCTTTCTAGGTAACCATTCCAGTGCTTCACCATCCCCAGGTGAAATAGCTTTTCCTCATATCCAATCTAGACCTCCTCCTCTGTAACTTGAGACCATTGCTCCTTATTCTGCCATCCTTCACGATCGAGAACAGCCCCCCTTCAGGAACTTAAAGGCTGTTATCAAACAGCTCTCAATCTTCTCTTCTTCAAACTAAATAAGCCCAAATCCCTCATCCTCTCCTGTTAGGTCTTGTGCTCCAGCCCCCTAATTATTTTGCTTGTCCTCTATGGGACCAGCTCCAATGCATCCACATCTTTTCTATACTGGGGGGCCAAGAACTGGACACAATACTCCTGATGTGGCCTCTCCAGTGCCAAAAAGAGGGGAATAATAACTTCCCTAGATCTGCTGGAAATGCTTCTCCTAATGCAGCCCAATATGCCATCAGCTTTCTTGGCTACAAGGGCACACTTTTGACTCATATCCAACCTTTCGTCCACTGGTTTGTTTAGTAGCCTTGACCATTCCACTCCTTTATTTCTGAGGGGCTTCAGAGGACGGTTCAAAGCAATTGCTTTTCTACTCCAAGGAACATGTCCCTCTCCTATTTGATGGATGTATGAGGCTGTTGGGAAAACTAAGGAAAGCGCACAAGCTGGCACGTATGTGATATGCTGAAAATGTCCACTTGTCAGACTCCAACCCACCTGATCTGTCTGGCTTGGTGGAAAGAAGTCCCAGGGCTTTAAGGAGATTGGTGTCTGGATGACAGCTGTGTCTGAGGTTCAAGCTTTAAAATACCAATATAATGTTAGGCTGATGGGAGAAGCAAATGGAAAGAGTCAACAGACCTGACTGAGAAAATGTTGTCAGCCACTTGCAAATATTCCTGCAGAAGGGGTTGTGTTGGAAATGACCACTCTTCTACAGCCAGGGAGCTGCAGCAAAAGGAATGTTTTTCCATTCGCACTTGGCAAGGAGGCCACAATCATCCCTTTTAACTGAAATCCATGCCTCCACTACACCAAGATTATATTACTTGGGGCAACCCACTGCAACCATCTGGGACCTGAAACCAATGCAGAAGGCATTTACCCACTTACTAAGCGTGTGTCATGAAGGGACCACATTACACCAGAACCACACACTCAGCACTGGCTCCCACCAAGTTTCCGAGCAGCTTTTAAGGTATAGTTTTTAACCCATTAAGCCATTATAAATACATTAACTAGGATAAGCAACTGCCAGTTTACTTAGTCATGACTGTCTGGGCTCTCATATGCAAGTTACACAGAATACGATTCCTTTGAGCTCCCATGGAAAATTACACTTACACAAATGAATAAAAGAACAAACAAAATCACCCTGTAAAGAGTGTGTTACTTTACTATGTACTCATGAGCCACTTTGCAAATGATCAAAGAATTTTAAGATAGTTGCAAAACCTGGAAGGGACACTGACACTGATAAATGTACCTGACTAGGTATTTATTTCACCAGTGTCACCATGAGATCATCCTAATGCCACTGCAAATTAGGGAATCATCATGTTCCATGCATAGGCAGGGGTCTGAGGAATGTGGTATGTCACGTCACTTGTCCAGGAATTCCTATGGGGCCTGGGGCTGAGCCAGAAATTAGGCAAAGGTCTTCCAAGGCCTAGTTCAACATCTTAATTATAAGACCAAACTTCCTGCCCCCTAAGCAGGAAGTGTGGTGAGCAAGACACAAGAAGTCATTCTTCTGCTCTACTCTGTGCTGATTAGGCGTCAACTGGGGTATTGTGTACAGGTCTGGGCATCATATGTCAAGAAAGGCATGGAGAAATTGGAGAGGGTCCACAGAAGAGCAACATGAATAGTGAAGGTCTAGAGAGCATGACCTATGAGGGAAGACTGAAAGAATTGGGCTTGTTTGGTTTAGAAAAGAGAAGAGTGAGGGGGGACATGATAGCAGTTTTCAAATACCTAAAAGAGTATTGAAAGGAAAGGGAGAAAAACTATTTTCCTTAATTTCTGAGGACAAGAAGCAATGGGCTTAAATTGCAGCAAGGAAGGTTTAGGTTGGGCATTAGGAAAAGCTTTCGAACTGTCCGAGTGGTTAAACACTGGAATAAGTTACCTGGAGAGGTTGTGGAATCTCCGCCACTGGAGATCTTTAAGAGCAGGTTAGATAGATGGTCAAGATGGTGCTTGGGTCTTGCCGTGAAGGCAGGGGATTAACTCGATGACATTTCAAGGTCCCTTCCAGTTCTATGATTCTGTGATTCTAAGCAAAGTCGTTTAAACCAAATTAGTCTCAGATCTGGTCCATACTAGCCTAATCATCTTTTTGATAAATAAACACAGCTACAGTAGTTCTCTCACTGACATAATTGGAAGGTAATGAGCCCAGACTCATTTCTTGGGATGTCACCCTCTACCAGAAATTGTATTTTTGTAAGTGGTGAATTGTAAATATGTGGCCCAGTGTGGTGTTCCCTCAGTGCTTGGCACAGGAAAAGCGGTGGGAGGAGGAAAGAATTCTTCAAGGAACCCAGCTGAATGGACAGTTCAATCTCAGACCATTTACAGCCAAGATCTTCAGAGCATTGAGACATCTGCCTGGTTTTGCTGCTCTATCTGGCTGTAATTTAGTTGTACTGAATGACCCAATTTTCTTCAGTGTCTCATATAATAGGCCTTTTCACTCATGAATAATTTTCTGCATCAAACAATGAGACTTGACGTCCATCCTGAATTGATTTTTTTAAGCTTCCCCCGCAACCCTCTTCATTTCCTGACTGAAAACAAGAGGAAGGCCTATTGTGTAAATCTTGCTCTTGAATTACAGAGAGGAGCTGCAGATTTCACTGACTGCATTTAAGATGCACGCGTGCCATTTCTGTGTGGACCACAAAGACAAGGGAACCAAACTACAGCAAGGGGAGTTGGATGGGAGCTCAGGATTGGAAGAGCAAGGAGAGCTGCAGGTCAGAACTGAGGTGCATTGACAATGCTGCATAGGGGAGGACAGAGAACCTGCCCTTCACTCTATCAGGTTTAAATCTCATGCCACTATTGCCTCAGGTTTACAAACGTGCACACTTTCT
Organism: Carettochelys insculpta; assembly: GCF_033958435.1. Lineage (NCBI taxonomy): Eukaryota > Metazoa > Chordata > Testudines > Carettochelyidae > Carettochelys > Carettochelys insculpta. The sequence continues at coordinate 5,351,904 of NC_134147.1, read as the reverse complement.
ATCTGAACCACGTGCTTTCCATCCATTCCACGGCCACCATCATCTTGATGGAGTTAAATGATGCAGCCAGACAGTCTGAGATCTGGGTTAAATAAGTTCTTGGCATTGCAGCATGTGCAAGCAATTCTCACAGCGCAGAACATCTGGAGATCATTATTCATTAAGAACGAAAGATGCTGTTCTGTTTGTGGAGGCATCAAACGTGCTTTGGATCTGATGCAAATTTGAGTGACAATTAATGACACAGCAGCATTTCTTAGGCAATATGATTACTGTCTAGCATTAAATGAAACCTGTTTGAGCTGAAGTGCACTGCATGTTTCCAAGCATGCATTCATTTATACCAGCAGCACACAAGAAGGGGGACTTTTAAGCAGCACACAGTAATTTTAAGGCCCCAAAGTTGAGATATAGATATAGATTTGGACAGTGTGAAACTAGCTCTGATACTGCTTGCAGCAAACTCTTTCATATCCAGGAACCCTGGGACCATGAGGTTGCCGGATGATCAAATATTCCAGTTAATAGACAGCAGCTGTGAGGAGGCACAGGCAGGGGTCAGTGACCCCCCCCCACAATAATAAAGGTTAGCTCCCCCTGCACCCCAATGCCAGCTCCTGCTCAACCACTGCCCCTACATTGTTGGAGGGGTGGCATGGAGCGGCTTGGCGATGGCGATGGGGGCTCGCACATGGCTGCTCCATGTGGGGAGCCACTCTGGGTGGTGGACACTAGCTTCGAGAGCGGAGGAGCCAGCTGGCTTGTCACACACTCAGCATGGAGAAATGCAGGGTGGGCTCTGAGCAAGCTGGCCCTTGGAGGGTAGGGCATTGCTCACATCGAATCATAGAATCATAGGGCTGGAAGGGACCTCAGGAGGTTATCTAGTCCAACCCCCTGCTTCAAGCAGGATCAACCCCATCTAAGTCATCCCCAGCCAGGACCTTGTCAAGCCGGGACTTAAAAACCTCTAGGGATGGAGACTCCACCACCTCTCTAGGCAACGCATTCCAGTGCGTCACCACTCTCCTGGGGAAGTAGTTTTTCCTAATATCCAACCTACTCCTCTCCCTCTGTAACTTCAAACCACTGCTCATTGTTCTGCCAACTGTCACCAATGAGAGCAGTTTCTCTCCATCCTCTTCAGAGCTCTCCTTCAGGAAGTTGAAAGCTGCTATTAAGTCATCCCTCAGTCTTCTCTTCCGTAAACTAAATAGGCCCAAATCCCTCAGCCTCTCCTCATAGGTCGTGTGCTCCAGCCCCTTAATCATTTTTGTTGCCCTCCACTGAACCTGCTCCAGCACATTCACATCTTCTTATATTGGGGGCCCTAAAGCTGCATGCTCAGTTCTGCTCTGTGGCCCAGTAAGAAGGGGAAGCGGTATCATGGCAGTGATTACGCCAGTTTTTTGAGAGTTTTTCTGTTTTATCCGGTATTCACTCGACCAGAACCCACCACAATGTTTATCTTTGTCTCTTTAATGTGGCTGTACTGTGCAACCAAGAAGTACTGCTTACCCCGGAAATAGGTAGCATCTAGATAAGGCAGGAATCAATGGTGCTATTTGTGGACTTTACCTAAAGCAAACCTAGGCATGTGTTGAAGTGTTTCTCTGGATTAAGGCCAGAAAGCTTCTTACTTTCGGGGTCAGGCCAGGATTTTTCCCAGATAGCAAGAACAGAGCAGAAAACCCACAATAACACCCTCAGCCACCCAGTCAACGCACATTTTTTCATGTTACTATCTTTGAGTTCCAAAAGGTACATATCTTGATAGGGCCATAGGCAGGAATTTCTGAGGGAGGGTGGTGTTTTGTTTTGTTTTTTTTCTTGCAAGTGTAAACTGCTTTTTTTTTTAAATAAAAAGGAGCTCAAAACTGCCATGCAAGGAGTGCACATGAGAAGTTAACGAAAAATAGGCATAGAAACAGTTATTGGTGAAATGATTTCATTATAACATACTAATAATAAAAAGCAGCCAAGTAGCACTTTAAAGACTAGCAAAATAGTTTATTAGGTGAGCTTTTGTGGGACAGACCCACTTTTTCAGACCCACCCTCGCCCCCTTCCTTTCCTCTTGCTAGTGGCCAATGGCATGCTGGGAAATGTAGTCCCTTCTCTGCTCCAGGGCCAGCTCTCTAGGCAGGGAGCTGGCCAAGGAACTACAGTTCCCAGGGTGCTTCGGGGTCACTCATCATAGTCTCTAGGGAGTAGCGGAGAGAAACCATACATGTGTGTGGAGGGTGTATTTGCATGCTAGGTATCATCCTCCCACCCCCGCCCATGTACAGGCCTGACTTAAGCCATTACAAACCTATCTCTTTATTTTGCTTCTCATCCTGCAGATGAATTCATACATTCTGTTGTTACCTACTCTTGTATGAGGATACAAAAGAATCCTCTGCTAACAAAGACAATGCATGTCTAAGAGAATGCTCATTTCATTTGTCTTTACAAAAGGGCTATCTGAGGTACAGCTATAACTAACAACAGAACGTTAATTTGCAGACCGTGTCGGACAAGCAATGGTTCCATTTATGCATGTTCAGGTCAGTTATTATATCCCACTTCAATACCACACTAATTACACTTAGAAAAAAAAAACTGTTAACACCTCTTTGGAATACACTTTTTAATGTAGCTTTTTCCCTATACAACTGTGTAAATTGATATAGTATGAAAAAGTCTTCTGCTCATTGGAACTAGGCATTGTCTAAGCCAGGGGTTCCCAACCTTTCCACTGGTGTGGACCCCCAAACCATTTGTGGACCCCCAATCGCCCCCCCCAAACCATTTGCGGACCCCCACTAAAGCCAATTCTAGTCACTATGTGCATTTCATTAAATGATAAAGTAGACCACAACATAGATTGTCGGACAGTAATTAATAACATGATTGGAAGATACTTAGTTTAAAAATAATAATTGATTGCACCTTTGCATTTTATTTAAAACTCATTTTCTATGATCATTTTTATTCATCAATACTCATCAATACTCTTGCGGATCCTCAGGGGTCCATGGACCCCAGATTAGGAGCACTAGTCTATGCACATGATTCATCGTAAGTGCTAGAGCTCCATCTGGTATACATCTATCCAATGGCAAGACTGCCGGGCAGCATGGGAAATTTATTCCAGCTGGAGATTCCAGCCCAAAACAGGGAAGAATGTGGCTTAAGCCTACAGAACTACGACCACCATGAAGCAGGTCAGCAGCCCGAGATGATCTAGAGATAAATGTTGGCTCAAACCATAGCGTTCCATTTCAGTTTTCGTAACTGAATATTGATATTTTACTGAAAAAATATTCCAACAGAAAATATTGAACAGAAAGCTACATTTGCCTTTCTGGAGGGGGCAGGCAGGGGACGGTGAACCCTGATGAAAAATTCCTCACTTAACGTCCATTAAAAGCGTACACCCAGGATCAATCCTGTCCTTCACGCAAAGGTATTGGAGCACCTACCGGGAAAAATCAGTAGGTGCTCAGCAGCCGCTGGCAGCCAAACTTCCTGAAAGGTAGTGAGAGGAAGGCCTGGCAGTGCAGAGGCTAAAAGGAGCCTGTTTGCCCAATTAGCTCCAACCGGTTCACCTGCCACCAGTGTCAGGCCTGGAGGCAGGATGAAAGGAGAAAAGCTGGCCCAGTTCAGGGCTGACCAACAAGAGGCAGTAGCTCGCTCTGAGACTCGCAGGGGCTGAGCCAGAGCTGCTGCTGGGTCGGTCGCTGGAGGACGCAGCCTCCAAAACCTCCTCCAGGCTAAAAGCGGGGAGAATCCCACAGAACCTTCCCGCTAAGAAGTGGGAACTAGATGCTCAGGGCCACTCCCCAGACTAACCTACAGCCTCTAGGGTATGGGCTGAAGGCCTATACCTCAGGCCCCTAGACACCGTAGGGGCCTAGCCACTAGCCCACCCTGCCACTAGTGGGAACCGCTTACATGTCCCCTTGGCTTGGGTGGCCAACTTTCACGCTGTAAGTAAGCACCCTGGCTTTTCAAAATAAATCACAATACAAGCTAATCCTGTTTCAAAGCAGGCCAAAGCAGGCCACTTCCAACAAGAACCCCAGCACGATGTAACTAGATCCCCAGTGTGCTGTCTTGGTCTGTGGTGGGGCTGCTGTGCACCCCTAAACTCTCCCCCTTTGCCCCTTGCCTCTGTCGGTCCACCAAAGAGAAGCAAGAAGATACAAGAAGCCCCAAGCCAAAGAATTTACAAGCGAAAAACTAGCCAACATGCATTGCTCACAAGCCAATGGAGTAAAAATACAAACCCTATTTCCACATTTTTGCCAGCATTCGGGATGCTCTGGGGGGAGGTGAAGGACCAGGGACACTGTGCACTTGTGGGAGGAGGTGTAGACTTTGGGGAAGAGGGATGGAGCAGAAGCAGGATGAGGTGGGGCAGAGTTTGGGGGAAGGAGTGGAGTGGGGGCAGGGGAAAGGAGGAGTTGAGCACCCCTGAGCTAGAGGGGAGGTTCTGTGACGGCACGTGAGCACCCTGATTCTGTGCTGGCTTTGCTCCTGCCAACCTCAGCTGATTGTGCTCCTTCGAACGTTGGCTGTTCAAAGTGATGGACACCAGGCAACTTCGGGTTTCTTTTGCTCCACGTAGGGAGGTAAGTGAGCCATCAACCAACAGGTTAATGGGACTCAAAGAGCTAGAACTGGTGGTCATGCTTTGGAAATCTATGTTCTCATCAAGTCACTTCCACTTACTGCAGTTGAAGTAAATACCTGGGGTTTTCGGTCGATTTACAAACTTGCTTTTGGGGGGGTGGAAATGGGAATTAGATAGATGAGGTTGCTTTAAAAAACCCACCACCAAAAAGAGAGACCTCAAAAGAAGTTGTCTTAATGAGCAGAGGGAAGACAAAGAAAGATACACTGTGGCTGTGTCTACACTAGCTCCCAGCTTCGAAGGGAGCATGGTAAACAGTGTCGGGAGATTATTAATGAAGCGCTGCGTGCATATGCAGCACTTCATTAAGCTAATTCTCCCCCACGGCAACTTCAAAGTGCCGGCTTGAGTGTAGGAGGAGTACAGGGACTTCAAAGTACCGGTGGGTGAGCCACGGCTACTCGCGAGCGGGCACTTTGAAGTTTAACACTTCGAAGGTACCACAGGGGAGAATTAGCTTAATGAAGTGCTGCATATGCAGCGCAGCACTTCATTAATCATCTCCCGACACTCTACTTCCCATGCGCCCTTCGAAGTTGGGAGCTAGTGTAGATACAGACTACTAAAGCATACATGTCCTCATCTTCCAGAGCCCAATGGAACTGCAAAGGGCTGTTTGTGTTTAAAAAGCAACTGCATGTAGCCAAAAACGAAATGGCCCTTTTAAGTGCCCAATTAAAGTTTGGCATGGGATGTGTGTTAAGCAGACAGCTTTAGAGCTGTAGATTATCAAGTCCTTTTCCTGAGGGAAATTATTTGTTGCTTTTCTGATAAGGCAGAGGTTTTGTGAACTCTCCCACTGTTCTGCACAGACGGAACACAGCAGAACTCTATGTGGCCAATCTCACTGAAATGATCAGTTGTTTTTCTTCTTGTCTCCCCAGCCTTGACTCGTTGGAGGCCAAAGTCAGTGTAAAATGAAACTTGCCCAGAGCAAACAGAAATGTATTTTATTTCTCAATAGAAAGTAATGGGCTTTAATTCCAGTTTGCTCCTTCTTCTAGACAGGAGTCAAATTAAAAACACACATAGAAATTCAGATCCATGCAGACAGCAAAAAAATCCTTTTCGTCTGTAGATAAGTGACAGCTCACAGTCATGACTGGCTGTCTTGGAGGAGAGCTCACAGACCTCATTGGCTTCCCCATCACAGTTATTTTTCATGCTGGCATATTGGCTTCCCTGCCAAAGTCTATATAAATAGAACAGGCCCCGTTCAAAAGCTTGGCTGTAATAGCTCCTGAAGGTTGGAGAAATTCAAGTTCTGATCTGAACTTTGTAGCCATACTTGTGAGGCACTCATGCAGCCCATCTGCAAGGTTTCCACTTCAAAGCAGACCCCATCCTCCTTAGCAGGCAATATCAGATCCTACCTCTACCTCCTTCTTTTCATTTTTCCCTGTGAACCCCGGGGGCACAATTTGAAAAAAAAACAAAACAAACCCACACTGCTCAAGAGTTCAGAATCTGTATTTTGGTGCTTAAATAAGTTAAGCTGAGACAAATTTCAAGAGTCCTGAGCACATATGGCTTCCCATCAACTTAGCATGAAAACTCCAGCCCGCTTAATAAAACACTGTGAAATTGTGCCTGTGCAGGAGGTCCAACGACCTACCTAGGTTCCACACCCCTTGAGTTTCAGGGTTAACTGAACTCAATATACCACAGGTGTATGTGTGTGTATGTATGTGTGAGGAAATCGCTGTGGACCCATCAAGGCCATTTGAGCTCAGATAGCTGCCTGAGATTGCTTGAGACTAGACAGGAAGATAGAAGCCACCTTGGGAAACCTCCTGGAGGGAAGAAGGTGTGGGAGAAGGAAAGGTCAGAGAGGTATTTACATTGATATGGGCTGTTGATGAACCTGCCCATATTTATGGGTGACTGGTGAGACTTATTCACACTTCGGCCATGTCTACGCTAAAAAATCTTCAAAATGGCCATGGTAATGGCCAAATCGAAGAATACTAATGAGGCGGTGACATGAATATTCAATACCTCATTAGCATGCTGAAGTGCCGTGGTTTGCTCGCCCGCGGTTCATCTACAGGGGGGGTCCTTTTCGAAAGGGCCCTGCCAACATCACAATCCCCTTGTTCCTATCAGCTACACGCATGCCAGCTTGTTGAAGTTTGACGCTTTGAAGTTGCCATGGGGAAAATTAGCCTAATGAAGTGCTGCATATTCACCTCAGCACTTCATTAGTAATCTCTTGTGGCCCTGATTACCATGCCCCCTTCGAAGTTGGGGGCAAGTGTAGACACAGCCTAGGAGACCAAAGGATTAATCATCATCATCATCATCGAAATGGGAAAGGACTCCCTGACGAGTACTGCAGAAAGGGATCTAGGTGTTGTAGTGGATCACAAGCTGAATATAAATCAACAACGTGACAAAGTTGTAAAAAAAGCAAACAAGATTCTGGGATGCATCACAGTAGACCCCTGAGTTACATAGGGGTTGCATTCCTCAGAAACCCCGCATAACTCAAATTTCAGGCAAGTCAGGAAAGATGGGAACCAGGAGGCAGTTTCCTGGTTCCTGGCTCCCCTGTACTGGCAGAACCCAGGAAAATCATGTGCTGGTCAGTCTCCTGGGTCCTGCCTGGTTCCAGCTCCCCACCAATCTGGGAGCCAGGAAATTGACCAGTCCTGGAAGCCCATGTCACCTGTTTCCCAGCTTCCTCCAGCAGTAGCAGCTGTCTGCCTGCCCGGCTTACCCCAGCTGGGGGAGCCTGGTGGGTGGACAGCTGCAGAGGGACTTTGATTTGTGCTTAACTTGCATTAATGCGAGTTAGGTGCGACTTGAAATCACGCATTTCAAGAGTTTATTCAATTAACAGGAGTGTTGTGAGCAAGACACGAGAAGTAATTCTGCTCTACTCTGCACTGATTAGGCCTCACCTGGAGTACGGTGTCCAGTTCTGGGTCCCACATTTTTGGAAAGATGTGGAGAAATTGGAGAGGGTCCAGAGAAGAACACTAAAATGATTAAAGGACTAGAAAATATGATCTATGAGAGAAGGTTAAAAGAACTGCATTTGTTTCACTCGGAAAAGAGAAGGCTGAGAGGGGACATGAAAGCAGCTTTCAAGAACCTCAAAGGGTGTTACAAGGGAGAGGGAGAAAAATTATTCTCTTTAGCCTCTGAAAATAGGACAAGAAGCAATGGTCTTAAATTGCTGCAAGGAAGGTTTAGATTGAACATTAGGAAAGGTTTTCTGTCAGAGTGGTTAACTGCCAGAATAAATTGACTAGGGTGATTGTAGAATCTTCATCATGGGAGACATTTAAGAACAGGTTAGATAGGTGCTTGGATGGTGCTTGGACTTGCCCTGATGGCAGGGGACTGCACCTGATGATCTCTTGAGGTCCCTTCCAGTTCTAGCATTCTATGATTCTATTGAAATTAAGTCCCGCCTTTCAAATGCATTATGTAATTTATGCACAGCCCTTGTATATTGACAGAGGTGGGGTTAGAGCACTCTTCTTTCTTGAGCCTTACTAACCACAATATAAGCCACAGACTAGTGAGACCCTAGCAGTGCTTAATTTGTAACAAAAGGAGTGCAGGGATCAAGCAAATTTTCTGCATTCATAAGTAGGACCCTACCAAATTCATGATCTATTTTGATCAATTCCATGGTCATGGGATTTTAAACAATAGTTCCAGATTCCATTATTTCAGCTGGTTAAATCTGAAATTTCAGTCTTGTAAGTATAGAGCTGAACTCAAAAAGGAGTTGGGAGGGCTTATTTTGTGCATATGTGTGTGTGTGTGTGTGTGTGTGTGTGTGTGTGTGTGTAATACTGCTACACATACAACTGTGCTGCTGCTGCTGCCAGTGGCAATTCTGCTGTCAGAGTCGAGCAGCTGGAGAGTAGTAGCTGCTGGCTGGAAGCCCAGCTCTAAAGGCAGAACCACTGCCAGCAGCAGTGCAGAAGTAAGGATGGTGTGGGCAACAGGTTTGGCCCACCAGAGAATGGAAGTGGAAAGAGACAACAAAACCAACTTTGAGTGTTTTTCAGTAAAACTTCTGGTAAATTCATTCTGTATAAAATATGCACATGCATAAAAGTTCATTTAAATTCTGTGACTTTGCACCCTTGCAATCTTGATAATAAGCCTACTCAAGCGGTGTTGGAATTATTTTATTTGTCCTTCTGTGTTTACAGTGCTTGCACGTGTTCAAATGCACATGGCATATCAAACATATTAGAGACAGAGAAAGAGAGTAGAGAGATGGAGAAAAAGAATGCACAAAGAAGAAGTGAGAAAACAGGAGAATCACAGAAATCAACATGAGCTTAAAGGAAGGGAAAGGATTGGAGAAAAGGAATGAGGAAGTCAGAGACAGACAAGAGAATGTGGTCGTGGCAGATGCAGGTAGGGGGGAGCTGGGGAGATAAACAGACAGATGTGATCCCCAGTAATGGCTGGGAAGTGAAAGTTTTGAAATGACTGGTTCTTTCTCACATTCCAGCTTCACAGGACTTGAACTCCATATAAGAGTGGAAAGCACAGGCTCCATGCCTACTCCACCTGGGACTTTTCAAAGACCTGGCTGAAAAGTGCTAAGGTGTGCAATTCTGGAGACTAGGAACAGTGGGCCTGGGGACCATCAGCTTCTTCAACAAAAAGCAACTCCCAGCTCAAACACACCCTGCATCATTCTTAGTGGCTCAGCCCTCCACATATAGGGCTTCTACCTTCACAGCATTGGTTTGGCAGTGTGAAAAACATGCAGAGTAAATCCATATGCTTGGTGTGGGCTTCACAAATTGGACAAGTGGGAACTGGAGTCACAGGCTGGCAGAGGTACCAGTCAAACTCTAAGAAGTTATCGTCTAGTCTAGGTTTTTGAGCAGTGCACGTCACCATAGTATCTAACCACCTTCTAAAGATAAATCCAATAATACAATGAGCATGTGCTGCACATGATTCCATTCATGTTCTTTTCCATATATAGAAGTTTGCATATGTTTGATTTATTGGTAGTTTTTTTTTTCTAAGCTGAGGAGCTCTCTGCTGTTATTTGTGAAGACCAGGGTAAAGAAATGCAAAGAGGTGGCCCTGGAGGTCATTTCAATTCCTGAAGGACTGGAGTTCCACAGCCTTGGACAACTGACCAAGAGAGAAGCAGCAGATTCATATCTGCTTGGGCAAAGGTCACTTGGTTTCCTGTCCATCATCTCAGTAATTATCCAATCACTCTCAGTCATCCCTCTCACACACGATTTTCCATCAGAAGAATCACACTTGGTGCTGTTAAAAAGAAAGCAATTCAAATTGAAACCAACCACCATACAAGTGTGATAAACGGTGCAGAGGACTCGACCAGAGAATGTGGCAGTATAAGGCTATCCTTGTTTTTCTCGTCATTAATTATCTGATCTTGAACTCTCTGGAAGAGGGGCCTGTCCAAGAAGGGTATCTGCAAGAGGATCTGCTTAGGAAGCTAAGTACTGCTCAGAAGTATAACTAATGATCTTTTAATATCCAAGCCACCACATGGCTGGATGGCATTAACACATCCATCTGCTACAAAGAAACCTCTTCTAAGCTTGCTTCCCAAGGCATGAGTTAAACAGTCAAATATTTTCTATATTTTTTTTTTAGCAGGCAATAGCTTTTCAACAAAATAGAAATTTCGTTGGGGAAGAAGGGGAAAGGGAGGAGTTGAAAATTCTGTTTTCTGTCTTTGAAAATTTTCACCTTTTCATCAAAAGATTTGACAATATGGAAATTTTTCTCATTTCACCACTGTTCTTGAAGGTAAGGGGCTAAGAATTATTTCCCAAGCAATTGTAACAGTGAGTCAGAGTCATACCTGATGAAACTTCCCTGTCTCTCCTGGATGGAGGTACCCATGTGAGAGAAATTTGATATATGGAGCTTGTTGTCTGTTTAAATGTGACTTGAATGCTTGTGCTGAATGAGTGTTTAATGGTTAGGAATCAGTAAAAAAGTGAGATTAAGTGGGTCACAGCTTAACACACCACAACATTCTTTGCCACAAGAGGAACCTGAAAATCTGCCTTCAAGAAATTAAAACCAAATCAGGAAAAGATACTAGTAGTGAGAGCTACTATGGAAAATACTATCTGCTGTTCTGCTCACAATGTCCATGAATGTGGAATAACAGTTACAGCACAAGCTTTGCCTTGGAGTTTTAGCTCCATGGGGAGGCTCCTTCACCTGACTGGAAGCTCGTGGACACCAAAGAAAGAAAGAAAAGGAACTCAATGTTTTATGTAATGGCCTGGAATACTCACGTCAATGTATTCAACAGATCAGAACAGGAGAATCAGATTCTGGTGCTCTTCTCTATGAGGCAGTCTGTCCAACTCCGAGTAAAACATAGAATGTCACTTTTCTGAAGTATCCCAAAACTCCCTTGGAAGTTGACAGTAATTGTCGGAGGGGGGGTACAAAATCTTTTGGAATATATATATATATATATATATATATATATGTATGTATGTATGTAAACCTCCTGCCCCATGGTCTAGTGAGGAAAGAAGTCACGCCGCTGCATGTTCCATCCAACACAATGACCAAGCTAAGGATTTCTCAGGGCTCAGAAAGGAATGGAAACATGCTGACAGTATCCATTAGGGCAGCAGAGCACACCTTCCAACAGCTGTGGAAAGTCTCAGGGCCAGGCTTTCACAGTACAAATAGCTACTCTTAAGAAGGTAATGACAGACCGCAAATGCTCTGAATGCCCCAGTTTACACATTGGCTGGAGTCTAAAAACACCAGTGACCATAGTCCAGCTCCTCTGGCTTACGGAAAACCTATGAAAGGCTGAGTTAGGGAACACTTGGTAGCTCCTTTCTCAAATTACACCATAGCATCCCAAAGATGCTGTGCAGGCGTGTTGTTCTTGTCTCGCTGGATCTTGTACCATTTCTGTAAGGCTGGGATTTACAAAGGAACCTGAAGGAGGGACACACCCAACTCCCACTCAAATTCAACAGGACTTGGGTGCCTAATTCCCTAAGGGGCACTGAAAATCCCAGCCTGGGTGCCTGAACCTAGGAGTCTAGGATTTCCCCAAATTGAAAGTGTCTTTTATGGTGAAATTAAACACTTTCCCCAGCAAGCAACGCTTTCTACTGGATTCTCCCAATCCGATCATTTTAAGGAGGAACATCTCCTGGATAAGACTGGGTGAAGGACATTTTCCCCCATTTAGCTCATGTTACCCCTGTCTTGTTCGGTTGTGTGCTGGACAAAGAGGGGGATGGATACAGACACATCAGCCCTTCGTTTACCTTTGCATATTTCCAGGGGATGCTCGCTTCATACACATGGCCTCCTTATGCCGCAGGGCTCAGATTTGCAAAGCTGCCGTTCATTTCAGCGGGCGTGGAGCACCTTACTCTCTTAGGCAGAACTGAGAACAGCAGCCTGGGTTTATGTCAGAAGCAAGTCCCAGGATTCCCTCTTTATACATCTTCTTTGCTTCGACCTCAATGTCTGCTACTCTCTGCCTCTCCCAAAATAGGCTCTACAGCACATTCTATACCAGAGCACAGGGGAGCTTTGAAAGAAGGCACCTCCATTCTGACCTTTGCTCTATGCCGAGAACTTTTGTGCTGCTCCAATGCTCTGTTCTACTCGGGCACCGTCTCTGACTGAGGGAAACACTTCAGGAAGCAAGGCTTTATTCTGCTGCTTACAATTGCCAACAGCGGTGTCCCTTGGCGCCTTTATTGTCCAAAGGTGTTTGAATGTAAAGCTCATACATAACAGTGAGTTTCCTGAGAAGCTGATGAAAAGCCTTTTGCTATTTCCCAGCCCTGCATGGAATGCAAGACCTCAGGTGTCTGGGCTTATCTTCCAACTGAACTCATTCATTTAATGCCACCCCCAGATTATTTTTCGTAGTTAGAAGAAAAGCATAAAACACAAAGACACAGCAGCTGAATTCTCGGCCATTCATCGTTCATGGCGTGCCTGATGCTCAAAGCAGGTGTTTCAAGTTCCCCCTCCATTCTTAAGAGGCTAAAATAGGACACTGTCTCTTTAAATTTTAAGGGATGGAGTAATTTTTGATATGGGGATGGTGGAAGGGGGAGCATGTGATAATTCATAGCATGAGCTGGTTGAATTCTGAAAAAAAAAATCCTGAAAAGATTTCTTGAAACGGATTTGCTTCAACTGTTGTCATGCTCTTTTTGGGTTTGCTTCCTTCAAACGGTCCTGCAGTTGAGATTGGCTAGTACAAGGATTTTATGGAGGGATAATTACACGCTCAGAGGAAATGTATATTCAATTTACTGCCCACAAATATTGACACACTGGCAACCTGATCATAGGTCTAATCCAAAGCCTATCAGACACAATTTGATGACTCCCCCGGAACACAGTGGGTTTCGGGGCAGCCCTGAGAAGAATTATGCTCAGCCAATCAGGGAGCAGACGTGTGTGTCCAATCACAGCTAAGCAATGTTGCTGGTGTTTTGGAATGTGAATGTCAAAGCTGCAGGCCATTGAATGGAAGGCATTTGCAAAAAAAAAAATGTGGAGGGGTAATTTTCAAAAAAAAGGGGAGTAAGTGTTAGCAGGAGAAGAAATGCACCATCTGGGCATCCACAGCTCAGATAACCAATCAAAGCTTACAGGTATTGTTGAGAATTTGAAAGTGGGGGGCAGCTTGGGAGAAAGTGACCGTGAAGTCACAGCATTCTTGATTCTAAGGAACGGCAAAAGGGAGAACAGGAAAATAGAGACAATGGATTTCTGGAAGACAGATTTTGGTAAACGTGGAAAGTTGGAAGGTAAAGTCCCACGGCAAGCTTAACTAAGAGGAAAAACAATTGAAAAGATTTGGCAGTTTTTCAAAGGGACATTATTAAGGGCCCAAAAGTAAGTTATATGTCTGCACAGGAAAGATCAAAAGTACGGTAACAGACTGCCTTGGCTTAGCCGGGAGATCTTGCATGAGCTCAAAATCAAAAAGGAGTCATAAAAGGTAGAAATTGGGAGAAATTACAAAGGATGAGTACAAACAACAATACATGTGTGCAGGGGCAAGATTAGAAAGGCAAAGGCACAAAATGAGCTCAAACTAGCTAGAGACATAAAGGGTAACAAGAAGACATTCTATAAATATATTAGAAGCGAGAGGAAGACCAAGGATAAGGTAGGCCCACTGCTCACGGAGGCAGGAGAAACAATATCAGGAAACATCAGAGATGCTTAAATTACTTATTTGTTTTGGTCTTACATGAATATGTCATAGAACTGGAAGGGACCTCGAGAGCTCAAGTCCACTCCCTTGCCCTTTCTGCAGGACCAAGCACCAACCCTAATATATATATGTATATTAATCTATTTGCCCCAGGTCCCTTTATAGCTTTATGGACTTGCTGTATAAATACCAACAGGCCCACCCAGAGAGGTCTGGGGCCCTGTACCTTATGTTCACTGGGGCCCCACTTCAAGTTTGGAGGGCTTCCTGAGCTTGGGACCCAGCACAATTGTCACATTGACCTGCCCTTCTTTGAGCTCTGCCTACACATTTTTTTATGCACCCTCAGCTAAATCAGTGGCTTCCAATGTGTACCTCTGGTTGTACTGAAAGGTCTTCCAAGAGGTACATCACCTCAGGATTGATCCTGCTTTCAGAAGGGGATTGGACTTGAGGACCTCCTGCGTCTCTTCCAACCCCATGAGTCTATGACTCTAACTCATCGAGACATTTGCCTAGTTTTACAACAGGCTACATACAATGCATTAGCAAAGCCAGTTCAAACTAAAATGTCATATGGACAATGACTTGCTTATGCTGGCCTATATATGGTTCATTGAAATTTCAGTACAATACTTATATTCCAATTGATATATTATAATTCTATGTTAAACATGAGAAAGGCAGCAATTTTTCAGAAAAAGTGTGTGGTGACACTTCTGTATTTTTATGTCTGATTTTGTAAGCCAGTAGTTTTTAAGCGAGGTGAAACTTGGGGGCACGCAAGACGAACCTGATCCCCGAAACGGGTATGGTAGTCTGGAAAGGATGAGACCCACAGAGCTAGGCTACAGAAGACATATCCATTTGAGTGAGCACCTAGGCCCTGATCCACAGAAGGTGCTTAACTATCTAACTCATTGAAAACATCCTAAATACTTTTGACGAACCGAGACTTACCCAGGGCTGCTAGCTGGACACGTGTGTGGCGGGGGTGAGAGGAGGGGAGCAAAAGGGTCAGCAGCCCTGAGGCCCAGTGATTTAAACGGCCCAGGGCTCCTGCCCACAACTGATGCTACTTTGGCAGTAGCAATGACCCTGAGTCCTTTAAATTGCCACTGAAGCCCCTGGTGGTGTGTACCCAGTGGTGTTGAAGGGCTGGTCAGATGGAGGATAGCCTCTAGCCCCTCCCCTTCCATCCAAGGCTCCTCCCCTTCCAGGTGGCCTGGGAAAATCTGTCTTCAGCCTTGCCCTTACTCCCACGAGTTGTCCCACTGAAGTGCTTACCCAAGTGGGAAAGAGCTGGATAATGTAGCATATACATTGATTCATATACCTCTGGAGATTTCTGACTGATGAGAAATTGCCCTTCACCAGCCTACATTGCTGAGCATTGAAAGTGATGGATCAGGGAGCAGGTCGCTCAACGACCCCCTCGGACCGCCAGCAATCAGCATCCGGAATGGGTAAAACTCTAGTGTAGCAGTGTGGGGATGTCTCAGGCAGCGCGCGTGTGTTCGAGTCATTGTCATGGTGGGTATCAACAGGATATCCACTATAGAAGAGTTGCACAGCAATTGACACCCTCGCAACAATCGATGCCCGCCGGAAACAACAGCACTAAAAAACCGACGAGCATCTCGCAACTGACCTGGAGTCAGCCGCAGCAGGGACTGGTTTCAAGTGGGAATTCGGCACTTTTGAAAAATATTATCTGTTGTGGGGCTAGATTAAAATACACACAGATGAACTGAGATGTGGCATTTGTCCCAATGCACCACAAAACACTTTAAAGCTGCGTCTACACGTGCACGCTACTTCGAAGTAGCGGCACTAACTTCGAAATAGCGCCCGTCACGGCTACACGCGTCGGGCGCTATTTCGAAGTTAACTTCGACGTTAGGCGGCGAGACGTCGAAGTCACTAACCTCATGAGGGGATGGGAATAGCGCCCTACTTCGACGTTCAACGTCGAAGTAGGGACCGTGTAGACGATCTGCGTCCCGCAACGTCGAAATTGCCGGGTCCTCCATGGCGGCCATCAGCTGGGGGGTTGAGAGATGCTCTCTCTCCAGCCCCTGCGGGGCTCTATGGTCACTGTGGGCAGCAGCCCTTAGCCCAGGGCTTCTGGCTGCTGCTGCGGCAGCTGGGGATCTATGCTGCAGGCACAGGGTCTGCAACCAGTTGTCGGCTCTGTGTATCTTGTGTTGTTTAGTGCAACTGTGTCTGGGAGGGGCCCTTTAAGGGAGCGGCTTGCTGTTGAGTCCACCCTGTGACCCTGTCTGCAGCTGTGCCTGGCACCCTTATTTCGATGTGGGCCGCTTTGGCGTGTAGACGTTCCCTCGCAGTGCCTATTTCGATGTGGTGCCGCGCAACGTCGAAGTTGAACATCGATGTTGCCAGCCCTGGAGGACGTGTAGACGTTACTCATCGAAATAGCCTATTTCGATGTTGCTACATCGAAATAAGCTATTTCGATGTTGGCTTCACGTGTAGACGTAGCCTAAGAGAGGGGCCCTCCATCCCCAGTCTAAACAGCCAAGGGCTGCCCCTGAAGGGAAACCAAAAGATGGACCAAAAGCTCAGTTTCTGTGCCCTTTCTCTGCCCTGTCATTTAATATTGTCACACAGCTTCTCCTCCCTGTCTTTTTTTTAACAATAGCAGAGAATATGTCACCCATATGCTGCTGTTGCCGAACAACTGCTATGATTAAGGGGTTTGGAACAACGGACACAAATTACAGACTGGGAAATCTGGTCAGCGTGACATGTTGGTGAAAAATATGCAGGAATGAGCGGCCAACGTACAGTTCCACTGCATTTGCAAAGAGCACGTAAAAAGCTTTATTGTTGGGCATCTCGCACTGTTGGCTGTTTTGTTTCAGTCCCTTGGTCTTAAAGCTACAGGATCTTTTTTCAGTCCAACGACTGATAAATTGCCTAAGAACACTTTCCATTCCTTCCGCCAGTTACGGCAGTCAAGTCTGGTGACAAACCCATGCAAATTCCAGAAATAAGTTGCCATGTATTCGAAGAGGCTGCTGGTAAAAAGCTAGAAGACACATAAGGTACAGGTTGAACCTCTCTAATCTGGAACTCTGTCCTCCAGCAACATCCTCCGGCAACACCCGGCATGATTTTAGTTAGCTGGACGACCACTTATCACGGGCGTGGCCAAGTTTCCTGTGGTCCCATAAAGTTTGTTTCCAGCCACCGCTCCTGGCTCTCAGTGTTCTGGGCTGTTATTTAGCTCTAATTTACCCCTCAATACCTTCTAAGACCCCAGTAAGCAGTGGAAGTGTTGCTAATGCTGCCAGACAATATTGATCTCCCGTGGTGCAGCAAATTCTCTCATTTGGCACCAGTCAGGTCCTGAGGTGCTGGACTAGAGAGGTTCAACCTCTAATTTCATTTTCTAAGGAATAAGTGACAGTCTTTTTTAAAATGTGGCTTTAATATTAAAGCATAAGAGGGTCTAGAAGCCTTACCCAGATTTGTAAGGTGTGAGAACTCAAAATGTAATTTGAGTGGAGTGTAAACCCTTGAACTCCATCCTTATCAAAGAGGTCCTCTCTCCAGTCCATTCCCCTGCACGTTCAGCGTCAGCCCTCTAGAGTATGTTACAATCCAAGGCTGGTTGGGCCCTGCTGGTGATGTCGCTAACATATACCAGCTCCCAGCTGTGCACAGCTGGTACCCTCATCATTAAATCACACACAAAGCGATCCCTGTTCTCTTTATGTTAATAAATGTCTGCATGTCAGGGATGAGGGAGAATGACAGGCAGAGGACATAATGTCCTGTAGGAATAATGGGAGAGGACAGTCTTTGGAGGGGACCAGTGAGAGACAAAAGGGACAGTGTAGCTTTAAAAGCCCCTCAAGTGCCACACGGCTGTTTCAGTCACTTACTTTCTAACTCCCTTTCCAGTCTAGAAGTTAAATTAGCTAGGGCATTTCCAAAAACAAGTGATAGGACTACTGGCTGAGTCAGTGGGGTTAGACAGTGACTGCTGGGTCAGACAGGCAGCCTTACAGAAAACAGCTTTGCGGCAGATGAAGGGTAAGCAAAGCACAGTCCAATGCAGAGAAAGCCTTGGTTGGTCCTGCTTTAGGCAGGGGGCTGGACTTGATGACCTCCTGAGGTCTCTTCCAGCTCTAGGATTCATTTAGATGATTGATCTGGCCTCAAGGTCAGAAAGAAGCCCTGTCTAATCCTCGGCTATCTATGCAACACGCTGTCAGTGATTAGTGCTAATCGTCTGGGTTGGTGGACAATCACAGCTTTGTTTTCTTGCATGGGAGACAGGTAAATCAGGCTGAATCATCTGTGTCATGCAAATCGGTGGTGACTATTTTACAAGGTCCTGTTTTGTTCCACCTTAGAAGGCACCTTCTGAAGCCAGTTTGTCAGAAACTAGGAAAGAAAGCCCCGTCCCATTTCACCAGAGAAGTAAAGGGACAGATCTGAAGATGCTGACTGCTTTCTAGAGTGAGATCTGACCTGTACACTAATTGCAGGCAATCTAATATTAGGCAAACGGCCGGGGGAAACTTCCCAAGGAGAGAAGCTGCTAGCCTGTGTCAGTCTCTTCAGGGGTGTGGTTCTAAGCCCTACACCTGCATGCAGCCCAATCTCTAGGCATTCCCTTCCACCAAATTTCGATTTGCATATGCTAATGAGCTGCATAGACATTCCAGGTAGGTAGACCTTTAACTGCCCAGTCTGTCGGTGGCTGCATATCTAAGGAGATAAGCGCCCAAGTCCCATGTGGGAGGATGCTTAACTCTTGAGTGCCTATGAAAATTTCAGCTGGTAGCCTTGGGTCTAGGTCTACTCTACAATTCAACACCTGTGAGTTACCCCATTGGCTGCCTTAGGCCAGGGCTGTGGAACTGTGGTGTGGCCAATTAGGCTCCAGATCAAACCTGACCTCTGGGGCCCTCCTGCCTCATGGAATTCTGGAGCTCAGGTCCAGTCCAAGACCAAACATGCATACAGCAGTTTTACAACCCACAGCCCAAGAGCTGCAAGCCCAAACCAGCTGACGCCGGGCAGCTGCAGACGTTTCACTGGCCAGACATACCCCGAGCAGGTGTGTTTAGGCCACACTGAGAACTGTCCTTGGAAGCCACTTAAGAGATACCAAATGGCTAAGGTAATATCCTTTACTGAACGCCTTCTGTTGCAGAGAGAGAGAAAACAGTTTGAGCTTATGCAGAGCTGCAGACCTGACAAAGAGCTTTGGGGAAGCTCAAAAGCTGGTCTCTCTCCCCAACAGTAGTTGCTCCTATAAAGGACATTACCTCCACCACCTAGTTCCTCTCATCCTGGGACCAACACGGCCACAACTTTGAAGCCAATAGGAGCCTTTTCGTTGTATTTCAGCAAACTTTGGATGCCATCAAACAAGATGGGGGAGGGAGAATCCTAGACCACTTATTACAAGGTACAATCCAGCTCAGAACAGAAGTAAGGTCTAGATGCGTGTCTTACTCCATCTCCAATTTCTGTGACACCATCTGCCTTGCTAGGGGCTCAGTACGCATCGAAAATGAATGAGAACTAGATGGCTGTGAAAATCTTAACTGCCAAAGTACTAATGCCACTACCATGATGGATTTTTCCACACACTGTGCAAGCATTAAACTTCCACTCCCTGTGCCAGGGAGCCCCCGTCATCATTTTAGTTCTGCAGAGGGACCAGTGGAGGCATGGACGTTACATTACTTTCCCAAGCAGTGGGAAAGTCCGGATTAGCCATCAGGCTTTCCGCCTCGCGTACACTCTTTCAGACCTCTAAATGCTGTGCTGCTACTGACACAGGATGAGAGAATAGCTTTGGTGCTCAAAAAAGAAAAAAAAGAAAAAAGAATCAAGGCCTTTCATTCACTCTTCTAAAACTTGCGGATTGTTGGATTGTAGAGCTCATGGTGGAAAGCTGCAGACTAATTTAGGTAAAAGACTCAATGACTTTAACTTCTTCTGGTGGTGCGTGGGAGGTGGACTCTTCCCTTGTGGCAAAGAAACTGATACTGCCTACACTCAGGTCACTTTGCAGCCAGCAGGGAGGTGTCAAGTAGAGAGTAGATCAATACAGAGCCACTTAGATGCCCAGCTGACAAGTGGCTTCAAGGAGAAAAGTCCCTTTCTCCCCCTCCCAGCTCGTAGAGAGCCAGATAATTGAAAGGATTAGCGGTGCAATCAGACGTTGATTTTTCACCACATAGGTAACATGACAGGAAGGGGTGGACTCAATGATTGTGTTTCATCAGGCACTTCTCACCTGCCATGACTCCCTGCGCCGTTATTTTAAATCCACTTTGCTGCTCGTGGTTTTGCGTGGAAATTAACCTTGAGCCAACAAAGAGAGAGACGGTCAGAACCTTTTTGGCTGCAGTTGCAACGTCTCTAAGCTCAGCAGTCGTTACCATCCCACCTGCCTCCCTGAGCAAGCGATCAAAGGGCTCAACTACTGCCTGAGCAGTGCTATGAATATTTATAAGCTGGGTTGCTAATTGGAGCCCTGTTCTTTCCACTGGCACAGTCATGAATAACCTGGGGCATGCCCTGACGCTGGTCACCATGTACAGCGACTTACTAGGCTCGAGCAGGAGAGAGGGCAAGTCAGCAGAGTGCGAAGGTGAAATGAAACTCTGGGTTAATAGGAAGGTCATTGCAAACGAGAGTGGGCAAAGCAGAAGGGCTGACAGCCACGGTGGGCCCGGGGGCTCTGCACCCAGGAAGGGGAGGGGCCTTTAGTGCCACCTGAACTGCAGCACTGGGCTCCCCTTCACAGCCACATGGTGCAGTGGAGCAGAGCTGCAGGACTTCAAAGAAGGCAAGGGCAGCTGCCCCCTTTGCCCCACTGTTGGCTGGCCTGGGGCAAAGCATTGGTTAAAACCTGTAAGGTCCAGGCCTGCAGTGGCCGGTGGGAGATTTTTCCCCCATGTCTAATTTCAACAGGTCAAATCCTTCACTGGCCAAAGTCCACTGAAGACCCACACCTCTTTCTCAGGGCCAGATCCTCTGCTGCTGGAGCCTGTGCATCTGGCTTTGGGAAAAGGATGCTCCGTCGCGGCCTGCAGACAGAAGCCCTCCCTGGGCTGCTTGTATCCAGGGCAGCATTGTGGGTGGGCTGGAGGAGGAATCCACTCCCCGAGAGGCCAGGTATTTGAATAATGCAGCGCGGTTTGTGCCAGATGGAAAACCCTCCCCACCGCTGCCAAGCAGGTTTGTCCACTACGAGGACGAGGCAGCCTCACGTTGGCTAAGGCCGCAGCCCCATGTGAGTGCCTGCTTGTGTTTTACTTGGAGCCAAAGGATGTGGCAAAAGAGAGAGAGAGGGAGCTGAAAGGTCAGGCCAGGACGGATTGCTGGGGAGACAGGGCCTGATCCTGAGTGGTGCCGAGCACTTTCAGCTGCCAGCGACAACAATAGGAGATTTGGGCAATCGGCAGCTGGCAGCTGGCAGAATTGGGCACATCTGCATAAATAAGCAGCAAAAAACAAGGTACCCAACAGCACATGAGCCGTCACTGGAATGTGACTGCCATGGCCTGGGCTAAAACGACAAACTGCTGGAACAAGGCAGGAGGCCGCAGTGCCCAGCAGAGCTGGCCGACGGATGGCAATTCCATTTCCAACCGCCTTTGGAACACTTGTTTTTCATTCCTCGCTCGAACAAAACAATCTTTCCCACGTGTTTGCAAAACCAGAGCTGCAGCCAAGCCTTCATCTTCAGAGCAAAACCTGAGCTTTCCATGTACGTTATCTGGGACACAGAAGATCCAGAAGCAAGTCCTCACTCCTTTACCTTATTGAGAACAGAGCTTTGCATCCAAGAGCCCTCTGAATCAGGCAGACCTGGGATTGTAGGTCATGTCTATACTAGGCAAGGTAAGCTGACTGCGGAGATGCAGTTCCAGCTACAGCAGCTGGCGAGAGACAAGGTCAGGGGAAGCATCTGCTTCCTTTCCTGACAGACTATGTTTTTATTGTTGCAGGAAGACCACTCAACAAAAGAGGACCTAGGAACACATCACGGTGTGTGATCCATCCATGAGAGAATGAACTTTTTTCAAGACTCTTTTTTGCTTTATGGGTGGCGTCCCCAGGACATTCCTTGACTGTGTTTTAAATATCCACCCCGCTTCATCCAGGACAAGACAGGTTACACTTATGTTTTTAATATACGTTATGCTTTTTTTCTTTTCCCCTTACCCACCCTTGACTCCTGGATTCACTTGGTCATTTGTTATAAACTTGCACATGCCTTAACTTTGTTGGCTTGATTCACTTCAATAAAGCTTCTCATTCTGTATTAATTTGGGACGCTGGATGCATACTCGAGCGTGTCAGGTTCGTGAGGAGAAAGATGACAGCCTGGCAATGTAAATTAAAAACCAGAGGGTTTTCTTAGGCTACGCCTACGCTGTGAAGTAGGGCTGTGATTCCCCTGCTCCTGGCGACATACTCACGTTAGCTTGATGAACATTAGTGAGTGTCTGAATGGCAGCGTAACCATGGTAGCACAGGGAGTGACGGCAGTGGCATGGCTGAACTGTATCAAGTATGTACCCATGAATATGCCTTCTAATTTTTTTATCCATGTGTGGAATAAATTTTGCTACATGCACTGAGGCATCTGTGGACGTGCACCACCAGTAGGCACACACACTGCTGGCTGAAGGCATGCTGCTAATCAGCTGGGCAGCTCCTGAATCCCTCCTTGGCGGCTGCCCAAGAACACAGCTGACAGGGAACACTGGTACCCACTATTTTCAGGTGGAGCTGTCATGCCTCAGTCGTACTTCTGAGGATCATTGGTGTTGAGAGCTGTGGCCTAAGGTGAGAGCAGGGCCTGGATCTGCCCCAGAAGGAATAGGAGCAAGAGTGGAAGGACTAACTGCCCCCTTTGTCCCCCGCCTCCTTCCCCACCTCCAACCCCCGGCGGGCCTGCTGAGACTACAGTGCTATTCACACTTGTCCCAGGTCTCAGCAAGCACACTCAGCGTCCAGATGGAGGACTAGTGTGCAGAGCAGACATTTCTTTAGAAGACATAGGAGAGAGGTTGAAGGTAGTGCCTCCTCTAAAGAGGAGTTAGCAGAGTTTCATCACCAGCAAAAAATAAAATGGAAGTGACGATCCCCGTATCTCAATTCCACCAGTCAGGAAAGAGGGAATTCAGAGAAAAACCAAAGAAAACTTCTCCGGTGTAATCCAAGATGTAGTAAATAGAAAGAACAAAGGCCCTGATCCCACAAACACATGCAGACCTACCACCACCCGTATAAGGATTTCCACAGAATGCAGCAAGGCACTGAAATGGATTTAGTGATTTCGCGCTAGAGAAGACAAAGCACTGGGGACAAGCCCACTCCAGCTGAGGTAGTGTGAGTGATGTGACCCAAGAGCTTGCTCCTGTTTCTAACATTTCATATTTTATGAATTCTGAAACTGCAGCTCAGTCCAACCCTGCCACAGGCTTATTATACTTGCTTTGGCTCGCTTTATGTGCTTTTTTTTAAACATAGCACTAAGGTCTGATTTTTTATGGTCACTAATGAATCCCAGCCTACAGCCACGAAAGGTTCCAAACACCCCCAAAACAGGGGCAGGGGAAGGAAATGCTGGAATTGTTTTCTGAAAAATGGCCTGGGCATTGTGTGTGTCCGTCCATGTGTCCGTCCAGAGGAGCACAGCGGTCTCCTGAGATCCTGCAGAGGGGCAAGGTCACAAATTTACTCTTGCCATAAAGCCTGGACATTTAGTGTTTGTCTTTGCAGTTATATAATGTCTTTTCCATTCTTTAGTTGGTTGCTTCCAGGTTTCTGCAGAGAATTCTGAGCTGGCAGACTTTATGGCTTTAAAACTCGCAGAAATACAAAGCCCTATTTCCTGCCATGGTTCCAAACTCTGACAGATGGAGGTGGGGGAAGGTGTATTTTCTTCCTCTTTCATTTTTCCACGTTACCCTTGGGTTGGCACACTAAGGCCGCTGCGGATTAGTGGAAAGCTCATTTTACGGGAAAACTTCTGAATATGGAACCCCTATAAAGGCTTTTAATACCAAAGCTGGTGAAACAATAATGACATAGGACTTCAAAGTCTTTCCTTTTTTCGTTCAGCTGTGGAGCACGCCGTTCACTCCTCAAAGCAGCTGAATGAAAATGTTTAAAGCCCAGTTTACTATAGTGAAAAGGAGACCCCAAAATTTTTCATGGAATGTTGCAAGCCAGTTCTCCAGCAGGTGTCAGTCCAATAGAAAACCAATGAGGAGCTGCTTTTAAACTTTGAGAAAGGTCACATTCAAGTATTTGGGCAAACCATGCTCAGGAGGAAGGAAGATCTTGGTGGGAAGAGGACATGACTGAGACGCAAGAGCCCAAGGCTCAGTTGCCAGCTCCACCCCAGACTTTCTGAGTGAGCCTGTACAAGTTGCTTAAGCTCTTGTGTTCCCCATCAGTAAAACAGAGATAATACAACTTTATCTCAGAGGACAGTTGTAGGCATGTTTATCAGTGACTGTGGGGCACTTGAATGCTGTGGTGATGAGCCCATGGAGGTACCTAGATAGATTGGGTGCATTCAAGTGTAACTGACAGCATCCTTGTAACACTCCACCTCACAGTAGTACCCCCATATTCACCAATGTCATATCATAGTTAGATGACTGTACAAAGTTTACCTTCCAAGGCATTTATGTCAAAAGTACTGGTCTGTTGAACATTCACATCCTGTTGGATTGCTGGGGAAGTTATGAAGTTCTGCTGCGTGTGTGTGTGTGTTACCGAAATATTTCGTGTGTTTGGGAACACCCATAACAGGCCTTTCAACTGCAACAATAGGCAGACTGTGGTTAATGGCTCATCAACACCCAGCAAGGAAAGAATCCGCTATCACAGAAACTCTATATAGTGGAGTCTGCTCAGAGAGAGCATGTAGACAATGGAGACTGGTTGACTAATGGGGTCGGCACCCATGAACCAACCGTAGATCGTTCCAACAAGCTGGAAGAAACTATAAAAAAGGGAACATGACATCATCACTTAACCTTCTTCATACCCCCACTTTATACCTGGAGGAACATCTGGAGGACAAAGCCTTTGAACTTGGGAAGGGTAGTCCCAGCCCGGGAAAGAGTCCTCGGCTGCATTTTGAGGATCTGTGGTGACCTGTGAGTTGTCAGGGTGAAACACGGCTTGATTCAAATCCTGTTTAATTTGTAGAACTCAGACTGTTTTGCTTCTTAAGTAATCTATTGCTTTTCATGCAGACTACTTACAGTCACTTAAATCTCTCTCTCTGCAGTTAAATAAATCAGTTTTATATTTTACCTCAAATGGTGAATTCTGGATGAAGTGTGCGGGGGATCTCAGCTCGGTTTACAAAGTCTAGTAGTGTGTGTCCTTTTCTTACTGAGAGGTGGCAGAGTAGGTAGTGAATATACATTGGTCAGGCTTCTGATCAGGGCAAGATGGTACAGCTCCGAGGTGGTGGGCTCGGGATCTGGGAAGAATTGGCAGGAGCTTCTCTGTTGTCAGTTCACGAATGGCTGAGGACCATTTGAGAGCGTCCCTGCCTGTGGATGGCTGTGCCAGTGCAGCACCTGTTTGAAGTCTGTAGCTTAGCAACAGCATCATAGAGGCTACGTCTACACGTGAAGCCTACATCGAAATAGCTCATTTCGATGTAGCGACATCGAAATAGGCTATTTCGATGAATAACGTCTACACGTCCTCCAGGGCCGGCAACGTCGATGTTCAACTTCGACGTTGCGCAGCACAACATCGAAATAGGCGCAGCGAGGGAACGTCTACACGCCAAAGTAGCACACATCGAAACAGGGGTGCCAAGCACAGCTGCAGACAGGGTCACAGGGCGGACAAGCGCTTCTGGGGCAACAGCTAGCCGCTCCCTTAAAGGGCCCCTCCCAGACACACTCAGCCTGCACAGCACGCAGTCTGAGGAGCCATAGGCACACAGACCCCAGGCGACGCAGTCATGGACCCCCAGCAGCAGCAGCAGCAGCAGCAGCAGCCAGAGGTCCACCCAGCCCTCCCGGCAGGAGCAGGGCTTGCCCTGCTCCATGCCATGTGGGAGGCAGCTGAGCACCTCCTTGCTACACTGGAGGAGGAGCTGCCCCCAGGGCAGCAGGGCTCAACCCCCAACCCTGCAGCACCCCGCCCCCACCCCCGCCTCACACGCCGGTGGCTGTGGAGCTACCCCACCAGCACCGACTGGTGGGAGCGGCTGGTGCTTGGGGAGTGGGACGACGACCGCTGGCTCAGGAACTTCAGGATGAGCCGGCAGACGTTTATGGAGCTGTGCCAGTGGCTCACCCCCGCACTCAGGCACCAGGACACTGCCATGCGGCGTGCCCTCCCTGTGGAGAAACGGGTCGGCATCGCTGTCTGGAAGCTGGCCGCTCCGGACAGCTACCGATCCGTGGGCCAGCAGTTTGGTGTCGGCAAGGCCACCGTTGGGGCTGTCCTCATGGAGGTAAGCGAACCCACGGGGGGAGGGCAGGGCAGGGGAGGGCAGGGCAGGGCCACGCACACCCTGCTCACCCCTAATTGGTGCTGTCTCATGTGCTTTCCCTGCAGGTCGTGCGTGCCATCAACGCCCTGCTCCTGCACAGGCTCATGAGGCTGGGGGACCCAGATGCCACCATCGCGGCCTTTGCCACCCTGGGCTTCCCCAACTGCTTCGGGGCTCTGGATGGGACTCACATCCCCATCCGCGCCCCGCATCACAGTGGAGGACGATACCTGAATCGCAAGGGCGACCATTCTGTGGTCCTCCAGGCCTTGGTGGACAGCCGTGGACGTTTCCAGGACATTTATGTGGGCTGGCCTGGCAGCACCCACGACGCCCGGGTTTTCCGGAACTCGGGCCTGTGCCGCCGGCTGGAGGCGGGGACCTACATCCCCCAGCGGGAGATCCCTCTGGGGGACACCACCATGCCCCTCTGCATCATTGCAGATGCGGCATACCCCCTCCAGCCCTGGCTCATGCACCCGTACACGGGCCATCTCTCCGCTAGCCAGGAGCGCTTCAACGAGCGCCTGAACCACACGCATGCCAGGTGGTGGAGCGCTCATTTGGCCGCCTGAAAGGATGCTGGAGATGTCTCCTGACCCGCCTGGATGCGGACCCCAACAACATCCCCCTGATTGTGGGTGCCTGCTGCGCCCTGCACAATTTGGTGGAGAGCAAGGGGGAGGCCTTTTTCCAGGGCTGGGCTGTGGAGGCCGGCAGGGCCGACATGCAGCCACCCGCTGCCCCCAGTCGGCAGGTGGACCCCGAAGGAACTCGGGTCCGGGAGGCCCTGCGGGCCCACTTCGATGATGAGGGCGCAGGGTGAACTCTGCCAGGCCCCCCACTGCCCGCCCCTTCCTCCGCCACACTCCTGCCCCAACGCCCACACCATGGAGCACCCAACCGCACCCCCACTCCCACTTTTCCTGGACAGATGACAGCACGCACTTGTGGCTGAACTTAAACTGCTTTTTCTTTGAGAACTTTTTTTTTTAACTATAAATATATAAAACAAGAACAAACTATATACAACATGTGGATCCAAAGTAATATGTACAAATAAAACAATAGTAAGAAAAAAGTGTCCTCATTAATAAAAAGAAAACCAGGGAGGATAAAGAGGAGAACTATTTACATGGCGGGGGACTGGGCAAATGGGGGGCACAAAATAATAACTTCAAACTATATACGGGGGGGGGGCCATGTCCCGGGCCCCTCGCCCCTACAGTCCGGCACTGGGCATGGGTGGCCGGGAGCCCCGCCGCGGCCGCAACCCTGTCCCGGGCTGGCTGGGGGCGGGCCGGACCGGAAGATATGCCTGGCGAGTCTCAGCTGGCTCCAGGGGTCCCTCGGCACTCCGGCCCTCGGTGGTGGGTGGCGGGGCGACGGCGGATGGGATGGTGACGGGAGGACCAGCTGGTGGTGCGGCTGGTGGAGCAGGCACGGCGGGCGCTGCGGCGGCCGGCGTGGCATGGGGGGCCAGGTAGTCCACCAGGTGG
Source organism: Carettochelys insculpta (assembly GCF_033958435.1). Taxonomy (NCBI): domain Eukaryota; kingdom Metazoa; phylum Chordata; order Testudines; family Carettochelyidae; genus Carettochelys; species Carettochelys insculpta. Next base: position 5,323,978 of record NC_134147.1, on the reverse strand, counting down.
TTGAAAGTCTCCATGTAGGCCCCCCATGCCTCTTGGCGCCAGGCCAGTGCCCGCTCCTGCAGCTGCAGGTGCTGCTCCGCGACCTCCAGCTGCCGACGATGGATGGCCAGCAGCTCGGGGTCCAGTCGCTGTCGGATGGTGGTGGCGCGGGGTCCACCGTCTAGCCCGCCGTGGGGCCAGTCGGTCCTCGGCCGAGGGGCTGGCCTGGAGCGATGGTCCCGGAGGGCTCTCCGGGACCACTGAGGCCTCGCCGGCGCTCTCTTCCGGTCCTTCTGATGGTGCAGGTGCGGGACACAGGAGAGGAGGGGGGGAAGAAGAATGGAGACAGGCGTTAGTGTGGGCCCCGAGCCGTGGCCTTTGTCCCCCCAGCCCTGTGCTGCAGGTTCCCCATCCCCGTCCCCGGGAGATGCTGCTGTGATGGATGGGGTTCAGGGGTCCCCCTGCCCTGCACCCCGTCCCCTGGTGGGAGCGACTCTCATTTCACTCCGCAGGGTCTGACAGCAGGAGAGGTTTCTTAGGCCACAGATGTCCAGTTTCTCCCAGGAGTGACAGCACCAGCTGTCGGAAGAGACAGTCCTTCCAACCCGTCCTGGGGAGAAGACCCCAAGGGGTGCCCCTCTGGGATGCAGCTTTCCCCCTCCTCAGGCTGGCTGCCTTCCAGCTCTCCCTTCCCCTCGCCTCAACCTGTGGCCCCCGGCCCCCCCCCCCATTCAAAGCCAGCTCGGCTCCTCTCACCTCTTTGTTCAGGGCAGAGGTGTCACCTGCCAGCTGTAGCCCCAGGATCATCCTTTGCCCCTGGGAGCTATTCGGCTCTTGTTGCTCATATGTAGCCTGAGTCTCCCTTTTGCACTCCCCCCACTCCATCACATGCTGCTGCTGCGGGGTGTCCCACCCCCTCCTCCCGGGGGCCCCTCGAGGTTCCGCTCCCCCCTGGCCCGGGGATGGGGCATGGCACTGTCGTGCGGGGTGGGGCGGGCAGGGGCTGATGCACTGCTGTGAGGGCCATGGCTCTGCTGTCCTTGGGTCCATGGCCATGTGTGCATGTGGGGGGCCCTGGACACATATCTATTACCCCCCGCCCCTCAAGCCCAGGGGTGTACACCAGAGGGGGGTACATACCTGTCGGTCCACTCCCACGGTCTGGCGATCCCTGGGGGGCGGAGGCCCGGCTGCTGCTCCGGGATGGCAGGAGGAGGATCTGCAGCCCGGATTCTGCAGAGGAGGAGCCCCCCTCCTCCTCCTCCTCCTCCTCCTCCTGCCGCAATGTCCCGGGGGTGGGCTCCGGGGGGGGCCCCTGGGGTGCGGGGCTTACCTCCGGGGCGGACTCCGGCTGCAGGGCCTGCTGGGGCTCGTCGGCCGAAGTATCAAGGGTGGCCGGAGGGGAGGAGGTGTGCCGGGGGCCCAGGATGTCCCTGAGCTCCCTGTAAACGGGGCAAGTGACGGGGGCGGCCCCAGATCGGCCAGCCGCATCCAGGGCCCGGGAGTAACCCTGCCGCAGCTCCTTCACCTTACTCCTGACGTGGTCAGGAGTGCGGGCAGGGTGACCCCGGGCGGCCAGGCCCTCGGCCAGCCAAGCGAATGCATCCACGTTCCACCTCTTGCTCCCCATTACCTGGAGCACCTCCTCCTCGCTCCAGAGCCCCAGCAGGTCCCGCAGCTCGGCCTCCGTCCAGGAGGGGCCCCGCTGCCGCTTGCCAGCCTGGCTGCCCTTCTGGCTGGGCTGGCTGCCCTGGCTCCCCTTGGTGGGGTCCCTTGGGGGCGCTGGGGGGGCTGCCGGGCAGCCATCGCAGCTGGGTGGGTGGCTGTGCTGGCTGAGGGACGTGCAGGCTGGCCGCATGTCTGGGCTGCCGCCTGCACGTTCCCTCAGCTTCCTGCACAGGAAGGGAGGGGGAGGGGACCTTTAAGGGGCCGCTCCATGCGGCCACCATTGAGCTGAGGGGCTGGAGAGAGTGTCTCTCAACCCCTCGGCTGATGGCCGCCATGGAGGACCCCACAATTTCGACGTTGCGGGACGCGCAACAACTACACGGTCCCTACTTCGACGTTCAACGTCGAAGTAGGGCGCTATTCCTATCCCCTCATGGGGTTAGCGACTTCGACGTCTCGCCACCTAATGTCGAAGTTAACTTCGAAATAGCGCCCGACGCATGTAGCCGTGACGGGCGCTATTTCGAAGTTAGTGCCGCTGCTTCGAAGTAGCGTGCACGTGTAGACACGGCTAGAGAGAGAGGAATTACCTCAGATTGGTAGGCCAGAGGACTCAGTGGCCCCACAGTGCAGGTTGCTTCTCTAGGTCCCCTTCACAGCCCCAGTCTGACCCGTGAATGATCCCTATGTGGTTCAGTGACATGGGGCCAGATGCTCTGGGGTTAACCATCAGCGTGACACCACTGACTTCACTTCAGTAGGGTACCAGCCGTTTACATCAACTGAGTTTCTTACCCTCTGTCTTTCACCTGAATCAACCTTTTGTGATGGAGAGAAGTCAGTCTTTACCGTGGCAGCAGCGACACTAGGAAACAATAGCCAGCCATTCACAAACAGCCTATTCTGTTCTCCAGTGGTGGGTAATGATGAAGGAGGGGCATTTTCTACATAACTCGCATTGTACGGACAGGAAATCTATGTACTAATGTATTCCCGCCACCGTTCACAGGAGGGGACTGTGTGCCTCTGGCCCACTTACAATGGATCCTTGTTCAGTCTTTCCAGTAGGAAGAAGCTACACATTTGACCTTATAAAAAGCAACAATTTTGCTTGGTAGAATGTGGTCGGCTGTAGCCCATCCTTTGCCAACTACCTGAAGTAGAGAACAATAGCAATGGCTGCTCATCCTGCTGCCATGTACTTCTGGGCAGTTCGTGTTTCCATCCAAAGCTATAAGTCAGTCTTGGGGGTTTTTTAAGGTTGCTGCAGGCTGGACTGTCTTGGTCCAAAAGGTGTTTTCAAAGTGCACATTGTGCTCCGATACACTATCCTCTCTATTTGACAATGGAATTTCAAATGCCTTTGGTTAGCTAGAAGGCTTTTTAGAGAAGGTTGGACAATCACCTGTCGGGGTGGCCTCGGTTCATTGGGTATGGTGTATGTGTACATTTGGAGACAGAGGGGCCGGACTAGATGACCTCCTGAGGTCCCTTTCAGCCCAACATTTCTATGCTTCTGTTATTCCATGATTTGTATCTTAGATGATTAACTCTTTAGCGTAGTCTCAAAAGCGGATGGGGAAAAAAAATCCAGCTAATATGTTGTTAGAAATGGCAACTGCACCACAGTCCTGGGCTGATGTTTCACTCCAAGTTGATACAGAACCTGGTCCAAAGAGGCACTCAGGTCAGCGGAAGACTTTCCATCAACTTTACACAGGCCTCTGGGCACAATCCAAAGACCAAAGTTAATCATCATTTTAGGGCTAACTAATGTTTGACATTTACACTGGAATATGGGGGTGGAGAGAAAGCAAAGTACCTGCAGATATCCTGGGTCCGCTGCCCTAGGGTCAGAACTAGAGTTGCTCAGCTACTATTGTCACCCACAAAGCACAGGTCCGCATCTTTAGGCACTGAATACAGTAATCTCTTTCCGTGGCCCTGCTGGCTCCCTGCCACAGGGGACCGCTGTCCCCGGCCAGATCCTTGGGCCTGGAGCTACCAGTGGGGTTCCCAGCTGCAGGGCTGCTGGGGTTCCCCCAGTCCCAGCTGGGTGCCCAGAGCTGGAGCTGCCAGAGGAGCTCCCAGCTCCAGAGCTGCTGAGGTTTCCCTGGACCTGGCTGGGTCCCTGTGTCAGGAGCTGCTGCTGGGTACCAGCACCCCAGCTGCGTGGCTGCTGGGGTCCCCCTGCCACCCGGCCGGGGATCCTGGCCGAGGCCGCCAAGGTGCCAGTATGGTATACTGGCCCGTACCGGCAGAAAAAAAGCACTGACTGTATGTATGGAAAACAGAACTGAAATGTACTGGCTCTTTAACTTGGAAAATATTGAATACTGTATTTATTTTAACTTTCACTCTACACGTACTGTGTGTATATGAAATTTAACTAAAATTTACCGTGTCTTTAATTTAAACTTAACTACAGTGCCGGTTATTTGAGAATTCTGGATAATAGAATGCCGCTTAAAACAGAGTTCACTGTAGTTTGAAATTCTGGCCCTTAGTCTCTCTGATCCAGATCTTCAGAGGTATTTATGGGACTGTCTTCCACTGAGTGTTATGGGGGCTAGGCACTTAGACACTTTGGGGATCTATAGATGGATCTATAGATAGAACACTTCCTGCCTTCCAGGGTTTTTTGAAGAGCAGATACATTGCTAAAGGTTGTGGGACACACCAGATATGCCTGTGATGATGCCATAGAAGCTACCACAGAGAGGCCCGAATATTCAAACAGTGCTGAGCAGTCACCCATTGAAATTAGGCCACTATCTGGTGCCCCAAACTGGGCACTAAAATAAGTGAAGCTCCCACAACCCCTTGAAAAATATGGCCTGTATGTTTGATACTCAACAAAGTCAAGGACAGAGACATATCATACTTGGAACCTGGGAATCTTAGCTCCCTGGAAACGTCCTTTAAACTACATGTTGAACCTCTCTCGTTCAGCAACATCCATAATCCGGCATGATTTTAGTTAGCCAGATGATCACGGGGCCTTGACCACACCAATGAAGTTTGTTTACAGCCACCAGTCCTGGCTCTCAGTGTTTGGTGCTGTTATTTAGCTGTAATTTAAACCTAAATGTCTTCTCAGAGCACACTCAGCAGCAGAGGTGTTGGTAATGCTGCTAGATAATACTGGCCTCCCAATGTCCAGCAAATTCTCTCATTCGGCACCAGTCAGGTCCCGAGAGTGCCAGACTAGAGAGGTTCAACCTGTATTTTGATTTATGATCTTACTTATTTGCCCATTAACCAAAACCCTGCATCTCAGACACTGTGGAATTTAAGGAATACTGAATATCAAGCCATGGTGCTATGGAGCTGCACACAGCCATTCGTATTAAATGAGAGACAGTGTAGCAAACGTGATGGTTTGCTCAATTAACGAATGCATCACTAAGCAGTAAATGCTTTTTAGTGGATGCTTTGGAAACATCGCTGCATTGGGTAATTAGTGAAATGAGAGACTAATGCAATTTAAAACAAAAAGAAAAAAGAAATTTTGGGTTTGATTGAAGCTTGTGTCCTATCCAAGCCTGGAGGAGAATTTTAAGATTTAATTACGGTTAATGAGAACACATTTCAAAGCAGCAAAGCTCTTTCCGCAATTTAATAATGCACAGAAGGAAACAAGATGCTTCTGTTAAAAGGTGGCTTTGGGAACATGTTCAAAGTACCAAGGAAAGGAGAGAGTGATCTTGAGGTTAACAGCTAGCGGGGACTCCTACACCAGCATGGGTCATATTCCTCCTTAGCTTTCTACTTATTAAATTGTTTCTTCAGCTAGTCTGAGAGCTATTGCATTAGACCTTGTTTAGAGTAAGGAGAGAATCTAAATATCTGTCCTCTAAGCCAGCATGGTTTCAAACATAATCTTTACTCACTCTGCTTTCTTTAACACTAAATTTTAGTTCAGTGCTGACGAAAGAGGCTGACTCCGACAATCCGGAAAGTCAAGTCTTCCGGACCCTCTCCAGACAGGTACAGCCCAGGTACCCAGTCGTCAGAGAGCCCAGCATCAACCTTTGACTCTGTTATGTTTGGAAAAGTACAGGGGAGAACTCTCTCTGCACTGTTATTCAGTTCCCATAGCTCATTCTGACCTTCTCAAACTCCCCGGAGTACACATTATTACCACTTGGTGCTTGAATGAGGTCAGCAACTTAACTCCCATAGGTCAGATGTCACCATGTGATGGTTGTGGTCAGCTGCTACCAACCCAGAAAGTTTAAGTTTCTGCAACCCTTTGCTAATCCTCTGATCTATTCAGTTACAATTACGGATGAGGAACCCCGGTGGGGATAAAATATGAATGAACCTGAAATTTTTTAAACTTTGAACCAAACTAAGGCTCAAAAAAATCCTTCCAAATTTTCCTATTTATTTTGTGTTTGTAGCTCTCGCTGAGTATTTCCAAACTACCATGTGACCTTGGACAAAATCACTTGCTCCTGACCCCCCAATTCCCCAGCCATATAATGGGAGTAATGCTATTTGTGTTACCTCTGCTGTCTTCCTCCCCTCCCCCTGGGTTTCCACTGAGGAAGTGGCTTTTGGAGCAGGCTTCCTCTGTCTACATAGGTTAATACACAAGAAAATGGAGTATATAGGGGCTATAGTGGACCACAAGTTAAAGATGAGTCAGCAGTGTGATGCTGTTGCAAAAAAAGCAAACATGATTCTAGGATGCATTAACAGGTGTGTTGTGAACAAAACACGAGAAGTCATTCTCCCACTCTACTCTGCGCTGGTTAGGCCTCAGCTGGAGTATTGTGTCCAGTTCTGGGCACCGCAGTTCAGGAAGGATGTGGAGAAATTGGAGAGGGTCCAGAGGAGAGCAACGAGAATGATCAAAGGTCCAGAGAACATGACCTATGAAGAAAGGCTGAGAGAATTGGGCTTGTTTAGTTTGGAAAAGAGAAGATTGAGGGGGGACATGATAGCAGTTTTCAGGTATCTAAAAGGGTGTCATAAGGCAGAGGGAGGGAGCTTGTTCTTCCTTACCTCTGAGGATAGAACAAGAGGCAATGGACTTAAATTGCAGCAGGGGAGGTTCAGGTTGGACATTAGGAAAAAGTTCCTAACTGTCAGGGTGATCAAACACTGGAACGAATTGCCAAGGGAGGTGGTAGAATCTCCATCACTGGAGATATTTAAGAAGAGGTTAGATAGATGGCTTTCAGGGATGGTTTAGACAGTACTTGGTCCTGCTGTGGGGGCAGGGGGCTGGACTCGATGGCCTCTCGAGGTCCCTTCCAGTCCTACTATTCTATGATTCTATGATTGTTTTGGGTTTGTAGGACCAGTAGAACTGCTTGCTGCGCATTGCAAATACCTTCACTTGTGCATCTCTTTAGCAGCAGGACAAGCTTTTGTTTAGAGCCTAGGAGGATCATCTACATTAGAACGTTCCACCGACACAACAGTCATGTACCCATCCACACAGAGCTGTTAGCTTCCAAAGCTGCCTGGGTGGGGACAGGTTGCGGGGAAAGAGGAGCAGGTTAGGCTGCTCTCCATCGCCACAGCCTCGACCAAGGTGGGGCTTTCTGCTGCTCAAATCTTGTGTCAAGGTGTGCACCAGCATCAACCCTCTTAAAAACAAGCTGAACCTACTCTGGCCTGGCCCATGAAAGCTAAAGATGGACTTGAGCTGTAAAGTCCGGAACTCCCTTTAAGCATGGTCTGTGGAGTATGTTCACATTTATGGAAGAGCAACTGAAGGGGGCCCCAAGCAGCCAGATGGCACACCTCCAGGTGTTAGCCTTCTGGTTTATTTATGATCCACAGGAGAGCTGGGGAACAGCAACAGTCACCATACTAAAGTGTATAACACGCCTGGGGCACCATCAGTGTTTCCTATAAGCTGCAAGCTTAAGCAACCACGAAGGAGAGGTTCAAATGCCGCCCAGCTGATTAGAAAAGCTACATCTTTTCTCTCCTGGTGGTGTGCCTGCACAAGCCTCGGATCACATAAAATTATTCCATGCATGGCTGGAAAACATCCACCCATGGCTGGAAAAAATTAGAGAGGACTTTGGTGCACATCCCCCCCTCCAGATGTACTACCAGCCCTTTGAATCAAAAGCAGAAGGGTCTCTCCCAGAGACTCTGTCCCAGGTTTCATACTGAGCTGGGAAGGGATTTGATTGGTGCTCCAATGCAGTAGAGGAGGCTCATGTTACTTCGTGACTAAGCCTACGTGATTTATGACGTTTCCAGAGACCTGGAGCAGAACAACTAGCATGCAACTTTTCTCTAAAGCTCTAAAGGTGATTTGCTGGTATTTCTAGGACTCACAAATAACCGTAACCTTTTTTTGTATATTTATATCCATTCTCTTGCCACCAGGTTATTACCATCCGCAAGTGAAAGCTGTGACATTTATGAGCAGTCTAGCACCAGTTGTAGACAGCCAAAATTAGTTGATTAAAAGCCATCATAATAAACAGCCATCTCAAAGGCACCCAACCCATATCACAACCAGCAGGGCCGACAGCCACCATGGGCCTTGGGTGAGGTGGGAGGGGCTCTGTGCTCTGGAAGGGGTGGGGCCAAGAGTGGAAGGGGCAGAGCCTAATGCAATAGGACCCTATCACTGCATGGACTCGGCCCTGCCCCGCTGTTCAAAGCTGTGCACAGTGGCAGAACATGCTGCCCTGGCTCTTCAACGAAGCCCAGAGCTCTGGGCCCTTTAGAAACATCAAGGCCTGGGGCAACTGCCCCCTTTGACCTTCCCCCCATCCGTGGGCCTGACCACAGCCAACAAATCTGAGTGGCATCAACTAGGCACTTTTTTTCTCTGTTGGGAGCATTAACTCCATTAAAACACACACAACGCTTCATTCCCAACAAGGGGCATCAGCTATGCTTCCAATTGTCAACCCTTTTGGGCACGGTGAAACTTCTGTCCAATTCTCTCTTGCGAACGATGGACACTGTGTTAATTGGCTGAGGGGCAAATCATCTTCCAGAGGCACTGTGGCAAGGGTGCCCCTTCCCCAGGCCACTGCTTGAGTCGGTCTCTCACCCCTGTACCCCAGGGCTGGGGTGCGCAACAGGTCTCTGTGGTAGGGTGCCCGGCTACTCCTCCCGGGACTCCCTCCCCTGCTGTTACTGCACTGAAGTCAGTATAGCGCACCCTCAGACTTCAGCTCTCTTGTCTGTGTCTCCTACATCTTTCCTCCCATCCTTCTGCTCTCCCCTCTACCTTCCAGCTGGGGGGGCTTTTAAAGACCTTCAACAAGCCAATAGTGGAATCAGCTGGCCCCAATTTGCCTGAGCCAGCTCCCTTCCAGCTGCTTCTAATTAGCCTTCTACTTGTATTTAGGAGGTCTTTTCCCCTTTTTGGGCTACCTTTCTCCCACTCTGAAGGAGCCCTCTGGCCTGACCCTGCCAGAGCACGTACAGTGCTAAATGCAGTGGAAAGGGTGCAGGGTAAGGGACCCCCTGTATGCAGCCCTGTGATGGAGAGTGGTATTAAATGGGGGAGCAGTGTGGAGAGGCCCTGGTCAGTGGACCCTCAAGGACAGACCCAAAGAGAAAGTAAGAGCTGAGTTCACTACTCATAGCAGCTGCATCCATTTTCAGACCCCATTTAAGGCCTCCATCCCCACAACCGTTATGTAGCTTTGATGGATGAAGTTCTTTCACTTGGGGTAGGCTCACAGAACCAGGATTGGTCTTACCACAGCTATGCAGGCTATCAGTGAAGCTCATTCTCCACCGCCTGTCTGGTCATTTGTGCCCAGGGAAGCGGTGCCAGGTGTTAATGACTGTACTAATGTGGCAAGGCAGCCAAGAAATAGACACTTAGCAAGTCAGAGGTGAGACACTGGGTACATCTAAAACAATATAAATAAATCACTCAATACCTCAGAAGCTCCACAGTTCTCCATCCTCCCTACTGAGCTAGAATTTGGCGGCCAATTTCAAAAATATGACGGCTACATTTTTTTTCACTGCTCCATACAGCAGCTCCGGAAACTATCAAGAGCAAGAACTTTAGTGGGTAAAAAAGTGAGTTTTACTCACAAAAGCTCATGACCTAATACATTTGTTAGTCTCTAAAGTGCCACAGGACTTTGTTTTTTGTGAAGCTGCAGACTAACACGGCTGCCCCTCAGAGACTATTTACCTAGAGCAGCAGGTAACATGTTGCCTTTGTTTGAAAGGAACAGACAAAAAGCAGAATAGTTGCATGTGTTGCGGGAGGGGGAACAAGCAAAACTATGTATTTCTGTGTGGGACTCCTCCCCCAGTCGGTGATTCTCGGGGCCTGATCCTGCTGTCTTTGAAAATCCAAAGCAAAGCTGTCACTGATGTCAGCAAGAGCACGTTTGGGCCTTATGACCTAGATTGGTAGAGCTCATAATTTGAAGCTCATGCCTAAGCAGGCCCGCTGGTGGGAGCATTGTGCCACTACTCCATGTACGTTGGGAAGGAAAGAGCTGACTCTCCTAAGCCCCACCCCTTCTGCCTTTGGCTCCGCCCCTTTTGGGGTGGGCAGCCCCCTCCCCTTTGCTCCTGGCCTACAGCAGCTATCAGCTGCGCTGTGTATAGCTCATATTGTTTAAAGTTAAGCATGTGCGTAAGTGTCTTGTTGAACAGCAATAATCTTAAACAGGCTACTCAGTACTGCTCTGCACTGGGATACAGATGCTGATTCAGATTTACAAAATAAAGGCCACTTTACAGTGGTCTAGTAGCACAAAAGTCCATAAAAAGCCCACCAGATGGTCCAGTGACGCACAGTCCCAGAGCTGTGTGCAATGGGATCACGTCTTACAAGCTGAAGCAGAACTTAGCACCAAGTCCTACGGGGCACATGGAGAGGAAGTTAGCTCAGTCCTATGGCATGTTCATTAGCCCACCCAAATATTCTCAGAGGGCTTGATGGTAAAAGTATGTTATTATGTTGTCCACTGGAATCAACAAACCTCTTTCCTCACACCCTGTAGATTATTTATAATATTTTTAAACCCTCACATCTAACCAGCTCCCATTTTCTCTTTCTCTCTCCATGGATGTACAAGCTATCGAGATTAAAGGTGTGAAGTTGAAAACACATCTCGTGCACCTTGGCTTTGATTTACTAACACTTTCCTGTTTCACCATCGTTTTGCACTCTAAGTTGGTGTCAGTCACCGGAAAACTCAGAAATATTCTCTTACTGTCACAGCAGAACACTCAAATATCTTCTGCTCCTGGAGCTTGTTAGGCTAAGCAGAACATGTCTTTGTCAGCCTGCATCTCTAGTGTGAAAATCACCCTTCTTTTGGCACTTTATTTAGTTCCATCCTGCTCATTATAATAAGCACTGGAGCTTGTTAATGCAAAATATGATGTTTGAGTATTAACAACAGGCAGTAAAACAACCACACGCAACATGGAGGTAAATAGATACATATGGTTTTGAAATCTCTGGGAAAGCACCTTTTTTGCCAAGTTTCAACTAGAGAGGAGTCAAAACTGGATCCTCAGCTCTAATACAGCTCTTTTAGGCTGGGCCTGTTTGCATCATTGGTGGCTGAAAATAGAGACAAACCTGCCCGAATTTGGGTTCCTCATGCGATATACAGACACCTCAAAAATCAGCAAAAGAAACCATGTCAGTTAAGTGCTGAGCACCCATGTGTCACCAGATGTTTCAGGTACTCAGCGCTGCTACAAATCAGGCCACATATTTAGGCATCTAACGTTGGCCACTAGGTGGTTGGGCTTGTATTTGGAAGGTGTGTGCCAGTTTAGTAATGGAGTGCTTTTACCCACAATATAACAAGAAACAGCCACCCAGTTTGAGGGTCAGTATGTGTCACCATTAGCCAAAGGACTCAAAGGTGTGTGGGCCTGAAACAGACCCCTGCCAAGGGTGACAGATGAAGATTCCCCGTCACTGGAGAAATCCCAGCCTGCCCATGAGGAGCGGAGGGCTGTAAGACTATGGATACACAGCAGTGTTATGTCGGAATTCTGGATTAGAGTTTCTGGAATAGTCGCGTCGAAACACAAAATGTGTACCGAAATAGCGCTCAGCTATTTCGAAATAGTGTCCACACACACTGGAGCCTATTTCGGATTAGAGCTCCTGGAAGCACAATAGCTTATTTCGGAATTGCCCCTGTTCCCTGTCTAAACAGCCCGTGTTCTGAAATATCTATTTTGGAAGAGATGCTGTTCCTTGTAGAATGAAGTTTACAGAATTCGAAATAAGCTGCCTGCTATTTCAAAATAATTTTGAAATAGAGGTTTTGCTGAGTAGACACTCGCAAAGTTATTTTGGAATAGTGGCCATTATTCCGAAATAACTTTACTGTGTAGACACACCCTAAAGCTGTTTTTTGTGCTGTGGGTGGAATAAGGACATAACACAAGCTTCAAGATGGCTCTATATTTCTCAGTCAGTTTATTAACCTGCCCAACAGCAAGGTGCCTTATGTATCATCCTAGCAACAGCAGTACTCACATTCCTACGAGAAACAGAACGTGCTGTACCTCAGGTCTGCTGACCTTGTAATCAGGATAATTCAATGATGCAGAAGCTCAAAGCTTTCATTGATAACAGGAACTGGGGACACTTTTGGGGTAGGGGGAGCCTATACAGGAATGATGGGCTCCACCTAAATCAAGGTGGATCCAGACTGCTGGCATTAAACATTAAAAAGGTCGTAGAGCAGTTTTTAAACTAAGAGGTGGGGGAAAGCCGATTGGTGCGGGGGAGCACCTGGATCGGACGGAGACTTCTCTTACACGAGGCTCCATAGATAGGGATTCCCTAGAAGTTAGTCAGATAGGGAACGTGGGAAATAATATATGGGCAAGATCAGATGTGAAACAATCTCATATAAAAAAATCCAACGCGTCTGTGAAAGGCGGACATATAAATAGTGGTAGTTTTTTAACGTGCTTTTACACAAATGCTAGGAGTCTGTCTAATAAGATGGGTGAACTGGAGTACCTCATATCAAAGGAGGAAGTTGACATAATAGGCATCTCAGAAACATGGTGGAATGAGGACAATCAGTGGGACACTATCATACTGGGATATAAATTATATCGGAAAGACAGAACAGGTCGTGCGGGTGGCAGAGTGGTACTATATGTGAAGGATAATATAGAATCAAATGAAGTAAAAATCCTAAAGGAATCAAAATGTTCCATAGAATCATTATGGATAACAATTCATTCCTCTAATATGAATATGGCATTAGGAATATATTACCGACCACCTAACCAGGACAGTGATAGTGATGCTGAAATGTTAAGGGAGATTAGAGAGGCTATCAAAATAAAAAACACAGTAATAATAGGAGATTTCAATTATCCCCATATTGATTGGGTGCATGTCACCTCAGGACGGGATTCAGAGATTAAATTGCTTGATGCCTTAAATGACTGCTTCTTGGAGCAGCTAGTACAGGAACCCACAAGGGGAGAGTCAATTCTCGATCTAGTCTTGACTGGAACGCAGGATCTGGTCCAAGAGGTAACTGTTACTGGACCGCTTGGAAATAGTGACCACAATATAATAACTTTTAATATTCCTGTGTTGGGAAGAACACCGCAGCGGTCAAACACTCTGGCATTTAATTTCAAAAAGGGGAATTACACTAAAATGAGGCAGCTAGTTAAACAGAAACTAAAAGGTAGAGTAATTAAACTAAAATCCCTGGAAGCTGCATGGAAACTGTTTAAAGACACCATACTAGAGGCCCAACTTAAATGTATACCCCAAATAAAAAAACACAGTAAGAGACCTAACAAAGAACCACCATGGCTAAACAGCCATGTTAAAAAGGCAGTGAGAGAGAAAAGGGCAGCTTTTAAAAAGTGGAAGTCAAATCCTAGTGAGGAAAATAGAAAGGAACATAAACACTCCCAAATTAAGTGTCATAATGTAGTAAGAAAAGCCAAAAAAGAGTTTGAGGAACAGCTAGCCAAAAATTCAAAAAACGATAGTAAAATGTTTTTTAAATACATTAGAAGCAGGAAGCCCGCTAAAAAAGCAGTGGGGCCCTTGGACGATAAAGATATAAAAGGAGCGATCAAGGAAGACAGTGCCATTGCGGAGCGATTAAATGATTTCTTTGCTTCAGTCTTCACGGCTGAGGATGTTACAGAGGTTCCTAAATTTGAGCCAGCCTTTTTAGGTGACAAATCTGAGGAACTCACTCAGATTGAAGTGACATTAGAGGAGGTTTTGGAGTTAATTGATAAGCTGAATAGTAACAAGTCTCCAGGACCAGACGGCATTCACCCAAGGGTTCTGAAAGAACTCAAATGTGAAATTGCGGAGTTATTAACAGTGGTTTGTAACCTATCCTTTAAATCCACTTTGGTACCAAATGACTGGAAGACGGCCAATATAACGCCAATATTTAAAAAAGGCTCTAGAGGAGACCCTGGCAATTATAGACCGATAAGTTTAACATCAGTACCAGGCAAATTAGTAGAAACACTAGTAAAGAATAAAATTGCAAGGCACGTAGAAGAGCACGAATTGTTGGGCAAAAGTCAGCATGGTTTCTGCAGAGGGAAGTCGTGTCTAACTAATCTATTAGAATTCTTTGAAGGGGTTAATCAACATGCGGACAAGGGGCACCCAGTGGACATAATATACCTAGATTTCCAGAAAGCCTTTGACACGGTCCCACACCAAAGGCTTTTATGTAAATTAGGTGGTCATGGGATAGGAGGAAAGATCCTTTCATGGATCGGGAATTGGTTAAAAGACAGAAAACAAAGGGTGGGAATAAATGGTAAATTTTCACAATGGAGGAGGGTAACTAGTGGTGTTCCCCAGGGGTCAGTCCTGGGACCGATCCTGTACAACTTGTTCATCAATGATCTAGAAAATGAGGTAAGCAGTGAGGTGGCCAAGTTTGCAGATGACACCAAGTTGTTCAGGACAGTCAAAACCAAAAGGGATTGTGAAGAACTACAAAAAGATCTCAGCAAACTGAGTGATTGGGCAGCAAAATGGCAAATGAAATTTAATGTGGGTAAGTGTAAGGTAATGCATGTTGGAAAAAATAACCCAAATTACACGTACTACGTGATGGGGTCAAATTTAGCTACGACAGATCAGGAAAGGGATCTTGGAGTTATAGTGGATAGTTCTCTGAAGACATCCACGCAGTGTGCAGCGGCAGTTAGTAAGGCAAATAGGATGTTAGGAATTATTAAAAAAGGGATCGATAATAAGACAAAAGATATCATACTTCCCCTATATAAAACTATGGTACGCCCACATCTTGAGTACTGCGTGCAGATGTGGTCTCCTCACCTCAAAAAAGATATATTGGCATTAGAAAAGGTTCAGAAAAGGGCGACTAAGATGATTAGGGGCTTGGAACGGGTCCCATATGGGGAGAGGCTAGAGAGACTGGGACTTTTCAGTTTGGAAAAGAGGCGATTGAGGGGCGATATGATAGAGGTATATAAAATCATGAATGGTGTGGAGAAAGTGAATATAGAAAAATTATTTACCTTTTCCCATAATACAAGAACTAGGGGACACCAAATGAAATTGATGGGTAGTAGGTTCAAAACTAATAAAAGGAAATTTTTCTTCACACAGCGCACAGTCAACCTGTGGAACTCCTTGCCCGAGGAGGCTGTGAAGGCCAGGACTCTATTAGGGTTTAAAAAAGAGCTTGATAAATTTTTGCAGGTTAGGTCCATAAATGGCTATTAGCCAGGGATAAAGTATGGTGCCCCTAGCCTTCAGAAGAAGGGCAAGAGATGGATGGCAGGAGATAAATCACTTGATCATTGTCTTCTGTTCTCCTTCTCTGGGGCACCTGGCATTGGCCACCGTCGGCAGATGGGATGCTGGGCTGGATGGACCTTTGGTCTGACCCAGTATGGCCATTCTTATGTTCCTCATTCATTTGTGGGCTGTCCTTCTGATACTAATCAGTTACCAAGGAAAAAGGAGCCGGCCTACGTGTGTGGAGGCGGGTACACCCTGACCTCAGTCACAACGCATTCAGGTTAAACACGAGAACGGATATGAACTTTGGACAGTCAAACACACGTACACTTATTAACACTGGCAGTGTTTAGAAAGGAGATATGTCATTGCAAAAAGGGCCAATGATGGGGGCTCTTAAACAACTATCACAGAGTAGCAAGGCCGAAGAAGAACTACTTCTTCCAAAGCACCAGTCTGTGGGGAATTTCTCAGACCATTCGCTTCTGCTCCTTTGGCTTCAGAAGGAGATATTTCTCACACCAGAGCTGACGTGAGATATGTTACGGAACAAGATGTTTACGTGGCCAAAGTTTTCCTCATGATCTCAACTGTTATCAAAAGACATTTTATATCATTTTATTATTCTTTCTCTCGGTTGAGTTGATTCTGCCACTAGAACGAGCAGTGAATTTGGTCTTAATTTCACAAGAGTCAGGTGACATTGTGATATCAAAAATTATCACAAATGGTGGTGAATAATAATGTTCAACATATGCACAGGGCTGTCCATTTTCAGAACCCTGCACAAACACACAGCTAGTCTTTTTTATGTTTCCTTTAGCATTTTGAAATGTTGACAAAATTCCAATATCCTAAAAATCTTCACAAAAAATTGAGGAAAACGTTGACTGAAATCCTGGCCAAAAAACAAAACAAAAGCAACAACTTCCTACGTTTTTCAACCGGTTATAGAACTGAGCAATATTTCTGTTGAAATTTGATTTCAAAAAGGGGGCAAATTTAGGAAAGAGTGACTTTATTCCTTTTTTTGAAAACCAACTCTTTTTTTTTTTAATTAATACAACATCTTTGCTAGGAAGGTAGTGAGCACCTTGTTGCAGGGTGTTTAAAATACTTTCCCCAAGCCCATACAGCAAGTGAATGACAGAATTAAGAATACAACTGGACACAATTCCTAACTTCCAGTCTGGGATTCAGGCCTGCTAAGCCACACAGCTTCCCATCAGCGCAAACAGGAAGCAAAGATGAGCCATGAGGGAGCAAACCCTTCGTAAAATCAAAATAACTTCAACAGTAACCAGCAAACAGCACGTGAATGTGAATGACCATATGATGGGAGGGGGCCACTAAATGTTTCAATGAATTTACCAGCATGAAGATTTTTTCTCTGAAGTCAATGCTGCCTCTGGCAGTGCCTAAGCTTTTATCCACACAGAGGAAAGAGCGCCAGGCCCTTGGCTTCCTACGAGTCTATGTCACCGTTGTTAATACATAACATCCTGGCCTCAGCCTGCAATTAAGAGCGAGTAGACGTGCTATCCTAAGCGTCTTTTCTCCTGGAAACGTCAAATGCTAAGGCTTCCCCTAGGACGATCGTGTGAAAAGAACTTGCCACAGACACGATGGTCATGTGTCCTTCCAGACAGTGCTGCTGGCTCCCACAGATACCCAGCAGGGCAGAATAAAAATTAATGTTAATTCGAGTTTGCAGCAACCTGTGCTGTTCACTTCCTTGGTGGTGGCCTGAGAGAACAAAGCAAACAGAAAACCGGCAATGTCATGAGGTCCTGACTCAGTTCTTATTCAGGGGGAACTCCCACTGAGTCAATGGGAGGGTGTCTTGAATAAGGACCGCTGAGTAAGAACGTTAGGATTTGAACTAACAACACCAAGCACTTATTTGTCTTCAGAAGTGTGCATGCATGGGAGTCAGATCTTTTCCCCTGTGCCACAGCTGAGGAGCACCCTAGCCCAGGGACTGGGGTGTGGTTCTAGGGAACCTGTGATGAGGTCTACAGCTGCACTCGAGCACCACAGAACACGCTGGTTACCTGTGAGAATGAGGAGGGGAAAACTCCATCGATGTAACTTCCTGCCATGAAATTTCTTGTTCCACTACTTCTGACAGTGGATGAGGATTTGTTGTTGGAGTATCTTAAAGCGAGCGACCTCTAGGCAGGGAAGACCGTCTGTAGCTCTTGGTCCAAGCACACGCTGCTTTTTCTTTCTGTTCACATATTGCACTCCAGCCCCACAGAACACAGGGCTACCCTGATTCAGCCCTGTCTCCCAAATTCACCAACATGCAGAAGCTTCATTGACCCTAGAGAAGAGCACAAGGACTTCACGGTCTCTCTTCTTTAAAATGTAGACAGCAATCAGAGTGTGCCCACATCAACCTTTGAATTAGCTCCGATATAACACTAGCATCTCTGCTTCTCTCCGACCTGTTTTTGTTTTCTTTCCATGCATCTGGCACAAGTGAATTGCAACTCACGCAGCCTATGCCAAAATAAAATTGTTAGTCTTTAAGGTGCCACTGGACTTTAACATGGCTGCCTTTCTAAAACCTATCACAAGTTGCTAATACAGTGGTTATCCGTGTAGTATCTGCCCTTAAGGTGTTGGAAAGGCAATGAATTTATATGAAATTAGCCTACAAGCTAAGCTGCCTGGCTACAGAAACAGATGCTGGTCTGTGTAGATCTGGCAAGAGCCACCATGGGCCCTGCAGTAAGGTGAAAGGTGGGGTCTAGGCCTCTCCAGGCCCAGAAGGGGCGGGGCTTCTGTCACAAGGGGCAGGGCCTAGGGCATTTGGCCCCTCCTCCCACTCCCACCCAGTCCCATGCAGCCAGAACTGCACTGCCACAGCAATTCAAAGGAGCTTCAGTGCCAGCCGTTCTACTTTGGCAGTGGCGGTATCTGGAGCTCCAGGACTCTTTGAATGGCCAGTTCCCCTTGAAAGGCCTCTCCTGTTGGTGGGCCTGGGTCTGTGCTAGTTATGCAAAGACATATAAAGGGGAAATCCTTTCCATAAGCTCTTTTAGGCCTGCTCACTTGTACCGAGGAGGCTTCTATCTCCATTTGGCTGTAACACAGACCATACTTCATCTCACTTTTGTCTGCTTGCTGCTGATTTCTCATGCGTATTCTTTTTAAAAGGCAGTCAAAGATGGTTGAACCCGTCTTTGGGGAAATGCAGGGGTGTTAGAAGGTATGAAGCCTTCTACGGAGCCTTTCAGCTTTAACTCATTGCTGTAAATATAGCCCAACGGGATGAGGGTGGGAAGTCATTCCTCGCTGATGACTCTATAGACTCCAGTATGGTATGTGTTGCAAGTTTTAATGTCCTGCTGGAAGAGGACAGATGTCTACATGAAACCCACCACATTTGCCCCTCCATGCGCCGCCTTTTGACATTTTTAATAGAGGGACCAAAGACTGAAAATTAAACTCGCCTACCTCGTGAGGTGTCTGGCAGCTCACAGCTGATGTGTTTGAAGGCATGGTGGCAGAAGGGAAGCTTGCTCTATGACCTGTTTGTTTCCGGAAGGACTTCAAACTCCAGCACTTTTTCTGGCATCCTTCAGCAGTTCTGCTAAACCCATGTGGATATTTCAAAGGGGAAAAAAATAGAGACTAGAATGTGTTCATCCCCGTGAATGGCTCAGTCCCACAGAACAGAGTCTTCTTCCATGCCAGCATTTCTCAGCCAATGTCCGACGGTGCAATCGTTTCTTGAAACAAGGATCATATTCTGGGTACCTTACGCCTCCCCTAAAACCTCCTATCCCAGTAAGGGGCAGCCACCACTGGAGCGCCATCTGTGGCCTGGAAACCCCCTGGCTGCTCCCCTCCCCCAGGCGTGCGGCACTGTCTTCGTTTCCCTCCCACCTCCCACAAAAACCAACAGATTCACGCTCCATCCCCACTCCTTGCCAGTGCTGGAAGGCCATGAATCGTTTGGCAGCCGGGGGGTTGGGTTGCGTGGCTCCAGGTAGAAGCCCAATGGGATGTGGGCTGCTGCAGCCTGCTGAGGTGAAGGAGGGCCACTCATTGGCTCACCCACTTTTTGTGGTTGCCCATAACTGTCTTAGACTGACTGGCTACATGATGATGGCCTATTGGGACAGCATTGAAGGATAAAGGAGAGACTAAAACCTGCATTGACAATGGGTGTGGCTGCCTTGTTATCCTTCTTCTATCCCTTTCCATTTGCCCGGCTTTTGCAGATTTGTGAGGCTGGCCCCTGGCTTAGGATTTCATGCGTAGAATTTTGAGAAGGATTCAGTTCCCCTTTGGGTTCTTAACCGAATGCTCAGGTTTTCAAGAGAGCTCAGCGCATAGGGCCCCCTGAGCTCTGCTAAATGCCTGGCCGTCAGAGTCACAGGGTGAGCTACTGGATATACAGCTGTTAGGCGCTTGCATACCTTTTGGGGATCTAGGCCTAGTTCCCACTGGTTTCTAAATGGGAGCAGAGCTCTTTTGAAAATCTGGCCTTCTATGGATTCAGGCCAGAAGGACAGACTTTCAGAAATGCCTCTGATTTAGGAGCACAAATCTCATTTGCATCTGTGCTCCAAAGTCCCATAGACACACTGGAAAATCCCACCTCAAAATTTCCTTCTGGCTGCCTGCAATGTCGCTCCTACCATCCCAAAACACACTTTATCCTCCTCTACTGGCTTTGCAGTTTGTGTTCTGTTCTCCTGATGGGTTTACCCATTTTAACCCCTTGAATTACATCATCTTTTGCTAATTTGATCCCAGCTGGATTTGTACCAGCGAGGAAGGCCACAAAGGAGTTGTTCAAGGCTGCGTCCTGTCTGAGACCATTGTTCTGTGTAGCGCAGCTGTTCCATTGTACAGAATAAAAGTTTCCATAATAATAAAGTTAAAGAGAGTTTTGCAAAACGAGTCACTTAGGAGTGCTTCAATTGTCTGCCACAAATGGGTCTCACTGCTACAGGCTAATAAAATAACCCTATTGGATTTAATATTTGGGCCTCACTTTGCCTTATGGCTCTTTTGTTCCTGCAAAAAGTGGCAGATAACCCAATTAAAATGTTCTGGTTTTGATATTTAAAAAATAATAAATTCCTAGCAAGTAATTAATTCAGTGCAATTTTCAAACCTGGAGTGTTGGTTTCAAGGCTGCTAAAAATGATCTGCAAATCTCTGCATGGCAATTTAAATACCAGACCAGAATGGGAGGAAAGAAAAATCAAACAAAAACATTCCGCTTGGAAGAGTTGTGGCGGGGGAGTGGGAAGGAGGCCTTTAAGAGGTCCTGTCATCTTCTAATCTAGAGGACATTCTGCATCTGTGATTGAAGCACTGGACCAATGGCTGATTCTGGCCCCCTTAATTGAGTTGATCAGCAAGCACCATTAAAATACTAAGACTTGTGACTGAGAAAGAAGCTAGTCCATGCAAGGTGTGGCAGAACCTGGCCCTAAGATTACAGTTTACTCTGATGTAATGGCCTGGAAGCCAGAAGATCTGGATTCTGTACTCTGCTCAGCTTTTGTGTCATCTTGAGTAAATCACCTTCTGTTCCTCGCTTGTCTGTTTAGACCACAAGCTCTCCTGGGTGAGTGCACGCTCTCATTCTGGGTATTTAGAGCACCCAGCTCACAGGCAGGTCTGACACCCAGTTGGCACCTGTAGGTTCTACTGTTTCACAAAGAGTAGAATCGGTGCATAGGTCCCCTGTATTTGTAACGTGTTTGGCTAGGTGGGGCTCCGTGCTCCACCTCAGCATCACCGAAGGATTTCATGGCAGCTGCAGGAAGATAGCAGGACAGGGCTGGGATCACAAAGCTAGTGTCATTCCAACCACTGGCCTTCCAACCAGTCCATCAGTTCACTTCAGTAGGATACATTATGATAAGTGTCTAATAGGCTTTAGGGGTCCAATTTTCAAACAGGAGGAACAAGGTGCACAAGCCTAACCCCACTACACCTGTGCAGAGCTCACAGGCCTACCAGAGACAGTAACATCTCCCACAATACAAACTGCACAATGGAACACAGGCCCTGCCACCAAGAGTTGCTGCTCAGCTGAGAGGTTACTGTCAATCCTCATTCCTCTAGGTCCTGATGGTACCACCCTTAGCCACAATGGCCAGTACAGGTTGAACCTCTGTAGCCCAGCCCCCTTGGGACCTAGCTGGAAACAAACTGTGTGGGACTGCAGAAAACTTGGCCGCACACTGGTAAGCGGATGTCCGGCTAACTAAAATCATGCCATATTATGGATGTTGCTGGACCAGAGGGTGCTTGACTGGAAAGTTTCAACTAGTATCCTACTGCACACAGAGCCCCAGTGAGGGCAGTGGGACCACCAGGCCTACTGAGCGGGGGCAAAGGAGGCAGCTGTCCTCAGGCCCAGTGTTAGCTGCTAGTTTGGCAGCAGCCAAAGCCCTGGGCCCCTTTGAAATGCCATGACAGTGCTGCTCTGGCTGCGCTTGGCTGTGAGGTACTTGGGACGGGGACCCAGCACTGCTGTCTGGGTGGTGCTGAGGGCTGAATGCCCTAGGACCTGCCTCTTCTGCCCTCAGCCCCACCCCATCCTGGACACAGAACTGGTCCCCCCTCTGACCTTGCCTTGGAGGCTTGCGGTGGCTGTTGGTGCCACTGGGTGTGAGCGAGGGTGGCATAACTGGTCCCTTCAAGTGACATTCCACATAGAGTCTATACATAGAACATTATCCCCAAATAAGAAAGAGAGAGATTTAATTGGCCTCATTCAAACTAATGAGGCCCATTCCACGCCAGGAGAGCACGTGCACCCTCGTTCTCCAGACAGTTTCTCTGAAGTCACGTAAAACCTCCTCTTGTCACAGAAAAGTATTTCTACCTAGTTTGGAGCAATCCCATGCTGCAGATGGTGAACAGCATCGTTAAGCAACCGAGATGTAGCCTTTCCAGTGAACAAAACCAAAACCTCACACCCTATTGCTAGATCTCTTCTGCCTCCTTTTCTTTCCTTCCTTCTGATGGCCATTTGTGGCGCAATCCCAGAACAAACACACAGAAATTCTTGGCCTACTATTTTTGGCATTGCCTCCCACTAAGGAAAGAACAGAGATTACACTATGGGGTATTCAGGCAACTTGGCAAGCAGGGAACAAACAAAGTTTCTAGCCCGTATGGTTCTAATGATAAATCCTGGCCAAGTGGGGCAGACAGCCTCAGAAGAAGTTTGAAGCTACAGGCGCCGAGTTCGACAGCCTAAGCATTCAGAAGGTGGTATTTACTTACGAAGCACATGTAACAAGTAGAAGTACAGCAGTGTGATGGCTGCAGGTACTGCTGGTGATAAAGTCAGATTGGTGTGGAGAGTGCGTGGCTCCTATACTGGTGCATTAAGTAAACACAGATGGATGCTGCTGTTTGGAGTCCAAAGATAAGTAGCTGGATGATTGCCTTTTAATCTGTGGGTAATTAACAAGGGACAGATGGCAAGCCACAGAGCAGCCAAATCAAATATGGCAGTTTACTAACAGTGTGCCACAAAGAGGCCTCCTGTACCAAAACGGCAGCTTGTATTAAAAAACAACCTTGGAATTAACAAGTAGAAACATTTACTCTTCCAGTTTTAGAAGCAGAAGACCCTTTAGACTCCACTCCTGGATGGGAGCCACTGCTTTGTGTTTCCTTGTGCCACGGGGTGCACAAAGGTTTTCCA
Source organism: Carettochelys insculpta (assembly GCF_033958435.1). Lineage (NCBI taxonomy): Eukaryota > Metazoa > Chordata > Testudines > Carettochelyidae > Carettochelys > Carettochelys insculpta. The sequence continues at coordinate 5,300,912 of NC_134147.1, read as the reverse complement.
GAGTACTCATACACATATTAGTCTAGTTTTACAGTGGAGTACATAAAAAGCACTAGAAAAAAAAAGTCAGTGCAAACTATAATTTCATACAGCATCTGGGTTCTACTGCTCTATAGACACTACACGCTGAAATGTAAGTACAATATTTCTATTCCATTTGATCTGTTCTATAATTATATGGGGAAAATGCAGAGGTGACTGGTTCCGGGATTGCAAGGAAGGGCTCCAGCCACAGGCCTCTGCTGTGCCCCCTTGCTCTGCTCCACCCTTGCTCCACTCTTTCTGTGCCCATACCCTACCTCTCCCCACCCCTGCACCTCCTGCTCCCGCCCTTGCTCCACCCAGGCCCCACCTCTTCCTGTCAAACCACCGCACCCCTTCCTATGAGTGCGGGCAATGGTGGGAAAAGTACTCCAAAAAGTCACTTGAGTAAAAGTACTGCTACTTTGACAAAAATATAACTAAGTAAAAGTGAAAGTATCCTTCTGGAAACATCCTTGAGTAAAAGTACAAAGATGTGCATAGATATATGTACACACACTTATATGTGTGTATATCACAGAATTGTAGAACACAGGAACTGGAAGGGACCTCAAGACGTCATTCAGTCCTCTGCCCTGACGGTAGGACCGAGAACCATCTATATCATCCCTGTTGGATAATTATCCAGCCTGCTCTTAAGTATCTCCGATGATGAAAGTTCTACAACCACCCTAGGCAATCTATTCCAGTACTTAACTACTCTCACAGGTAGGAAATTTTTCCTAATGTCCAACATACACCTCCTTTGTTGCAATTTAAGTTCATTGCTTCTTGCCCTGTCTTCAGAGGCTAAGGAGAACAATTTATCTCCTTCCTCCTTGTAACACCCTTTAAGGCGCTTGAAAGCTGCTATCATGTCCCCTGTCAGCCTTCTCTTCTCTTAATCTTCGCTCATAGGTCATATTTTCTAGACTTTTGATCATTTTAGTTGCTCTTCTTTGGGCCCTCTCCAATTTCTCCACATCTTTCCTAAAATGTGGTGCCCAGAACTGGACACAATACTCCAACTGAGGCCTAATCAGTGCAGGATAGAGCAGAAAAATTACTTCTCGTGTCTTGGTCACAACCTGCCTGTTAATGAATCCCAGAATCATGTTTGCTTTTTTTGCAACAGTATCACACTGTTGACTCGTACTCAGCTTGTGGTCCACTATGACCCCTAGAGCCCTTTCTTCACTACTCCATCCCTTCCCATTTTGTGTGTGTGAAACTAATTTTTCCTCCCTAAGAGTAGTTCTTTGTATTTGTCCTTATTGAACTATTTTCCTCAGACCATTTCTCCAGTTTGTCCAGATCCTTTTGAATTCTGACCCTGTCTTCCAAAGCACTTTCTACCCCTCCCAGCTTGGTATCATCTGCAAACTTGACAAGCATCCTTTCCATGCCATTATCTAAAGCATTGATGAAGATATTGAACAGAACTGGCCCCAGAACTGACACCTTCCTGACTTGGAGTGGGAGAGCTGGGTGGGGGTGAGAAGCAAGAGAGAGGGACAGGGATGGAGGGGCTGGCTGTTACCTGGGTCCTTACTCCTTGCCGCTCCCAGGTACCACCCTCCACTGCTCCCATTGGTCAAAATATGGCCAATAGGAGCAGTGGGGAAACCCCCCCGTGAGTAGTTTCCAGCACCGCATTCCCCCCAGCCAGGGGAAGGGTTGGCAGCTGCATGCGGTGACATGCTCCTTCTCCTCCGCATACTGGATCCAACCCACAAGGCTCATGGTCCCCCACCTATGGGTAGACACCTGGTTTTGAATGAAAAGGTGTCAAAGAATCCTTTTAAAAACAACACTGTTGGCAAGGCCATTGTACTTGTTGAATGGCTATTTTCTAAAACAAATCGTCACTGAATGATGATTGGATGTGTTATGCATGCAGCTGTGCTTTAGCCAGTAAGAGTCCTGGCTTGTGTCAGTGGTGTGACGAAAGCAGCAAGTAACTAAGTACTTCTGGAATTGGTAGTGGAGTGAAAAGGACAGTACGTCCTTTAAAACCAGGCTGAGTAAAATTCAAAGTATTACATAATTAAATGAGTCCCAGAGAGGTAGTCAGGTTAGTCTGTATCTTCACAAATCAAAAGAAGCAATCATGTGGCACTTTAAAGACTAACAAAATAACTAAGTAGGTGATGAACTTCTGTGGGGCAGATCTGAAGAAGTGGGTCTGCCCCATGAAGCCTCATCACCTAAAAATAAATTACTTGATTAAAGAACAAATACTGAAAAAAACATAGTTGAGTAGTGTAACCAAGTATTTCTGCGTAGTTACTTCTGACGTCTGAGTGCAGGACTCTTGGGATGTGTTACCTATCAGGAGTGAGGCTGTAGTTTCAGGTGAAAAATCAGTTTTCAAAAGTTTCAGAGAGGTCGCCATGTTAGTCTGCAGCTTCGAGAACAAGAAGAAGTCTTGTGGCACCTTGTAGACTAACAGATATTTTGGAGCATAAGTGTTCGTGGGCAAAGACCCGCTCCATCAGATGCATGAGTGGGGGGGGGTGGTTTCAGAGGGGTATTTAAAGAGTGGGGTCCCAGTAAGACGGAGGGCCAGAGCTGACAAAGTCTATTCAGCAAGGTGGAAATGGCCCAGTATCAACAGCACTTATTAAAAGGGAAAAAACAAGTCAGATCAGACAGGGGATGTGAGCCTTTGTCAGAGTCTAATGGGGAGATGACAGCACCCAGAGCAGAGAAACTGCCTTTGTAAGCTGCAAGCCACTCCCACTTTTCCAAAAGTTGTTTTTGCTGGAGGACTTCAGGTTTGCCCTTTTCAGCTTCTGAAAGAGAGCTGTTAAGCTTGGCAGCCGAACAACGCTTCCTCGGCTTCCCCTAGGCCTTACGTCACTGGATGGGGAGATCCTTGTAGGGTGACAGCCTTTCTTGCCATGAGATTCGCCAATCAAGAGAAAACTTTGTTCTTGTTCTAGGTGTCTGACAGGCAGAACCAGACCTGGGACCTCTGATGGGCAATGCAAGAGCCTCTGCTGGTTGAGCTACAAGCTAACTGGCTGTTAGGTAAGGCTGTAGAGATGACTCATTCTTAATTTCTAGGCAGGTCTACACTAAAGTGGGAGGTCAAAGTAGGGTATGAAACACCATTGATTTGCAGCTGGAGGTGACGCGCCTTCATACAGGTTTCTGCACCAAATTCGCTGGAGGAGGTTGACAGGAGCATTCTCTCCCATTGACTTTCCTTACTCCTAACGAGGGGCAGGGGTACCAGTGTTAGTGGGGATGCTCTGTGACTTCAATTTAGCACGTCCCTGGCAGGCATGGTCATTCAAACTCCAGCAGATCGACTGTGGCAGCATCATCTTCCCAGAAGTGTAAATGTAGCCTTTGTAAGTGGTCTAAGTAGCGCTACATGGGACAAAGGACCATACCCAAGAGGTGTGTGGGTTACATAATCAGTTGTGTTCCCAATGCTCCAATTTCTTTGGCTGCTGATTTTATAGCAGATAGATTGAGGCTGTAGCTTCTTCCTTTGGCTTTATTCCCTAACGTCCACACTCAAAATCCACTGTAGTCAATATAAAGATTCCCGTTAACGCCAATGAACTCTGGATTAAGGTCTGTATTTCTGGTTTGGAAGTTAGGCCAGCATATTCCTCCCTGATTTTGCTGCCCTTCCTATGTAATTTGTTTCCACTGTTGTCGTCCAAAGTGCTCTTGAGAGAACACAGTTCTCAGGTACAGGTCTTTGTTCTCTAGAGCCATAAAGAGGCTGTGTGAATATTAATGACCTGTGGAGCTTGCATTGTAAAAATCATATATCTGTTTACATAACTGTGACTTAGAATTAGCAATTTAGGGCAAAGCAATATTAATACCAGAGCAGTGGTGTGAGTAAAGGAGGGTTCTAATTAGGTGAGGTAGCATGGGCCAGTGGCTAGACTACCTGGCCCAGGAGGAAAGAGATTAGGGCAGTGTTCCCGCTTCCACCACTCTCCTATTTCTATGACCATCGTCATGTCCCCTTTCTCTGCTCCATTTTCTTGTAAAATAGAGGTAGGGATACCCGCCTGCCTCTGAGTGCTTTGAGATGCACCGATGGAAAACGTACTACTCAAGTGCTGCATATATAGTGTGGGCATTGACTATCAATCTGCATAACAGGAATTTAACTGAATGTTGCCTAAAATGTTTATATAATTGGTAATAATTACATTAAAATGTGAACCTATGGAACTTCTTGGCCTTCACAACATGCTCTGGCAAGACTATAGCAAGATTCCCATAAGAACTGAACAAGCTCAAGGAAGAGAGGTCCATCAGTGGTTACTAGGCAGAAGCGACAGAGATGGTGTCCTAGCTTCTGTTTGTCAGAAGCTGGGAATGGACACTAGGGGTGGATGGGATCCCTTGATGGTAACGCCTTCTGTGCATTCTCCCTGGGGACCTGGCATTGGACATTGTTGGAAAACAGGATACTGATGTAGAAGGGCATTTGGGTTGACCCAGGATGGTTGTTCTTATGTTCTTAAATGTATTTAGTCTAGGCTCATCCACTCCTCACATTGGATTGCACCCCTTTGGCGCTGTCTGCAGTGTAGTAGGTGGTTTTATGGGTGAATATAATGCACCTTTTGTACAGGATATAGCATTCCTACGGAGACACTGCCAATGGGAGTTTATTAGCAGTATGCAGTTCATGGAACCACTCAGCAAAAAAAAAAAAACTCCTTTGGCTGCCCACAGACCCAGGAGCATAACAGCTATAAAATTTCTTCCTTAATATTCGAAGCTGTGCCTTCCCCACCAGAAAGGAGTATCTAAACATAATAATCAATTGTATAGTGAGTGACTCTTTAAATTTGCCTGTTACTATTCACCAAAAATCTGATATATTATTTACTGAGTTGCTGAACGTGGGGGGGAAATCCCCTCCTTCAAACTTTGCTATTTCCAGTAATCAACAGCTTGCCTTATTGAATTTCAACTCAAGTGCCAAAGAATCCCAGAAACTCCACCCTAGGAGTCAGGCACAAAAGAGTGTTTTCTGGATGGCTGGTCTGTGTGGAATGGGCTCGTGGATCTGGTATTGCCACAATCCCGCTAAGCGAAGGTGTCCGTTAAGCTAGTCTGTAGATGCGAGTTGCCACTTATCATGCAGATAACTGTGGTGATGGGGACCATCTAAGCATCTGTATGAATATACTGAGTAAAGATACGAAGGTGCTTAAGGAAAAAGCACTTCCGAGTGGACTGAAAGACCAAGTTTATTTCTTATCTCCTTCCTCTTCTGCTTGTTCTACCAAGACCAGCCTCACATCCTGTGTAGGGTTGGTGTGATACCAACTCTCCTCTGGAATTACAGGGGTTAACCCTGTCCACTTAGCTGAGGAAACCCCCACCCCCAAAGCCCCTCTGGGTATGCCCAAGCTGGAGGCCAGCTATAAAGGCCTGTGGGGCCACTCAGTCGGGTCTGACTGCTGCTGGGGGAGGAGGTAACACAAGAGCCCCTGAAGAGGCACCACCAGTACACCAAGATGCTGATGACAGTCAGCAGGGAATGGCAGCCACCGCTCCCAGCTTCGAGGGGAAAGTGGGAGGGGACAGCACTCGAGAGATGGGTAGGAAGTAGCCCAGGGCTGGGAGCGGTGCCCTGAGTGCTCGGCATATTTTGAGGAGGATGCCTGCTAAGCTCAGGGCAGGTAAACTTGCTGCCACCAGGGTCTTGGGTTGGGACCTGATGTAGAGGGTGGGGCTGGGTCTCCATATCCTATCCTCACCAACCACAAGTGGGGACCTAAACTCAGTTGCTGAGGACTCTGGCCATTAGGCCACACTGCCCTGCAGAAAGTGGGACGTAGTTACAGACTGAAGAGGGCATTATGGATTCAGGCTGCCAGCCCATATGAAACAGGGTGGGTGTGGTTTGCTTGTGGACAGAGGCAGCCCCAGCGGGGTTACTAGGACACTCGAGAGAGGAGGCTTAATCCCATCTCTCCATTGGTGTGCACATGGGGCCGAGGCATCTAATAGCCCCACAGGAGGTCCGAACCCTAAAGTAGAAGGCAGGGGGCACACAAGGAGAGAGAGTTCAGGAGCTTAGTAGCATCAGCTCAGTAGACAGAGTGGGTAGGCCCCAGAGGCAGAGGGACAGGGCGCTAGTTCAACAGCCCAAGGGAAGATACATGGCAGAGTTAGGAATTGAGGCCCAGACCAGCATTCCCTGGAAGCTGTGCGCTTGTGCGGCTCGCTCAGGAGAGTTTCAAATAGCTGATTCACTGAGCGCCTGCAGCTAGGTGGTGTGTTTCTGTAAGTGGAGCACATTCATACATGCCTCAGTCCACATAAAAATTTATTCTGCACATGGATGGAAGTAATCCACACGTGGATGAAAAAGAGCAGAGGGAACATTGGCTCAGAGGCTCAAAGACATTTAGGTGCCTAAATCCCACTGAAATCATTGGGAATTGGGGACTCAACTCCAGAGGATCCAGGCCTGAGGCCAGGCTTCCCAGTTCCCAATCTAGTAAGCACAAAACCAGTCATTCTAATTAGTAGTGCTCTTAGATCTTGAGTGTCAGCTGGGCCCAGTGCATGGCTAATGTGGCAGTCTATGGGGTGCTTTGATCATTGGAGGTGGGGTCTGAGCTGTGCCAGAGCAGCCTTTGCTCATTTATAGCACAGGGTTTTTAAAGATCCCAGCATTCGAACTGACACCAGGCTTCTGGTTTATCAAGCCATTATTCTCCCAACATTGTCTGAAACCTGGTCAACCTACAGATATCACTCGAAAGTCCTTGAGAGGCACCATCCACCCTGTGTTCACAGGGCCTTCAAATGGAAAGACAAGCACGCCAACTATAGCATTCTGGAAGACGCAAAGACCACCAGCACTGTCAGCAGCTCCACTGGATTGGTCATGTTGTTTGGAGGCCAGGCCATCGTATCCCAAAACAGGTCCTATTCTCTCAGCTGGAAGAAGGGTACTGTAACGGGGGAGGCCAATGGAAGCATTATAAGGACTTGCTGAAGGATAACTTAAAGAACTGAATGACTGAGTTTGATGCTTGGGAGACACTCACCCAGGATCGCTCAAAACGGAGAGAAGGTCTCCATGCTACACAATGGTCTGCAGCATTTTGAACTTGCCCACTAACAAGCTGAGGAGGACAAGAGGAGCAGGAGGAAGGAGAGACTGTCTTCCGGTCATGGTCTACAGCCTCCTGCCCTACCTGGAAATAGCTGTCCTCACTGTGATAGAACTTGTGGTTCAAGGATGGGCCTTATCAGGCACCTGAGGATCCACAGCTCCCATGGAAGATGGTCATAGTAACAAGTGATCACCATCAATCACTGTACACTTCATTACCCTAAGGCCCGCTGATGGGACGCGGGGTGATGGGGGAAGTTGGCCCCAGGCCCTGCATTTCAAAGAGGCTTGGAGCACCAGTCGCTGCAGCTGAAGTACCAGCAGCGGCAGCCAAAGCTTGACCCCCCGTTTGAAAGGCTGTGGAGTGCTGTGAGCCACTCTGCGTGCTGCTCTGAGGGAGCATGGGAGGGGCCCATTAAGCCCCACCCGTTCCAGGGCAGGGACTCTGGCCCCACACCTGCCTGGACTCTGGGCCTGCGGAGGCCGTCACCACCATGGATTATCCTCCATCCCCACAGTTATGATCCTGGGTTCAAGCAGGCTTTGATTCAGCTGGCTGTTGCTTGCTTGTGCAATGCTAGAAAGGCTGACTGCTTTTCTCACTGGGTTGTGTGACTGGTGGATGAAGAGGAGGGGTAGAGGCTGCCAGCACAGCAGTGATTTCTGCCTGCACTGTCTAGTGCGAATGTAAAAATTATTCTGTGTTAACCAGCACATTCTGTACCTGTTACTGCAGCTCCCTAGCCGGGAACAACGGCAGCCGTGGCCTGGAACCAAGGAAGATGGCTAATCTAACTGCTGCTACATCCCTGCCTCTTGCTTCACTGGCTGCCTGGCCTTGGTTTGCTGGCCATCACCTTTGATCCCAGGGACTTTATCCCACTGGTGTGAGGAAGCCCCCAGGTGGACATCTGTGTACTCAGCAGATGTCTTGCATCCACCAGCTCTGTCCTTTGATCCCACGGGGATTAAATGTATTTGGGAGGATTAAAGGGAGATTGAATATGGTTGTACGATGGCAGGTTACTGTTCATTCACCAGTAAGGATATGAGTTTTCAGAGAGCAAGACAAGAGACAGAAAAGTAAGTGGATCCCTCTTGGGGCAGGATTAATTACTTGTCATTAATATATGTAGGGTTGTTGTAGTTGGATTTTACACGCAGTGATCATCAGTACAATCAGTAATTTTTATCTTTCCCCATACACTATGTCTAATGCCTTATTTTTACCCAGTTTCTCTTCTCCTTATATAACTCTTCTAAGAAAAAGGTAAAGAGAGGGTAGATGAAGTGTTCCTAGTCTCTCTCTCATTATGCACAAGGACAGTCACTGAAACAGAGGTGGAAAATTCAGCGCAATCAAAGGAAATCCTTTGGCACACAACAAACTTGCAAAACTCATTGGCACCAAAGGTCATTTCGGCCAAGAGTTTAAAGTGGCTCAAACAGGTGAAGGAAGGGGACTTGGATAAGGAGATGATCAAGAGTTGTAAGAGTAAATATTAAAAACCAACACTACGTTTACACTACCTCAGAAGATCGACTTGCCCAGGGTCGATATTCTGGGGTTTGATTTCATGTGTCTAGTCTGGATGCACAAAGTCGACCTCTCAGGGGTTGCAGTAGACCTCTGTACTCCTTGCATGAAGCGAGGAGTTAGGGAGCCCGGTGGGAGAAACTCTCGTCTTGGCCTTCCCCAGTACAGACAGCCAAGTTAGCCAAGTGCAGATATGTTGATTTTTAGCTACACAATTGCATGTCTGTGATGGATTTGCTTTGCCTCATGTAGATGTAGACCAAGTAAGAGTATAGGGACTGCGGCCCTCAGGCAGGAGGGGTTTTACCAACTTCTGGGTATTGGGAGTTAGGAGGAAACCTTTTCTAGCTGCACACGTTCAAGCCACTGACCAGAGTGTCTTACGCACTTGCAAGGCCCGCTGACTGGAGCGGGAAAAAGGAGGCGGTGACCTGAGGGCCTGGTACTGATAGCAGTGGTGGTCGCCAGAGCTCTGGGCCTTTTTCAAATACTGCTCTGCGCAAGGCTCTGAGGGAGTGTGGGGAGAGGGCCAGGGCTGAGTGCCCCAAGCCCTGCCCTTTCTGCACTGGGCCCCTCCCCTTGCAGGTGCGGGGAGCTGGGCCCCACTCCCACCCTGTCCCCCAGGTCTACAGTGGCTGTCAGGCCCTGTGCTACTTGCCCATACCTACATCCTGCTCCCAAGTCTTCCATACTCATGCTTGAGCATGTGTTTATTGCTTCAGTCTACTTCACTCAGTATTTCATCTTAAGCTGTAGGACAGTAAGGTTTGAGTCCGAGAGGAGCCTCGTTCAATTTCTGGTCACAAGCAGAATGACAGTCATCACACATACATATGAAGCCTGGGGGGGCGGTTCATAACACCATGAAGAATTTAACAGAATTTTCTACTACATATGCATCATAGCACATTTTCAAGCGTTTGCAGCTTTGTTACAACCACAGTTTTATCTAAACTTAGCAAAGCCTGTACTCTTCCTTGGGAACTATTTCTATGCCAAGTTTCAGGTTTCTTCTAAGTTCTGCCAGATTTGAGCTACTCCTCCTCTTCCCCCCTCCAATATTTTTTTTAAACAAGGAAAATTGTATTTTTCCACACATTCATAACATTAAACAGCTGAGAAGGTTTTGCTGTAACATATATCCAATATGGCTGAAACAAATTATGACCATATTAATAAGAAAGTGTACATTTCAGAATCTCATGGGCACTGGAATCCTGTGATTACAATGTTAATTATTGACAGCATTCATTAAGGGGCATCTCCTTCTGATATATAATGAAATTGGATCTTGTATCACAGTAGCCCTGGTAAATGGTGCTTCAACGGGCTTTATAACACAATAAGAATGTTACTAGTCATTTATGGTCTCAGAGGGGTAGCTGTGTTAATCTGTAGCTTCACAAATAACAAGCAGTCCTGGAGCACATTACAAATTAACAAATGTATTAGGTCACGAGTTTTCGTGGGTAAGACCCACTTCTTCACATGAAGCGTCAGACTTCGTCTGAAGAAGTGGGTCTTACCTATAAAAACTCATTACCTAAAAAAATTGATAGTCTGTAAGGTGCTACGGGGCTAGTCGTTTGGTGTCTCTGAAAGCCAGTTAGTCATTTTGGCCCAACACGTCCAAGTCTTTAAGTTCCTACTTTCCATATCAATCAACAGAATTTAGATGCCTAAATACCTTTTGAGGGGCTGGACCTATGAGACAGACTTTCCAAAGCGCTCAGCCCAGTGGGTGCTGTGGATGTCTTCTGAAACCCTGTCCGTAAGTGCCATAATGGGAGCTGCTCAGTGCCGCACATGGTGGAAAGTCAGGCTCTTAGTGAGGTGTGTCCAGAGATGGTCGCTGAACTTTTGCAAACTTGGCTCCACAAGCTCATTATATAACAAGAGCCCAGCCTCAGATGCTCAAGCATATTCCTTTGAGTATGGGAAGTGTTCACAGCTGTGCTTCATGTTAAAACTGTGACCTGCAATGGGCCTTGACTGCCCCACTTAACTGTGAAGTAAAGCATTGCATCCTGAGCAACAAGCAGACATTAAATGCATCTGGGGATCTTTCAAAGGAGATTTAAGGTAGGTAAAGGTTCAGTTTCCCCTGATTTTCAATGAGTTTGGTGCCCTCTTCCCTTTGACACCTTTCCCAACTTACACATTAACATTAGAATGCAGTCTTTCTGCTTCTGGTTTTGAAACAACCCTAACTTTCCTATTGGGTTTTTCATGAACTATACTGAGGAGTGGCTACTGCATCCACGGTCCATCCGATTATGAAGCCAAAAGTGAACTGGAATTGTTAATCTTTAAGGTGCCACGGGACTCCTTGGTTTTTGTGAAACTCCAGACTAACACGATGACCCCCTGGAATGAGGCTGTTGAAATAGGCCTTTCTGCTTGTACCTGTTCGCACACTGGAAAGAATTCTGTCATGTCCTACCCCTTTGGGAGTAGACTGGCTTGACCGCTTGACACAGGAGAGAAAAAGTGGATGAGGTGATATCTCTTTTTGGACCAACTTCTGTTAGCAAAAGAGACCAGCTTTCAGACTACACAGAGCTCTGTGTCAGGTCTGGGATAGGTACTTAGGGCTCCTGACTCCGCAGAAGTTCAGAGGTATTGATTCTGCAGTTTTTCATACAGCATTGACTTGGGAGATGTCACAGCTCCTGCTGTCTTTCACACTAATTTGCTGCCTGCTGCTTTCGTGGCATGATTAGGACTTGCGAAGCTGCCGTGTTGAAATGTATTGTTATTTATTTGGCATGGGGAAGAATTCCAGCAGTTTGGTAGCCAATCTTGGCTGGTAGGCTTGCTACAATTAGATTTTTGGATTTCTATAAAAGTTACAGGGCTGAACAGTCCCTAAATCTGACTAACTTCCTTTGAGGTCTTCGCCTTCATAATAATCTAAATCAAGTTTGTGGGACAACTTCAGGTTTTGGAAAGGTTTGGATTTAAGTTTGGGTCAGAACTGTTATGGCCTAGTTCATGTCCAGAAGGCCTATGCTGACTGGCACCAAATCAGACGTGGAAATCCTGGAAGGGGTGACTCAGACCTTCAGCTCTCCAACTGGTGGGGTTAATTTGTTTGGAGTCCATCTACTTTGCCAGAACATTAAAGATCCCATTCAGATGGCATAAAAACAGAGCTTTCCATAGCATCCTTCAACAAAATCCTCCATGCTATCCACTGTTTAGCTAAGAGGGCTCAAAAGTGCAATGTCAACAAGTTGAAGTGTGGTTGTTTTTGGTTTCAAAGATAGATTCAAAGCACAAATGTTCTTTAATATTGAGTCATTTCCACCTACGGGATAGCTCAGACTTTGTTTTGAGTTTACAGTGGAGATTGTCTCAAATGGGGTAACTGGCCCAAATCCTGGGAAGTCTAAAACAGAGATCAGTATCAGTCACTTCAAACTTGACAGTTGCACAATCTTGGACGTTTAATTTTAAATGTTCGTAATGTCAGTATTTATTATTCTCTTCAAATTAGGCCTGTGAGGTCTAAGGTGCGAGAAGTCCTCATCAGAGACATGCTGTTCACAGACGATGCTGCTGTAGTGTCTCACACAGAAGACCAGCTTCAAAAACTGCTGGATCAGTTCTCCAAAGCATGCAAGGACTTTGGGCTTACCATCAGCCTAAAGAAGACAAACGTACTCGGTCAGGATGTTGCTGAATCCCCATCAATCAGCATTGACAGCTATATGTTAGAGGTCATCCACGAGTTCGTTTACCTCGGGTCCACCATCACTGACACCCTGTCATTGGACACTGAGCTAAATAGGAGGATCGGAAAAGTGGCCACAACTCTGTCCAGACTCAGCAAGAGAGTGTGGAATAACAACAAGCTGTACACTCACACCAAAATGCAAGTCTACAGAGCCTGCATCCTCAGCACCCTCCTTTATGGCAGCGAGATTTGGACCCTGTATGCCCGCCAGGAAAAGAGGCTGAACGTCTTCCACTTGTGCTGCCTCAGGCGCATCCTTGGAATATCATGGAAGGACAGAGTGACCAACACCGCCGTCCTCGAGCAAGCTGGAATCCCAACCATGCACACCTTCCTCAGGCAGCATCGACTCCGCTGGCTTGGCCACGTCCACAGGATGAACGATGGAAGGATTCCAAAAGACATCCTGTATGGTGAGCTAGCCTCTGGCAAAAGACCTCCTGGACACCCCCATTTGCGCTACAAAGATGTCTGCAAGAGAGACCTCAGAGAGGTAGACATTGAGCTGGACAACTGGGAAGAACTAGCAGACGACCGCAGCAGATGGAGGCAGGGGTTACACAAGGGCCTTCAGAAGGGCGAGTTGAAGATCAGACAGCTAGCAGAGGAGAAGCGAGTGCACAGAAAGCACAATAAGGACTTGCCAGACACCCACTACATCTGCAAGAGATGCAGCAAGGACTGTCACTCTCGTGTGGGTCTTCATAGTCACAATAGACGCTATAAATGAAGTCCTCAATTGAAACTTTAAAGGGCGCGATCCATAGTCTATGCAGACTGAAGGATGCCTACTACTACTGTCAGTATTTATTATTCTCTTCAAATTAGGCCTGTGAGGTAAATTTTGAGTCTGACTTTCTGCACAACATGAATTATTGATAAGACTTATGCTTAAATTACCATCCTTTATTGGATTTGTGGCCTTCCCCTTGATGACATCTTTCAGGTGCTATCACGTTATAGTAGGCCCTGTGTTAACACATAGTAAGATGGTGGGTTAATCACCCATAGTAATACAAAATGTATGTTAAGACATAAACAGACGGGTATACTGACTTTCCAGACTACTGGACCCCTTGTCAGGAGTCTGATTTGTCTCATGTATCCCCAGGTTTCACCTCACTTAAATGACTCGCTTACAACATCAGACGTGCTAGTACTGATAAATTGCTGAGTTTCTCATTTTTATGTAGGCAATGCATGGGGGAGTTCAAAGGGAGCCACAAGCACCCCCGCAACGTTGGGGCACCCCCCCCCGCCGCACTTACTGTCCGCATGGTGCCTCTTTTAATGAGCATCTTATCGGTCCCTTGCTGCAAAGGATTCCCATTATCTTCTGGAGAGGAGCCGTGGCTACAGGTACTAAGAAAAACTAGGAAGAATTGTTCTATGATTTTTGTGTGAACTCAATGGGTTATGTTCTGGGTCGACACAGCCTTTGAGTCCAAACCCATTTCTCCGCAGAACAAAAGGTAACAGCAGTTCAAGCTTCCCTTACTGCCTGGACAACAAACTTCAATCCTCTCTCACTAAAAAGGTTTGAATGAGTTTTCCAGGCCTTTTTAAGCCTTAGCCTCCTTGCTGAAACTTCCAGCACGGGTGCCAATTAGTGGCATTTGTGGAGGAACTTTTCCATGTGGTGAGGTGGCTACCTGGCCAGTGGGTACTGGATGGGAACAACCAAAGTAATTTCATGTGGGAAGTTGAAATTATACATATTTAAAAATATCACCTGTCCAAATTAAACTCTCTATTTCCTTTTGCAAACAAAGAAAAAAAAATCTAAAATCCTGGAGAGTTCTGAAACCGCTGTATTCAGAAACACCTTTTGTGTGTTATCCTCGGTCAGACATAGACTGCATGTTCTAAACGGGATCTCTAGACCTTCTGTACACTTCCAGCATGTACAAAGCTTGTTTTAACATTTGCTGAGGTTTCACTTCAAACCGAAGCATCAGGTAATGCCAAAATGGACACCAGCCTCAATGCAGATTAGTTCTGTAATATTTTATCTTGAAAGCATGAACCAAGTAAGCCAAGTCAGCACTGGGAAGTGACCTGAACATTCATCCGAACGGCTTTGTGGTTTGGAGAAAATATCAAACAAATTGTGTTTCCATTTGTCATTTTCCAGCTCCTCTCCCTTTTTTGCTCCTACTATGGGCCAGGAGCAGAAAGACGAGCGTCCCAAAAGAGTGTGCCATAAATATTTTGAGGACAGCCTCATTCAAGCAGGAAGGCTGGCAAATAGCAATGCCCCTCACCACTCCCTAGCCACCGCCAATCCCACTCTAATGCAATTTGCAGCCCAGTTTTGCTGATTGAGGAAGTTTGTTTAATAGTACTCCAGAAACACATCCAAATTGGAGCTATCTGGATACAAAACTTCTGTAATGAAATGTGAAACAGAGCTGGAACGTATCAACATTGTACAACCTTAATGTTTGTACGATCTGCTCAAATATAGCAGGGGCTTAACAATAGTTTGACATAGTTTCATGGAACACTTGGTGAACTCCTTCACCATATACTTATCTTGCGGCAATGAATTCCACGGTCTATCACTGAGGCCAAGAGCTTAGCCGATTTCAGCAGAGGCTTAGACATTTGCAGGGATAAAAGACTATTGAGAAAAGACAACTAGACTTCTTGTGGCACCTTGTAGTTTTTTGAAGCATAAGCTTTCATGGGCAACGATCCACTTTGTGGGGTGCATGCATCTGATGAAGTGGGGCTTTGCCCATGGAAGCTTGTGCTCCAAAAAATGTGTAAGATGCCACCGGACTTCTAGTTGTTTTTGCAGATAAAGGCTTAACACCGCTACCCATCTAAGACTATTGAGCTCTTTAGTAGGAGGATTAAAGAGGGTTTAGGAACTCTCATGCTTCAGGGCCAGTATCTAATTTGATCATGAGGAAAAAGCAAGATTGAATAACTTCCTTGCAGCTTCCTCAGGAACTGATGGCTACTACTGAGGACAGACTATTGGTGCAGATGATCTATGATTGAACTTGGAAGTAGGGATCGATCATCTGACCCCTTTCCATTGCTAGCCCTTATGATTCCATGTTTCCTATCTTCTAAACCTGTTTGAAGTATCTCTTTAAACAGTGAGTCCTTCAAGTCAATATCTGTGGTTCTTTCTGTTTCTAAAAAGTGGCTAGCACACTGTGTCTGCTACCAGTAGTATGTGAGATGTATCAAATGAACCTAGATCCGAAGCCTCAAGCAAAGCTGGGGCTAATTATTCTTTCAGTTAGAAAATGTGAGGCTTGGCAGTTGGGTCTGGATTCAGCCCCAAGCCTTGAACACTCAGCAGATCTGTTTACTTTTGTTTGAGTCTTTTGAGTTTGTTCAATCTTGAAACAGCAACAACTCAAGGACTGTTACTCCACCATCCTGAGATAGTTTTAAATAGGTTCATGCGCTGCTTCCTGAATCAAATCAGATGGCTTGGCTCTGAATGAAGGAGGACTTGGCAAAGACTGGGGGGATACTTTGCTCTGTATTTCTGTTTTCACATTAGCTGATCCCAATGCTTCATACTCTTGAGGAAATAGCATCTTGTGTAGAAAAAAAACCCATCACCCTGGATGAGACTGAATGAGACTGTTCCTGCTCACGTGGTAACTATTTCGTGGAACCCCAGAGAGATTGAAGGCCTCTATCTGGTCCTTTCGACCAGCACTATAATCACTTTCAAGAGACAATGCAGCCCTCGACTTTTGGAAAGAGGATCACGTCTATGCTTTTAGGTACCTTGAAACAACTTATTGAGAGGGTGAGAGGTCAAAAACCATTCTCTAAGAGGTTCAGCCCCAAGAAGGGGACTAAGAGACCTGTTCTTCAGATTGCAATATCTTCCAGGAAGCAGGTCATAGCCATTGCTGTCGAGGGAACCCTGAGGAGTATATGGGAACATGGACGGCTTATGGAATCCCCAGTAGTGCATGGGGTGGTTGGATGAATAGAGCGAGATGGACAAACTGGTGACCTTACAGCCGAAGACACTCCGACTGTTGGTGGTGTCCATAGGTTCATGGAAAAACAATGTTTGGTGGGATTTGCCCTGCTGACCAGTCAAAGGGCTGCCTCTAACACAGAGCATGCAGCCCACAGTACCCAAGCGAGAAGAAAGTGGCAGGCTGTTGTTGTGCATAAGACAGAGGCAAAAATAATTGGAGCTCTTCTAAACGAGGTCAGGGCTGCTGCTTCCGTTCTCCCACTTAATAGTCAAGGGAAACCACACAAATGATCCAGCTAGAGAGGATATAGGCTTTGGCTAATGAGAAGATTATGGCCTATGGTAAAGACACATATTTAGCACGTGTCTCCTTGTGTAGCCAGCACGCAGAGGAACATCAGCTCAGCCATGTTTTTAATCTGTATCCTTGCTGGTGAGACTCACATTCTACATGGTACAGCGTAAGGAGATACATCTCTGTGCAGTGCATCACATTCATGTGGCAACTTTATAGGCGTTGTCCTGTAACTTTGTGGCTAGCGGATGGAGCCAGGACAGCTAGGTTCCATGTCTGCTGGGTGACCTGGCAAGTCACCTCACTCTGGCAAACTTTGAACCCAGAAATAGACATGCACTCTGGGCTACGCTGTCCTGCACCTTGCACGGTCATTTACACCAGTGCAAAGTGGCTACAAAATGTTACCCAATGAGAAAGGAACGTAATCTCCTTGAAATTTCAGGGTGCTCTAGATAAAGTTTACCTAAATACTATACATATTTATTTTCCTGAGGTGCTCAGCATAAAGTCAATGTAAGGCCACCAAGAACATCAGCAGAAGCAAGCATGAAAAAGGAGACATGGGACTGCCTCTGGGTGGGGCAAAGGGGGCAGTTGCCCTGGGGCCTGCCATTTCAAAGGGGCTGAGATCTCCAGCTGCTGCCGCTACTGTTCTGACTCAAGGGTCCTCTGATGTGCTGCAGCAGCACTGCTGTGCCACTGAGCACGGTTATGGGGGAAGGAGGTTGAGGCCCCAGCACCACGATTCAAGCAGCACTGATTGCTGACTGCCTTAGGCCCCGCCTCTTCTGCTCTTGGCCCCACCCCTTTTGGGGGGGTGTAGTCTGCCCACCCTTCTCATCTTGCCCCAGGGCCTGTGGTGGCTGTTGGCCCTGCTGTGGGGACATATAGAAGA
Source organism: Carettochelys insculpta (assembly GCF_033958435.1). Classification (NCBI taxonomy): domain Eukaryota; kingdom Metazoa; phylum Chordata; order Testudines; family Carettochelyidae; genus Carettochelys; species Carettochelys insculpta. Next base: position 5,283,338 of record NC_134147.1, on the reverse strand, counting down.
TGAATAGCTATTAAGAATGCAGTCTTGAATCTCAACAGAAAGAATAATCAATGAGCGTGATCCATCAAAATGGCCCCAGAAGATCTACGAGATGGTAGTTCCAGACTGTGTTAAACACAAGCAGTGCTGCTCTTTGCTCTATTGGTGATTTATATGGCAATTTGGCTGCGCTTGTGTCTGCCTGTGAGAGCTGCGACGGTTTTATCACTGAGAACACCAACTTTCAGCAGCGTGTCCATCAATCTCATATCACCAGGGAAAGAGCCTAGCTCCATGGCGCTGGTCCATTCATGGATGCTGGACCCTGCAATATATCTGAACATCAAATCAAACATTTATTTTGCTGAGGTTTGTCTGGGTAAAGTTATAACTGCTGGCTGGCATGGGTAGGCTGGAAGTGCAGGAGTCACCCTAAGAGAGCCAAAGCATTCTGGTGTTAGTTAATACTCAGCAGGATCTTAGAAAGCAGTGCTAGGGGCCAACAGGCTCAATCCTTTTAACTCGCTGCTTTGTGTATTTGTTCTGAGAGACATATTGGTCCTCCCATGCTGTCCCCCATGCACCAGATAGGAGACATTTAGAGTCCCACAAATTTCAGCTAATGGCATACCGAAGCCATAGTGGAAAATTGCAGGAACGGCCTCATGCAAGCTTGAGATTGGAGAAGAACTGTGGTAAAGGGGAGGACTGATCATGTGATGTTGAGTTGGGAAAAAGGGCCCACTGCAGTTGCCCTTTGTTTTTCCTTTGGAGCAGGAGTGGGCAAAACACAGCCCAGGGGCCAGCTCAGCCTGCCACAACCCTCTGAGATGCCACCTGCCACCTGGGGTCCACACGCTGCTCAAAGCTGGGACAAATGTGTCTGTTAGTAAGACTGCCCTGCAAAGCAAACTATTTGACATGCTAGAGAGGCAGGGTTACGTGCGGAGAGAAGACCCATTTGTCTATGGGTTTTGTAGGAATCACTGAGCCAAGTGATGGCCAAACCATGCTACATGTCTCAAAAAGTGAAAGACTCCCCACAGGGCAGCCAAGCAACAGCGTTTATGAATCCCACTGTGTCCTGCAGGGTGTCCAGAAGAAGACAGCTCCACTGGGTAAATTGTTTGGAAAGTTTATATCCCAGTGCAATTTCTTTGACTTCCACAGTACTGCATAGTGTGCAGAATTCAGCCATATGACTCCTGACAAATCCTCTATTTTTCTTTTCCAAGAGCCAGAAAGCAGACATGGAAAACCAGAATTAAGTCATCAAATCCACTCTCCTGCTAATACAGGTATATTTGTCAGTGTGGCTCTCTGTTACTCAACCAATGAGAACTCTTTCTGAAAGAGATGTGATAGCTCAAGCAAAAGTTGTGGGCTTCATGCAGAAGTTACCAGGTGAGATTATTCTGGCTCATGTTATGGGGAGGTAAGACCGCATGATCTTGCTGGTCCCTTCTGTCCTTCAAGTCACTCTCTGAAGCAACCACACCATTTCCCTGGAGAGGTTATTCTCCAGACTAGTAGACGGGACATCCCTTGATGTGCACCCCAAATTTTCCTTGCCTTTTCATGACATCTAATTATACCAAATCAATCATTCTAAACAGTTATTCTTTCCTCATGCAACCCATAGCTACATTGAAGTTTACTCATGCAAACAGTCTCCACTGCACTGATTAGGCCTCAGTTGGAGTATTGTGTACAGTTCTGGGTATCACATTTCAAGAAAGATGTGGAGAAATTTTAGAGGGTGCAGAGAAGAGCATAAAAAAGAGTAAAGGTCTAGAAAATATGATCTATGAAGGATGACTGAAAGAACTGGGGTTGCTCGGTTCTAGTATTCTATGATTCTATGACATGGGAAAGCTTCAGGGAGGTACGAAATTAAGCTCTGCGTAAGTAAGCCCTTTCAAATATATGAACAGTTCTTCCCAGCCTCCTTGTTAGAGAAGTAAAGAGACACAACAGAGCAATTTTTCTGGCAGGTAGGTGGGTCCCTCTCTTTTTTTTTTTTTTTTTTTTTTTTAAGAAAAAGCTAGAGTAACTCTATAAAACTCAATGCTTTACACCAGGATATTATCCACAGCAGAAACACAAACCCAAGTATTACAGTTTGACAAACGTTCCCCCGTCATTACTGAATTATTGTCTAAGTATAACTCCACATGCATTATAAAAGCAGCTGAAGATGAAGCCAACTTCGAAAAGCCTCTGAGAAAGACTGCAATTACCACCACAAGCATTTTCAGTCTTGAGGTCTAAACAAGAGTATAAAATAACTGAACTGTGTTCCTGTGGCTTATTACATCATATGGCCCCTCTTTCAGTGAAAATATTTCTACTCCTCATTCCAGCCCATCTGTTCCTCAGCAAACTCCTTCTCTGTATTTACTTGAAAAACAACAAACTGAGGCGAAAGGCATCTTTCCAGAGAAAAGCATGTTCATAATTATCCAAGGAACATTTCACGTTTGTTCCTGCCAGTACAGCGAGATATATGTATTTTTAGTAATGCTGTCAAAAGTGGTCTAATATTTCATTGCAGAAAGTCTTCCTGACCCAAAACACATGGTTATTTCTAGCTAGGAAGTAAAACACGGTTGTGAAAAGGATCTCTCAGGATGGTAAAATGAATGCCCTGCTGGGAAATGAGGGGTGTTTCCCCAACTGTTCTCTTCTCTTCAGCTTTGGTGTATTTTTTCTGATAGAACTAAATCCAGTGACATTATTTAGCAGGCTGCGTGTGAGGAACCACAGGTCTCCAACCTCAGCTCTCTTATCAGGGGCCAGAAGGTTCCAGCCTGCCATCTAGTACCCCGTTAAGTTACAAGAACTACAAAGTCAATATGGCTATTTGCCAGGATAGGCAGGAATGGTGTCCCTAGCCTCTGTTTGTCAGAGGCTGGAAATGGATGACAGAAGAGGTATCGCTTGGATGATTACCTGTTCTGTTCACTCCCTCTGGGGCATCTGGCATTGGCCACGGCTGGAACGCAGGATACTGAGCTGTATGGACCTTTGGTCTGACCCAGTATGGCTGTTCTTATGTTCTCATGTTCTAATATGGAGAGGGGACTCTAGTTCTGGGATCCAAAGGGTGGAAATCCAAGGATCCTCACTGGTTCCCTACTTCTATTACACCCAAGTACAGACAAGACATTGCCAGTGCAAAGAGGTTTCCTCTGTGCTACTTGACTCTACTGCCTGACTATGATTTCAAAGTACGCAACCCAGCCTGCTGCTGCATCACAACCTGACCTCTAGGGAAGACTACCCATGTCCTGCTGGTGACCGTGGGAAAGAAAGGATAGCTCTGAAAATATGACGTTGGACAGGGAGGCAGACGTTTCACATACAGCAATCTGTTCTGCCCCAGTATTGTTGAAGCGATACACCCGTCTCTAGTGTGGATGCAATTATCCTGGCATAAAAGTGTTTCTCCTTTTCTCCCACTCTTTGGCTGTCTCATCATTTTTTGATGGTAAAAGATTTTAGGGCAAGAGCCCAGACTGAATTCAGAGCCTCTAGATATTACTTTTAATACAAATCATCATCATCATCATGATGGACCATTCTTTGACAATGTAAGAAACCTCACTAAATGAAGGGAAGCAGTAGAGATGGTATATCAACTTTAGTATGGAATTTGATGGTCTTGTGACATTTTCAGAAGTAAATTTGGGAAATCTAGCTTAAACAACCTACTGTAAGGTAGGTACGTAACCAGGTAGAAAAATCATACTCAGGCTAATTACCAATGCTTCATAGCCAGGCTGGAAAGGAGTGCAAGTTGAACCGCTCTAGTCTGGCACCCTTTGGACCTGACCAGTGCTGAATGAGAAAAGTTGACAAACCACGGGAGGTCAATATTGTCTAGCAGCATTACCAACACTTCCACTGCTTACTGGGCTCTTAGAAGATATGTCAGGGGTTAATTACAGCACAGAACATGGAGACCCAGGACAGATGGCTGTAAACAAACTGCATGGGGCCACAGGAAACTTGGCCACACCCATGATAAGTGGATATCAAGCTAACTAAAATCATTCCAGACTACGAATATTGCTGGATGAGAGAGAGTGCTGGATAAGAGGGGTTCAACCTGTATTGACTGGGCTGCTACAGGAATCTTTCCTGGGTCTGCTTCTATTCATCTCTTCTGAAATGATTTTCACTGTAACATAGAGAGTTCACTTTAAGTCTGAGGCTGTACCCAGATGGAAATCCTTTGAAAGTCCTCTGGCGGACAGGATTAGAATTCAAACTGATTTTGATAAATTGGAGAAATGATCTGAAATAAATAGGATAAATTTCAATACAAAATTGGAAACAATTGCCTAGGAAGTAATACAGCAGAAAAAGGTCAGGGGATCATAAGTGATCGTGAAGTAAACGTAAGTCAGCAATGTAATACAGTTGTGTATCCCTCACCACTCGACTCCATTACGGGGTGTATCAGCAGGAGTGCTCTAAACCAGACCTGAGGAAGAGTTCTTCCTTTCTACTCAGCACTGAGAAGGCCTCTACATGAGTATTATATCCGGTTCTGGGCCCCACACTTCTGGAAAAATATGCAGAAGGTGGAGAAAATCCAGAGTGGAGCAACAGAAAGAATTTGAGGTCCAGAAAACATGACCTATGAGAAAAGATTTAAAAACTACGATTGTTTTGTCTAGAGTAGAGATGTCTGGATGGGGACATGACAAGTCTTCAATAAGTAAAAGGCTCTTATTAAAAGGAGGGTGATAAATTGTTCTCATTATTCACTGAGGAGAGGAAGAGAAGTAATAGGCTTGCATAGCAGAAAGGGAGATTTAGGTTAGAAATGGGCAAAACTTGGTAACTAGAAGGGCAGTTAAGTATGGGGGAAAAGAAAGTTTCCTTAGTTTGTGGAATCTCCATGACTGGTGGTTTTTAAGAATAGGTTACACAATCATCTGTCAAGAATGTTGTAGATAATTCTTAGTCCTGCTTTGGTGCAGGGGACTGGACTCCATGACCTGTTGAGGCCCCTTCCACTGCTACATTTTTAGGAAGAATGTCTGTCTCAGGGAAAAAAAAATATTCAGAATGGTCATTTGGACTCAAACAGCACGAAGGTCTTGAATTACCCAACGCTGAGCTCATGTGAAAACGATGAATCCACTACTGCATACAAAAGAGTGAACTCCTCGAGTGACTGATGACTTCTGAGAATTCAGCGGTTCAGCCATGGGGAAATGGAATTGTCCAGTTGCTGTTGAAAACATAACCTCAGGTCAAATTAAACAAAACTTTTTTTTTTATTATATTGAGATGGTAACAATTATGTGTTATGGTTATGCTTGAAACCCAATTTGGAGACAGTATGAAGTTTTTAAAATAATCTCAGAGGCCAAAATTGGATTTTTTTTCCCTAAAAAGAACTCTCTATCTTGGCCAGATGTTATGGGTTATATGCAGGAATTACTGACAGAAATTCCTGTTATGCAGGAAGTGAGACTGGGCAATTGTAATAGACTGGACTCTACTGCCTTTAATAATTGATGTCTCTGTGAAGTTAAGAGTCAGCTGCCCACGTCTCGAAATGAGTTTCCCCCCACCTTGGAGGGATTCAAATAAAATATAGGAGGGGCAAGAGCAAATTGGGCACATTTTCTTGATTTTCAATGATGTTTTGAAATGGGGAGAAACCCCCCCCCCAAAAAACTGGGACCATGTTAAGTTTGGCTGGCGTTGGAGGGATTTATCCACAAAATTGGAACCATGTGGGTAGTGGATTGGTCAAAATATGTCCGGCCTGAGCTGGAGGATTGGGGGTTGAGAAGCTAATTTAGTTTTTGTGCCCACTAGATCCTGGGTCTTTCAGCTCACACCAAATATATAATATAAACGGTGTTAAAAAGAGGTGGGAATTTTTTTTCTCTTTTACCTGTGAGAGTAGGACAAGAAGCAACGGGCTTAAACTGCAGCAAGGGAGGTTTAGGTTGGACTATAGGAAAAACGTCCTAACTGCCAGGGTGGTTAAACACTGGAATGAATTGCCTAGGGATGCTGTGGAATATCTCCATCATTATAGACATTTCAAAGCAGGTTAGATAACCACCTAGCAGAGATGGTCCAGTCCAGGGTGGGGAACCACCAGCCTGAAGCTGGACTGCGACTTGGCTACATCCAGACACTGAGGCTTGGGGATCCCCTTCCCAGCATCCCGTTGGCCATGAATAGGTGGTATGGAGCCCCACGTTTCATGGGTCAGATCCAGGCAATCCATGACTGGATCTAGCCCATGGGGCTCTGTCTGGCAGGGGGCAGGAAGCAGGTCCTCCATTGCCACCGCCACCGCTTCAACCTCTGCCTCTGCTGTTGCTGCCTCCACTCCTCCTCTCTCTCCTGCAGATGGGGGAATGACAAAGCGGTGCTTGCTGGAGAGAGGCCTCCCCTGCTGCTCTGATTGGTCCGAATCCCGGGTGCCTGAGAGCGCGGGAGAAAAACCAGGAGAATTCCTCCCTGCTGCCTTCCCCCAGCTGGCAGAGGTGAAGCGGCGGCATATGGAGCTAAGTGCCCCTCCCATTGCCCAGCCCACTCCCGCTTCCTTCTCCCATCCAGACCCCCACACCCAACCTGCTCCTTCACTCTCCCTCCTTCCCACACCCTACACCTGCTCCCCAGCAGCCCCCTTCCACATAGTGAGCCCTGAATCTGTGATGGGTGTGAGGTGTCTCAGTCAGGGGCCACATCAAGAGGATTGTGTTTTGGGGGGGCGGGGTGCTACTCACTTTTATGTGGCCCCTGACTGATTTTTCTGTGGGTCAGTGGCCCCTGACCCGAAAAAGGTTCCACACCCTGGTCTAGACAGTGCTTGGTCCTGCGGTGAGTGCAAGAGATTGGACTCAGTGGTCTCTCGAGATCCCTTCCACTTCTAGTATTCTATGATTCAGTTAGTGTCTAAAGAAGGCCCTACTTCATTTATAACTGTACTAAGATAATTGGCTGTGCAAATGTCACCCACACACCTACTGGCTGTGGGTCACTGGCCCATGCAGTGGCACCTAGACCACTTACACAGAGAAAGACTGAGTCCCCTGTACAGCCTTAGCTGAGAGGCAGCTGGCTTTTAGCTCTAACTGTAGAGGCTCCTGCACTAAGCTCCAGCAATTCCAGGTTTGAGTCTACCTGTGGGCAGTTACACCAAGAAACCTAGGTGCCCCCATCTTCTAAATAGGCAATATGGGCAAAAAAGGTGGAAGAGGGAAGAAACACAGAGGTGAAGGTGTCCAGCTGTCCAGTACACATGCTGCAGCAATCAGTTTAGGGGTTTCCATTTACAGCTTACAAGTGCCCTGTTGGACTAAGTCAGGAATTCCCAACTCATGGGTTGCCATTAGATTTTCTAAGGGTCGCCAGCTGGGCTGCTGTGAGCTGCATGTGGCTCTTTAAGGAGCCATTTGCAGCTCACTCCTCCAGCGTCCAGTCCCTGGCCATGTCACGATGAAAGGGAACTCAATTTAGAAGGTTTAATGGCTAGCAGGAGGGATCTGGCCATTAAATCAATTAAATTGAGTCCCATTTCAATGCAGCAGTGCAGGGAAATGCCTGCACTGTAGGTGGGAGAAGGGAGTAGGAGGGCTTGTGGGAGGCTGCATGGAAGAGGTGGAAGTGGCCTGGCTAAGGAGCAGCGAGGGGCAGTGCTGGCACTTGTGTGAGGTAGGTGTGGAGGGCAGTTTGGATCTGCGAGGGGTTTAAGCCTTGGGGTGGGAGTGGGGCAAATCAAGATTTATAAAAGTATTTTTCCCACGGGATATTGGCTTGGGTCAACAAGTCTTCCTGAATTGCCAAAATTGGTCGCTGTCTCAAAAAGGTTGGGAGCTGCTGGGCTAAGTGCTATCCTTGAGGTCAGTAGTGAGATTACAAGTCTGAGATACGCTGCACAAAGCTCCTCAGTGCAGACGGAAAAGCCATACTTGCTATTGGAAAGGAAAGACAATCTGATCTGCTTAATATCTTCATTCATGCTGAGAACAAAATGGGTTCATGGTGATCTGGTTTATCCACGGGGGACGATCCTAGCAACTGTATATTGATGTTCTTGATGTTGACGTATGCATCTGTAACTACAGGTTGTACGTCCCTGGTCCAGCATGGTCGGGACCAGTCAAGAGAATTTGCTGGACCAGAGGAGTTTCCCTGCCACCAGCCTCCAAGCCACCCTCACCCCCACCACTGGGCTGCTTGCCAAACTGCTGCTGGGCAGGCAGCCCCGGCCTGGACAGCTGCTGGGCTACTGCCCATGTGGACCCCACCGGGGGCCTGCCAGGGAAAGCCTGCTCCGGCCCTGTGCTGGGAATGCAGCTCCGACCCTGTGTGGTTGCCCCTGGCTCTGCAGGGCTACCAGGGGAAGTTGGCTCCAGCTCTGGGGGGCTATCCCCAGCCCTGCACAGATGCCATCTCCCACCCGGGTTGCTAGCGGGATGCCTCCCAGGCTGCCAGCTGATGTGGGCTTCAGCTTGCCCTCCTGCCTGGCTCTCTGGGCCAGTAACATCCCTGGTCCTGCTGGATGAGGGATGTTGCTGGACCAGAGAGTGCTGGTTTCAGAAGGTGCAACCTGAGCAGTCAGACCATGTACGGTGGTGAAGAAAAGTGACCAAGCCAGCAACAAACTTCACTTCACGTCTGGCAGGAGGCGGAACTGGCGAAGTGGGTGGTCACGTGCTGAGACCAGAAAGTATTTGTCTATCATCGATAGCCCAGAGAGCTATGGGACCGGGCTCTCCACTTCATTCATCTGTGGCTACCTGGTTGCAGGTGTAAACCAGGTAGAAGGTGAATGCATTCTGATCTGGATATGCAATTCATTGTGCAGGCACAAATTGCACCTGCAAAAAGGGAGGCTTGTCCCCAGCTCATTTGGATCTTTGAAGGCTTCTCTTCTCGAAACCTTTGAAGATATAACCCACATCAGACTGCCGATGCCCCCACATCACAGGCAGGTATCTGCTAGCATGGATACAAACAGAGGTGCCCGGAAAGGAAGTTCTTGTTTGTTCGTCTGCAGGTGCTTGCCCCAGGATAGCATTACTATGTGCAGACATTTTTAAAGCTCCACCAGCTTGGGTCTGACTGATTTCCCCTCTCTGTCTTGGACTCTGTCCAAAACATCCATTAGCCTTTCGTTCACCAATAGAGGCATCTTCCGCCTGGCTCCTGAGCAACACTTATTTTCAAAAGCAAGTTCAATGAAAATAAGATGTACTGTTTGCGGAAAGCTATAGGGAACATAGAGGAAAAATTATGACTCATCATCTGCAAGTCTTCATTCACCTCCAGAGAGGAGAGGGCTTCTCGTGTGTTTAGGACCACTCCTAAACACACAGCACAGTGGGTCTCCACTTTATTATTTGTATTGCCAAAGCAGCAAGGAGCCCTAGTCAGGGACCAGGTCCCATTTGTGCTAGGCAACGTGCCAGCTCTGTGGGAGGCAGTCCTGTTCATATGGGATACTCCACTCCCAGCAATCTCCTGTCTCAGTTTTTCCATCCATGCACAGAATAAATTTTGTTATGTGCACCACAGCATCTGCAGATGTGCATCACCAGCAGAAACACAGCTATCGGCACTCTGCTAATTAACTGGACGACATTTGAATCTCTCCTGGGTAGCTGCCTAAGCACTCATCTCACAAGGAGCACCAATTCCCGGGTTGTTATTTCTTGCAGTTCTGGGATATGGAACTCAGCAGGATTTCTCTTGGCCCTGAAAAATCTAGCCATCATCTGATGGTTCCAAGTATGTACGAGGCCTACAGGGATATGGAATTGGCTTGTCAGGACAGCCAGTGTTTGTAGCAACCAGGATATAAAAACATGGAGGGCTCAAGCCCTAGCTGCATGACTTGGCATAGACCCCATGCATAGTTAAGTCAACTCACCAGGAGCTGTACTGATTTATACCAGGTGATGATCCAGATCCAGCTGCTACATCTCCAGATAACTTTACTGACTTCACAACTCCCAGGGGCTTTCATGGGACTTGCCTGGTAAGGTTTGGGCCCACCCTTAGAAAATAAAGTGGCTAGTTTCCTGTGTTTGGGGGAGACGCTTTCTTTCTGTCACAGGGCTTCTTCTCTTAGTCTCCAGCCCTTCAGGTTGTTTGTTAGTCAGGAATGTGTGTACCAGAGGCTGGTGCTATTAGACGTGAGAAACCTCTTGACGCATTTCCATCACTCCAGATGAAGATTTGACAGCTGATTCTCAGAGAGAAAGCCAAAACAAGCTTGTTGGTTGATCCTACAATACCCCCGATAGTCTAGGGCAGGATGACTCTTTTTTTTGTCAGGGTCCAAATTTCTTGGTTAAAGCAAAGTCAGGGTCCAGGCTCCAGAAACAAAATGAAAACCTAGCAATGAGATTTTGAAAGTTTGTTCAAAGGCGTCTGGTGGTCTGGACGTGGCCTGTGGTCAGTCTACTGACAACCCCTGTTCTAGGACTTCTGTGGTACAATTGTCCAGTCTTTCTTTGATCTTTAAGAAGGCTGTGATACTACAAAACTGCAGGTTGAACCTCTTTAATCCAGCACTCTCTCGTCCAGCAACATCCACGATCCGGTATGATTTTAGTTAGCTGAACAACCACTTAACGTGGTTGTAGTCAAGTTTCCCATGGTCCTGTAAAGTTTGTTTCCAGGCACCAGTCCTAGCTGTCAGTGTTCTGTGCTGTTATTTAGCTGTAAATTACCCCAGATGTCTTCTAAGAGCCAAGCAGTGGAAATATTGGTAAAGCTACAAAACGATATTGACTTCCTGTAGCCTGGAAAATCCTTGTTTGGCGCGGGTCAGGTCCCGAGGGCACGGAACTAGAGCGTTTCGTCCCATACCGATATGTGTGGACCCTCCCAGCCCCATAAGAACCCACTGAGGTCAACTGGGCTCTGTGGGAGTGCCAAGGTATGCCCATGGGGTTCTCTCTACGTTTTGAAGGCCCCGCTTATTGGCAGAAGTGAATTGGATGGACACATGGACTCAATATTAAAGTCTCTGTTATTTGCAGTTGCCAACATATTCCATTATTAAAGCTCTTAATCCAGAGGCTTTGGATTCTGCAACTTCAGAGCCTTCGATTTGTTCAAGCACAGATATGCCCAGGCAGCTGTTGCAAATGAAGTTTAGGCAAGCTTCCTTCCTGGGATACTGCACTACGGACATACCAATATTGAGCAGAACCTTCATCCTTTCCTTTAGCTTTCACATGGTTAGCAATGAACCTCACTGCCTGCCCATGACACCAATACCCAAGTACACCAGTCTGTCCCAGAAAGCACATAGCGTGGCCTGCCTTATTTGCCCCTAATAGTGGATCGCTTTGTGCTGAAAAGGTGGGATACATAAGAAGAATGAAGTGCAATTTATGACATCTGCTCTTGGGGTCATGTTTAGTTCATATTCCCAGTTTCAATTGTGTGGACCACTGAGATGAAGGAGTGTCCCTCAAGCAGCCCACTGGCTACGTTTGGTTACCCATTGCTGCCCTAATACCAGGCAAATAATAGTGAGATACAGCTCCAGGCACTTTTCAAGCCCAACTCAAGTAGTCAGGGTGCATTTTGTTTGCAGGGAAAGAGATAATCCACTATGGAAATCAGGTGTAGTGCCTTTGCAAGGTGATGTAAAAACGCTAGAGAAATCTCCTGATTTATACTTAAAACTCTTGTTCTTGGGGGGTCGCCGTAATTTTTGTTATAAAGTGAGGTTCTCCACTGAAACTGCACATTTCATGCCGCCTTCAGATAACATATTCAACTTCATTTCTGCTGCACAAGACAGTCCCCTTGAATCCCAAAGATACATCACAGTGACAACGAAAGTGCATTGGGGGCTCGCGGAGGACCTCTGATGCTGTATTAACAGAGGACACGGGTCCATAATGGCTCCTAGCTCCATAACTTAGCGTGAGCTGAAAAAGCTCATGCGTTTAGCTCTGCAATCCCTTCTCACAGCTGAAACGGTCAGGGATGCCACTAAAGTGCCAGATCTGCAACAAGCTGGTAGCTGCTCCCATGACAGTCATCACTTTTGCAACTCTTCCAGTGGTTCTTCTCAGTTCTCTACCTTTCCATTCCTCGGACCCCTCCTCCACTCGGACTGTGGGCCACAATACCAGGAGTTGACTTCTAGGTGCCCAGCAGTCTCCACCCGGAATTTCGCATTCCCATCTTGCTATCTCCTCTGATGCCCTGTGAGAGTTTTGTTCGCTGGTGGACATGAGACTGGTTTGCAGATTCTCTGACATCATCCCAGTCCTCTTCCTCATTCTGACCACCCTCTGCCTCCCTCCTTTGTTCCCTTGCTTTTGCACTCCCAAAGTCACTGTACCTTTGGACGGAGCAAGGCACATCCAGTGGGGCCCCAGATACTTAATGGGTCTTAAAGGTCGTATTTTGGCAGTGACCTAATGCAACATGGTAAAGCCCCCACTGATTTCAAATGGGATCAGAGTTAGGGCAGTGCTGGGAAGGTCTGAAAATTCTCCTTCATTTCTTGCTTTTTAAAAAAAATATTGTCCCTGACCGTTTTAGATGGTTGCAAATCTACCAATAATGTTAGTGTTAATGAAACAGAGTGGGTCAGACCAAGACAAGTAGCTTGCTGTTTACTGGCACCTTCTGGTAATATGCGCACAAAGACACAGCTGTGCATTATTTTATAGGCTTATAAAACCACAGTATCTATTTATGCCATTGTTAAACATTGGTCTTATTCTGAGCAGCCCGTGGATGATGTGTTAACAATTTCACAGAGGCAGATAGAGACAATGATCGATCCAAGTCCATTTTCATTTTGAGGTCAAATCTGGAGAAGTGCAGACGATCAGATAATCCCATTGAGGCTACTGCAAAATTTGAACCTTATTTCCAGTCTGAATGCACCAAGCATTTGCTTCCAGCTATTGGATCTTGTTATTCCTGTGTCTGCTAGATTTATAAGCCTTTTCTTATCAACTATGTGTTCCTCAGGTATGCTCAGGGCGGTCAGAGGGTCTTCATTTTACGTGTTTTGGCATTAAGGGTGAATCTTGAAAGTGACCCAAAAAGAAATCATGTAATTTATGGACTGCCCCATGACTGTGAGCAAATCAACCCATAACCTTCTTTGATAATTAGGTAGATTTTGCTCCTTGAGCCAATCGTTTTAAGGCTCATTTTCCAAGCTTTTCATTGCTGTTGTGACTCTTCTCTGAACCTTCTCCAAGGCTACATCTACACAACAGCCTTAACTCGAAATAAGCTACGCAATTTGCACTACACAAATTACGCAGCTCATTTTGAGTGTAGTTCGAAATAATGCACTATTTCAAAGCATCCCTTACTCCCCCGTAAGGAGGAGAAGGATGCTGAAATAGCGCGCCCGTTATTTCAAAAACTGTTTCAAAGTGATGGGCGTGTGTCAAAGACACAGAGTATCTGTTCTGAGATATCGCCGGTATCCCAAAATAGCTGTGCCATGTAGACACAGCCCAAGTGATCAATATACTCCTTGGCTACGTCTACATGTGCACGCTACATCGAAGTAGCTTATTTCGATGTAGCGACATCGAAATAGGCTATTTCGATGAATAACGTCTACATGTCCTCCAGGGCTGGCAACGTCGACGTTCAGCTTCGACTTTGGGCAGCACCACATCGAAATAGGCGCTGCGAGGGAACGGCTACACACCGAAGTAGCACACATCGAAATAAGGGTGCCAGGAACAGCTGCAGACAGGGTCACAGGGCGGACTCAACAGCAAGCCGCTCCCTTTAAGGGCCCCTCCCTGACACAGTTGCACTAAACAACACAAGATCCACAGAGCTGACAACTGGTTGCAGACCCTGTGAATGCCGCATGGATCCCCAGCTGCAGCAGCAGCAGCCAGAAGCCCTGGGCTAAGGGCTGCTGCCCACGGTGACCATAGAGCCCTGCAGGGACTGGAGAGAGAGCGTCTCTCAACCCCTCAGCTGATGGCCGCCATGGTGGACCCCGCTATTTCGATGTTGCGGGACACGGATCGTCTACACGTGCCCTACTTCGACGTTGAACGTCGAAGTAGGGCGCTATTCCCATCCCCTCATGGGGTTAGCGACTTCGACGTCTCTCCGCCTAACGTCGATTTCAACTTCGAAATAGCGCCCAACACGTGTAGCCGTGACGGGCGCTATTTCGAAGTTGGCGCCACTACTTCGAAGTAGCGTGCACGTGTAGACACGGCCCTTGAGTGACAGCAGAACTGGGCCCAGTGGGTCAGTGGCAGCAGTGCCAAATACAGAGATAATATAATCTCTTCTCATAGTTACAACGCTCTTCCTGTGCTCCAAATGTAACACTCATGCTTCTTCTGGCTATGGTGGAATTCTGCCATGCTCCAGCTGTGCACTGGCCAAGCTTACTGAGCAGGAGAACTGTCCTTACCCATGCATAGACTACCCAGCCGCATAGGGCACCTGAACATTTGAGGCACTGTCCACCCGTCTGTCTCTTCCTATCTTTGTTCTTTGGCTCTGCTTCCTCCCGAGCGGATCTAGTCAACTTACCATGAAAAAAACAGAGCGACTAGCAGCAGAACTTGTGAAAGAACCATTAGGGTGGTAAGGAAGGGCCTTTAAAGGGCATTTGCCAAGCCCAGGCAGTTTCTAAATTTACTGTGTTATTCTATAGGACCTTAGTTTAAAACAGGGGTGGGAGCCTTTTTTGGGTCGGGGCCACCGACCCACAGACAAAAATCAGTCCTGGGCCACAAGTGAGAAGCAGTAAAAAAAGATATTCCCCTCAACACACTCAAGCTATACCCCAGAGCCTCAGGAAACTGGAGCTAGTAGATTTTGTGGGGTCCACCCTATGTTCTGGGGAGAGGCCAAAAATCAGGGGTAATAAAACCAAAGCCACTTGATTTAAAAAAAAAAAAAAATCCAGAAAGAAATAAGCTCTAGGAGTAAAATGAGACTGTAGCCAGAAGTCCAGCAGCAGAATGGGGATGATCCTGTTTATTGCACCCAATGTAGAATGTATAATGGGTGGATTTTGTGCCATGAGTTTCTGGCCCTCAGAAATCCTATATGGGTTTTGGAGACCAGGGTGTCTGAACTGGATCGGCTGAGGGAGGCAGAGAGGTACATAGATGAGATTTTTTTCCAGGACACGGTATATGAGGAGGGTGGTGAAGCCCTGGAATTATTTCTCCAGGAGGGTGGTGAAACACTGGAATGGGTTACCCAAAGAGGTGGTAGAATCTCCATCCCTACAGGTTTTTAAGACCAAACTTGACAAGCCCTGGCTGGAACGATTTAGTTAGGGTTGGTCCTTCTTTGGGCAGGGGGCTGGACTCAGGTCCCTTCCAGCCCTAGAATTCTCTGATTTGGTGACTGGTCCTGTCAGACAGCCTCTCTGCTGTGGAGGAGGGCGAAAGTCTGAGGGAAGGAGAACATCCAAACGGAGCAGAGGGAAGCGATCCCCCAGTTGGGACCTTCCTTCATGTTATCCTCCCGCATTGGTGGTGGTGGGGACTCCAGCAAGCAACGTTAGACCAAACTATTACAGTTCACAGGAGCACTAAACTATTACACGCCATAAGGAAGGAATAGGAGGGACCAGTGCCCAAGCCATCTGTGGTAGCAGGGAATTAAGTGATACATGCCTAGATAATCTTGGCAAGCAACCTGTCCGACATTCTTCAGAGGAAGGGGGCCAGCCCTCCAAGATCATTACCAGTCTGACCTGTGGGAAAATTCCTTTCCAACTCCACATCTGGTGTCAGTCTGGAGTGCGCCACAGCAACTGCTCTGGAGAAGGGAAAAGTCACTTTCAAGCCTATCCAAATTCCTTTGTCTTCTTACTTCCCAGGGTTTTGAAATCTCGCACAAAGAAAAGCACTAGGCTCTGCCTGGTGCTGAGCCAGGTGCTGACAAACACATGGGTCCTTCATAGTCACGTGGCAATCCTCAGCTCTTTACTGAGGGGTGGCTTATCTGGACCCAGTGTGTCCTTCCTGTGATACCTTATTAAGCTATACGAACGCAGTCATACAGCAAGCTTCTCAACAGCCATATGACAGAGGAGGCCCGACTCTCCCGTTTACACCCTTCTCCAACTCTTTGGCCAACAGCATTGAGCTGAGAGCTCGTGTTAGAATCTACCCGCTTCTCATGGGGTGTCGCTGTCCTGTCTTGCTTTTTGAAAGCCTTTGTGTTTGGACGTTACACAACGTCCCTTCATTAGGGCAGCGAGTGTGGAGAGTGTCTCCAGCACCCAGCACGCCTGCGCGTGTATCCTTTGTGCCCAACCCCTGTGTTAGAAGAAGTAGGTGGAAAGTGATTATGTAACTTCTTCAGGCTGAATGGTTCTTCTGTGCATGCTTGGAGGAGTGGGAGGCAGTTAATTATGTTCCACTCTGGCCTGCTAGCGTATTCATAACAGATCGCTTTCCTCATTAAACAAGTGAGCAGTTGCAGTGCTAGGGCTCTATATGTTCGTATCTCTCTTTTCAGTGCAAGTATTACGGGTAGAGTTCAGGTGGGAACAGTGCAGCACACTCAGATGGTTCCAATCTCTGAAAGAGTCCCTCTCCCCCTGAAACACCTTTGCTTACTCTTACGCTGTTTGAATTGTCACTTAAAGCAGAAGGCCAGAGGCCAGCTGGAGTCACAGGGGACAAAAGCCAGGAAGTCAGGTAATAAAGGAAGAGAGCAAGTCTCTCCAAAGGCTGATTTTGAAGAGTACAGAAGTCAAAAGCTCCCAGCATTCTCACTAGGAGAGGGTAACCACTTTTGGGACGGGGGGATGGTGGGGAGCGGGGAATCAATCCTTTGAATACTTTTTTCCTTCTTCTTCTTCCCTTGTCTGACAAAGTTGATAAGAAAATGCCCACAGATGATTCTTCATAACTTCCCATTAGCAAACAGGTTGGTGTTGTCTCCAAATATTCCATCTAAAACTCTTTGTTTCAGGAGTACCCTCGACACTAAACTGGGAAAGGTTTGGAGCTGGGTGCTTTAAGAAGGCCATCAAAAATGTTGGAGCCGTGTCTACTTCCACATTCAGGATCCAGTCCTCATTTGGTATAAACTGGCACAGATCTGTTGACCTCAGTGGAATTTCAACAATTTACACTACTTGAGAATTTCACTCTCAGTTTATGTTTTCTTTCTCTGAAGGTCATCCAATACCTCCCACGCTGCATCACGCTAGCAGAATTCCCTCTTCCTCCTGCGTATTTAGCCCTTTTGAATACTTGAGAAGCAGAACAATTTTAATCATACAGCTAAATTATAAATATTTGCTTCTTTTCAGTACTCCTCATCAATCAGTCCTTCCAGCTCTTTAATCCTTTTTTCTACTCTTCTCTGATCATGCTAGTACAGGTTGAACCTCTCTCATCTGGCATCCTCAGGACCTGACCAGTGCCAGATGAGAGAATTTGCAGAACCACAAGAGGCCAATATTGTCTAGCAGCATTTCCAACACTTCCACCGCTCACTGGGCTCTTAGAAGACATTTGGGGTAAATTACAGCTAAATAACAGCCCAGAACACTGAGAGCCAGAGCTGGTGGCTGGAAATGAACTTTATGGGACCATGAGAAACTTGGCCATACCCAGACAAGCAGTTGTCTGGTTAACTAAAGTCATGCTGATTACAGAGGTTGCCGTACGGGAGAGTTCTGGATTAGAGAGGTTCAACCTGTATTAAGCTTCCTGAACGCCTTTCTGAAGCAGCCAGAACCTCTCAAGATTTCTGAGGTCACCCCAGTGCTAGCTCAGGATTACAGTCAGTGAAACCCTGGGATTAGCAGCCGTTTGCGAATGGCAGCCAACCATCACGCTCCCCTTCCCCCACAACACAAATCCCAAATACTTCCTGTGTGGCTGATGGGCGAGGCAAAAGGACACGGTTGTGTTAGAGCCGCGCCCCAGGCTTCGTGCACTAGAGTCTCTGGAGTTCATTGAGGTGGAGTCAGCTGCAGTAGAACCAGACAAAGATGACAGGAAATAGCATCAGGCTCTCCCAGCATTGCTAGTGCCGAGCACAGAGAACAGGCTGGGCATTGCTGCCTGAATGTCCATTCCTGTGCTGCTTGGGTGAAAGGGTTCGGAGCCAGCCCAGCGGCGGGTGGAATAGATTTTTTAGCAGCTTTCATCCTCCCAGGGTTCTTGCCAGAGCAGCACTGGGAAGGGGGTTCGGTTCCAAGAACACGGAGAGGATACAGGAACTAACTCTCACAATAAGGCCTAATTCAGAGGTGGGTCGTGCCCGGATTGCAGGGATGGCACTGGCCAAGTGCCTTTGTCCTGCTTCCTCCCACCCTGCTGTGCCCAGGCCCTGCCCCCTCCTCCCCCCTGCTCCACCTCCCACCCACCTGTTCCTGTGGAAGCAGTGTACCAGTTCCTCCGGCAGTGGGGACAGGCCGTGCTCCCCGGAAGCAGTGCAGCCTCGGAGTAATGCTTTCGGGCTGTGCCACTGTGAGGCAGGGGTGGGACTGCCCCCGAACTCATCGGGAGCAGCATGATGCTCACAGTGAGTGCACAGGGAGTGACGTGGGGCTATGAGCGGGCCCCTGTGCACTCCCACACATCGCCTCTGGCTTAATTCAATTCCAGCGAAGTCCATGGGAGCCTGTTGACTTCCAGGGGCATTGGATCATGGCAAGAAGGCTCACAGATCGCTCTAATCAGGCCCGGTCGTCAGCATCGTCATCCCACTGGGCATTTTCGCTCTCTCCGTAGCTGATATGCTAAAGCCCATCCATGCTGCAACTTTCAGCTGCAATCTTTTAGCTATAGGCCAGTCTGAGGGACAAGGGTGGCTTTGTAGTTTCCACCGTGGAAAACCTGCAGAGCTGTCGACCGTGTCCAATTCTTCCATATCCCACAAATCGTTCTGCATACACAGGAGGGGGACTATCCACCAAAATACCATTATCGACGGACCAGCCATGCCCTGGAATTACTAGTCTCAGTTCTCTTGGGCAGGAGTTTGTAGCCATGTTGCTCATATATGCCCTCCAGACCACGGCTCATCAGGAGAATCTGCTCTTTTTATTGTTCTCATTCCACCTCAGAGGAACGCGTGTATACATCTTGGGACATCTCAGACATATTGACCAATTGGCCATGGACAGCTGGTTACACGTAGAAGGTAGGACAGTTAGAGAACAGTACCACAGTCTTGCAGTAGAGTACAGATTCAACTTCTGTAGTCCAGCATGCTTAGGACCTGACCGGTGCCAAACCAGACAATTTGCCAGACCACAGGAGATCAGTATTATCTGGCAGCATTACCAACACTTCCACTGCTTACAGGGCTCTTAGAAGACATTTAGGGGGTAAATTACAGCTAAATAATGGCACAGGCCTGGTGGCTGGAAACAAACCTTATGGGATCACAGGAAACTTAGCCACACCCATGAAAAGTAGACATTGGGCTAACTAAAACTGTGCTGACCATGGATGTCGCCAGACCAAAGAGTGCTGGACTAGAGAGGTTCAACCTGTACAAAGGAGAGAAGGGGAGGGGGAGCTCAGAAGTCCCCCCCTCTGAGCTTCAGAGCTCAAATGGGACATCTAAGCTGCGTCTACACGTGCACGCTACTTCGAAGTAGCGGCACCAACTTCGACGTTAGGCGGCGAGACGTCGAAGTCGCTAACCTCATGAGGAGATAGGAATAGCGCCCTACTTTGACGTTCAACGTCGAAGTAGGGACCGTGTAGACGATCCGCGTCCCGCAACGTCGAAATTGCTGGGTCCTCCATGGCGGCCATCAGCTGGGGGGTTGAGAGATGCTCTCTCTCCAGCCCCTGCGGGGCTCTATGGTCACCGTGGGCAGCAGCCCTTAGCCCAGGGCTTCTGGCTGCTTCTGCGGCAGCTGGGGATCTATGCTGCAGGCACAGGGTCTGCAACCAGTTGTCAGCTCTGTGGATCTTGTGTTGTTTAGTGCAACTGTGTCTGGGAGGGGCCCTTTAAGGGAGCGGCTGGCTGTTGAGTCCGCCCTGTGACCCTGTCTGCAGCTGTGCCTGGCATCCCTATTTCGATGTGTGCTACTTTGACGTGTAGACGTTCCCTCGCTGCGCCTATTTCGATGTTGGGCTGAGCAACGTCGAAGTTGAACATCAACGTTGCCAGCCCTGGAGGACGTGTAGACGTTATTCATCGAAATAGACTATTTCGATGTCGCAACATCGAAATAAGCTATTTCGATGTTGGCTGCACGTGTAGACGTAGCCCTACAGTGATATTTTTAGCTCCAGAAGAAATGTAAAAGAACCTGCACCCTGCCATAAACTAAGGTTTATTTTCGTTTGAGACACACTTCATCAGATGCACGAAGTGGGTCTTTGCCCATGAACGCTTATGCGCCGATAAATCTGTTAGTCTATAAGGTGCCACAGGACTTCTCGTTGTTTTTGCACATACAGACTCACACAGCTGCCCCTCTGATATTTTAGTCTGAGTTTTTCCATCCAAAGGTCTCAAAAGCCCCTCGGTTGTCTCACATGAAAGAAGGGTGATGAACCCAACACTTGCTGTCCAGATCTCGTCACAGGTAAAGTAGCTCTGTGATGCTTTGGCTGTGTGTACACTGCAAAGCAAAACCTGGCTCTGAAACCCAACAGGGGAGGCTCGCAGAGCTCAGGCTCAGTAGGAACATCTACACTGCTAGTTTTAATCCTGCAGCCCAGGGCCCAATCAGCTGACCTGGGACTCAACACTACGGGACGTAAGCTTGCATGACCATCTAGGACTGTGAGCTTTTCCAAACTAAGCCAAACCAGGATATGGATGGAAATGCATTCCTATATAATTAGTGAAATGCAGCCATCTCGGGTGGAATCCATCAGTTATTGCTATCCTGCAGCGTAACTGTGCATGATTTCCAGGATGGGTAGGAATAACAGTGCATTGAAACTGCAAAAAGGAGGAGTTGATGCAGGCAGAATAGAGTAACATGTCGGACCGGATGGGAAGTTCCCTCAAACACCCTTGTTCTTGCTACTACTGTGGCCGAAATTTAGGCTGTCGTAGAGTGCCTCGCTCCTGGAGGCTCTTTGTAAAATCCCAGCTTTGGGACTGGAGGCAGGCAGGGTTCCAGATGACTTTTAGCTGAAGTGCAGAATCTGCCAAAAGAACCGCCCTCCCCTACCACCACAACAAGGCTGCCCGCTCACAAGAAGAGCGGCACCGTAACACCAACTCCTGAAGCTTTCCTGGAATATCTCAAACCTAAGGACTGTCCTCCTCCCATTTCCTCCCTTGTGCTTTACCAGCTGAGTTTTCCCTGACTTAGAGGCTACTCCAGCTGCTGGCTGGCATTATCCCAGCTGCCTTGACATAACAGGTTCTCTCATTCCACATCAGGCACTTCCTGGCAGTGTCCCCATTGGGAACCTCCAGTTCTTGGGGTAGTCGATAACATCTGGTGACCTTCCCTTGATTATTTCCCTACAGCTCTGTTCAGTCGGATATGTTCTAAAATTGGCCTTTGCCTTCCTGGAAAGCACGCACTTGGGGGGAGTGACTCATGAGCTTTGGCACAGAGACATGAAGGCCGTGCCCTCCCCCTCATGCAGCAGATGTAAGAGTAGGAAGCCTTATTTTGCAAGGCTGTGCTCAGATATTTCCTAGAAAAACTACACAATGTCACATGTGTTTGTGTTCCCCTGTCAAGTCAGTACAAGGCACTCCATCTATGCCGTCCGTGGTTTAGAAATGGTAGGTGTCCTTCAGACCCATGCCTGCATAATCTTTCGCCTGTGGTATGCAGTCAACATTCCTCATCTTTATGGGAGACGCCTACGCAGGCGGGGTAAAGGAGGATTTTTAATATCAGGACCCAAAATAAGCATGAAAAGGCAACAGAATGACAACGAATTTTACGTCTGCCTGTGGGAGCATCTGAAGTGTCCGGGCTGTCCTGATGGACAATGGTGACAAAAGGGATGGAAGAGCAACCCTCAGTAGTTGCAAAGGGCTTGGCAACAGCCATACACCGAAGAGACGAAGGAGAGACACTGGCAATTAAGGCACTGCCCCCAACTCGGGCGAAGGGGGGTGTTCAGACCTGAGAGTGACCCACCATGGAGCTGGCTTTCCACAGGAGCTCAGAGGCACCCTTTCAAAGAGAGCTCTGCTTCCGGTGAAGCATCTAGAGAAGTTGCCAGATTTCTAGCCCGCTCTGTCCAGGGGTTGCTGAGCTGTTTTTAAAGCCTGAGCACACATACCCCTGACAGCTGCTTGGTCGGGGCTGCGCCCTTTGAAAAGCCTGGCCCCATAGGTGCCTGCTGGGAGCTTCAATCTCGCATGTCTGCGTCCTTGTTTAGCAAGGGGCAGGTTCAGTCATTCAGAATGTTCCTACAGCAGACCAGGCTCCTGAGCTGGTTGGGAATGGGGTCTAGAAATTTGTCTTCATTCCCCGACTCCACTGGCAGCAAGTTCCAGAGCCAGGGCTGCTGCCACGGTCAGCTTTCGGCTGTGTAGACGTACCACAGGTGCAAATGCAATACAGATAAATACCTCTTAAGCAGCTACACTGCCTCATGTCTGAGATCCGCCCCCGCGCCCCATGTAGGATATCTGACTCCTACCGCTTGAGCAAGGAAAAACGATGTGATGGGGGGAGGTCACAGGAGACCTCTTGGGATGTTCCCCACAGTGGGATGATCATTCCACTGACACCTGCCTGCTTGTTTTCTGGAGCGCTCCCATGCCTCTGACCTGATGAGCCGTATCCGCTGGTCTCCCCCAGGCAAGGCACACAGTGGGAGCTACCACCCCCCGAAGAGCAATGCAGACGCTGGTTAACCACAGCCCTGCGTGGATGCAGTTCAAGGGCACAACGCCCTGGGAATCCAACCCCAGAAGGGATCAAAACCCCCAGATAGATTTGTCTCCCTGTCAAAGATTTGCATTGGGCGGGGAGGCTCATCCGATAAACCCCCTTTAACAATGAAAGGGAGATATGCACGGTGGTAGCTCTCCCCAGGTTGTAACAATTTACACTGGGTTTGGTTATAAGCGAAAGAGTTTTTCTTAAGCAAAACAGTGGGATTTAAGAGGTTATAGATAATGACCAGCAGGTCAAAAGGAGTTACCAAATAAAAGAGAAACACACAGCTAATTCTATTTCCCTAAAAACCTAGTTACCCATGAGATCTTAACCCTAAACAGTTGCTTTTATATCAGGTGAAATCTTCAGGTCAGAAACAATCTTATTCTGACCTGGGCCTCCTGGAAAGCTCTCTGTTTTCCTTAGGATGAGTCGCGCAATTTCCATGATGAGCTCAGGACAAAGACGGAGCAAGGTGGAGACCCAAGACGAAGGAACCACAGGATCCCTTTATTCCTTTCCCTTGTCCAGGGAATTCCATTGGTTTCTTTGTCGAAAGCATTTCTGAGTCATACATATCTATATTCAGCAACGAAGGGTCCTGTGGCACCTTATAGACGAACAGAAAAGTTTAGAGCATGAGCTTTCGTGAGTTAACTCACTTCTTCAGATGGTCACGAGTTAACTCATGAAAGCTCATGCTCTAAACTTTTCTGTTCGTCTATAAGGTGCCACAGGACCCTTTGTTGCTGCTACAGATCCAGACTAACACGGCTACCCCTCTGATAGATATCTATATTCATAACCCATTTTCCATGCATATGCATTTTCCATAAAGCATAGAGGTGTGTACCTTTAAGAGGTTAATTTAAGTATAATTAAACTCCTGAAGAGGATGTACATGTCAAAAGCACCATGTGAAACAGCCTCCCACTGTATGAGGAAGGAATCACGTTGAGAAACATACTTTAAGTGGGGAGGGGGAAAGCAATGAGGTCAATGATATTGATTCCTGTCTGGTCTTCATGGAGAGAGTTAAAAAGCTAGGTGCTGACTTGAAACTGGCTATTAGAATAAGGCAGATGGAACATGATCTTTGGAGAAAACATTTCTGCTTGTAGCTTTCCAATACTAAGTTTCTTAGGTAGCTGGACTTTTGCTGAACCATCCGGCTCTTCTGCCTTTCATTCTGATGAAGAGGCCCCTACAAAGTCCTTATGACAATGCTGCCAGAGCGTGCAGGAAATTTAAGAAACGTCCTTGCATCTGACGAAGCGGGTCTTTGCCCACGAAAACTTATGCTCCAAAATATCTGTCAGTCTGTACGGTGCCGCAGGACTTCTTGTTGTTTTTGAAGATACAGACTAACTCAGCTACCTCTCTGCTACCTGTGAAATGCGCCACTTACAAAGGCTCGGGACTACAAGAAGGGGGAGGGGGGTGAGAACCACCCCAAAAACAGAATCACCCTCAAACCATCTCATTAGCTATGAAAAGATCCCAGGAGAAGTAGCCTGGATGTGAAGGAAATTCAAAAGAGGCCCAAATCCACCAATAGCTTTAGGTGTTTATTGCCAATTGATTTCAATCCTGGAGGTCGACTGGTCCGATCCTAGGGAAACTAACAATTTTAATACTTCTTGGAATTAAAACGGCGGTTAGAAAGGATATTCTTCTATTCCACTCCCGTCTCCGCATCCTAGTCTCTGCAGTCAGCCTCAGCATGCTTGACATTGACACCCTCTCATGGGCATAGCTGATTCTTCCGCTTCACTGCTGAAACTGACAAGGGGCCGGTTCATACCAAATATGATAGCAGTTTCTTGGAGGTAAACGCTGGTCTATAATGGGGTTTGCCCGACTGTCACATAGCAACTGTTTCTATGCGCTACTAACCAGGGTGGGAGATGAACTGGCAATATAAGAGTTAAAGCTGCATAGCCCATTATGACTTCGCGCAAACGCTCCCTCCTCGCATCCCCTCTGCCTAATCCCATATATCTTGCATTTAGTCCAAGAATCTGAAGTAAACTGAAAAGGCATGAAGATTATTAGAGTGGGTACGAGGCATGTAATTATATCTGTTCCAGGCATGTCTCTGTTCCAATGGGGGTCAGGACTTACGGTGACCCGTCGTACTTGCAACTGCAGCATGTTTCATGCAGAAAGGGATAATTAGGCTCCACGGGGGATTCCTCTAATTAGCATGCAAGAGGCAGGTGGGAACAGCTCAGAAAATTCCTAGCGTTCTGCACTGGCAGATGGGTTTGTCTACAGATTGTTCAGCCAAGTGTTTTGTCGTGAACATTTGCACCAGCCAGTCTCGCCGACAGGGGAGGGGGAAAGTAGCGGGGCAAAGAGGCCAGCTGTCCCAGGGCCTGGCATTTCTAAGGGGCTCGGAGCTCTGGCCAACACCCCTGCTACTTCGGCATTGGCGGCAGCAGGAAGCTCTGGGCCCCTTTGAAACACGGCTGCCAGTCTGTGTGGCTCTGAGGGGTGGCAGCAGCAAGGTCATGGTCAGAGAGGTGCTAAGCGCTGACTGACCAGCCCTTGCCCCTTCCGCCTTTGGCCCCCTGGAGCTGGGCCCTCTCCCACGTTGCCTCAGGGCCCCGTGTGGCTGTTGGACCCATTTGCCCCAGGATAGCGTCTCTCAGGCTGATGCCAATCTTGGTAGCCAAGCCCTGGTATTAGACGATGGACAGTACAAGGGAAAGAGAGAAATTTGTCCTCCACCAACCTTTCATTGTTCTCCCAACACCCCTCACCCTCTGGCTTCAGAACTTGCCCCTTTTCACGCCACGCCCCTCCTAAAAGGTGTCTATGTGCCGGCGTCTGACTGAATTCACATGTAGCGCCCCTTGCGATAAACGACAGGACATCGAGAACAGGCTCCATGCCTGCGGGCAGCTAAGCTTGTCCCTCTGCCCTTCCTCCCCACTTGGCAGTGCTGTTGATTTACACCTTCCCTTCCTTCCCAGGGCCTCCTGCCACTACCAAACAGCTGTTCGGTGGCATTCAGGGGCTCCAGAATGGGGATGCAGCGAGTTCAGGGCTAGGGGTGAAGAGAGGCAGGGTGGGCCTGGGGAAATGGGTGGCGTGGAGGTAAACCCTGCTGGAGGAAAAGTCAGTGTCTACGTCCCAGAGCCATGCCATCACTTAAACAGGACAACCATCAGAGTCTCCAGGCTGGAGGGAAGGCAGCCAGAGACCTTTCTGCCTCCCTCTGGAGCTGGTCAGGTGGGTGAGAAGCCCCTGGCTGTTTATGGACAAAGATGGATGTAAACCCATATGGTTTTGAGGGAAGAAATTTGTTCTGATATCCAGGGTGGTTTGGCGTGAAAGGGCCCCCTGAGCAGAGAGACTGCCAAGTGTCTGTCTGCCACTGAGCGCGCTGCAGTCCTGGCCTGCATTCCTTCCGCTGGGAGAATTTCACCATGTGTTTGAACACTATACAGGAGCGTGTGGCCCAAGGGACGGGGCATTGGCCTGGGAATCAGGAGTCCTCGGTTCTGACTCTTAGTCCTTGGGCAAGGCGCTTCCCCTCTCTGTACCTTCCCTTCCCCTGTCTCTTTCTCCCTGTACAGTCTCTGGAGCAGGAACTGTCTCTTGCTGGGTGTTTGCACAGCACCCAACACAACCGCACCCTGACCTTGGTCAGGGCCCCTCCGCGTTACCTTGAAACGCTCACTGAGTAGGATGGCTGCTGTGTCACACGCCTAAGTCAGAACATCATGAGAGAGCTGTGCCCGAGCTAAGCCCCTATTTCATTCCACATTTATAGAAATGGTGGTTGTTCCCAATCACCTTGGGAAACTCTTAAGTGAACAGTGGACGCCTAGTTTTATGTTAGTAACATTGGCAAGTTGGGTTACGCAGATGTCCCCGCCCCTGTCCTCACTTAATGCTCCTTTTGCTTTTCTTCCTTCCTACACAAGACAAGGAATCCTCTTCTGAAGCCATAATTGTTTCAGGTAGCAAAGCCCAAACCCCACCGGGCCAACAGTCGCTGGCACGGTGTGTGACAGCCAGAGCAAAGGCGAGATTAACAGAGCGTCTCCAAAAATAGACACATTAATCTCCAATCATTGATGTCTTTCCTCCCCAGTGATCAGACCAGGCCTGTCACAGGTGGCACCACATGTGCACAGCCTAGACAAGAGCATGATAGAATTACCTATCAGCCCACTGTAGGGCTGGATTCCTACATCCTGGCCCATCACCTGTTTCTGATTTCAGCTAAACCTAACTCTCGAGCTTTCGGGTCTTGGCTCTGTACTTGCAGAGAGTCTTGGACGGAAACCAAAACCACAAGTCGGCTGAGGTGAACACCAATGACCTGGCCAGGAGCCTTGTCCCATCTAAAGGCTCCAGAATAGGGCCTGGACGGGAACCGATGAACACCAGTAGCGCATGGCCTCCTAAAATTACATTCCTAAAACCATCCCATAATTACTTTGGGATATGCACTGTGGTTTTCTGCTCTTCTATTCTTAGCTTCCTGAAAATACTACCTTCCCTACAAGCAATGTCTCAAAAAGGTTTTTATGCTTTGAGTGAGATGTTGACAGAATAAAATCATCAATCAATGAGATTGCTTTGCTTCTGCCTCAGATCTGCCATGGAATATATTCAACACACAGGGCCAGATCCCCAGCTGTGTGACCCGTGGTAGTTCCAGGTGACGTTCTCTGCTGGAGTAGATACTTGAATTTATACCATTCAGGGATCCGGGCCCCAGAATTCAAGAGCCCATGGCCAAGATTTTCCAAAAGTGACTGTCAGTGTTCTCATTTTTGGGGTGTCCAACTTGACCCACTTTGAAGGGACATTATTTGAGGGAGTGGGCACCTAACGGTCTTGAAACAGAAGCAGTCCCTTTGGGAGTGCTCACAGGAGCGACATTTTTCCAGGCTGGCCCTAAACAATTCAAGAGTATAAGTAAGTGCCTTTAACTACAGACCATGGAACCCAAGTTAAACCAGTTCTATAGTGTAAAACATTGTTTTGGCATGTGTTCTACAGCTCAGAAACAAACACAGACCCACCCAAGTATTTGAATCCACTTCCTTGCTGCTAGCCTCGCTGCTAGGTTGCAGGTCCGATTCTCAGAAAACAACACGCTTTCAAACAGAAAAAGCAGATTCAATCAAACCTAAATCTTTTTGCAGAAACCTCAAATCCTTGCTCTGAATGAGAAAACCTGAGCCTCCACTGGGCTGTGAGCAGCTCTGGAGCGTTGCACCATTCCAATCTCCCTCCAGAAAGAAACATATGTCAAAGGTCTCCGTTTCATCCTGTTATGGAAAAACTTCTCGAAGTCTTGAGTGTTCCCCCAGGACAGCAAAACAAAAAAAAAAATCCCATTGTCTCTAATACTAAAGACCTGGGGCACCATGTGCGGGGTGTACAAGACATCACATGCACTCTCCAGCACCCACCATCAGTGCTGGGTGACCCGGTGAGTGTGGGGACAGTCCCATCCCTCCCCCATTGCTTTTAAACCACACCACCCCTGCAGTCACCGTAAGTGGCATGGCAGGGGCAGAGTAGGAGCAGAGCAAGGGCAGGGATGGGAGGCTCTTGGGGTGCAGGGGGGCTGCTAGGGTGACATGTAGCCAGCCCATGCCACCCCAGGAGCCTTCCTCACCGGTCACCACTGCTAAACGCCTACAGCACCAGCAGAAGTCAAGAGAATGGCAGGAGCCTCTCCGGATGACAGGCTCCGTAACTCCCAAATACTCATGGCTGGTTCTTTTCATTCCAGTGGAGGTAGTTTGGAGTTCTCTTCCCCAGGCTACACATGGGCTATAGCCAAGGATGCCTAGCGCCAGCAAAGACATGCGGTCATGAGTTGTTTCATCTATAACTTTATGAGGGGAGAGGTGCGCAGGCTTCCAGCTCCCACAGGGGACAGGCAGGTCAAAGGGAAACTTATAATCAAGCCAAATTGGCACAGAGACTCTCGAATGCCGAGACTGGAGATGTAATTAGCATGTAGGTCTCCCACATGCTCCGAAATGAAGATTCCTCCCCCAAATGCACCACCTCTCGATGGGCCCTCATTTTCATTCCAAATTTACTTCTTTTCCCCACAAGCATGCTATTATCTCCATTTTCATGCTGCGAATTACAGGCAGGAGAGAGGCCTAACAAGGACAAGCTTGTAGCAAACATAGTTCTTACTAAACGATGGGTGGGCAAGCTTCCTAGAATCGGAAGAAGCCAGGACCTCCGGTGCTATTTTAGGGAGGCTGCAGAGCTCACCCACGTCCCTAAAGCCCTTCTTGCAGTAATTCAACCCTATGTCACAGGAGGATTCAGTTAAAAAACCAATCCAGCTATGTTCCTCTAATTATCAGAAGCCCATGCTGGAGTCCCTCTAGGAGCTATGCATTTTCCCACCCAAGGCTTGCACTAGCGTGAGTGGTGGGACGTGGGGTCAGACCAGAGGCAGCTCTCAAAAGCAGAAACAGCCCTGGCTGATCAGGTATCATCGCAGGCAGAGTGGGAGCAGAGGGGAAGAGGCTGCTATAAATCAACTAAGGGCCAGCTGGCCACACCTGAGCCTGCCTCCCTTCCGCCCAGTAGGGAGGTGGGAGAGAAGTGAGGAGAACAGAGTGGACAAGGAGAAAGTAGCGAAGGAGAATCCCAACAGCACCAGAGACATCAGGGGAGGTGAGCAGCTCCTGCAGGGTGTGTTTGGGCTCTCTGACCTGGAAACCCCAGGGCCCAGCCAGAGGCTGGAAGGGACTGGACACTCAGCCTAGTCAGGCCAGGAAGCTTCTACCCATTACCCTTTGGACTGAGGGACCAAAGCCCAAACTTTGGTGAGGGCAAGTGGGCCCTATACTGTGGGCCCAACAGAGGTCTGGGGCCCAGGAGTGGTATTGACCCTGCCAGAGTGGGTATCCTCTCCATGGTGCACAGGCAGTATTTATTCCCCATTAGAATTAACCCTCTGTCCCTTCCCACAGGACTAGAGTGAAGTTAGTCACAGCCCTGAGTAAGCAGCTATACTTAAGCAGCAGCATCTCAGACCTAGTAATCTGTCTCCAGCAGCAGCATGCAAACACCCCACCCCACTGTCTGCACAGCTGCACTGGCCAGAGATAGGACGCCAACAAAGTCTTTGTCCACTCTCCACCCACCCACCTCCCTCCTTTGCATCTGGGCCCACAGTCTAGCTGGCCCTGCAGGGATGTAAGACAAAGTCCTTACGCTCCCCCCATATCCTCTCCTATGTGGGCAGATGGCCAAAGGCCCCCGTCTAGCCCATGTTCTTTTTATGTTTTTTCCACCATCTGATCTAGTGGTTCCTTGAATTGGAGATGTGGACGTCCTAGTGCGGGTGAAGCTCTCTAATCTGTTCTGTTCGAGTGGGTGTGAAGTTATGCAAAAGAAGTCCCTGCCCTACCCCATCACCCTCCTGTTGGAGACCGGGGAGTGAGCGGGCTTGAGCCTGCCCACGACTAAGAGGCCCCTCTCAAGACGAGGGGGGCCCACTAAAAACCATGGCCCCAAACAAATGCGGGCGACAACAAAAGAGAAAACAGGGACGGGAGTGAAGGTCAAAGTTTAAAATGAGGGAACCAGAGGGGGACACCGAGCAGAGAACCCAGGACAGCACCCACTGCTCCCCAAAGGCATCGAGGGAGCCAGCGGACACCACCCAGAGGAACTCTGCCCGGATTCGTGATCGGAGGGCGGAATGGAAATAGGCCCCACAGTCGCAGGTCTACCCCTTGGCCAGCCTCCTCTCCCTGGTTTGTAAATGGCTACTTTGGCCATAGCCAGGAGGAGGCTGACCAGGAGGTCCAGCGACTTGGTGGGGCCACGGATGGGGTGTGCCAGGATGAGGACGTGAGGGGCAAAGTGCAGCCAGAACCTCAACAGAAGGTTCTGGAGGAGCTGGAAGAGGGGCTGCAACCTGGCGCACTCGACGTAGATGTGCGCTAGGGTCTCCCTCACACCGCAAAAGATGCAAGTGTCCAGGAGGGAGGTGAACAGCACCAGGTACACGTCCCTGTTCACCGCCCTGTTCAGGATCCTCCAACTGATGTCCCCGGCAGGCTGCGGGACCAAGGAGAAATAAAGGTTGGCCCACCAGGGCTCCCTACCTCCTATGGCGGTAGGAGGTCCCACCACTTGTGATCGGGGTACCCCTATCACTCTGCAAGGCTGAAACATAATATGAGAGCCTTACGATTGACTACAGACCCACTGATGTCAGTGGGACTTTGGAGGGATAAGAATCAGCTCACATGGCCCACAGTGAAAGATAGGGGATGAAGTCTGATCATGCCCCCCGAGCGGAGGCTTCCAGCATTCTCTTGCCCCTCCTCACCCATCTCCTGCCGGATGCAGGGACGTTCTTTCCATCGGAATTCTGGTAACTTAGCCATTACTCAAGTTTCCACATCAAAACAGTCATGCCAAGAAAACTTATTCACTTCTGAGTAACTGAGGCTGCAGAGGTCTGGACTGAGGAAGAGACATGGTATCCGTTTCAAGCAGTGCAAGCCCAGGGGGAATAATGGAGTTTGGAAAATTCAACACCTCACAAGCTAATACTTTTCTCTGTATAATTTTTTAGAGCAGACAAGACAATAAACAGTGTGCAGAGAGGCCGCTGCTCCACTCTGGCCAGAAGCAGGTAAAGCAGGCTGGAGGCTGCCTGTGCAGAGCCCTGGCCAGTCAGAGAGAGGCTTTTAGGGAGCCAGTGTGAGCACGGTTTGCTGGAGTATCCCTGTTATAAGGCGCTGCTCAGCAGAGCAGACAGCAGTTGGGTCCTGATCAGTGAGGGTGCAGGACTGGTTCCCCAGAGCAGTGCTGGGCAGGCTCAGAGAAGCCCCAGCCTGATACCTGCCAGACTGCTGGCCTTGGTACAAGGGCCAGTAGGTTGGAAGGGTCACAGAGGAAGTGGCCCAGGACACAGGAGCAATGAAGGGAGAGTGAAGGAGGGCAGGACAAAGCTGCCACCAGAGGGTCCCAGGGCCAGGACCCAGAGTAGTGGGTGGGGCTGGCTGCAATCCTTCCCCCTTACATCACACCTTGCCACCAGGGAGAGTGGCCTATACAGACCGTGGCCAGCCCCTGAGGCTGCAGTTGGCCATATTGGCAGATGAAACTGAGGGCTGCTGAGCTCCCTGGAAGGGGGCGAGTGATCGAAGTGGTGGGCACTGCCAGAGAGCGGTGGCCTGAAGAAGACCCTGCTGTCCGGGGAGTGTTGCCCCCTGGATTGCAGCATCCAGAGACAGACAACAGAGCAGAGTATTGACGGGTGAGACACCGGCCAGAAGGGGGCGCCCTGCTGAGGACTGAGAGAATTCCCAGCGTGACCAGCAGGAGGTGCTGCGGTGAGAAGTCACACCCAGTTACAGAGTGTATAGTGCTCATGTGCCATATGCCATGTGACAGAAACCCCCCAGGGGGTACAGGCCCCCCCAGCTTTGTGTTCATGGAACTCCACATTAGAGACAGCGAAAAGCACCCGAGAAAATGTGCTTCAGCCTGTTCCAAAAATCCACTTGAGCAAAATGTAAAGACTTCTGTATATCATAGCTCAGACCCCTTATTAGGGCCCTACCAAATTCAATTTCACGGCCATAAGGTTTTTTAAAAACACACACCTTCACGACTTCAGCTACTTAAATCTGAAACGTCATGGTGTTGTAACGGTAGGGGTCCTGGCCCAAGAAGGAGTTATGGAGAGGGTCATAAAGTTAGCGTGTGCTGGGCGGGTTGTGGAACTGCTATTTTACTTATGCACTGCTGCTGGCAGGGTGCTGCCTTTAGAGCTGGGTGCCTGGCCAGCAGCCACTGCTCTCCGACCACCCAGCTCTGAAAACAGTGCTGACGTAAAGGTGACAATATTGTGCACCCTAAAATAGCCTTGTAACCCCCTGTGCACCTTCCTTTGGGGCAGGACCCCCAATCTGAGAAACACCAGTTTCCCTGTGAAATCTGTATAGTATAGGGTACAAGCCCACAAAAGACCAGATTTCCCAGTGGGAGACTAGACTTCATGGTCTGGAATGGCCATGAATTTGTTAGGGCCTATCCAGTGTGTTTACTACAGCCTGTGGACATTGTTCACCAAAGCACATGCTCAAGTGCCTTGTGGAATCAAGGCCTATCTCAGCGCCTAGTACCTGACCCAACTGACCTTTATAAGAACCTGTTCAGTAACATCAAGAAGTGCTGTGGCACCTTATAGACTAACAGATATTTTGAAGCATAAGCTTTCATGGGCAAAGACCCGCTTTGTCAGATGAAGCCTGTGCAGAGCCCTGGCTAATCAGAGACAGGCTTTTAGGGAGCCAGTGAGAGGGCGGTTTGCTGGAGTATCCCTGTTATAAGATGCTGCTCAGAAGAGCAGAAAGCAGTTGAGTCCTAACCAGGGAGGGTGCAGGACTGGTTCCCCAGAGCAGTGCCGGGCAGGCTCAGAGAAGCCCCAGCCTGATACCTGCTGGCCTTGATACAAGAGCCAGGAGGGTAGAAGGTCTGACGAAGCGGGTCTTTGCCCACGAAAGCTTATGCTCCAAAATATCGGTTAGTCTATAAGGTGCCACGGGACTTTTTGTTGTTTTTCAAGATACAGACTAACTCGACTACCTCTCTGATATTTGGAACCTTTTCAGTGACTCCAGGGCAGTTGGCATTTTGGAAGATGCCCGACAGATAAAACGGTTAAAATCTTTGTTCCAAATTTGAACAAAACTGAACATGAACATTGTAGCTGGCTGTGTTTTTGTACACTAGCATCAATTCTAAAAGGGCTATAGACAACCAAGTCAAACCCCATCGTTAGAGAATCAGGTATGTAGAAAAAGGCTTTGAAATCCCTGTTGAGTGTAGCTTGGGTTTTTTTTGCAATTTGATACACTATTTGTATTATAGTACTCTTGTCAGGAGTCGGTCGAGATCAGGGCCCCATTGTATTAAACACAGTGTGTGCTGAAAGAGACAGGAGCTGCCTGAAAGTGTTTACAATCTAAAGAGACAAGCCGGACAAAGGGTAGCAGAGAGGCTGTGATAATAGATCTCCTTTTCAATACACAGTCTTTCTCCCCTCCCTCCCCTGATTTTACAAATGGAGCCAGTCACAAGAGTCTAGATGTCACTATGGTGACGGGGTTGACATATATTTTGGCCAAACACTAACACAAAATGCTGCCTGTCATAGCATCATCTGGCACAGCGGTTCATCATTCCCCGCCCCCTCCCCCATTCCTCAAAAGGAAATGTATTTTTGCCGTGTCCGGTAATATATTTCCTAGCTCAGGCCAGGAGAACTTGTATCCGGTCCAGATGATACATATGGGGCAGAAAGTAATCATTTTACAACAGACAACTCAACTTCAGTCTCATTTTCTCTCTCTGTTTCACCATGTGCTGGAGCAGGTCAAAAGGGAATTGAAATTCCCAGACTTGTTTCCAGGGCTCATAAGAAACATTTTTCATTTTTGAAGGGTGGCTGTGATTGTTTTAATTGAAAACCCCTGTGGATGTCTCCTTTAAAAAAAACTCCCAAGGTTTCAGCTGGTGAATGTTCTTCCTGGAACTGATTTGATGAGGGGCAGCAAAAAAAGTTATGCAAAGAAAGTAAGTTTTTCTGGAGTTGTTTTCAGAAAGGATTTTTTTTTTTGTACAGTACATGTCAAGCATGTCTCCTGGGCTGTGACTTAACTCCTGTGCCTGTGTGTGCAGGTGGGCAGTTCCACCACCCCAGAAGCAGCCCCAGAACAAGGGGGACCATGCCTAGCCCATGTGGGGATGGTAACTGTCGCGGAGGTTGCACCAGATTGCCATGCCCTGAGGTGGCTCCCTTACACTGGCCTGCACCTTGGCTGGCTGCCCCTCCTGCCCATCCTGCATGCTTGTTTAGGAGCACAGCATTCAATCACCCCTGCATGCCTAGCTTCCAGCAGCTGGGCAGCCTCTGTGTGGATATAAGACACCCTTCCACCCCTTACAGCCAACACTGCATGAGTCCGAGGATAGCCCAGTCTTATATCTTCCCACTAATGCCTTATTTGCAGGCCATTCCAAAGCTGTGCAGTTCAATGCCCCGGAGAAGTAGTTTATGCCCTGCATCCTCCTGTGAGCTTGCCTAGACAGAGAGTCAGTGAGCAGCAAGCTGGGGTGCAAATCTACAGCGTACATATGCTTGCACACTAAATGGCTGGGTGGATCCTTCTACCACACACTAAATGCATATAAGTGTGCGGTGTCAAGGTCTGGTAATTACACAACAGGCTAGTGTATCACAGAGCTATGCCCTTGCTCGACCCACACTACGTCTACTTTTTCCAGGAGATCAACCTGGTAAGGGTCAGTCTTCTGGGCTTTGATTTCATACGCCTATTGGGGATGTGTGAAATCGAACTATCGGGGCTCAGTAGTCGACCCCCGTGCTCATTATTGCAAGGACTAAGGGAGGTCAATGGGAGGGTTTCTTCTGCCAGCTTCCCTCAATGAGGACGGCCAGGTAAGTGGATCCAAGATGAGTCGATTCTAGCTACTGGAATTGCAATTCTAGGATCGACCATTGTATTATTCTATTGTAATTCTATTATTGTAGCTGGAATTGCGTGTCTAGGATCGACTGTCAGGTCTGGCCTAACTCTCAACCTAGATAATTCCCAAGTGGACCTTAATCTTGTGTCTTCCTCTGTCAAAAGGACACAGATTGCTAGCCTGGGTGCCGCTGATCAGTCTTAATTTGGCCTGTGAGTTGATGTCCTTACTTCTGCAGTGATTTTTACTCTAGCGCCCGTTGAACCTTGAGGGCACAAATGAAGAACTGGCCATCTACAAACTATGAGCCAAACCTGCACACAAGCCAAGAGACTACCACCAGGCGACTCTATATATGTTTTTAGGGGGAAGGATCCACCTCATGAGTAACAGATGGGAACAGTGTTCCCTGTAAGCTGAGCGCTTGGCTGGCTGCACAGGAGAGATTCAGGTGCTGCCCAGCAGATTGGCAGAGTTCCATGGCTGGCAGCATGTGTTTTCTACTGGTGGTGCACATTTACACATGCCTCAATCCACACAACAAAATTTATGCCACCCATGAATGGAAAAAAATAGAGGCAACATTGGATGGGCGTGTGGATTTAGCCAATATTTTAGCAGACAGCGCCCAAATCCTTGATCTCCACATTCTACCTCCTTGGTATGGCATCAGCCCATCAGAATACACAGGGGCACATGTTTACTGGGTCAGGCCCTAAGAAAGACAGCACGGATGAGGAAAAGAATCCTAGGCACAGAGGCAAAAGATCAGCCTGGTTTGTCTTACAACCATTGGGAAGTAGCTTTCCCATTCTGCGAGAATCCAAAGTTTCAGAAGCTTTGGTCTTGATTCAGAAGAGGAAAAATCAATGTCTCATATTTTTGGGGGCAGAAAAATGTTTAAAAAAATCAGTGTGATCCAGTGTTTTGTTTCAATTGAAATTTTTTTTAAAAAACCACCATTTCCAACTGGAAAGCGAGAACTTTTTTCCTTTAGAAAATGTCGCAATGGGGTCTTGACAATTTCAAAGCTTTTTGCATTCCCCCCTCCTCCAAAAAACCCTGCCCTTTCTGGCAGAGTTCTCTTCTGGGCATATTTACACCCGAAAATACCTGACCAGCTGTAGCTGGTTTCTGCTCGTGCCAGAGGTGTTCACCTGAGACAGGTTGCTGAGCCGCGTTTCATGAACTGCCACAAATGAGGTCCTCTACCCCAGGCCACTGGCCACATGGCAGCTCCCGGAAGCATTATCTCTCAATCCTTGGCAGGAGGCTGATTGGCCAGAACAAGAAGTAAGCGGGCCCTGTGGTTTTTTATGTCACTGCGCAGATTACAACACAAACAGTGAAGTCAGATAGTCAGCTCCATGATACTCAGAAGAAATAATTATTCCTTTGCTACACATCTGTGGACTCCATGCTGGGCTTTGACCAGCAGCCCTTAGCTATTATGATTAAATGGCCATGGGACTGACCAAGGAATGTGAGGAATGCCTGGAAAAACAAGCTAAACCCTGTTTTTATGTAATCAGAGGGCACCATTAAAGCCCTGAGGTTGCATACTGGATGCTCTGATGTCAAAAATATTTCCTCTCTTCCCATTCACCCGCCTGAAATGCCTTTCAGAACCACCATGACATTACAGCAAGCTTTGCTGGAGTCGTTTATTAAACCACCCCAGGCCAGTCATGTGATACTCCCAGATTTCCGGTGCTGTCTCTGCAGAATGAGCATGTGTTTGTAAATACAACAGAGCTGTAACTATCCCCCTACGTGATCAGCGATCTTATGAACATACTTCTATGGCACTGTGACTTTATTCTGCTTTTCACAAGCCTAAGTAAGAATAGGAAGAAGAAAAAGAAGGAAAAAAACTTATGGTAAAAGCTCAGCCCAGTATTTCCAATCTCGTACTCAACCCCCAAAACTGTGGTCTTTAATTAAAAAAATTGCACTTCCTTTGCCTTTTGGCTTCTGTGCTGTTAGGATCACATTGTCAAAGCTTTTCCGTCGCAGTCGGCATTAGACACATATTTAGAACATAAACAGAGATTCTCACCTAAGGTATGTCTTTATGACCTGGAAGACCGAGTTTGAACGGGTCGATATTTTAGGGTTTGATTTTATGCCCCTAGTGGAGACATGCAAAATTGAGCTATAAGGAGCTGACAGTCGACCCTGTGCTCCTAAATCTTGCAAGAAGTAAGGGAAATTGATGGGAGAGTGCCTCTCTTTGACCCGCCTCGGTAAGGCTGGCCCGGTAAGTCGATTGTAGATAAGTTGATTTCAGCTATGCAATTGCCGTAGTTGGAATTGCATATCTACAATCAACTTTCAAGGTCTAGTGTAGACCAGGCCACCGTCACCCGACTCCAGGAGCTGGAACTTTTAAAACAAAGACACTAGGCATTGCAGGTCTGCTCCTGGAAGGAGCCAGAGTTGGCTGACAGAGGAGAAAGAGGAGGGAGTGGGATTGCTAGAGGGAACAGGATGAAGGGGGCCAGTTTGGCAGTTGGGAATTGGGAGGGTGCTCCATTTGTAAAGGGCTCAAGACATAAAGAGGTATATGGGGAAAAAGGAAAACCAAGGGCCAGATTCCCCAGTTGGTGTAAGTCACTACCGCATGGTGACTTCAGAGAAGCTATGGTGATTTCCACCCTTTAAGTCTCTGGCCCAGAGCCTGGCAAGCCAAGAGGAGGGGGAATAGAGTGTAAGGGGGTCCGTGGAGTGAGTCCAGGGATATTGCGGGGACAGGACGTGCCTGGCCTTGCGGATGAAGCAGAAGCTGAAATCTGAGGCTGGAAGAAACTGGAAGTCAGTTTGGAGATCTGTTGCCTTACCACGAGCCAGCTCTGGCATCCCCGGAGCTGGAATGGTCCTATCCCTGCCACTAGCCAGTGGCTCTTGGAGCGTGGTCAGAACAGCCTGACTGGAAAACGGGAGGCTGAAGCCTGGGCTATAAGTGGGAACACGAGTGATAGGGGCAGCAGGGCGGGAAGTGGAAGAAAAGCGTGCGTAGTACGGCAGAGCGGCCACCCTCCCCAGTGGAGTGTCTGGGGGCACTTTACTTTCCTGAGTGGGCAGAGCCAAGCCCACCCCGCCCCCTCATTGCCAGGACTGAGGTGGAACCAGAAGTATAAGAGGAAGGCCCGGCAGCTCACCTGGGCCAGAGCCCACGCAGGAGAAGGATGCCCCTGTTGTGCAGCGGGTCCCAGGAGGGGCAGCAGGCCCCGTTGTCGCCTGGCCCCAAAGGAGATGGATCCCAATGAGGAGTTGCCAAGACAACCTCCCAGGGCCAGAGACAGCAAACCACAGGGAGGCAGGGAGTAACCCAGGGCAGCTGACGAGCAGCCGGCTACAGAGCTAGCCGCGTCTCAGTCAGTGTACTGCGGCTGGACCCTTGCCGACCCAGTGGCAAGCCTCTCTGCCGCTGTTCCAGCCCTGGGCTGGGATGCAGGGGAGTAGGTAGGGCCTGCGTCCCCGTGCCAACCCCACCCAGGGGTGGCTGACTCCCCACCTTTCACCAGAAGGCCTGTGCTCCAGGAGCTCCCCTCTCCCTCACTAAGTGCAAACCCCTGTCTGAGCCTCTAGACTGTGTGGGTGCCCCTCCAAATCTACCCCCTTGTCCCCCGTGCGCCCCAAGGGGCCAGACATCAGCAGCGAAGAGCCCGGAAGTACACGCGGCCCAGGCTGTCGGGGGATTTACAGAGCATTGCCAACTTTTATCAAAAGTCTCCTGTTATTATTTTTAAATGTCACAGCTCCTACAAGCCAGGGGGTTGTGTGGACACCTGGTGGGGCGTTCGTGTGTGTGAGCAGCAGCACTGACAGCCGCCGCAGGCCCTGGAGGCAAGGTGGGAGGGGCCCTGGCTTCATACCCGAGAATGGGCGGGGCCAAAAGTGAAAGGGGCGGGGCCAAGGAGAGTCGGCTCTTGGCACTGCCTGGACCAGAACGTTGTCATTCCCATTCCCTCACCACCACGCACAGCCAGAGCAGCAGTACCATGGCACTTCAAAGGGGCCTGCAGCCCCCTTCTCCTCTTCTCTCCCCCTTCAGCGGGCCTGCCTCTGTGTGTGTGTGTGTGTGTGTGTGTGTTTAAAGGCTTTAGCCCCCATGGTTCTGTATTAAAACTTGATACCATCAACCAATCAGGGCTCAGACATCAGAGGTCAGACGACCAACTTCACCTTTTTCTTTTGAACACTGACTGCTGCTGAAGACAGTTCCATGTGTTTGAGCCGTGAATACATTTTGCCTTCTCTTTACACCCCCCAGGTCACTTATACGGTTGCAAGGCAAAACACGCCACTCTGGCGCTATTCCATCAGAGCATTTAAGCAGGCGCTTAACTTCAAGTGAGTGAGTAGTCCTGTTGAGATCAACAGCCCGGGAGCAAGCCCTTAAAGCTAAGCAGGTGCATAATTGCTTTGCTAAACAAGAGGTGAGCTTCTTTCTGTCACTAAAGTCAAGCACGCAGTTAAGTGCCTTGCTGAATGAGGGCCGTAGCCTTATAAACCACAATTCACAGAGTAACTCTTTCGAAAGAAGCTTCTCCCTCCTTTTTATTTCCCAGCATCAAACCCTGCACTCTTCAAAACCAGAAGATTAAAGCTCTCTAATTCCTTCATATTTAATAGCTCCCTTTCCATCTGTCACACACCAGTGAGTCACTGGGAATTAAGCTCCCCTTTGGGGAGCGCCACATCTAAAGCAATGCTGAAGCTTGCCAGCCGCTTGCCATTGTGCTGCTTACTGGCTATTCACTCAGTCTGTGAATGAGCCTCAGCTTCTCATTCATAAACCAGCCCCTATTACTCGCATGTAAGCCGGAGGACCGGAGCGGGGTGGGGAACTTGCTGTGTTTCTGTCGTCCCTTCTACAGGCTGGCCTGTGGTTGCTGAATCAATAGGGACCTCAGGCATCCTCTGGCTTTGTGGTGTTGTGCCAGGCTTTTCTCTACTGAAAGAGAAGGTAGCAACAACTAGTCCTAGCACAACAAAGATCTAAAGGCAGAGAAAACCCACCTGCAGACAGAAGCCACATTTGTATGGGGAAGAGTGTTTGAAAGCTTTAATAAAACAGGCCTACAGCGTTCTTGAATGTTGCAGGTTAATGAGGGAAGGGCATTGATTTAACAAAGGAGGCGGACACTGTGTTTACGCAATGGTGGCAAAGTAGGGGGGTGAAGGAGCAGTCGTAGAGATCAGAGAGCTGTGCTCATGAATGAACGCTGGACGCATGCATAAAGGGAAATCCCTTGGCAAGATATTACTGTCAAATATCTGCCCCTTGTCTCAGCCAGAATCTACAAATGTAGAACCTTAGAGGCTCAGGCAATACCGAAAAAGGGCAATAGCCTTTTGATCCGTTAACAAGATTTGCAAATACAAGTAGAGGTTTCTGGAGTCGTGTTTTTGGGGTGCACAACGTGGCATGCTGTAAAAAGATCTGGTTTGAAAGTGCTGTGGCAGACCCCCTATTTAATGGAAAAGGGGTTCTGAATATAAATAGGCATAACTCAGAACGGCTTTGGATAAAATACCTCTTGTAACGCATCGTTTCTGATGGTATAATCTGCTGGATCTGGAAATCCTGTTTCTGTGCCGGTATCGTTTTTGTAGTTGAAGTGATAAGTATTGTCTACATTTTTGTGTTCCAAATCTCTGTCCCTATGAAGATCTCAACAGGAGGTGTGGCTACCCTATCGTGAGAGTATAGCTTGTGAGGGGACAGCAGTACTTACATGACAAAGCCACATCTGAAGAAATTTGCGGTCCACATTCAGACTCTGGAGCGGGCCATGGCTGACTGTCACATGAGTGAATCATTTGTCCCTGTCCTGGACTATACTTTGACAAAAAGGCTGTGTCTCTATATGCCACTTCTTACTGGGAATTTTGGGGACGAAGGGGCTTCCGGAAGGAGGATTTCCCTCCCGAAGATCCCTGCAGGCCACACGTCTGCATGTGTGCTTTAGAGTCCAGAGAGCTTCTTCCAGACTCTGAACCACGTGCCAATATGCTCGTGAGGTGCGGAAAATTTGCATCCACGCCTCATTAGCATCTTCCAGATAGCTCATTAGTGTGCCTCTTCCAGGAAAAGTGGCACGTGCAGACACAGCCGTAGAAAATAATGGAATTCCCTCCACAGGGAAAAGATGTAAAGGAGGTTCTGGGGTTCCTCCGTCCTAGTCTTCTGCCTGCCTTGGAAATTGCCTGGCACACCCTAAGGAAAAACAGAAGTGCTTTACAGTCTACTGCAGACCAAGGTCAAGACAGCATCTTTTCTGACTTGGAGCTTCACCTGATATGAAGACAGCTGTTTAGGGAGAGATCTCATGAGTAAATAGATTCTTAGTGGAACAGAACTAGATATGTATTTTTCTTTTGTTTAATTTGGTAACTCACTTTGATCTGCCTGTTTCCTTATAATCACTTAAACTCTACTGTTTTACTTAATTAAACTCTTTTGTTTGTAATCAAAACCCCGTGTAAATTACCTGTACATATCTGTGCATATCTCCCTTTCATTGATAAAGGGCGCTTACCTGAGGAACCTTCCCTGTGTAAATCTTTTGCACAGAGAGAGATGGATTTATCTGGGGTTTTGATCCTTTCTTGGGGTTGATTTCCTGGGTGCTGTGCCTAGAACTCCACCTTTCTAGAGCTGTGGTTAAACAGTTGTCTGCATTGCTTTGCAGGGGGAGGGTAGCAACTTCAACTTTGTGGCTTGTTTGGGGGAGACTAGGGGATGTAGCTGAGCAAGATAGGGTGACGGAGAGAGGCTAGAGTGGTGGGGAGCCCCAGAGAGCAAGAAGGCAGGCATCAGTGGCCTGATCAGGACAGTGGGGATCATCCTGAGGGGTTTTCTGTGACAGCCCCCATCACAAGTACTTTAAAAATCAGGCCCTGTCAACAGATCTTTCACGTTGGGTGCTTGATATCATTTGTGCAAATCTTGGGCACTGTCTGAATTTTTGGTAATGGCTCACGTCATAGCTTGCTTTTTTGGAAAGTCATCTGTTTCTGGCTTGTGATCAAACTTCAGCAGTAACCCTAGGCCAGGGGTCAGCAACCTTTTCCGAGGCGGAGTGCCGAAATTTGACCTTTTGACCTCTGTGTACCATCCGAATGCCGGTGATGCTTTTTAAAGTCTCTAATAGTCCTACTTGCAACAACTTCATTAATAAGATGAAGCTGCAGAGCTTGACCATTTAGGTGGTGGTTGGTAGCATTAGCTGGTCTTTATTAATCCACATGCAGCATGGCTTTGAGCAAGCTCCTGGCCGTATGGGGGAAGAGGGGCTGGGATGAGCTCCCACCTCACAAGCTAATGAAAATTGGCTTGTGTGCTACTCTTGGCACCCGTGCCAGGGGTTGCTGACCCCTGCATTAGGCCTTCAGTGTAGGGCAGCTAAGTGCCTGGGCCAAGCATGATAAGCTCTTGAACGTCTCTCCTGAGCAGCACACAATGCCAAGCTTCCCAATGTTGGTCCGTCAGTAATTCAAACAGCCCCTTCGAATGATGGCCATGGGCAGGTACGTTCCACCACGTCTGATTTTTAATTCTGACTTCTGAGGTGCAGTGTTGCTTTGGGGAAATGACAGATTTGTTCTGTTCTCCTGCAGGCCTTGCACAGGTTACTTGTAAGAGACGTGAAAGTGAGCGCACTCTGTAATGACAGGTCTCAGGGTGTAAAATTGCTGCAGTTACTTGTCTCCCAGGGAGAACACCTATGTGCATCAGCTAAGGGATCCCTCGGGTTGCGGGATAGAGGCACAAGCTACTTAGGGCTACTTCAACTGGCCAGTCATGATATTTATTCAGTGGGTAGCCTATAGACGCCTGTAGGATATATGGACACTGATAGTTAGGTGTTCAAGTGACTGTAAGGTGGCCATGTATCTCATTTTAGCCAGGACTGTCTTTTTTTTAAGCCTGGTCCCAGACCTTTCAACTTTTTAGGCAAAAATGGGTTGTTGTCCCATTTGCTCTTGCCAGCTGTTCCTCCGGAGCATGCCCAGAGCTTTTATCCCCTATTGTCTCGGAGCGCAGCCTTTCAGGAGTTAGGTTGCACGGCGTATCTAGCTAGGGGTGGAATGCTGCACCCCTCCTCCTCTTGAACTGGCCGCTGCATATCAGCCGTGCTCACCTGGCAGGTCTGACTGGATTCAGCCCGAGTTACATCCCTTTGGGAGTCTGTAACCTGTGGTGTACATAGCAGCCGAACAACTTTACCAATAGGAGCAGAGTATGGAGCGGACGGGAATGTGAAGAGCAGCCGGCTGTACTTGTCTGATTGCAACCCATGTCATTCTGCCATTGTGAACAGCAGGCCTAACTTCTGCAGATACCCCCGTGTCAGTGTTCCCTGTAAGCGGAGCGCTGGGGCAGCTGTCCAGGAACGATACAGGTCCTGCCCAGCTGATTAGCAGTGGACCCACAGCCAGCAGCCTGTGTTTTCTGTTCATGGTGCGCATCCACACCTGCCTCAGCGCACATAACAAAATTTATTCTGCCCATGGGTGGAAAAAATTAGATGGAACACTGCTCCCCATATCTCAGTCTGGCCCCCTGAACAATTCACCCTTCTTGAAGGGAAGAGCCTTTTTAAGCCTCTTTAGTCCTTTTGATCATCATGTTCTCAGGCCCTTTCCCTGTGATGGCACCCCCCCAGGGTGCAGCCTGAGACCGGGGCGCTACTGCTCAACTCTCTCAGCCTATGCTCTCTCTCACAGTGCCCTGCTAGTGACCAACAGCAATCCCCTCCAGGTGCCACTATAACTCAGCACACCTGAATGAGCAGCCCAACACCCAGCTAGGATGCGTACATGCTCCCAGAGCCACTCATGAATCACACAGAGAACGTCGTAGGTCAGATCTCCCCCATGCTCAGCACTGGAGCTCAGGACCATATCACCTAATTTATTGATTGGTTTGCCACTTCATCAGTGGAAAACAGACCTGCTGCACCTGTTGTAAAAACAAAGCAGCTTTCCCACACGAGTGAGTCCACAAACTCACTTATGGACTGCCAAGATAGATATTAAGTGACTGTAAGTGTTAGGCAAAAAGTCAGTGTAGTTACCCAAAAGAAAATAAAACATGAACACAAAGTCTGAATTCTCAACTCTAGCAATCTGACAGCTAAGTCAAGAAACCCCGATGGATACTGCAGACCACAGTTTACAGATTTCACCCCGGAAATCTGGGCCACTCCACTTTTCTGGAAGTGCGCTGGGTGCCTGCAGTGCAGGTGGGTGAAGGAGAAAGGCCCAGCATGCGGTCACTGTGTTCTGTTTTATACTCTCAGGCCGCGTACATGGGGAACACATGTCCAGGCACGTCTGGGGGCCTTGCTGAGTCTCCAGGCTGGGCTGAGCAATTCCCCAGCTGTGGCCTGGTGTGGAAGAACCATTGTACTGTGGCTCTCTTGCTGGACAGTGGCCATACACACCCACCCCAGTGTTGGTTCTTCTCCTTGC
Source organism: Carettochelys insculpta (assembly GCF_033958435.1). Classification (NCBI taxonomy): domain Eukaryota; kingdom Metazoa; phylum Chordata; order Testudines; family Carettochelyidae; genus Carettochelys; species Carettochelys insculpta. The sequence continues at coordinate 5,238,523 of NC_134147.1, read as the reverse complement.
AGTGTTCTCTGGGACGTTGTCATCTGGCTGAATCCCCAATTTACATCACAGTAGTGATAACCATACACACATTGACCTGATTTCACTTCCATTGATGCCACACGTATACGGCCAGAGAAATGACTTTCAGGCAATCATAACCTTTCCTCTGGTGCCTTACAAGGCATGATTTACATGTAAGAGCACACTGAAACAAAAATGAGGACTATAAGGGTTACAGGTGCTCCCCCAAGCTACAGAAGAGCACAGTTGCCATCCCAGAATTATCTCCAGTGGGACATTTCCTGAGAAGTGGCTTAACCTGAGCTACTCTTCCCCCTCCTAGTTGTTTTTCTCCAAACAGTCTTCTATTAAATTAAAAAAAAAATCAGGCAGTAAACATCTCAGTCAGGACGTCGTAGAATCATAGAATCTTAGGGCTGAAAGGAACCTCAGGAGATCATCAAGTCCAGCCCCCTGCCTAAAGCAGGACCAACCCCTTCTAAATCATCCCAGCCAGGGCTTAGTGAAGCTGATACTTAAAAACCTCCATACACGGTTCAAAATTAGCACAGAGCAGCTCTGATTCCATCACATGTGCTCTTTATTTTGTTATGAGAGAGCCGCATTGCTTTTGCCTCATGATTATTTGATGAGTAAGACAAGTCAAATACCTTGAGCATTTCCTGCCTCCATCTTGCTTTATGGAACTGATGTACCACCCCCTATGGTAGCAGCTTATGGCCCCGTGTGCTAGGGCCTGTATGAACAGAGACACCCCCAGTGCAAACAGATGTCCAAGGTGGTGGAGGGACGGCCACAGATGGTACGGCAGAGCCAGGAGTAGACACCGGCATTCCAAAGTCTTCATCCAGTGCACTGTTCACTGGACTGTGTTGCCTCGCAGGAAATTACACCTCCTAAGAGGGAGGTTGGTTTTCTACATCTGACCCTTTGGTCTCATTGGGAAAAGCCGCCCCTCTTTACTGCGTGTCCTGCAGATGTGTGCAGGACAATTTGAACCATCCCGTGGTCTGCTGAAATAACAAAGAAATATGTGATCTACAGCAGGCCAGCCGTCTTCCTGGGGAAGACTAGCTGGCTGGTCTGAAGGGATTATAGGCTGAGGGATGAGAAAGCAGAGACTGAGGCTTCTGCAAGTCATTACGCAAACAGCTGGTGAGGTGGCCCTGGAGGATGAATGGATGTCCTCCTTTCATCCCTTGAGCAAGATGTCAGTCGCCTGCTGTAGTCTTGCAGGGGATGACGGATATCCCCGGGAGTAGACAAGGGACAAGACGGGGGAGGTCGCTCTGAAATTAGCTCAGAAGGAACGCCCAACCACAGTGCTTTATTATTTAAATTTAGTGCTGGCAAAGAGTACCAAACTAACAATTGTGGACATTTATTCTTGTTCAGTATCCACCCACACCACCTCCCACCTACTTCAGAGATCTGCAGGAAGCTCTGTACACGTCCTCTTATTGATACCCCTCTGCTGTGGCTGCCAGCAGGTGCCAACTAACCCTCATTGTCAGGGTGGTTTGCACATGGCAGTCCGTGCTGGGAACACCAGGTTGGTGCCCAGACCCCTGAAGGGCAATCCAGTGAGTAACTGTTTGAGATGTTTCACAGTAGGGAAGGATTCGAACCCATAATTTAGCAATAAACTGCAGCATCTTGAGTTCTTTGTCTGGGGCACATGCTATAACCACCTGCTGCATGGCAAAAGTGCAGGATGGGAGTTACAGGGCATTCAGCTTCTGCTGGGAGACGGACAGCTCCACATTAGATTTGGATCCAAACATAGGTTCTGTCTTGGGCCTGCCTCATGCAGATTTGGTCTTGACCTTGAACCCCTCACCCTGGCCTCCTTGTACTCTTATCTAAGACACTAGTCCAGTCTCTGATTTTTCTCCTCGGTTGCAGAGATAGAAATGCAGGGCTGGAAGGGACTCCAGAGAAGTCCAGCCACCTGTGCTATGACAAGACCATGTAAACCTAGATCATCTCTCACAGGTGTGTGTCCAACCAGTTTGTACAGACCTCCTGTGATGCGAATCCCCCAGTCTCCCTTGGAAGCCTATTTCAGAGCTTAGCTACCCTTACGGTATAACATTCTCCTCCATATCTTACCTAAACCACCCTTGTTGCAGATGAGGCCCATTCCTTCTCCTCCTACCTTCATTGGATATAGAGGAACAGTTGATCCTCATACCCTCTATAGCAACCTTGACTGATATCAGGTCTTCCCTCAGTCTACTTCTGTCAAGACAATATGTGTCGCGTTTTCTAAATCTTTCTTTATTTTTGTTGCTCTCCTCTGGCCTGTTTCCAGTTTGTCCATATCTTTATTAGAGTGTGGTGGATGCAATACTCCAGCTGAGACCTCACTAGCGCCAAGTAGAGTGGAACAGTGTAGTCCTGTACCTTGCGGAAGACATGCGTATTAATATTAACCTTTTTAGCCATTGCATCACATTGATTCGTATTCGGTTTGTGACCCTGTAATGGAGTTGCTTCACGGACCTGGCGCCTCCTGTTGGTCCCACCGGGAATTAGTTCAGTTCCTCAGGAGGTTGCACTCTTTTGCTTGGTGTCTCACCCACTGCCGTGCTTTGCTCTGATGATGTCTCCACCATCTAGGCCCATGTCACTCCCTAAACAGTGACGTCTTCTTTGGGACAGTGCCCTCTGGCAGTGCCCACCTGCCCCCTTCTGGGGGTATCAGCAATCCTCAGACCCGGCAACTACCTGAGCAGCCAATTGCAGACCCAGTATCCAGCCTCTTGCCTCAGGGGCAAGCCACAAGGCTGTATAGGCCACTCTCCCTGGTGGCAAGGTGTGGTGCTGGGGGCGGGAGGGACCCAGACCCACCCATTACTTTGGTTCACAACCTGGGGAGCCTCTGATAGTAGCCTTGTCCTGCCCCCTTTCACTCCCCCAGACCCTTGCACCTTCTCAGCCCTTGTATCAAAGCCACAGCTTGCGAGGTAACAGGCTTAGCTTGCCCAGCACTGCTCTGCCGTCTCTAGGTTCCCCTGCTCCCTTCCTGGCCAGAGCAAGAGAGAGCTCCTCTCAGCCCTTGCAGCTTCCTATAGTGCCCAGCCTGGCCCTGATTCGTTGACTACTCCCCACCTTGATTGGCCAGGCTTGTGGAAGCCTCCTTCGCCTTAGCTGTAACTCTCTCCCTGAGAAAGTGGGCTCCCGCTCTGCTACAGATCCACTGTAACACCTAGCCCCTTTTCAGTAGTGCTACAGCCTAGCCAGTTATCCCTGCTTTGGTAGCTGGGCATTTGCTTTTCTTCCCTCCTCGTTTTGGCACTTTACACTCATTTTTATTGAATTTCATCTTGTTGGTTTCAGAGCTCCAATACATCAAGGTCATTTTGAATTCTAGCCCTGTCCTCTAAGTGCTGGCAAACCTTTCCAGCTTGATGTCCTCTTCAGATTTTATAAGCATACTCTCTGCTCCATTATCCTACCCAAGTTATTATGGAAAATGTCAAATAGCATCAGAACCAGGACAGATCCCTAGGCAACCCCTCTGGATGAGTTCTCCGGGTCTGACAGTGAACCATTGCTAACTGCTATTTGAATATAGTCTTTTGACCAGTTTTACACCCAGCTTATAATAATTTAATCTAGACCACATTCTCCTAGTTTGCATATGTCCAGGCTGATCCCCACTCTGACTCTCCTAGTGCAGAAGGCAGGGGCTTGCAAGGGACCTTAAAATAACTTGCTTCTTATAGGCTTCTGCTTAAAAGCTTCGCAAGGTCACAGATTCCCTCATACTGGGAGGCAGCTGCTACCACCCATGTGAAAAAAAAACCCCTTAAAACCAATGAAGATGCACTGGGGATGTCTCCTTGCGAGGTAATCCCAAGCTCTTAACCCTCCCTAAGGAGACAGCTTGAAAACAAAGAGGAGGAAATTAAGCCACAATCGATAGCTGACCTTTCAGTCTCAGGCATGCATATAGACTGACCTTCTCGAGGACACAGGAATCAAATCATTGCCTTTAAACAAAAGCAAGTGATTAGTTGTCAAAAAGATAAAGTATATAAATCAAGTGATAAAGCATACTTGTATCAGAGAGTAGCCGAGTTAGTCTCTATCTTCAAAAACAAGAAGTCCTGTGGCACCTTATAGACTAACAGATATTTTGGAGCATAAGTTTCGTGGACAAGCACCCGCTTCATCAGATGATGAAGCGGGTGTATGCCCACGAAAGCTTATGCTCCAAAATACCTGTTAGTCTATAAGATACCGCAGGAAGGCATAGTTGGTTGCTACAGAGCAACTTAAAAAAGTAAGTTAGAGCACAGAGAATTACCTCCCTGGATCCAGTTTGGAACTTACAGTGTACAGGGGAATACATCAGCCAGATGGAAAAGTCCAACACCAAACTGAAAAAAAAAACAAAAAAACTGGCCAGGTCTGACTAAACATTCCTACTTGCAAATCTGGATGCTCAGATTGTGTTGTGGCCTGAACATTTCTGGATTTGTTAAGCCTGCTCAGGATTAAACCTCTCTGTCTCTCTGCTTGAGCCACACAAAAGAAAGACCCCCGCCCCACCTCAGCAGGTACCTGCTTCAATTCAAAAATCCCCCTCTCTTTCCGTTGGCTCACCTGGCTGCTTGCCAACAGAGAACCCACTTGCTCTGGATTTAACGCTTTACAGGCATTCATTCATGACAGTGTATGAAAATGCAATGTCCAAAAGGCTTTACTAAAATCAAACTATGTTCTGACCGTCCCTTCCCTCCCCTCTACTAGGCCAGTAACCCTGTCGAGGAACAACAACAGGTCAGTTTAGCATAATTTGTTTGTGACAAATCCATGGTGGCTATTTCTCATAACCCGATTGTGGTTTAGGTGCTTAGAAATTGATAGTTTAATGACTTGTTCCAGTTGCTCTCCATGTATCCAAGTAACACTATTAGTTACTTTGTGATTTCCTGAGTCCTTTTATTTTTAATTCACATCATCACTGATAAGAGATACTCAACCCCTCGCACCTTTGAGAACAGATTTCCTTTCTCCAGATCAGCACCTGCTCAACACTTTTCAAATCTCATCTCAAGACAGGTAACCTTCCCATCCTCTCCCTGTTATGGGCATTACAATGCTTTAACAGTGTCATACACGCCACAGCTCTGATTCAGACAGACCACAGCTCAAATCCGGGAGATGACTTTTGGAAGCATTCAGATCCCAGTTCAAACGTTGTAGTTCAGACCCCTCTTTTGCTTCTAGGACTGCACAGCATGCATTCCTGATGTGCATTGGTTTGAATTATGTGCTGCATCAGTATTTTGGGGCATGATTCATAGAGCCCTGCAAACTTTATATTTGTGGGGTTCTGAAGCCGCGGACATGGATATGGATATCCACATCTTGGTTTTGCAAGTAAGGATGCAGATGTGGATACAAAATCTGCCTCCGTGCAAGTTTCTAATGGTTCATACCATCTCTGTGTAGCACTTGGAGACAGATTTGCAAAACTCAGTATAACAGTAACATGAATACTTATCACTTTTAAGGACGAGTTAAATAAAATGTGCGATCAGTGTAGTTATTTTTCTAAGCTAAAACGGCCACAGATGAGCACCAGTAAGGCCCCATTTTCAGCTGCTGTTAACTGCCAGAACGCCGCTCAAATCAGCGGAATGGTGGAATGGTGTTGAGACTGGCTTGATTTGTGTGAGCAGCACCTCTGCTCGTAGATAGTGATACATTTATCTTCATGGTAAGATTATTTTGCATTGGTTAATCTGACTTGGGGAGAGTGGGGTGTCCAGTATTCTCTGTGGATAGCAGAGGTGGTGTCTGAATTGCCCCAATAAATCCATGTGCTTCCATTAGTAAGTATTTCAGTGCACCATAATTCAAGGGTGTATTCAGACATCCTTTATGTTTGCAAACCAACCCACTGCTTGCAGCCCATCTGTTGCATCCCTCTCAGCAGTTCCCATCCTTTGGCAGTCAGGCTTGTATAGATTGTAAGCTCTTTGGAGTAGGAACTCCTACCTATTACATATGCACATGCAGAAAGCTGCTCCAGTCCTTTTAATAGAGTTGATGTCTCTTGACGTTACTATAATCCAAGTAAAACAAACTCCAGTCTCTCCTGAAATGCTACAGATTGAACCTCTCTCATCTGGCATTCTCTCATCCGGCAACATCCGTAACCCAGCATGATTTTAGTGAGCCAGCCAACCACTTGTCAGGTGTCCAGCCAAGTTTCCCATGTTCCCATAAGGTTGGTTTCCAGCCACCAGCCTTGGCTTTCTGTGTTCTGTGCAGTTATTTACTTGTCATTTACCCCTAAATGTCTTGTGACAGCCCAGTAAGCAGTGAAAGTGTAGGTCATGCTGCTAGACAAATATTGATCTCTCGTGGTCTGACAAATTCTCTCATCCGGCACCAGTCAGGTGCCGAGGGTGCCGGGTCAGAGAAGTTCAGCCTGCACACCTTTCCTCCCAATTGTCCTAATTTCAGTTGGCGTCCTTTGTAAAACAAATGCCTCAGAAACCTGTCGTGATGGTCTATGGCAACTTACCATTGAAATGTATACCTTACGGGGTGATCAAAACAAAAAAGCAGTCAAGTAGCTGTTTAAAGACTAACAAAATAGTTCATTAGGTGAGCTTTTGTGGGACAGACCCACTTCTTCAGACCATAGCCAGACCAGAACAGACTCAATATTTAACGCATAGAGAAGGAAAAATAGTAATCAAGGTTGACAAAGCAGAAAAAACATTATCAAGGTGAGCAAATCAGAGAGTAGAGGGGTGGGTAGTCAAGAATTAGAAGAAGCCAAGTTTGCACAAGAGCCCCTATAACGACCCAGAAAATTCGCATCCCGGTTCGAACCACGTGATAATGTGTTGAATTTGAATATAAAAGAGAGTTCCGCAGCCTCTCTTTCCAAAGTAGTGTGAAAATTCCTCTTCAGTAAGACGCAAACTCTTAAGTCATTAACAGAATGGCCCACTCCATTAAAATGCTGGCTGCCCGGTTTGTGGATCAGGAGCGTTTTTATGTCTGTTTTGTGCCCATTAACTCTTTGTCTAAGAGAGTTTGACGTCTGTCCAATGTACGAAGCATCTGGGCATTGTTGGCACATGATGGGATATATGACGTTAGTTGAGGTAGCTCTCCAAGAAGACAACTTATCTTTTGGATATATTATTCGGTCATTAGCAGATGAGCACTGCACAAAAAGCACAGCCAATTACAGATAATTTGCTCTCAGGTGTTAACCTTCTCCTAACAGGATTTAAAATCCAAGGCAGCTCCAGGGCAGAAGTTGTAGGCTCTGCTACTGAGCAGAGCAATACCCCAGCCAAAGAGATTGCAGTGAAAGCTACAAATGAAGGAGAAGCTTTCCATCCTATCGATTTCCATGATTTTTAAAGAGAAACTGCCCCACCCACCACACAATAGCTGTCTATACCTGGGGACAGCGCCGGCTTCACTCACACCCTGAGCTAAAGCCTACCAAGTGCCCAGGAGTCTTTCCAGGGATTTCATTGAGCTCTAGATCTTGGTTCTCCAGACTCAGCCCTGCACTCCTCTCCTTACCAAAGCCAGTGAAAGTTTGGCTTGATGCTGCATTCCTGACTTTGGCTTCTCAAAAACAGATCAGCACTGGGATGTGAGGCAAAGTCTCTGCCAGGGAGAGGAGTAGCACACACCTCAGGGGGCAGAAGCTTCCTTGACAAGTGGCAGGGAGCAACTGGCTATTCTCTTCAGCTCCCCACCGCCATGCCCTGAACCCAGCTGTGCTCCAGAATGCCAGAAGTGGGGATTCTCCGACCCACTGAAGGAAGTGCCCTGGGCACGGAACAGTGGCTTGGGAGACAGCCGGTCCCAGCCCACAGTGATTGAGCAAATCAGCTGCAGCCAAAGAGCGGAGTAAGCTGCCCAGAAAAAATATCACAACCTGCTCCTCTGCTGACAACTCGTCTTCCATGTGCAGAGAACCACTGCTGCAAGCAGAGGCAACCCAGGCCTGCCAATAGTGGGGGCACAGTGAGGGCAGCTGGCTTCATCGGTGCTACTGAGCGTGATTAGTTCATCTGAGCATGCTCAGTCCAAGCTAAGCAGCAAATCGGGAGAGGGCGGGGGTGTGACCCCATGTGCATCCAGCCACACACACGTTGCCTCTGTAGGAGATGTGGCAGACTCTGAAACTGATGGAACGTGGCTGGATATTTGGGTCTCCCTGCAGAGAAGATGGGAGTGGACCAGCACAAAGCAGAACTTTGCTAGACCCCAAAGGGGCATGTATTTGCGGGAAGCACCGGCTTTACCTGAGGAATGGAAGCATGAGCAAATCCATCACTATTCTCTGTCCCCCCTACCCACTTCTCAGCACCTTACTTCACGGCTAATGGGCAGCTGAAAACCACCTGCACTCACTGTGCCGCAAGAGCTGCGGCAGGCCTCTTGAAGTGGCGCTGGCTGAATTAAATCAGCATTTTCATCGGTTCCTTTAGCGCCATTATGGAGATGGGCTGGTCGCATCCATGGCTTCTGCAACGACTCACAGGTTTAAATGCCTAATTCCCTCCAGAGAAGGAAATGAAAGCCAAGCTGAAAACGGCACACCCGGAGAGAGAGAAAATACGTTTCACAATGGCGCATGTGCCTTGCTGGAGAACTTGGGAAAGCTTAGCTGAGGTGTAGTTTTTGTTGTCTTATTTTTGTTTTTGTTTTTTTTTTTCATGGACTTGGCTTGGTGCTAAGGGATAGCAACTGGTGTTAGAAGGCCGTCTGGGCAAACGGGACACAGACAATAGGAAATTATTACTCCAGCTTCCTTACATTGATGTTTGCTCTTCCACTGAATGCCTCCAGGGAGATGCTTCTTGCTCCAGACTCTTCAGCATCAGGCAAAACCACATAAAAACACATTATGTTTCAGGGCCTAAGCTGGCCACTAGTTGATGGGGCAATGAATACTCTTCTGTTGTCAGATCATCCCATTACGGGGTTTCTTCAAGCTTTAGCATCAGCTCCCTCAGAGAGGGAAGACCGGAGCAGCTAGGCTACTAGCCTGATACAGCAATTCTTACATACATGCCTGTATACCCTGCAGAAGCAGTCAACTCCCAACCTAGTTTATTCACTCCTATGCATGGGCTTAGCTCGCCTGTATCTCCATATGACTCAGGTATAGAGAGCATCTGTCAGAACCAAGACTCAAACCCAGGTTTCCCCAGGTCCTTCCTACTCATTGTTTTTGTTGCAGGTGTGCTACAACAACCTAGAGGCCCAGACTTGGTTTCCCCCAGTTTAGCTAAAACAACCAATGATACCCCATACAATACCACCTTGGCTACTCCGCCAGGGAGAGACAGCCAGCGGTGCAAGGACTCTGGAGGCGCACTGAGAAACGGGAAATGTCCACACTAGACATGCACGCTTGCAGCAGCATGACTGCAAAATGCTCAGCTCTCAGCGGCCCCACAGGCTGGGCAGCCTCAACGGAGAGGCCTGGGTGTGCGGGTCTGGTAGAGTGCACGACTGCCAAGAACAACCACGGAGTTACCAAGAAACTGAGCTATAACACCACTAAGTGTTTCTATCGAAAGTCTTGAGACGACCAAAATATTGGAGCCAAGTAATTCTCCATTTATACATGTGGGTTATGGCCATAACTTTGGGTTTCAACTCTTAACAGAAACATTATAAGGACAATTAAGACAGCACAATAAAGCTGACTCTGGAAGGGAGCTTCGGATTCCCTGTAGTGCTTAGTTCCGAATATTTAAATCAACGTTGCCATGGGAAACCAGGATTGGGCTCAAAACAGGAGAGAGCAGACCACTCGGGGAACTTCCTGCCTACAGCCTTGTTAATGAGATGCAGAACAGCAACCTTCCAGGGTATGCAGAGGGAGATGTATTACAGATCAAAGATGGATTGAGACTGGTCAGCTCCAAATTAGGGCCACATGCCGCTTCTTTATTTTTCAGGGAAAGCAGCCAGGTTGCATGCCGTGGGACCCTTTTGTAGGCTCCAGGGTTGGTCAGTTGGGTCAGCAGTTGCAGCCCATATGTTTTGATCCTTTCCTAACCCACAACTGTCGTGGGGCACAAGCCCATGGAATCACAGAACGCTATGGGAAGGGACCACGAGAGGTCATCCATCCCAGTCCGCTGCCCTCACAGAAGAACCAAGCGCCATCCAGAATCACTAGGCCACCCCGTTATGTGTCTGCCTAACCATAACTCAGGCTATGCTGTTTTCAGGGTTGGTTATAAATCTAAGAGTTGGACCAGGACTGCAAACCTTCCAAGTGAGTCTGGGCCGGTTTATAGTTTAAACCAGGCAGGGTCCGGAGGTTTTAACATGTGATCAAGCAAAACAGTAATCAAATGCCATGCACCTCCTGTTTAATAATTACTAACTAGGTACATGCTAGGTAACTTACAGTGTCTAAATAGTTCTAAGAACATGAGAATGGCCATACTGGGTCAGCCCAGATGTCCATCTATCTCAGTATCCTGTTGTCCAACAGAGGCCCATGCCAGGTGCCCTGGAGGGAGTGAACAGAACAGGGAGTTATTGAATGATCTCTCTCCTGTCATCCATTTCCAGCCTCTGACAGACAGAGGACAGGGACGCCCTTCCTACCCATCCTGGCTCATAGCCATTGGTGGACCTAACTGCTAGGAATTTATCTATTTCTTTTTTGAGCTCCGTTCAAGTCCGGGTCTTCACAACATCCTCTGGCGAGGAGTTCCACAGGCCAACCGTGAGCTGCATGAAGTAAAACTTCCTTTTTTTTTTTTAACCTCCGCTACCCATTAATTTCATTTGGTGACCCCTGGTTCTTATGTCATGGGAAAAAGTAAATAACTTCTCCTTATTCACTTTTTCCATTGCTGTCCTGATTTTAAAGTCCTCTATCATATTCCGCCTTAGTCTCCTCTTGACTAAGCTGAGAAGTCCCTGTCTTTTTAATCTCTCTTCATATGTCACCTGTTCCAAACCCCTCATCGTTTTGTTCCCCTTTTCTGAACCTTTTCCAAAGCCCATATGTCTTTTTTAAGATTAGGCAACCACATCTGTAAGCAGTACTCAAGGTCTGGGCGTACCATGGGCTTATACAGAGACAATAAGATATTCTCTGTCTTATACCCTGTCCCTTTTTTAATGATTCCTAACATCCTGTTTGTTTCATCATCATCATCAATAACCGTGGGCTCAGCACCCGTTGGTGTCTGATGCCTCTCTCACTATTTCCTTCCATCTTTCCCTGTCCAGTGCGGAGTGGCTTAGTTTCTGTAGACTAGCTCCGCACCAATCTATCCATTCTCTGTGGGGCCTGCCTCTCCTATTCGAACCACCCATTATGCCGAATACCAGGGTCTTGATTTTTCGTTCGTCGTTCATTCTGCAAATATGCCCAGATAGTTGTAGCTTCCGTTTTACAACCTTCTGCAGCAGGTCCCGTTTGCTTGGGGAAACAAACCTAAGTCAAAGTATTCAACTCTCCATGCTGCAACGGCGGCAAGGACTTCACGTTTTGCCTGGGTTTCACAGTTACAGAGAACAGACTGCAAAGAGACAGCTCCTGAATTAGCTGAGACACACACGGGTGCTTCAGGAAAGTGTTTAAACTCTGTTGACGACTGGACCCAGGTAATTGCACTGAGCGGCTACGTCTACACGTGCACCCAACTTCGAAATAGCTTATTTCGATGTTGCGACATCAAAATAGGCTATTTCGATGAATAACGTCTACACGTCCTCCAGGGCTGGCAACGTCGATGTTCAACTTCGACGTTGCTCAGCCCAACATCGAAACAGGCGCTGCGAGGGAACGTCTACACGCCAAAGTAGCACACATCGAAATAAGGGAGCCAGGCACAGCTGCAGACAGGGTCACGGGGCGGACTCAACAGCAAGTCGCTCCCTTAAAGGGCCCCTCCCAGACACAGTTGCACTAAACAACACAAGATACACAGAGCCAACAACTAGTTGCAGACCCTGTATATGCAGCACGGACCCCCAGCTGCAGCAGCAGCAGCCAGAAGCCCTGGGCTAAGGGCTGCTGCCCACGGTGACCACAGAGCCCCGCAAGGGCTGGAGAGAGAGTATCTCTCAACCCCCCAGCTGATGGCCGCCATGGAGGACCCCGCTATTTCGATGTTGCGGAACGCGGATCGTCTACACGTCCCTACTTCGATGTTGAACGTCGAAGTAGGGCGCTATTCCCATCCGCTCATGGGGTTAGCGACTTCGACGTCTCGCCGCCTAACGTCGATTTCAACTTCGAAATAGCGCCCAACACGTGTAGACGTGACGGGCGCTATTTCGAAGTTACTGCCGCTACTTCGAAGTAGCGTGCACGTGTAGACGCAGCCAGCATGATCCAGAGCCCACTGAAGTCAGTGGGAGTCTTTCTAATGACTTCAAACGGTTTTCAGCCAGAGCTTGTATCTACATGTAACCTGCTATATAATTGTACAGCTATAAAATGCTAATTCCATAAACTATCCAGCTGTAGTTAATTGAATCCAAGCCAAAAGGGGCCATGCAGATCATTTAGTGTGACCTCCTGTGTAACACGGGCCAGAGAACTTTCCCCAAGTAACTACTAGAGCAGAGCTTTCAGAAGAACAGTCGCGTCTGATTTTACAGCAGTCGGCACTGGAGAATCCACCCCAGCCAGTGTAGCCTCTAATTTTTACCATCTGTTGGTGGAATAAATTTTGTGCTCTGAGGCATGTGCGGATGAGCACCACAAGTAGAAACACAGGCTGCCGGCTGTGGCTGCTCTGCTAATCAGCTGAGCGGCCCCTGAATCTCTCCTGCGCAGCTGCCTAAGCACTCAGCGCACCCGGAACATTGACCACAGCCCGGGATAAGTTGTTACAGCAGTTAATTACACTCACTTCTAAAAATGTACGCCTTCCCCCCTTGTTCGGTGCCTGCCGTTTTCCTTTTTTACCCGGGGAGCACCCGGAATCTCACGCACTCCCCCACAGCTGACTCCCAGCAGGGCAACGAGCGACACTGGTGTCTGAGTCAGACGAGCAAACAGTTCAAGCCACCTCCACAGCTTAAAAATAGGATGACCAAGGTGCTGGACGGAAGCAGCTTTTCTGTAAGTGGAATGACTCATTTGCATGTCGAGCAGCAGACCTGCTGGCACGGGCACAGGTTGTGTCTCACCAGACACTGCGGCCCCTACTTCTGAATCTCCAGTTTTAGCCACCCAGTAGCACACAGCAAACAATTCACACGTTATTTCACAAACTAGGCATCCTGCTACGGGCAGTGGTTGCACAACCAGCCCACCACCATCCTTTTTCCCCCAGCCTAGGAAGTTCAGCCCCTCTTTCGAAGAAAGAAACTCCATGTAGCTGGAGTTAAGTAAATTAGGCTGATTTTACCCACTGGTGTAGACCTGCCCGAAGAGAGCTTTGGGAAGTCCCATCATTGTAGGCTTCTAAACACACCTACTAAGGATGGTCCGGGTCAGGGTGCCCAACCTACAGCCCACCAGAGCATTTGATAAGGCTTACGGCCTGCTTCCACACAAGGTACTCATGTTTAGTGAGGGAGGGTTACACGTTAATGCAACCCCAGACAGGGCTGCTCTACTGTCAGCTGGACAGCCCTATCTCGTGGCAGTGCTGGGGGTTGGGATGGTCAAGCCGCCACACCTCCAGTGGTGACACTGGGTCATTTTCTCCTCTGCTGCCTGCCTTTCGCTCCAGGAACTGCAGTGTCCTTTCGGTGACTCAGCCCTTCAGCTATGGCACCGTCGTGGTCATGGGAGGTAGGTTCCCCAGATTGAGGGCAAGGCAATGCCTTTCCAAACTGCTGTCCAGCCCACTCCAACGCTCCATCCCCAGCCCCCACCCCCTTTCAGACTGTCTGCCCAAGTCTCCTGGAGCTAGGACGGCTGGTGCTTGTGATCAGTCATGCGGGGGGGCCAGAGAGGCCACCCACCATGTGCCCTCCAGGGCTGGAAGCGTGCAAGTTTGGGGTCGTGTGCCTTGCTCCCGCTGGAGAGGGGTGGCCTGCCCCTACAGTGAGGGAGTGCTTGGCTTTCATGGGGTGCTAGGTGGCAGAAGCAGAGCCTCAGGTGGAAGGGGCAGGGTTGGGGGCTTGTCTCCTCCAGCCCTAGGTTCACCCAGGGCCCAGGGTTGTGGTTTCCCCTGCCAAGGGAGCATTTTGAGGATCCCACTCTTCAGCACCCTCAGGCAGTCTTCAGCTTCAAGGTGCCCATCCTGCACTGGCTGGCAGGGGGACCTGGCCGCGTCCTCCACTCTGGTTCTGGCTCAGGACCCCCTACACACCAGCCAAGCTCTGTGTGCTGCCCCTGGCTGCCGTTCCCTGCACCCCTGCCATGCCTCCTGGCCAGGGCTTCCTTTGTGACGAAACAGGTGCCGGGGCTCAAGCAATGTTTCGCATCCAACACTGATGCAAGAAGTCCACCAGTACAGGGCTGCCAACAGCCATGCCTAGAGACGTCACCACACAGCCCTGGCATAAATCAAGCTCCTGGACCTCCTCTGGGTTTGCCAGTCTCTTCGTTTCCTCTTCCCCCACCCTGGATAATGCTAGGTAATTTGTCAGTCCACGCCCACCACGCCCAGCCCCTGCCTGCCAACACATCTTTTTCCCCAGGGAATGACTGCAGTCTCCTTCCCAGCAAGCCACTCTGCTTTTAATCACCTGTCTTTTGCTGAAGCCCCACCTGTCCCTTAAAGGTGAGCATCTTTGTCTTTAGCGGCCTCCATTCTAAAGTTGTCCCCTTTGCAGCCATATGAGTTGATTGGACCTAGTTGGCCCGATTCAATCCTTGAAGGGCCAGTGCAGGGAACACACCCCAGAACAACAGCCTCTGTCTCAGCTGCAACACATTGCGGAGGCATATTCAGTTTGTGCTCGCTGTAACCCCCAGAGCCTTTTTGAAAGTGCTACAACCTAGCCTTTCACTCCCCGTTTGTAGCTATGCCTCTGATTTGGCCTTCCTAAGGGTAGTATTCTGCACTTGTCTTTATGTATTGCATCTTGTCGATTTCAGACCACTTCACCGATTTGCTCAGGTCATTTTGAATTCTAATCTTCCTCTCCAACATGCATGCAAATCCTCTCAGCTTGGTGTCTTCATCAAGTTTTATATGTGTGCTCCTCGCTCCATTACCCAAGTCACTAATAAAAAGAGTAACTACAGCTTGAACCTCTCTGATCTGGCACCCGGGGGGGGGGCGGGGGGCTGTCCAATGCCAGACCATGGGAGGTCCAGATTGTCTGGCACATTGCCAACACTTCCATTGCTTACTGGGCTCTTAGGAGACATGTAGGGGTAAATTAAAGATAAATAACAGCACAAAACACTGACAGCCAGGACTATTGGCTGGAAAACAACTTTATGGAATCCCAGGAAACTTGGACACTCTCAAGGTAAGTGATCGTCTGGCTAACTAAAATCAAGCAGGATTATGGATATTGTCCACTTGAAAGAGCGTGCCGGACTAGAGAGGGGCAACCTGTAATAGTGGAGACACGACTGATCCGGCGCGATCCTCCTAGATATGTCCACCCACTTTGACAGTGAACTATTGATAAGCATTGAGTGTGGTTTCTGAGCCCGTTGTGCACTCAGCCAATAGCACTGCAGTCCAGAGCATATTCCCTTGTTTGCTTATGCGACTGTCGTTTGGGGCTGTCCCTCCGGACTGGACTTTGTTGAACCCCGGGGAGGAGCATTGACGGAGGAGTGGATGGAGAGGGTTAGTTGCATCTTTTCAAACCTCTGCGGAAGCGTCCCAGTCAGGCCGGGTAGGATTTCTGAGGAACACTCAGGACTGCCTGTACTCAGGGGGAGGAGGAGTCACAGATGTTCAGAGGCCGATAGTTGTTAAGCACCTACTTGCCATTAATCACGGTGAAGTGGGGAGTGAGGTAAGCCGTCTCCGAGCATTCTGGAACACCCCACTCTGGGGGTGGTGGGGAGAGGGGACGTTAAGAGTCCTTGTTCTCCCTAGCAACCTATCTCAAGACAAACAAGAAAGGTTAAGTCACACACAAATTTCCATTGCTGCATCCCAAGACCAGCCTCCTAAGCCTTCCAGATACACACACCTTGTTAGCATTCCACAGGCCTGGTGTCATTCTCCAGCTCCTCCTCCTGGTCCTCTTGTTTACTTGCCAGCACAGGCCACACGCACATTCCTCCTCCTGCAGCCGACACCACTTCTCCTAGGCTGGAGAGAAGCCCACCCACCTCTTGTGTAAACACACCCGGGCGAGTGCACCGAGGAGTGACAAAGCAAAGCTGGGCAGAGAGCCACGGTCTGGTGTAGGTATCGCGTTTCCTTCTGAGGAGGCTTGTCCAGGCCTGCCAGAGCGGTGGGGGAAAGCGGACAGATGCCCCAGAGCCCCACAGTTCAGAAGGGGACAGTTGCTCAGGTCCTGGTGATTCAAACGTCGCAGAGGACGGGGGCTGCTCTGCTGGGCTGGAGCACCCCCAGAGCTGCGGTGCTCCTGAGGCCGCCACAGACGAAGGCTGCTCCGGCCTGGCTGGAGAGCCTCCATCTGAGGCAGGCCCTACAGCTGGAGCAGACCCTCGCTTGCAGTGGGCAGGGGGGCTGCTCCAGCCCCTACCGGTCAGCCATAACCGGTAAGCCTCGTCCGTTTAGTATGAGGTGTACCCATTTGCCACTTAACCTTTAACATTCTTAGCTGCTCTATTCTTGCCGGTGGCATTGTTTGGAATGGATATCCAGGTGCAAAGAGTTAGCAAAGTAAGAGCATTGAGACTCTTTCGTTGTCTGACTTAAGGAATCCTTCGTACTCGACAGGGAACCCTGCTGCAAAATTTTGCTTTGAATCTAGATTTTGAACACCGTAAATTGCGCAGGCATTTGAATTTCAGGCTCAGGTCGAGGTGTCTGCAGAGCCTGGAACTAGCTGCAAAATTCAGCTCTGAGTCCAATTTCAGCCTGGAACTCCTACTCCATGAGTTTCAGTGATGTTTAGGTGGACCAGGTCCATCTCAAGTCCATAGGCTTTCAAGGTTAACTGGATCCACAACCTTCTCCTGTCCTTTTCCTTGCCTTAAGGGAGGGTGTATGATTGAAATGAAGAACCCTAGGCAGGCCCCTGCCGGCAGGCTGACCAACAAAGATGGCTTTGCCCTCACCAAAGTGTTTGCTTATAAAAATGTGCTTTCTCCCCAGAATGTAAGATAGTCCAAGGCTGTGCATGTGTGTGCAGCTGAAATTCAGAAAAAGCCAGCACTGTAATGAGGGTGAAGCACAGAATAATCAAAGGGTACAACAAGCCCCTGCCCTTGGGATTGCCTGAGCTGGCCTCTCCCCCAGTCTGGGCGGTCAGCTTGTAGGAGCTAAGAGGTTAGCCTCCTCTTTCATGCTGCTGGGCTCTGCCCATGCTTTGGGAGGGGGCAGGGGCTGGGCTGCTCTGCATATCCGGGGCTGGGCTTCCCAGTCCCATGCTGCTACCACCTCCATGAGTATCAGGCCAGCTCCAGCCCCTTGGTAGTTTGGTGTCTGCTCTTACACAGGAAATAAGAGCTCTGGAGTTTTATTGAAGCTCCTTATCTTCTGATGAGTTTGCTGGACTTGAAAGCACGTAAAGTATCTTCATAATAAGTATTAGAATTGTTTTATCCTGTATTATAGGTTTCTTTATTTATATTATGGTTTCCTTAGAATCACATTTTATTTATCGATTGCTATTTTTTAATGATCTCGGTAATGTATGTTCCTAATATTATTGAAAATACCTTTTCATATTACTATACTAATTAGTAAGTTTTGTGGGTTTTTCTTGAAGCAAAGGTAAATAAAAATTAGTAAACTAGAGACATTTTTTAATTCAGAGTGGAGAGGGCACATACATCGTATTTTGCCCCGGGTGCATAAATACCGAGTTATGGCTTTGGAAAGAGCCAATCCAAGTGTTTTTGCCTTGTCAGGACTCTGCCTCCGTAACTAGGTCAGTTTAGTCCCTGCTTCCTGATATCAACGCCTAATAATATAGCCCCTCCTTGAAGCGCAACATCACTCGATCTCTTTACAATGCGATGGCAATCTCTACCAGAGCACGAGCCCATCTCCATGGCAACAATATGCTGTGTCCTGGCAACGAGGGAGCCGCCAGCTCTTCAACGTGGAGGGGAGAACGAGGCGGCAAGGTTCACCCTTTCTTCAACACAGCACAAAAATTCTTCAAAGTCCTACAAACAGGCATCAAAAACCGAACAGCTTGCCCTGTCTTTTTGATCTATTCTTAGGCGGTGGTTCCAGCACTTCGGTCGTGCCTGACATTTCCGCGCTTGGCAAAGTGATGTTCCGAACAGACGGGAGGGAGAATTTCCAGCTTAAAACCTCCCAGCAGAGAATTTTTAGAAGTCTTGCAAACGGCGTCTCCTATTACACTCCAAAAATAATCTGTAGGCAAAGCTAGGACTGTCCTGATGCTGAACAGCGTGGAACCCTGACACTGCCCTACAGCAGGACCAGGGCTCCTGTCACCCTGCTGGAAAAGGCCAAGAGTCTCTCCCAGTTAAACTGGAGGAATATCTCAATTAGCCATTTGTGGGATGGAGCCTGTGACATGGTTCATAGAATCAGGGAATCCTAGGGCTGGAAGGGACCTCAGGAGGTCATTGAGTCCAGCCGTTTACCCAAAGCAGGACCAACCCCAACTGACTCATCCCAGCCAGGACCATGTCAAGCCAAGACTTAAGAACCTCTAGGGATGGAGATTCTACCACCTCTCTCTGTAACACATTCCAGTGCTTCACCACCGTCCTAGTGACATAAAGGCCCACCAGCACTCCATGGGCACCAGGGCAAAGGTACAGCAGACACCTGCCTGACCCAATGTGATTTGAACACATAGGCTTCTGACGTGGGGTCAGATGCACTGCCACAGTGCCACAAGGGCAGCTGGCGGGGCTAGCTGCTCTTCCATAAAGCATTGCCCTAAGGTCATCTGGCAAGTTTCTGGCAGAACCAGGAAGGGAACGCAGGGTTTTTGACACCCAGGACATGGCATTAAGCAACAGCTCCCTCCTGTCTCTTGAGCAACTCTCATTCCACCCAGCAAAGGGTAGCGGAACTGATGCATCCTAGTCAGATTGTTGTCCTGCTCTTTTTCGATTTCAGATAAAAGGCTCAGCAAGGCTTGCGTCATAGAACCAGCAACACAGGTGCAATATGCTTAGTTTACAAAGAATGCTAACATTTACAACTGCATGCCAGAAGCTGACTCGTCATTGACATGAGAGGCACATCATGGGGAGTTATCAGTCTACTGGTGGACTAGTGATCTGTTTCTGTCTTGCAACTTTGCTAATGAAGAATCTGTCCACCAGTTGAAACAAGGAAGGGTAAACTGGCTTTGATTAAATAAGATTCCAGCTCAAGCTTTCCCCAAGATTTGAAATTGATGTTCGGAAGTGTGGAAAGAGTTCATTCACATTTCCTTCCCCCATTCCCTACCACGCACCCCCCGAATGTTTTCTTATTGGTCTTGCATTTCCTGATTCTGCAAGAGGCACACATAGGGGAAATATGGCTAGAAAGATTGCTCCCAGGGCCTCTGTGGCTCTGATGGAAGCAGAAAACACGGCATGATCCTGCCAAGATGGGTACCCATAAGAATTTAAGAATGGCCATACTGGGTCAGATCAAAGGTCCATCAAGCCTAAAATCCTGTCTTCTTACTGTGGCCAATGTCTGATGCCCCTGAGGCAATGAACAGAACAGGTAATCACTAAAGCGATCCCTCTCCTGATATCCATTTCCAA
Organism: Carettochelys insculpta; assembly: GCF_033958435.1. Lineage (NCBI taxonomy): Eukaryota > Metazoa > Chordata > Testudines > Carettochelyidae > Carettochelys > Carettochelys insculpta. Next base: position 5,218,722 of record NC_134147.1, on the reverse strand, counting down.
CCTCTGATAAACAGAGGCTAGGGGTACCGTTCCTACCTATCCTGGGTAATTCTTGGTGGTCACTTGATAACGAGGAGGATATCTTCGTGTCACCCTCCTATTTGTGAGTCCATTGATGGCTGATCAGCCCAGTTCTGGAGCCACAGATCTCATCACAGAAGAGGCATGTGTTGGTAGCTGCTGGAGGGGCGCAGGGCAGTTTTTTGTACTCTTTTCTTCTTCTCCACCTCTCCTCATATGCACTGTGGCGGGACCTCTCAAATTGCACCACCCCCTCACTGATAACCCTTTTCCACTGGGGAATGTCTTGGGCAAGGTTCTCCCAAGTGTTGACACCGTTGCTGCACTTTTTCACGTGTGCCTTCAGCATGGCCTTAAATCGCTTCCTCTGGCCCCCAGTGTTCCTCTGTCCTTCCTCCAATTTGGAAAATGGAATCTATTTTGGGAGGCGCTGATCGGACGTCGGAACCATGTGCCCAGTCCAAAGAAGTTGTTATTGAATGATAATGGCTTCAATGCTGGTCATGTTCGACTCTTCCAGGATGCTAGTGTTCATGCACCGATCTTCCCAAGAGATATTTAGGATTCTCCTGAGGCAGCGTTGATGATATTGTTCAAGTGCCTTCAAATGACTGTTGTATGTTGTCCAGGTTTCACATGCGTACAGCAGCATTAGAACAACCACTGCACGGTATACAAAGAGCTTTGTCTTGGGATAGATGTCCCAGTTCTTGAACACCCTTTGTCTCAGGCAGGTGAAAGCAGAGCTTTCACGGCTCACACGATGCTGGATTTCCACATCAATGTCGACTTTAGTAGAAAGATGACTTCCAGCAACCCTCACCAATGGGACAGTCTCCTGCACCTTCTATTGAAGTCAATAGAGAACTGCTGGAAAATGTGGAGCACTTCCCATACCTTGGAAGTCATCAAAGGCTCTTAAGATGGTCTGAAGGGATGAGGGAGAAATTGCAGCAACCACATTGTCATCCACAGACTGGAGCTCCACGATTGCGGACGTGGAGGTCTTGCTTTTAGCCTTCAACCTTTTGAGACTAAAAAGCTTCCCATTCATTCTATAGACAATCGTCAACCCATCTGCAAGCTTGCCATCAGTGAGGTGAAGGGTCAAGGTGGTGAAGATGAAGAAAAGTGATGGGGCAATGACACAGCCTTGTTTGACTTCCTGGCTAATAGCCATTGATGGGTCTCACCTCCATGAATCTATCTAGTTCTTTTTTGAACCCTGTTAAAATCTTGGCCTTCACAGCTGCCTCTGGCCAGGAGTTCTACAGGTCTACTATGCGCTGCAGGAAGAAAAACTTCCTTCTGTTAATTTTAAAGCTGCTACCCATTAAACCTTCTACCCAAGTATCAGTTACACAAGAGACTAAGGCTTGGCCTACACTGGGCAGGTAAGTCGACTGTAGATATGCAGTTCTAGCTATGGCAATAGCATCGCTAGAACATTTATCTGGCTGTCTTCACAGAGGGAGGTCAACGGGAGAAAATCTCCCATCGACCTCCCTTACTCCTCGCGGTATTGAGGACTACAGGGGTCGGCTGCTGACCACCGATAGTTTGATATCCTGCATCTCTACCAGACTCGCAAAATCGAAATCTGGAAGATCAACCCTGACCAGGTCGATCTTCTGCATAATCTAGACATACCCTCAGACAAGTGACGGAATGCTCTCCCGTGGCTGCATCCTACACACCATTGAAGTAATCATTGGACACAATATGTCTTGTAAGGCAGCACCTGAAAACTAATGATTTGTCGATCAATAATATCATTCTGAAACGTAGGTAGCAACACAGCATGTAAAGTTGTGAACATAAGCCAAAATCCCGACTGACATGCGTTTACCGGGCAAGTGTGGGGATGGGGTTTAAAAAAGACAAGGGATGAGGCTGATGCCTCTAGCTAGGTCCTCTAAAAGCTGGCTTTCACCCACCACATGGCCACTTTTTGACAAGGGAGAGAAGCAGGAACAAACAGATCTCTGTTTTAGCATACAACACCTTGGAACCTCTTTCACCTGCAGACTCCTTGGCTCCATCCTCACAACAAAAAGGAAGTTCATCCAGGTAACCCCGAGAAAAACACATGTCAAAGGTTACATTTTAGAAGCAAAGGGCAAAAAAACCTCAAGCCATTGATACCTGTTTGTTACTTGCTTTTTTTAACCTCGGATGACAAAAGAGACCAGCTGATATGTCTTAGCAGCCTGAAATTTGGTTAGCCCTGTTCCTGAGAGCCTGTGGTAAGAATTTTATCTTACAGAAAATCTAATCTGTTAAGTTTGAGCACTAGTTTTATCTTGATTTCTCTTATAATCATTTCTGACTTTAATACTATAGACTTGTGCTCCCATAAGACTCATCTCCTTGTAGTTAACCAACCGTGTTTTATTTTTTGATCATAACTAGTCAGTGGTATGAATTGTTTGGGTAACTCCATTTAAGATAGCAATCTGCTGTATGTTGATCCCTTTGGGAGGCAATGAACCTAATATATCCAAGCTGTCCAGTAGAGGACTGGACAAAGTAAAACTTACATTCTGAGGGAAAATCCAGGACTGCGGATTGCGTTGGGGTCACACAAAGTGGTAACCAGGGCTGGTGGAAGTCAGAATGTGGCAGGCAGGCTGCAGCTATACAGAAACCCTCATGGTGTTGGCTGCAGGCTGTTAGTGAGTGACCCAGGAGGGAGCTACAGCAACAAAGCACTGTGATGCATCCAGGTAGGAGGCCAAAGCTGACACATGTCTGGATGTTGCCCCAGAATATTGTATTGGAACTATAAGGGGCTCTTATCCAGATTGAACCAAGTCACCTGAACACTGAGGTTGCCTTCTGGGGATGGAAGAGTTTCCCAATAGAACAGTTTCCAGGCCTTAAGGCTGTAGTTCCTATACAAACTCAGTCGTCCTGGTGACTCTGAAAGAATTCAGAACATTCTGTGAATGTGATTTTGTGGGGGTTAAAAAACCTGAGCCATGTCTCTTGTTCCTCGCCTGATGTGAGGTTGCTTCTGTGTGGAGGCTTTTGTAGAGTGTTGGAAGTATTGTTAAGCAGGACACCTGATCCTCTCCTTTATTTCCCTTGTAAGTATGAACACTGCAGACCACCTGGTTAGACCACCACCCCACCGCCACAGCCATGGAGAGGTGGCACACAGCTAGTCAAAGAGTAGAGTGCCTTCCATCACTGCGATGACCACTGTGGCCAAAATGGACAACACCATTCTCCGCTCAATCAACATCAGCCTTGTTCACTTGGGGAGAGGGATAGCTCAGTGGGTTGAGTGTCCAGCTGCTAAACCCAGGACTGTGAGCTCCATCCCTGAGGGGGCTGTTTAGGGATTGGGGTGTGTGTGAAGGAATGGTGCTTGGTCCTGCCAAGAGGGCAGGGGACTGGACTCCGACCTTCTGAAATTCCTCCCAGTTCTATGAGATGTGTATCTCCATATATTTTAGTTGAGCACTGCCTACCAGCAGGGGTGACAATACCAGTCAACTCACCCCCTCCTGCGAGGCAAAGACACTCTGATCCCCACCCCATTGGCAGAAAGAGACAGCCAAGGAGTCGTAAAGTGACTAATGATTTAGGTGGCTAATTGGAGACATCTTAAAAAGAGCCTCCTTTTTAGAAGGAAAGGCTCGACCCATTCCGAAAAAAATCAAGTCCCTTCTAAGGTGTCATTTTAGAAAGCCACAGACAATGTGCTCATTAGGTAGGCAAAGTTTACTGTTTTTCATTTATATGGGATGCGGTTCCAGAGCTACTTCATTGCCCAGTAATGCATTCCATACCGTCCATGTTGAACATTTGAAGGAGACGTACTAACCATCATCTTTGTCTTCCTTCCCTGTTCAGTGTACAAAGTAACTATTCTTTCATCTTGCCCTTTTTATGTTCCCCTTTTCATGATGCTTTGTCTTTCGTGCTACAGAAAACTGACATTCTTCTCCTGGGTATGGTCTGTGTATGAGGAAGTTATAAGATAGAAAAACAACTCATAAAGACTGTAATAACCAGTGGATGAGTAATACCTGAAAAACCATTTGTTTGGTTTGGTTATTTTGTCTTCGCTGCTGGGAAACAGCTTGTTAATACCAAAAGAGAAACTATACAAAACCCCCTGTGTTTCAAGTGGTACGAGAGAGATCTGATTGCCTCTGTGTCATTCCACAGTGATTGGGTAGCTCTTCATTTTAGAAGATAAGAACATAATGACCATACCAGATCAGACAAGCGGGTTCATATAACCCAGTATCCTGTCTCTGACAATGGGCGATACCAGATGCTTCAGAGACAATGGACAGAATGGGCAATTTCGAGTGATCATAGAATCATAGAATCTTAGGTCTGGAAGGGACCTCAGGTGGTCATCGAGTCCAGCCCCCTTCTTCAAGCAAGATCCACCCCATCTAAGTTATCCCGGCCAGGACCTGGTCAAGTGATCCATGTCTTGTCATCCAGTTCTGGGAGCTGGAGGTTCTCAGATGCTCTGGAGATGAGGTTGACTTCTGGATCATATTAATTAATAGCCACTGATGGACCTACCCTCCTGAACTTATCTAAATATTTCTACTTTTCGCCTCTTTCAATGAGTTCCAGAGGTGTGTTGTATAAACAAGAACTTCCCTTTGTTGGCTTTAAACCTGGTGCCTGTTAATGTCAATAGATGAAACATAATTCAGAATAGTTCTTGTGTTGTGAAAAGAGGTAAAGAACACTTCCCCATTTCTCCCAATCACTCATGATTTTGTAGACCTCCAGTATATCCCTTTTACTTGCCTCCTTTCTCAGGTGAACCACTCCTGTCTTTTTAACTGCTCCTTGGGAGACTGTTCCATACCCCTAATCAATTTTGTTACTCTTCTCTAAATCTTTTCCAAATCTTTTTTTGACATGGAGTGGACACAACTCCATCATCTGCAATCAAGGTATGGGAGTACTGTGGATTCCTTTAATGGCATTATGGTGTTTTCTGTCATATTACCTATGCCCCATTACTAATGGTTCCTCGCACTGTTGTCTTTTTGAGCGTGGTTGCACAATGAGCAGATGTTTTCAGAGAACGATCCCCAGCCTCCCCCAAATCTCTTTTTGAGAACCAAGAGCTAGTCTAGAACCCCTTCTATATGTATAGTTCAGATTATTTTTTCCAATATGAATTACTTTGCACTTATCAACACTGGATTTCGTTTGTCATTTTGCTGCTCAGCCACACTGTTTAGTGAGATCCCTTTGTAAGTCTTCATAGCCATCTTTGGATTTCAATATCCCTTGTATCATCTACAATCATCTGTATCATTTACCCCGCTTTCCAGACCATTTATGAATGTTGAACAGCATGGGTCCCAGATCCTTGGGGGAACCCTGCTATTTATTTCTCTCCATTGTGGAAACTGATTTCCATGCTTTAATTTATTCCTTGTGGCCAATTGATATCCAAGTCAGAAGATCCCTTTTCAGTAATCCAGAAGAAGTCTCAAGACATGAAGTCCCTTTCCAAATCTGGGGTCAGAAATCAGTTTAAATCCCTAAACTGGAAAGAAAACCACTGTAGTAGTTGATCTGCTCCCCTGTATGCCCTGAGAATGCTATTGATTAATAAAGGAATCCGATTGGTCAATATTAGGTGGTTTAAGCAGCTGAGAGGTTGATGAGATGTTTTCATTCCTGTACAAACACAAGATCAATACTGATTTACAGTGAATTTAGACCAAGGGTGGCTCTTGAGATGAGAAAAAATTAAGGTTGTCTGAAGTCCTTAACTTTGCATTCCCATATTTTTCAACTCTATTTTTCCTTTCGTTCACAGTTCGGGGCAGTCTGATGTATTTTACAAATGTCTGTTCCTTCAATTTTTGCAGCTTTAAGTACAGCCTAGCAGAATTACATCAATGTACCGAAAGCTTCTTCTATCTGCCTCAATAAAACAAGTCAAGTCAGGGTTCAAAAGAGATTAAGAATGAGCTCATGTCTATATTTATTTTCAGGGTAGCATTTCAAGTTGGGGAAGAACATAGAGCCCTGCTCTCTTTTTCAGTGTGAACACTGGAGCTGGGAAAGTGTTGCAAAAAATAGCCCCAGCTATCGTTTGTTCAAATAAAAACTAGGGGTTTAGTGGACTCCTGTCCTTTTTTAGTGATTTTCTTCGAACAGTCCTAGAAGTGATTTCACATTCCATGTTAGCAGTCAGCAGGCGATTCCTGAACAGCACTGCAAGCCTGTACTCACGAAAATGTTCATGCCTGACCACACACGCGATCCTCCAGCTCTCTGCTTATGAGAGCTTCGATAATCCAACAAAAATGCGGATACAAAGGAGACTGGTTGGTGCGAAACAGGGAAGCGTATACAAACGGAAGAGCTTGAAATCAACCTTGAGGGACTTCAGGGAGCAAATCTCCTGCGTCAGAGCTGAACCCTATCGTGGAACAGTAGTGGTGTCTACCGCCAAACACCATGAGCGACCTTGAGTATCAACATCTTCATAACAGTATAGGAGTGTTGGAGGGGAACCCATGTGTACCCAGAGGTACTGAGACCTCACGTGGGGCGAGCAAAGTCTCTGCTCTACAGCCTCAGCTGACTGCCAGCTGGCTGTTTGCTCCCATGGTAGAGTGCAGGACTGTGGCCCCTGTGCTCACGGGTTCTCTCCCTGGTGCCAGCAACCCAGGTCTCTTGGCATTACATGTGATTCTGTACTTCAGAGAGGCAGGAAGGAAATGGGTGGGGGCAGAGGTGGCTGCACAAAAGTGGCTAATGAAGAAGCAGGGCATGTTTGTATGGAGGCAGGGAGAGGACAGAGCATGGAGCTGTCCTTCACTCAACCTGTTAGCAAGCATGGCACAATCTTTCACAGAGCTAGGGTCCAACTCAACTATGATCAAAGTCAGTGGAAGACTTTGCCTAGGCTTTACAGCAGGCAACGGAAGGACAAGGCTGCGGCCCCATCTATGTAACTGGACGTTTTCTACTGTTCTGCTCAATCTTTGTCTGAAAAGGTCCCAGCAGCAGAACTTTCACTGCCTTGGTCAGAGCTTAATAGCTCAGGGTACTGAGAAGTTGTTCCAAGTCAGTGTTATTTTTATCAGGGAAGTAAAGAGGTACAAAAACAGTAACCATGTTACTATTCTATTGGATATGCAATTCAATAGAGAGTGGAGTCACCATACCTGCGATTCTGGCTGCTAGCTCTGCATCATGGGCTCCTGGTTGAGGCCTAATAGCCAGCCCTGTGCCCCAGGCCCCTATCTGCTAGCGGAGTCCTGGCTGCTCGCCCCATGTTGTCCAGCCAGCTGGTGGGAGTCTTGGCTGGACAACACGTGGTTGGATCTGCTGTCAGTGGGGTTCCCGACAGCCAGCCCCTCTCCTGGGGTCCCAGCTACCAATCCATTTCCTGGGAACCTGGCAGAGATTAACCATTGCCAGAAACTGGTTAATCAGTTGAACTCTTACATCTTACATAAACCAGATAGACTTAAATTGCAGCAAGGGCGGTTTAAGTTGGACATTAAGAAAAATTTCCTAACTGTCAGGATGGTTAAATACTGGAATAAATTGACTAGGGTGGTTACAGCATCTCCATCACTGGAGATATTTAAGAACAGGTTGGATAAATATCTAACTGGGATGATTTAGATGGTACTTGGTCCTGCTGTGAGGGCAGGGCACTGGACTTGATGACCTCTCAGGATCCCTTCCAGTTCTAGTGATCTATGATTCTATCCCTATTTTGTATGGCATGGTGGCAGGCAAACCTATTGGTTTAGGTATCTTGTTGCTTTCCTTCACGGTCCCTCAAAGTTGGTATTACTGTAACTTTTTACTATACTGTTAGATAACTAAAGGCCATCCCATCGTAATTCTGTTTCCTGGTGCATCAAGGCATTCACAGCCATAAAAAAGCTGCAAACAAATATAAAACCCATTTCCTTATTCTCAAGTTGCACTCATATGTAGACACATCCTACGTGAACCAGGAAGGCAAATTCGTATATTCCTGAACAGCAAAATAAAGGATGGTAAGAACATTGCTTCCCTGCTGTGTATTCCCAGCTAGCTCACCAACCCATGCAGTTTAGTGCACGATATTGATCCTCCTTCCACGCTGTCGACTGATGCAGTGTGCGCTTGTATGGGCCTCTGTGAAGTTTGCAGAGAGAATCCGGCTTTTCATGTCAGGAGCAGTTCATAGATTTCAAGGTCAGAGGCTGTCCTCCAGCGTAACGCAGCCCATTGCATGCAACCTAGGGGTTCCTGCCACTAGCCCAAAAACTCCTGGACGAACTAGAACAGGGGTTGGCAGCCAAAATAGCAAGAAAAGCCACTTTTTTTGAATTTGATAGAAAGCTCAATAACTCAAGAGCCGCAATGCAGGTGAATATGAGATGGTCCTTGGTAAATAACATCCAACTGTACCTTTTATAACCCCTATTTTAAGAACAGCACACACAGGCTATGTCTACACTAGCCAAAAACTTCGAAATGGACATGCAAATGGCCATGTCAAAGTTTACTAATGAAGTGCTGAAATACATATTCAGCACCTCATTAGCATGTGGGCGGCCGAGGCACTTCGAAATTGACGCGGCTCGCCGCCGCGCGGCTCGTCCAGACGGGGCTCCTTTTCCAAAGGACCCGCCTACTTTGAAGTCCCCTTATTCCTATGAGCAGATGGGAATAAGGGGCCTTCGAAGTAGGCGGGGTCCTTTCGAAAAGGAGCCCCGTCTGGACGAGCCGCGCAGTGGCGAGCCGTGTCAATTTCGAAGTGCTGCGGCTGCCCGCATGCTAATGAGGTGCTGAATATGTATTTCAGCGCTTCATTAGTAAACTTCGAAATGGACATTTGGATGGCTATTTCGAACTTTTTGGCTAGTGTAGACATAGCCACAGTGATCTGGAATGTGATACATATCCACTGCAGGACATTCACAAACTTTTTACGTATTCTATTTCCTCCCACTTTATGTGTGCATTTGTACAGTAAACTCTTTCATACCCGGCATTTTATCATCCGGAGCTCTCAAATAACTGTCATTTTAACTGTGGGAAAATTTTAGTTACGTTTTGCGTAAGTACGATGTAGTGAAAGTAAATACAAATAACTACAGCAAATATAGTATGAGTTTACAGTGTACAACACTACTGTTGTTGCTATGTAAAGTACTCTGCACAATTTTTTGTTTGTTTCTTAATGTCTAATCTTGTTTTTCTTTCATGTTTCGCATTGCTAGATATAATTCTTTATTATCCAGAATATTTGAATATCCGACAGCCTCTTGTTCCTGGGGCTGCCGGATATGAAAGAGTTTACTGTACCAGCATCTTGTTGAATTTCACTCCCAAACCCACTTTAATTATGCCAGTTTTACTTCACGTTTAATTTCAGTTTTCTTTCTGAAAATATATGTTGCCCTTCACAGCAGGAATACTGCAGACTTCCTTTTCCGTTTCCAAATCTAGACTTTATTAGCAACACATTCAAAACACAGGTACAGTATCATATCCCACAATGCACTGCCCATATTAAAAGGGGAGTTATCCAATATTTCAAGATAAGTCATTTGCTATTTAGATATGAGATGTTTATTGCTGGACTTTCAGATGTTCATCATTTGTCAAAAATAATCATGGGGTTTGTTGTTTTGGTGTTTTTTTACTTTTGCAGTTATAGCACTGGGAGTCACAAAGAAGTCCTTAAAGAGCTGCATGAGGCTCTGGAGATGCAGCTTGCAGATCTCTGAACTACAGCATCTCTTTTAGAAAGACACGCAATCTCGATTTAGAGAGACTCCATGCCTGAATCTGTCTCCTGGCCTGGGGATGTTATTCAAATAGCAAATTGCTATCCATGTGAAAAGTTTGCATCTCTTGGTCAGTTTGAGGTTTGCTGACCTCCAGCCTCCGGTCTCTGACTTTTGTTATGTGACTGTTAAATGAAAGAGTCCTCCACTATCAAATACCTTCTCTTTGTGTCTGTATTTATACACTAAGATTTAATCCCCCTCTTTATTTCTCTTGCCTCTTTCCTCAAAAAGAGCAGAAAGGGAAAGACCAGAATTTGCAAAGAGGACCTGACTTTAAAGATGCCACCAACAACATCTTCAACATGAACTAGTCCAGTTTGTTTCATTAAGACTCCAATAATATATAGGGCAGATGTTGGTGTGGACCAGGCAAATAAACTCCAAATTTATATTGATTTGTATTAAAATCAAGCCCTAGTTTTAAAGGGCTCTGGTGCACTCAGCAACTTTTGAAAGCGAAAAGGGCAGCCGCTCAGGAGCAAAGGCTGGAATTTATGGGGGAAAGACAGCTGATACGGACAATGTTAGAGGACCGAAGGCAGCAAACTAGAGGATTTCTTGATTGTGTGATCAAGTTGGTATGCTAAGGCTTGGTCTACACTAGGCAGATAAGTCGATTGCAGATATGCAGTTCTAGCTCTGGGAATTGCTTAACTAGAATTGACTTATCTGCAGTTGACTTACCTGGCCACCTACACAGAGGGAGGTCGAAGGGAGAAACTCTCCCATTGACCTTTCTTACTCCTTGCGAGATTGAGGAGTAGAGGGGTCAAATGACAACCCCAGATAGTTTGATTTTGTGTGTCCCTACCAGGCATGCAAAATCCAACCCTCGATCAATCTGGTTAGGTTTGATCTTCCAAGTAGTGTAGACATACACTTAGTGAAACACTTGGTGTCACTCGAGCTGGTCACAAACTTCCCAATCGAATGGCATTACCCAGAAAATGCCCATTTGTCAAGAGCAGAATGTTTCAGAGAAGGTTTGACTTGGATAATGTCAAAAAGTTCTTTTTGGAAGACTTTGATTTAAAAAAACCCACAACTTTTGATTTAGAAATTTCTTTTACATATTCTATCGAATTTTTTAAAATTAAGATGTCAAAATCCAAATGTAACATTTTGGTTGACCTCCAACGAAGTTTGTTTTCAATGGACATTTTAAAAACTGGCTCTGTTCCAAAATGGAAAAGAAAATAACTCTCAGTGTTATGGAAATAGAAATAGAAAGACTGGGTTCCCGCCCAGCTCTGTGTCCACCTCAGAAATAATCAGGCCAGCGAGGTAGCCTTAGAGCAGTAAAGGTCCACCTCTGTTCCTTGAACACGAGCAATCTTCAACCTCTAAAAAGCTTGCATAGCTGATGGAGAAAAAGAGAACAGCCAGGATGGGGTTCCATATCCTTTCGGTTTTGTTTGTCAGCCAACGTAATCTGAATTGCATGGAATGTTCGGGGGCATTCTCGTTGCAGTTCACAGAGAAAGATGTTTTGCCCCTGATTCAATACTTGAGTGGCATGTTTGAAACCCACTTATCACACTCTGAGCACTTTAGTTTAAGGAGCGCCTGGGCCAGGCATACTTTCCATTCCACTTTCAACTGCTGCAGATGCCAAGCCAGGATTTTTGGCAGTAACAATATATCCTCTTCAGCTGGGGTCATGAAAGCTAAAAGTATCAGCTTATGTTTACTGTGCTCTTCATCTTGAATGACCTCTAGCTACGTGACTACCATAACTCAGCTACTGGATTTACCCAATCTGGAGTGAGGTTTAGTGGTAGAATTTCCTGATACCTGAGGCCAGATCCTCTGCAGGCATTAACTATTATAACTCCACAGAAGTCATAAATTCAGGATTTGAGCTTTCATCTATGGGTTGCCGCCTGCTACCACACATCTTTCCAAAGGAAGGAGGTGGGAGAGCAGTGTTTTGAGGAAGATGTTGCTTGATATCATTCTGAAAGCTATTGCCCCTGGAAAAAAATGCAGATTCAGCCACACAAAACCATCTTCTGAATTTCTCACAGGGCTGAAGACAGAAATGCCGGGCCCCTGGGAATGGCAGGGAGGCTGGCTCTGGGCCCTCCCACGAAAGGCAGGGCCTCAGGCGGAAGGGGCTAGCTGCATCTTCCGCGTTGCCCAGACTGTGTGGCCAGGAGGCTCTGGCAGCAAGGTAAAAGGCCCTGGAGCTCCAGCCACTGCCGCAGCTTCAGTAACAGGGTGATAGGGGTGGGAGTCCCAGGCCCCTTTAAATAGCTGAGCCCTGAGGCAGTTGTCCTCTGCCCCCATCAGCTGCCCTGACTGGGCAAGTTTAGCTAATTATTCGTGTAGCAATACCAGCCCTTCCTTCAAACATATATGAAAAAGTTAAAAAAAAGTTTCTTTGTAACTCTTTTGAAACGTCTTTGATTGTTGTTGGTTTTTTTTTAAAGTTTCTTTAGACCTATCTGTCCCCCTGACAAACGGTTCAAAAATTTCAGAAATACTGAGCATCAAACCCCAACCTTCAGTTTCGGGTTAGACTCTATGTTTTGCTTCACCCAGAAACAGCACCTTTTTTTTTTTCCCTCAACTTTTCAATTTGCCGAAAATAAAGAATAATTTTTCATTTCTGTTCGGCAGGAAAAAATTTCGTTTCCAGCGTTTGCAAGTGCCAGTGTGCTGAAAACGCCATTAGTCACACAGTTTTCCCTATCGACATAGCACTTCCAGTGAAATGCTTAATTGTTCGACATTATATCATAAGCAGGGGAGGCGGTCAATTTATCAGCAGCTTACAATTCAGTTCCTGCAATCTCTTATGCCTGGGGTGGACTCTTTTCCTACATTTCCCATGTGAACACTTTGTTAGGCTCGTGGTCTGTTATGTGAAGAAGGCTCAGGTGGGCTGCAGCATTCCGCCACCTGCGCAGTAAGGTAGGATAGATTCTATGACAGGCTTAAGTGGAATTTTCTAAGTATAATGGGAAAGGATTCTCCACAGATGCCAGATCCATGAGATGATAGACGCATTTCTGAAGACTTGTGATCACAGCAATGTAGGATTAACAGATTACTGTCTCCGCTCCCCCCAGGCTCTTCTTAATCCCCGCAGATTGCTTTGCATCTGGGCGATGGCTTAGATCAGCCAGTAGGCTTTGCTTGGAGCCATCTGGAAGGTCTTGTGTGGACTCTTATCTGCTTTCCTCCACCTCCCACAATCAGCGTCATTTTCTTTCTAGGGTGGGTTACTCTTTTCATTTCTTCAACATTAACAGGGTCTTTAAATCGTAGAATCACGCGGTTGGAAGGGACCTCAGGAGGTCATCAGGTCCAGCCCCCTGCTCAAAGCAGGACCAATCCCAACTAAATTATCCCAGCCCGGGCTTTGTCGAGCCGGGACTTGAAAACCCCTAGGGATGGAGATTCCACTGAAGGTGAGAGGAGTTCTTTAGATACCAGAGTTTCCCTGCTGGCCTGTCTCTTCCCTATTCTCGCTGATGCCTGACGACGCTAATATTTTGTCATGGTTTGTCTTGTGGCAGATGTTTCATTTTCCAGCATTACAGGGGCCTGCAGGCAGAGATGATAGCTCTCTGACCAAGGAGATGGTGAATGATATAGACAGGACGGAAAATGAGTAGGAGATTACCATTCCTGCTTCCCATGTGGGGAACTGAGGGGCAGAGAAATTAAGGCCCTGGCTCAACAGAGCACTTAAGCCAGGCCTGCCGATGGGGAAGGGACAAAGGGGGACCTTGGGCCTGCCGTTTACAGTGGCAGTGGGACGAGCTCTGGGCCTCTTTGAAATGGCGCAGCCTCTCCACATGGCTCTGAAGGGGAGGCAGCGTTGTGGTCTGAGAGGAGCTCAGGGTTGGCTGCCCTAAGCCATGCCCACCCTTGGCCCCACCCCTTCTGCCCTTGGCCCCGCCCCTTCCGCAGTGCAGAGCCAGGCCCCGCCCCTCACCTTGTCTCATGGCCTGTACTGGCTGTTGGCCCCACTGACTGAATTTAAGTGTAGAAGTAGCCCCAATGACATCACAAAGGCTATTCACATTTCCACTTAAGCTCTTGCTCAACAGTATTTCCTGACCCAGGGGAAGAGATTTATCAAGATCACACCCAGCATCTGTGGCAAAGTTGGGTATTTAACCAGGATCTCCTGAGTCCCAGTGAATTGCTTTGACTACCAGAGTATCCTTGCTCTCAAAAACGCCAGACTGGCCGAAGTAATTTCATGACAGGAATCAATAACTAAGGAAGAATTGATTTTGTCGTAAAATATAATTAGATTTATTAGAATTGACATATCTATTCCAATACTGTTTTGAGCGCTTAAACAAGTACTAATTTAATTAACGTCCCCCTCCCCCCCCCCCGCCACCCACATTTACAAAGCCATTTCCTGGTGCCCAGGAACAGAGCTGATGAAGACAACAAAAGACCATAGTTACATTTCCTGTGTCAAATAATGTAAACAAAAAACAAGTCTAATTCACTGAAGCAATCTAGCGGAGACAATTAACCTTTTGAGTGAGGGACACTAATTGCTAGGTAATTCTGTTTTGCACTGTTTCATATCTTTGTGTAAGCCTGACCTGACCTTGCAATAATCAATCATTTCTTGTGTGGAATGTCAATACGCTCTCATAGTTTCTTCTTGGACGTTTTTAGGAGCGGATTAATTGCCGGATCAGAATGCCCCATTGACCCCTCTGGGCTGGTATTTTGTATGTGACAAACGGACAGAATCAGATGGCAATGAGGCAGATAAAAGAAATATCATAGTGGGTGATTATGGAGTAGGCAGAACCTTTTTCCTGACCTCTTTCAATTAATTATACACTGAAGTACAAAACTCTCTAAAAAGCTCCTTTGATCCAGGCGGCTCCAGGCATCTTCCAGTCAATGCAGTTAGTTAATGAGGTGATGTTTTTCCAATCAATTATTTGGTTAATTGTGTTTTTAATTGCCCACCTAGTTCTAGCGCGGACCCAAGTTTGGGTCTATACAGGGTGTATGTTATCAGTGCTTTTTTAGAGGGAGGGAAGATGGGATACATTAATATCTTGAAACTGAGTATGCTGCAGAAGACAGTGGGAAACAGCTCAGTCCTCTCTTCCTTCTTGTTCCTGGTACAAAAGGCCTTTGAAAGCCAGTTCCACAGTTTATTAAGCGGTGGAGGGGGCTCCTCACGAAGCCTCGTTTCAGCTAGATCAATAGCACAAGCAATAAATCACCCCCAGCCCCAGGCGTTTTCTCCCCTCCTTTGCATTCTTGGAGTGGGGTGGCTGGTTTAGATCCCCATTCAGATTCCTTCAGATGCCAGATGTCAGGCGCTGTCTGGATTCTGTCTACCTCAAACCCAGAGGGGGAAATAGCAGTCACAGACAACAGAGCCAGTAAAAAGTGAAAATAAACGAAGAGCAACGTGTGCGTTTTGTGTACCGCAGGCTGGGTAATAGCACAAAAGGACTCCATGCTTGAAGCCAGCCACAGAACTCCACTCAGCTGCCACTTAACCCAGAGGCAGCTAAACCCACTCTGCACCTTTCTTTTCCCCCAGCTGAGAAGGAACCAACCCTGGGTAACAGCACAAAAGGGTAATGCCCAGGGGCAGGGCCTTAGGCACCTACGGAACCGATGGGAAGACCTGCACCTAGGTCTTCCCATCAGTTCCCTGGGTACCTAAGGCCCTGCCCCTGGGCATTGCTCACTGGAGCTCAGGGGCATTTGGGAGCTCCGTGTGAGCATTTCCTTTGCCCAGAGCTCAGAGCATTCTCCTGCAAGGTGAACTGAAGCTGGGTCTCCCGCAGCCCAGGCAAGTTCTTTAACCCCCAGTGAACAAGTTACATCCCCACCACCTCTTCCTCCTCCTCTGGACAGACCCTGAATAGGACCCAGTCTGGTAGGTGGCTTCTGAGAAGGCCAAGGAGACAGTGAGGCGGCAGCCAGCGGCACCCCTGGGCAGGAACACAGCTGTCTAGGCCACGTTCACAGTGGGAATTTAGGATCTGTATCTGTAACTTTATATTTCTTCAGTATATTTCATCCTGTAGCATGCCAGAGAACTTTGGAAATGCCCCATAACTATGGGCACAAGGGAAACACGCAGACGGCAAACATCCAAAGCAGAGATCAGAAAGTCCAGGTTAAGTGCCCAAGTGCAAAAGTCAGATCCACTCACAAGGAGATACATCTCTCCCATTTCCATTTCCCATTTTAAATCTTCCCATACATTAACATTACAGAACTAGAAATCGGCAGCTGCTATATTACACATGTGGAAGAGGCCAGCGTCCTCTGCCTCTGACTCATCCTTCTGTTTGCTTCACGCTGTCTTCCTGCGGAAATGAGAATATGTTAGTGTCTCTTTTTCTCTGATTTCCTTGCACAGCTTGTGTGCTGCATCCCAGTCCAGCCCCTACCATGGATCTCACTAAAAGCTTTCCATATGTCAGCTTGCAGCGAGTGCCTAATGGTCTGCCTTAAACTAGGCAGTACAGACTCAAAGAGGCTATCAGATGTATCATGTTGCTCTCACCTGGCTCTGCTTCTTTGTTTGAAAGAAGAGGGTTACAAATGAATACTTTCCACCTTTGCAAAGATTGAAATAAATGGGACAGAGGATTAATAACCACGGAGGCCTGGTGCTGTTAGAGATTATTGCAAAGTTTGATCTAATCTGTTGTCTGGAAACAACCAGGCTGGTGCAGAGGTGGCCCACACATAGCTCTGAAAGACAATCAGAACCCAAACTTCGAGCAAGTCAGGACTGTACCCAAACAGCCTTGTCTCAGAGCAGCTATCTACAAACTTTCTCATAGCGTCTTTTCCTTTGACATCGTAGAGCCACAGTATGCCTGGTAGTGGTCACGTACTAAGAGAAGGGAGCCAGCAAGACCGTGAATGCCTGAGTTTCTTTAGCCTTGTGCATTGTGAAGTCATTTACACCTGCATGACAAAAGCATAGATAGAATGAACTGGAGAATTATTTCTGTTCACCTGGATAAGAATGAATAGCGTAATACCCACTTAACTACGGTGCCACCAAACTTCTTGTTATGCTTACTACTATGTAGACAACTGCCCTTTATTGCAGGCAATTAAAACTGCTCATCTGTGGACCAGTTTACCCTATACTCCTAACAGCTCATTGAGATTCTCCCTGAGATCAAGGGGCAGAGGCCTGTGCTTTCGGAGTGGAGCTGAGTTGTACTCAGGCTGTCAGCAGAGAGCTCTGAATGGTCCTGGTGTACAGCATGACCATGACCATGGAGCTCCTCGACAGCCACAGATTTGTTACAGTAACAACATGTGTGTTTGTGAAACAGGTGGCATCCCAGGATCACGAACCATTACACAGGCACCAATTCACTGAGGTAGAGTATATTCCTGGCAGCTACCGACTACACCAATCAGGGAATGGTTTTTGTTCCCGTGACAGTTTTTGTTGACAATGTTTCTTCAAATTTTTTTATTATTTTTTATTTTAAAAAAAAAAGAAAGAAAACATTGGGCTCAAAATGGAAAACTTTCTCGTGCCCCTTGACTAAAAGCAAAACAGCAAAAAAGCCTTTTTTCTTCCCAAATATTTTTGACTCAAATAATTTGACCAGCTCATCCAAGGGGATACGGGATCATGCACATTTCAAATGAGATAAGGGCAAGTGAAGTGACTTGTGCCGGGTTACACACATGTCACAGCCAGGAAGAGCACCCAAGGGGTCCTGGTAATCCTCTCAGCAGAACTTAGCCTATGACAATCTTGAATCAAGGAGCTGTGAGCTTTTGGTTTGTCAAAGAATCCTTTTCCCTGGATCTCCACTGTCCTTTCCAGGTCCTTGTTGAGCCTCCCTTTGGAGAAGACCCTACACCTCAGTCTAACCCACACACCTAGGTGTGGTCCGCTGGCCCATGTAGTGGCACCTAGACCTCTTCCAGGCTGGGTCTACACTTGCATTCCTCTTTCGAAAGAGGCATGCAAATGAGGGGAATTGAAAATGCAAATAAGCTGAAGATTTACATGTCTGACACCTCATTTGCATAATCTGATTTCAAAAGAACTTCTTTCGAAAGAAGAAAACCAGTGTAGACGCTGCTCTTTCGAAAGTAAACCCCATCTTCGAAAGAATCCTTCTTCCCATAAAAAAAGGGAAGAAGGGTTCTTTCGAAGATGGGGTTAAGTTTCGAAAGAGCAGCATCTGCATTGGTTTTCTTCTTCCGAAAGAAGTGCTTTCGAAATAAGAATATGCAAATGAGGTGCCAGATATGCAAATCTGCGCCTCGTTTGCATTTTCAATTTCCCCTATTTGCATACCTCTTTCAAAAGAGGAGTGCAAGTGTAGACACAGCCACAGAGAAAAACTATGTTTCTCCTTTACGGCCTTAGCTGCGTGGCCGCAGGCCTTTAGCTCAAAATGTAGAGGCTTCTGCACTGAGGTTTTCAGGTGGTGGTCTGCCTGTGGGCAGTTATATGTGAGGACTCATCTGGGGCTTCAGCTGGGCTTCTGGAGCTTCGGCCGCTCTTCCTGAGCTGGGGGAAGTATGTAACTCACACACTTATGCATGGGGTCACTGTCGCATATAGTGGTACCTAAACAGAGAAAGAGGGGCTCTACCCTATAGCCATGGCTAGGAGCCAGGAGGCTTTTAGCTCAATGCATAGAGGCATCTGTATTAAGCTCCAGAGGTCTCAGGTTCAAGTCCATGGGTTGGTCATGAAAAGAGACACCATAGAATCCTAGGGCTGGAAGGGACCTCAGGAGATCCTCAAGCAGGATCAACCCCAACTACGTCATCTCACCCAGGGTTTTGTCAAGCTGGCCCTTAAAAACCTCTGGGGATGGAGATTCCACCCCCTCTCTAGGTAATGCGTTCCAGTGCTTCACCACCCTCCTGGTGAGCTCGCTTTTCCAAATATCCAACCTCCCCTCCCCCTCCGTAACTTCAGGCCATTGCTCCTTGTTCTGCTATCTGCTATTCCTAGCTAGACCAAGCTCCACCATGCGGGTATTATTGCTTTAATTTATAGCTCTGAAAGCACTCGGAGGCTTCCTCTCAAAATGCTTCTCTTTCCATTTCCACTTACCCTTGAAAGAAGTCTCCAGAGCTGACATTGCCTATGCTGTTGATTCATCTGACACATGTCAGAGAGATTCTTTTTGTCTCTGTCTTTCCGCCCCCCACTCTGCTGCACTGCTGAAGATTTTATTTTTAAGCTCACTACTTCGCTCTCCACCTCCGCAGTTCTCGGCACCCAGAAGCTGCATATTTTAAATAACAGTGCTTGGAGCTGATCCTACGATAATCTGTGGTCGTGTTTCCCCAGAGAATTATATAATCTTAACCTGTCTTCCTTAAGCAGCAGCTAACCATGCCACCTATTGCACACGTTTTGTGCTTAATTCTATTTTTGAAAAAAAATCCCACTTGTAATAACTTCCCCACTTTATCTTCCCACCCACTAAACAGATGCTCTTTTCCCCCCGACCTCCAGCCACCGTGTTAGGAAGAAAACTACAGAACTCTCTTCCCCATCTAGATGTGGGATCATGAAGCTCGCTGCTTAGCTGACGCGTGGCATTTCAGTTTCTTCTCTGCCAGGTAGTGGGCATGCTAGGATTGCTGTTGTGAATGTCTCCTTGTCCTCCCATTCCATCAGCTTGTTTTCCTCCCTCAGTTATCTCTCCCAATATGTTCAGACCAGCGCGCCCTCTAATTTTTTTCCACTCATGTGTGGAATAAATTTTGTCATGTGCACCAAGGCATGTGAGGATGTGCACCAGCGCAGAAACACAGGCTGCCGGCCATGAGCACCCTGCTAATCAGCTGGGCAGCATTTGACTCGCCCCGGGCCCAAGCACACAGCTTACAGGAGACACTGGTTCAGACTGTGGCCTCTTCGGGGTGAGAGTCTTTGATTACCTGTATACATACAGCCTACCAAAATGCAGCCCTGATCCCTCACCATGGGCTCTTGGTATGACTGAAGGGCAAACATAACAAAATAATAAGTAGGGCTGCTCAAAACGTTTCCATCAAAACTATTTTTAACACAGAATTGTGTCTTTGATTAAATTATTATTATTATTACTATTATTATTATTACTTGGTGAGGAGTGCCATCTTTCCCCAGAAAACTGATTTTTTCTGTTACAATCTGAAATATTTCCACATAGGACTATCGCTTCTGTGGCGCTTTATGGGTCTTGCTGTTTGCCTGCCTTAGGGGTCTCTGATTGGCCATCTCCCATGATGCACCATGGCCAGGGAGTCCCAGGGAGTCTTGAAAGGGCTGTGCTGCGTTGGGGAAGAAAGTTGTAGTCTGGCCAGACAGCCTGGCCTGTACAGAGGAACAGGAGTACAAGCACAAAACTACACCTCCCAAGACGTACCATGCAGCATTCCCAACTGCAAAATTTTGACTAAAACATTTGTCAAGTTTCTAACTTCTGGTGAAAATCCCAAAGTTTTTCATTGGTAACGAGACCAGGTTGTGATCAGTTCTAATAATAAGTTCAGCCCTGTGCTTTCCTCCTCAGCTAACGCAACAGCTGAATAAGACACAAGGACAACTCTGTGTTCACTCACTGAAATGCCACTGGCTGTTCCCAAATATTAGTTCCAACGCTGCGTAAGGCTGGGTTGTCAGCAAGGGGGGATCAGCTTGCAACCTTATGTGCTAAAGCCACGTGCTCTACTGCACAAGGTAAAAGCCTGCAGCCTCTCAGGTTTGGCTGTAGAGCGGAGACCTCACTCTCCCTTGTCTATGGTCTCACCACCTCCGGGATTCCATGTGTAGGAACTAGCTGGGCGTGTGCGTGTGCGTGTGTGTGTGCGTGTGCGTGTGCGTGTGTGTCCTTTCTGTGCTGAATTTCTTCAAACAGTGGAGAAAATGAGTTCCCTGACACCAGCGTTTGTTGAGATGGTGCATTGAATATCTAGACATTTGCAGGAAGCACCGCTTCATAGAACCAGAGAACAGTACAACTGGGAGGGATCTCAAGAGGGCATCAAATCCAGCCCCCTGCGGTCATGGCAGGACCAAGCACCATCTAGACCATCCCAGATAGGTGTCTCTCTAACCTGCTCTTAAATAGCTCCAGCGATGGAGATTCCACAACCTCCCTAGGCACTTTATTCCAGTGTTTAACCACCCTGAGAGTTGGGAAGTTTTTCCTAGTGTCCGACCTAAACCTCCCTTGCTGCAGTTTAAGCCCATTGCTCCTTGTCCTGTCCTCAGAGGCCAAGGAGAAAACTTTTTCTCCCTCCTTCTTGTAACACTTTAAAGTACTTGAAAACCACCATCATGGGCCCTCACAGTCTTCTCTTTTCTAAACTAAACAAGCCCAGGTTCTCTCAGTCTTCCCTCAGAGCTCATGTTCGCTAGACCTTTAATTGTGCCTGTTGCTCTTCTCTGGACTTTTTCCAATTTCTCCACATTTGACAACACAACAGAAAACACATATGCCCGAAACCAAGTTCTCAGCACTACGCTCCTCCAGTCGCAGCTCGGAACCTAACGTGTAATCGACAGGTCCAGAAAGGTGAATTTTTGAATCGAGGGTAGAGATTATGAGGCTGTACTAGCAGCCCCTGTGTGGGCTAATTGCATCCACCAGCTACAACACACACATTGCCTGGATGAAGCAATGGAAATTTTTGTGACAACCCGATTGGGAGCAGAAAGTCGAAAACAGCGTTAGGTTGACTTATGCTCTGGCCGTTTCCCTATTGCAACAATGCTGTGTGCTATACATACACAATCACTTGTTCCATCCTGGCCTTCCTCTTCATCAACTCATTCCTTCCAGGAAACCCACAAGAAGTGACTTGACACACAGCACTGCTAATGAGTCTTTTAAATCTCTCCAAGTTTCCTACAAGCAGTGGGTCCCAACCTTTTCACTAGTGTGGACGCCCACTCACCCTGCCCAAAACATCTGTGGGACCCCCAAAGCATTCACAGACCCCCAAACGCACCCCCAAAACAGTTTGCAGACCCCCATCAATGCCAATTCCATCTACCACATACACTTCATTGAATGAAATTTCCCTGTTACTTCCCTGGCTTTTCTCACAGCATCCTGGCCTCTCGGTATCCCCAGTGGGTTACAGATGCTTCAGGAGTAGGATTGCCAGCATTTTGGGCTCTCGCAGCAGCGAGCATCGTAACTAAAGATAAGAGCAGCCCTAGTAGGCTGCGTGAGGGCACTGACAACCCAGGATCCCACAGTTTGACTAGCCAGTATAACTGGACTTCGAGAGGTTTGGCCATAAATAGAGAAAGTTATTGGCAAAAATCAGCTGGAATGGTTCAAAGAAAAATGCCGCATGGTTCAGTCTCTCTTTTTAAAAACGCCTCTACAGGTTGAACCTCTCTAGTCCGGCACTCTCTGGTCTGGCACCATCTGTGATCTGGCATGATTTTAGTTTGCTGGATGACCACTTATCATGGGTGTGGCCAAGTTTCCCGCGGTACCATAGGTTTGTTTCCAGCCACCAGTCCTGGCTGTCGGTGCTCTGGGCTGTAATTTACCCCTAAATGTCTCCCCAGGCCCAGTGAGCAGTGAAACTCTTGGTAATGAGCCAGATAATATTGACCTCCGGTGATCTGGCAGATTCTCTCTTTTGGCACCGGTCAGGTCCCAAGGGTGCCAGATTAGAGAAGTTCAACCTGTACCACGTACCCCACATTACTGGCCTGATTCATTGAACTCGGCATAATTCTATAGCTACATTTCATTGGATGAAACCTCATTTACATTTTGGGAAGCCAGAATCCTGCCATAATTACGCGAAACATTATAGCGGAAGTCCTCAGCTGGATCTGGCCCTGTTGTTTTTATTGTTTTACATTTCTATCAGGCTAATGCCCAGAGGCTGAATTGCGCCAGGCGCTGTACAAACATACAATGAAAATCGCAGCTTTGGAAAGCTTACCTTCTATGACAAACTCTGACAGGCAGAGCCAAATGAGTCAGTACAGGGAAGCGGGGGTGCATGTGGTCACCTCAGACTCGCTATATGCGCAGCACATGGTGGTCACCACTTCTGAATAGCCTCGTCCTTGCCTAGTCCTTGCCAGCTGAAGTGTATCTTACCATAGTTACCCTGCTTCTTATGGCCCATGACCAGTGTGTCCTGTAAGCTGAGTGTTCGGCAAAGCATCCCCAGCTGTCCACAGCCGGCAGCATGTGTTTTATTGGTGGTGCACATCGGCACCCACCTCGGTGTGCATCACAAAATTTATTCCACACCTGTATAGAACACATCAGAGGGACTATTTCCCATGACTGAAGCCTAGTTTTCACAAGTGTAAGCATGAAGGTGCCGGATTCTCTGCTAGCAGTTCACATGCATATGATACTGTAATGAGACTGTAACGAGGAGCATCAGGTTAATGTAACAGAAGTAATGAAGATGAATCTCTCCCCAGAGAGGGGGACGTACGTGGCTTCTCTGACACCTCGCACACTACTACAGCGTGTGGAGGGTTAAAACTGGGTCAGTGCAAGCTAATTAATAGCCAACCTATCTCTTGTTCTTAATTACGGTGCGGCATGCAGGGATTTCAAATGAGCGTCTCACTTCTATTGAAGCAACGGCATTTCCCTGTTGGAACCGGCGATCTGCACAGGAAAGAATCACTGGCTCTACATCCAAGGACAGTTTCCAGCTGCTGCGCAGAATAGGGGCTGCTGCTAGAATGAGCCCTGGGGAGAATCCAGCAGCTCTAACATCCATTTGCAATGAGCCTGAGCTGGTTGCACAGCACAGGGCATGAGGGGAGAGGGAAGACATAACTCACTACCGCTACCATGCCCGCACTTCCCACCAATTTAAGACGTTCAGGCAGACAAGGTAGGCGCCTTGCACCTTGCGCCATCTTGTGAATCTGTGCAGGGCCAGCCACACTATGACCCACAGGTTATAACGTAGCCAGGAAAGCCAGACCTACCACACACCACAAGGCGGTTTTATGGCTGAGGCGTTCCAGTGGGCTGGGACAGAGACAGATTCAGAGTCCTGCCCCAGCTTCCCAGCACAAATCATTCAGTTGCACTGCCCCTTAATCTGTCGTCGGTAAAACGAGAACAGTGGCTGCTGTGCCACGAGCTCTGACTTCACGCTCGCTGCCACTCTCTGCCCCAGGGGAATTCCATCTGTGACTTGATAGGGGTGTTCCCTGGAGGTGGAGCACTGGGATGGCCCCCCATTGGAGGTTCAGATGCCACCCACCTCATTAGCAGAGCGCCCTCAGCTGGCAGCATGTGTTTCTACTGGTGGTGCACATCCACATATGCCTTGGTGCATATAACAATATTTATTCCACCCCCAAGTGGGAAAAAATTAGCAGGAATTCTGCTTGAGAGGATGCAGCCTGGGAAGGTACCGAGACCGTTCCACACTCGCTGACTTGAGCTGGGTCCCTATGTGCTGTCACAAACGCATTTGCCTTGTAACTCTACTCATCAGCTTCCTCCGGCTGAGTAAAAGATCATCTGTTCTCGAGTCTCAGCAATCTTTCGGTGAGAGGATTTTGAATCTAGACTGATAAGTAGTCAGGACATTTCTGTAAGGCTGTCAGAATTTAGCCACCACAGCTATTTACTGTGTCAAAGAAACAAACGAGATGCCGGATGTGGAAGAGTTTCTACAGATTGCTCAGGTTTTTGCTTCATGTTCTCACTTGAATTCTAACTCATCTTGGCTCTGAGCCCAGAACTGAGACCATCGACCATTTGACAATGACACATTTGATTTCACTTCCATGCCAAGTGTTTGAGCTCCAGGAAGAGCAGTGCTAAACCTTTGAGGTGAGCGTGGTAGGAGCACGCAAACTCTTTAAATTGTCTTGCCGGGAACTGCCTGGGTAAGCTAACAAGGCCCATAAGTATTCAAGAGGGGGTTGCTGAAAGAATTAAGTTGCAGTAGCTGGCTCAGCTGCCACCAAATCCTTTGGCAAACTACAAGGCCCCAGTATAACACTGGCCTAAACAGGAAGCAGTTCTGCTGTCAGGAAGGCAAGACAAAATCAAGCAAGCAAGGGATTAGAGAGCACCAAATACAACAAATAAGCTTGTACTAGGCCTTGCTAAAACCAACACGAAAGCAACGGCGAATTCATCCCCGCAGAGAAAGAACAGCAAGAGCAGCTCTGACTCTGCCACTTTCCAAGCCTGGCAGGAATCACTGGGCTCGCTGTCCAATTAGTCTGTAGCATACTCAGGGGGCTTTTCCCACACCCAAAAATATTCTGCAGAAACCTTTTTCCCTCCGACCTGTTGTCCTTATATGAGATGGATCCAGAGTCCTTCATCAGCCCCAGTTTCTCTGTTCATGGGGATCCTGGCACGCGCACGCCACTGAGGTCCTTTCTGTGGGGTATGCGCTCAGGGCTATGAAAAATATGCCCTCCAGGCTGTAATACCTCCCTGCGCTCTCACCTCTTTATAGGAAATAGTACAAGCCTATGTCTAGCAAGTAAATATGGACTCCAGGTCTCACTGGAACCCTGTAACTGACTGCAGTGGGAGCAGGGTTTCACTTCTAGTGTCCTCTCTGACACATACGCAGGGGTACTGGCCATAAGGTGATTTCATCCTCCCTCAAGACCGAGGGCTAAGCCTACGGAAAGCTCTTGCTTTTAATGATGTCTTGGAGTCGAGAATTCCACGGGGTAATTACGCATAGTTTGGATCTCATTACATCCTCAAAATCATGCATGCAACCGGCTCCTAAATGTAATCAGGGCATTACAAACACAGACCAACAGCCCGGCCGAGACTTACATAAGCAGGTGTCCAGCCCGACTGGCTGGCGGCCGCTTCCTTGGGCAATCTGTTGCAAATCCTTTGGATCTGATCATACTTCTACAAGGGGGACAACGTGTCAGTTATCTAGAGGCTGAACCTCGAGCAAATGGGATTCTCTGGTCCAGAAACATCCATGGTCCAGCAGGACCACAGATGATCCTGGACTAGAGAGCCCCAGCAGCTGGGACTTGGGCAGCAGAAGGGCCTGCCACTGGAAGCCTGGCGAGAGCCAGCATATACAGGGCGAGCTGCCCGGCCAGAGCCGGTGTAACCCCACACCTACTGGTATGGTCGACTGATAGAGTGGTGCCCAGATCACTTATGCAGAGAAAGAATGAATCTCCTCTCCAGCCTTAGCTGAGGGCCAGCTGGCTTTTAGCTCAAACTGTAGAGGCTCCTGCACTAATCCCCAGAGGTCCCAGCTTTGAGCCTGCCCGTGGGCAGTGTGAACGGAGTGTACCACCGCTGCACTGAGCAGGGGGGTGGGAGCCAGGCCTATTGGGTGGAAAAAGGCCCCGCCCCTGAGGCCCCGCTGGGCATGCTCAGGCTGCAGCCCAGGTATAAAAGCTGGGGAAGCCTGGCGGTTGGGGCTGGCCAGCAGGGGGGAAGGAGCTCCTGCTGGAGCCTGGGAGTAACAGCCTGTCCGAGGAGCAGCAGCAGGAGTGGGGAAGGAAGTAGCCCAGGGTGGGGAACCGGGAAGGGTTCTGGCCTGCTCATTGTGGTGCAGTGAGGATTGCTGGTGGCTGGGGCCAAATACCCATCACCAATAGGGCCCTGGGCTGGAGCTTGGCGGAGCGGGAGGGACCAAACTCCCTGACTCCCACCCCCCGTGAGCCTAAGGCAGGGAGAATTTAGACAACTGAGGCCTGAGAACTGGGACTGGGCCGCTAAGGAGAGCGCACGACCCCCCGAGAGTGAGGTGGGGCAGGAGTTCCCACCACAGGCAGTTACCGTGGTGCCAACAGAGCAGGCATTGGAGCTGGCCAGGACTGGGAGTGGAGCTGGGCAGAGGGGCTGAAATTGACCTCCCCTGGACAGATCAAAGGTCCATCTAGCCCAGTATCCTGTTTCTGGCGGAGGCTGATGCCAGATGCCCCAAAGGACGTGAGCAGAACGGGCAATCATCCAGGGATCCCTCTTCCATCATCCATTTCCAGCCTCTGACAAACAGTGGCTAGAGACACCGTTCCTACCCGCCTTGGCTCATGGCCATCGATGGACCTAACCCCAGGAATTTATCTAGCTCTTTTCTGAACTCTGTTAAAGTCCTAGTCCTCACCACATCCTCTGGCCAGGAGTCCCACAGGTTGACCGTGCGCTGTGTGGAGAAAAACTTCCGTTTGCGTGTGTTAAACCTGCCCCCCATTCATTTCATTTGCTGACCACCTAGCGCTTACGGCGTGGGAACAAGTAAACCTTTCTCTTTACTCACTTTCCCCACACCATCTGTAGATTTCAAGGCACCATGCACCAGAAGCAAGCGACAGATGGAGCAACAGTTCAGCCAGGTCGGCTGAATCCAATCTCCCAGTTTTCGCACCAGTGCCTTATCCACAGCGTCACATCGCCTGTCTCCCAAGGTGACCTGAACGCTCCCACCCATCTCCAGGGTCAGCCTGCAGCACCTCATGAGGCACGATGCTGTCCTTTAGCCATTGCAATAACTCCAATGGCAACGCCTCCGTGCCCCGAAAACCCCAGGGACCCTGCACCCAGGCTATCGGTAGCCTCTTCGGAAGCTCACCTTTTCGAAGACCAACACTCATTCCTCCTCACCCTTCTGATCCACGGACGTCTTTCAAATGTATCCTCCTCTGTCTACCAATACATCAGTCATAATACAGGTTTTTTGCTCCTATGGGGCCTGGTAACCCATTGCCTTAGTCTGGTTTTATTCCTTGGCCTTGAAATCAAGGGAATATTAGTGTAAGCCTGTGAAACACTACCAGAACCATAGCAATCTCCTCCCAAGATCTTATTGAACAACACAGTGCGCTGAGATGGAGCGTCTTCTCCTGGGCCACTCAGGCAATCAGTGGCAGAGGTGGGAATAGATGCCCAGTCTAGCTGATTCTCAGGGACTTGTTCCAAACCACTACACCACATTTCTTTCTATTACGGGAATGGAAAACATGGGAGTCTCGACTTTCTCACAACCTGCCGCAGAGCTCCCTTGAGTTACTGGAAATCAGGGCTTCCTTTTCCAGAGCACGGCCTGCTTGGAAGGAGATGCCAGATCTTCCAAAGCTTCCAATTTTGGGGTGGGATAAGCAGAGCTGGAGAGATAAATAAACCTCCAATGCATCCGCGGTAGCTGCTTATCTGAATCAGAGCTCCACATCTGAAAAATATTTGAAGCATCTCCCCTGGTGTTGGAGGCTCTAATTTCACTTGGTCTCAGAGAAATTCCTTCGGATTCCCAGCACGGTAGAGGCCTGGGACCCAAAGTGGAAGTCTCCTGAGACAGGCGCTCTCACGGCATGCCAGGCATCTGGCAGCAAAGGCAAAGTGTAAAACAAACCCTTTCAGGAACGATTCAGCTCTCAACAGAGCAAGGCAGCAAAATGGCAAAAGCCCCAACTACTGCATCTGGGCTTCTATTCTTGGGTCCGCCTGACCTTCACTCGTTTGAGCCTGTCTCCTGGCTGTGAGCTTCCTTTCAGCTATGGAGATAGCGAGACCTTTCGAGCAGGGATTGTCTCGAGCAACTGTATGGTGCCTAGCACAATGAAGCTGATGTAGGCACTGCTGGAAGTATAGGTCTACCCAGCAAAGTTATTTCGAAATAACGGCGGCTATTACAAACCAGCTATCCTCGCATGTACACAACACGGTGCAATTTTGAAATAGCACATGACTTTTTTGAAACAGGCAAGCCTCATTGTATGAGGAATGGGGCCTATTTTGAAACAGGGACTGTGTGTCCAGTGGCTGTATTTCGAAGTAGGCTCTATTGTGTCTGGATGCGCCCTAGAGAGAATTAATTCAGTATGCATTTTGTGTGCAGCAGCGCCATTTTGAAATGAATCAGAGAGGTAGCCGAGTTAGGGGCTCTTTCACCTGCACAGCTACGAATATAATAGATGCCATCGTGCGCCAGCAATGCCCCACTGCAATTTACATTGGCCAAACGGGACAGTCTCTACATAAAAGAATAAATGGACATAAACTGGACATCAGGAACGGTAATGTACAGAAGCCTGTGGGAGAACATTTCAATCTCCCCGCACACGCAGTAACTGATTTAAAAGTAGGCATCCTACAACGAAAAAACTTCAAAACTAAACTGCAAAGAGAAATTTCAGGGCTGCAATTCATCTGCAAATTTGACTCCATCAACCGAGGGAGTGGTTGGCTCATTACGAAGGCAGTTTCTCCACTCTAGATGTTCACACTTCCACATTAGCTACTGACAATGGGCCACATCCCCCTGACTGAAGTGACTTGATTTCTCCTCTCTTGATGTTCACAACTCCACATTAACAGCAGTTAATGGGCCACATCCTCCGTGACTGAACAGACCTTGTCAACTCTGGCCCTCCCCTTGACTGAGACTCCCTCTTTAAATCCTCCTCTGAACTACCCCTTACTGCCACTCACCCATCTGATGAAGTGGGTCTTTGCCCACGAAAGCTTGTGCTCCAAAATATCTGTTAGTCTATAAGATGCCACAGGACTTCTTGTTGTATTCTGAAATGAGCTATTCTGGAATACCTCTTCCAGAATAGCTTATTTCAAAATAACACTGATGTGTAGACACAGCCTAAGAGACGTATTAGTCAAAGAAAGGGAAAAGCTTTCTGCCATCACAGTTCGGCCAAAGAAGTTCCCTTTCAGTCACTGGTTCAAAAAACATCACTGTGACGGTGGTCCCTGGAGGGGCTACCTGAAGAATGTTCAACCTGGGTAAGCCGCAATGCGTCACACAGATGATCCCCCAAACCGGCGCTTTATTCTTATAGCTAGATTCACTCAGCCAGTAGCAAAACAGCTTCTGTAATACCTCACTGGTTCCCAAGAAGCTAAAATGAAGTTCTCTTTAAGCGATCCAGATTATGGCTCCCACTCAGGCAAGTCTATGTTGTGAGGGTTATTTAAAACCTTATTCACTGTGTAGAATGTTCTACCAATCCCAAGGGACTGGACGATTTACCCACCAGGTCCATGAAATCTTTTAACTGAATCTAAAAGAAAGTGTTTTGGTGGTTACAAGATCGTTATACACCCAGATAAGATCAAAGTTCTCATGTCAGTTTCATAGCAGAGATGCTGACATACGACTTGTTAGAATACAGACTAACATGGCTACCTCTCTGTTACCTAACACAATTAGGTCAATAGGGTAGAGTCCAATAGAAAATCCACATGTAGAGTTTGTTCAAATTCTCACAAACATGATCATTTGCAAAGATAATCCAGAATAAACCAGATCTTGCGACTTGAACTTCCCCTAACAAAGGTTAAGCAGGACTGAGACTGAAAAAGGATTATAGTTCCCAAAAGTGCCAAGAAGCCTCTTGTCACGAGGAACAATAGACAACATAGCCCTTTGTTTTGAACTTAATCTGTTATTTCCTATGCATACGCTAGAAACTCCATCCCATAAATCCATTAACTGATCCTCCACTATAACCCAGACACTGATACCGCAGGAAATTAATATTATTCACATTATCTTCAGTTTCTTGCATCTTTGTTCTTAACAGATGCATACATAATGAAGGCAATTAAAACACAAAGGGGAATTAGCATCTACAAGCTAATCTGGGTACACTGTTAAACTTCTAACAAGCCATAGGTAAACACTGACAGATACACTTACTATATACCTTTTGATTCTCCAACAATAAAAGCACACATTTTAAAGAATTTAGCCTATTCAGCATGGCTTTGATAGCAGGGACATCTGCAAGGAATGGCCCTGTTTACCAGTTCAGTACTTTCTAACATGTCCTTAAAGGTTGATTAGGGGTTACTTACGCCTGCTCTACACAAGGCTGGTAAGTTGACTGTAGATACTCAGTTCAAGCTACGGCAATTGCATAGCGAGAATCGACTTATCTGCAATCGACTCACCCGGCCGTCTTCACAGAGGGAGGTCGATGGGAGAAATTTTCCAGTCGCCCTCCCTTGCTCCTCGCGATATTGAGGAGCGTAGGACTCAACTGCCGACCCCAGAGAGTTTGATTTCACGCATCTCTACCAGGCTCGCAAAATCAAATCCCAGCAGGTCGACCCTGAGTGGATCTTCTAGGTAAAATAGACATACCCTTAGTCTGTTGTTTGCCGAGCTCTCACTAGTTTAGTGTCACAAGGAAACCATCCCACTGGGACAAACACATGCATGCCAACCGTTGCAGCCCACACAGAGAGGGAATCCAAAGAAAACAAGACTTGCTGCTCTCAACGCACAGCAAACCAGCGAGCCCTTTGGAACCGCATCTTGTCTGGTTGGAAGCCCAAGTGGAAGCTAATCCTTTGTACGCACAGCTGCCCTGCCAGCTGCACAATCTCACCAAGTGGGAAACACGTCAGGTCTAAAGAACATGGATGACTTTGCACGTGTCCTTGCAAAGCTTCATTTTGGAGGGTAACTGATGTGAGATTAGCATCAAAGGCACTGAAATTTGGCCTACGTACCAGACCAGACCAATGATCCCAAATGGAACTACGAAGGGCGCGATCCATAGTCTACATAGACTGAAGGATGCCTACATACCAGACCACAAGAGAAAGTAACACCACGACCACTGCCGCAGTAGATGGACTTCTGTTGTGTACCTGGCTTTGTGCCTTGCATTCTGTTGGGCGTGAGGTATGTGGAAAAGGGAGACTTCCTTCAACAAGCAAAGGCCACCCTTGTGGTATGCACGTGTCCCATTACAAGATGCCAAAAGAAATCAAAGACTCGAAGGCAGAATATTTTAATCTGTATCTAAACAACCTAAAGCTCTGGAGCCTGACAAATTTGAAGCAGGTGTTATGAAGGAAAGCGGGTGAAGGGTTGAACCTGGAAGTAGTGGGCTTTCTGCAGGAAGCAGCCAGGTGACCGATGGGGGTGGTGGTTCTGTGTGTTTTTGTGTGTGCGTGTGCGCGTGCGGGCATGCATGTGGCTTCAGGAAAGAAACACAGAGATGTTTTAGGCCTGAGTGAGGCTTGTGGGATTCTGTAAATATCCAAGCTTCAAAGAAACCTGGGCATACTGATATGTAAGTAGGAAGGAAATGTTTAGTCAGATGTGACCGGGTTATTTCTTATTTTGGGTTTGGTACGGGATATGTCAGGCTGGCTGATGTGTGTACCCCCCCACCACACACACTGTAACATCTAAACTG
Source organism: Carettochelys insculpta (assembly GCF_033958435.1). Lineage (NCBI taxonomy): Eukaryota > Metazoa > Chordata > Testudines > Carettochelyidae > Carettochelys > Carettochelys insculpta. The sequence goes on along the minus strand of NC_134147.1, from coordinate 5,186,757 downwards.
AATCCGAGGGAGGTGATTCTCTGTGCTTTAATCTACCTTTTTATTTAGTTGCTCTGTAACACCTGGCAGCCAAGTATCCTTTATCATGTATGTCTTTTCATTTTGGTAATAAATCACGTTTTTAAGGTGTAGTGAGCAGGGGTGGGGGCTCACTGAGCAAGAGGGAGAAGATCCCCTCTCTGAACCAGGTGGGTAGAACTTAGCCCCGCCCCCTCACCTGACCAGAAGGCAGGGGGCGGGACTACCTGTATAAAAGCCCCAGCCAGAGGTCCAGTTGCGCCCCAGCCACCAAAGGAGCCAGATGCTGATCCTGAGCTGCCAGGCTGGGAGGCAGACCCAGCCCTGGGAGAAGCTGAAGACTGGCTTGGACTACCGGGCCCACAGCTCGACCTCATGGAGGAGGAGCTACGAGCCAGGACAGAGACCCAGCTCTACCCAAACCCAGAGGGACTCGACCAGCCACCCAGCAAGGTGTGATCTGAGCGGGAGTTTTGGAAGTGGCCCAACGCTAGCAGGGTCAGCGTGTTGTGGTGTGGATCCCCGCTGAACCGAGTGACATACAGCTCTGACTCTAATAGGGCCCCCAGCCGGGGTGCAGTGGAGTGGGAGGGCCTGTGCTCCTGCCCCACCATCCCTATCCTGTGGGGGGCAGTCTTCCCCCCCTCGCTGTTCTAGGCTTGTGCCTGGGCCTCCTGGCCCTCTGCCTTGCACAGAGGTCTACCCTGAACTGTTCCGTGTTTGTTGCCCTGCCCTGAACTGGGGCCTGGGCCTAGGGACTGTCACCGTAACCAGTGTGTGTTTATTGTCCCACCCTAAATCAGGGCCAGACTTTGGGATGCTCACGCACCGTCCCGAGCCCTAGGCCTAAGCCACGTCAGCTGACAGCCCTGAGCACTGTCCTGAGCCTGAGGACGAAGCTTTGGTGGCTGACAAAGGCAGTGACTTGATTCCTGTGTCCCAGAGAAGGGTCTGTGTCGATCCCATGCCTCAGACTGAAAGGTCAGCTGTCAGACTGTAGCTCAAAGTCTTCCCTTTTGTCACAGCCCTCCTTGCAGAATGTCAGTTCTTCCCCATGGTATGCAGTCAGAGCGCTGCCAGGCCTCGGATCAGATTTTATTAGTGAAGGTTCATGTTAGTTCTTGAATAACCTGCGCTGCTTCACTTGGTCCTAATTATCAGAGCCTTGACCCAAAGCCCACTCGCCTGCTGCCGTCAACTGAAGCCCTTGCACTGACTTTGGAATGTTGTGCACCGGATTGTTGCACCTTGGCAGTATCTGGCGTGGGATTGCCAACCCCGGACGTACCACATCCTCTTTAAAGACCTTGTCCAAACCAGGCCAGCTGAGAGATGGAGCTGAGCTGCACAGAGCAAGCCCAGATCCAGACTTTCACCAATATATAGGTGTCTTCAGATCTGCCAGTTTGGTTTGGCCCAGAGTAGAGACATGAGCTAGTCTGAGAAGTCTGGGCCTGGATCTGGGGTCAAATGTTCACTCAAGATTGCAGTGTTCAGATCCAGGGTGTTGGTTAGGCTCCAGCCCATCGCAGTTGAAATGACTTCTGCTTCAGGATCTAGGGCTGGAAGAGACCTCAGGAGGTCATTGAGTCTAGCCATGTGCCCAAGGCAGGACCAACCCCAACTAAACCATCCCAGCCAGGACTCTGCCGAGCTGGGACTTAAAAATCCCTAGGGATGGAGATTCCACCACCTCTCTCGGTAACACATTCCAGCGCTTCACCACCTCCTGGTGAAATAGTTTTTCCTAATATCCAAACTAGACCTCCCCCTGCGTAACTTCAGACCATTGCTCCTTGTTCTGCCGTCTGTCACTACTGAGAACAGCCTCTCTCCATCCTCTTCAGAGCCCCCTTTCAGGCAGCTGAAGACTGCTATCAAATCGCCCTTCACTCTTCTCTTCTGCAAATGAAATCAGCCCAAATCCCTCAGCCTCATGGGTCATGGACTCCAGTTCCCTAATAATTTTCACTGCTCTCTGCTGGACCTGCTAAAATGCGTCCCCATCCTTTGTATACTAGGGTGCCCAGAACTGGATGCACTTTTCCAGATATGGCCTTAGCAGAGGCTTCTCAGATACACACACGTACATTGTAAAACCATTGTGTAAAATGGTCTCGCTTTGCAAAGGTCCCGCAAGAAAGGAACTGAAATGGCCAGGGACACTCCAGATCAGAAATGAGGTACCTTGGAAGAGCTGGAGGGAGGGAAAGTATTGGAGGACTGGGTTGGGCCGTAGAAGTCAGGAACTGGGTTCATAAGCAAATCTGGTCACCCACGTGGGGCTTTTCAAAGGAGTATTATGAAGACAGGCTTCCAAACTTCATTATTATGCATGGTGTCTCAGTCTCACAGGCTCCTCGGAAGCTCATCACTGTGAAACCAGAATCCCTTCAAGGACCTAGGAGCCCCTCAATACCTACCGGCAGAGGGCCCACCCCACTGTAATTTGTATGACGTCTAATAGACTCTCTTGTCCTAACACATGGTTGTCATAATATGCATCGTCTTACGTAAAACATTATACACACAATGGCTCAGCAAATTCCAGAAAATCTATATGCTGGCCCTTGGCAAGACGAGTCAAGCAAGCCCTCCATACAATGGGGAAGCCCAATCCTAAGGTGAACATAAGCAGTGCGGAACAGCCCTAAGCTACAACTGATTTTTTTTTTTTGAACTGATATGTTTGGGCTGGGAAACCCAGTGATGTTTCTAACCTTTAAAAAGAGGAAGACCCTAGAAGTGTTAGCCAATGTGACGAATAGCATCGTCAGCAGCTGTTTGGGCCCTGGGTGCCGTTTGGATCCCACAGTGATGAGCAGAGTACTACGCTGAGCTATGAATCAAGGCCATGATTTTCAGTGTCACAGGCCTCCCAGACAAACTCACCAGGCAACTCCTCAGGACTCTTTCAGTGTACACCTTCCCTTGCAAGTCACTGTTAGTGAATCCCAGTTCTTGATTCCCCCGGGATGTCTTGCTGTTGAATCCACTCTGTGCAGCACTAACAGAAATTAAGGTCTCTGCCTCCAAAGACCCAGTGCACACACCAGTGTGGGGGTTTAGGTGAAGTTGGTTGCATACACGGCACTGGAAAGCTTTGTCAGAAAACAAGAATAGGTTTATTAGCAAAGAACAGGTTTAGGTGATGCTAAGGGAGTTGCATGATGTGTCTACAGATTGTGTGCTGAGAGTCACGTGTGTGTGTGCGTGCGTGTGCACAAGGGGATTTCTTTTTTCTCACTGGCTTGACTAGAGGTCGAGAGCAATGAAAGTACAGCTACATATTAGGCCATAAGGGTAATATAGGGGGAGCAGAAGGACATTCTTGTTTTCTATCACCCAAGGAACAAAAGAAGCCAGAGCTTCTGGGTACCATGAACAGTAGAGCCTTCAGCCATGGCAGCTAAAGTCCCTGGGAATTCACTATATGTGAGAAATTTCCTGAGACCAAGATAGAATCATAGGACGCTAGAACCTCAAGAGGTCACCAAGTCAAGTCCCCTGTCCTCCCAGCAGGACCAAACGTAGTCTAGATCACCCCTGGTAGATGTCTGCCTAACCTGCCCTTACATACGTCCACCGATGGAGATTCCACAACCTCCCTAGGCAATTTATTCCAGTGTTTGACCACCCTGACAGTTAGGAACTTTTTCCTAATGTCCAGCCTAAACCTCCCTTGCTGCATTTTAAGCCCCTTACTCCTTGTCCTATTCTCAGAGGCCCAGGAGAACAATTTTTCTCCCCACTCCTTGTGATACTCTCCTCGTAGGTCATGTGCTCCAGCCCCGTAATCGTTATACTTGAAATCCGCTGTCATGTGCCGTCTGTTTTCTTTTTTTAACTAAACAAGCCCAGTTCTTTCAGTCTTCCCTCATAGCTGATGTTTTCTAAATCTTTAATAATTTTATTATTCTTCTCTGGACCTTCTCGAATTTCTCCACACCTTTCCTGAAACGTGGTGCCCAGACCTGGACCCAGCACTCCAGCTGAGGTCTAATCAGTGCAGACTAGGCAGAAGAATGACTTTTTGTGTCTTGCTCACAGCACTCCCATTAAAGCTTCCCAGAATCTTTTTTTTTTGCAACGGTGTCATGCTGTTGACTCATATTTAGCTTGTGGCCCACTGTGACCCCTACACCCCTGTCTTCAGTTCTCTTTGCTAGATAGTCGCTTCCCATTCTGTATGTGTGAAATTGATTTTTTCCTCTGTAGGTGGAGTATTTTGCATACCTGTCTTTTTCCTCTCACGATCACCCAAGCCTGTTCTTTGCCTTAGCCAAGCAGGTGGGTCTGCAGGGTCCGCCTGAGCTCACTGACTGACTGACTACCGGGCAGGCACAGCTGCTGCCCTTTCTTATTGATACAGGGGTGGGAGGGAATACATTGTGTCTGGCATCCATAAGAACTGTGGCTTGTTGGATGGCCTCAGTAGGAGGGCACCAGTCAAAAGCACATTAATGTCAGTGGTACAACACCCACTGGGTCAATATGACAAGTATCAGGCAGGTAGCCGTGTTAGTCTGTATCCTCGAGAACAACAAGAAGGCTTGTGGCACCTTATAGACTAACAGATATTTTGGAGCATAAGTTTTCAGGGGCAAAGACCTGCTATATCTGACAAAGCAGGCCTTTGCCCACGAACGCTTATGCTCCAAAATATCTGTTAGTTTATAAGGTGCCACGGGACTTCTTGTTGGGTCAATATGAGTCTTTCTATTGCCTTTATTACATCATATGGAGCCTGAGATGTCTTATCATGTCTGGTTACTACAGATGAGGGTTGAGGTCAGTGTTCCCTGAAAGCTGAGCACTTGGGCAGCCGCCCAGGAGAGACTGAGGTGCCACCCAGCTGATTACCAGAGCGCCCACAACCGCACACTGTGCATTTTGATTGGTGGTGCGCATCCACACGTGCCTTGGTGCACGTGACAAAATTTATTCTGCCCATGGATATTAAAAATTAGAGAGAGCACTGGTTGAGGTGCTGTGGCAGTTGATGGGGGACACATGTTTTACAGAAGTTCTGCAGGGAGGAAGATTGCTGGAATTAAATCTACCTTAAAACCCCCTGATAGTTGTCCAGAGTCAATCCTCAGCTGGTATAAATATGCAAAGTGTCACTAAAGAGAACACTACCGCTTTATACTGCCCTGCCCTCTCCCCTTTCTCGATCAGAACATGGCATTTCTTTGTTAGTGGACTTCAAAAAGCTGGGAGCACTTTTTGCTGCTCTAACAAACAAACGAGGAGAAATCTCTCTAGCAACAAAGCAGTTAGTTGTGCCGCCCTTCTGAGATCGGCCCACCGGATCGGCCCTAATTCAGCCACATACTTAGTGGGCTGGCTCATGTGAATCACCTTTTCATCACAGCTGGGAAGTGTGCCAGCTGTCCTAGTGGGTAGAACTAGATTAGGAGTCAGGCCTAGTGGTCAGAGCCAGGAGTTGGCAACCAGGAGTCAAATCAAAAAGGTCATAACTGCAGTAGTGAGCCAGGGTCCATAGCAGGGAACAGGATCAGGAGCAGTTGTAGCACGAAGCCAAGTGCTGCTAAATTGCACAAGCAGCTTCCTGGAACTTCCTCTGTGCTTAAATAGCACATATGGACCAATCAGCTATCGGGGAGGGTGCTGCCAATCCGGTCCGGCGGGAGAAGCCGGTAATCTGCCAGGGTTTAGAGTGCACCCATCGCAGTTCGGCTAGGGGAGCTACTATGAAAGCCCCAGTTTCCTACTGCTGTGCAGACGGTCTGCTACCGGAGCCCAGCCCTGCTCACACGAAGCCCACGTGTGCTAAACTTTCAGGCCAGGTCTACACTAGGAGGTAAAATCACATCGATCTTCCCCTAGGTGAAGACGTACCGTAAGCGTATGTTTTATTGAATAAGGACACAGTTATTTGCACCGTCAAAGTTCAGGACGTGCTTTTCTGAGTCAGGGTTTCAAGGGAGGTGCCTAGACGTGGATTTGGGGTCCATTTTTCAAAACATGCCTCGAGTCCAACTCCACAAATGGTATTCAAGCGTCTCACTTCCGTTGAATTTTTTGAATGGGGCCGAGGTGCTGAAGGTGTCTGAATCCCAACAGGACTTTGGACTTCTCCAAGTGCTCTGGGATGGTACGGTACATTTCTAAAGGGTTCTCGTGCGTCTCACCTCAGTCGGTCTGTGCAGATCCTGCTGGGGGGCTTTAATCTTTGAAACAGAACTACATTAAACCATACTTCAGACTCTGCTAGTGAGCAGTGCCCAGACCAATTAGCGTACCATGCGTTAATGTGCTTTGGAAGTCACACAATTGTAGCGTGTTGGCTCACCATGTAGACAAGCCCTTAAGCTTCTAAAACACTTACACACCTAGGAAAATTTCACCCTTGATACTTAACTTTAAGCGTCCACATTTCAAAACAGTGACGGTAATAGCTCTCTGCTTCTGTCCCCCGTCCCACTAGGGTGGGCTATCTACAGGGGACTTGCAAGGATAAGTCAATGTTTGTATGGCATTTTAATTAGACGGAGCGTGACAATTGTAGGATAATTACTGAACAGAGTAAAAGATTCAACTACTTATCCTGAACTGAAAAAGAAAATTAAAAGCCAAATTATGTGCCAAGAACCTAAGACACAATCCCAGTCCTTAAAAGAGCGGCCTGTTTGTAGAGCCAGCTTTCAGCCACAGTTCTGCAACTAGCCACAAGCTGCAGCACAAAAGTCCATTGAAAACGAGTCAAGGTTTTTATTTCTCCCAGTACGTAGGGCAGGAGCCAAGGCAGCCCTTCACTACCTCTCCGTAAATATGCCCTCCTTGTGCTCGGCCTGATGGCTACTGTGCTCTAGTACAATCACTAAGGACAGTCGTATGTAATTTAAACACATTTGCACACTCCACAATGAAGGATCTCTGGCATCAACGATTCGTATGAGTGAGCCAACCCCGCGCAGCCACAGAAGCCCAAATACGCTGATTTGTGACTGTCCCTTTTCTCCTTCGCTTTAACTAGAAGCCGTCTTCTTCTTACTGATGGCACCTCTCCCCGACAGGATCCCGTTTACATGGCAAGCATCTTGCGCCTTGTGGCTAGGTCATGCTTTACGCTGCTTGCAAAAGCACGGAGGCCGGCAGTCAAGAAAGCACATGCCACTCTTCAAACACATCTCCCACGGAGATCAGCAAAGTACCTCAGCGTGCTCCCCATATCCTCAGGGAGGGCCAGAGCACATCGATTACCTATAATCATGAACAGCACGTGAATGGTTTATTTTTTCAGCGTCATCATCACATAGCTGGTATCCAGGCCAAGGTCGTTAGACAGATCTGTCTGCACCGCTTGTGCCTACAGCCCTCATAGAATCACAGAACACTAGAACTGGAAGGGACCTCGAGAGGTCATCAAGTCCAGCCCTCTGCCCCAAGGGCAGGACCAAGTACGAGCTAAACCATCCTTGATAGACATCTATCTAACCTGTTCTTAAATATCTCCAGCGATGGAGATTCCACACCCCCTCGGAGGCAATTTATTTCAGGGTTTAACCACCAGGACAGTTAGGAAGTTTTTCCTAATGTCTGACGTCTTTAAGCGAATTACGTGTACATTCATGGTAACGATGCAGTTGATTGGCCCAGCAACCCTGGGCACTTACGCACTGCGAACACGGTGTGAACAAATTATAAGTGTCTATATCTGTCTACCAATCCAACTGCACCAATGCAAATCTAACTCTTCGGCCTCTGTTATAGTGTGGGGAACCAGTGTTTTTTTTCGTCACTCATGAGGTAATGCACAGGTAGATTTACAGGTCTGTGTAACGAGACACAGATGGTTTCGTTCTTTGGCCAGGTCTACACTATGGAGAAGAATCGATTTAAGATACGTCAACTACAGCTGCGCAATTCATGTAGCTGGAGCGGTGCATCTTAAGTCGCTTTTTCCTGCCATCCGTAGAATGGGAGGTCAACTTCTCCTATTCCTCATGATTGCCAGGAGTCCCAGGGTTAATGGTGGAGCCCTGATGGTTTGATGTAGTGTGGTCCAGCTGGGCTAAATCGAACCCTGCAAGATTGAATGCCACCGCACTGATCTTCTTGCAAGTGTAAAGGTACCCTTAGTTTTTGTGCTAAGTGATTTAGAACCCTAAATGCCATTGACTTTCAATGAGGTTCCTTATCAGTTGAAGTAAAGTGTACTGGGCCAGGAGCTCATCTTCCCTTACGCTGATGAATATCAGGAGTAACTCCTCTGAAGTAAATGTAGCTACACTGGTGTAAATGCAGGGAAAAGCAAACCCGTCACACGACAAGGGCATCTGCACAGACATCCGAATAAGGACCAAGTTGGTAAGAGTTACTTCTATGGCCCTCTGCTGCTACCATCAGTCCCTAAGGGAATGGACATAAAAACATTCGAAAATAGTGTCCGAGGGCCAGCACTTCACTTGGTGTAAATGGGCTTCAAGGGAGAGCCTCGAGTGATGTAAGTCAATGTACAAATCAAACCTCTCTAGAGAATGTGCTGGACCACAGGAGGCTGATGTTGTCTGGCAGCATTGCTGACACTTCCACTGCTGCCTGGGCTCTTAGAAGACATGTAGGGGTAAATTAAAGCTAGATAAGAGCACAGAACTCTGAAAGCCGGGAGTGGTGGCCGGAAACAAACTTTATGAGACCACAGGAAACTTGGCCACACCCATGATAAGTGGTCATCCAGCTCACTAAAATCATGCCAGTTTACAGACGGTGTCGGATAAGAGAGTTCTAGATTAGAGAGGTTCAACCTCTGTCAGGTCCCAAAGTACCTAAAGTCCAGTCCTGAAGTACTTTCTCTGGAAGAGCTCGCATTCTTCTTCCCCTCTCCTCCCCAAACACCCCATAAAACCATGTTGCTCTCTCCTTTGTTTCCATTTTGCCGGGCTGGATTTCCTTTGGGTTCTAGAATTCCCTGTCAGGATATCCTTGAGGGCCTTTCAGTTCGCCTTGGCCAACTTCCCCACAGCCCAGAGCCCTGGCTGCTGCACTCAAACCATGGGCACATTTCAGAATCAAGCTGCTCTTTGATCTCCGAGCCTAGTAGCTCCTTATGTTTTGCTCCTGGCTTATATTCCATGAGGAGGTCCAGGCAGCCCTCTCTCCTTGGTTCCGTTAAGGTTATTAATCGAGTTAATGGTTCAATAGAGCAATCTTGTGTGACCCCTGGAAGCACGTTCCCTCTTTGTTAGTTTTTCCATCCAGTTAATCATTAAACCCACTCACGGTCACAAACCACCCTTATCTGCCACGTTTATTTCCTGATCTGCTTTCTTTTAACTACCTAGCAGACTTAACAAAGTGCCCAGGAATCACCTGATGGCTTTTACTGCTCTCTGTTCCAATCCAAATGGCTCTGTGTTGTGTCAGCTACGATATTTATTGCACGTTATTTCTCCTTGCCCACGCACCAGCATAAAAGATGTTCTGCCCTTTGCCTCTGTCTTTACCTTGTTTCTCATTCTGTGAAGCAGCATGTATAATAGTAACAAATCTCGCCCTTTCTTATAAAAATTGCCTAAAAATACCCCTTTCTCTTTCCCTCTAGTTAAGTTTAATGTTCTGCTAAGCACATTAGTTTTACATGACTTATCTGGAGTTATCCAAATTAATGGGTCTATTTTTGGATTCTTTTCCCCCTTTCATTCCTTCTTCACACTAAGCCTTCATCGACAAGTGAAGTACAGAGAAATGAAAGTACTAGGTCTCAAAATGTTACTGAGAAGGTTGGTGTAACCACTGCTAGGTAGAACTGAAGCTGGGACTTCTAGACTGGGGTGGCCGACCTGAGTAGGAAAAGGAGCCACCATTTACCAGTGTACATTGTCAAAAAACAGCAACGAAGGGTCCAGTGGCACCTTATAGCCTAGCAGAAGAGTTTTGAGCATGAGCTTTCGTGAGCACAGACTCGCTTCATCATCCAGCACCTGATGAAGTGAGTCTTTGCTCACGAAAGCTCATGCTCAAAACTTTTCTCTTAGTCTATATGGTGCCACTGGACCCTTTGTTGCTGTTACAAATCCAGACTAACACGGCTACCCCTCTGATCATTGTCAAAAAGTCACAGTAATGTCAGCCGCCCTCCTCAGCAACCACCACCTGCTGATCAGTGCTTCCCTCTCCCTCCTGGGGCCTCCTGCCCTCTGCGATCATCTGTTGCACGGTGTGCAGGAGGCTCTAGAGAAGGAGGGAAGAGGGAGGATGTGGCAGGCTTGGAGGTGGGGGCTGGAAGGGGTGAGACTTGGGGAATTGCAGAATCATAGAACTGGAAGGAATCTCGAGATGTCATTAAGTCCAGTCCCGTGCAGTCATGACAAGACCAGGAGCCATCTAGATCTGTGGTGTCCAACTAGTTCTGAAACAGTAGCCACTTCAGGGGATACTGCCACAGAAAACTAGCCACTTTAATCTGAAAATGTGTTTATTGCTCAAGCCAACTAGTCACCCTCAACCGGCCAAACAGCCCGACATGGCTAGTGGTTAGTGGGCTGGCCACGATGGACGAGGCCGTAAAGGGTAGAGTTGGGGCTGGGCCTGAGGGCGAGCACATTGGAAAGGTGGTGTCTCCTGTAACTCCAGCCCCAGAGTTGGCACCTATGCGAGGAGCCACATATTAACTTCTGAGGAGCCAGGTGCAGCTCCAGAGCCACACGTTGGCCACCCCGTTCTAGAACCTAGTGCAGGAACCTCTGCATCTTGAGCTATAATCCAGGTGGCTATTAGCTAAGGCTGTTGAGGAGGCTCAGTTGTTCCCTCTGCAAGTGGTCTAAATGCCACCACGTGGGACAATGAGCCACACTCAGTAGGTGTGCGGGTTACATTGGTACTTGAGACGTTTGCTGATGGTGCCTAAGGGTAATAGCTATGAAGGTCTCAAGCTACCCATGGGTAACATATAGCGGTACTGGTGGACTGAGGGAGTAGCTTCTTGTGTCATTTATCACAGATGGGTTCACAGCAACAGCTTACGGCGATTTTGTATACATAAGGCCAACTCCTAAGGTATGAACAACAAGAAGTCCTGCCTCTCCTATGCATCTGACGAAGTGGGTCTTCGCCTACGAAAGCTTATGCTCAAAAATCTGTTCCTCTATAAGGCGCCATGGGACTTCTCGTTGTTTTTTGCGAATACAGACTAACATGGCTACCCCTCTGATACTTGTCCTGAGGTAGGGTTATCATTTTTGACCTTTCAAAAGAGGACACCCTTGAGGGGAAGAGTATCTCTATCAGTATCTACTCACTCACTGTGTGTTAGTGTACTATATATACCATAACACATTAATACAGCATGAGCGGGTAGATACTGATACAGTTACACTCCCTGTCAGGGGTGTCCTCTTTTTTATATGGTCACCCCAGATGTCCTAACTCAGTGGAGCCAATGGAAGTGTTCCTGAGCAAGGGTTGAATAAAAACTGAATCATAATGGCCTTACGCCTAGGAGGATTTTGCCCGAGTAATTAAAAAACAGAACGGGGGCCTAAGGATTCAGCTCCCAGTATAGCCAATGGAAGGGGGCTCGTTGACTTGAATGGGCACTGGATTCACTCACTCACTCACTCACGTGTGCACCAGGCAGTGATTCCAGCCCCTACCCGGCGTAGGCTACAAAAGCTATTCCAGGGCAGAGCGGGTGTTGCACCAATGACACCCTTTGCCTACGTATAGGAAAAGTTTTACAAACACAGACAGACCCATGGTCTTTCATGAGCTAGGTCATTTGCCCAGTAGTTCAATGACATTTGAGACTAAGTCAGACAGTATAGGCTCAGCCCAGCATCGTGGGGGACAGGGGATTTTCACTTTGCTGCTTAAATGTATGTGGCTGTATTTTAGGGAAATTCAAACCACCGTAGAGGGGCTGTACATAGAATAACCCTGAGGAAGGATTATAGCTCAGGGACTTAACCCTGGAACATGACAAACAGCTGACTCAGCACACAGGCTTATTTTGAAACAGTCTCCAACAGAAAATTTTTCAAGAGTTTCCTCTTTCAGGAAAAGGTGTTCACGTAAGTGCCAGGGTTTCAAAGAATTTTCAAGCATGAACAAGAGCCCAGGAATCACAAGGCTTACGTGAGTCGCACTACTGGGAGAAAACAGTTCCAGTGAGCAGGAAATGTCTCACCAGGGATTCTTGTGACTTGGAAAAGTGACAGAGCACGAGGGATCAGAGCGCACGGCCTGCCAAAAAAGTGAAGAATGGGCCAGATCCTGGTCCCTGCATCCACAGGTGTAAACGAAGAGTAACTCAGGGATAGGCACAGTGCGTAAAACCAGTGGTAGTGCAAACTCAGCTCCTGGACCTCAGTGGGAGATTTGCACAAGTAAGGATAAAGAGGTGTCACCCTGGCGAGCAGTGTGGCCTTTGCACGCCTGCTCGGAGCCCTGCATTTGGGTTCACGGCTACTGGTTGATCGAGCTAGATCAAAGCTAGCTCAGGTCTGTGTGCTGTGGTCGCACCTCTCGTGGCAGATTGTGTACACCCTGGGTTAGGATTCTGGGCTTTCACCTGCCCCTTGGATGTTTCGCACTCCTCCAAATCTCTTTGTACCGAGAGGTTTGTGAAAAACAGAAGCAATTAGCACAGTGCTGGGCCTGTCGTAGCCTCTCCTCCCCATCCAAGATCTAAATACCCAGGGGTCAGAAAAATCCCTTATTCAAATGCTGGTCCCAGTGTTCATAATGGTGTTTGTTTAGCCATGACCCTAACTCCAAATACACCAACAACAAGCGGCCCTGTAGCACCTTAGAGACTAACAAATGTATTTGGTCACGAGTCTTCATGGGTAAAACCCACTTCATCAGGTGGCTTTGGAGTGGAAAAACCAGAATTCAGGGTTTATATAGTAAGGTGTGTGGTTGAGGGGGGCGGAAATGGGATGGGAGGAAAGGAAGGTACCTGTCTCTAGTATGACCAGTAACAGAGGTAGCCGTGTTAGTCTGTTCTCCAACAAACCAAAGCAGCAGAAATGTAGCACTTTAAAGACTAACGAAACAATTTATTGGGTGATGAGCTTTCGTGGGACAGACCCGCTTCTTCAGATCTGAAAAGTGCTACATTTCTGCTGCTTTGGTTTGTTCTAGTATGACCTAGGCCCCGCCCCTCCATCCATTGGCCACGCCCCTTCCCCGTCTGTGGAGCCCCCACCACCTTGCCCTGGGACCCACAGTGGCTGCTGGGTCCTGCTGTGCCCCCTTCTGCCTCTGGGCCGTGTCCTGCCCTGCCATTTCTCTAGTCTCCTTTCCACTCTGTCACCCTCTGCTCTGAAGTGTAAGTGCCGACACCGAGGATTCCCACCGGGCCATCTCCTCAGCTCCCTTCCCAGTGGAGATCAGCAGCAGATGTGGGCTGGAAAATGAAGCAGGTTAAGCAGGATGTGCCTCGTTCCCGCAAATATCAAAAGTGGGGAAATTACCCCTTTAACGCATAAGCCGGTTAAGATCTCTTATTTGGGCCGAGGTTAAAGGTGTTTAAATATGTCAATGAATTCCCATTCCGCTGTCTCCCTCTGTAATCTTGTGGTAAATTGTTTTCACGGAGGGTTTTTTTTCCCCCTAATCCTCCAGCTGACCAAACACAGAGCATTCATGTCATGATTGTCTTGGCTGGAAGCAGATTTTGCATATCTGCAGGAGTAGCTGACAATCATGGGGGGCCGAGGCAAGGTAGCCGCCGGGGATGGGAACATCTCTCCACTTACTGCCCTTGCAGAGGCCTCTTCCTTCTCGCTGGAGCGATGATGAAAGAGGAGGAGACGATCTTGGCACAGCTGGTCGGACGTTCTCGAGTCTGAGGAGTGGAGCGAGTACAGCTGCGCTGTTAGCGTGTTGCGTGCAGCTTTCTGCCAGGACTGGCCCGTGGCGGGGGTCAGATATACCCCCCAGCAGCAATTCTCTTCTCCCCTGCGTCTCAGTCAGGGGCCACATCAGTGAGGAGTTGGTGGAGTTTTTCCGCTTTTCACTTTGTGTGACCAGCGACTGATCTGTCTGGGGGTCAGGGGCTCCCCCACTCCTGCCCTACATAAAACTTTTCAACACCAAGTCCGTCTTCCTGCCCAGATAACGAGTCGCCCCCTCTCTTGTATTCTTCCTCTCTCAGCGCTGCTTTTCTGCTGCAGGTACAGCCCCTCCCCGCCTCTTGTTTTAGGGTCAGTTTCCTGTTGGCGCAGGCGGATTGGGCAGGGACAAACCTCACTTGCTCTTCTTTTCACTTTCCCGCCTCCTCAGCATGGTGGCCTGTGTCTCTCCCTTCCCCCGCCCACGTCCGCCGCTGATCTCCACTGGGAAGGGAGCCGAGGAGACGGTCCAATGGGAATCCTCGGTGTTGGCACACTTCAGAGCCGAGGCAGAAGAGGGGCAGAGGAGCAGGTGCAGTGTGGGGACACAGGGGGACCAGCAGCCACCGTGGGACCCAGGGCAAGGTGGTGGGGGCGCCACAGACAGGGAAGGGCGGGGCCAAGGGCTGAAGGGGCGGGGCCTAGGTCAGTCAGCACTTAGCGCTGCTCAGACCGTGGTGCCACCCCCCCCAAAACAGTTGCCTGGAGCGGTGCAGCTGTGGTTTTCAAAGGGGTCCAGCGCTCCAGCCCTCACCCACTCCCTGCTCATTTCCCCTCACCAGCCCAGTTTCTCGTGTCCGTCTCTGCTGCCTCCCCACTTTACAGCCACCAGGTATCCCCCACGCTCTGGTCCCAGCCTTGGCCAGCCCCCTTCTGCTCACTCACATGCTGCAGACTTTCCCTCCGGGCTGACCCCAGCCCTGCCACAGAGGGACCAGCCCCAGCAGTGAGGGAAACAGAGTGGAGCACTGGGCTCCCCCCGAGGAGGCCTCGGTGGAGATGGAGCCCTCATCCAGCTGGCTAAGGGGCGAGTAGGCAGAGGGGAGGGAGCAGGGAGACTCCTGCCAGGTCACCAGGGGAAGGGGCAGGAGAAAAGTCTGTGGTGCCCCCTGGCTAAGGCACCCTAAGCATGTGCTCCATCACCCAGCCCTAAGCCCACCAGGCAGCACTCTCAGAAGATGCATCAGCTCTCTCCTGCCCAAGGATTCCTGTCCTCAGCCGGGCCAGAAACGCTCCCTGGAGACAAGGGGCTCAGATGTGGCACAGCAGATGCCACCGGTCATTCTGATTTCCAGGCGCACAGTCCTCCTGTCACTTTCCATGGCATCTCCACCTCCTGACAGCTCTACAGACAGTCCTGCTCACACCAGGCAGCCGGGCCCGTGGTGCTGTAAAGTGAAGGGCCGTTTGAGCCACCTCATTTACCAAGCTTGCACTTTGCTCATTGTGCAACCGACTGCTTCAAGACCAAGGAGAACGCCAGACACAGGCAACGGGCCCAGTTCTCCACTGCCCTGCGCTGGGGCTGTTGACACCAGCAGAACACTCCCTAGGCAGAACGGTAGCTTTCTCCTCTCCTTCCTCCCTCCCATTTTGCACTGGGCCGTGATAAAATCCAATCCAGACAGCAGAGGCAGAGAGCTGCTTGTGCCTCATCATTTCCAATCAACACTGAATCATCAACCGACTTTTTCACTCCCCCTGTTCTTTACAAATCCTCTGCTCTGGGAGCAGGATGCACTCGCTGCTGTTTAGCCAACTTGCCTGTGTCTCCAGACTTTTCCCGTCTCTTAAGAGGAGAGTGTTTAGATAACAAAAATGGTGCACTCATGTTCCCCTGTCCCCACTGGCCCCGTAGCAAGGCAAAACAAAACAAAACAGCAGAAATGTAGTACTTTAAAGACCAACAAAATGATTTATTCGGTGATGAGCTTTCATGGGGCAGACCCACTTCTTCAGATCAATTTCATTTCCAGTACAGACTGACATTTATAAGTACAGAGGACCAAAAAGGAAAAAAAAATTGTAATAAAAACTGACAATTCAAATAGGACTGAAGGAAAGGGGTGAGTGGTGGGGGGATGTGAATTGTCCTGTCTTTGATAATTCTGAGCACCAAAGCAAGGGAAGCAGTCCTTGCAATGCGTGAGATAGTTGATGTCTCTGTTCATACCATGTGTTAATGTGTCGAATTTGAATATGTACTCTAACTCGCAAATCTCTCGCTCTAATCTGTTGTTAAATTCTCTGTGTTTCAGGACACAGATTCTCAGCAGGGCAGTCACTCTGCCTCTGAAGCCAGAATCAGGAGACATTCCTGATTATTTTCTGTGGGATTTGGCTTTGGCAAAATCCTCTCCAGCAAAGTCAGATGGGTTTATCACCTCCCTGATGCCGTATAACTGAAATGGACAGGATTAAAAAATAGCATATAAAATAATCAAAGGACGTTTAGTGCCTAAATACCTTTGTGGAGATGAGGCTAAAAGGGTTTAAGTTTGGAGGTTTCAGATAAGCATCAGCTTCTCACTACAAGTTGAACCTCTCTCTTGGCCCGCACCCTTGGGATTTGACCAGTGCTGGACAAAAGAACTTGCTGGACCAGGGGCAGTCAATATTGTCTAGTACGTTACCAATGCATCCAGTGCTTACTGGGCTCTTAGAAGACACATGACGTAAATTACAGCTAAATAACAGCACAGACTACTCAGAGCGAGGACTGGTGGTTGGAAACAAACTTGATGGGACCATGGAAAACTTGGCCACGCCCGTGATAAGTTGTCGTCTGGCTAACTAAAACCATGCCAGATTACGGACGTTGCCAGACGAGAGAGTGCTGGATTAGAGAAGTTCAACCTGTACATCTCAGGTGAGAGAGGAGAGGTCCTAAAGAGCAGGGGTAGAGAAATGCCTTAATTCTCTAGACTTGGCTGAAAATAACAGAGCACAACCCCATACTGACCAGGCTTCATTGCATGGGAAGTTGGGAGTTGGTGGTTGGAATCTAGTGGCAGATGAAAGTGAACTGCCCAGCTCGGAAGTACACAGGGCCCCAGTTTGATTTTCTGCTGGTCCATCTTCTTGGGACCATTGGCTACCACGTTGCTGCTTTAAACCTTCTCTCATGCTGTCGTCCCCTGCACCCAGGTTGACCGGTATGGCCCTAACGTGCACAAAGGAGGCGGGGCACACAGGACCAAAGGGACAGAACTAAGTGAATGCAATTGACAGAGCAACTGGGCGCCCAGTCTGGCAAAGAGGCACATTAAAGCAGGCTGACCCCAATCTCCGCACGTGATGGAAAGGAATCTCACCACAAAACCACCTGCCTGTCCCAGGGGTTTCCAACCGCTGTGCCGCGACGCACTGGCGTGCCGCGAGAACTGTCCATGTGTGCCGTGAAACTTCGTCAATTTCCTCTCGCCGCTGCTCTTTGCAGAGCCACTGCGGGGGGGTGGGGGAGGGGGGTTATGGATGACCCCGCACCAGCTAGGGCTCAAGCAGCAAGACTGCCTGCTCCAGCGAGGGGGCAGCGAGGGAGGGCGGGAGCCTATTGGAGCTGGAATGCCGTTGAAATGCCGCGTTCTGCCTCCACCGGGCGGGCAGGCGGGTGGGGACAACGTTTGTGAGCAATGGATGCAGCTGAAAAAAGTGGGTGTGCCGTGGAATTGTTTGTCTCATTGAAGTGTGCTGTGTTACTGAAAAGTTGGCGACCACTGGCCTAGTCCATTGCAATGCTCCCACCCGGGACAGGATCATTAGCAAATGCACTAGGCTGGGCAAGGGGGTGAGATGCCCTGTTGCATCTAAGAACAAAGATTAGCAGGGTTTGTTGTCCAGTTTCTTTGCAGGAGGGATCACGTCCAGTTTCCAACATTGAACCTGGTCGTCATTTCTGTTTCTGTTTAACTGCATAGGCTGAGCCTGCTCTCCTTTATTTTTTTTTTCTGTCAACCCTTCCATTTTTCAGTTCCTGATTACCGCAGCAGCTGAACGCTTCTGCTTTTGCCTCTTCTTCATTCCTGGTTTCAGGCCACAGTTGATTTGCAAACATTTGGCTGATGTAACAGCAGCTGCAACCTCAGTTGCAGTTTGATCTGCAGACCCTTTTGAATGGGGTCGTTTTAGCTGTTAGGGCAGGGGTGGGGCCATGGGAAACCAGCGTTCAAGTCCTTGCTCTACAAAGACTTCCTGAATGACCTTAAGCAAGTCACGTAGGCTCCAGGTGCCTCATTTCCCATCTGCAAGATGATGGTAATAATGTGATTTCCCTTCTTCACAGCAGGGTTGTGAAAAAAAAAAAGCGGGAAGGTCTTTGAGATCTATAGGTGAGATATACAGATGGGCCCCAACTTACGAACGCATCGACTTACGACCATTCATACTTATGACCAACCCCTCATGAACCCCATATTACTGTACCGTATAATATTTTTGAGTTGTGAACCACGTACGTTTCGTTTTTTGAACTACAGCCCAGTCATGGCAGCAGCCGAGATGTTCCCCACCCCCCCTTGTTTTGTTTTGGTTCTCAGTAGCGCGTTGTGTTTGCATGTCTGTGGTAGGGCAGCATCTTTACATTTCATTCCCTCATATAGTTTGTCCTTACAGTATTTTGTGTTTGCCTGTGGCCATCATGGCAAGTTGCAGGAAAAGTGCTAGTGATAAGGGTGATGAGAAAAGAAACAGAAAAGCTCTCGATTTAGACCAGCAAACAGCGATAGCGAGGCAATACAAAGGGGGTCAAACAGTGTTGTTCATGGCGCATAATTTAGGCCTATCGAACTCCACCATGGCACCATCATAAAAGATAGTGATCGCATTCGTAAAGCAGTGAAAGTGCACCTATGAAATCAACAATTAGAACAAGGAAAAGAACAGGTCCCATCCGTGACATGGAAGAACTCTTAGTGCTTTGGCTGGAAGACCGAAATCAAAAACGCATGCCGTTAAGCCTCAAGATGTTACAGGCTAAGGCTCGTAGTCTTTTTGAAGATTTAAATTAAAAAGGGGAATATGACTACGACCAAACTTTCAGTGCCAGTCATGGATGGTTCAACCATTTCAAGAATCGTGCAAACTTTCACAATGGAGAATTAAGTGAGGAGGCAGCCAGTGCTGATTCGAAAGCTGCAGAAACTTTCATAGAAGAATTGGATAAACTGATAAAAGAGGAAAATTATTTGCCAGGACAGGTCTTTAATGTTGATGAGACAGGGCTCTTTTGGAAGAAAATGCCTGACCGTACCTACGTACACAAGGAGGCAAAAACTATGCCTGGTTCTAAGGCTTCAAAGACCATCTAACAGTCTTGTGAGGAGGGAATGTTTCTGAGTATAAACTGAAACCCTTCTTGATCTATCACTCTGAAAACCCTACAGCCTTCAAGAATATCAGCAAGGCTATTTTACCAGTCCATTATCGTGCTAATAAGAAAGGAGGCTTGCACTTTTTGAAGATTGGTTCATGAACTGTTTCATCCCTGAAGTCAAGGCATATTTTCCGGAGAAAGGAATTCCTTTCAAAATTTTGCTTATTTTAGATAATGCTCCAGGTCAGCCTCAACACCTAAATGACTCACATCCCAACGTTAAAGTGGTGTTTCTGTCTCCCAACATCACACCTCTTCTCCAACCGATGGACCAGGGGGCCATAGCTGCTTTCAAAGCATATTATCTTCACGGCACATTTGCAAAGACAATAGCTGCCACTGAATGAGAAAATGCCAAACATTACGTGAATTTTGGAAGGACCACAACATTCTGCATGGCATAAGGAACATTGCTGCTGGGTGGGAGGAAGTCACTCAACAATGTATGAATGGCATCTGGAAGAAAATCCTAAGAAGATCTGTCAACGGTTTCAAAGGCTTTGAAAAAGAAAAGGCACTAGAAGAAATTACTGATAAAACTGTGCTGCTTGTGAAAGAAGTGGATCTGGAAGTGCACAAGGAAGACACACACCAACTGATTGAAGCTCTTGGGGAACATCTGAGCCATGAAGATTTAATGGAGCTGGAGGCAGAGAGGGTAGCAGAGGAAGAGAGACAAAAAGCCCAAGAAGAAGGAGAAGATGAACAAGAAGAAGAAGAAGAAGAAGAAGCCCCCTGAAAAACTGGTGATGAAAGAAATGGCTGCAGCCTTCAGCAAAATAAATGAAGGGATGCATGTTTGGAAAAAATGGACCCTGATGTTGCAAGATTCTCAAAAGTGGATCTTCTGATTCAGGGCGCCCCGGCTTGCTGTAAAGAAATTTATGATGAGAAGAAAAAACACACTGCCCAGTCCAAAGTGCCTCCCCCACTGAACCAACGCCTCCTACAAGCAAAGGCACTGCTGACGTAGAAGATGAATCTGCTGTCGTTGACGTTGTTCCTGCAATATTGTCGCCTACCTCCTCCAACTCCTCCTCCAATTAATTCAGTTCATTCACTTTCATAATTATCAATCCAAGTGTGCACGACAATGCTAGGAATAAAGGGGAAGTTGATGTACAGTATTAGCATTATTTACATTATTTTATTTACATCACATTATTTGCATTACTGTATTGCATTGTGTTTTGTATTTCACGTCCATGTTTGTCAATTTCCGTTTGCTGTCGCTGCAGTGGTGTTGGGTTTTTTGTGTGTTTCTGCCCTCAGTGTTTCTTTCTCGTTGTTGATTGTTGTTTTGTAAGTACTTTGTTACATCTGGAGTGCTAGTGAATTAATGTTATAAACATTACTGGTGGGGGCAGTTGACAGCTACCTGTGTAAGGGTAGTTCCGACTTGCGACCAAATCGAGTTACGAGCAGGTGTTCGGAACGTAACTTACTATCTGTACTCAGTAACAAAGGCAGTGCTGTTATGAATTAAAAGCTTTAGAAAAGAAAAAAAATCAGCCTCATATGAAGCAACAGGGGGTTCATAGTCAGGGAGGTTTGCTTATATACCATCTTATTTGTCTCTTTGTTGCCTGAAATATTTTTCAGCTGCTTTTGTGGGGCCTTTCCAATGTTAATCTTGCCTGGCTGTCCCAGCGCTCCAGCAGTTTTCCTCTGAGCTCGATTGAAGTCTTTCAACGTCTCCATAGCGCTGCCAGTGAGAGGGGAGCCTGCAGCAGCTCAGTTCCGTACTCGAAGGAGCTGAACACCCAACGCTCCGACTGATCCATGCAATTGCTCCTTGTCCTTCCAACTCGCTCATTACTCCCACGTTGGCTGGCTCAGAGTTATCCGCACCTAATGGTAATACAGGGAAACTTATTCATTCGTTTCCCAGAAGGTGATTTTAAGCTATGTCTTCACTGTGTGGAGGATCAGCCTGGCCCAGGGTTCGATTTTGCGCGCCTAGTAGGGCCGCATGAAATCAAACTCTCTGGGGTTGACGGTCAACCCCTGCACTCCTCAGTATCACAAGGAGTAAGGAAGGTTGATGAGCATGTTTCTCCCATCGCTCTCCCTCCATGAGAACGGCCAGGTAAGTCGACTGTAGATAAGTCGATTCCAGCGATGCAATTGCCATAGCCAGACTCACCTATCTACAATCGACTTTAAAATGTAGCATAGACCTAGCCGTAGAGTGGGAGCAATTTGGAATGCACGGATCGGTGGGGCTCAACTTCAAATCAAAATCCATAAAGATCTCCCATTGCAAAGGCCCAACCAAACTGCACTCCAGGGCTTGCAATGCTGTTGGGCCAAAACCACGGTGATTCATCAAGGAACCCAATTTCTCAAAATGATATTTTAACTTCTCGTTCTGTGAGCCAGGCTCAGTTTTCAGAGGCAGTCAGGTTCTTCTTTCTTTGCACTCCAGGACTTTCCCAGCCATTATATAACCACAGAGCAAACAGCTGTGTCGGAGGGTGAGTTTGGGTAAAGAGTGACTCAGGCTTTCAAAAGCCGCATCGAGTGCAAACAAGACCTTTGGGATGAGTTACTTGCTGCCTCAGAGTGAAACAATCACCCGCCCCACACAGAACAGACCTCCTTTTCTCTTTAAGGAGGAACTTTACTGGCATTCAGGCCTCTGAGGGCTAGAGGGACCCATTTCTTGGTTAAACAAGGGCTGTTCCTTCCCCTTGCACCTCCCTCCAAATTAGTGGAACAAGGGGCACACATCACCTTCAATTTTGCCATTTCTTCTCCCCTCTAACTCTTCCCTTTGTCACCTCCCATCTCTCTCCCACAGTCGCAACCCTCTCTCTGGTCACAAAGGTCAAAAGGGCTGGGAACTAGACCTGATGACCACTCGAGGTCCCTTCCAGTTCTATGATATGGTCCTGCCTCCACTAACTCCAGCCTCCTGATTTTGCCTTTAATCGTGCTCTCCTAACTGTGGAGCAGACGGATGCGCAGGAAGGGAATTCTAGCACAAGGGGGGTTTTAGCATGATTTATTCAGAGGGGCAGTTTTCACAAAGCGCCTCCTGGATTTGAAGCGCGAGACCCATTGGCATTTGGTGTGTGCTCCTAAATCCCCCGGCACCTCTGAAAACCTCCCCCAGAGATGTGTGTGTATCTGTAAACCTCCCAGGCCAGGGTTTGTCTGTAAAAGCATTGCATGGCCCCATGATTATGGGGGTACCTGGTGGCCGCAAGCTTTGCCACTTTCCTTGATATCCAAGAAGTTGATGCTGACAGCTGCATCTACTGCATTGGCTGGGGTTAGAGGTTCACACCAGCACCCAGTGAAGTCCGTAGGAATGCTTCTGTGGACTTCCAAATGTCTCAAACACCATTCGTGTGACTTGGGCCGGATTCGGACACCTTTACTCACAGGCTGTGTCTACATACTACAGAGATCTGTCGCCAGAGGTTGCTGTTCTAAGAGATTGTCCGACAAAGTTTCTGTCCACAGATCGCGGCCGCACAAGAAAGCAGATCGCCCTGCTGATCCACTCTGTCGACAGAGAGCAGATGGACCGCCCAGCCATTCTCTTGACCGAATGGCCAACTGGAAGCACAGCGGGCAGGCCTGCCTGGTGACCTGGAAGCCCCTGTCTTTCTACAGAAGGCCTCCCACCCCTGCCCCCAGAGCATCCATATGGCTTTTCTGTCAACAGATTCTGTCGAGAAAGGTGTTCTGGCTCACGGGGGGGAGGCAGAAGGCTGTTGACAAAAAGGCTCAGGTCTGTGGATAGTAAGTCAGCAGGATGCATTTTTGGGGCAAACGTTCTGTGAGTTTTGTCAACAAAAGTGTAGTTTTTGTCGCCAAGACTCACTGGTGTAGACGTAGCCACGGTAACTGGCACCTTGCTCCGTGGCTAGGCCCACTGAAATAAATGACAAGGGTATAAAACTTGAGGTGTATCTCCGCCTAGTAGCCGAGGTGGGCAAAGTGCCCAAAATCACTTGAGTCAAAACACAGCAGCTCTGGAGGGAAGGTTGCACTTAAGTACAAGTCACTGGGTTCCCCCGGAAAACTACTTGAGTAAAAGCACACACACCCCCCCATGTCACATCTTGATCGAACTCCGGGATCCAGAAGTGAAAGCAGCTGCATTTTTACTCAAGGAACTTTTGGAGTACTTCTTCCACCTCTGCCTACCAGGCATTAGGAGGAGACCTGGGTAAGCCCTCACAAGCAGAACTGAGCCTTAGTGCAGGAGCCTCCACAGATTGAGCTAAAAGCCAGCTGGCTCTCAGCTAAGCTGTGGAGGAGGCTCATTCTTTCTCTCTGTGTAAGTGATCTGGTGCCTCTGCATGGGCCAGTGACCCACCATGCGTCTAGGTGTGTGGGTCACAGCTACACAGGGGTGGATTAGCCCACAGCTGTCTGCTGAGGGGCTTCTTGCATTTTCCTCTAGAACTTCTGGTTCTGGAAGCTCTTGGGAGGCCCCAGACCGGATGACCTCTCAGACGTGCCAGGACAGTGGTGATGTTCCTATGGAGAAGGCATCAGGATCTGGCTCTCAGCTGTTAAGAAACAGGTAGAAAAGTCAAACAAGATGCTCCCCAAATATGTGATTAGGAGTCCCAGTGGTAAGCAAGGGAGGCTGGGATAGAATCGAAGCTGCTAAAGCAGTTCTTCAGATTTTCTAGGCCTTCCCTTTTGTTCTGAGCTACAAGGCTCACTCCCAGGGCTGCAGACACACCAAAGCTTGACTCTTTACAGTATAACGTGCGACACGTGAGCTGCATCAGAAGGTTATGAATTTGAGAGGAATAGGCGTGAAACGTGCCACTGGGGTCCAGTCTTTGAACTGGTTACATGAGAAGATATCTGGAAAATAATAAGGCAGCAGTTCATGCTTTTCCCCTGAGAACAAGCACTCTAGACAGTTGAGTCGGGAGAGAGGGACAGATCTTCAGCTGAAGTACGCTAGCATCACAAGTTGGTTTCTGTCAGGTGAGCATCCGGTATGCTCCTTAAAGGTAAACAACCAGAGCTATTCATTGCTCATCCTTCAGGGCATGCATCGATCCATGGCTGAGGTCCGGAAGGAATAATTCTTCCAGGGAACAGTACGAAGCAATTAGAGTTGGGCCAACACCTCTGGTGATGTAAACTCTGCTGATGTCCATGAATCAGGCCAATCTATCCACTGGCATAGGTAGGACACCAAACTCAGGCCTGGACAAAGGAATTTCTGGGTGCGTGGGTGCTTTTTTATGTAAGTGTGGAGTGCAGATTTTTTTAAATATAAAGGAGTTCAACGTAGTTGTGTGTTCGGTCCTCTGAATAATTAATGTTAAAAAAAAACGGTGAGTGGAAACAGTGATTGGTAAAATGATTTTGATATAGTAATGAAGGTTTTACAGGAATTGTCTTCTGGGATCTTGCCGTAATATCGTAAGTGAAAAACAATGTTCCAAAATCTTCATCTTCATAGTTTTTCAGTTGAGACAATACATAGGCTAGTAACAATGAAATAAAGTCTAGGTACCAGCAAATCTTCTTCATGATGGTAAGTTCACAGCAGTGTCTAAATCATGTCCACAGAGCATTTCCTATTGTTAGCAGCCAAGGGCATGCTGGGAAATGTGGTCCCTTCTCTGCTTCAGGATCAGCTCTCTAATCATGGAGCTGGCCAAGGAACTACAGCTCCCAGGGTGTCATGGGTATTCCCGTCCTGCCCTGGAGGCTCCCCCAGCACAGTGCAGCAGGGAGGAAGGGAGAGAAATCTGACACTGCAGGAGGGGTGTTTGCCTCAAACCAGATGAATTATTACTCTGTTCTCCTGATGATTTCTCTCCTAACGCTTTCAGAAACTATAGAGGGTATTAGTAGCTCAGGTTTAATACTAACTAAATCATAAACCCCCATTTTAATAGCTTTCAGGACACACAATAATAAACCAACAGCTAACAGAGGCAGCCTGAACGAACTGCCCCCCAATGGAAGGCAGTTTTAGAACAGTGTTCCTCCATCTTCCTCTGAAACACCGGATACTGTCTGCTGTTAGAGACGGGATGCTGTCTCCTGAGTGGATCTGGTGTGGCTACTGAGATTATGACCATACACAAGTTTAGGGATGCTCAGAGGCTAGATTTGGGTTCATCCCCTGACATGGGCTGCTTGGGAAGGTCAGAGCCAGAGTTCCACGTCGGCTGAACACTTGGGTGGCCACCCAGAAGAGATTCAGCTGCTGCCCAGCTAATTAGCAGAGCGCCCACATCCATCCACCGTGAGCAGCATATATTTCTACTGGTGGTGCACATCCGCACAGCCCTTGGTAGACACAACAAAATTTATTCCACTCAGAGCTGGCAAAAACGAGGGGCCACACTGGCCAGATCCCAGTTGGATTGGCAGACACCAGCTAGGTCTCCTGTCTCCCTTCCCCAGCTTCCTTGTCCAAGACGGCCAATTCTTTTCAATTTCTCCTTTTGTTTTGTGTACTATTCCCCAGGCTATTTCATGCGTGTAGCTCCAGTTGAGAGATTTCCTGCCTGAGCACTGCCTCACATTACTCATTAGTGTGAATTTCTTGCTCTATTACCCCCGAGTGTCAGGGATTTCAATGCTAATTAGATGAAACTCTCCGAGCAAGCAGCTGAGATGTACCCCCTGCGTGCCTGCTGCTGCCACTGCACGAGTGCCACATCGTGAAATCTGAGTTGGCACCAGCGGCGGGCAGAGATCGAGTGTCAGCTGCAATTGAATTTGGAACCTGTGCCCTCCTGATCCTAATTAACTCATTTCCTCTGCCGCTTTTATGAGACAAGCAGATCGGATCCGTGTAGATATTAAAAGCGATACGTTAAATAGAACAGGCACTGCATACTCACTGCCTCTGGCCCCCCACTTCCCCTCCAAGCTGTAAAACCAGCCAGCCTTCCCTGTTCCAGTTCATTTACTCCTGGCTCAGTTCTACACTCCCTGACAACAGTTTCCATAACCTAAAGGTAGCAGCTTGAGAAATGAGTCACATGCCCCCCACCCCCTGCTTTCACTGTGTCAGTAAGAGAGCTGTCATCACAAGCCAGTGAGCCGGTTGCATGATTCATGGGACCTGCACTGACCGGCTCTTCTTGGCAGGCCCTTCAGGTTTCCACTTTTAGAGGGGCAGATTAATGTTTGCCCAGGGAGCTGTACATTAACTGTGTCTGGGAAAAAAAAAAAGAAAAGAAATCGCAGAAGGATTTCTAACCTGGCGGAGGATCTCCATCAAAAGCACTTTAACGAGTTCTCCATAGAAAGAGAACTTCCATACATGCACGGCCCCAGTTTAGCTGAGTCGTACACCGCTCTAAAAATGAAGAAAACAGAGCGTCACTCGATACAGTGCAAATTCATTAGGAGGCACAAAAACACATTCTCTCCCTCTCCATCCCCCAGCACGATGAACCCAGAGGCCGGATAGCCCTCTCGCACCGGTTTCATGTCACTGCAGTGCTATTCACATCTTACTCCTGAGTTACACCAGCCTCAGGAGAGCTTTAGGCTCGGCGCCAACCGCTTGTTCTCACCAGGGATGGAGTGAAGGAAGCACAAGGCCCCAGGTTGTTATTAAAAACAGAGAGCAAAGATCTTGGTTCAGGCTTGTTGTGGTGATGGAATAAACTGCTGGCTTAAGTCAAATCTCTGGAGCACATCCACAGCTTGGGTGGGTCATTCAGTCCTTGGTTTAAGAACTTCATTTTGTAGCAAAGCTCCTCCAGAGGTAAGATGCAGGATTGAAGACAAAATAGAGGTGTTTCCAGGGCCTTTTATATCTCCTGGCATAGGGAGGAGATCCCATGACTCTTGCTGGGGAAAAGTCCAGCAACAAGAGGGTCTGGAGTCACGTCGGTAAATCAGCATGACTCAGTCCTTTGCCGGTGGACACCATGGCCTCCATGCTAGCTTCAACATCCACATGAAGGCTCATCAGATGTGCACGGGCATATCCCAAGGCCCACTGTCAGTCAAATACTTCTACTCAACTTGAAAAGACCTTCCCCGAGAGGCTGGCCAGATGCTTCCCTGATGCTACTCAGAATCAAACACTTTGACACCCAAGTACATACCCGAAGCGCATCACTTCACATCCAAAAATGATACATGCCTAGTATGAGCAGAACCAGCAAATTATAAGCTTTTCATAGACACCTTCCTTGGCATACGACATGTTGCCAACCTCGAAAAGCATTTGCCATGATGATCTGTATGTTCAGATTTCAATCAAACAGCATCAAAGACCATCTGGAGATCTAGTTGCAAGCAGCACAGTGGGAACAGCTGAAGGCTGAGCACTTCTTGAGAAGCAGGGCCTTAACAGCAATGGTCCCCCCTTGATGCTCCACTCTGTGGCTTTGTTGGGCGCTCCTACCAGTGTGCTGAGCTGAGCACTAGCGGGGAGCATACAACGGGGCTGTATCTGAACAGCAGTCAGGAATCACTCGTCTTCTTCTTGGACTGAGCGGTTGCTCAATGGATCTCATCTTCTATGATGCCGTTGGTGAGCGACTAAACCAGCTCTTGATTGGAAGAGCTGATTACAGATGCCGCATAAAAAATGATAACTGCAGGTGTTGTACGTTCTTTTCAGAGCCTACGTTTTTCCTGTAGCGCCTGGGTACTCCAAGTTTCAAAGCAATTAAGAGCCATACAGTAGTTTGCCACCAGGACAAACTGTCCTGAACTAGAGTTTCCACATCATTGGGAGATGTGCCGCATGACTTCATTTTGACCTTTAAAATGTCTTTATAGCGCTTATACTGACCACTGGTAGAGCGCTTTCCACGAGCAAGCTGGCCGTAGAAGACCATCTTTGGTATCTGTGTATTATCCATCCTCGTGACATGTCCGATTCAGAGAAACTAGCTGCCGGTAAGCATTGCTCTCATGCCCTTGACACCATACAGTGTAAGAACTTCTGTGTTAGGAATTTTGTCCCACTAATTCATGTGGACGATCTTCCTCAGACAACACGTTTGGAACAGATCGTGGTGTATGCTGGGGAGAGAGAGAGCCTAGATCACCTCCTGAGCTCCCTTTCAGTCCATCATTTCCACAGTTCTACAAGAACCAAAGACCGATGACCAATGGGGAACAGTCTCCTGTCACTGACCCAGCTGCAGCTCGAGTCAACACATCAGAGTCACTCCTCACAGGGGTGTTGGCAACATTTTCTGTGTCTGTGAGAAACCTGTGCTAACTCTCCAGGCTGTAGAATTCATTCCGCTAATACAGACAAAATACATAAGCAGTATCGGCTCTAATTTGGCACAGCCTCAACTCACGCAATTTGCTGAATAGGCCGTATACTCGAGTGTAGTTTGGAATGGGTGCCCCATGAAGAAAGATTAAAAAGACAGCTTAGAAAAAGAGGAAGCTAAGTGGAGATATGATAGAGCTCTATAAAATCATGACTGGTGAAAAAAGTGAATAAAAAACGTTATTTACTGGTTCCCATAACAAAAGAGCTCGGGGTCATCAAATGAAGTGAATGGGTAGCAGGTTTAAAACTATCAAAAGGACGTTTTTCTTCACACAGCACCTAGTAGGTCTTTGGAACTCCTGGCCAGAGGAGGTTGTGAAGACCAGGATTTTAACAAACTAGATACATTCATGGAGGTTCGGTCCATCAATGGCTATGAGTCCGGGGGGGATAGGAATGGCGTCCCTAGCAACTGTTTGTCAGAGGCTGGAAATGGATGACAGAAGAGGGTCACTTGAACCCTCTGGCACTGGCCTTTGTTGGAAGATAGGACCCTTTGGTCTGACCCAGTGTGGCTGGTCTTATGTTCTTAACCAGCCTCTGTGGAATTTTCAGCATAATCCAGGTGCATTGCTTGGGCTAGGAAACGGAATATCACGTCCCAATGGGACAAGTCCCTAACGGTGGGCCTGATTCTGTAACCCAGATACTGAGTAATCCTGTTCAAGTCAACAGAACACTTTGTGGCCCAGTCAGACAAATGTGAATCCTTTCCTGTCCTCACTAGGACATGGAGGGCCCAAAATTTTTCCTTTCGTGTTCACAGAAGTCCCTGTATGTACAGAATGGCTCAGATTGTTTTAATATGAACAGGAGCCTGAAGCTGTATTTCTGACACTTGATGGAAAAAAACTCATCTTCCTGGTTTAATGTGAATTAAGTGCACTGAGCAGATGGGAGAGCAAGTGGCACAGAAGAGGCAGGCAGGCTGTGTGACCCAGCTGTGCCTTTACAGAGCTGATACACAGAGAGCTAATAAGACAAGGTTGGCGACTGAAACGCCAGTGTTTGGAACTCAGAGTATTTCCACAACCAAGGGAAATGTGTGTATTTAGCATGAAATTCCAGGGAATTTATCCAAGGCAAGACAATCAATTTACTTCAGTGTTGTTTTATTGACTCTTTTTTATAGATAAGATTTTGTAACTCACTAAAGTTGGCGACTAATCACCACCCCTCTTGGCTGAGGTAATCACCAACATTACAAGCTACCAAGTTTCTAGACCCACGTCACTTGGAAATGGGACTCTTCATTCTCTGATTAACTTTAAAGTAGAACTGAGCCTGAAATCAGGCGTGTTTATTCACACCCCTATCCAAAGTTTGTGGTGTCAGATAAAATAGGCTGAAAGGTACCCCTAGATTTTTGGGTTTGCCATGCCCGCTGCCATCATTTCTGGGCCTGATTCGGCCTTCTTCCCACCCACGAGTATTACGTCACTTCGGCTATGTCTACACGTGCCCCAAACTTCGAAATGGCCATGCAAATGGCCATTTCGAAGTTTACTAATGAAGAGCTGAAATGCATATTCAGCGCTTCATTAGCATGCGGGCGGCAGCCGCGCTTCGAAATTGACGCGCCTTGCCGCCGCGCGGCGCGTCCAGACGGGGCTCCTTTTCGAAAGGATGCCGCCTACTTCGAAGTCCCCTTATTCCCATGAGCTCATTGGAATAAGGGGACTTCGAAGTAGGCGGCGTCCTTTCGAAAAGGAGCCCCGTCTGGACGCGCCGCGCGGCGGCAAGGCGCGTCAATTTCGAAGCGCGGCTGCCGCCCGCATGCTAATGAAGCGCTGAATATGCATTTTAGCGCTTCATTAGTAAACTTCGAAATGGCCATTTGCATGGCCATTTCGAAGTTTGGGGCACGTGTAGACACAGCCTTCATGTTGCAATCACCGGCACTATTCACAGAGTAGGTCTACACAGCAAAGCTATTTCAAAATAACAGACATTATTTGGACACACTGGGGCTTATTTCAAAATAGACTCTGTTCCCTTTCTTAGCAGCACCTATTTCAAAATAGCTCCTTCAACATAGGCATTCTTCCTCATGAAATGAGGGTTGCCAATTCGGAAGTAAGTCACCTGCCATTTCAAACTGATTTCAAAATAGTGGTTGTGCCATGTGGACGCTTAGCTATTTATTTCAAATAACAGATGTTTATTTCAAAATAACTGTGCCGTGTAGACCTACCCTGGCTCAGCTTTTCCCAGAATAAAAACTGGGCCATTTAAAATGTGAGACTCGCATTTGCAAAAGGAAAAAGGAATAAACTACAAGCTTGATTCCTGCTGCAGGTTTTCATTCTGAATAAGCCACTTCTCACTCAGCTAAAGGTTGGAGGGAAAGAAGTCACACTGGACTCTTGCCATCCTTCAGCTTTTAGCAGAGCTCTGTTTGACGTGAGTCATTATTTCAGTACCTGCGGCTGAAAGGTTCAATGTACGCTCCATGGGCATTATGGCAGGGTCCTTGCCACACCCTCTGGAGGCTTTTTACTTGTGCCTCAGAGGCAAAGATCTCAGCTCAACGAGGCACTTTCGTTTCAGACAAGTCACTAATATGGAGCAAGACCCCTCCAGTGGTCCTGGAAAACCATCCTTCTGCTGGGACAGCTCTCCAGGGAAGGGTGTGGGGAGCCTAGGCCTGACCAGTATGCTGGACTCCAGCCCAGGAACCCTAAATACTGGTAGCTGATGGGCAAGGGGGCGGTTTTCCTCTGCCCCAATTACAGCAGCCTTTCCCTGGGCACCTTCTCCCTGACACTTGGCTGATATCTCCCCTTTCCTCCACACCTCAGTTCTTCAGCACCACTTCTGCGTCCGTTCCTCTTCTCCTTCCCCTCTCCTTTACCTGAGGGGACCTTTTTAAAGGCGAGCCTGCCCACCTGCAGTTGTCTAACTAGCCTGCTGCTGCAGGTCACCTCCTGTTGAGCCTCAAGGAACCCACTCACTCTGTTCCCGGTGTATCTGCCTTCTAACAGTCTCCTACAGCCCACTGCTTCTGGTCTGCTGCAGCATAAACAATTATGAAGCAATTCTGGGTTGCAAACCTAGCATGGAACCAGTCACTAATCTCTGCTAGAGCTAGTGGTTGTTTCCTTGCAAATAAAGTTGTGATATCACTTTCACCAGGTGGTCCAGGATTACACAATAGGCATCCGGTGTGGGAGGGCAGGGGGTAGGCCTGTGATATCAGCTCTTTTACTCATGTGATTGCATCAGAATCTTGAGCTCAGCTTTCCTTGAAAAAGCAAAGCAGCTTCCTAGCTTTCATGGCCATGAAAAATAAAATCTTTAAAACATGACTCAAGTTTAACCCAAGCAGCGATGCAGAGAGCCTGAAAGGAGAGGGCTGCGATGGCCGGCCATTTACAGCAGCATGGGGTGTCAAACTCAAGACTATCTCCCAGCAGCTGCCTCACAAAACTCCCCCTTACAAAGCCCAGTTATTTGATCAAGGGGAGCTGGGATGAGCATTTGCCAAATAAGGAATATTCACCATGAAAGAGATTTACCACCTCTATAGGCCCATAAGCAGAGCGGGTGCAAAGGGTGAAAATGTACCTCACCCATGTCCACTTTCTTTCCCTTCCTCCCAGCTGTGCTGTGCAGCGGGGGAGCCTGCAGGGCCTGATAGGAGATCCCAAGGTGCTCTGGGAACTGTAGTGCCTTGGCCAGCTCCCGTGCTAGACAGCTGGCACTGGAACAGAGAAGGGACTACTTTTCCCAGCATGACCTTGGCTACAAGCAACAGGAAAGGGAGGGGGGCAAGGGAATGTTGTTTTTCACTTAGAGCAAGACCCCAGAAGGTAAGTCCTATAAAACCTTTATTTTGATATAAATTTGTCACATTATAACAAAATTATTTTACCAGTCACTGTTTCATCTCCAAATTTCCACTAACCTCTTATGCACACTCTGCATGGCTATTTTGGACTCCTTTGTATTTAAAAAAACTTGCAGTCCACATTTACCAAAAAAGCACTCCCCACCCCCACAGAAGTCCTTGCATACGGGCCTGTCTATATTTGTGCATGTTAATTCTGGCACTGGACAACCTAGGTCCGTAGCGTCCAACCAGTTGTGAAGCAGTCGCCTTTATGGTGACTACTGCTATAGCAAACTAGACACATTATTCTGAAAATATATTTATTGCTCAAGCCAACTAGCCACACTCAACTGGCCAAACAGCCATGTGTGGCTAGCGTGTTGGGCGCCACAGCTCTAGAGTTTCCAAAGAGATACCAAGTGTGACTCTCATACCTGCTTAATCTAAAAGTAGGGGCCCATGCAGGGCCATTAATTCTGATCTATGGTGGACTGGAGCCAGTAACTCAAAAAAAGACATACAGGTTGAACCTCTTGAATTCGGAACTCTCTCGTCTGGCAATATCCATAATCTGGCATGAGTTTAGTTAGTTGGACAACCACTTATCATGGGTGTGGCCAAGTTTCCTGTGGTTCCATAAAGTTTGTTTCCAGCCACCAGTCCTGGCTCTCAGTGTTCTGTGCTGTTATTTAGCTGTCATTTACCCCTCAATGTCTTCTAAGAACCCAGTAAGCAGTGGAAGTGTTGGTAATGCTGCTAGACAATATTGAGCTCCTGCGATCTGGTGAATTCTCTCGTCCGGCACCAGTCCGGTCCCGAAGGTGCTAGATGAGAGAGGTTGAACCCGTGTATCGTTTCAGCATATGAATTATATCCCCACTTAACGGCTGTGAAAATGACCACATTAATTAAAAGAGGTACCGACATGCAGATGGTGCTTTTTCCGGCCCTGGTTTGCATGGAATTTTTGTACCATTTGCTGAAGCGAGTTGACACTTTGCCAGCAAAATAAGGGAACTGAAATATTTCATATCTTAAAAAAAAAAAAAAACACCAGTCCTTCCCTCCCCCCAGAAACTAGCCAACGTTTTACAACCAAATTCTCCCTTGAAACAGTCTTTTCAGTAATGAATTTCCCTCATGGCTTGAACTGCAGCTGCTGCAGATGTCATGGTGGCAGATGTTGTAGTCTCATGGCTTCTTCTCTGCCATTCACCCCAGCTGCTAATTTATGGTTGCGTATCCTGGGCATAGGTGGCGGTTGCCTGTATGTAGTCATTGGCCATGAAGTATCTGAGCTTCATATATGCCCAAGAGGAGAGCAACTTGAGTGCACTGATGAGATAAGCATGGCTGTATCCTTAGACATCTCCTGCTAGGTTGCCT
This sequence comes from Carettochelys insculpta, assembly GCF_033958435.1. Taxonomy (NCBI): domain Eukaryota; kingdom Metazoa; phylum Chordata; order Testudines; family Carettochelyidae; genus Carettochelys; species Carettochelys insculpta. The sequence goes on along the minus strand of NC_134147.1, from coordinate 5,153,026 downwards.
CAGTGGCACCTCCTCGTGTTATTCTACACAGCACTGGTGAAACAGAGCTGGCTTTGGGATCATGAGGAGAGTTGTTTTCTGGCAGCTCCAAAACTCTGCTAGAGTTCCAGCCTTGTGATCACAACATAAGAGTCCATGAACCAGAGAAGTTGTGTAAAATTCAGAGACACGCTTCTCTGCTCATGCAAATGTAAAAATAAGGGAGTGTTTTCTGAAGCCTCCCTGACGCTGAGGTGTGTAGTATCAGAGGAGTATCCATGTTAGTCTGCATCTGCCAAAACAACGAGAAGTCTGGTGGCAACTTATGGGCGAACAAATTTTTTGGAGCATAGGCTTTCGTGGCCAAAGACCCGCTTCGTCAAATGCATGCACAAAACCTTATGCTCCAAAAAATCTGTTAATCCATAAAATGCCACAGGACTTGTCGTTGGTTTAGTGAGGTGTGTGTGGATCAACATTTCTTCCCCTGGGGTATCAAAATTCCGGAGAGCTTTCTGGAAATATCCCAAGCCAACTTTTTCAGCCTACTAGCTCCAAGACAAAGTAACTGGAGTTCTTGGCTTCCATGGGGATTGCTTGAGGGAGACCACAAGCGTCGCTTCTTTGCTGGAGATCTGCAGCGAACGGCACAACTCGGGGTTAGGTTGGAGGGTAAAATGTGGATTTGGAACACACCTGTGCTCCCAGCCCCCCAACTCAGAGAATCACAGGATTGGAAGGGACCTCAGGAAGTCATTGAGTCCAGCCCCTTGCCCAAAGCAGGACCAACCTCATCTAAGTCATCCCAGCTGGGACCCTGTCAAGCCGGTACTTAAAAACCTCTATGGATGGAGATTCCACCACCTCTCTCGGTAATGCATTCCAGTGCTTCACCACCCTCCTGGTGAAATAGTTTTACCTAATATCCAACCTAGATCTTCCCCACTGCAACTTGAGACCATTGCTCCTTGTTCTGCCATCCGTAACTACTGAGAAGAGCCTCTTTCCATCCTCTTGAGAACCCCCCTTCAGGAAGTTGAAGGCTGCTATTAAATCACCCCTCACTCTTCTCTTCTGCAAACTAAATTATAGACTCATAGACTCCTAGGGCTGGAAGGGACCTCAGGAGGTCATCCATCCCTAAAGCAGGATCAACCCCAACTAAATTATCCCAGTCCTGACTGTACAACCCAGTCCCTCAGCCTCTCGTCATAGGTCATGTGCTCCAGCCCCTAATCATTTTGGTTGCCCTCAGCTGGACCGTCCCCAATGCATCCACATCCTTACTATACTGTGGGGCCTAGAACTGAATGTAAAGCTCCAGATGTGGCCTCACCAGTGCCGAATAAGGGATAATAATAACTTCTCCAGATCTGCTGTAAATCCTCAGCTAGCTGTGTCATCGTGGTCCCCCAGCGTAAGTGAAATCAACCCACGAACTATTGTCATTGCTCTTTGGCAGACCTCATAAAAATGACTACGCCACAAGAAAAATGCACCTTTAAAAGAAAGAGAGGGAAATGGGGTCCTTTCTGAAACATTTCAGAGGTTCAAATGCTCTTTTCCTGGGAGTCAAGGCTTCTTTCACCAAGTGTTATTTTTACAGAGTGTGAATCATTTTGCGCTTGGCAGTAGCTGGATTGTTCTGCAGTGATACTTCATCACCAGCCACTATGCTAAAAATACAGTCTGTTCTCAAGTCAGCTATTGCTCAACTTACAGCTCAGGGCTGGATTCAGAGGTGGACTGAATACCCTCTGGTCCCAGGGGCTGATAGCTTTCAAGATCAGAGTCACGGGTAGCGCAGGGCTAACACACTCTATTACGCAATGACTGCAGGGAGTAGGGGGTGGTGGGGAAGGGCAGATCTTGCGTTCAGGGTGGGTAAGTCAATTGCAGATACGCAATTCTAACTATGGCAATTGCGTGGCTAAAGTCGACTTATCTGCAATCAACCTACCTGGTCATCTTCATGGAGCGAGGTCAACAGGAGATCTTCTCCCTCACTCCTTGCGATAATGAGGACGACAGGGGTTGACTGCTGACCCCACATGGCTCGATTTCACGCATCTTTCCCAGGCACGTGAAGCCAAATTCCAGAAGATGGACCCAGTCAGGGTTGATCTTCCATGTAGCAAACATACCCTCAACTATACTCAAGCCATGCTGGAGGAGGCAAAGCTCAGTGGTTTGAGGTTTGAGCATTGGCCTGCTAAACCCAGGATTGTGAGCTTAATCCTGGGGGGGGGGGTGCATTTAGAGTTTATGGGGCAAATAGACTGAAAAAGAGATGGTGCTTGGTCCTGCTGAGAGGGCAGGGAACTGGAATCAATGGTCTCCTGAGGTCCCTTCCAGTTCTAGGAGTTGTCTCTCCATATATCACTTCAATGACATCATTTCTCATTCTCTCCAATGCAAGCAAGGTCAGAATCAGACTCTACCTTACACTCCCTGGTAAATATTTGAGTGTCCCTGAAATCTGACAGGGAAAGGCTGGCTGTCATTTCCCAGCAAATGACTCCCAGGTATATCCTGCTGTCCATCAGTTTTGCTTTACTTCAGACAATTAATGAAGGAAAGAAATCAGATGCGGTTCAACAAGAAGAAGTGTAGAATCCTGCAACTGGCGTGGAAGAATCCCAAGCATTGTTATAGGCTGGGGACCGACTGGCTAAGCAGCAGTACAGCGGAAAAGGACCTGGGGATTACAGTGGACGAGAGGCTGGATATGAGTAAACACTGTGCCCTTGTCACCAAGAAGGCTAATGGCATATTGGGGTGCATGAGGAGGAGCATTTCGAGCAGATCTAGAGAAGTGGTTGTTCCCCTCCAGTTTTGGGTCCCCCACTATACAAAGGATGTGGATGTGCTGGAGCAGGTTCAACGGAGGGCAACAAAAATTTTTAAGGGGCTGGAGCACAAGACCTATGAGGAGAGGCTGAGGGATTTGGGCTTATTTCATTTACAGAAGAGAAGACTGAGGGGTGATTTAATAGCAGCCTTCAACTTCCTAAAGGGGAGCTCTAAAGAGGAGGGTGAGAAACTGTTCTCGGTGGTGACAGGTGGCAGAACAAGGAGTAATGGTCTGAAGTTGAAGAGGGAGAGGAGTAGGTTAGATATTAGGAAAAACTTCACCAGGAGGGTGGTGAAGCATTTGAACGTGTTGCCTAGAGAGGTGGTGGATTCTCCATCCTTCAATGATTTTAAGTCCTGGCTTGACAAGGTCCTGGCTGGGATGACTTAGTGGGGGTTGATCCTGCTTGAAGCAGGGGGCTGGACTAGATGACCTCCTGAGGTCCCTTCCAGCCCTAGGGTTCTATGAAAGCCCTCAGCTGCTTTCAGAGCACTGCCCGATTTCTATGGCTCAGGCTACCCACTTCCGTCAAGCAGCCCGGGTGGTTTTGCCATTTTTTTCTTAAAGGAGTTAATAGGGGAATCAAAGTAACAAGTTCCATTTTGCCAAAGCCTTTTCTATGTAGATATTCAGCCAGCGGGGCCAACAGGCAAGGTGTGAAGGGTGGGGCCAAGGCAGAAGGGGCGGGGCCTGCGGCATTCAGCCCGCGGCGCCCCCTCGACAGCCATCCTGGGCCCCCGGCCACTGTGGCACTTCAGAGGGGTCTGGGGCAACCGTCACCTTTGTCCCACTCCACCCCTCTCGGCAGGCCTGTATTCAGAGTGCAGAGAGGGCAGAACTGTTGTACAGGCTTAACTACCGAAACAACAAGTGTAGAATGAGCCCAGGGATTCATTTGCATCATTTATTCCTGACACAAATTTGCACTTGCTATTCATATTTGCACTTGATTGCCCAGGAAATTCCCTTAGCAGTGGAAACGTATGTTCTTGTTGCTCTCCATCTGTCATGGAAGAGAGCTGTGGCGTGCTCTCTCTCCCTGTACGGCGTACCTGGCACCGCCCTTCGAGAAGGGAGATTATCCCTGGCTCATGGCTTGATGTGAGCACTTTAATTTGGTGCCAGGTTTATCAGATTACCCACTAGATTGCCATTAGAGCAACTTCCCTGCTACCTGGTCTGAAAAAAAACAAACAAAAAAAACCAGCAACATAATTTCAGACCCCCCTATTTTTTTCTGAAAAATCTTGATTTTGGCATTGTACTTATTTGCTAGCCATTAGAGCAGTGACCTGTTGCTGATGTAGGTGCCATTTGATTGTACATGGAAGTTCAATAACTTTATTACGCTGGGCTTTGGTGTGGTTACATTTTGAGGCATTTAAATTATTTTTTGCTATGGAACATGCCATCCTATATTGGTTCTCTACTGAGGTTCACATCCCCTGCCCAAAGCAGGACAACCCCAGCTAAGTCATCCCAGCCAGGGCTGTGTCAAGCAGGGACTTGAAAACCCCAAGGGATGGAGATTCCACCACCTTTCCAGGTAACACATTCCAGTGCTTTACCACCCTCCTAGTGAAATAGTGTTTCCTGATATCCAACCTAGACTTCCCCTACTATAACTTTAGACCATTGTTTCTTGTTCTGCCATCTGTCACCATTGAGAACAGCCTCTCTCCATCCTCTTTAGAGGCCCCCCTTCAGGAAGTTGAGGGCTACTGTCAAATTGCCCCTCACTCTTCTCTTCTGCAAACTAAATAAACCGAAGCAAAACATTTTGATTTGGGAATTTCAAAGGATTATTCCCATCAAAGCCTCAAAACCAAACTTTTCCACACTCCCAAAGTTTCCAATCCCATAAAAATGCTCTGACGTTTTATCCTGAGGAAAATGCTGATTTCGAGCTGGCCAGCCTCTACGCTGACCTATGGCTAAGCCACTTCTGCTTGGCTGTAGGATGGACTAGCAGAGTGTGTCAAGAAATTGGTCCTCCAAGTAAGTTGGATACTTGAGATCCTGCTAGCCAAAAAAAGGCAGTTCTCCTGTATCTCCTTTGCTTCAGGAGAGCGTTTAAAGGCCTTGAGGCAGAATTCCATCCAGACAAATTGGGTACCCAATGTGCCTATCAGACATCTAAATATATTTTTCTCTCTCCCCATTGGTTCACACAAGAGGCTCATAACCATTTGGTGATATCTCTTAAACACTGCAACAGCCACACTAAACAAATGTGAAATTCCAGACAGATAACCAGGTGAAATTCGGCTGCTGTTGCTGTCCAGGCCATGCTGTGTTCTTTATTTTATGTCCTGTATGCTGACGCAGAAGGAAATTTATTCCTGGTGGAGACTTCAACTAACCAAATAACTCCTGCCCCATATAACGTGTGGTTTGAGGCCAACTTTAGACCCACCTGTAACAAATAAAAACCGAAGTGTGCAATTCTGTTTGGTTTTCTGTTTTCCCTCTCTCCACTTCAGCCCATTGCATACACTGGGAGGAAGAGAAGGGAAGTCGTAAGGACATCCACAAAGCCTTCTTTATCCCATCTCTGTGCTTCGTCCCAACCTTTCCTGTTCGAAAGATAAAAGCCTCCTTTCAAAGGCTGCCATTCCCAGCTTCAGATTCACTGACCCATTGTTTTTTGTTGGTTTGTTTTTCTAGACAATCTGTCAGGCTTGACTCACCTGCCTTTGAGCGTGAGGATTCAATTCTGGAGCATTAAATACCTCAAAGGTGGGAAGCCCTCCATGTTCTCCAAAGGGACTTAGCTCAGATACTGGGGAACCAGGGTTCCACTGGAAGAGAACACCATGCTGTAGAGCTGCCCTAAGGCTCGGTATACACGAGGCAGGTAAGTCGACTGCAGATATGCAATCCTAGCTCCAGCAGTTGTATAGCTAGAATCAACTTATCTGCAATCGACTTATGTGGTTGTACTCGCGATAGCAAGGAGTACAGCGGGTGACTGCTGACCCGGATAGGTCAATTTCACGCGGCTCCACCAGGCGCGTGAAATCGAACCCCAGAAGATCGACCCTGTGTGGGTCAATCTTTCAGGTAATGTAGATGCAGCCTAAAGTAATAAGCTGTAGTGGTGGCAGGTCTTGTGTCTCTCTTCCGTGTTTGTGCAGCAGCTAACACGATGGGATACTTGGCACTAAGACAAACAGTAAGAAGGCCAGTGCCCTTTGGGATAACGGAGCTGTCACGGTTTCAGGGTAAGTGCCCCTTTATTTTCCCATCCGTGATCACTCCCTTGAGGTTTCAAGCTCCCAGCTATCACTGTTCTTGGATGGAGACCCACACCTCACCCTGCCTCCTCCCCACAGCAGAGCCTCATTTACTTTAGCAAGGAAAAGGGACCCGAAAGGGGTTATAGTTATGGAACCCTTAAGGCTGCCACATAACGGCATCACAGTGGAGATCAGGCCCTTAAAAGACGTGCTGTTAAAGCGCTCTCATGAATCCGCCCTCAGCCTGACTGCAGAGGGCCCCCTGAGCACTCCAGATGTCTCCTCTTCCGCAATTTCATTCAGAAAGCTGGGATCAGTTTACTGAGTGCCTCCCTGATTCCCCTAAGGGATGAATCTTCACCTCTGCCCTTTAAAACGCAGCTGCACAGCTGGGACTTGCACGGGGCGTCGGGATGAACATCTACAACAACACCCACCTGTGTCTCATTGCTCCTGTCGCCTCTGAGGCTCCCAAAACGCTCCACGCACACAGACCGACTCAAAAGCGTGAATTACAATCCCCCACGACTCTGGGCTGCTCGCCTTTACGCTGCGGCTTATTGCCGTGCAATCGGCTTGCGGTATATGCAGCGCAACCATTCATTTTAACTCAGCCGCTGGACAATTAGATCTGCTAAAGGGGCCAGATCAGTTCTGGTGTAAACAGGTGCAAATGCACTCAAATCAGGCTTCCAGGTCAGGGCTTTGGTGGCAGTGTAAGACTCCCGGATGGTGTGTCTGCTCGTCTTCTGGCTGGCCCTCGGTGAAGAGCCTCTCCCTGCATCCCCGCATAGCCTGGTTATGAACCACCAACTGTTGAAGGGAAGGCAGAGGGCAAGGGAGGAAGCGTGCCGAGGCGCGTCTGAGCTGTTAGCACGTCTGACCTTGAGCCCCCGGGGCGGCAGACATGCCTAGTTCCTGGCCTTAGGAAGGAGTGTTTTGGACTCGCCACATATCTGGGCCTTTGCCCTTCAAGGGGAGGGGTTTAGGGAGACCCAGGCCTTCCCTTTCCACAGAGTCCCAGGCCAGCGCCCTGTGGGAAGTAACACCAGCAGGGTCTTCCCTGCAGAGCATCTGAGTCTGCCACCAAGGACTGCTCTATGCTCCTCAGGTGGGGCCTCTATAGTCCAAACAGTCTACAGGGTAACAAAAAGCCCAGCTGAGCAGGGTTTCCTGCTGGTTCTCCACACGGGTGATGGCTGGAGAAGGCCCCTCTTGGGGTCAGCTTTCTGCCTTCCTTCCTTCCCAGGTGAGGGTGCGCCTCTCCTGCTCCCTGCCCATCAGTCCTTTCCCTGAGCTGCTCAGCATGCGTGGTAGACCTCATTGGGGCTACCTGGGCCCAGGGTTGTCTTCAGGGCGCTGCAGGCCCAGTGTGGAGTCTGCACACCCCATCACAGAGGGGCTGCAAAGGAGATCACAAGCCTAGTCTACAGGAGAGGTCCTTGGTATCGGGTTGTACCTTCTCTTGTTGGGGGTCTCCTGCTTGCCTTCTGATCTCACTGATTCCCCGAGTCCTCCCTTGCTGGGGTGACCTTTGCAGATTAGTTCCAGTGTACCTTGCATTTCTACAGCACCAGCTATCCCAAAGCCACCCCAAATGCCTTACAAACAGGTGCAACTGTGACACATGGTATGAGCCCACTTTCTGTTCCGGCCCTATATGGCTTCCACTTACTGCCGGTCACAGCATTACAGCCCGAGCGCTCCCTTTCCACTTAGGCGAGCCGAGACCGGCTGATGCCTTGTTTCCTGCTCAAGGCACTCTAATAAGAACATGTGATAAGGCTGGCACAGATTACCTCCCCTCTGAGGCAGGAGCAGATGTAGAAGAAGGTATTGTAGGGTAACTCACAGAGTTCTCCTGGCTTGCTGCTATGGTAGTTCTGCCCCTTACTCAGCCTCGTAGCAAAGCCACCAGCTAGTCCTATACTTAAGAGATCACAGGGGAATGAAACTACCTTGTTGAAGCTTTGCCTTTGACCCTGCAGCTCAGTATAGAGCAGGAAATGAAAAAGAATGTGGTGTCCAGCCAAGGACGCAGAAAGAATTTAGCCAGGCACAAAGGCCAGGAGTCCCGCGCTAGGCTCCTAGTTAGTCAACAGCTCGATTGTCGGGAGCGCTAAACACAACCAACAGTTCCCATGGAGCCCCTAGCCCTCTCTCAGCATCACTCGCCGAAGCCAACTAACACGTTTAGCTAATATTCAACTTATTCTTTTGCTATTTTGGTTTCTGGCCCTACATCATGGTCACCGGTGTTCACTATGTTAGGTGCCCAGTCACTCCCAGCTTTTGCTGTGGAAACGAAAACAAAGAAATCCTTAAGCCCCTCTGGCCTTTCCACATTTTTTCTGATTGTTCTCACCTCTTTGTTGAGAAATGGGCCTACCCAGTCCTCGGTCTTCCTCTTGCTTCTAATGTACATGTAGAATGTTTCCTTGTTACCCTTTATGTCTCTAGCTAGTCTAAATTTGTTTTGTGCCTTGGCCTTTCTAATTTTGTCCCTGTGTTATTTGGTTATGTTCATCTTTGACGTGTAATTTGACCTAGTTTCCAATTTGTGCAGGACTCCTTTTTGATTTTTAGATCATTCAAGATCTCCTGGTTAAGCCAGGGCGGCCTCTTGCCATACTTCCTATCTTTCCTACACAGTGGAACGATTCGCATTTGCACCCTTAATAAAGTCTTTGAAAAACTGCTGACTGTCTTCAATTATTTTTCTGCTTAGACTTGCTTCCCCTGGGATCTTACCTACCAATTGCCTGAGTTCACTAAAGTCTGCCTTCTTCAAATCCAGCATCTTTGTTTTGCTGTTCTCCTCCTCCGGTTCCTTAGACTCATGAGCTTTATCATTTCCCGATCACTTCCACCCAAGCTGCCTTCCACTTCCAAATTCTCAGCCACTCTGTACTCTGCCAGAGAAGAACAGTGTGGCCTTGTTGCAATAGAGAATCAGGCCCAGAGTTAGCCCTTGTATTCCTGGCACCACTGTGATTGTTCTTGAAGCTGGCCTCATCAAATCGAGATCAGCTCCGTGCACACACATGCTACAATCACAGGATTTGTGCTGTAATGTTTATCAAGTGAGACGATCTGGTGTAGCAGTTAGCAAAAAGGATCAATTCCTGTCCTGAGTTCTACACTAGATGAGACTCTGGGTGTCATTTATGGCAGCATTCAGCCTGCATAAATTCTGCTGATGTCAATAGTTACACTAAGGATGGATTTGCCCCTCTGTGTTCTAAAGATAAATTTTGACTGGATGACGCACATGTGAATCAGCCTCTGTGGTCTGAGATCACACAGGTTTCTGATACCGTAACAGAGACGCTACAACACGCATGGACTAAGGCCCTGTCGAGATCGTTCAGGTGAAAAGAGTGACAAAAATCTCCTGATGCGGTGACTGTCTAAGGGCCAGATCCTCAGCTGATGTGGATTGGCATAACTCCACCACAGTTGACAGAACAGTCAATTTTCTAGCAGCTGAGGATCTGGCTCTAAATGGGCTTGATTGGAACTTTACTTGCTACAGTTCAGGCTGAAACAAGTTCTGTGGGGTTTCTCGTAACGTAAGCTACAGAGAAAGAAGAACGGTAATGGAAAGAATGACGCAATATTTGACTGGAGTGATGAATGAGGTCTACAAACATACTCTCCATATAACACTCCACGCCATGACTCCTCACTCCCAGACACATTGTAGTGTTATGTTTCCTTTAAAGAAACAAGGCTTATGATCAGTCACTCCGTTGCAGCCACAGAAGAGGAGGAGTAAGCTTGAGCTCTCCTTTGTGCTCTGTGTCTTCTGGGCCTTGCAACGCTCTGCCTGGGCTCAGGTGTAATTCAGAGCAGCCCCAGGGCTGTGCTAATGCACGCTGCTTGCCATAATCTTTGGAAATGAGGAATAGCCATATAGTATCACGTCCCAGCTATGTATCAAACACAGCCCAGTTACCAGCCCACTCCAAGTAGCGGTGTCGTGTTGCGAGCAGGGCCAGAGTAGATTTCTTATACTTACTCTTCACCAGCCAGGATCGCTGCCTGAATGGGGCTGTTGTCAGGGGGGCAGTTCCACCCACTCTGCCAGAGAAAAATAACATGGCCTCGTGGCAGTAGAGATTCAGACCCACAGTTAGTCCTTGTACATGTTTCAATTGATAAGAACAGGGTTCAGTGAAAACCTTCTAGTTTTAAGATTCACTCCAGCTGAATGTGATTGTGAAATACACACCGGTTAAAATAGAACCAGCCATCGGATGAGCCAGTTAATTATCTGCATTCAAACTTATCCGATAATGATTTCCCAGGGTGGCAGAATTAAAGGTTAACCAGTCCCCGGCGAGGGAAGTGACCATGTCAGACAAGGGCTGTACGAGAGGCAACGTCAGAAAAATAACCTTCCAAGTGAAAATTCGCAGCAAAGATGGAAAGGGGGCGGAAATAAAGCTTGTGAATGCTGAGTGACTTGACAGTTGGATTCCAAGACATCTGTAGGTATTTCAAGAGCAACTCACATCACATCCAGGGTGTGTGAGGGTTCCCCCCAAGGGAATAAAGGGTAGATAATTAGCACAGAAAAAAAAGACAAGTTGAATAGTGGATTAATACAATCTCTAAATGAGGTTGATTAGACTGTAGAACAGACTTAGCTGAAGGGCCTGATCTGAAGTCAGTTGAAACTGAGGGGACTCTTTCCATGGGGCATTTTGGATCTGGGCATATTTAAAACCGGAATGAGCAAATATAAGAGGAGAGGACAAGCCTGCGCTGGCAGGGGTGATGCGCCAGATGATTTAACGGCGCTTTTCTCTATAAAAACAATGACGAGACCTGCAGCACTGTAAAGGCTAGGCGAAGTCTAGACAAGCTGATGAAGTGGGGTTTTGCAGGTGAGTCTCAAGCTGCCCTGTGGCTCCTCAGAGACTAACAAATCTATAAGGTCATGAGCTTTTGTGAGGTGAAACCCACTAAATCTGTTCATTTTTCAAGTGCCACAGGATTCTGCCGTGTTACAAAAGCAGACTAATACAGCCGCCCCACTGATTGTTTTCTCTGTAGTCACTCAGACTCCACGAATGAAAAATGAAAAATGTCAGTTGCATGTAAACCTTTTTAAAAGCCCCACAGGGAAAATATATCCACCTTAAGTTAGGAAAACATTTTCCCAGTGTTGCCCAAGAAATCGGAAAATGACCAGCAGAAACAAATGGCAGACTGGCCTGACACTATGTAACACATTGGATTAAGCTTGTCCCTGGTGTTACTCCACTGCTTTCAGAATTGGACTGGGAATTAAAGGGGCCCCTTGCGGCTTGGCTCAGGATTCAAACCAATCCTGGGGGGGTCTCGTAGGATGGGAACCCACCACGAAGGGCAAGAGATTAGAACATGCAAACAGAGCTCTGAGACACAGGACCCTCATTGGAGCCGAAACCACAGTGAGTCCCTGTTGGCCAACCCGAGATCTGATAAAGTGGGTCTTTGCCCACAAAAGCTTATGATCCAAAATATGTTAGTCTATAAGGTGCCACAGGACCTTATTGTTGTTTTTGAAGATACAGACTAACTTGGCTACCTTTCTGATACCAGGACCAACAGAGAAATACTTCCTGAAGAATCCCTGCCGGACTGTATCTGTAAGGAATGTGCTAGCAGGAACTCAATGCTGCTGAAGGCTGGGAGGAATGTGTCTCCCAGAGATCATCTGCATGAGAATGCAAAGGAGTGCATATGTGATACCTTGCAAACAGACTGATGGGTAGCAAGGAAGCAATGAGGTTTTGTCTATTGTAAACACTGTTGTAAAATCACAATTTATGCTAACACTCAGTGTGAGAATTGTGAAATCTCACCAATGCTCCAAGTCGTTGTGGGGGGACAGGGCACTCATCATAACTGCGTAAGACATGGATTACACAGGGCTCCCCTGGTTTAAAGCATTGTAAAGAGAAAGGGAGGGACATGGGTTGAGCTGGTTAGCTGAGTTCCTTGGCCCTGCCTAAGCCTTGGCCCTATAGCTATAAGCCTGGTTTGACTAACCAGCCCACCTGTTAAACAATGGAGCTGGATACTAGTGGTTGTATCTTGTATGAGACTCTACTTTGGCAGGGTGGCAGCTACAGGGTGGCAGCTAAGGCCACTAAGAGCTGAAATCACAGGGATTTGTCTCCGGCCAAACCCACAGCGGATGGCTTGACTGACAGCGGGCTGGTAGGAACAGTGGTGGATGGATGGTTTGACCAGTGGATGTCTGGTAGGAGGAGTGGCGGACAGCTGGTAGCAGCAGTGGATGGACGAACAGCGTGACCGACAGACAGCTGATAGGAGCAGCGGCGGGCGGACAGTGCGACTGGCGGATGGCCAGTGTGGCAGCTGGCAAGGAGCAAGCAGAACGCCGGACCAGCGCAAAGGTGGCATTGCCTCAGGTTCCACAACGGAATGCATCAGCATGAGATGTCAGTGCCCACACAGACTGGACCGATTTGTAAGTGGGGCATTTGAATTGGGGGTACGGAGAAAGTTGGGCATGGGGACTGGCCATTTACAGGATTGGACTGGTGAGCCTGAGAGGCCAAGGACATTGCTCAATGCATTTGAGCTGGGACAGTTACTTGAGGACTGGTTATGAACTCTGGGCGTGGTGTTTTCCCAACCTGATGCTAATCGACCTTTCTGCCTCTTTATTAAATGTTCTTTTCTACACTCAGATGCTGCGCTGGCGAGTGGGGAAGCATTGCCTCTCCGAGGCACCCAGGGGTGTATGGATTCCCCAGGCTACTGGGTGGAGGCTTGAGCCGGTTCTGTGTGAGATGGATGAAGAGGAACCCCTAGATATTGAACCCGGCCCTGGTTGCTGCCAACTCCTTCTGGCAGAAGGGTTACAGAGTTCAGACGCAGGGCATGTGAGATCCAGAAACTTTGGAAGCTGTGGTTAGTTGTAGGAAGGTTTATCAGCACAGTTGTTCATATTTGATAACTTTACTTGTGCTTTACTACACCTAGTCCAGATTTTTGTTAAAAAAATAGAGAACAATCCTTTTTTTTTTTTTGTATTTTTTGTCTTCTTCTGAAAATTTAACAGATATTGATGAAAAATGAAACCCCACAAAACTGAAGTTCTCTTTTTGGATGCTGAATGTCACTAACCTCCTCTGCTCACCCTACATCACTCCACAAAAAATCCAAGTTTCCTTTGAGAATTCCTAAACCAATATTTTCACTCAACTATTTGTGAAAATAAAAAAAAAATCGAATCTATGTTGAAAATTTTCCACAGAAAATATTGATGTTTTTCCAACCAGCTCTACTTGTTACCTATTAAATTAAATGTGGAGATACACATCTCGTAGAACTGGAAGGGACCTCAAGAGATCACTGTGTCCAGTCCCCTGCCCCACAGGAGTTAATCTGGCTTGAGGGAAGCCCTGAACTTCACTCCCCCTCACTGCTTGTGGTGCTGGAGTGTGAGGTGTTGTCAGTGAGGGTTTTTTTGGGTTTTATTTTATGTGGCCCCTGACTGATTTTTCTGTGAGTCAGTGGCCCCAGTCCAGAAAAGGTTCCCTCACCCCAGTTTATTGCTTTAAAACAGGAAAGGTGGACTAGGCCAGCGCTCTGAAAAAGAGTATTGGGTGTTCATTGCTTTAGCTACATCTACGCTAAAGCGATCCGTCAGCAGACGTTCCAGCTTTCAACAAAACTTCTGTCAATAGACGGCAAAGCAGAGCAAAAAAGTGACCCAGACTGCCTGGCCTCTCTCTTGACAGAACAGTCAACTGGAAGCACAGCAGAAAGAGCTGCCCTGTGACCCAGAAGCCCCCTCTGTCACCAGAGGACCCCCTGCTGCGTCCACATGGCTCTTTTCTCGACCGATTCTGACCGCTGTGGAAGGCTGTTGACAAAAGTGCCCCGTTCTCTCGACTTGTTGTCAACAACGCATGTTTAGCGTGGACGCTCCGTGAGTTTTCTCGACAAAACTCTCTAGTGTAGACGTCGCTAGAGTGTTTCGGTAAATTATTTGGTATTAAATTTCCACTGATCCAGCTTCACGCTGACGGATGACGTCTGCTGGCCTCAATCACACCTTACGGCTTTTTCCTCCTCCTGTGGCACGATGCCTCAGCATGCAACAGGATGCAGGGAAGACGCTGTCTCGTTTCTCATAGGATGCAAAACTTACCCCCTAAGTGGAGATTAACTGAATAACGTGCAAACTTTGCGACGGGGCTTGTAAAATGGGGTGACTAATCCCAGCTGGTGAGGATTAATGCTTTGTGCTGTGGGAAATCTGCCAGAGATTTCAGTTGTAGGCTGTAGCGTATTATGGGCGTTGTGTCCCTGCCATAGGGTGACCATGACGGGGAATTCTTTAATGCCCCCGTTTAGGGTGCAGTCTAATGCTCTGATGGGGGTGGTGTGTGGGGCAACACTGTCACTCTCCCGTCTTTTGCATAGAGGCCAGAAGTGCTGAGATCAGGCTGCACCCGCGTTACTTCTGAGGAAGCTGAGGTTCATGTTCTGTTCTGCTCCCAGGGGAAAGTCCCTATGTGGCCTTGCAGGTCAACACACCTGTACCCAGCGCCGCTCCAGAAAGGCAACACCAGAGGGCACAGCCCTGGCTGAGCCGAGGAGCCCTGCGAGGGCCCAGAACCGGGTGGTAGAGCCCTTGCAGGACTATGGGAGCTCCCAACTAAGGCCTTGCCTTCACAGAGCACGCTAGGCTGCCCCCTCTGGTGGCCCCAGGAGCCAGCCACATGGCCTCCCCTCCGCCCACCAGTGATCCACCACCATGCAAGCCTAGGTGCACACAACAAAGCTTATTCCACACACAAATGGAAAAATTGGAGGGAACTGTGGCCAGCTGGACATGCCAGCCCATGGGGCAGAAGCCACCAGAGAAGACAGAGAAGTTTGTACAATTCTGACTGGGCTTTTGAACCTCTGCATTCTTTTAGCCACTCCTCATTTCCATCTCGTTCCTCAGCCTGCTCCACTTCTGCTCCTCTCCCCCTTCCCCGCATCACTTCCCCATTAGCTTATCCCCGCCTAACGACCCTCCTCAAAAGCATGAAACTTCCACGACATTTGCCACCACCACTCTGCAGACATGTCCTACTTCTCCTCCTCCCTGGCTCTGTCTGCTCTATTCTGCTCTTCAGGGGAGGGACCTTCTGGTTTTACTGAGCACACAGAGGTCCCGTTCCTGTCTCGTTCTTAAGCACAAAGATAATAAACATGATTGATCACTGAGAGAAGACGTTTGGCCTGCAGCTTTCACATGAGTTAGCAGGCAGGTAACGGCAGAATCTAATCTTCAACTCATCCTGAGTGTGAAAAGTTGTGCGAGAAGTTGCTGCATCCTAGTTGGTCAACAACATCTCTCTTTTCTTGGTGCAGGGAAGCCATGTCCCCACTATGCGAAGCGTGCGGGCGGCCCCCCTGGGAGAGTTTCAGGTGTCACCCAACTGATTAGCAAAGCACCCCCAGCATCCACCATTGGCAGCGCGTGTTTCTGCTGGTGGTGCACTTCCATGCAGGCCTTGGTGTGCATAACAAAATTTATTCTATCCATGGATGGATAAAAATAGAGGAAACTTTGCCGGGAAGGTGTGAATGAGCAGGAGACCGCAGCTGGCGGTGCGTTGGCAGAGGTCAGAGAGTGGCCCAGATGGGGAGGTCAAGGCCGGGAGTGCTGTAGGTCAGGACTGAGGTGTATTTACACTGGCAAAGAAACCAAGAGCAGTACAGTAGGTGCCCATAGCTATGTCTACATGTGAAGCCTACATCGAAGTAGCTTATTTCGATTTGGAGACATCGAAATAGGCTATTTCGATGAATAACGTCTACACGTCCTCCAGGGCTGGCAACGTCAACGTTCAACTTCAACGTTGCGCAGCACCACATCGAAATAGGCGCAGCGAGGGAACGTCTACACGCCAAAGTAGCACACATCGAAATAAGGGTGCCAGGCACAGCTGCAGACAGGGTCACAGGGCGGACTAGCGCTTCCGGGGCAGCAGCTAGCCGCTCCCTTAAAGGGCCCCTCCCAGACAAACTCAGCCTGCACAGCATGCGGTCTGAGAAGCCATAGGCATGCAGACCCCGGGCGACGCAGGCATGGACTCCCAGCAGCAGCAGCAGCAGCAGCAGCAGCCAGAGGTCCACCCAGCCCTCCCAGCAGGAGCAGGGCTCGCCCTGATCCATGCCATGCGGGAGGCAGCTGAGCACCTCCTTGCTACACCGGAGGAGGAGCTGTCCCCAGGGCAGCAGGGCTCAACCCCCAACCCTGCAGCACCCCGCCCCCCCCGCCTCACACGCCGGCGGCTGTGGAGCTACCCCACCAGCACCGACTGGTGGGAGCGGCTGGTGCTTGAGGAGTGGGACGACGACCGCTGGCTCAGGAACTTCAGGATGAGCCGGCAGACATTTCTGGAGCTGTGCCAGGGGCTCACCCCCGCACTCAGGCACCAGGACACTGCCATGCGGCGTGCCCTCCCTGTGGAGAAACGGGTCGGCATCGCTGTCTGGAAGCTGGCCACTCCCAACAGCTACCGATCCGTGGGACAGCAGTTTGGTGTCGGCAAGGCCACCGTCGGGGCTGTCCTCATGGAGGTAAGAGGACCCACGGGGGGAGGGCAGGGCAGGGGAGGGGGGCCCGGGCAAAGGAGGGCAGGGGAGGGCAGGGCAGGGCCACAAACACCCTGCTCACCCCTCATTGGTGCTCTCCTATGTGCTTTCCCTGCAGGTCGTGCGCGCCATCAACGCCATGCTCCTCCACAGGCTCGTGAGGCTGGGAGACCCAGATGCCACCATCGCAGCTTTTGCCACGCTGGGCTTCCCCAGTTGCTTCGGGGCTCTGAATGGGACTCACATCCCCATCCACGCCCCGCATCACAGTGGAGGACGCTACATCAATCGCAAGGGCTACCATTCTGTGGTCCTCCAGGCCTTGGTGGACAGCCGGGGCCGTTTCCAGGATGTTTATGTGGGCTGGCCTGGCAGCACCCACGACGCCCGGGTTTTCCGGAACTCGGGCCTGTGCCACCAGCTGGAGGCGGGGACCTACATCCCCCAGCGGGAGATCCCTGTGGGGGACACCACCATGCCCCTCTGCATCATCGCAGATGCGGCATACCCCCTCCGGCCCTGGCTCATACACCCGTACACGGGCCATCTCTCCGCCAGCCAGGAGTGCTTCAACCAGTGCCTGAACCACACGCGCCAGGTGGTGGAGCGCTCATTTGGCCGCCTGAAAGGGCGCTGGAGATGTCTCCTCACCCACCTGGATGTGGGCCCCAACAACATCCCCCAGATTGTGGGTGCCTGCTGCGCCCTGCACAATTTGATGGAGAGCAAGGAGGAGACCTTTTATCAGGGCTGGGCTGTGGAGGCCGGCAGGGCCGACGTGCAGCCACCCGCTGCCCCCAGTCGGCAGGTGGACCCCGAAGGGACCCGGGTCCGGGAGGCCCTGCGGGCCCACTTCGATGATGAGGCCGCAGGGTGAACTCTGCCAGGCCCCCCACTGCCCACCCCTTCCTCCACAACACTCCCTGCCCCTACGCCCACACCATGGAGCACCCAACCGCACCCCGCTCCCACTTTTCCTGGACAAATGACAGGACGCACTTGTGGCTGAACTTAAACTGCTTCTTCTTTGAGAACTTTTTTTTTTAACTATAAATATATAAAACAAGAACAAACTATATACAAGACCTCTTCTAACAAAAGTATTCTGTACAAATAAAACAATAATAAAAAAGATTGCACAAAGCGGAGACGTTGGTCAATAAAAAGAAAACCAGGGATGATAAGGAAGGAGAGAACTATTTACATGGGGGGGACGGGGCAAAGGGGGGGCACAAATATAAATGAAATGGGTCAATAAAACAATCCTCTTTTGTGACATAACTATATACAAGGGGGGGGGGCGACGTCCCGGGTCCCACACCCCTAAAGTCCGGCACTGGGGGTGGGCGGCCGGGAGCCCTGCCTTGGCCGCAGCCCTGTCCGGGGCTGGCTCGGGGCCGGGCGGACCGGAAGATATGTCCGGCGAGTCTCAGCTGGCTCCAGGGGTCCCTCAGTGGTCCGGCCCTCGGCAGCGGGTGGCCGGGCGACGGCGGACGGGATGGCGACGTGCGGAGCAGGAGGTGGTGCAGTAGGTGGAGCAGGCAGGGCGGGCGCTGCAGCGGCCGGCGTGGCATGGGGGACCAGGTAGTTCACAAGACGGTTGAATGTCTCCATGTAGGCCCCCCCATGCCTCTTGGCGCCAGGCCAGCGCCCGCTCCTGCAGGTCCAGGTGGCGTTGGTCCACCCGCAGGCGCTGCTCCGAGACCTCCAGCTGCTGGCGATGGATGGCCAGCAGCTGGGGGTCCGTCGCCGTTGGGTGTTGTTGCGGGGTCCGCCATCTAGCCCGCCGTGGGGCCGGTCGGTCCTCCGCCAAGGGGCTTGCCTGGAGCGATGGCCCCGGAGGGGTCTCCGGAACAACTGATGCCTCACCGGCGCTCTCTTCCGGCCCTTCCGATGGTGCAGGTGCGGGACACAGGAGAGGAGGGGGGGAAGAAGAATGGAGACAGGCGTTAGTGTGGGCCCCGAGCCGTGGTCCTTGTCCCCCCACCCCTGTGCTGCAGGTTCCCCATCCCCGTCCCCGGGAGATGCTGCTGTGATGGATGGGGTTCAGGGGTCCCCCTGCACTGCACCCCGTCCCCTGGCGGGAGTGACTCTCACTTCACTCAGCAGGGTCTGACAGGAGAGGTTTCTTAGGCCACAGATGCCCAGTTTCTCCCAGGAGTGACAGCACAGCAGTCAGAGACGGTCCTTCCAACCCGTCCTGGGGAGAAGACCCCAAGGGGTGCCCCTCTGGGGTGTAGCTTTCCCCCTCCTCAGGCTGGCTGCCTTCCAGCTCTCCCTTCCCCTAGCCTCTACCTGCGGCTCCCCCCCCGATTGAAAGCCAGCTCGGCTCCTCCCTCCTCTTTGTTCAGGGCAGAGATGTCACCTGCCAGCTGTAGCCCCAGGATCATCCTTTGCCCCTGGGAGCTATTCAGCTTGTTGCTCATATCTAGCCTGAGTCTCCCTTTTGCACTCCCCCCACTCCATCACATGCTGCTGCTGCTGCTGCTGCTGCAGGGCGTCCCACCCCCTCCTCCCGGGGGCCCCTCGAGGTTCCGCTCCCCACTGCCCCGGGGATGGGGCATGGCACTGTCGTGCTGGGGGAGGGGGCAGGGGCTGATGCACTCCTGTGAGGGACATGGCCCTGCTGTCCTTGGGGCCATGGCCATGTGGGCATGTGGGGGGCCCTGGGCACATATCTATTCCCCCCGCCCCTCAACCCCGGGGGTGTACACCAGAGGAGGGTACATACCTGTCGGTCCACTCCCATGGTCCGGAGATCCCTGGGGGGGGGCAGACGCCCGGCTGCTGCTCCGGGATGGCAGGAGGAGGATCTGCAGCCTGGACTCTGCAGAGGAGGAGCCCCCCTCCTCCTCCTCCTCCTCCTCCTCCTCCTCCTGCCGCGATGTCCCGGGGGTGGGCTCTGGGGGGCACCCCCGGGGTGCGGGGCTTACCTCCGGGGTGGACTCCGGCTGAAGGGCCTGCTGGGGCTCGTCGGCCGAGGTATCAAAAGTGGCCAGAGGGGAGGAGGTGTGCCGGGGGCCCAGGATGTCCCTGAGCTCCATGTAAAAGGGGCAAGTGACGGGGGCGGCCCCAGATCGGCCGGCCGCATCCCGGGCCCAGGAGTAACCCTGCCGCAGCTCCTTCACCTTACTCCTGACATGATCAGGAGTGCGGGCAGGGTGACCCCGGGCGGCCAGGCCATCGGCCAGCCGAGCGAACGCATCCGCGTTCCACCTCTTGCTCCCCATTACCTGGAGCACCACCTCCTCGCTCCAGAGCCCCAGCAGGTCCCGCAGCTCAGCCTCCGTCCAGAAGGGGCCCCGCTGCGGCCTCCCAGCCTGGCCGCCAGGCTGGCTGGCCTGGCTGCTCTGGCTCCCCTGGGGGGGGCTCCGCTGGGGGGGCTGCCAGGCAGCCGTGGCAGGTGCTGGCCCTGTTCTGGGTGGCTGAGGGACGTGCAGGCTGGCCGCGTGTCTAGGCTGCCGTCTGCACGTTCCGTCAGCTTCCTGCACAAGAAGGGAGGGGGAGGGGACCTTTAAGGGGCCGCTCCACGTGGCCACCATTGAGCTGAGGGACTGGAGAGAGCGTCTCTCAACCCCTCAGCTGATGGCCGCCATGGAGGACCCCGCAATTTCGACATTGCGGGACGCCCAACGACTACACGGTCCCAGGGCGCTATTCCTATCTCCTGATGAGGATAGCGGCTTCGACGTCTCGCTGCCTAACATCGAAGTTAACTTCGAAATAGCGCCCGACACGTGTAGCCGTGACGGGCGCTATTTCGAAGTTAGTGCCGCTACTTCGAAGTAGCGTGCACGTGTAGACACGGCTCATGTGGGACAATGGAACCGACAGACCATGCCTGCATTCTCAACCTCATTTTTAACACTGGGTCTGCAATCTTACTGGAGTAGCAAATTGAAAGGGAAAAAAAAATATGCTAATAAAACCAGAATGAGTATCCCTAATGGCACAAAAATGGCCTTTTTCTTAGCAAGCAGTTCATGGGTTACAGGTGACCAGAACAACGGCCTCCCACCTCCGGCTTGCTCAACTTGGAGCCTACAAGTTCCAAGTTAGTATTTGTCTAAATGAGGGTCAGCAACCCCAAGACCAGCACACGAGCTGATTTTCATCGGCACTCAAGGTAGGAACTCAGCCCCACTTCCTTGCCCCCCATGGAGCTGGGAGCTGCGCTGCCTGGGGATTAACAAAAGACCAGCTGCCAACTACCACCTAAACAGTAAAACTCTGCATCTTCTTTTATGTGTTAATGAAGCTGTTGTAAGTAGGACTATTGGCGGCTTTAAAAAGTATCAACAGCACTCAGACCGTATGTAAAGGTCAAGCGGTCAAATTTCAACGCGCCACCTCGGAAAGGTCAGTGACCCCAGACCAGACTCAAGCAACAACTTCCTCTGACATTTGCAAATTTCCCACGGTCTCCTCACCAGGTGCTCAGGTAGCTTCACAGCTCATTGGCTGTGAATAAAGGTGAGTTACATCAGTGAACTGTGAGACTGGTTATTGTACAACTGGAGATTTGTGCTCTGGCCCTCCAAGCAGGTTAGAGTGAGAGGGTTGCTCGACCGTTCTGACCCATTTCTGTGCAATGAGGCCCAGTCTAGGGCTTGTGAGCCACAGCACGACAGGAGTCTTCCCACTGGAAGTTGAAAGGTCTTTGCATCAAAAAGCATGCGAATGTCTGTGCTTGAAAAAAAACAGAGTACCATTTCAGGGTGTATCTACACAGCGATGTTATTTTGAAATAACAGCTGCCATTCTGAAATAACTTTGCAAGCGTCTACACAATGCAAGTGCTATTTTGAAGTAATAATAATAATAATTAATAGTGTGTGACTTATTTCAAATTTGGTAACCCTCATTCCACAAGGAATAGTGCTTCTTCTGAAATAGATACAGACAGGGACGTAGACAGGAAATGGGGGCTAAATCGGCCCCACCCACCCCTCAGCCTTACCCATCCTTGCTTTATTCCGAAATAAAACTGTTGTGAAGTCAAGGTATTTCTGGTTAGAGCCTGTGCAACCAGTGCTTCTAGGGCGTCTAATCAGAAATAGGCTTTATTGTGTGTAGACACACTACTTCAAACTAAACTTTGCTTATTCTGGGGCTTCCTTTTCTTGTGGACGTGTTATTCCATAATAATATTTTGGACTCATAACTCCGCAATAAAATATTCCGGAATAATTTTGCTGTGTGGACAGACCCTCGCTAATTTCACAACTGTAGCAAATGGGGGCAGAGGCTCTGAAGACCGTATCTTCTGGGTGTGTTAGTTTTATGTGGAAATAAGCACAGCTGTGATTGGACTGATCCAAGGAAGGTTTCATGCTTTAGTTAGATGAGAAAATGTTCAGCTGCATGTTGTGAGTGTGTGTGTGAGTGTGTGTGTGTTGTCTCTCTGGGTATGTTTCCCTCACAAGCGCACATTAACCTTCATCTCTCCCCCACACATAAGTGACTATCACTGCTCAGTTGTGTGCAGCAGTGTCCATGAGGCGCCAGCTATCACACAGAGAACTGAAAAGTGTGAGTAAGATGCACAAATCTGTGAACAGTAAACCCCCCAGAAGTACTTCTGCAATGAAATGGCTCTACATGTAGCTGGAGCTCCAGCCCTGGGGATTTTACAACAGTGTTGCATTTTACACAAGTAGTTTTGTTTTACTTCATAGCAATGATGAGCTTATCACCAAGCACGCTCCAAAGCTTACTCTTATTACACCAATTTTCCACATGGGGAGACTGAGGCACAGAGAGAGGCCCTGACTTGCCTGGGGTCAACCAGCAGGCCAGAGTGCACACTGGATCCCAGGTCTCTCCCATCAGTGCTCCGTGTCTCTCAGTGGCACGGCCCAGGTTTAAACCACCTGACAATGTCTGATTTGCATCACTTGTGCAGTGTATATCGTGGTCCGATTTCGAGCTAAACTATTGAGCTGTGTACTCCTTTCCTTTGTGAATAAGCACTAAAGCAGCAGGAACACCATTTTAGTCAATTACTTGTCTATTTCCTTACACTGTAGTCTAGTGACAACCTGTTTAGTTTTGCCACAGGTCTCACAATTACAGGTTGAACCTCTCTGTTCCAGTACCCTCTCATCTGGCAACATCTGTAATCTGGCATGATTTTAGTTAGCCGGACAACCACTCATCATGGGCGTGGCCAAGTTTCCTGCGGTCCCATAAAGTTTGTTTCCAGCCACCTGTCCTGGCTCTCAGTGTTCTGGGCTGTTGTTTAGCTGTATCATAGAATCATAGAACACTAGGACTGGAAGGGACCTCGAGAGGCCATTGAGTCCAGCCCCCTGCCCCAATGGCAGGACCAAGTACTGTCTAAACCATCCCTGATAGACATCTATCTAACCTGTTCTTAAATATCTCCAGCGATGGAGATTCCACAGCCTCCCTTGGCAATTTATTCCACTGTTTGACCGCCCTGACAGTTAGGAACTTTTTCCTAATGTCCAGCCTAAACCTCCCTTACTGCAGTTTAAGCCCGTTGCCTCTTGTTCTATCCTCAGAGGCCAAGAAGAACAAGTTTTCTCCTTCCTCCTTATGACTCCCTTTTAGATACCTGAAAACCGCTATCATGTTTCCCCTCAATCTTCTCTTTTCCAAACTAAACAAGCCCAATTCTTTCAGCCTTTTTTCATAGGTCGCATTCTCTAGACCTTTAATCATTCTTGTCGCTCTTCTCTGGACCCTCTCTAGTTTCTCCACATCTTTTTTGAACTGTGGTGCCCAGAACTGGACACAATACTCCAGCTGAGGCCTAACCAGCGCAGAGTAGAGCGGGAGAATGACTTCTCGTGTCTTGTTCACAACACACCTGTTAATGCATCCCAGAATCATGTTTGCTTTTTTTTGCAACAGCATCACACTGTTGACTCGTATTTAGTTTGTGCTCCAATATAACCCCTAGATCCCTTTCTGCTGTAGTCATTCCTAGACAGTCTCTCCCCATTCTGTATGTGTGAAACTGATTGTTCCTTCCCAAGTGGAGCACTTTGCATTTGTCCTTATTAAACTTCATCCTGTTTACCTCAGACCATTTCTCCAATTTATCCAGATCATTTTGAATTTTGACCCTATCCTCAAAAGCAGTTGCAACCCCTCCCAACTTGGTATCATCTGCAAACTTAATCAGCGTACTTCCTATGCCAATATCTCAATCACTGATGAAGACATTGAACAGAACCGGTCCTAAGACAGACCCCTGAGGAACCCCACTTGTTATACTTTTCCAGCAGGATTGAGAACCATTAAGAACTGCTCTCTGAGTACGGTTATCCAGCCAGTTATGCACCCACCTTATAGTAGCCTCATCTAAATTGTATTTTCCTAGTTTTTTTATAAGAATCTCATGAGAGACCGTATCAAATGCTTTACTAAAGTCTCGGTAGACCACATCTACCGCTTCTCCCCTATCCACAAGGCTCGTTATTCTATCAAAGAAAGCTATCAGATTAGTTTGACAAGATTTATTCTTTACAAACCCATGCTGGCTGTTTCCTATCACCTTACCACCTTCCAAGTGCTTGCAGATGATTTCTTTAATTACCTGCTCCATTATCTTTCCTGGTACTGAAGTTAAGCTGACTGGCCCGTAGTTTCCTGGGTGATTCTTATTCCCCTTTTTATAGCTCGGCACTATATTTGCCCTTTTCCAGTCTTCTGGAATCTCTCCTGTCTCCCATGATTTTCCAAAGATGATAGATAAAGGCTCAGATTCCTCCTCTATCAATTCCTTGAGTATTCGTGTAATTGACCCCTCAATGTCTTCTCAGAGCTCAGCGAGCAGTGGGCGTGTCTGTAATGTGCTAGACAAGATTGACCTGTGGTTTGGCTAATTCTTTTATTCAGCACCAGTCAGGTCCTCAGGGTGCTGGACGAGAGAGGGTCCACCTGTGCTAGAAATGCAAAGTTTGGCCCTGGATCTGGATCCAACCTTCCCGAAAGTTTGCGGACTGTTGGGATATGGAGTTTCCTTTCCAGTCTATTTCCAGAGCGTTCCTGGCTATTAGCCCTGTGACAGAAGATGCATTGTGGTATCTATGACATTTCCCGGCAACGGCACCTTGCTGGTCCCTTGAGACATCAGTCCTGCAGGCCTTTGGGTGGAGACATTAGTGTCAGCCTGGAGAACAGCTTCACGCCCTGTTTCCAGGCTGCTACAAAAGAAGAGCTGTTCCCTAACATGTAAGCTACTTGAAGCCCTTCCTCTCTGCATGTCACAACAGTTGACGCCTGCTTGAACTGCACCTTGTGTTTTATGAATCATATGCAGCTCTCTCACCTTGAGTCACTCAGGAAAAGCTGTAAGAGGCAGAACATGACCTGCGGCACAGCCCGGCCCGTTTAAGTCTGACCACATCCTGATGCATCACCCTCCATCCTTGTGGCCAAACTTTTCTTTCAAGCGCTCAGCGTGCATCAGGATGGGTGAGGCTGAAAAATCTAGCCCGGGCGAATCCTCTGCACACATACAACACTGTGTCATGGCTAATTCCCCGCACGGTGATAGCATCAGGCTGAGTTCCCCATACCTGTGCCAGGGAGCAGTGCCTTTCCCAGCCTGCTCTTAAACAACATCGGCTGACTCCGAAACATTCTTCCTCCCTCCCTGAGGTTGGGCTTTCTTAACAAGGAATTAATGAATTATTATATTGGACTTGGGCTGCACCCCAAGGTTGGCTTGCTTCAAAGATTCCAGCCTCAGGACCAGCGTTCCCCTCTAAGTTTCTCCATCCGTGTGCAGAATAAATTTTGTTATGCGCCCTGAGGCGGGTGCAGCTGTGCACCACCAGGAGAGAAACACGCTGCCAGCTGTGCATGCTGTGGGCACGCTGCTAATCAGCTGGGCAGCAGCTGAATCTCTCCTGGGCAGCTGCCCAAGAGCTCAGCTTACAGGGAACATTCTCACCTCCGTCCTGTCTGAGAAGGTGACAAGCAGAAGCCTGAGTGAACCAGCAGAGCCCACTCGCTGCCAACCCAACCACAGGGCACTGGGCAGTGGGCAAACAGGCCCAGACTGTCACAGGAAGTGTATATCTGCACCTCTTGCACTGTGAAATACAGCATGGATGCAGTAGCCTACTGAGCGCGCACCGGTTCAGAATCCATTACCACAATGCCTGCTAATCCTTTCTTCTTGGGACTTTTCCAATTGGGAAACCAAGAAATCAAAATGTTCCCAAAAACAAAACTGAGTGCCTACGCTTCCTGCAGAGGTGCTCTTTGCCAATCAGAACTGATGCATGTTTTTCTAATGACCTAGGGAGGTGGTGATTGTTACCACTTCAGACATCAAGGGGGTGGGAGTTTCCTTCTAGAGAGAAAAGATGACATAGAGTGTGGGCTGAGATAGGCACCTTGGGAATTTGCCGTGCCTGAGACTTGCTTTACCTAATCTTAGCACACTCTGTCATCAATATGACACCATTCACTGCCCCTACAATCTGAAAAAAAAAGTAGATTTTAACCACCATGATTTGCTCATGATGAGCACGACCAGATGAACATTCAAAATCTGCTGGTCAAAGGATTAGCATATCACACAAACTGTTTGAATTCTACTCTGGTAACTATCTCTGGCTGCAGTCTATTGGGGTAATCCATTGCTTTATTGGGCCAAAAAAAATCTGATGTGGTTCAGCAAGGAGAAGTGTAGAGTCCTGCACTTGGGACGGAAGGATCCCAAGCATTGTTGTAGGCTGGGGACTGACTGGCTAAGCAGCCCTACAGAGGAAAGAGACCTAGGGGTTATGGTGGATGAAGGCTGGATATGAGTAAACAGTGTGCCCTTGTAGCCAAGAAGGCTAACGGCATACTAGGGTGCATTAGGAGGAGCTTTGGGAGCAGATCCAGAGAAGTGGTTGTTTCCCTCCGTTTGGCCCTGGGGAGGTCATATCTGGAATATTGTGCCCAGTGTTGCGTCCCCCAGTATAAAAAGGATGTAGATTTGCTGGAGCAGGTTCAGCGGAGGCCAACAACAATTATTAAGGGGCTGAAGCACATGACCTATGAGGAGAGGCTGAGGGATTTGGGCCTATTTCGTTTACAGAAGAGAAGACTGAGGGGTGATTTAATAGCAGCCTTCAACTTCCTGAAGGGGAGCTCTAAAGAGGATGGAGAGAAACAGTTTTCAGTGGTGACAGATGACGGAACAAGGAGCAATGATCTGAAGTTACAGAGGGAGAAGAGGAGGTTGGGATATTAGAAAAAGCTACTTCACCAGAAGGGTGGTGACGCACTGGAATGCGTTGCCTAGAGAGGTGGCAGAATCTCCATCCCTAGAGGTTTTTAAGTCCCAGCTTGACAGGGTCCCAGCTGGGATGACCTAGTTGGGGTTGATCCTGCTTGAAGGAGGGGGCTGGACTAGAGGACCTCGTGAGGTGCCTTCCAGCCCCAGGATTCTATGATTGCTCCTAAGACAGAATGTAGTGCAAGGAAGACTAGCAAGTGGTACAATGGCTGGGACTCTCTGGCTGTGGAAGGTGCAGCTGCTCCGTTAGCGGGAGAGAGAGAGAGAAGTTCGTAGAGCCGGCTGAAATTTTTCTGATTTCAAAATAGTGATTGAAAATTTTGTCAAAATGTCTCAATTCTATGGAAAAAAAAATCAAATTTCTCACTCTGAGCGGGAATTGTTTTTTCTTGCCTGGGTGTTTTTTTCATCACCCAACTATAAAGCTGGGCAAAAAGTTTCAAATTTCAGATTTTTGGCAAAACTGCCATATAAAAACCAGAAAAAAATTGAAACAGAAATTATGACTTCCCTTTCTGACACTTTCCAGTCAGCTGTAAAGTGCTGGTTCATTTGTGAATGAACCCCTGTCAGGGTGCCACCAGCCCTATGCATTACATACTGTATTACCAACACAACAAACAGATCCTTGTGTGAGAGGAATTCAAGACACCCCAGAAACACTGTGCCAGGTAGGAACTGATTGATTGACAGAGGGCACACACGTGCGTGATTTGATGTCCAGAGACCACTTTAAGGAATCTACCACTAACACACGACTACCTCTGGAAGGGAACTAGCACATAAAAGATGCAGATGGTTGGTTCAAGTCTGTGTTTTATATTTCCCTAAGTGGTAGCAGAAGGGGAGAGGTTATTAACTGCACCCCCACCCCTGGATGCTTGAAGTCAGTGAACAATATTCGTGGATTATATTGCAAAATAAACCTTGTCCCAGCCAAAAAGCACATGGACTCAGAGCAGATTCCTCCTCCCTGCACCCGCCGTCTCTAACACTTTCCCAATTTGGCTGATGTGAAACATTATAGTGAGCCATTCAATTGGCCCTTTGCGCAGAGTTCATTCTCAAAAGCCCCATTCCTTTTTTGGGCAATGTCCAAGCTCCTTGCCCTGTGTTTCCTCATCAGGGCATCTCTATATTAGATCGTTATTCTGGAAGGCCATTTCTATGCATGCCACTTGTTCTAAAAGCAGCATGCTAATGAGCAGCCCGGAAAATGCTAATGAGGCATGGATGTAAATTTCCGGTGCCTCATTAGCATACGGTCACATGAGTCGGAGTCTGGAAGAAGCTTTTCCGTGTAGAAGTGCGGCTCCAAGGGATTGCGCGGAAGGAATCCCGAAGATTTTCAGGAAGCTGGGGCTTCCGGAGGGAGGATTTGCTTCCGGGAGATCCCTGAGGGCTGCACTTCTATATGCCTGTTCTGGTGTCCACAAGAGCGTCTTCTGGACTCCAAATCACGTGACCGTATGCTAACGAGGTGCCAGAAATTTACATCCACACCTCGTTAGCATTTTCCAGGCTGTTCATTAGCATTCCGCTTTTGGAACAAGTGGCATGTGTAGAAACAGCCGAATTGTTCATTCCACAGTTACTACTCCAAAATAAGATGTTCTGGAATAATGCGTCCACACTACAGAGAAGCACCAAAATAAGCAAAACTCATTCCGAAATAGTGTGTCCATACACAAGACAGCCTATTTCAGATCAAGCACAGAAAAGATAGGCACACGCACCCAATGTTCTCTGTCTACACTGCAGCATTATTTCAGAATAAGCTATTCCAGAATAACTTATTTTCAGGTGCTACAGGACCTGCTTGTGCTTTTTCGGAAGCACCAGACTAACACAGCCACTCCGCTGAGATTATTCTGTATTGACTACACTACGCTTTTTGCCAAGGTAAAACGCTTCATTTGAGAAGCTCTCAGGAAGCCCATTTCCCATGAAAGCTCAGTGCCTAAGGAATACACTTCTAAGGTGCTACAGGACAGCTGGATGTTTGTGAAGTTACAGACTGGTGCGGTCACCCCTCTGAGTCTATCGACATTTGAGACTGTTATAAATATTCTGCAAGGCCTTCTGTACTGATTTGCACTTGCCCATCTTGATGCGGAAAGGGATCGGAATGGAAAGGTTATTCTGACAGTAAAAGGACAGTTTTAGAAAGGGGAGCCAAACCCAGGTGCTTTGCCCTTTTCAGAAGACACCTAGCAGGGAACAGGATGGAGTGACTCACAAGCAGGTTCTTCCTGGCACAGCATACAAACATGTAGCAGGGCAGCAGAGAGAGGTGGCTGGCACCGTGTTTAATGGCAATTTGCATGCTCAGTAATCTTAGGAACGATGGCTCTGAACATGGCCAGAAGCTCCTCCGGCCTCAGGCTTGGACTTGTCAGTTCTCACAAGCCAGGCAGGAGTGGGTGTGGTCAGTGTTGGGAGCTGAGACCTCAGAGGGCTCTACAGGAAGTTATGGCTAAGTTAATAGTGACCCAGCACACAAGCATGGTTTGAGGAGACCACTCTGCTATTTTAGGTTCCCTGAGTGCACAACCTAGATAAATTGGAGTTCCAGAGTGACCTAGATAAATTGGTCAATTTGGGCCAAAAGAAAACTGATGAGGTCCAACAAGGACAAGTGCAGAGTCCTGCATTTGGGACGAATGGATCCCAAGCATTGTTACAGGCTGGAGACTGACTGGCTAAGCAGCAGAGCAGCAGAAAAGGACCTGGGGGTTATAGTGAATGAGAGGCTGGATATGAGTCAACAGTCTGTCCTTGTAGCCGAGAAGGTTAACAGTATATTGGGGTGCATTAGGAGGAGCATTTCTAGCAGATCTAGAGAAGTTATTCCCCTCTATTCGGCAATGGTGAGGCCACATCTGGAGTATTGCGTCCAGTTCTGGGGCCCCCAGGATAAAAAGGATATGGACGCATTAGAGCAGGTCCAGCAGAGGGCAGTGAAAATGATTAGGGGGCTGGAGCACATGTGAGGAGAGGCTGAGGGATCTGGGCCTTCACAGTTTGCAGAGGAGAAGAGTGAGGGGGGATTTGATAGCAGCCTTCAACTTCCTGGAGGGGAACTCTAAAGAGGGTGGAGAGGGGCTGTTCTCAGTGGTGACAGATGGCAGAACAAGGAGCAATGGTCTGAAGTTATAGAGGGAGAGGAGTAGGTTGGCTATTAGGAGAAACTACTTCACCAGGAGGGCAGTGAAGCACTGGACTTCTTTACCTAGAGAGGTGGTAGAATCTCCATCCCTCGAGGTTTTTAAGTCCCAGCTTAATAAAGCCCTGGTTGGGATGATTTAGTTGGGGTTGATCCTGCTTTAGGCAGGGGGCTGGACTCAATGACCTCCTGAGGTCCCTGCATTCTATGATTCAATGAAATATAAAATTTGCAGCACGGTCTAACGTTGTCATTGTAGAGTCAGTGGCAGCATAGTTCTATCCAGCATCATAGCCAAGTTCAAATAGGCACTGTAGGGATTCTCCCTATCTTAACTGCCTGTGTAAATTTAGCAGAACACACATTGTTCTTTGCTTCCTGCTCCAAAATGACGTGGTATTATTCTGGACTGTTTATCAGCAGCACTTCAGAGAGGAGATAAGGAAGTGTGTGTGTCATGAAAGAATTCCTGCAAAGGGTTAAAGCCAGAGAGAGCGGTTTCTTTGTTGGCAAGCAGCCAGGTGAGCCAGTGGGAAGAGAGAGGTATCTTTTGAATTGAAGCAGTTACCTGCTGAGGGGGCGTCTTTCCTTCGTGTGGCCGGAGCAAAGTGACAGAGATGTTTAATCCTGAGCAGGCTTCATGAATCCAGAAAATATTCAGGCCACAACATGATCCAGGCATACAGATAGAAAGTAGAAAAGAAATGTTTAATCGGACCTGACCAGTTTTATTTTTTTATTTTTGAGTCTGGTGCAGGACTTTATCACATATATATTTTGTTACTAAATCACCGGTTTAAAGGCAATGGTTTGACTCCTGTGTCCTTGAGAAGGATTTGGGCATATGCATGCCTAAGAGTGAATGGTCACCGATCAGACTGCAGCTTACTTTCTTCCTCTTTGTTTTCAATCTCTCTCCTAAGGGAGGGTTAAGAGCGTGGGGTTACCTCACAGGGGAACCTCCCAAGTGAATCTTCCTGGGTTCTAAAGACGAGGAGCTGCCACCTCCCAAGGCCAGGGAATCTGCAGCCTTGAGAAGATTTTAAGCAGAAGCATATGGAGGCCAGGTATTTTTAAGGTGTCTTGTGGGCCCCCATCTTCTGTACTCAAAGTGTCAGAGTGGGGATCAGCCTTAACAGCCTGCATGTCTGTCATTTGCAGAATGCTCCTGTGGGGTAACGTCCAAGACATAGTCTGTGCGTACCTGAGCAGCCTCCAGCTCCACTGACAAAAAGTGCGAATTCACATTGGCCGATTTTAACAGAGGGCTTATCAAAGTTGGCGCGTGCGTTTGCACGCCCCTAAATGGCCACGTCCCTGTACGAGTGTTTCTAGCATTTGCAGGCCCGAATTAGACGCCAGCGTCTCTCGTGGGGCAGCGTGCAAAAGAGAAGAGGTAGTCTGAAGCTTGGGTGTCGCCCAGTAATTGCTTCCTTTGGTTACCCATTGGGCTTATGGTGCCTACAGACTTGGCAGCAATGCTAAGCCAGGTGAATGGCGCTCTCTGGCCAAGGGTGTGAACGTCTCTGTTTTTGGGAGACTGACTTGAGCCCCCTTCAAAGGGCTGGGTTTTCAGATAGCAGCTGCTCAGCAATTCCTGGAAGCCGCACTCCTCCTCAAACAGGCCCTTCCACACGAAACCACCCAAACTCATTTGCTACTTTCCTGGGTCAGCCACGCCCTGCTGGCTCCCTCGCATCGTTTTCCTCTCTGGCCTGGGCTCCGACGTCTCCTAATGCCTCTTCCTCATTCCGGCATGTCGGCTCAGCTGGTGAACTTAACACTACTCCATATGGAGATGTGGTAAATAGGCAGAGAGAAGGAATCAGTACTCATATTACTAACAAATGCGCTGTCATAGTCTCATGGCCTCAGTCAAAAGGTCACTGATCTCTATTACTTTCTACAGGACTGTTCCAGAGGATCTGATGGTCTTCTGCAGGCTGATGGAATTTAGCTTGTCAGCCTAAAACCCTGCCCATAATTTCAGTCTCCCATTAGTGCTCTTTAAAGAGAGGTGGGAGGCAGGGAGGGAGCACCAATAGGACATATGGGAGTTTTTAGTTCTACAGAGATCAGTCCAGCTCCATTTATCTGAGAATTTCCTTTTAACTTCAGTGACAATTGGATCCGTCTCTAGCTACCAAAACTTCATGACAAATAACATCTTCAACACAAATAGCTAACGAGGCAGACAGTTGTTTATCTAAAATAGCATTACTGTGATGGTCTAGTTATACAACAGTTACTCCGAATAAAACATTCACTCAAACTTACGAGACGCGGTTATTGACTCCAATGGGAGCAGGGCCATATTTCCTGTAATTAGACAGAAATAAGTATAGGGTGAAGCTGTGATGTCTCAAACACCAGGGCTTATACTAAACAAACTGTGGGCATGCATTGGCTTCGGAAAGTGGGCCAATGAGAATTAAGAACCAGATGTTTGGGGGGGGTGCGGTTCAGAGATAAGGTTACACGTCCGCTGTTTGAAAGTTAGGAAGCTGGAAAAGAGACAGGCAAGTTAAAACAGGAGCGCGGAGAGATGGCGGCCATTTTGAAAGAGGACAACAGTTTGTTTCTCAAATGTATATCATGGGGGAATTTCTTCTCTCTTTTTTAAAAAGAATTTGCCTTTTAAAGTCAGTAAACTGGGGCTGCAAACACTAATGTGCCTTAATCAGAATTATTATTCCCTGGCGCCACAGGACCGGATAAAGAGCTAAGATGTGTACCCAACCTGCCCTGACACACCACTTCCCCCTTGGGGTGACGGGGTTGCTGCTGACTCTTCTGTGCTGTGAGGCACAGCAGGAAGCTGTCTGTGAACTCCAGTAAGAAGGTGCTGCACACTCGATTATGCCCATGCATGAATGTATAACCTAAAGTAGGCCCAACTATAGGCCTGGGACAGGATGCTCCCAATAACTAGCAATTTTACTGTACAACAGATATTGTATTGATATTATAGGAAAACATTTTAATTTATTTGGAATACCCAGGACCGACCTCGATAGATACAATAACGAATAAACTGGCATAGAATTTGATTTAGTTGGTATTGATAAATGGGTATGGTCGGGACCAATCAAATTTAACTTCCAGGAGGCCAGCACAGCTGGCTCCCTTCTTCGTCTCTGACCCAGTGGGATCTGAAGTGGCCAAGTGGAAATGATGAAGCAGCTGGTCCAAGGAACAAAAAGAGTATCCGAGAGGCAGCTGAGTTAGTCTGTGTCTTCAAAAACAGCAAGAAGCCCCGTGGCACCTTATAGACTAACAGATATTTTGGGGCATCAGCTTTCGCGGGGAAAAGTTTTGCCCGAGAAAGATTATGGAGCAAAAAGAGAGAGCCATGGAAAAATTAAGAGCTTAGTTTTCTCTGTGTGGCAGGACAAAATAGCGTAGCGTGAGAGGCAACACCACAGGCTCGTGTTATCTAAATCTCCACTACAATATTCACACTGTGAGCTAATGGTGCTTCACAGTGATGTTCTCACCAGAGCTAAGTCCATTACAATACGTGACAATCTTGGTGTAGAATTCTAGACATTTTAGCTCAGACAGCCCAAAGGGTTGACCAAAACAATTTACAAACTTGGTCTGGTCTTGGCAAGTTTTAAACATTGCCTCCTGGGGGCTGGGAAAGTTCAAAGGGACCTATGTGGAGTACAATAGTCTGGAAATTCAATCTGCTTAGAGAACAGTTCAGTTTCCGCGTATTTCATGTTCCTCCCACTTCTTGCGGACACCTCTCAGTGCAGGAGGCAGGACAGTGCCTTATGGCCCACAAGCAGCATCGGGAGAGATCGTGTGTCTTCTGGCACTCCTGGGTGTCTATAGACGTATGCCCCATACCATCCATTGGGAGACACCAGTGAGGGACAAGACAGAAGAAATGGTTCGTTCTGTGGGCTAGTGCTGAGGGCCATGACCTCCTTCCCGCTTCTTTCTAGGTGGTTTGTTCCACAAAGGGAGCAAGATTCAAATTGCCCCTGTTAGCACAGACTAACATGTTGTACCATTGCCCGGGCCAGGAAAGGAGGTGGGGTCAAGGTCTCTTACTCCCCTGTTCCCTATAGGTTCGCACTGGAGCAGCTCCCAGTCCAGATTTTAGTGCTTTGCCACTGAACAATTTTATCCTGAAACCTGCTGGGACAGCGCCCTGTCCAACATGTCAGAGAACCACTGAGCACTAAGACAAAGACTATGCTGGTCCCGGGCTGTGTAGACCTTCCATTCTCCATCCCTGAAGCAAGCCAACACAGAGGCCGAGCTGAGCACAGGCAGAGCGGAATAGCCAGGTGGAAGCTAAGGCCGTGTGGCAGGAAATTACCAGTTACCTCTCTTGGCAGATTTGCTCCAAAGAAGCGGACTGGTGGCTCAGACTCTGAAAGGGACAGAGTCGACCTTCGCGCAGACTTGGTGCAGGTCCCAGCTTGCCGGGGAAATTGAAGAAGAAATAAAAAGTTGTATCTAGCAAAAGCAACACAGGGGGAAAAAATTAACAGCAAAAAAACTTTTAATACTTTTAGAAGTTTGAAGCCAACGGCACTCTCCATGGAATCTAGCCAGAATTTGCAGCCTGTATTCACCCACATCCTGA
This sequence comes from Carettochelys insculpta, assembly GCF_033958435.1. Classification (NCBI taxonomy): domain Eukaryota; kingdom Metazoa; phylum Chordata; order Testudines; family Carettochelyidae; genus Carettochelys; species Carettochelys insculpta. The sequence goes on along the minus strand of NC_134147.1, from coordinate 5,118,289 downwards.
ACCATCTGCCCAGCTTTCCTCCCTCGGACAACATATGAAGGAAAAAGCTCCCTTCCTAGAAGTACTGCTGCGAGGGATTGTACAACTCGTAATCCACAGCAGATGATGACTGGACAAACTAATGCAGCCTTTCCCTTCCAATTTACATTCAACAGATGCCAAGTGCTATTATAGAATCCTAGAAACCTAGGGCCGGAAGGGACCTCAGGAGATCATTGAGTCAAGCCCACTGCCCAAAGCAGGACCAACCCCAACTAAATCATCCCAGCCAGGGCTTTGTCAAGCCGGGACTTGAAAACCTCTAGGGATGCAGATTTCACCACCTCTCTAGGTAACACATTCCAGTGCTTCACCACTCTCCTAGGGAAAAACATTTTTCCTAATATCCAACCTAGAACTCCCCCACTGTAATGTCAGACCATTGCTCCTTGTTCTGCCATCCCTCACTAGATTGAAATGTTTGGTCAAAGTCTGAAAAGAGTGGAGAGCTTATGAAGCCCTGAGATGCAGGAAGGATGCATCCAGCTGGAAAGAGAAGCAAAGGAGACATCCCTGTGTCACAATAAATAACATCACCACACTGCAGGTTGAATCTCTCTAATCAGGAACTCTCTTGTCTGGCAATATCCATAATCTGGCATGAGTTCAGTTAGCTGGACAACCACTTATCATGGGAGTGGCCAAGTTTCCTGTGGTGCCATGAAGTTTGTTTCCAGACACCAGTCCTGGCTCTCAGTGTTCTGGGCTGTTATTTAGCTTTAATTTACCCCTAAGAGCCAGTCAGCCGCGGAAGTGTTGGTAATGCTGCTAGACAATATTGACCTCCTGTGATGGGAGAAATTCTCTTGTTTGGCCCTAATCAGGTCCCCAAGGTGCAGGGTAAGACAGGTTCAACCTGTACAGTAGTCGCTTGGGATACATGAGGGGTGCGTTCTACGTAACCCTCATGTATCCTGAATTTCAGGTAAGTGGGGGGGGGGCGGGGGCTTGGGCGGTGGGTTGGGGCTGAGGGGTTAAGCCTGGGGTGGGTTTGTGCAGTAGTGGGGGCAGGAGGGTGGAGTTGAGATGGGGTGTGTGGGGGCTGGATCTGGGTCTGCGGAGATTGGAGCAGGGTCCACAGGGTGGTGGGCAGGGGGCTGGAGCTGAGCCCTGTGTGCCACACCGGGGGGCTGAAGCCTGAGCCCCATGCAGGGCTGTAGTGTGTCAGGGGCTGGGAGCCCCCTGTGTGGGTTTGGGCTGAGCTGGGGTTGTGGTGGGGGGCTGATGCTGGACGGCGGCTAGGGGGCTTCAACCCCCCCCCCAGCTGCCTGCAGCAACAGGCAGCTAGGGGCAGCTAAAACCCTTCTCCCTCCCTTCCCAGAGCAGGGCCAGTGTCAGCTTGACAGCAGCTCCACTCTGGGAAGGGGGTTTTAGCCCACCTGGCTGCCTAGCACTGCTCTGAGAAGTCATGGGGAAGGGGCTCTTAACCAGCTAGGTCATCTGACAGCCACGCGTCTGAGTTTCGTGCAACCTGAAGACGTGTAAAGTGAGGATTTACTGTATTATATTTTTCAGTTCAACCCCCTTGTTGGCAGGCACAGGGGAGAGAGCGTGGAGCGGGAACTATTGGCTCTTCTCCCCAAGTGGTCATGTAGGAATAATGCCACATCTGTCTGGAATGGGATTAAGGCAGTAGAAAGTCTGCGTTGCTCGTCACCCTTCTTTGCCGAGCTTTTCTAAGTGTGGAGGCTACCAACTTTATAAACAGTGGGGGAAAAATACAAGCTGCTGAGATATGGAGGTAAGAGTCTGAAACCTAGTGAAGAACACAATGCCAGACACAATAGGCCTGAGGTCCCTTCCAGCCCTATTATTCTGTGATTTGAAGGACTATTTTCTTAGCTTGTTAGGCCAAACTCAGCCTTAATGTAGCTTCAAGGAACTCACTGAGTTTCTCCTGGGATGCGTCTGCCCTATTATTTCAGGTGGTTTAATTGTGAGTGTTTAGCCTGTGAGTAGCTAAACTTCACTAAATTGGTTTGGTGTCTCCTCTGTCTACAAGAAGTTATATCGGAGAAAACGGTGTTGAGGAATGGAGTTTCCCGCCTGCCCCCGAAGTTCACTGATGCATGGCTGGAAGTTTTATATCAGTGCTTCACAGCTAGGGTACATGTTCCCTTGGTAGTAAGCAGAGGCAAGGTGCCAACAGCCACCGGGGAAAGGTTGTAGGAGGGCCTGCTCTGCATCCCCAAAAGGGGCAGGACCTATGGTGGAAGGGGCGTGGCATAGGCCGAAGGGACGGCACTGCCCCTCTCCTCCATCAGAGCTGCGCAAAGGGGTACTTCTGTGGTAGTTCAAAGCGGCCCAGAGCTCCAGGCTGCTTTGAAACGCTGGGCCCTGGGACAGGACTGGTGGCTGGAGACGGACTTTATGTGACCGCACAGAACTTGGCCACTCCCATGATAAGGGGTCGTCCAGCTAAATAAAAGCGTGCCAGATTACAGATGCTGCTGGGCGAGAGAGTTTTGCATTAGAGAGGTTTGACCTGTATTTGCTGGTTCCACAAAAGGCTACCTAAAAACACTAGTTAAAAAAGTAAGTGCAAACTAAATTTCATACGGACCATGACCCGCCTATAGTGCCGTAGGCAGCATACACTGAAATGTAAGCAGAATGTTTATGTTCCAATGGCTTTTGTAAGCGTATGGCGAAAAAGAGAAAGTCAACCATTTTTCAGTAATAGTGTGCTTTTATGTCTGATTTTTATAAGCAAGCAGTTGTTCCGTGAGGGGTAATTTGGGGGTACACACGCAAAATCAGACTCCTGACAGGCGTACGATAGTATGGAGAAGTTGAGAGTCATAGTTCAACACAACCATAACATTCAGTACTGCACCATTTCCAACCCAGACTGCTGCCCTCAAGAGGATGTGTCAAGATCACAGCTGGTTATTAATTTAGTCCCGCAAAATGAAGCGTGGAATGAAGCCAGAAACTAGTGAACAGGGTCTGGGGATGATAAAGTCTTCGTTTCTCGAATAAATATTGGACTGTGTGTGTCAGAAATGCTGTTAGCTGATCACTAGACAGTATGGGAAGAGAAACGAGGCCTTATAGAACAATGACCTGATTGAGACAGATAATTATAGTAGAGCTATCAACTATGGCAAAGTTAGGAAATGTGAATTTCCTAGAGCACATTTTAGCCTCAGCTGCACCCGCCACTGTTCTTCAGGTTTCCACCAAGTTCTAATATCCCATGCACCTGCAACTGATGTAGTGTTTATTCCGAACCTAACGAGGACAAGATTAAAACACACCAGAGCAAATCCAGCCTAGGGAACAGAACCAAAGTCACTCAAGGCAAATACAGTCAAAAACATTGACTTCTGTGAGCTTTGGACCAGGCTCCAAAACATCAGCGACTGAAAATAGTTCTCATTTCATGGCTGTTCAGTGGTGACAGTCCAGTTTGCAGGGGCACATGGCCACATCACAATCACCAACAGCTCAGTTTACAGTCTGCCCCTTTCTTGGGCACCTGAGCAGAGGCGTCTCCCCGCTGCATATCTGGGCCAAGTCACGTTGGCATGGCAATGTGGGGAGGGGTTTGCCCTGCTGTGGCCTATATGGTATGTGTGGCATGAATACGTTTAAGACTTACATCGCCAGAGCTGTTGGTTCCGTGCTTAAAAATTTAAGACAGACACCCCACCACACACACACACACACACAGGACTATTAGCTTCACGTGATAAATGCTGAGCAGATTTGATCACATTATGCCATCGATGTCTTGCAGTGCATTTGACACCCGAGCCACAACACTAGATTACATCTGTATCGTCCCACAGCATGTCAGCTTCAGTCTAGTGCTCCAGTCCTGAGCCTCAGGGTAGAGTCTGAAAAGCAACCGCCAGAAGATGGCTACATTCACTGCATGCAATTACCTGAGCCTAGGAAATGAAAAGGAATGAATGAATGAAGATCCTCACGAGAACATCTCATTTCTACATATGACACCAAATACCATTATATTTTTTTCTAGTTACCTAATGCCAGATGTGCACTTATTTTCCCATCACAACAGCAGAAGAAAAGTCTGCCTATATTGCCCGGCTAAAAGGAGATCCTTCCCATTTCTGTCTTCTCAGCATAACCCTTTAAGCCAGTGTTTCTCAACCAAGCCTACATGCACCATTGGGGGTATACTGAGGTCTTCCAAGGGGGTACATCAACTCATTTAGAGATTTGCCCCGTTTTACACGAGGCCACATAAAAACCACCAGTAAAGTCACTACGGGCTCAAAGTTCATTCAGACAGTGACTTGTTTCTACAGCTTCATGTGCCTAACACTGAAAGGGAAGTACAATATTTCCACTCCAATTCATTTACTTGATAATAAGACAGTCGAAAGTCAGCAGGTTTTCAGGAGTAGACTTCTGTGATATGGCTGCACATTTTCGTAAGTAAGTGGTTTTTAAGCAACTTGGTGGTCTGCAAAACAAATCTGACTCCTGAAAAGGGCACAGTAATCTGGACAGGTTGAATGGCACTTGTTCCAAGACCTCAGATGACCTTAGGACCAGGCTCCTCAACTGGTAGTTCTTGCACCCTGGCACAGGGGAACATGAGGGAAGTCTGGGTTGTGGAATACTGCGTTAAGCTGCCACAAAGAGTTCAACTGGGGAAAGATGTTTGTGTGCTGTGTCAAAAGGTGGAAAGATCACCTGGTGAACATTCTGACTGTCAAAGGCTTTGCAGCCCTGGATCTCAAAGAACATTTAAGCATGTGCCTGAACTTCACACACAAGATGTCTCATGTGAAACTCAAGGGGCTATTTAGATAGAATCATAGTATTGGAAGAGACCTCAGGCGGTCATCAAGTCCAACCCCCTGCTGTAAGCAGGACCAGTCCCAATCCAAGTCAGGGCTTTGTCAAGAGGGGACTTTAAAACTCTAGGGATGGAGATTCCGCCACCTCTCTAGGTGACACATTCCAGTGCTTCACCACCCTCCTGGTGAAACAGTTTTTTCCAAATATCTAGACCTCTCCCACTGCAACTTGAGACCATTGCTCTTCGTTTTGTCACCTGTCACCACTGACAACAGCCTCGGGTAGATGAAGGCTGCTATCAAATCCCCCCTAACTCTTCTCTTTTGTAGACTACATAACTACATGCTTGATATTAAGTTTGTGCTCAAGTGATCTGATAGAGCAGGGTCTAAAAAGCAGACTATAGTCTGTGTAAAAAGACAAACTGGATTTGCACCTTACATGTTCATAAAATAAATCCAAGTGGTTGCCAGTGGGTTCTGTAGCAACATACATTGGCCCTAATTCCCAGTCCTGTCCAGACTCCAATACTTAGAGTTAAGCATGTGCATAAGCCCTCTGCTAGTGGGCCACAGAGCCCAGCACTTTGCAGGATGATGTGCATGGAACCAATAGAAGCCAGATAAGCCCTCCCCAGTCTACCCAGCAGATGGAAAGTGACCAGATCCCAAGACCTAGGCTAGCAAAAAGCACAAACTCCGCCCGGTCAAATGGGAGTTTTATGCAGACCCAGGGAGAAGAAAGGAAAACAGGGATGGAAAGACCAAAAATTGAAGAGGAAGCTGAAGAAAAACTGGGGGACGGGAAAGAAACCTGGGTAGTTGCTGTCTAGTTACCCTCCTGCATAATGATACATCGGGAGGCGCACAGGGAGCAAGCTGACCAGGCCATGGTGCTGTGTCCTCATTTTATTGTCGTTCCCTAACCTCCTATTGATCTGGAGCCAGGAGGGGAGATGGCAAAAATGCTGCGTAGATCGGAAGTCTCATTACTCTGCAGGATCTGCTGTTGTAGCTTAAGGCGGCGTTGGGCTTACGCTGGCAACGCGGTGTTACAGCTGAGCGTTCCGGAGGGGTGCCGTCCCCAAATGTCCTTTGTAAGGAGCTTTCCAATCCCCGCCAGCTAGAGAAATGCAGAGTCACATACAAGCCTCCCAGGAGCAGGCAGAATTAAGATCTCCTATGCAGACCCCGTTTTTGACAGCATCCCAATTCTGTAACTCTTTGCCAGCCACTAGGGCAGGGGTCAGCAACCCCCAGCATGGGTGCCAAGAGCAGAACACCAGTCAAGTTTCATCAGCACAAGATGCGAGAGCTCATTTCCACCCCTCGTCTCCCATGCAGCCAGGAGTTTGCTCAAAGCCATGTTGCCTGCGGCTTAACAAAAGACCAGCTAATGCTACCAACCACCACCTAAATGGTAAAGCTCTGCAGCTTCATCTATTAATTAGTGAAGCTGTTGTAAATAGGACTATTAGTGACTTTAAAAAGTATCACTGGCATTCGGACCATACATAGAGGTCAAAAGGTCAAATTCTGGCACCCCACCTTGGAAAGGTTGATGACCCTGGGTGAAAGTCCCTTTGCAAATGAAATTAACTCGTTTTATGACTATCACCACTTCCTGATGGTGCTCACGGCCTCCGATACCTTTGCTCCAGTGAATGTGAGAAAGCGGCCAGGGCAGGAATGCACCATAAAGAAATTTATGAAGCTGTTGCCATCTCAGGAGAGGAAGGGACAAAGGTCCACCGAGATAAAGGGAAGGATAGGCCTTGCCAGTTGCCTTTCACTCTGAGGTTCCAAAGTCCAGGACTATAAAGTTCTACGGAATTGGCATTTTCCACTACATAACCCTAAGAAAAATTAAAAAAAAAAAAAAGAGTGGAGGCTGATGAAATCACAGCTGAGTCTGCGTCACCTGGGAATAGGCCTCTTACCATTGTATCAGGCAACATAGAGATCCGCCTGTCTTAGGCCCTGATTCAGCAAGTTACTGAAGCACGTGCCTGCCTTTGATTTCAAGAAGCATACCGGTGATCCCTAATGGGACTACTTACGGTGGGAGTTTGATCATTGTGTTTCATTGTGTGTATTGCAGTGCTGGATCCTTGAGGCCTCCAGCTTGACGATGGTAGGGCTCTCACTCCCTCTTCCCTCCTCAGCTCCTTCCGGGTCTGGGGCCACCTTCAGCTGCTCATTGCACACCCTCCTGGCCACTCGATTGGTCTCTGACGTCTTTACACCTTGGCCCCAGGGCCAGGTCATCGTGTGGATTTCCCCATTCCAGGGATATTCCAACTTCCCTCCTCATCAGCCTGACACAAATGGTTTTCCCTTTCACTGTCCCCTGGTGCCACCACCCCAGTGCTTGGTAGGGGAATCCAGACCCACCCTCTGTGCCAGGTTCCAGCTCAGGAGCCCCCGAATCAGCAGCCCGTGTCTGCACCCCCCGAACCTTGCTGCCTTTTCCCCCTGAGCCTGTCCTTACCTTCCCCACTTCTCTGGGCGTGCCAGCCCCACTGCTCCCACCCCTTTGAGTGCCTCTAGGCTACTGCAGCCTCCAAGTAAAGCTCCCTTCTCCCAGTGAGTGACTGCAGCCCACACCCGCTTCTCTGTACTAATCTCCTGTCCTTATACATTCACCTCTTCCCACACAAGTGAGCTTCTTCTCTCCTCCTTAATTCTCTGAGCTTGTAGCCTAAGAATTGAACTAGCCTCTCTGGCCCCCATTCATCAATAAATGACGAGAACTCGAGGGATTTAGGCACATGCTCAAAGAGCTTGCTGTGCTAGGGCCCGACACAAGCAAAACTCCCCTTCCTGACCATCCAGCAGGGAGGAAAGACTTGTCAAATGACCGGCCTTCTCAGAGCTCACGCCTTGAGAGGTGGGACTCCCGTCAACAGCTCCCGGTCATCGTATAACTTTCTAGGTCTGCAGGCAACTGTTCACCTCCATATTTGCGAGGAGTGGGAAGAGCGGCCATTAAGAGTTTTGTGGCACACGGCCATATCTCTCCCGGGCCACAGAAACAGCTGCGAAACACTTAACGCTCAAGAGAAAGGGACGTGAACGGAGACCCATGAAAGCACCAGCATACCTGTGCTCTTTAAACATAACGCAAAGCCATCAAGGGCCCAATTCTGAAAGCTTTATGCAGCCAGCAAAATCCATACCCATGGAAAACAAACTAAGGACTTAATTTGTCCTCCCATGACTTTTGATTGGCTCTGAGTCAACTTATTGGTTGAGACTTTCACCCAGAGAGGGGAAAAAAAACAAACGTTTTAAAGTTACAAGCACGTTAATCAACACAGTTTTATTATTAACTGTATACACCACAGGTTAAATACAGCCGGTGTCCCGTTCCCATGGAAACCTCGAGGACCAATAGAATAGTGATGTAGCTAGTGGAGTAGGTCACAGAGCAGGTTGAATGGTCCCAGCATATTACGTTATGTCTACACTAGACATTAAAGCCGACTGTAGATACGGCAATTGCATAGCTAGAATCGACTTACCTGTAATCAACTTACCTGGCTGTCCTCGCAGAGGGAGGTCAATGGGATCATCTCTTCCCATCAACCTCCCTTACCGCTCGTGAGATTGAGGAGTGCAGGGGTCAACTGCTGACCCCAGAGAGTTTGGTTTAATGCGTCCCTACTAGGCACACGAAATCGAACCCCAGAAAATCAACCCTGACTGGATCAATCGTCCATGAAATGACGACATACCCTCCGCCAGACAAGGTGGATGAGGCAAAACCTTCAACTGGGCCAGCTTCTGTTGGTGGGGGACACAAGTGTTTGAGATACAGGCACATTCACACCTCAAGAAGAGCTCTGAGCAGGTCGTCAACTCGTCTCTTGCATCAACAGAAGTTGATCTAATACAAGCTACTCCCTCATACACCTTGTCTCCCCAATGTTAAGTTCAAAGCAGGCAAGACACAGAGGGAGGTAATTAAAGCGCTTTGCTCAGTCCCATTAGCATTCAGCGAGGTGGTTGCAGTGGGGTTAATTTACACACTCCCTGGGAGAACGGGGCAGTTGCAGGTAAAGCAGCAAAGAAGGAAGCACGCAATAAAACAGGGATCTGGTCCCCAGACACCATGGTCATGTCCACATGGTGATGACATTATGCACAAGGGATGTATCTTTCGTTCGGCCGGCTGTAGACAGTACCCATCTCTCTTTGCCCTTCCCTGGTGCTGAGCCATCCCACGCTTGGTGCTAAAATCACCACCCACGAAACCTTTCCTGTCAAATGCCGTGATATAAAAATGCCCAACCCGCTGCCTTGTAACGGTTCTCAGATACCATGGCAACCTCTGCTAAAACCTTCTTGACTTGGAAATAGGCCCAACATCCAGAAATCTAAAGTAGCTCTTCCCGAGCGCTCAACTTGACTGCTCCAGGCTCCTCCCCTCCCCGTGCTCCCTGTCAGTTCCAGAGCCGTCGTTCAAGGGCAAGGCTTAATTTTCACCAGCTGACGGCCAAACAGATTTTCTCTTGCAATCAAGGTGCCCAGTGGGGCTGACAGCCACTTCAGACCCTGAGGCAAGGTGGGAGTGGGGCCTGGCTCCATGCCTGGAAGGGGCGGGGCCAAGGGCAGAAGGGGCAGAGCCTAGGGCAGTCAGCACTCAGTCAGCCCTTCCCTCAAAGCCGCACAGAGCCACAGATCAGCTCTGCCATGGAGTTTCCAAGGGACCAGGAGCTCTGGTCACTGCTACTTTGGCAGTGGTGGTGGCCTAACACCAGGCCCCAATGTAATTGCCCTTTCCCGCCTGCCATCGGTGGGCCTGCAGGCACTAGGTAAGACTTGCCCTAATGAACCTGCTAAAGAGTCTCCTGCCTGCTTTATCCTAGGGAAGCGATTTAGGAAATTAAATTCAGGGGCAGGGTTTGCATAACAACGTCTTTAAAATGGCTTTGGGACAAAGACATCTTGGAACTAGGACAGGAAGGGAAGTTTGCTGAGGCAAGGAGATGTGTCAGCACTGAGAAGAAGTTGGCACCACAGCCACCTAAACGGGGCAGTGGGTGTTTCTACTGGTGGTCCACCTCTGCACACACCTTGATGCACATAACATTTATTCCACACATGTATGGCAAACACAGATGCATGCCACGCTAGAGGCAACCAGTCCCTGCTGGCTACCACTGACGGAAAAACTTTTGGCACCGGTGCATGTGATGAGTGGTCACACTGCAAGGGAATGGATATGAACAATCACTTGAAGCACGAGTGTTAAGATTTTTATTAGCCCAAGAACGTCACAGCTATTAAATGTAAAAATCCCAGCATCCTGAGGACTTTGTTTCCAGCATTGAGCTCAGAGGCTGGGTCAAATGGAAATACGGGCTGAACCACCTCTGAACGTTGGAGACAGGAGAATAATTAAAATCAGAACCCAGAACCAGGTTGTGTCATCTTTGTCTGCCTCCCCCAGATTTGGGAACTTCAAAATTTCGATCACAGTTTTGCATCTGAGGCCCATCTTTAAGGCTCTGTCTAAACAAGAAACTTTTGCCTGTACAGTCATAGGAGGTGATACCAGCAAAATCTCAAACCTGGAAGAACTCATTCCAGCAAAAAACTTTATTTTGGCGGTACAGCTACAGGGAAGAACAGCCCAGCTTCCAAAGCGAGTGATCGTGTACTGACCAACCAGAAACTCTAAGAGTGATCATAGAACAGTCGCTTGACCGGAACTCCACCCTGTACACAACCTTCGTAGACATCGGTCGAAAAAGCCCGCAGCAGTGTTGTTAGAGACGCTTTGTGGAAACTGCAGCAACATCATGGCAGCCCGTCCAAAATTATTAACCTGACGCATTCAATGTAAGAACCCGCAACATGCCAAGTGGTTGACAGAATCCTTCCACACACTATCAGGAGTGTGGCACAGGTGCCTACTGCCACCTTTCCTGTTCTTGATCACAATGGACTGGATTATGAGCCGGACAAAAGATGGCCATCAACAAGGCATTCAGTGGCCACTTTTCAAACAGCCAGAGGACGCTGATTTTGCTCACGATGATGCCCTCCGTTTGCATCAACATGAAAGCACTGAAGAAAGCGTGGACTGAGCATTAAAAAGGGAAAGACCAAGACAGTGAGGATCAACCAGTCCAACAACAACACCATCACACTGGGAGGGGATGACCTGGAAGACGTGGAGCAGTTCACCTACTTGGGAAGTATTATGGGCAGAGATGGAGGAACAGACAAGGATGTCAATGCCAGGAGAGGGAAAGCAACAGCTGCATTCAAGACGCTCCGTCGCGTATGGAATTCACAAATAATATCTGTGAAGACAAAAACTGTGGCTCTTCAACACAAATGTGAAGAGTGTGCTCTTGTATGGATGCAAGACCTGTTGTACTAAAAAAGTCTTCAAATCACAAGCTACAGACATTCATAAACAGATGCCGGAGGTCCAGACTTCACCTCAAATGGCAAGACTTGAGGAGCTTTGGAGCAGAGCAGGAGAAGAACCACTTTATGTTCAACTCAAGAGAAGACGATGGGGATGACGAGGGCACACTCTCAGAAAACCACCATCCAGCCTAATCCGTCAGGCTCTCACATGGAACCTGCAAGGAAAGTGCAGAAGAGAAAGACCTTGGACAATGTGGAGAAGATCTACTGAGCTTGAAGGACAACAACTGGGGTACTCCTGGAGTCAGGTAGAAGTTTTGTCTTGAGACAGAGTGGGGTGGAGGAGAGTTGTAGATGACCTATGCTTCACCCAGAGTTCAAGGGCTTAAGTACAGTCACAGCTGATTTTCCCAGGGGAAGCAGTATGAGCTATACAAGCAAAGCAATTAAATGTTACTTACACTAGTGATAGGTGAAACAGTGGAAAGCCCCCAACCAAAGCTATAGATAACAAACTATCATGCTGGGCTTTTCATTGTTCTCTTCATCCCCTCCCGGTAAACCCAGTTCAAACACACGACGCCTGCCAAAAACCAGGGAATATAGAGGAGTTTGAGCTACAGTCTACGACTAGTATACTTATTAGAACACATTTTTGACCAACTTCTGAGCTATAAGACCCCTAGGTATTTAGGTAGCAACTGGTCTGTGGTTCCCTGAATGAATTCTGCCCTCCCTTATCTGTAGGGCCTGCATAAACAGGACACTGTTGGCTTTCATGAGGTAGTACTTTGCCTGGGTCACCTAACCCACTGTTTGCTTATGTTACTTTCCCAACATACATGCTAATATGACAAAGGTTAACGCCCTGCAAGAGGCAAACAATTACATAAAACTGTATGTAGCAATTGCATTTTATGGGTCTGCTAAGGAAGGCAATTATCCGCCTTCCACAAGGCAGGTGATGAGGAAATAGTCAAGTGAGATAAAACATCTGTGCAATATAAACATCCGACCCAGCCCCTCCTCCCTGCTGGCGTACCACAAACCGGTGGTTAGCAGAGGCCACTTGGCAAGACTATGGCAAAGCTCATCACGAGCCCCTCCTCAGGGCGTGGAACCATTGCCAGCTGTGCCCTGCTTAAGCGGCTTTCCTCATCGTGAGGAGAAGCTGTTGGGAGCCAGCCTCAGGAATGAGAAGGATGAGGGGTTTAGCCCATTGGGTCAGCCCACCTGTGAGACCCCATCTACGATTGGTTCCTAGCCTCTTGGGAACTTGTCACTAGCCACCCTCCAGCGGAGGCTAGGGCCTCTGTCTCTCCCAGCTCTTTGTTAGGCCCGAGGTTGGAGCAGTGCTGGAGGTTGGTGGCCATGGGCTGACGCTCTGGTTCTGGAAGTGGAAGACGCACAATACTAGAGATGGGGGTGGGGCGAGCAAAGGGCTGTCCTTATGTCTTTGGGTGCCCTGTGCAGCCCGAGCACCTGCACTCCCTTCCCCCACCAGGGAGCAGGGCAGGGAGGGTAGCGGGGGACCAGGTGGAAATGGGAGCAGAGTCTCCTGCCAGAGCAATGGGCTGGGAGGTGGAGCATGGTGCCAAGACACTGGGGCCTCCGGCGCTGAGGGCGGGGCGTGGTCTGAGCAGGCGGTGGGCAACCGTGGGGTTCGGCCACTGGGGCTGGGAGGCAGAGTGGGGGGGATGAAGAGCCCAGGGGATTGGGGCGCAGGGCCAGAAGGTGGAGTGTGAGGGCTGGCGATTGGGCAAGGAGGCTGGGAGGAAAGGAGGCAAGGGAAGCAGGACTACTTGAGTCAGCCTTCTCCTCCGGCTGCGCTAGGCCTACACATGGGCAGCATGGGGGGCAGAGTGGTAGCCCAATTGTAGCGGAGCCCTCCACAGCCATGTGCGCTGCGTATGCCTAGGGGCAGTGCCGGGTGAGCAGAAGGGTTGGTGGGTTCCTCACCTGGCTGGTGCTCCGGGATTATTTGCAAAGGGGCGGCGCAAGGTGGCACTTCTGGAGCGGGGCAGTATTTAGGGTGGGAAATGCTCCCCACCCACAGCGACCCTTCTGCATCTGTGCCCATGCCGATGAGCGACACGGACTCCTTCCCCATCTGCACCTGCCATTGACCAACCAGGACAATGACCAACCTGTAGGGCGCTGTTCATGCCTTGTAATGGTAGGCACAAAGAAATCCCATCCCCTCGTTGCAGCTGTCCATTGTGTTAGCTACCCTCAGTTAAGCCAAGCGAGGGAAGAGTGAACCACCCCTTTTTCTCAGTGATAACTGAAAGAACGGAAAAGCATCAGTCTTGGGCTAGACCCCATGCGAGCCTGTGCCAGGTAGCCCAAGGAATGTCCCAGGGGTCTGGTACCAACTGCAGGATTTGCTTTGTGTCTGTCAGGGAAGGGAGCAGACACCTCAGAGCTGAAAACAGCGAAGGCAGCCTGGAAGTCAGCCAGAGAAGCACTTGTTGTGTGCCCCTGAGAAAAGGCCTGTGAGAGAGCTTTGGGGCAGAGTGCTGGCGGAAAGGAGGCTTGGAAATGTGAGAAGAGAAATTGCCTCCTGCCACTCGAATCCTACCACGTGCAAGCAAACAGGAGGTTGTTGCCAGTTTGCAAACAAACCAGCCGGCCTCAGAGCAATGCCTGACTTGCCCGTGAATCGATCCACCTCACAGAAGAATCTCCCAAACTTGCAAAACTAGCCGACGCCTCGGGCCAAAAGCGGTAACGATATTAATGAAGCCCATTCCGAAAGCTTCAAGCTCAAAGATAGAGAGATGTTTAAATTCTGACTGTTAGCACAAGGTAATGATCATTAGAGAGAGGTCAGACAGCAAACCTGAGAGCCAAACGCAGCTGAGTTTTGGGGAAATTCAGGTGCAGATATAAACTTAATTATTAATTATTCACTATTGAGTAATAACAGAGAGAAAGCCGTGCTAGTCTATATACTATGAGAACAAAAAAGCAGTCAAGTAGCCCTTTAAAGACTAACAGAAGAATTTATTAGGTGCTGAACTTTCATGGGACAGACTCACTTCTTCAGCTCATAGTTGTACCAGGACGGACTCAATATTTAAGGCCCAGAGAACCAAAAATAGTAATCAAGGTTGACAAATTAGAAAAATATTATCAAGGTGAGCAAATCAGAGAGCAGAGGGGCAGAAGGGTGGGGGGAATCAAGAAGAGCTCTTTTGCATACTTGGCTTAATCTAATTCTTGACTCTCCCCCCCGGCTTCTGCCCCTCTACTCTCTGATTTGCTCACCTTGATAATGTTCTTCTGATTTGTCAACCTTGATTCCTGTGTTTTGTTCTCTGTGCCTTAAATATTGAGTCCGTTCTGGGCTGGCTATGGTCTGCAGAAACGGGTCTGTCCCACGAAAGCTCACCACCTAATAAATTATTTTGTTAGTCTTTAAAGTGCTACTGGACTGCTTTTCGGTTTTGATAGTATTGAGTGAGTGCTTGTGTGTGTGCGGTTGTGCTCCCTCTGGCTTTCTCGTTTGTTAATGAAGTTTAGTTGAGATTGTATAGCTCTGGCAGGAACAAAGACGACCATGCCTGCGAAAGTCACCTCTATTACCACTGTGTTCTTGAACGCCTCGTAGAATCTGCCTTACATTCGTTCGAATATGCATATGGCGTCTTCAGGTAAGAGCCCTGGCCCAATTCACGAGGCTGGTGTTCAGCTCCCACCTCTCCCACAGGCGTCCCGTGTGACCTTGGGCAAACCATGTATCCTCTCTGTGACTCCTCTATAAACTGGAAATAACATTATTTCCTTCTTTCCATCCTTGTCTGCCTCATCAACTGAGACGTAGGCCCTGAAGGCAACATCTATTTCTTACCAAGTGCTCACACTGAGCGATCTCAGCTGCAGAGCGCTAGCGCAATACAAATAGTTCTGCTATTCTGTAAGAGCTTATATTTTTATTACCACTCTAATCTCTGTCTTCTCCCTAGTGCCCTAGGGAAAAAGCAACACACCAGTTATCTCCCCCAGTATCCTGTGTTCTCTTATCTGTCCAGGCTTTCAGTCTCATCCACAGCAGACAGCTTGCCCACTGCTCTACCCATTCCACGGCATAGTTTTCTACAGAGGTGCTCACTTAGACCGCCTTCGGCTCGGTTTACCTTAGGCAGGTAAGTCAATTGCAGATACACAATTCTAGCTACAGCAATTGCATAGCTAGAATCGACTTATCTGCAATCAACTTACTTGGCCATCCTCACTGAGGAAGGTCAACAGGAGGGTTCCTCCTGTCGATTTCCCTTGCTCCTCGCAGTACAGGGGTTGACTGTGGACCTCTGAGAATTTGATTTTGCGCCTCTCCACCAGCCATACAAAATCAAACCCTGGAAGAATGACGTGTAGCCTTTCGGAGAATCCTCTCCTGAGCTAAACCCAGTCCTAAATAGCTCTTGTGTGGTCCAGGGAAAAAGTCACCCATAATATCCTGCCTGTTGCTAAGCTGTCTTGGAGCATTGTTCCAAGTAGGATGACCCCAGTTTCACAGGTCACACATTACTTTATGCTCGTCTGTTTCACACAAGTCCCGTTCTAAGTATCCAGTGGTCTCTTTGCTAGTAATAGTACCCTCCAAGGAATAATGCTGGTATTGTTAATCGACTCAGAGGGGGAGCTGTGTTACTCTGTAGCTTCACAAATAACAAGCTGTCCTGTAGCACCTTAGGGATTAACACATTGATTTAAACACATTTATTTATTAGGTAATGAGCTTCCCTGGGTGAGACAACTCTGATGGAGCGGAGCTTACCCACCAAAGCTCACTACTTAACAAATAAATCTTTGAGTCTGTAAGGTGCCACAGAACTACTGGAATAGATTAGAAAAGAGCACCCTCGGGGAAAACAGTGTGGCCAAGTGGCTAAAGCACTGCCCTTGCGCTCAGGCAAGCTGGAGTCTGTTCCTAGATTGGGCACCTCTGTCTCCCCCAGAACAGAATCGCCGACCACCACCACTCTACGGTTCCTCCTCGCAGTGGTGGCAGCCGATGTCCCAGCCTTAGGGGTACGAGGCTTCTCCTCTGCTGTACGGGGTAATTCCTTGTCTCCTGTATCAAGTACAGCATAGCGGTTTCCTAGGACCACAGTGGGAGGGTTGGGAGCAGGGGTGAAGCACTTACCACTGGCAGCAGGCAGTTTAATTTTAATGGAATGGGGCATTCTGTCAATGACCTAAAGGTATGTGTGTTACTAAAGAGGAATTATCGCACCGTTCTGGAAAGAGAAGCAGCCGAGCTGGCTTTTATATTCAAATTCGGCACACTAACACGTGGTTTAAATCGTGATGGGAACTTTCTGAGTCACTATAGGGGCTCGTCTGCATGCTTGGCTCAATCTAATTCTTGACCTTCCCCCCACCCCTCCACTCTCTGATTTGTTCACCTTGATTATCTTTTTCTGATTTGTTCTCCTTGCTTACTGTTTTTGGTTCTCTGCGTCTTAAATATTGAGTCTGGTCTGGTCTGGCTATGGTCTGAAGAAGTGGGTCTGTCCCACAAAAGCTCACCTAATAAACTATTTTGCTAGTCGTTAAAGTGCTACTTGACTGCTTTTTGTTTTGATGGTGTATAGACTAGCACGGCTTCCTCTCTGTTACTATTCAACATGTGAGGAAAGTTAGATGTTTGCAAGTCACCAGGGCCTGATGAAATGCACCCTAGAATACTCAAAGAGCTGATGGAGCACGTATCTGAGCCATTAGCTATCATCTTTGGAAAATCATGGGAGACAGGAGAGATTCCAGAATACTGGAAAAAGGCAGATACAGTGCCCATCTATAAAAAAGGGAATAAGAACAATGCAGGACACTACAGGCCACTCAGTTTCACTTCTGTGCCAAGAAAGATAATGGAACAAGTAATTAAGGAAATCATCTGCAAACACGTGGAAGGTGGTAAGCTGATAGGGAACAGCCAACATGGATTTGCAAAGAACAAATCATGTCAAATCACGTCAAACCAATCTGATAGCTTTCTTTGTTGGGATAACGAGCCTTGTGGCTAAGGGAGAAGCGGTGGATGTGGTATACCTAGATTTTAGTAAGGCATTTGATACAGTCTTGCATGATATTCTTATCAATAAACCAGGCAAATGCAACTTAGATGGGGCTACTATAAGGTGGGTGCAAAACTGGCTGGATAACCGTCCTCAGAGAATAGTTATTAATGGTTCTCAATCCTGCTGGAAAAGTATAACTAGTGGGGTTCCGCAGGGGTCTGTATTGGGACTGGTCTGTTCAATAGCTTCATCAACAATTTAGATATTGGCATAGAAAGTACACTTATTAAGTTTGCAGATGATACCAAGCTAGGAGGGGTTGCAACTGCTTTGGAGGATAGGGTCATAATTCAAAATGATCTGAACAAATTGGAGAAATGGTCTGAAGTAAACAGGATGAAGTTTAATAAGGACAAATGCAAAGTGCTCCACTTAGGAAGGAACAATAAGTTTCACACATACAGAATGGGAAGTGACTGTCTAGGAAGGAGTATGGCTGAAAGAGATCTAGGGGTTATAGTGGACCACAAGTTAAATGTGAGTCAACAGTGTGATGCTGTTGCAAAAAAACCAAACATGATTCTGGGATGCAAACAAGCCATGAGAAGCCATTCTTCCACTCTACTCTGAGCTGGTTAGGCCCCAGTTGGACTGTTGTGTCCAGTTCTGGGTGTCGCATTTCAAAAAAGATGTAGAGAAATTGGAAAGGGTCCAGGAAAAAGCAACAAGAATGATCAAAGGTCTAGAGAGCATGACTTATGAAGAAAGGCTGAAAGAACTGGGCTTGTTTAGTGTGGAAAAAAGAAGATTAGTGGGGGACATGATATCAGTTTTCAGGTGTCTCAAAGGGTGTCATAAAGAGGAGGGAGAAAACTTGTTCTTCTTGGCCTCTGAGGATAGAACAAGAAGCAATGGGCTTAAACTGCAGTAAGGGAGGTTTAGGTTGGACATTAGGAAAAAGTTCCGAACTGTTAGGGTGGTCAAACGCTGGAATAAATTGCCCGGGGAGGCTGTGGAATCTCCATCTCTGGAGATATTTAAGAACAGGTTAGATAAATGTCTATCAGGGATGGTCTAGACCGTGGGTGTCCAACCTTTTGGCTTGCCTGGGCTGCATTGAGTGAAGAGGAATTGTCTTGGGCCACATATAAAATATATAATATAGTTAATGTATATAAATCACATAATAATGTTAAAAGTTTACGATCTTGTGGGGCCACATTACTGGCTGTCCAGAGCCGCATGCGGCCCGCGGGCGGTGGGTTGGACACGCCTGGTCTAGACAGTACTTGGTCCTGCCATGAAGGCATGGGGCTGGACATGATGACCTCTCAAGGTCCCTTCCAGTCCTAGCATTCTATGATTGGCTATGGACCTCCTAGAGACTTTGGCCAAACCACTTCATCTCTGTGCCTTGGTTTCCCCATCTGTAAAATGCCGGTAATGATAACAATGGCTGTGGAAAGACTTTGAGACGTATTGATGAAATGAGCTAGGTACTACTATATTAGGTGCTACTGTACCGTAAACAAACTATGCCTGTCCAGTTTCCAACATCAGGTTCTCCAGCAGATACCCCAGATATGGGAGTGAGCCCAGAAGGAATAAACTCCCCTACAATGGCAGAATTCAGGTAAGCTAAATAACCCTAACAAATGACCCTAACTTAAACCCCTGTACTCCATATGGAGCATAGGTCATCTACAAGTCTCCTCCACTTCGCTCTGCCTTGGGACAAAACTTCTAGCTGACCCAGGAGTACCCCAGTTGTTGTCCTTCAACCTCAGTAGATCTGCTCCATGTTGTCCAAGGTCTTTCTCTTTTGTGTTTTCTTACCCTACTGGTGCAAAAAAATCCATTGAGTTTTGTAAGGATGAGGACCCCGAACTGCACAAACTCCCTGACGTGAGGCTTAATCTGGGGTCACTGAAAGTCTTTTCACTGACTTCAGTGGTCTTTGGCTCAGGGCCGTGCTTAATTTCAGCCACACAAGGCACTCCCTGTAGCAGCCAAGGATTTTATTTTGCACCTCTTACTGTTGCCTGATAACACCAATCATGGGCACCGGTTCAGCCCTTCAACAAAGGAAGTGTGCTACCTGCCAGAGTCACCCGTTTTTGAAAGAGTCCAGCTTTCAGCCAAGGTTGACCCGGGTTACAAACATGCTCCAGGGTGGCATGACTGTAGCTGCAATGGAGATTCTTTGTGAGCTATGTCCCCAGCGCTATACTTAAAATCAGGAACATCAGACATAGCTATGGTGTAAAAGTCACCTGCAAAAAGTCTTTTTGCATGTTTAAATGAGTTCCCATTTAATCCAGATCCACTTCATTTCCATGGGCCTTTCACTTAACCTGTATCATTCTCCTTGACACTTGATCTGCAGAGACCACCTTTGCTTTCCACCACACGCTCTGGGGAAGTCTCTGACCCAAGAGTTCACCTGATTCGAATCTAATCATTTAAGCGTGCCCGTCTATTGACAGCATGCAAAACTCCTGTCCTTCCCCAACTTTCAGTGTGAGAATTCCAGCTCGTGTACAGCTCCACTAAGGGAAGGAAGTCGGACTTTTAACAGCTGAAGAGTTGGCTCTCTGGCTTGTTAATAATTACACCAAACGCACTGCTAAGGCTAACGAACTCTCCTCACCGGCATTATTCACCTATCTGTGTACAGGAAACAGCTCAACAAGACTCCAGCGATAAGGAGAAGCACAAACACATCCCAAGACACCACTCAGAGCAGAGCAGCGCCTTCGCTGATAAAGGCTGGTTTAAATCCTCACAGCCAATTCCTAGCAGCCGACTGCAGAGTTGTTTATCTGGACAAACAATTATGAAATGTTCTTTTGTCCCAGTGTGTACTGTGTGGGCCAGAGTCATTATGACTCTGAGTTACTTGAAAGGGCTATTGTTCAACACCTATTCATGGGCAGGACAACACGCAACGCCTCGAGCAGAAACGGGCTGAAGAGCTGCGGCACATTTACCCAGTTGCGGGCAAGTTTGCAGCTCGCTTCATGACGCTGGCCAAGCAGCTGACTGGAGTGACATGTGTCTGCTCAGCCTTGGGGGTCACAATTTCAAAGCAAAGTGATTTAGGAGCCTACGGCCCAGTTCCAAAGGGAAAGTAAGGCCAGGTTTTCCAAGGTATTTAGGCACCTAGTGGGATTTTCACCAGCACCTCAGGGCCTTTTAATAAGACGATCTCCTAAATGCCTGAGTCTGCTCTGAGAATGGGACTTTGGAACCTAAACTACTTAGTCACTTGAGAATACTTCACACAATCTTTCCTATCGCATTCGGTGTGTTGCATGAGATATTGCTGTTATTTAAGCCTGGTTGAATGAGCTTTACGCATAGATTCGGTTGTATCTAGGCACTTACCTGCCCTCTGTTACCAGAACTTCTTCTAGTCATTACTGTATTTAGCACCACACTGCTTGGAGGGAAGCAGCATTATTGGCCCTGTGACAGGGTCAGAGACGCCCCACTTGTGACTGACACTTGATGCGCGGCAACCCCCATGAGGCAACTTTCCTGCCTTTCTGATCGCACCTTTTACTCCATTTCACTGGGCCCTCCAACTGTGGCACAGAGCGCGGGGAGGGGTGGGGGTCGCAGCCCTTCAGCTGAGACCAGCTCCCCTCTGGGAAGGGCCAGCCAAAGGCACTTGCCTCAGCACCTAACTGCAGAGCCTCAGGCCAGGTCTAAAGTAAAAGGGAAGGTCTAATCAAGATACACAACTCCAGCTATGGGAATTATGTAGCTGAAGTCAACATACCTTAATTTGAGCTGCCGCACTGTCTCGATCGCAGGAGGTCAACAGCCGCAAACACTCCCATCGACTCGTCTTACTCCTCGAGGGGGAGCAGGACTACTGGCGCCAATGGGGGCGCCCTGTGAGTTTTATTTAGCGCGTCCCCACCAGCTGCACTAAATCGAACTCCAGAGCGTCAGTCTTTCCTGTAGGGAAGGTGTGACCTCAATGAGAACCGACCCCACATAAATCTGCCCTAATCTGCACAAGTCCTAGACAGAGCAAGCTCAAATTGTTTCCCCTCTTTCTTAGGGTAAAGAGAGAGATACACAAATTCCTCCCTCCCTCCCTCAGGTAACAATTATTTATACTGGGTTTATTAATAAACAAAAGTCATTTTTTCAGGTATGCAAGACCAGGTTTAAGGAATAGCTCACAGAACAATGTGGTTTGCTAAACAAAACACGCCGGTGAAGATTAATATGCTCAGAAACCAGGAACATCTCACCCTCCCTTCTTCCGATAAGCTTCTTTCACTGATTGGACAGTCTCCCAGCCTGGGCTTGAGCCTGCCCCTGTTCTGGTTGAGATGTTTCCAGCAGTCATCGTGGCGGGTAAGCAGCAGTGTCCTGACATTTGTCTTCCCACCTTTACGTTGTCTTCAGTCCACCCCCTCTGGGGCACCTGGCACTGGCCACTGTCAGCAGATGGGATGCTGGGCTAGATGGACCTTTCGGCCATTCTTATGTGCTTATGTTCTTACAGATTTTGCCGAAGGTGGGAACCCTTTGTGTCCAATTTAAACTTTTCCATGCTGTCGGTGGAAAAGTACAAACCTCCAAGATGAGTCCCAGCCCAGCATCAGGTGACATGGCCACATGTGTTGCTAGAACCAATCATAATCCATCACTGTCAGGAGTACAGGGAAAACGAGTCATAGAATCATAGAAGTCCATTTGCAAGTCATTGTTGTCTTGCCAATGGGTCATCAAGATACTAGAGTGTCCTTCAGGGCCCTTACTTTAGTAACACAGGTTTATACTGCCTATTTCTAACTTCAAATAATGGAATGATACACACATGCAAAGAGAATATAGACATTCAGCAGATTATAAATCTTCCAGTGATACTTCGCATGAAGCACTTGGCAGAAAACATCTGCTAGTTATGTCATATTCATATAGGAATATGGTTGAGTCTGTGACAGGCCCCTTTTTCCAGGAAGACTTGCCCGAAGATACCTGGGGCACACCTGGGAATTGAACCCAGGTTTCCTAAGTCCCAGGCCTAGTAGCAAAAAAAAGGCCCTCAAAAACAATTAAATGGGCCTTCAGAGTTGGTCAACACACCTCACTTCCTGCTGTTCTAATCTGGGGTTTGCTCCGCCTGGGCTGTGCAGCATTCAGTTCTGGTCTTTCCTATACACCCTGGCTCCGAGCACCAGTCCTGAACCATGTTTCAAACCTCGCTCTTCTTTTGCCCCCATGTTTGTTCCGGTGTAACTGGAGAGTGCATTCCCTCTCTATCTTTGATAAGAGAGAGAGAGAGAGAGAGAGCCCTTTACAACCTGTTGTGCCCATAAGGAATTGTGTTCTTCAATAAACACAATCTGTCAATGCAGCACTAATTTATGAGTCGCAGGCAATCTGTGTGTGTAGGGCACAGGCTTATCGGGAAATACAGAGCTGCTCTACAGTAACCATGATCAGACTGATCAGCTCACTGGCTAACATTACAAAGCTCACATTTGACCAGCAGAGAAGAGGAGAGGAAGTCTCATCTGGTGACTAAGGCACCAGCCTTTCTGGGAATGTCTTCAGTACCTGGAATTTGTGTACCTAGTGGGGACATGTAAAATTCACCTGTCGACGGTAGACCCCTGTACTTCTCAATCTCATGAGCAGTGATGGAGGTCGACGGGAGCGTTCCTCCCGTCGGCCTCCCTCAGTGAGGACAGCCTGATAAGTCGATTGCAGAGAAGCCGATTCCAGCTGGGCAATTGCCATAGCTAGAACTGCGTATCTACAATCAATTTTTAAGGTCTAGTGTAGAACGTGGCCTCTGTTTGTTTCCGAGCTCTGTCACAGGTTGTGCCCTGACTGTAGTGACTAGCTGGACAGCTGCACTTCCAGCAAAGGCAACTCTGCACTGGGACTCTGGGCAGCCTACCTACCGTGAACTCCTCTTGGGGTGAGGTTTAGAGAACGCGCTACACACCACTGAGTTTTGATTGGGCTGCAATTGTAGTGCATGTGGGCAGCTCCTTGAACATACGAGCAACCATACAGGGTTAGACCAAAGGTGCATCTAGCTCAGTATCCTGTCTGCCAAGAGAGGCCAACGCCAGCTGCCCCAGAGGGAGTGACTAGAACAGGGAATCCTCAAGTGATCCCCCTCCTGTTACCCATTTCCAGCCTCTGCCAGACAGAGATTAGGGGCACCATTCCTACCCATCCTGGCTAAGAGTCATTGATGGATCTAACCTCCATGAATTTATCTGGTTCTTTTTTTGAACGCTGTTGAAGGCCTGGTCTTCACAACATCCTCTGGCGAGGAGTTCCACAGGCTGACCGCGCTGCATGAAAAAAGCACAAACAAACAAAAACACGTCCTTTTGTTAGTTTCAAACCTGCTACCCAGTCATTTCATTGGGTGACCCCTAGTTCTTATGTTACAGCAACACGTAAATAACTCTTCCCTATTGACTTTTTCCACATCAGTCATGATTTTATAGACCTCTCTCATAGCCTCCATTAGTCTCCGCTTCTCGAAGCTGAAAAACCCCAGTCTGTTTCCTTTTTCTTCATATGGCACCGGTTCCAAACTCATTTGCAAACACATTCCCCACCCTCTTCATCCACACAGGGATCGAGGCCTCTGAGATGGAAACGCTAGCATTTCTCACGGCTCCTCTTTGCTCAGGAGGATGTGGCGTCCCTCTTTTGGAGGGATGGGGAGAAGCTCGAAGAGAGCGCATTCAAACCTGTTCTGGAACAATAACAAGAATATGTCGTCACTTGACCTCTTCTAAGAGGCTAGTAGCAGGGCCAGATCCAAAACTGGTGTAAATTGGCATAACTCCCTTGCACTTTACAGGAATGGTGTGGGTTTACACCAACCAAGGGGCTGTCTTTCAATAGCTGAAATATTCTTATGCCTCTGTGCATTTACGCCCTTGTGAACGTCTTTGGGGCACATAAAGGAACAGCCAATTTAAATAAATTCAAGGTCAACTGCAGTAAACTCAAAGGGCATTCTCCTGTTCATGCTAACAGCTACAGATCTGCAGAAAATTCCATTGCAATCAGGCAATTTACCATGGCATTGGACGCCTCAGTAATGGGGGAGAAATCTCCCCATAAGCAGCTCCCCAAGCTGAAAGGACCAGAGGACATTACAGAGGTGAATCCTGCTGAGAAAAATCAGACCATTAGAGTGCCATCAGTTGGCATTTTCAGGACAACATGCCAGGTTTTCCATCCAGTTTGCTCCTTTATGCAAGAGATAGTGGCACGAAAGCTGTATCCCTAACTTGGCTGTAACTCTGCAGGGCTGTAACTCTTAACATGACTTGAAACAGGCATTGCAGTTAGTCAGCCACTGATTCTATTACTGTACAGACTGCAGGTGCAGAATCTCGGTGATTCATTAAAATAATAAACTCCACGCAATTAAATGGGTGAAATACCCACTGTATTTGTGCAAAAGTGCAAGGGTATTATACTTTCCTTTTCGGCACCATCCAGAATCAGCCCAGCGTCATGTGCATGGTTGGCAGCAGACTAAGGGTGTACAAGGTGACTTCCCGGCAAGTTGTTAATCAGCATAATCTGGCTTCGAGAAAGAAACGCAGCTGCAGTGCAAAGAGTGAGCGATCTCCCCTTATCACACGCATTACCCCCAGTCAAGGTGTTGTTAAGGCTGATACGGGGTTTGGTGATAGCACGCTGGGTGCACAGAGGCAAGCAAAACCAGCAACTCCATTTAACCCAGGACTTAAATCAGGGGCAGGGCCCCACTCCCTGCACTGCGTTAGGCCTTGTCTTCATGCCTAAAAGAAACAAAGCTTTTAAGTTTGGGAAACAAACCCATAGGAGCTTCCCACTCATTGCCCCAGCCACGTGTGGAATAAATTTTGTTATGCGCACCAAGGCGTGTGAGCTGTGCACCACCCGTAGAAACACAGGCTGCTGGCTGTGGGCGCTCTGCTACTCACATGGGCGGTATTTGACTTTCCTGGGTGGGGGGGGGGGCACCCAAGCATTTAGCTTACAGGGAACACTGGGTAAGACCATCAAAGCTTTCACTCCTACCCCCGCTTGACCGCCTCCCCTGCTTCTGCCGTCCCAGGACCTCTGGGTTGCTTCACAAGCCCTTGTTCCACGAGACACCTTTGAGCCTTGTTCCACAAGCTGTGCCCCAGCTGAGGCCAGTCAGCCAGGGGATCACCGTGATTTCACCAAGGCTGCTCACTGAAGTAGGAGCTCCACAGTAGAATGGAAGGGCGGAGAATCAGCCCGTTTGTAACCATACATGAAGAGCATATTCTGCTCGTTTTACTCCTGCTGAGTTGTCGTTCAGGCTAGGAGTACGCAGAGGCGCTGACGCTCTTTTGGGGTGAGGGTGATGAGCTGTGCCCCGCGGCTTTAGCGCTGTTGAGAGCAGGTGGCCAACTCTCCTGGGCTGGACGGACGGGACTACATTGCTGCAAATGGCCTCGGCTCCACCCAGCCTGGGAGAGTTGGAAATCCTCATTCCCCCAGGCTGGGGCCAGATTGAGGGGCTGCCGGGCCCCGCCAGGGCTGGTGGGCTGCAAAGCCTGCGGCGGGGTTGGCAGGCCCCAGAAGGAGAGCGGGAGCCCACAGGGCCAGTAGGGAGCCAGTGGGGCAGAGCGGACGTGGGGTGGGGGAAGCAACAGAGCCCAGGGCAGGACCTGCAAGACCCACAGGCCAGGAGCCAGTGCCAGTGGAACCAGCAGTGGGGCTGACCCCCAGGAGCAGAGAAGCTGTGTGCAAAGCTGGGAATCCTGCAGCGCCCCCACCTGTGAGACTCTAGAGTAAAGTGCTACCTGTCATAAAGGTGGCAAAGTCTGGCTGGGAGGGCCCCTTGCTGCAGACCCAGCACATCCATTCCCCTGGTAGGCTCTAGGACAACAGGGCCAGCAAATAGCCACAAAGATCTGCAAAGAGTGGGCCTAGCAAAACCCTCTGAGCTCACCTACCCCAGCCCACGAGGTGAGAGACAGCATCTTCCTAGGCAACGCGTGACTCCCTCCTGGCCCAAAACATGGCGATTGCAAGTTGTGGCCACCTAATGTTCACGGTGTGTTCACCCTTCCAGTGTGTGCGATGGGAGATGCTGCCAGTGAGGCTGGACAGACGCTTGGCGGTCTGTCCGCGTCGCTGGGGCTGCTGTGTGGGAGAAAGTGAAATCAACCTGTGAAAGCAAGGGTCAGATAACGTGACTGTGTCCATCTGGAGGCTAACGCGCCTTGAGAAGGACAAGGCTATGTCAATGGGAAAGTGAGCGGAGCGGTTAAGTCAATGCTGATGGAAACCCCGGAGATTCAGTCAGGTTCATCCCTGGCCCAGGTAAATCAAGGTCAGCTGGGACCGTACGCGTTCCTCGCGGCCTTCTCAGCTCCGTGTGGGAGGGGCTGCCGTTGGGTGTCACACGGCAGCCCAGCACCCATGTCCCCGTTACTGAGCCTGCAAACAAGGAGGCCATTTAGGTTCCCTACTAGGGTTACTTGTACTTAGGTAGGAGCTGGAGACTTTAGCTGAGGTTGGGGCCCCACTGAGTCGCGTGCCAGACAAATAGAGATTAGACCAGGCCCTGCCCTTGGGAGCTGGCACTCTAAATAGATGGACAAGGGGAGGAGTTTCAGAAAATCCAAAATGCCGTAGCAGCACAAGTCCCATGACCTTGCAATGGGCCTTGATTTCTCAGTTCTCTTTGTGCTTTAGAAAACTCCATCCACTATCTCTGTTCTACAGCTGGGGGACTGCGACATCGAGAAACAGAGTGATTTACCTCAGTTCAGTCAGGAAATCTCCGAAAGATCCTGGAACGAAACCAGATCTCCATCAGTGGGCCTCTCTCAGGTATTAATAGAGGCCAGGTGTTTGGATACCTGAGACTGCTTTCTAACTGAACAAGAATGCTTTGATTCATTTTGCAGTCTGGCCAGCAAAGCAACATTGGTCGTCCCTCACTATTGTGACATTCTGTCACGAGGTCGCCTCTCACGCCACAGATTCTGAAGTTCTGTGGAGCAATAGCCTGGTGTCCAACCAGGTCTGCCTTAGAGAACAAGACACATTATTCTGAAAATACATTGGTTGTTCAAGCCGACTAGCTACGCTCAACCGGCCAAATAGCCAGATGTGGCTAGTGGCTAGGGTGTTGGACACCACGGTAACGGTGCCATGCAAAACTTTGGTGGAAACCACGGACACGTTCAACTTAAGCTGTGTTCTTGGGGCCATTGGCGGTTGCTAAGCGCCCATTGTGCAAAAAAGGCATCCTTCTCCCATACTTCCCTCTGACGCGAGATGGAAAACAACAGCATTCTGTGCAGCCGGCACTTCAAAAGGTGGAGGGGCAGTACATGCGACGACAGCACCAGAGTTTCATTTTGCCTCGTGCATTAAGGCAGCACTGAAGAATTTAAGCTTAAAGAGATCTATAAGCACACAGTCAGTGGAGTTTCAGCCCTTAAGCATTTCTTCTGCCACTGACGGCACAGTGACATCGGGTCAGCCGTTCAAATGCAGCACAGGCAGGCAGGGAATTCAGCCGGTTAGCCCAGCACAGTTCCTAAAGAAGAGCTCAGCCCATCATAACACAGCTGCAATGCTTGCTAGACAACCCTCCAGAGACTGAGCGTTCATGACCATTAAAACTCCTTCTTGCTGCCTTATGGTGGGCTTCTTTGGATCAAGTTAAGCAGAAGCAATTTCAAAGAAGCGGGGAACCTCCCAGCAGGTCCCTTCATTCCCAGTCCAGTCCTACAGATGGGCTGAAGGTTCCCTAGATGCCTTTCACTGGAGATCTCTGATTTTGGACAGACCAGAGTGTCATAGCTAGATGGTGGATCTGGCTGGAGATCTTGAGCAAGTCCTTTCCTGCTGGATTGTGTATATCTCCCTCCTGTTGCTCTTGCACTGTGGATATTTAATACAAGAACAGATAAACTGTAAAGGAAACTAATTTCATTGTATTTAGATTGTGTGTAGCAAGCTGGTATCTTACAACAGTGAAGACAAAACAATACCTTCTCCAAGACTGCCTGCATAATCTAACTAGTAGACAGGGCTTTACAGTGGAACTTTAGAGCCCTCGGCTCTGCCACGGATCTACTTTATGACCTTGGGCACAACGTTTCACATTGCTGTGCCTCGGTTTCCCCTCCCCACAAGGCATGGCTGCTCCCTCGCTCTGTGTCCATCAGGTGCCTGGCCTGATGGAACCTTCAGGCACTACACAAAGGGAGGTGTCAGACTGCCTACGAGTCCAGCTGGCCATAAAAGTGAGAAGAGAGCCACAGCAATAAACGCCACCAGGTGACACATCCATTTGGGACGAATACAGGGTTGGATGGTCTTTGATGGGCACGGTGCTCTGTAGCTGTGATTATTCAGAGAGGGGCTCACGGTTTCTGTTTCATCCCTACGTGGGGTAGCAGGTGGATAGAACACAGAAGGGTCTTGTGTTCTGTGGCCACAGCGCTGACGTACATCAAACGGAAAACTTCAAAAGCCCTGCCCCAGCTCAGGCCTGGGTGATGATGGGACCCCCCCTCGAGAGACAGGGGAACTGATGAGTGGCTGGAATGCACAGAGCCATGAGGCCAGCTCCTTTCCCAAACAGCGCAGCTCAAAGCACCATCTCAGGGCTGAATCCAGGGCGAGGGTCCCTGGCAGCGGGGGGCGGGGGGAAGCTGGAGGCTTGCCCCCCACCCCCACCCCAGGCCCTAGGTTCTCCTGCCACCCATGGACAATGGCCTCCTTTTTGAAACACGCAGCCCCGAGTTCCTCTCAAATCACCTAAATAAACCCCTTAACAAGACACCTTCCAGAATCCAGTCCATTGTGATTCTTGCCTTTCCACGAAGGAGGCCAAACCAGGACACCAACATACTCTGGCTTTGGATGTGGAGTCGAAAGGATGGGAGAAATAGCAAGAGCATGGACTACGGGTGAAGCTGCAGCTTGGAGAGGCAGGCTCCCCTGCCTGTGGCCCCACCCATACTCCACCTCAGCTCCTGTGAGGCCCCGCCTTCTCCCACAGCCCTTCCTTCTTCCCACTGTCTCTCTGTTCTCCCTACTTATCCGCCAAGGGATAGCTCAGTGGTTTTTAACATTAGCCTGCTAAACCCAGGGTTGTGAGCACAAGCCTTGAGGGGGCCATTTAGGCAAATAAGAAAAGGCGAGGGGAAGGGATGGTGCTTGGTCCTGCCACGAGGGCAGGGCACTGGACTCCTGGCCCCCCAAGGTCCCTTCCAGCTCTATGAAATGTGTATCTCCATATATTACATTATAACCCAAATGTAACAAATACATTTGGGGTGGGGGGAAAACGTTCTTCTAAAATTTCTTTCTAAGGGAGCATCTTTTCCACTGAATGCCCGATTACGCAAACTGGATGTGCAGAAGGTATGTAATTAAAAGCACTAAATTTGCAATAAAAAAATGTCAGTTTTTTGATATACCCTGAAGCTTGTCAGAGATTTATTTGCAAAAACTTTGTTGTAAGGTCAAGTCAGTTGCCCTGTGGAATACAACTCTATATATTCTGAAATACACGATGCAGCTCTTCTCTGTTGTAAATGGTCTTAATCAGTATTTCAAAGCTGATTGTATGGTTTAAATGTGCTCTTAAACCTTCATAAAGTAATCACTCCAGATTTCACATATTAAAAGTCACTGAAACAAAGGCATGCTTTTAAATTATTCAGGCATAGCCATTTTGTTGTTCATAACAAAATGCATTGTTTTTAGAAAAACAGGGAATACCAATTTATTTTGTGTGATTGTCATAAGAAGACATGACTATGAAATTTCACTGAACGTTAAAACACATTTCCAAAGATTTTAGATCTTAGTAAGATGCTGATTTTCATGGAGGGCTCTATTAAAACTAGTTCATCAAACTGATGGAAGTAAAAGGGAATTTCATTAGGCCAGGCTATCTGGAAGAAAAGGAATGTTGTCTTTTTACAGGTTGTAATCAAAAAGAGCATAGGGCTGGATAGAAAGGACAGGAAAACTGGGGAAGCAAGTTTTTGTACTATAATAATTAAA
Source organism: Carettochelys insculpta (assembly GCF_033958435.1). Taxonomy (NCBI): domain Eukaryota; kingdom Metazoa; phylum Chordata; order Testudines; family Carettochelyidae; genus Carettochelys; species Carettochelys insculpta. The sequence goes on along the minus strand of NC_134147.1, from coordinate 5,087,991 downwards.
ATTCAAATAGCCACAGTGAGGCGGCCATGTTAGCCTGTATCTTCACAAAAAAAAACAAAAGCAGTCCTGTAGCACTTTAACAAAATAATTTATTAAGTGATGAGTTTTCATGGGACAGACCCTCTTCTTAGAATTTTCCCGATCTGCAGAAGTGGGTCTGTCCCACAAAGGCTCATCACCTAGTAAATTAGTTTGTTAGCCTCTAAAGTGCTACAGGACTGCTTCTTTGTTTTGTAAAATTAAAATGTGCTTTTTAAATCAGAGTGGTCTTTTGAAGAAGCTATTTAAAAATTATATATCTGAAGAACCAAAAGTTTAAGGCTAAGCTGAATATTCAGCCTGTGCATTTAAATATCTGGGCAGGGATTTTTTAAGAGAGGTGATTTTCTAATCTTCAGCCGCAAGCTAATGAAATAGCTAGAGCAGATCTTACAGTAAGGTTCTGTAGACATAGTAAGGCATGTCTGCTTTTAGGTTGGCACATGCCTGTTAAAGGGTTTCATTACCACTTAATGGCTCTTTCATGTGTTCAATGTTATGCTAACAGGCCTGGCAAGCTGGAAAGCTTTTCACTTTTAAATTAACAGATCCATTTCTGTGGGGTGGTGGGGGACAGTCACCAGTCTGCAAGCTGCAAAAGCCTGCCATGGGACACTGCAGGACCCCTGGGAATAGGGATAGGAAGGGGGGAAAGGCTGAGCAGTAGGACCCAGAGCAGGCCTTCTCTCTTATACCCAAAGCCCCTAAGTAAGAAGATTAAAAAAGACTTTTCAAAATATCTCACACCAGTGCTCAGCAAACTCCTCACGCTCCACATCAATTTCTGGGTGGAACTGGGGTCTAATGGACAACGCACTTACTCAGTGAGGAGCGAGGGATCTCAGGGTACATCTACATTATGCGGAAGACTCGGGGCGGGAGGGGGGGAGGTTGATCTTCCGGCATTTAATTTTGCACACCTGGTGCAGACGCAAAAAATCGAACTCTCTGGGGTCACCAGTCGACCCCTGTAGTCCTTGACGTTGTGAGGAATAAGAGAGGTCGACGGGAGCAGCTAGAATTGCGTATCTGCAATTGATTTAACTCCCTAGCATAGATCAAGCCTCAGAAACCCCTCTCTTCAGCTGCAGAGACAGAGACCTTGTAGCAGAAGGGCCCAGGGTAAAATGCTTAGAGGCTGGGGATAGACATGCTCAATGGCAGGACTGCAGCCTGGAGCTATTGCAGGTCTCTGCCCAAGAAAGCTTACGCTCCAAAACAGCGGTTAGGCGACAAGGTGCCACAGGACTTCTTGTTGATTTTACCAGACAAAGTCATCCCGATCACAAGCTTTGTTGAACGCAGACTGAAATGCAAGAGCCACCTTTCCCAAGGTGGACTTTGAAAGAGGAGTGGAGAGACCCCACAACATTCTTTCGAGCCCCAGGAAAGGAGAAATAATTACATTCAGGGCTTGGATTTTTAGTGCTTGTAAATCATAGTCAGAGCTTAGAAGCGAGGTGACAGGTCCATTAGAAATACGGTAGATGAGAGCAATTTAAGCCCATTACAGCTGATGGCTAACACTGGGCCCCTTATTCTGTATGTTAATGAGGCTCTCCAGGGCTAGAGTGACCCCTTCTGAGCTTTGACTCAACGTCCTCTGAATTCAATTCCTGTTCAGCTGCCTGTGCTCAGACCTCACCCTACAGGGCCCAGCAGGTGTGATGGCTGCTGTGGAGGTCTGAATATTGCTGCAAGCTGAGACCACCTAAATTGGCTCTGTGCCATTGCTGTGACCAGCTGTGATGATTCCCCCTTTTATCCTCTGTCTCATGCAGCATCCTTAAAACTTGCCCATTACCTGTGCTGGCTGTAGCGCACACCCTGACAAAACTAGCAGTGGTTTGCCTGTTGGAGGCTGACGGTGAGCTGTCCAGGTTGGAGTCTACAGCAGCAATGCATTGTAAAGGGCTCCCAGGTTACAAGGAGGGACTGACTCTGCCCCTCATTCATCCAGATCGCACCCTTGTACAGGCTGGAACTCCTAAATCCGGCACTCTCTGCGCCGGCAGAAGGAGGGAAGTCACTGGACCAGAGAGCCGGGCAGGAGGCTGCCCAGGAGGAGGGGCTGCAGTGGACCCCATATCACCCCAGCAACTTCCGTGGAATGGTAGGTGTGCAGGGTTGGGGCTGGTGGCTGCCAGGCCTGCAAGACTGGGTCCAGCTTCTTCCGGCAGCCCTGCAGGACCGGGGGCAGCTGCACAGGGCTGGAGCTGTGTACCCAGCACAGGTCAGAGTAACAGCACAGGCCCCGGGCAACAGGAGAAGGTAGGGGAGCAGCCCAGTGGTGTGGGGAGTGTTGGCGTGGGAAAGGGCCGTGGCAGGGAACCTTCTCTGGTTTGGGGATTTTCTTGTCTGGGACTGGTCAGGTCCCAACCATGCTGGGAGGTAGATCCTGTATATCACAGCAGGAGAGTGCTCCTTTTTCCAGCATGGGAGCGGCACAGTCTGGGTCAGTAACAGGCCCTCAGTAAGGTCCCACGCATTCAACGTAACAGCAGTAGCCAGTCACTGGAGAAAGAACATCACCCGAAAAGCCAAAGATACAGGATCGGAATGCTTGAGCAAATCCAGGCGCGTCCTCTGAGCATGGTAGTTGCTAAGCCCATAGATGGTGGCTATTTCAGGTTACGTTCCTTTTCTGTGACAGTGAATCGTTGTCCATCGCCTATCTGTTCACCATTCTGCAAGGCCTATCTACACGGGTCTGATGCACCCCATGGAGATAGCTCTGCCCCAGAGCACTGAACAGTTTCCTAACATTTCTCTGTGATGACCTGTCATTTCTTGTATAAGAGAGGTAGCTGTGCTAGTCTGTATCTTCAAAAACAACAAGAAGTCCTGTGACACCTCATAGACTCTCAGATATTTTGGAGCATCAGCTTTCGTGGGCAAAGACCCGCTTCGTCAGATGCCATTTCTTGAAGGTAAGAGTTCGAGGAAGATCAGTGCAATCCTGTGAGCCAACAGCTACTTTGTGAAGAAGAAAACAGCTCTGCAGCAGATCCTGCCCACCACATCACTGAAGCAGCATTGGTATCCTGTCTAGCCCAGAGCTTCCCAAACTATTTCATTGCACGGCACACTTCTTAAGATCCCCATCTTTTCATGGCTCACCAAAATTTTAAAAACAGCATAAAATATTGCGAGAAATCGCTCATTTCAGAATGAAGCATACATACATATATTACAATATTAATGAAAACAATATTTGACGTCACATTTTCGACTAGAATTTCAATGTGAAACGTGAGCTTGTTTTAGTGGACACAGCTGTTTAATATTCAGTTCAGAGCTGGAAAGAACTACACGGAGCTCTTCTAAAACACACTTTTTAAACATGATTGCTTCTCATTTTTTCATCCATGATCAAGAAGAGAAACATAGTTCACAATGGTAGGCAGTTGAAAATGGCAGTAGACTAATTATAGCCCCTGCTCTTGCTGTGAAATAAACTTTTCAAACCACATGCCATAAAATCAGCTTTTCTTATCAAGGCACGTGCTGGCAAAGCAAGTCAAGCCAGCGTCGATCGCGTGTGAGTATGTCATCAAAACTACTCCGTGGCACAAATTGTGACTGGTCAAAGGTGAGGCTCGGTGTAACAGCGCACTGACAGACAAAGCCAGCAATGTATCATGTATCAAGGAGAATAGAAAGAGAAAAAAAAAGTGAAATCCAAAGAACCTAATTAACTGATAAAAGATTTACTTTACTAAATAGACATTCTCTGAATCATGGCAAAATTTCCCCGGCACACTCAAAACCCCTCTGTGGCACACGGGTGTGCCACAGCACACAGATCTAGACAATGGGGTTATCGGCATTGTTGCAGGACTCACATGGCCTTAGCATTTTGGAGCAACAGGCAGAACAAAAAAAAAAAAAAAAAAAACCCATTCCGCTCAAATGCTTTGCTGAACTTGCTTACTTGGCTTAAACCCTTGTACTCTGAGGGGAGCATAGGTCATCTGCAAGTCTCCTCCATTTCACTTTGTCCCCAGACAAAACTCGCTGATCCTGGAAGAACCCCAGTTGTTGTCCTTCAATCTCAGTAGATCTTCTCCACGTTGTCCAACGTCTTCCTCCTTCTCGTTTTCCTTTTGGGTTCTAGTTGGGAGCTTGACGGACTATGTTGGATGATGGTTTTCTGAGAGTGTGGCCGACATGTTTCCACTTCCTTCTTTTGATTTGAACGTCATCTTTCCTATTCGTGATCACAATGGGCTTCGCTGAACTAGTCTACTTTTAAAGTCCATCTTGGAGAGCCACATGGAAGGAACAGCAACGAAGGGTCCTGTGTCACCTTATAGAATAACAGAAAACTCAATGCTCAAAACTTTTCTGTTAGTCTATAAGGTGCCACAGGACCCTTCGTTGCTGTTACAGATCCAGACTAACACAGCTACCCCTCCGATACACGGAAGGAAGTATCAGAGAGGTAGCCGTGTTAGTCTGTATCTTTGAGAACAACAAGAAGTCCTGTGGCACCTTATAGACTAACAGATATCTGACTAATATCTGTTCGTCTTTATAGTGCCTTATGGTGGCACAGGACTTCTTGTTGTTCACATGGAAGGAAGGAAGGAAGAGATCGCGGGTTGAAATTGTGTCTAAAAGGAGGGATGAAAAGCTGGCTATTTGCAGTGCCTTCCATTCACTGCTCTCTATGAACATCTTGCAGGATGGCTTCACCAGAGCAGGGACGGCTGAGCATCCCATTCTTCTGACCAGTGAAATTGCTCCCTGCCTGCAATCTGTCCTCTCTTTGCTTCTGCTTCCAGTCAGCAACCTGTGTCCCCAGGGTAACCATAAGGCAAGGCTTCTCTGGAGAGAATTTAGAATGGAGGGAAAGGAAACTCACTTCCCCACCCCAAATTTATGAATGCCCACAAAAAAAGGAAGTTTTTCTTTATCTGTGTAAACGCTGTATGTAGAACTGGGTCTGGAAAACAGGGTATGCAATATATCCATTTAAAAGAGAGTCAGGAAGAACTTCCAAGGCTCTCAAATTCATGACAAGAATATTCCCAGACCATAAATATATTTAATCTGTATACATACAATCAAGATCCGAAGTGGACTAGCTAGTCCACTAACAATCAGTTTAGCTATGACACTTTTCATCTCTATGTCATTAGCAACTCCTGCATTGGTCAGTGCTGGTCCTATAAAATCAAAAGCAGTAAAACTCTTTTCCTCAGGAGTAATCAGAAACTCAGACCAGTTTCACTGAGGAGTTAGCAAGTTAAGTTTATGATCGCATGTCAAAAACCTGAAGGAGCATGTGGTTTTGAAGCCCAACAAGGGAAAAACCTGATGGTTTGAGCAAGTTTCGCTTTGAGTTAATGGGTTTGTTTGAACCCAAAGCTCAGATGTAAAACTACGGGGCTCTGAAACCACATAGATTGACGTTTTTAAAAATGGTTTGCAGGGACTCTTGTAACCAAAGCCACTAGGTTTTGCATAGCCCCAAAAGCAGTCGCCTCCTGCTGACAGTCAAGAAGGTCCCGTGAAATAATTTGCAGCCTTAAGCCAGTTTCTGTTGGGTTGGTGTTCAGAGCACAAATCTCAGTAGAGAAGCCACTGACTGACAGCATGATGGAGACCAAACTATCCTCACTAACCAAGTTCCTACCTCCGAGGGAAATGATCAAAGCGGTTTCCCCTGTTACTAACTCTGGTTCGTACCCAGATGTGTCAGGAAAGCGTGAAGACCCTGCTCCCCTGGCATCCACCACTGGAGAGACCAGCATATTGATCAGGCAAGCGCTGACAGCGTTAAAGCATCATAAGGCTGTCTACAGTTAGGTCTGGAAGCTGCTCCCACGTATGTCCATTGCACAACGGCTTGACCTCAGTGGTGCAGGCTTGGAGCCCACAGGTCCAGAAGCTGCAGACTGCTGAAGCTAGAAAATTTGCATAGAGCAGATGTGGCTCAGCTAAGCCAGACCTGTGGTACGTTGCTGGGAATAGGATGACACAAGTCAGCACAGTTAATCATAGAATCAGAACTTTAAAACTGGAAGAGACCTTACGAGCTCCTCAAGTCCAGTTCCCTGAACTCACAGCAGGACCAAGCACCAGCTAGGTCATCCCTGATAGGTGCCTATCTAGCCTGCTCTTAAACATCTCTAGCGATGGCGATTCCACAACCACTCTAAGCAATTTATTCCAGTGTTTGAGCACCCTGAGAGTTGGGAAGTTTTTCCGAATGTCCAACCTAAACCTCCCTTGCTGCAATTTAAGCCCATTGCTCCTTGTCCTCAGAGGTAAAGGAGCATCGTTTTTCTCCCTCTTCCCTGTAACCCCCTTTTAGGTACTTGCAAGCTGTTGTCGTGCCCTCTCTTTTCCAAGCTAAACAAACCTAATTCTTTCACCAGTAACAAGCAGTCCTGTGGTACTTTAGCGACTAACAAACTCATGAGGTCACGAGCTTTCGTGGGACATAGCTACACCTCTGATACTAATTGTTTCAATCATTCCTCACAGGTCATGTTTTTCTAATGCGTGTTCTCCACCTCTCTGGGGGATAAGTAAGGGGCTCCGAATTCCTAGGCTGACAACCTGGGCCCTTTTCCCAGTCCCAAACTCACCATACACGTAAGGAAGCATTTTCCTTGGCTCTGCACACAGAGCCGTACAAAGCAAAGAGGAAACTAAAACCCACACGGTGGGTTGGGGAGCAATAAAAAGGCACAGAAGAGCAAAGAGCAACATAAAATAAGTAAAGACAGATAATGAATTCAGGGACAATCCCATTCATTCAAAGGGGACTGCTTGGGAGAGTAAGGGCTCGTCATATCAGTGGACTGATCCAGAAAAGTCCCTCTCTTAGGACTACAGGTTGAACTCTCTAATCTGGACCTGGTGTCAATGAGTGTTTCCATTGCCCAGCCGAGCAATGGGCTGCATGACCCATGAGGAGAGGCTGAGAGATTTGGGCTTATTTAGTTTGCAGAAGAGAAGACTGAGGGGTGATTTAATAGCAGCCTTCAACTTCCTGAAGGGGAGCTCTAAAGAGGATGGAGAGAAACTGTGCTCAGTGGTGTCAGATGGCGGAACAAGGAGCAATGGTCTGAAGTTACAGAGGGGGAGGTGCAGGTTGGATATTAGGAAAAACTATTTTACAAGGAGGGTGGTGAAGCGCGGGAATGTGTTATCAAGAGAGGGGATGCAATCTCCATCCCTAGAGGTTTTAAGTCCAAGCTTGACATGGTCATGGCTGGGATGATTCAGTTGGGGTTGATCCTGCTTTGGGCAGGGAGGCTGGACTAGATGACCTCCTGAGGTCCCTTCCAGCCCTAGGATTCTCTGATTCTATAATTCTATACAGGATATTAAAAAAAAAAAAAGGGGCAAGAAGGGTCATACCAGTATTAAACCACTTTCTTGCAGATGCCAGAACAATGAAAAGGGAGGAAAAAAAGGAAAAGGTTTAAGAAAGAAACAACTTCTTGGTATTCTTGAGACAAATCCATCCCTGGTGCAATTCCAACCAAATCATCAGAATGATGAGTTGTGAATTCAGGCCCTTTTTTTCCATATTTCACAAAAATATGGCAAACTGAGAATTGTGTATCTTTGAACTGGCCTGTCTTGAAATAGCTTCAGCCGCTGACTGTATTTCAAGATATAGGGTTTTTAAAATGCCTATCATTAGAATCCTCATTGCAGGTACCTTGGCAATTGATGCCTGATTAGCTTGAATTCTCCTTTGGCTGATGTTTGGTACCTGGAGCAGAACACAAGTAATACTGTTTTCTGCTTATGTGTTTTTATGTATTGTAGAGTATAGGTTGAACCTCTCTCATCCGGCACCCTCGGAACCTGACTGGTGCCAGATGGGAGAATTTGCCAGACACAGAAGCTCAATATTGTCTAGCAGCATTACCAACACTTCCAAGGCTTGCTGGGCTATTAGAAGACAGTTAGGGGTAAATTACAGCACAGAACACTGACAGCCAGGACTGGCAGCTAGAAACAAACTTTATGGGACCACAGGAAACTTGTCCATACTCTCGATAAGTGGTGCTCCAACTATCTAAAATCATGCCGTATTATGGAGTTTTCGGGCCAAGACAGTTCTGGATTAGAGAGGGTCAACCTGTCCTTTTTTATTTTGAAAGCGTCAAAATGGGACATTTCAAAACTTCTTTTTTCACCCCACCCCACCCAATTGTTTCTTTTTCAGAACAGGAAATTCAGTGATTTACTCTCAGGCCTTTGGCAAGTCATGGAGGGCCAGATTGGCAGAGATCTGTGGGTGCCTAGTGGGATTTGCAAAAAGCGAGGTAAGGTGCAGGATTCCCTTTGAAGTCCAATCTGCTTCTTCAGGCACCTGCGCTCCTTTGCAAATCCATCCCTTAGTGCCCCCATTTGATAATACAGCCATAGCACATCTAGCTGCTTCACGAGGATGTGGTGAGCTTCTCAAAGGGGACTGCAGAATTTCTCTCCATTCGTTCCCCTCTTCCTTGGAGTTGGCTCAGACTACCACCCACTTGCCTTGGGGTGAAGAATTCATCTTCTAAAGGTGAAGTGTATGTTCAAGACTGCTGTGTCTGGAATCCGTTGCAGGCCCCCTCCGGTGAAAGCGGATGAGTCACTGGGTCTCTGCCACCTTTGGCAGGAGAGGCAACAAGACCAAGCTATTTATTTCGGTGCCGACAGGCATCTGAGCCCTGCCAAGGCAGAAGCCACTTTGCTGCAGAGGTGTTGCGGCCATATTGCTTTACTGGCTTGACTTCATCAGACATAATGAGGAGAGCGCAGAGTCATAACATGGAGCATGCGCTATGATGCCAGCCACGGACCCAGACCTGCCAGGCTTTGTAAAGCAGAACTCGATCCACCCTGGCACCTTGGAAGTCTGTTGTTATTCCTCATTTCATAGCCACTTGGAATTTCACAGTCATACCGAGGTCAGTACACGAATCCTTCGACTTCAAAAGCACAGGCTCCTGACACTCACGCTGAAAGAGGGGTCCCCACCAGCTCTGAGCTAGGGTCCACACCAGCACAGCTGAGCAAGTCTGATCACATTCCAGGCATGGCTGGAACAAAACGACTGCAGGGAATGATACAACTTACTTAACCCTGAATAGTTTCCAGCAGTGAGGGATGAACCAGCTCAGCTGAAAGAGAAACAAACTAAACTTTCACCTAATCAGTTAGCACGCCAGAGTCTCGTTCATTATCACAATTAGCCGGATAAATCACTCCACCAATTAAGAACGACCATGTCCCACCCCCTCCAGATCGAGAAAGAGCTATCAATCCATCAATCACTTCTGTGTCCGGGCCAGGTGAGGTTTCCCGTGTTGATAAACCTTCACCGGCAAGTTGGAGTCCAAACCTTCTGGTTAATAATTTGTTGTTACTGCATTAATGTGCATTTGTGCTGCTGGTTTTAAGGAGCCAGCTAAACAGAAAAACTGCAGAACAGGGACTCCAACAAACCCAGAATGTCCTGGAAGCCAGCCTCCCCCGACCCAGCCAAGAATCCCCATCAGCTTTCACGATCAGCAAAGATCTGTGTAGAAGTACCTCGACACCCGAATGGAAACCCAAGGTCCAGGACTCTCAGGGGCTCATTCCAACCATGTCAGTAAAGTATTAGCAAAAATCTGTGGTTGGAGATTAACCCTGTGCTGCTCTCTCCTGTCTCCAGAATGCTTCTTCTATAGGCCTTTGCAAACATAGCATATCGTGAAGCCATTGTGTGCAGGGAGGGTCAGCCTGACTTCTAATAAGCTCCAGGGGCATCCAACGGTCGCCGGTACACAGAGAAGTGGATTCCTCAACACTTCAGTGAATAAAGCTTCAGTTTTTCAGCTCTAGAGTTTGCCATTCAAAGGGTCTGAGGGTTGTACATATTCCCAGTCACCATAGCATCTAGTTGCAAAATACTGGGCAATAAAGGGTTTCTAAGAAGGCCATATTTCCAGTAAATCCCGCTATCCCTTGGACTGATGGAGGGACCTACTCACAGGCAAAATACTGGAATCTATGCAGATCTATTCCCGGAGAAGTTATGTTGTTTTTGTTCTTCCGATACTACAATACTGCAAAGCACAATGATGCAAAGCAAAACCCACTACCATTTGAGGAAAATGCCAGGGACTGGAGGTACGTGGACTGGGGACTCGTAAGGAAAATGCCAGTATTTTTCCCAGGCGTGACTGGTTTTTTTTGTTCTTTCTGTCACTGAGAACGTAATGTTTCAAGATGAGTCGCATTGCTGACGGGTATTCGAGTATTGCAGGATCCACCCATTTCTGCTTAAGGAAATGGCTCTCAGATCAGGAGAGACACGCAGTGGGAAGCAAGTTGAAATCCTTGCTGACACACCTGCTGATTTCAATTCACTGCCTGGGTTAGCCTGTGGAGGTGAGCTTCCCCCCAGCCAGAGACATGAAGAAGATGCACATGGTGTGGAATGATCAAAATATTAAGGCCAGGGTGGGGCAGATTCACCCAGGGTGTCCACAGAGCCAATCAGATAAGCAGCGTGTTTACGAGGAGGCAGGGCACAAGAACATGTATTGACTCTTGGCCATGCCCTCCTCCCCGCGTTACACAACTGAATAGATTGGCAGGAAGTAGTGAAATGATGGAAAGGGTGGAGGGCATTGGAATGGCCTGAGGAGATGGGAGGGGTAACTAGAACAAAAACAATTAACCCATTTCCAGTTCTCAGAGCCTGTTTCACAGCCAATTATGTGTTGTTTAGACATAAAGCAACTCCTGTGGTAGGACTGCTTCCACCAGCTCAACGGGCACGGGCTGTTTCCTATGGCTTCCCCCATTCCCTGAGGAAAGAGCAGGTAGAACATTCTGCTATCAGTCACTGGATGGGGCTCCGCTCATTTCCTCAGAAGCCATTGAGGACGTTTCCATTTCACTACTCATGCCCCGCCAAAACAGAGCCTGCTAGATCCACCACCACCACTACCCTTGCAGGGCTGCTTCCATCTCACCATGGCCAAACTCCAAGGTAATGGTCAACATTTCACCAGGGCAACTGTACCTGAATTTCTCTCCTGTGGTCCAGCAAGGCCACCTCTTTTAGGACTCCTGTTCTCACATCTCTCTCCCTCTGGACTTTGCTATTTCCAGGAGGTATTGTGAATTCCACATCAAGACAGACTGTCCGAACAGACCAGTGTCTACACATTGCTCACTCTCCCCAGAGGCTATTAATGAGGTAATTGTTCACAGCTATGCATGATCGCAAAGCCCTTTATGAGTAAACACATTGATCCCTGAGGTTTAAGTATCACTGAAAACAAAAAGACTCTAGTGAAACAATAGAAGACTCTACACAGATGCTAATACGCTTAGCAGACATCACCACAACTCTAACAAGTATCAGAGAGGGAGCCGGGTTAGTCTGTATTGCCAAAAACAACAAGAAGTCCTGTGGCACCTTGTAGACTAACAGATATTTTGGAGCATAAGCTTTCGTGGGCAAAGACCCACTTCCAACCCCACCAACAGCAAGTTTTTATGGTTTATCGTCATTGTAATTCCAAACAAATACCTACATGCCTAGGTTAATATCTCTCCTTTAAACAGGTAAATCAGAAAACAAAGGCGGGCAAAGTTTCAGAAGTCGGGGATTTTGTATGATGGGGTGGAGGGATTTACTTTCACTTCCCCTTAGATGGTTCCAGAAAAGTGACTTCACCCGCAGTGCCGCAGAAGACCAAACTTCTCCGCCACATTGTTCAGCACAGTTCTTTGATCATTCAGACTCATGGTGACACAGAGCATTGGTGTTTCATACAAAGGACTCCAAAGATCTGTAATGGTTTTGAAGGGTATGTAGGATTTGCTACGTCTGATGCACTGACCTCACGAACGCTTGCAATATTCCCAAGGTGGGACAACTCAGCCATATCCCTATTTTACAGGGCATGAAAACTAGGCCACAGGGACTTGCCCAAGGCCAACCAGCTTGTCTGAGACACAGCTAGGTCCCAGGTCCCCTGTTTCAGTGACCGTGAGGCCATCTCCACTCATTTGTGAGAAAGACCACTAACCACCCTTGTCAGACTTCCTACCTCCGGTGGTAGAACCCTCACCAGCTTCAGCGGAGAAGGAGAAAGGCCTTCCCAATCAGCTGGGACTCCAAAACGCTAACATAGTTTCCACAGAAAGTGGTCAGAAAGTTCCCCACTGACTTCAACAGAGCTCTACGCCGAACACTGAGTGTTTCTGAAACCCCTTCAGCTGAGGTTCCCAACCCATGGTTACATGGTATGACAGGCAGCCTGCCCTGCCAGGCTGAAAGCCAGCCTTGGGAGGGGGCTGGAGCTGATGAGCAAGGAGCTGCAGTATAGAGCAGATAATTAGGGCCCTGCTAAGGTCTGTATCAGAGAGGGCTCCTTGAAAGGAGGGACTTGGCTGCCAGGGAAGCTACAGGAGCTTCTTAGAAGAGAGCAGGCCTGGGGGAAAGGCGGGCGGAGCTGGGAGAGCTCTGATCAGGCAAGGTCCCAAGCTGCAAGGCCAGAGACACGGCCCAAGAGGGCTAGAGCTGCAGGGGGGCAGCTAGGGCAGAAGAAGGCAGCAGGTCCAACCCCTTGCAATGATGAGTGGCCATTTCAGGCTGCAGTTTGCCCTGAGGTGATGAGCTAGATGATGGCTGGGAATGGGTCACTGAGGCAGGATGGGTATTGGTGTGGGGAGCTCGCTGGGAAGAGAGGACCCCAGAGTGTGAGGCACTGCAACAGGGCAGTAGCTTGAGGGAAAGGCTCCATGGGTCTGGGAGGGACATGGGTCCTGATAAAATTGGTGGGGAATGAATCCATCAGGTAGCAGCAGGGCAGATGCCGGCCAGAAGAGGGCGCTCCAGAGGCTGGAAGAGCTAATTCCCACTTGACCAGCAGGAGGCGCCATAGCGGTGAGTCGTGCCTGGTTACACATGGGCCCCAAGGATTCAGTTCCCTTTCCCTGTCACCCTACAATGCGTTGATGGTGCATGAGTCTCCTAACAAATCCTCCTCCGCTGTGAAGCGGTGGAGCTTGTTCAACCTGCACATTTTCTGAAATGCAAAACAACAGTATGCACAGACTCATCCTTTGAAAACCAAACGCACACAAGGCTGGATGTCCCCAACAGCTGCCCCGCAGAGGCAAAGCAGTCTGGCCGTTTGCTATTAGTTCACAGCAGGGGAGTAGAACATGCAGCCCAGGGATCAAATCCAGCCTGTGGCTTACCTTGTTCCAGCCCGCAGGGCTCTCCACCTCACAGTGGCGTGAGATGAAGCTGATGCTCCAGCCACGTGCGGGGAGCGGGGGCACAGTTGGCGTGCCAGCACCGGCTCCCCGCAGTGCACGTAAGGGAAGGAGGACCCGAACCTCAGAGGGGGATCAAAGCAAGCCGGGGCCAGAGCTGACCCACGGGTTTTGCCCGGCCTGAGTGAGAAAGCAGCTCTGCGCATTGCAAAGAAGGGTTCCCTGCGGCCACCACCCCCACCACTCTGCTTGGCCATGATTTCCAGCAAATGGGAGTGTTGGGAGGCGATGCCTGCAGGGAACACTTCAGTGACATGAAGCATGAAGCCAGGGATGTCCCCACCCAGTGCTCGCCAGGTAGGTTCCCCAATTCCCTGCTCCCTCCCCCTCCGACCCACGCCCCAAACCCCTACCCCCCAGCCTGCTCTCACAAGGAACCCCTCGCTTTTGGCCTCAACCCAGATCCTGATGAGCCCACAAAATCCACCAGCCTCAGGCCTCCAGAAGAGTTAATCAGGCCCATCTGCTGCATCTGCCGAAGCGGGTCTTTGCCCACGAAAGCTGATGCTCCAAAACGTCCGTTAGTCTATAAGGTGCCACGGGACATCTTGTCATTTCTGAAGATACAGACTAACTCAGCTCCCCCCGGATACTCATCAGGCCCATGAGGCTGCAGATTAAGGGACATGAGGGAAGCGTCTTTCTTCCTGCTTCTCAGTTGGGGACCACTTCTGTGAGAGCTTCTGTCTCCCGCTCACTTGGAGCCAGGTCAGTGAGGGTTGTTCTTTCGTTTTTTGTTTGTGGTTTGTTTGTTTGTTTGTTTTTTCCTTCTCATTTCCCTGTGGCCACCACCTGGTTTTTCTGTGGCTCAGTGATGCCCAACCCAAAAAAGGTTCCCCGCAGATTTATGGCAACCACAGCCACAGGTTTACAGCAACACCAGCAAGTGTGTGAGACACCTCACAAGAAACCCAGAGAAGGTGGGTCCTTGTCCCAAGCAGCTTGTAAGCTAAATGCTGGACTAGACAAGCCGGCAAGGAACACATGCAGCAGGAAGAAGAGGTGGGGCGGACACTGCTTATGGGTCACACAGCCAGGCAAATCTACATCTAGGTGGGTGCACAAGAAAGTTTTTTGCTAGACAACGGCTCTGGGCTTCCAGGGACCTGGCTCTCCTCCTACCTCTGCTGCTTACTGGCCATGGGTTAGTCCCTTTAACCATTCGTGCCGCCGTTTCTGTGAAGTAGGGCTAGGGCCTCACTCCTTGGCCAAGCCCTCTGAGATCTGCAGATAGAGACGTGTGCAACAGAAGTATTGTTTGGAGGTGGTCAGGGCAGCCTGACAAGCAAAGCCTGGAAGGGCATAAGGAGCGGCATTAGCAGTCACCTAGTAAGAGAACAACCACAGCTACGTCTTGCGCACGGGTGCTGAGTGATTAGGCAAAACACTGTTAAGGTCACCCATTGTCCTCAAGCAAACAGGACTGGGGTGACTGACGTCAGCAAACACGCCAACCATGTGTGTTCCCGGGCAGGGAGGGGGCCGGGGTAATTCTTCAGCCGCCGTACCTTTCAATGGCAGTGCTAAATCACACTCCCCGCTCGTTCTCCCGCTCGCCAGGGGTTGGTTCGAGGAGGACCTTGACACTTCTGCCCGTAGAGCAATACGACAACTGCTCCAGGAGTTTAAATCAGCCCGGCTGGAAGAGAACACAGTGATAAACCAGGTGCTACCATCAACAGAGGGAGCCGGATTGCTTCCAAGGGAACTAAGCGCTGGACGTGGGGAAGTGAAACACACCAGAGAAGGTTGAGAAAGGCCAATTCATGGCTCTGACCCACTCCATTCTGCAACACAATCCCCGCACCTCACTGTAATCTTTGCTCTCTCCCTGTACACTCCTAGCTTAGGTTGCTATTTGCCCTCCTATTATCAGAGATCCCAGTCCCTTGCAATCCTCCCACAAGGTGCACTATCATCCCGCCAGGGCAGAACTGCCTGTGATCACACAGGGGAGCCGCAGGCGAACAGGGAATGGACCCCAGGCAGAGTTCTGCTAATTTTTTCCATCCATGAGTGGGATAAATTTTGTTCTGTGCACCAAGGCCTGGAAGCTGTGCATCACCAGTAGAAACGGATGCTGCCGGCTGTGGGCTCATGAGCAGGGTGGCACCTGAATCTCTCCTGGGTGGACACCTAAGTCCTCCGCTTACAAGGAACACTGGACTCTGGTGTCTCAAGTCCCTGAGTACTGAACTCTGCTTCGTCTGGTCTGGTGCCTGGAGATGGCCGAAAGGTGACCAAAGCAGACCTGCTTCTGGGGAGTCAGGCCACGTCCACATTACCCGGAAGATCAACTTGCTCACGGTCGATCTTCTGGGGTTCGATTTCACACTCCTGGTAGAGAAATCGACCTATTGGGCTCAGCAGTCGACCCCAGTACTCTTCATTCTCACTAGGCGTAAGGGAGCTTGAGGGGAGAAACTCTCCCGTTGACTATCCTTAGCAAAGACAGCCAGGTAAGTGGATTGCAGATAAGGCGGTTCTAGCGATGCAATTGCCAGAGCTGGAATTGCGTATCTGCGATCGACTTACCTGCCTCGTGGCGAGCAGACCTCGGAAAACAAGCCCCATGCCGGCAAAACTTCCTGGCTGACCTGTTGCTGTCTATTTGCTGCTTCAGAGCGCCCAGCAAGCACGGCAGAGCGCTGTTCAGAAAGCTCCCGAGTGGGGAGCCAGCTGCTGTCTGTGTGTCTGAATTGCTAGTTCTGGGCCACTTCACAAGTTAGAATGGACCCAGGTTAGATCACCCTCAGCCTGGAAAGCGATCAAGGCCACCCCAGAGGAACGTGCATCTGAGCAGCGGCCGGGGGGCCAAGTGGGATCACTCCAGTTAAAAGCGGCCCTGTGCACTCACGCCAGGGGAGCCATTGGCTTTCAGATTGGCATGCAAAAGACGCATGGCCCCTGTGAGAAGGAAGCAGCATCTGATCCTCTCCTCACATGCTCCCTCCACCCGGCCCAGCCTACTTTTTCAACTCGCCTCCGTCCAGCCCTGCAGCTCCCGATTCCTGCACTGTTCTCAGAAATGCTGCCTCAGGCCTCTGAGTCTAAAAGGCAGCTGTGACTAACCCTGAGCTACGAATGGCGCCCAGGAAGGCAAGCCCACCGACCCACTCAGAGATCGCCTCACTCTGAACAGCCCGCCCACCAAACAGAATACCTCCCCTCGCACAGCCACCGGGTGACGAGCATCACGAGACGCTCCCTTCGTCGGTTTAGCTGAAAGCATTTCAACGCTCCCGTTCCAGCTGCACGCAGTCACTATACAGAGTGCACCTCTCTAATCCAGAACTCTCTCGTCCGGCAACATCCGTAATCCGGAACGAGATTAGTGAGCCGGACAACCTTGTATTGTGGGTGTGGCCAAGTTCCCCGCAGTCCCATAAAGTTTGTTTCCAGCCACCAGTCCTGGCTCTCAGAGTTCTCTGTGTTACTCAGCTGTAATCTACTCCTATACGTCTTCTCAGAGCCCAGTGAGCAGTGGAAGTATTGGTAATGTGCTAGACAATCTTGCCCTCCCGTGGGCTGGCAAATTTTCTTGTCCAGCACAGGTCAGGTCCTGAGGGAGCCAGATGAGAGAGGTTCAGCCTGTATTAGACAGAGACAAAGCAGGTGGCCCATAATCCAGGAGGCGGTGTTAGTGGAGTGGGATTCAGTTGCATTTCTTCTGCCATGACCATTTCATATTTGATCAACTCCTCTTGCTGTTCCAAGCCTGGATCCTTGGCACAGCCCTGCCAGTGTCCCTCAGCCTTGGCCTGCTGCCTGTCCTCTCTCCTTCTGCACCTCCCTCTTGAGTTTCAGCCCTGACTGCTCCAAACCTTCCTGATCTTTTCACCCAGGGGCCTGCCCACTGCTCTGACACTGCTGGTGCCTTGATTTGCCTCCCCTTTTACCACCCCAGCCCTGGGCCCCACCTCACAGCTCTGCCCACAAACAGCAGCAGGACGAGACTGTGGCTACGTCTACACTACGAAATAAAAAACGATTTGAAGAAATTCGACTTTTTAACCTCCCTTTGATAAACCCAGAGTTAATTGTCTTCAGTTGTGTCAGGACAGAAGGAAAGTTTTAATCCAACCTGGGGACTTCCCATGGCAGACGTCTGCGGTGTTCCAGCCATGTATTTTTATCCAACAATGCCATCAATAGCTGGGGGAAGGGTGGAATAACCCCTCCCTGGGGGCGATTTGCCCTGGAGCTGGACTGATAACCCCAGCTTGAGAGGTTAGATAGGGCAGGAGGTACAATGCAAGGTGACCACACTGCAGAGGAGAAATCAGTGCTTAAGTCGGCAATGGTCAGAGGGGTTCAGAAGCGCCCAGGAATGGCGACCGATTTGCAACGAGCCCCTCCCCCCTCATTCCCAGCACTGGCAGAAAAAGAAATGAGCGAGCCGCTTCAGTGCGAGGGCGTTCTAAGCATAAAAAGTTACACTTCGGAGAGGCAGCAAGAGAGAAGAAAACACTCCAATGGCAGGAAGGAAAACCAGACCGTGTGGGAAGAGGTTTTAACCCAGCAAACTCAAGCTTCAGCCTGGGACTCCTGAGAGCCCAGCTGCGATTCCATGCCATGGATCTCCTGCATTCCTTCGGGCAAGGTATTTAACACCCGTGCCTCGGTTTCCCCCCAGCCCAGGTACGGCTGTATGTCACAGGGGCTTCCTGACAACACATTCAGTGAAAATCTGCCACGTGTCAAATTTTTTTGGGTGGAAGATGCTCTGGGCGCAGGCTGTCCTTCTGGAACAGGGCCCTCAAGATAAATTCTGTCTTGTTTTCTTCTGAACCCTCAAGCCCCAAAGGATAAGATGTGCAGCACCCTCGGTTCCCAGCGAAACCAGCAGGAGCTGCAGGTGCTGAATGCCTTGCAGGGCTGGGGCCCTGAGTCAGCATTTTCCCCAAGGATCAATGATTTGACTGTCTCAGGCTCGGTCCACACTAGACCTTACAGTCGATTGCAGCTATGCAATTCTAGCTCGTAGCTAGAATCGACATATCTGCAGTCGATTATAAGGTCTGGCCTCACTGAGGGAGGTTGACGGGAGCATTTCTCCCATCAACCGCCCTTACGCCTCACGAGAGGAGGAGCATAGGGGGTCATCTGCCGACCCCAGAGAGATCGAATTTGTGTGTCTTTACCAGATGCCTGAAATCAAACCCCAGAATATCAACCTTCAATGGGTCAATCTCCTGGGAAGTACAGACAAGCCCTTAGCCTCTTTTCAGAGGTTTTACCCCCAGCACCTGAAAAAGCAGCTTTTCACGTGCTGGTTTTGGAAAGAGAGGGCCAGATTCTGGGCTGGTAGAAGTCAGTGCTGTCAAGGGCATGCTGGTGATGTAAACAAGGAGAGGAGCTGGCCCAAGGGGGTTTAAAGAAAAAAGGCGGAAGGAACGTGAATTTCTGCTGTTGGAATGACAAGTTGCATGCAAAGTTTTGAACCTGAAAGAATTTTCAGCCCGAGTTCCAATCAACCCTGAAAAGGAAGTTTCATTTCATGCCAGCAGGTTTTTCTCTTTTCAAGATACAGCTACACTGCAGCGGGGGAGCCCCTCCCTAGACAGAAACGTTAGGCTGTGTGGCCACGGCTACACGACAGAGCTATTTCGATTCCACGGCCATTATTTCGAAATAACTTCCTAGCATCTAGATACACTAAATAAATGCAAAATAGCGGGCGCTTTATTTCCAAAGCGGTAACCCTCGTTGCAAGAGGAACACCACCTATTTCGAAACAGATGTTTCAAAAGCGGTGCGGTTAAGACACAGAAGAGCGCTATCTCGAACTGAGCCCTAACGGTGCCCAATGGCCCTATTTCAAAATGCTATGTCGCAATGCATTTTGCGTGAAGCTGTGTTCTTTCGAAATAAGATATTTCAAAATAGCTGTTTCTAAACATCCTATTTCGAAATACTTCTGTAGTGTAGCTGTAGAATGTGAGGGCCAATCATGGTGTGTGTGTGTGTGTGTGTGTGTGTGTGTGTGTGTGCACGCGCGCTGGGCTAGCTGTCTACGTACAAACCTACCCAGACCACCCCAGGAGGCTGGCGGGGGCACCTCCCTTCCTACCACTGCTATTTTTAGCACGTCTACCTGCATGAGCTGGGAAGCCCCTCCCAGCCGCCTCCTAGAAGTACCTGTTGTGAAAAGTCACTTCACTGTGGACGGATTAACAAATGCCACTGGGTGGGGGGAAAAAACCCGACAAATTCAGCCACTAGGACGTAAAGAGCAGGAGATGAGGGAGCGATTAGCCACACAAAAATATACACAGTAGTCCCCCGAGTTATGCAAGGGTTGCGTTCTCTCGCATAACTCAAATTTCATGTAAGTCGGGGTCGGCTTTTTCCCAGGCAGGAAGCACGTTCTGCAGCCGGGGAAGCAGCAGGAGCACCTGGAGCTCCTTTTGAGAGGTGGGTCCTGGGGTTGAGGGGGGGCAGTTGGGGAGAGTTAAGCCTGGAGGTGGGTTGGGGTTGTGGGGAAGGCGGAGGTCGGTTGTACCAGAGCCACGCATAGGGGTTTGAACCAGGGCCGGGGTGGTGAGCTTGGCTGCAGGGGGTTTGAACCAGGCCCGTGTGGGGTCGGGGAGGTTGAACCAGGGCCAGCGGGAGCAGGATTTCAAGTTGCGTTTAACTCACGTTAATGCATGTCAAGCGCAACTCAAAATCACACATTTACAGGGTTTCCTGTGTGCCAGGAAATAAGCCAATCCCCAGTCTTTCAATTCTGCATTAAATTGCAAGACCCAAATTAAGTGGTTTCACTTGTTTTTCACCAATGCAAACACCAAAGGGGTGTTTGAGGATAATGAACTTTCCATGCACGAAGAGGACAAGAAACAGCTTCGCTGTTATTTGTCTAATATTAGAAGAAATTCAATAAATAGCCCATTAGTAGACATGAGTCCAGAGCAATCTTCTGAGTTGATAATCAAGCGGATTAAGCAGTCGGTTTAATTAAAAAATCAATTCACAGAAACAGGCGGTGCTCCCTTGAAGCCATTTGGGCTCAGGCAAATAAAAGAGGTCTCTATTTTACAGCCTGGCTGAGGAGCTGGGGGAGAGGTTACTCTTGAAACACAAAGAAAATTTTGTGGTTCAGCTGCCGCATAATCAGCTGGCGGAAAAATCTATACGGACACTGAGGAAACTGTATGTCGTTTCTTAATGACCAGCCACGAATGAAATGAGATCTGCATATGGTTCTGGGAGCGCTCTGGTTCTGGCCAGACCGTGAGCAGTGCCAGAAAGATCGGAGACGCAGTGAAGGGAGATGGAAACAACAGACTACTACCTGGTGAGTCAACAGTGCTGCTCGGCTGACAATTTCACGGCACTCTGCAAACGCGATAAAGCCACTCCTGGTGCAATGGGTGAGAGATGGTATGTTCCAAAGGACACAGCCATGGGGCCTCCTTGCCCTACTCTTCCCTCTGGTGGGTGACCTCGGACAAGCCTCTCTCTGTCCCTGTTTTCCTACCTGTCCTTGTGCCTGTAAGCCGTTGGTGTCAGGAAAGGCCTCTTGCATCTGTATAGTTTACAATGCAGCCCCGAATTCCTCTGGGGTCTCTGGACGCTGCTGCGTTACACGTAACTAATACCAGTAATGGGATAGGCCCTCTGCCAACAGGCAGGTAGCTGGCATGGAACACAACAGCTGTTTAGCATTACATATAATGTCCGTCGCTCAGCCTTTGTCAGTTTGCCAATTTATGGGGATAGGTGCTGTCTTCCATCAGGTGTTTGTACAATGGGGCCCTGATCTCAGTTAGGGCCAGTGACCACTGCCGTTTGAACCTCTCTAATCCGGAACTCTCTCGTCCGGCAACATCTGTAATCCGGCATGAGTTTAGTTAGCTGGATGACCACTTATCCTGGGCGTGGCCAAGTTTTCTGGGGTCCCATGAAGTTTGTTTCCAGCCTCCGGTCCTGGCTCTCAGTGTTCTGGGCTGTTGTTTAGCTGTAATTTACCCCTCCATGTCTTCTACGAGCCCAGTAAGCTGCAGAAGCGTTGGTCACGTGCTAGACAATATTGACCTCCCGTGGGCCAGCAAATTCTCTCCTCCGGCACCGGTCAGGTCCCACAGGTGCCAGATTAGAGAGTTTCAACCTGCAGTCTTCACTGGCCCTAACTGAGATCAGGGCCCCATTGTACAAACACCTGATGGAAGATAGCACCTATCCCCATAAATTGGCAAACTGACAAAGGCTGAGCGAGAGGCACTATTCCTTTCACCTCAGAGATGAGGATCTGAGGCACAGAAAGGTTAAGTAATTTTTCCAGGGTCATACAGGAAGTCTGTAGCAGACCAGAAAACTCTACTTCAGCTTCTCCCGAGTCTCAGCTCTGTGTCTTCAGCATGGATCTTTTTAAACAGTTATTGTGGGGAACGATTAAAGGGTAGAAGTTATAAGAAATACCCACAGGTGAAAGTAAGTCCTATTTAAAGAGCTGGCTGGGACCCAGTTTGCAGTTGGACAGTACCTGTAAAAAATTCTAAGATCCTCTCACCCTTGGTATCACCTACTAAACCACTGCAGCCCCTTCCTTCTTGCCTCCATCCTTTGCTCGTGTACTGACCCAGCCTCTTGCTGCAGAGTTTGCAAGAGCTTGTGAGTTCATATCCTAAGAGACAGGGCTCCAGGGTACGGCGAAAGCACAGAAAAAGCACCTGGAAGATGTTTATCTGAAGTGAACCTCTCAGGCTATTCCTGCATAGTTACTATCAGAATGTGAAGTCATTTGTCACTGAAATAAGGCAGCTGAACAAGTTCAACAAAGCCAAAGAACTAAAATTAAAAGCAGGCCAATTCTACCTATTGCCTGCAGGCTGAACGCACATCGCCAGGGGTCTGATGGATACGTGATAGATGAATCATCCTGTGTTTGAACTCGTTGTTTTAGTCATTTTCTTTGTCCACCAAACTCCCCTTTAAAAAGTGAGATCTTCTCTACTAACAGCATTGTGCTCATAATTGTACAGTCATGCCTTAAGCATCTCGTGCGGTTTAACATAGGGCTTGGGTTTTTTTTCATCCAATGAAGTGGATTTTGCCCACCAGAGGCAATGACTTAGTAAACGTGTTCGTTTCTCAGGTGTTACGGCACTGCTTGTTATTTGTGAAGCTACAGACGAACACGGCTCCCCCTCTGAGACTACGTCTACATTACCAGAAGAGTGAGTCAGTCAAGGTTGATCTTCCTGCGCTTGATTTCACGTGCCTGGTACAGACACGTGACATCGACTTACCTGGGGTCAACAGTTGACCCCTGAACTCCCCCATATCTTACGGAGTAAGAGAGGTTGAGAGGAAACTTTCTCTCATCGAGCTCTCTCCTTGAGGACTACCAGGTAAGTTGACTGCACATAAGTTGATTCTAGCTACACAGTTGCCATAGCTAGAATTGCATATCTGCAATTGACTTAACTCCCGAGCATAGACCAAGCCAGAGACCAGGTCAATATAGGGGCCTTATTACTGACCAGAACTAACCTTCAGTCCCATTCCACAGTTTTCTGCTAGCTCCCCTGAAAGACAGTTTCCTGTGTTGCCAGTGCTTTGCAAGAGGCGAGGAACATTTTCCTCACGCACGCCAAGCTTAAAGGGCAAATGGGGAACAGCTGCTGGCCTCATTAGCCAGGAGGAAGCAAAGGCGGGAGAGGAAGGGGAGGAGCCCGGGGTTGAAGGCTGTGCTCCCCAGCGAGCTGCAGAAGTTAGCGCTCCCTGAGGTGACAGACCTGAAGCTCTAAACAGAAGGTGGTGGGAACTGAGGTTGGCAGTACAGAGCAAGGGCCATCGCACCATAAGAGAGGTCTTCAGCTGCTTTGTGGGTGCAAGAGGGGCTTGTCACAGTCTCCATCTCCTCACCACATGCAGATTGCCCCTGGACATGCAGTAGCCTTCCTACGGCGTTCCTACTAGCTCCCGTCTTACCCATGTCCCAAAGCGGCTTAAACTTTCTCGAGACACAGGAAGGAGATGATCCGCTTGCCTGTGATTTCTCGGCTCCTCAGAAACTCCACAATAATTATTAAATGACACACTGTTTGGGACAATGCTACAGCACGTACCATGTCTCATGCAACGGGGTCTCCATCTCCCTTGGTGTCTTCAGGCTCAGCGGTGATATATCAGTGCCAGAGCAATAGCCTGTAACAGGACCCAGGATATCCCTAATTATGTTCTCAGGTGGATAGGCCATTTCTTGAGAGCTGCTCCTGTTACAGAATACAGACCCTTGTTTCAAATAACACAGAACTCAGAGGTTTGAGTACAGGACCCAGATCCACTTGGAAAGAAGGAAAATAAAGGATTAGGAACTAGCCAGGTAAGTCGGAAAGCTTGTGCTGCCCATCTTCCCCTCTGCTCCATAACCCTCCCCAGCGTTTTAAAATATTTTAGTCCATTGTCATTAGCAGGTGAACAGCTTGAGGCAAAGACATTTCAAACCTGCTGGCTGGCACAGGGCTGGCCTCTTTAGGGAAGAGATGGGAGCTACTTCTGCCCCTCAGCAGCCAGGTTACGGTTTTGCTGTCCCAGCCTCAAGCTGGTTGAGATCTGAGATCGTTTTATCCCAGCCACCAAATCACAGGATACAGCTCTCACAGCTACCCCTGGAAACAAAGGCTCCGACTCCTGCCACGTGACAGGTTTGAGCTCAAACCTCCCGGCCTCCTGCGGGTCAGTCTGGGACTTAACCCTCTTGCAGCCTGCGTCTCCCCCACTGATCCACGCCTTTTCCCTGCTCCCCGCCATGTTGCATCAGGCCCCACATCCCACCTAGACCTCGGGACTCCTTCCCCTCGGCACTGCCCCACAGCAGAGCTCACATTTTGGGGTCCTCCTCCCAATGCCACCACTAGCCTCAGTGACCCAACCTTTATCTCCTTCCTTCAGGGGCAAACTGCAGTCCAAACTGACCACTTCCATCCTTCCCAAGGAGGGTTGACCTGCTGCCTACTCCAGCCCTGGTTGCCCTAGTACCACCTCAGGCCCCTGTATTAGGCCTTCTGCCTGGGAGTGAATGGGTCAGTCCAGAGCTCCCCTGGCTCTTTCTGCCTTTCCCCAGCACTACTCCATTAAAGGAGGCCCATCTGCCTCCAAAGCTGGAGAGAGACAAAGCTCCCTGTCGGCAGCCACCTTTTTAATAAGGCTTAGCCAGGCCCTGATTGGCTGCCTCAAACCTGATTCTGATTGGCTGCCTCAAACCCAATCCTGATTGATTCCCAGCCCCAGCCTTCTCCCAGTGTGGCAACCACCCCGTCACAGGTGGGTATAACCTGGTGGGACCAGAACATAAGTTTTAGTTGTGTGTTGCCATCACTGTCATGCATTGATTACAGAGACTGGTCATGGCCTACTTTTGCATCCATTCTGAGAAGGGACATCATAGCAGTTTTCAAGTACTTAAAAGAGTGTTTCAAAGAGCAGGGAGAAAAATTGTTCTCCTTGGCCTCTGAGGATAGGACAAGGAACAATGGGCTTAAACTGCAGCCAGGGAGGTTTAGGTTGGACGTTAGGAAAAAATTCCTAATGTCCAGGGTGGTTAAACACTGGAATAAATTGCCTAGGGAGGTTGTGGAATCTCCATCGCTGGAGATATTGAAGAGCAAGTTAGATAGACACCTACCAGAGATGATCTAGATGGTGGTTGATCCTGCCACGAGGGCAGGGGACTGGACTTGATGACCTCTCAAGGTCCCTTCCAGTTCTAGTGTTCAATGATTCTGGGCTAGAACTGCACGCTCCAGCTGTTAAGGAGACACAGCAAGGTACAGTCTGCAATGCTCCTGATGAGAAGCCTGATGCCAAGGTCTGAAAAGCCGAGTGGCTCCGGCTGTTCAATGCAGAACCAAAAACAAACATCAGAAGTTGGGTGCCAAACCCACACGGGCCAAAAGGAAGCCGTGCATCTGTATAACCATGACAAGTGGGAGGTTGCCTGTCAACTCAACCCCTTTATATCCCCTGGGGTCCCAGGCTGAAGAGGCCAAGTTAGCTTGCGGCTAAGTCATAGCAGTGCCTTCCTTCCTCTGCACTTGTTCCCGCTCCTTTCTGGGCCTTTTGCCGCAGTAACAATGGAGTCTTGTGTCCACGGGCAGCTCAGCAATAGGGTAAATAAACAAGTAGGTGTGTGCTGTATGCGGTGATGGGTCTCCCTTCCTGAGCAGCACGGTAGCCAAGACCCAGGCATGCATGTCTACCGTTTATAGTTAGCTGCTGTACCACAGGACCAGGACCAGCCATGGTGGTAGCACCTGCACCAAGCTCTTCCCCAACACAACTCAGTTGTGGTCTTTCTTGAAAGGCCTGGAGAGCCCCCGGCCTCTGGTTAAAACCAGCATTTTCCAACAGCAGCAGCAAGCAATCATTTCCCAGCTGTCAGTAAATTACTGGGAAGAAATCCTGGCCACAGTTTAATGCATCATCAGAGCTCTTGATATTGTTAATTAATCAACCTCGTGTTAGCACGATTAAATGTTGATTGCAGAAGGCTTATTCCTGCCTCTCCGTTCAATCGTCTTGTGGTTTTGTTTGCTCAGGTGTTTTCTTCTGCCTCGTAATGTAACTGCTGGCCGTTACCGGGAGCATGAGGATGACAAGAAGTGAGGCTGCTGATAGCTCCCGGTTCAGCCGAGCTGTTGCCACAGTCTTGTTCTGGAGGTGCAGTGACAGCTGGTGAATTCATTAGCCTAGCATCGCTGCATCCTCACAGGAGACTGCAGATCTAACGAGGATCCCGGGATCACAGAGCAGTTCTGGGGACAAGCAGGCTCCAGCTGTTTGATGGTTACCACCATGCAGAGCCGTCATCCTGAAGCTGGGCAGGTTGTGGTTAATGGCATATCCCCTTCACAGGCACATTCTGAAGGAGATTCTCTCCTGCTGCAAAATATACAGACCGTCCATATGACTAATCCACAAAGGTTTAAGTTAACCAGTTAAAGAGTCCCCAAAACTTTGCTTTGTTGTCTCCAGGCGATAGCTACAAAAGTTGCATGCACCTGTGTGATTATGTGGTAACACTAAATCATTCTATCCATGAAAGAAAATCTAGCAACTACATTCTCCATTGCTGGGGGCAAAAGATGAAGAAGTCCCATGTATAAGAACACGTATGTACACCAAATGCGCCTCATCCTGTATGAAACCAGCTCTGAGAATGAAAGCAACCTTTTTTCAAACCATGTACCGACCTTACCACACTAATTTAGGAATAGAACCAAAGGAATATTGCAGCCCCTGAGACTGCTGGGATAGTTTTTGTGGGCATCATAATAGTAAAGTTGGGCTTGCCCAGAACACCAGAGATAAATATTCCCATGCTTACAAAAAGGGCCACAGGATGTTTAGGGACCATGAGAGATCAGGACCTCCATTAACTGCCCACCCTAACACGTCCACCTCCAGAAGGCCTCTAGCAGCTGACCAGGAAATTTGACTCAGCCGAAAGGAGAATGTCACCTCCTGATTAAAAGCTTCTGGGCTGGCTGTACACCTCCAGCATTTCCACAGAAGGGATTGTGATGGAGTTCCACCGGAGATGAATTGGGACCTTTGTGTTGAAAGCAGGCTAAGTACTCAACACGGCTCTTTCTTTGGAGAAGATGTTTACTCTACTGCCATGAACTTGCTGTAGCAATGTCACCTGAGCTATCACAGGAGGGGCAGGATCATCAGGTGGTTGAAAGGGGGCTTCTGGCAGAGAACATCTAGGTACAGAAGAAAAATGCAATGGAAAACCACAGAGACATAAAGGACTACAGAAAAGCATTCCCATTTTGTTGCAAACTTTGATCCAAAGGCTTTTCAAGCCAGGGTGTAAATTATCACTCCAACCTATAGCTCAGAAGCTTCTCCAACAACTCTGGAAATGGCCCGAGAACACAGTGTCTCCTGTGTAAAGTTCTAGGTACCAACCTACCACAGTTTGGGTGAGGAAGAAGATTATTTTCCATTGTCATGAATTTGGTCTAAGGCAAAAATAAGAAGAGCCGGCCTAGCTATGGGACTTGAAAGTGGCCTCCCAGGAGCCTCGAGGGAGGAGACAGTTGGGAAAAAGGAATTTGGGGATTTTTGCTCTGGCAGAAGTTAGTCTTTTAGTTTTCACAGCAGCGTTGTCCTAATGACATGGCCTTTCATTTTCACAATTAGGGAACAAAACACTTTCTGGCCTTCCCCGTGAAACCTAGAAGCAGAGTCTCTCACCACAGAGACACTTTGCTTCCTCGTCTCGGGGTTTGTCCAAGCTTATTCTACGCACTCCAATGGTTGATGTTCCACCACTCCTCATGGGAGACCGTTCCACGGGCTACTTACAAAGGATGAAGCTCGTACAAGGGGTAGCCAATAATTTTTATTGGGTGGGGGACACTCCAAGAATTTGGTGAGTGGTCAAGGGCTGCACTCTTTCGTGATGTTTATGGAGGAAGTGCAGAGCCTGCGATGGAGGCTGGGTGCAGAAGAGAGCTTGGCCTAGGGACTTGGGTTGCAGGAGGGATTGTGGGGTGTTGGAGAGGGGTGTGACCCAGAGCAGGAGTGTGGGCGTGGGGGGTAAACAGGTTTGGGTTGTGACCTGGGGCAAGGGATTGGGGTGCAGGTTCGGGGCGGGGGTAAGGGTGCAGGACTGAAAGTGCGGAGGGCTTAGATTGCGACCTGGGATGGGGGTGCAGGAGTTGGCGGGTGCAGAATGTTGGGGGAGGGGAAAGCGGGGGTGCCAGGTGCAAAGGCTGGCCAGGAGGTGCTGACCTAGGCAGCTTCTGGCCAGCAGGCCCACACTCCACTCAAAGTGGCTGGCTGCGGGGGCCATGGGCCCTCTGCATGCCACACGCCTCTGGGTGGAGGGGTGGGAGTATTATGCACGCTGCCTGAACTGCAAGCACAACCCAGGAAGCCCCGATTGGCCAGTCTCCAGCCAATGGGCGCTGCGATGTTGGGCTGGGGCGGGCACAACGCTGGAAGCTAACCCTCCCTTCGTGCCCCTGGGCTCCCGGTGCTCAGAGAAGCATTGTCTCAGAACTTCAGCCTACGGAACCTACATACACCTACAGAACACCTACCTACGCCTCCTTTGGCGAAGACAAATTATTCCTCCTCCTTGTTAGGGCTCAGAAGTGGAACCTCAGCTCCCACTGGAAGATAACACGGAAGGTGTTGCTCTAGAATAAAGTCAGATTCACATTCAGAAAACACTGGCTGTGTCTACACGTGCCCCAAACTTCGAAATGGCCATGTAAATGGCCATTTCGAAGTTTACTAATGAAGCGCTGAAATGCATATTCAGCGCTTCATTAGCATGCGGGCGGCAGCCGCGCTTCGAAATTGACGCTCCTTGCCGCCGCGCGGCGCGTCCAGATGGGGCTTCTTTTCGAAAGGACATGGGACATGGGAATAAGGGGACTTCGAAGTAGGCGGGGTCCTTTCGAAAAGGAGCCCCGTCTGGACGCGCCGCACGGCGGCAAGGAGCGTCAATTTCGAAGCGCGGCCGCCGCCCGCATGCTAATGAAGCGCTGAATATGCATTTCAGCGCTTCATTAGTAAACTTCGAAATGGCCATTTGCATGGCCATTTCGAAGTTTGGGGCACGTGTAGACACAGCCACTGAGACCAGAAGGGAACACAGTGCTCCTGAGGTCCGACATCCCAATGTCACCGGCACATTGGCGACACGGAAGCAGGATCCTGACAAGTACTATTGGCCGATTAATTCTTATTTTTCTTTCCAGCTTAATCCACCTTCCCCTCTGGCACCACGGAAGCACTGTATTGAATGCAGTGACTTTGCTGCAATCTCTATTTTAAAAGGTGTGACTTCCTTTTTCTTTGCAATATCTATTTACGTGCAACTGTCCTAGTAACCGGTTGCAACATTTTTAAAAGGTGTTGTAACACGTTGGCAAAGTATGTTTGTCTTCCTCTGTCTGGCTGACACACCGCCTGTCGCTATTCTCACCTATTGGACATCGTCTCTTAAAACAAGTCAGAGCCGGCAGAACAAGTCATCGGATGGCAGAACAAGAAGCAATGAGCTCAAGTTACAGTGGGGGAGATTAGGTGAGATATTAGGAAAACCTATTCCACTAGGAGGGTGGTGAAGGACTGTCATTCTTCCACTCTACTCCGCACTGGTTAGGCCTCAGTTGGAGTATTGTGTCCCGTTCTGGGCACTGCATTTCAAGAAAGATGTGGAGAAATTGGAAAGCGTCCAAAACAGAGCAACAAGAATGATCAAAGGTCAAGAGAACATATCCTATGAAGAAAGGCTGAAAGAACTGGGCTTGTCTAGTTTGGAAAAGAGAAGATTGAGGGGGCACATGATAGCGGTTTTCAGATATCTAAAAGGGTGTCATAAGGAGGAGGGAGAAAACTTGCGCTTCTTGGCCTCTGAGAATAGAACAAGGAGCAATGGGCTTAAAGTGCAGCAAGGGAAGTTTAGTCTGGACATTAGGAAAAACTTCCCAGCTGTCAGGGTGGTCAAACACTGGAACAAAATTGCCAAGGGAAGTTGTGGAATATCCATCTCTGGAAATATTTAAGAACAGGTTAGATAAATGTCTGTCTATCAGGGATGGTCTAGACAGTACTTGGCCCTGCCATGAGGGCGGGGGGCTGGACTCGATGACCTCTCAAGGTCCCTTCCAGTCCTGGTATTCTATGATTCTACGATTCTATGACTGGAATGCGTTACCTAGAGAGGTGGTGGAATCTCCATCCCTAGAGGTTTTTAAGTCATGGCTCGACAAGGTCCTGGCTGGGATGATTTAGTGGGGGTTGATCCTGCTTTGAGCAGGGGGCTGGACTAGAAGACCTCGTGAGCTCTCTTCCAGCCCTAGGATTCTCTGATTCTGTAGAGGTCTGGTGCTTTGCACCTAAAGGTGCCAGGCTCAGTCCCTGCTGCTTGAGCCGCTCAAGGGCTTGTTACTCCACATTGCACAGAGGCAGAGACCCATAAGGTTCCTGAGTCAGAAACAGAAAACAAGCAGCCTGCCTTCTATTCCCCGAGTCACAGGCAACAGGTTATCCCAGAGATGGGACAAACAACAACACTAATAGCTTTAGAACACAATGAACGGTGGAGGCTGTAGCAAACCAGCTGCTCATTCTCTAGTTCATCACCCAAAAGATGGCTATTTCTGTACAGTCGTGCTGCATGCCAGGACTGGAGCCATCCCTCAATTAGCTGCGCTCATGGCTGTGTTTTAATTGACCATGGGTGGAGAAGCTGAAGGTTAAATGCTATTTAGTCTTTGGCAGGCTAATAAGGGATTAAAGCCACAGGTCGTTAATATTAAACACAAGAGGTGCAGGAACGTGAGAATCACCAAAAAGGTTTTGCCATTTTCCAACTAGTCCCATCTCCTGACTTTTGCACATGCTTATCGCGTAGATGGCTAAAGTCAGAAGGGACCATCATGATCACCTGCGCAGACAACCTTCAAGACAAAAGCTACATAGACCTTTCCCAACATCATTCTTAAAACCAATCTCTCAGAGAAACAGCCAATTCTGATTTAAGACGGAGAATCCACCATGACCACAAGCTGAGGATGAATCCACAGCGTGACGCTGCTGCAAAAAAAGCAAACGTGATTCTGGGATCCATTAACAAGAGCATTGTGAGCAAGACACGAGAAGTCATTCTGCTCTACTCTGCTCTCATTAGGCCTCAACTGGAGTACTGTGTACAGTTCTGGGCCCTATATTTTGGGAAAGATGTGGAGAAATTGGAGAGGGTCCAGAGAAGAGCAACTAAAATGACTAAAGAGCTAGAAAATATGACCTCTGAGAGATTCAAAGAAAAAGGCAAGACAAGCAGAGCTGAAAGCATTTGTAAACTGGGATTTATTCTAACATCCACACGCCGTGTAACCAGCTAAGCACAACTGCAGTTCACAAGGGTGCACATAAGCATTTACATCTGCTGTGATTCATGGGGGCTCCTGCACACCAAACTTTTATAGCCTTGCAAATCTGCAGCTAACTGCTTTATGGCTATGAGGCTCTGCTCCTGCGGATGGAGCTGGGGCTAGCCACAGCTCATATTTGCAGGTATGGGTTTGGATACAAATTTTTACAGATACCCGTTTTATGGCTGCAGGCAGCCACATCTGCAGATGCGGGAGAGGCCAGCCACAGATCATCTTTGCAGCTAGGATGCAGATACAAATTTTGCATTGGTGCACAGTTCTACCAACTTTGTGTTCAGAGCCTGGGTCCAAACAATGCCCAAACCTCCAGGGACAACAACCACCGTCCTTCCGGATTCTGGTTTTGAAAGTGCAATTGAAGTCATTTTGATGGAAAGGTAAAGAACAGCATCCCAGAGGCATTTGAGACCCAGCATTATAAATGTGTTTCTCTGGTTATAGGGGCACTGCAGTTGCTTTCTTGCAAACCGATCATCAGCACTTGGCTATTTTGGCACTCCAATCTCACCAGCTAGACGATGCTCTGGCAGAGCCACAGGGCCCAGGAAAACAGCGTGGCAGCCCTGCAGCCTAGCAGAGAGAGCCACGCAACCAGACCTGGTAAACTCCTTGAGGGTAGCAAGGGACACCAAGGGGCAAGCTAAGGGGAAGGGAAATCAAGGTATTGTGGAAAGGGCAAATGAGGACGAGGGGTCTCCATTGTGGAGGTCCCAGATGGGCCCCGTTTAGAACTAGTTCCATCATCACCACAGATACAACTCAGAGGCACTGCCTGCCCCCCGTTGGAAGGCCACAACCCCCTTCCTCAAACCCAGGCCAGAATACACAACGTCTCGCTGAGGGAGCCAGCCCAGCTTGAGAGAGATTGCTTGATGTTAAGCAAATATGGGTCCCACCTGTATCACACCCAGCAGCGCCGACAGCTCTGGAGGCCCCAGGGCGAGTGGGGAGGGGGGCCTGGCTCCGTGCCCCACAAGGGGTGGAGCCAAAAGCAGCCTGCTCTCAGCACCACCCAGACGCACCCCCCCTCACAGCCGGCGCAGCAATGCCGTGGTGATTCAAAGGGGCCTTGAGCCGCAGGCAGCTGGAGTGCCAGGCTCCTTTGAAATGCTGGGCCTGGGAGCAGCTGTCCCCTTTGCTCCCCGCCACCCCCACAATTAGCAGGCCTGGCCACACCTAGACTCTATTAGTCCAGAGTCCTCACTGAGCAGCTGCTTGGATTGTTCTGCCTGTTCCCCCACCAACGCTTTCTCTGATGGCATTGCTCCTGCCCATCCATCCCTGTTTCCTCTGTGTTTTCTTCCCTATCTGGCTCAACTCACAGACGATTTGCTTATCTCACCAGGTCTCTTCCCTTCGTCTGGCTCCCATTCCCAGCAGAGCCATTTCCGTTCGTCCGCTGCATCCCTCCCAACAGCAACGAGTCAAAAGCGCCACCCTTCAGGAAAGGGTCCACACATTTGTTTCCTTTCTTGTTCTAGGCTGCTGCATCCCCAGGACCCAGCAAGCAGATTGCGGAGGAGTCTGTGGCTTGAGCAGAGATACCGGCCTTATTTGCTGGCAATTAGTTAATTGCTCAACACCAAAGACTCATTTTGCCAGCCTGGGCAGCAAAGCAGGAGAGACTGGCCGGGCTACTTGTGTCGTGTGCTTGGTCACTTTAAGTCCAGGGGTGTTGTTTCTTCTCCGTAATTGGATGAAATACTGTAAATAAGCAAACAGCGTGGCAGAGTTCCCGGTACGAGTTTACGAGGCAAATCACTTCTGATCAGATCGGTCAAACTTCCTCCATTTGCAGGCCCATCCCACACTTCTTCCCAAGACACGGGGCGAGCCAAGGACCAGTGAATAATAAGAATTTTGCCTCATGGATTGTGGTTGGTGTTCCCAGTAAGCTGAGGGCTTTGGCAACCACCCGGGAGAGATTCAGGTGCTGCCCAGCTGACTAGCTGCCCACAGCCGGCAGCGTGTGTTTCTCCTGGTGGTGAGCATGTACGCATACCTTGGTGCACATAACAAAATTTATTCTGTGCACAGATGAAAAAAATAAGAAGGAACCTTGACTTTAGTGACCGTTTTTGTACTTCTTTCGCTGGTCTCATGTGCCATTGTACAAAGGGTCCTATGGCCACCCTCCCCATGCAAATCAAATGCGCTCACTATTCAGTTAGAAACCCTTTGGGACAGGGACCGTTTGCCTCTCCTGTGTTTGCACAGTTGTAGCACAATGGGCTCCTGGATGCTTGAGGACAGCGGTTCCCAACCCTTTCACTAGTGTGAAACCCAATCACCGCCCCCCCAGACCATTCACAGGTCCCCAGTTATCCCCCAAACCATTCGCGGACCCCCATCAAAGCCAGTTCTAGCTGCCGTGTGCACTTCATTAAATGAAAAAGGAAACCGTGCCATAGATTTTTTCAGCCAGCAATTCATAACATTATTGGAAGAGATTTAATTTAAAAAAAATAATTTCTTTCACCTTTGTAATTTATTTAAAACTTATTTTCTATGGTCAATTTTATTTATCTTTCACTTTTTTCACAGGCCCCCTGCAAAACCCTCGCAAGCCCCCAGGTTGGGAACCACTGCTCTTGGAATACGTATAACAATTGCACAGCTAACAAGGGGACCACATGAAGATTCATGGCCCAGGCTGAGCACCAAGCATGGACCTCCACGGGTTAATCTGCCTTTTGTTGCTCTTCCGGTTTAGCCACAAACTCTGCAAGGGCAGGAGTGAGACATCTACATGGAGATAACTCTGTAGGCATGAACTTCTCCTTCTGTACTAAGACCGGAAATGAGAGCCCCCTTCAGATAAAAACCTGAGTCCCAATCCAACTTCACGAAGTAGGCCAATGCAGGCAGGAATGGCTTGGTTTTCCCCAGCACGGGAATGCAAGCTGCCTTCTGGCTGTTCTACACAGCACGGTCATGCTTTGCCTCCTCCAGCACAGAGGAGAAAGGCAGGAAGTTATTATATGTTCAGTTATCTTAGCTGCAGTGCTGAGTAAGCAGCTGGTTGTTTATGCTCTTGTCTGTAAGTTCATTGCCTTCATCAAAAGCAGCTCCATGTCGGTAGCACAGGTCGGGAAGCAGGGAAGCTGAATTTACCCTGTCAGCTGAAACTGCCAGCGGGCTGAGCGTCAGGATGGAATTAACCGCGCTGGAGTTTGGCCGGGGGGCAGAGGAAAGCACCCTGCATTGGAAGGGTAAAGCCAGGGGAAATGTAAAGCCTCCAGGAGAGGAGGAGGAGAACTGCTTTCGTCTCACTTGAAAGAGGCCACCTCCGGCCTGGAATGCTCCTTTCTAGATGATGTTTAACTTGCTCTTCAGATACCGGCCAAGAATGCATTTGGCAATAATCCGAGACGCCCGCTAATGCAAACCAGACAAAGGTTGCCACTCTGTTGCTGAGCTTTATCCTTCCATGGCACCCTTTGACTCAGCTGTGGAACATAAGAGCCTACCTCCAGAAGATTTAACTAAGGCTGTACAATGCCCAGACATCCTGCTGCCGACAGCAGGGAAGAGCTGGAATAAAACAAAAATAGACTCAACAAAAAAAAATCTACCAGTGCAGTTCCTGCAAAGAATGTGGATGGGCTTTTCTAAGTGGTCCGTTGTGGGAGGCGTTCTTCCCCTTTTCTTGCAAGCAACATATAACATGACTAAGCGTGCTGGGCTGGGAAAAGTGCTGTGCTTTGCAGCTGTCTCTCTCCAGAATTCCCATTTGTATTGCCTTGGCTTGTTCTTCTAGCTAAGGAAGAAGGTTACATTTCTGTCACTCCCCCCGCCCCCCCCAATTCCCAGAATATGTAGCACTGCCAGCAAGAGCACTCTGAGTTCATCGCAAAGGCAGACCCAGGCCCTGTCAGCTACAGGATGAGTGGAATTAGCCTTGCAGAAGTATAAATATCTAAAGCCCATTGGACGTTGGTCTCAACAACCCGATTCTGGGAAGAGGCATTTCCTTAGAATCATAGAATCCTAGGGCTGGAAGGGACCTCAGGAGGTCATCTAGTCCAGCCCCCTGCTTCAAGCAGGATCAACCCCATCTAAGTCATCCCAGCCAGGACCTTGTCAAGCCGGGACTTAAAAACCTCAAGGGGTGGAGAATCCACCACCTCTCTAGGCAATGGATGCCAGTGCTTCAGCACCCTCCTGGTGAAGTAGTTTTTCCTAATATCCAACCTACTCCTCTCCCTCTGTAACTTTAGCCCATTGCTCCTTGTTCTGCCATCTGACACCACTGAAAACAGTTTCTCTCCATCCTCTTTAGAGCTCCCCTTCAGGAAGTTGAAGGCTGCTATTAAATCACCCCCCAGTCTTCTCTTCTGTAAACTAAACAAGTCCAAATCCCTCAGCTTCTCCTCATAGGTTGTGTGCTCCAGCCCCTTAATCATTTTTGTTGCCCTCTGCTGAACCTGCTCCATCACATCCACATCCTTTTATACTGGGGGGCCCAAAACTGGACACAATATTCCAGCTGTGGCCTCACCAGTGCCGAATAGAGGGGAACAACCACTTCTCTAGATCTGCTTGAAATGCAATTCCTAATACACCCTAGTATGCTGTTAGCCTTCTTGGCTACAAGGGCACACTGTTTACTCATATCCAGCCTTTCATCCCCTGGGACCTCTTTGCTGTATGGTTGCTTAGCCAGTCGGTCCCCAGCCTATAACAATGCTTGGGATTACAACCGATCTCTGCCTCTTCAGTTCTCTGTGGCACATTGCTTTGGGCACCAGACCCTGTGCTAGAGCTCAAACCAGTCAAGACTCTTCCTAGGAGATACTTCCCTTGACACAATTCATGGCAAGCCTGTGGAACATAACCAGGGAGCTTTGGAACGGAGCAGGACAAAAACCACTAGACATTCAAATCAAGAGAAGAAAGTGGGGGTGGCTAGGCCACACTCTCAGAAAACCATTGTCCAGCAAAGTCCGTCCAGCTCTCCCAGGGAACCCGCAAGCAAAACGCAAAAGAGGAAGACTTCGAACAACGTGGAGAAGATCTACTGAGACTGAAGGACAACAACTGGGGTACTCCTGCAGTCAGCTAGGAGTTTTGTCCTGAGACAGAGTGAAGTGGAAGAGACTTGTAAATAACCTCCGCTCCACTCCGAATACATGGGTTTATGTCAAGTCTGTGGAACTCCTTTGCACGAGTAGAAATGAGGCCAGGAACACAGGCAAATGGAAGCAGCTTTGGGGAGTCAGCTGTAGGCCTGAGATCTTTGGAGCTCTGTTCCTGACAGCTGACCTCTCTGAGCCCCTTCCAGCCTCACATTTTGCTGCTAAGAGGAGGTGACTACGTTCGTCCATAGCTGTGCACCTCAGGTACCCTTGCCTCTGCCTCTCGAGCAGCTGGCTGTGCTTGGTGACAGCTATGGGGCTAGTTGGCCCCGTAGGTCTGAGCCAACCAGCACATTTTTATCTTCTACAGAGCAGCTGACGGAGCCTGTAGCCCTGCATCACAGCATCTGGGATGAGTGCTGATTAGACGGACGGTGCCAGGCCCTGGCCGTTCCTGGGCTGCTGCCGGTTCACGGCAAGGGAGAGATCATCTCCAAATAAATCAGCTGCCGGTGCAGTGACCCTCAGTCCGTCGGATGTCAAAGGGCACTGGAGACTAAGAAGAAACTAAATGAACCGTACCCAGCACTGCAACCAGCCTTGTCTCTGAAGTAGTGCCCTGCTCGGTGGTGACGTGGCAGAGATAGATGCCCTCATCCTGTGTGCGGGCACCTGTCCGTGTCCTGGTCAGTACCCCCGGGCCAGCCCCTCTGCATCCAGCTGAGTCCTGTTCCCATAAGCTGCATCCTGTTTCTCCAGCTGGTCCCACCCGTAATAGGAACTATGAACCACCAGGGCCTGGGTCCCCACCAGCTGCTTCTGCCAGGTGAAGGTCAGGCACTGGAGGTTCATCCCAGGCTGGGAGGGGAAGGAACAGCTCAGGGTGACGTCCTCTCCGAACTGAGCACTTATGGGTTACTCAGCTGTGAGCAGTCCTGGAAGGGAAGCACGGTCAGGGTAGAGACTTCAGCCACAGCCCTGACTCTCCCCATCCCCGGGGGTGCTGTATCTCCAGGGGTTTAGCACCAAATGGAGGGGAGCTTGGAGGCAAGAAGAGATAAATGAGGACAAGCTGAAGGGACCAGGACATATCCTGGCCTCCTTGAGTTTCACAGCATTTCTCCTCAAATGTGGGGACTAAAATCTTACATTTGAACATGATACTTCTTGTGCACTCCACAGCCAGCAAAAGCCAGGTTTTCTGGGAACCTCTCAATGTCACCATGAAGGTGTGACCTTCAGGGACCCCCCACCGGCAGAGTGTGAGCGGAGAGGAGGGCTCATTCAAAATGGCTTTAGGAAACCGAACATATATCAACTTGTTCTCCTCGCAGGGTTCAACAACACACCTCCCTGTTCTGTGGGGAGCTAGAGTCTCTGCCCTCAGCCTGGGCTCCGGAGCTTCACATGAGCTTGGGAAAGTCTGTGTGGTTTGTGAGCAGGGTAGGGCAGCAAAGCTGGCAAGTGCGATACTCACCCAATGGCTTCCACACATGAGGCACCACCCTCCACCACTGTCCTGGGGAAATAGCTTTTCCTAATATCCAGTCTGGACCTCCCCCACTGCAGCGTGTGACCCTTGCTCCTTCTTCTGCCATCCCTCATTACTGAGAACAGCCTCTCTCCACCCTCTTATGTTAACTTCATCGGCCTCTGCCGCTTTGAAATTTGGTAATGAGTATGTCCGTTCTGCTCATAATTCCTTTCAGCATTTCAGCTGGAGAAAAGATTCTTTATTTCAACTCATAGAAAGCCACGTATTATCTGTTCTGTGTATTACGGTCAGACCTATAGGCAGGGCCTCGTTTTGCTACACACAGTAAAAAACATATCTGTGTTTTAAAGTCTCATTTTATAGATAGGAAACAGTCACACAGAGAAATAGAATAACTCACCTGAGGCCACACTGTGAGTTTGGGAATAGGACCCAGATCTCCTGACTCCCAGTGCCATGAACTATCCTTCCTGCCATAGTTCTGCTGCCTTGGTTTGCCCCAGAAGCTCCGGCATTTCCAGGATCTGAAAAGTGATAGGGGATCCTTCTGAGTGAAAGAGATAGAGAGTGTACCATGCCCCTCTCATTTATTTTTGATGCTGACAACAGGAAGAAGAGGCTAAAGGAATTAATTACCATGTCTGCAAGAGATGGAATTGCCCTGGAGTCATTCCTGAATGAACTGCCCTTGGGATTATTTGGGATGCATCATCTGCCTTTCTGCAGCCTTCTGAAGGCAGAAAAGGTTAATAGAATTCTCCTGTCTCGCCTCCTTAATCAGCTCAGTATTCATAGAGCACCGTGTGCCAGTCAGCTCTCCTGGGCTAGCAAGCCCATCACCACCAGAGTGGGTTCTACAACAGGCCATCTGGCTACTCACTGATCTGGAGCCTAACTCACTGCTGGCAGAACAGGGGGACAAGTCCAATTAAGAATCACGGAACCATAGAATGCTAGGACTGGAAGGAACCTTGAGAGGTCATTGAGTCCAGCCCCCTGCCCTCATGGTAGGACCAAGTACTGTACTTCAGCTGAGTCCAGAAGCGAGTTTGGTTCAAGTCTTCACAACACCCATTTTACAATTACAGAAAGAGAAAGGAAAACAGCGAAGACATTTACAAAAATTTCTCTGTTTGGACTTACTCTTAGTCCTGCGGGAGTCAATGGGGGTTTTGGACAACACCCTGAGAAAACAAAACAGAACAGTTCTTCTTAATGCAAAAGGGTCCTTTCTTAGAAAAGCAAAACCAAAGAACATGACTCACTCATTGAGCTGCTGCTAAAACTTCCCCAACACGCTGCTGAAGCCTACCGTTGCCAGCGTCTCTCTGACAGGGGATTACAGATCTGTCTACTGCTTTAACAAAGAGTGAGACATAAGGTCTGCAGTGAAAATTAAAGATCCTGAACGCACTCTTCAAATACAGCACAGACTTTGTAATTAGCAACGGTCTAACTTTGGAATGCTTGCTTTCTCAACTTTGAAGTGAACAGGTTTGTTGTAGGTAACACTACATTTTAAAAACCATTTTTCATTCCAGAGGATGCCAAAATGTTCAAAAAGGCAGAGATTTTTAAGGGCAACAAAAACCACCATGGTCACCTAATCTGGCCTCCTGCAGACTGGAGGCTAGAGAATTTCATGGAGTAATTCCTCCATCAGGCCCACATCTTGTCGTTGAACTAGAGCATCTCTTTTAGAGAGACATCCAGGCTTGAATTAAAAACTCCAAGTGAAGGAGTATCCACCATATCCCTTGGCAATTTCTTCCCATGCAAAAGAACTGTCACTGTTGGAAACGTGTCCTTGATTTCTATCCTGCATTCCTCCAGGGTTGGTGTCCATGCATTTGTTCTGATGCTGCCTGAATACAGGAATCATTCCTCGAACTCCCAAAGAAATGCAGCTGCTCCTGTTTCCTGGTGCATGCAACAACCACAGGCAAATATTTCCGGCCGGGAAGGAAGAACTCTGCATCGCCCCCTGGACATGGGGCAAGGAGGCCAGTGCGCTTACCCAAACAGGAGTTTGACTAGGCCATTCTGGTCAGCATTAAAATGTTGGTTCTGCTTTGAGCAGGGGGCTGGACTTGATGACCTCCTGAGGTCTCTTCCAGCCCTAGGATTCTAGGTGTCTAGGCAAAGCAACATTTGATTTGTGACAAAGATGCGCACACTGTTAGCACAGCCCCGATGAGCTCAAGACTGAGCGAGATGGTGGTTAGAAACACATAGGCAAGCACCCAGGTCATAGTCTCCTGTGGCTAACAGTGCAGGATCCGACTTTGTACTGAAAGCAAAGGTGACAAATTTGCAAGGGCCGGGGGACATTTACAGTCATTCTTCCTTTCTGCACAGCTTTACGTGGCGTACAATTGTGTCCTGGAGGCAGAGACACCACCAGCAGCTTCGTGTTATCTGACAAACCGCAGAGGGAAAGGGGTCATTGGTAGGAAAGATTTTTCATCAATAGCCTCCCATGTCAAAGCCTAAAACCTCACTGGCTGTGTGCTCCATCCTGGCCCTGCTCCACAGGGAGTCTGCGCAACGCATGGAAATGTCTAGCTCCTCCCAATGACCGATAAGAAGAAGAAGAACTGAAAAAAAAGGCTCTGGAAGAAGCAAACGCTGTGTACAAACCTCACCCCAAACCCACGTACAAACATTTGTTGTCACAGAACTCAAAGGAGAGTTTGCCCGGGGCTAAAACGCTGGCTGTAAATGGAGCCTGGCTTTGGGTTTGAGGACTCCAACCCGACAGTGCTGCTCTGAAATGCCTCCTGACCGAGAGATTAGGTGGTGGAAGAGACGGGCCTGGAAGAGGCCTCATGCAGGGAGTTTAATTTCACTCCTGATGCCAGATCCCAGGGATGGGCTCCTCCGTGCCAGGCACAGCTCCGGGAATGGGGGTACTCTAGAGGCTGCGCTCTGATCCTTGAGCTGCCAAGGCTCCCGGCTGTTCCTGAGAAGCAACTTAAAGCAGCCTCGAGATTCTTCAAAACGCTCAGCATTCCCTGAGTGTCCTCAGCTCCACAGGCTTCCAAGAGGCCCTTCTGGCAGCTGCACCAAAGCAGCAGTGCTCCAGCCAAGCTCTGACTTTCTGTTGCCCTCATGCCCAAAACACATCCTGAGGCTGGAAAATGAGGGCTAATGGAGAGCTGCCTCACCTCCCCCCTCTACGCTTGGCCAGTCTGGGGGAGCAGGCAGGCTTGGGAGCCAAGATATAGCCCACTGCCTTGTCTTCCCCTCTGCGCTGTATTAATGGAAGAAACCTTCACCTCCAGGGTGTCCTTCCTGGATCATCATTTTGTGTGAGTGGGTGGGATGGTAGGAGTAACCCACACACCTAGGGGTAATGCTCACTGTCCCATGCAGCGGCACCTCACTTATAGAGGAAGGAATGAGTCTCCAGAGCCAGCTGGCTCTTAGCTCACGTGGCAGAGGCTCCGACACTGAGCTTTCATGGTGCACGTTCACCCGTTGGTAAAAGCTCTTTGATCTCTTGTACGGGACACTTTTGCAGCTCAGCAGCGGGACTCGCACCTGGAAGGAAACCCAGTGGTCTATGCTGGAACCAGCAAGGAGAACTAATTGAATAACAGCCTTACCGGGTGACTGTGTTGGAACTACCACAGCCCTGGGATTAGCCCAGACTACGAGCAGCAATTTAAAGCGCCCTCAAGATTCACTGACTCAACACCATTTAACGTTTCCATTCGACTTCTGGGAAAACCCCTTCCATCCTATCCCTTATCGATCTCTCAGACGTTGCCTTGGCACCGTTTACCGGCGTGCCCGAGGAGCACATAGAAAAGTCCTAGACATCTGAATGGCAAACTCCTGTTCAGGCAACCAGAGTGATACCATGCTCTGGAATTGGTCTGAAAGCAATCCAAAGAACAACACGGAATACGTGAAATCCCCGGCGACGGAATTCCACGTCTTGTTTTTAAAAGGCTGCAGAAAGGCCATAATTCAGCATTCGGTCCAGAGGCAGCTCTGCAGAACCCCACTGGTTTCACACATATTCAAGACGAGCAGATTTCTCAGTAAGAGAGAGGGATAGAGGGACTGCTGCCTTCATGACAGTGATTAAAAATGTCTCATTCTCTTCCAGGAACCATGGCCTGAAAGCAGCTTCCACTGGCCTAGCCAGGGAAGACGTGCCGGGAGAAATTAGGGGTGTGTCCTTGTTCTATATTACATGGGGAAAGCATTTCGAGTACAGACCCAGTCTGGAAACATTTCAGAGCCTCCAATTCCCCATCCTTATTACGGTTTCCTATCCTTCTTCTTTCTAACTACCTGAAATATCTGAGCTCTTATCAAATCACAGGTTTCCTTACTGAATAGCAAGACAGACATAGGCTGAATAAAAAGGGGAGAGAGTTCGGATGTATGTTTGATTTTTGTGGGGGGGGGTGAGGGGGAAATATATATTGAGCAATTATTTTTAAAATGTAAATGCTATTTCCTGTGCATTTACGCAACTATAAATGCTGTTTCTCATCTCTTTATGACAGCAACCCAATAATAATACTTATAATTAATGAAGAAAAGACATAACTATGTTAAACACCTGGGGAAATTTCATTTGACGAAACTC
Organism: Carettochelys insculpta; assembly: GCF_033958435.1. NCBI lineage: Eukaryota > Metazoa > Chordata > Testudines > Carettochelyidae > Carettochelys > Carettochelys insculpta. The sequence goes on along the minus strand of NC_134147.1, from coordinate 5,045,535 downwards.
AAACCTGGGATAAATAAATCATGAGCGGTGTGGAGTGGTTGAATAAAGCAAAATTATTTACTTGTTCCCGTCATATAAGAACAAGAGGACACCAAAGGAAATTAACGCGTAGCAGGTTTTAAACTAATAAAAGGAAATTCTTCTTCAGACAGTGCACAGTCAACCTGTGGAACTCCTTGCCAGAGGAGGCTGTGAAGGCCAGGGCTATGAGAGTTCAAAGAAGAGCTAGCTAAATTCATTGAGGTTAGGTCCGTAAAAGGCTATTAGCCCAGGGGTAGGAATGGTGTCCCTGGCCTTTGTTTGTCAGAGGCTGGAGACAGATGGCAGGAGACAAGTCGCTTGATCGTTGTCTTAGGTTCACCCCTTCTGGGGCACCTGGCACTGGCCGCTGTCGGCAGGCAGGATGCTGGGCTAGATGGACCTTTGGTCTGACCCAGTAATGACCAGTCTTGTGTTTATGTTCTTATGTTTCTGGATTTGGTAGACAAGGCATCCTTATGTCTTTTAAATTGAACTGCTGTGTGCCTTCTGACTGTGTTGCCCTGAAAGGCGTAGCGTTGGGGCGGGTATCGTAACACGATTTGCTTTAAATGGTCCTGTGGAGGCTGTAGAAAGTGGTGTTCTCTTGACTATTTTGCAGTAGAGAACTGGGACTCAGGGTACGTCTTCACGACGTGCAAGGTTGACCCGGTCAAGGTTGACCTTATGGGGTTCGATGTTGTGCACCTAGTAGGGACGCGTGAAATCGAACTGCCTGGGATTGACAGTGGATCCCTGTACTCCTCAATCTCACAAGGAATAAGGGAGATTGATGGGAGAGTTTCTCCCATCAACCTCCCTCTGCAAGGATGGCCAAGGAAGTCGATTAAGAGCATAAGAATGGCCATACTGGGTCAGACCAAAGGTCCATCTGGCCCAGTATCCAGGCTGCTGACAGCGGCCAATGCCAGGTGCTCCAGAGGGAGTGGAGAGAACAGGTCAGGATCAAGCGATCTCTCTCCTGCCATCCATCTCCAGCTTCTGACAAACAGGGGCTAGGGACACCATTCCTTACCCATCCTGGCTCATAGCCTTTAATGGACCTAACATCCATGAATTTATCTAGCCCTTTTTTAAACCCTGTTATAGTCTTAGCCTTCACAGCCTCCTCTGGCAGGGAGTTCCACAGGTCGACTATGCACTGTGTGCCTCGCTGGTTTCTCCTCAGTCTGGAGGGGAACTTGAGGGTCCTGATTTGTCTCCCAGCTGTGACAATGCCCAGAACTTGCCCAAAATACCCTGCATTGGCCTGGCAGCCGGGGGGAGACTTGACTAAATAAGTCTGAGGTTGCGGGAGCTGGGAAAAGGCAGACACAGGCGAGAGCACTTTTATTTCTCTCAGCTGCTTCCCACTGGAATGCTGGAGGAAGGCCTCCATCTTTTTTTCTCTCCGCCTCACACCTTCCTCCTCTTCCGCTGGTACAGGTGAGAAACACACACCACCCTCCTCTAAATATAGGAGCCTTGTGTGTCTGAGCCTAATGAGACAGAAAACCCACCGGGCTGCCCGAATTCCTGCAGGAGGGACGGTGAGATGCTAAGAAAACAATCCCACCTACAAAAGCTCTTCAGGCTGAAACAGCTCCTTTTGCGGCTGCGTGGGGGGTTTGGCTGGCAGTCAGCTCCCCGGGCCTTCACTGCAAGACAGTTCACTGACTTCCTGTTCTGAGCAAGTCCCCACAGGCTGGCTAGAAGGCCAAGATTAATGTGCACAAAGCAGCCAGACCAAAACACGCAGCCTGATTCCAGGAGGGGCTACACGGCAAGTTCAGGTGTGACAGTGTCAAAAACACCAATGAGCAGAACGTAATGTGGAAAGCGCCACCATGAGTCCATACAAGCAGTGTTTTCACCACAGCAGAACTCAGTGAGAGGGACTAGAGGCTTAAGAGATTCCTGAAGAGAAAGGGAGGCGTCCTCCTCCAGGTCAACGGCTTGAATGGTCCCAGTCGGCAGCAACTAAGGCCTTGTCTACGCTTCAAGCTGTGCCACAGTTGTGTTCAGTGATGACGTGACCTTTGCTGACTGGAAAGCATCTCCCATTGGCATAGGTCCCCCTGAGCAACATAGTTATACTGACATCAGTTTGTAGCGCAGACTAAGGCTAAGAGTTGGTACCATTTCGCTGGCGGTTTATTGGCCTCCTCACCAAGTCACAGGCACGAACTGGGTTTCCTTCCTGGCAGTCTTAGGTTGATCAGAATGGACACTGAACAACCTTTGCCTCGTTAGTGATCTGTCCAACAGTCGCACCTAGAGGTGCCAAATGAGAGCAGACAGTGACCTGTGGAGAGACAGTCCCCCAAAGAGTTTTACAATCGCAACAGAGAAGAGAGGCAGAGGGTAGGAGGGTACTGGGAGGAAACGATGAAGAACTGTGTTTTGAACTTGTCAGTCAATGGGAATTTCAAGCAAATTAAAACCGTCTTTGCAAAACTTTGAGGCTTTCTTCAAAGTAGTCCTTTTCGTTAAAAAAGCGTTGTGGACAAAAATAAATGCCAGTCTCTCTGCTCAAAGGCATCACTGAACTGGTGTCTGAAGGAGAGGATGCTACAGACTCTAGGGCCGGAAAGAGCAGGACAGAACATTGAGACGTTCTTCCTCCTGTGACTCTGAACCACCTCACAGATAGGAGAAAGCAGCTCCTACCGGCTCTCTGTCTGGCTAAAGCAGAGGCAGCGGCACGCAGGGAATGGACCGGCTCATCTAAACGGACACGGAGGGAGACAGGAGACCTGCAGCAGAGATACCGTGGCACAAGCGTTTATGTTTCAAATGGTGATCCCGCTGGTCGGCATCAGTCATACCACAAAAAGGTCAAAATGTTTCCCCCTGCCTGGGCACCAGAAGAGTCAAAGAAAGAAAAGTCAAATGGATTCCCAGTTCGAAAGGAACCAGAGGTTAGGGAAGGAAGCAATTCTGGATCCTGTAGAACAGCTGACCACTCCAGCCTATGCACAAAGCATGGAATTGCTCTCTGTAGCAGACACGGGTAT